>NC_062282.1:93330507-94552405 GCF_902655055.1 Lutra lutra | reverse complement strand
CAAATGACAAAATGGAAAAACCTACCTCAAAAAGAACAACAAGAGGCTACCAGCTGCCAGGGACCTAATCAATATGGACTTTAATAAGATGTTGGAACTAGAGTTCAGAATAACGATTATAAAGATATTAGAGAATCCCTTTCTGGAGAAATAAAAGAACTAAAATCTAGCCAAATCAAAATCAGAAAGGCTATTAATGAGGTGCAATAAAAAATGGAGGCTCTTAACTGCTAGGGTAAATGAGGGTGAAGAGAGAATTAGTGATACAGAAGACCAAATGATGGAGAATAAAGAAGCTGAGAAAGAGAGAGATAAACAACTACTGGATCACGAGGGTAGAATTCAAGAGATAAGATGTTTCATCACAAGATGAAACAATATTAAAATAACTGGGGTCCCAGAAGAAGAAGGAGAGAGAGAAATAAGGTATATTGCAGCAAATTATAGTGGAGGACTTCCCCAATTTGAGGAAGGAAATAGACATTGAAATCCAGGAGGCACATAGAATCCCCTCAGAATCAATAAAAATAGGTCAACACCCTGTCATCTAATAGTAAAACTTACAAGTCTCCAGAACAAAGAGTAAATCCTGAAAGCAGCTCAGGACAAGAAGTCTGTAAGCTACAAAGGTAGACTGGCAGCAGACCTATCCACAGAGACCTGGCAGGCCAGAAAGGACTGGCATGATATATTCAGAGCACTAAAAGAGAAAAATATGCAGCCAAGAATACTCTATCCAGCTAGGCTGTCATTGAAAATAGAAGGAGAGATAAAAAACTTCCAGGACAAACAAAAAATAAAAGAATTTGCAAACACCAAACCGGCCCTATAGGAAATATTGAAAGGGGTCCTCTAAGCAAAGAGAGAGCCTAAAAGTAATGACCAGAGAGGAACAGAGACATATACAGTAACAGTCCCCTTACAGGCAATATAGTGGCACTAAATTCATACCTTTCAATAGTTACCCTGAATGTAAATGGGCTAAATGCCCCAATCAAAAGACACGGTATCAGAATGGATAAAAAAACAAAACCCATCAATATGCTGTCTACAAGGAACTCATTTTAGATCCAAAGACACCTCCAGATTTAAAGTGAAGAGGTGAAAAACAATTTACTATGCTAATGGACATCAAAAGAAAGCTGGGCTGGCAATCCTTATATCAGATAAATTAGACTTTAAGCCAAAGACTATAACAAGAGATGAGAAAGGACACTATATCATACTTAAAGGGTCTGTCCAACACGAGCCAATGATTTTAAATATCTATGCCCCTAACATGGGAGCAGCCAATTATATAAACCAATTAATAACAAAATCAAAGAAACACATCGACAATAATACAGTAATAGTAGGGGACTTTAACACCCCCCTCACTGAAATGGACAGATCATATAAGCAAAATATCAATGAGGAAATAGACTTTAAATGACACACTGGACCAGATCGGCATCACAGATATATTTGAACATTCCACTCCAAAGCAATAGAATAACATTCTTCTCTAGTGCACAGGAATATTCTCCAGAATAGATCACATCCTGGGTCAAAAATTGGGTCTCAACTAGTACCAAAATATTGGGATCATTCTCTGCATACTTTTTGGATCACAATGCTTTGAAACTAGAACTCAATCACAAGAGGAAAGTTGGAAAGAACTGAAATACATGGAGGCTAAAGAGCATCTTACTAAAGAATGAGTGGGCCAACCGGAAATTAAAGAAGAATTTTTAAAAATTCATGGAAACAAATGAAAATGAAAAACACAACAGTTCAAAATCTTTGGGACACAGCAAAGGCGGTCCTAAAAGGAAAGTATATAGCAACACAAACCTTTCTTAAGAAACAAGAAAGGTCTTAAATATACAACCTAACTCCACACCTAAGGGAGTGGGAGACAGAAGAGCCAATGAAGCCTAAAGCCAGCAGGAGAAGAGAAATAATAAACATCAGAGCAGGAATCAATGAAATAGAAACCAAAAGAATAGTAGAATAGATCAACAAAACTAGGAGCTGGTTCTTTGAAAGAATTAAAAAGATTGATAAACCCTGGCCAGACTTATCAAAAAGAAAAGAGAAAGGACCCAAATCAATAGAATCATGAATGAAACAGGAGAGATCACAACAAACATTAAAGAAATACAATTAGAAGAACATATTATGAGCAACTCTATGCCAGCAAATTTGACAATCTAGAAGAAATGGATGCATTCCTAGAGTTGTATAAACCACCAAAACTGAACCAGAAAGAAACAGAAAACCTGAACAGACCCAAAACCAGTAAGGAAACTGAAGCAGTCATCAAAAATCTCCCAACAAACAAGAGCCCAAGGCCAGATGGCTTCCCAAGGGAATTTAAAAAAGAATTAATACCTATTCTCCTGAAACTGTTCCAAAAAACAGAATAGAAGGAAAACATCCAAACTCATTTTATGAGGCCAACATTACCTTGATCCCAAAATCAGAGAAAGAGCCCATCAGAAAGGAGAATTACAGACCAATATCCCTGATGACATGGATGCAAAATTTCTCACCAAAATACTAGCCAATAGGATCCAACAGTACATTAAAAGAATTATTTACCACGACCAAGTGGGATTTATCCCTGGGCTGCAAGGTTGGTTCAACATCTGCAAATCAATCAATGTGATACAGTACATATTAGTAAGAGAAAGAACAATAACCATATGATACTCTCAATAGATGCTGAAAAAGCCTTTGATAAAGTACAGCATCCTTTCTTGATCAAAACTCTACACAGTGTAGGCATAGAGAGTACATACCTCAATATCATAAAAGCCATCTATGAAAAGCCCGCAGCAAGTATCATTCTCAATGGGAAAAACTGAGAGCTTTCCCCCAAGTCAGGGACATGGCAGGGATGTCCACTATCACCACTGCTTTTCAACATAGTACTTGAAGTCCTCGCCTCAGCAATCAGACAACAAAAAGAAATAGAAGGCATCCAAATCGGCAAAGAAGAAGTCAAACTCTCAGTCTGCAGATGATATGATACTTTATGTGGAAAACCCAAAACACTCTACTCCAAAACTGCTTGAACTCAAACAGGAATTCAGTTAAGTGTCAGGATATAAAATCAATGCATAGAACTCAGTTGCATTTCTATACACCAGCAACAAGACAGAAGAAAGAGAAATTAAGGAGTCGATCCCATTTACAATTGCACCCAAAACTGTTAGATACCTAGAAATAAATCTAACCAAAGAGGCAAAGAATCTGTACTCAGAAAACTATAGAATACTCATGAAAGAAATTGAGAAAGCCGTAAAGAAATGGAAAAACGTTCCATGCTCATGGATTGGAAGAACAAATATGAAAATGTCTATGCTACCTAGAGCAATCTACACATTTAATGCAATCCCTCAACTTTTTCCAAAGAAATGGAATAAATAATCCTAAAATTTGTATGGAACTAGAAAAGACCCTGAATTGCCAGAGGAATGTTGAAAAAGATAACCAAAGCTGGTGGCATCACAATTCCAGACTTTAAGTTCTTACATATTAGGTAAAGGGCTAGTATTCAAAATCTATAAAGATCTTATCAAACTCAACACCCAAAGCTGTACTCATCAAGACAGTATGGTAGTGGCACAAAAACAGACACATAGATCAATGGGAAAGAATAGAAAGCCCAGAAATGGATCTTCAAGTACGGTCAACTCATCTTTGACAAAGCAGGAAAGCATGTCCAATGGAGAAAATACAGTCTCTCGAACAAATGGTGTGGGGAAAATTGAACAGCTATATGCGGAAAAATGCAATTGGACCATTTTCTTACACCATACACAAAAATAGACTCAAAATGGATCAAAGACCTCAGTGTGAGACAGGAATCCATCCAAATCCTCAAGGAGAACACAGGCAGCAAGCTCTGTGACCTCAAGTACAGCAACTACTTCCTAGATACATCACTAAAGGCAAGGGAAGCAAGGGCAAAAATGAACTATTGGGACTTCATCAAGATAAAAAGCTTCTGCACAGCAAAGGAAACAGTCAACAAAACCAAAATACAACTGACAGAATGGGAGAAAATATTTGCAAATGAAATATTAGGTAAAGGGTCGGTACCCAAAATCTATAAAGAACTTATCAAACTCAAACCCAAAAAACAAATAATCCTGTCAAGAAATGGGCAGAAGACATGAACAGACATTTCTGCAAAGAAGACATCCAAATGGCCAACAGACACATGAAAAAGTGCTCAACATCACTCGGCATCAGGGAAATACAAATCAAAACCTCACTGAGACACCACCTCACACAGGTCAGAATGGCTAAAATTAACCAGTCAGGAAATGACAGGTGTTGGCAAGGATGCAGAGAAAGCGGACCCTCCTACATTGTTGGTGGGAATGCAAGCTGGTACAGCCACTCTGGAAAACAGTATTGAAGTTCCTTAAGAAGTTGAAAATAGAGCTACCTTATGACCCAACAATTGCACTACTGTGTCTTTACCCCAAAGATACAAATATACAAATGTAGTGATCCGAAGGAGCATGTGCACCTGAATGTCCACAGCAATGTCCACAATAGCCTAACTATGGAAAGAGCCTAGATGTCCACCAGCAGAGGAATGGATGAAGAAGACGTGTGATACGCGCGCGCGCGCACACACACACACACACACACACACACATATACATATGAGTATTATGCAGCCATCAAAAAAGCCTCCAAATATATATTTGAAGCCCCTGAAATCTTGCCATTTGCAATGACATGGATGGAACTAGAGGGTATTAAGCTAAGTGAAATATGTCAGAGAAAGACAATTATCATATGACCTCACTGATATGAAGAATTTGAGAAACAAGACAGAGGATCATGGGGGAAGTGAGGGAAAAATGTAACAAGATGAAACGAGACAGGGAGACAAACCATAAGAGACTCTTCATATGAGGAAACAAATTGAGGGTTATTGGAGTGGAGAGGGGTGGGAAGGATGGGGTTGTTGGTTGCGGACATTGATGTGCTAAGGTGAGTGCTGTGAATAGTGTAAGACTGATGAATCACAGACCTGTACCCCTGAAACAAATAATACATTATATGTTAATAAAAAAATGAAAATGGGGTGCCTGGGTGGCTCAGTGGGTTGAGCCTCTGCCTTCGGCTCAGGTCGTGATTTTAGGGTCCTGGGATCGAGCCCCGCATTGGGCTCTCTGCTTAGTGGGGAGCCTGCTTCCTCCTCTCTCTCTGCCTGCCTCTGCCTACTTGTGATCTCTCTCTCTGTCAAATAAATAAATAAAATCTTTAAAACAAAATGAAAACATATAAGCAGTAAGAGAAAATAGTTACATACGAGGGAACCCCCGTAAGGCTAACATCTGATTTTTTAGCAGAAATTGTTCAAGCCAGAGGAAAATGGCATGATATATTTAAAGTGCTGAAGGAAAAAAATCCTACAACCAAAATACTCTGTTAGAGCAAAATTGTCAAATCAATATGTTGTACACCTGCAACTAATATAACACTGTATTTCACTTAAAAATATTTTTAATTTTTGAAATTATTTTAAATATTTAATTAAAAACTTAATTAAAAATTATGGTTTGGGAAAAGTATTAGACAAACAGATGAAAGGAACCCAATAAAGACCTCAGAAATAAGCCCATATACATTGGAATATAAAATATGACAGACTAGTATGCATCAGTGGAGAAATGATGAATTATTTTCAATAAATGGTAACTGAAAAAATGAAATAGGAAGAAAGTCCAAATTAATTGGATCCTTACCTACAATATAGAAAAATAAGCAACCCTCACAAAACTTAGGAAACAACAACACGATCAATTCCAAGTACCTTTAGACTATTTGCAAAAGACACAGGAAGATATCTTAATGACACTGGGGATAGGGAAGAATTTCATGAGGCAGATAATACAGACCAGAAAGATGGTGAAACAAATGCAAAACCACAATTTATCAGAAGATTCCAGAAAGACAACAAACAAACCACAACTGGGAGACGGTAGTGGCTATTCATTCATACAATTAGGAGAAAAAGGAGTCACCTGGAAATATTTTAAAACTCTCAAACATCAATAAGAAAAATGCAACCAATAAGAAAATGGACAAAATTTATATAGGGATTTCACAGATGAAAAAATGCAATAGTCAATATTCATATAAAGCTACAATTATTCCCCATTAGTTATTAGGAAATTGAAATTAAAAACCCAGTGAGATACCACTTTTATACCTATCAGACTGGAAAATCTAAAGGACTGAAAATACCAAATGTGATAGATAAAGGTGATGATAAATCAGTACATTTAGGAAAAGCTGTAACAAGTTCTGTGGAATCATATGGGGAAGACAAATATGAAATCACAAAGAACCAAGTATTTAAATGATAGTTTCAGTATCTTGGGATACAAAAAGGTGAAGGAAATTGTTTGGTTATCCGAAAGGTGCACCATTCTTTTTTAAAATTTGGGTGTACAGTAGATGATAGGATACAAAGGAATCTTTTAAAGTATCTAATTCATATTTTAAGTTTTCTTTGGTACAAAATCTTTCAAATAAGACTGATTTTCTTACATTTGCTTTCATATTATGCTTAAGTGTATCTATACCAAATCTGGGGATGAGTCTCTACAGTTAGTTATTACTTTATAAAATAGTACATGTTTATAAATGTCTTTAAACTATTTTCTTGGTTCAAACCACTGTATAAAGTTATATCTGTCCTTAAACTACTTTCTTCACGCCTCAGGGATTTCATAAATCAATTTATTTTTTGCCTCAACCATACAAGCCCCATTTCTATCTCCTTTTGGTTTCATGTCATCATGGTACTGATTTTTTAGGTCTTCTGTAGAAGCTCCCCCGCATCCTGGCTCCTTGAAGATCAGAGTCCTCCATACCTGCAGCTTTCTAGACTCCATAATATCACAAGTTGTAAATGCTAAAACTGCACAGTAGTTCATGCACTGACCATGGTTTTATAAAAGGAGAAATTACATATTATGTCCATATTGTATGATTATCATTCTACAGAAAGAAATTCTCAAAGGTCAAAAAAGTATTAGAGATTGCTTTGACCTTATTTTGATAATTTAGGATGTGATTGCACATTAGCTCATTTGATCCTTACAACAATATTAATTAGATTGTACATATATACATGCTCCCATTTTACATATGGGAAAAAAGAAACAGAAGAATGGGTTCCTATGACAACTCTGAAGTCATTCCACTAGTCAGACCTGAACCCAGAAACTGGTATTCCTATTCCACTGTAATATCTCTGCAACACGCAGTACACCAAGACACTGCTATTTTCTACTTGTTTTAAATTTGTGAGACAATTGTCTCACAATCCTTATAAGGAATACTAGTGCTTTGGTCAAATACAACTTTTGTCAAATCTGATACTTTTGCAATGAACTCATTATCCACATATTAAACATTATTGACAGCAAGGCAAAGTAAATTTAATCATTTGTTTTTCTCAAATTTTGCTCTTAATATATAGTTTCTATTTTCTTCATATACATATTGAAGCTTTCACCCAGAAGATACTTAGCAAAATTCTTCCTTAAAACTGATCAATGCAGAAACACATTTCCACTAACATTTTAGTAAAAAATGGCTTCAAAAAGAGACCTTGGACAAAGTTACTGAACTTTTTTTTTTTTTTTAAATATTTTATTTATTCATTTTACAGACAGAGATCACAAGTAGGCAGAGAGGCAGGCAGAGAGAGAGAGGAGGAAGCAGGCTCCCTGCTGAGCAGGACCCTGGGACCATGACCCGAGCCGAAGGCAGAGGCTTTAACCCACTGAGCCACCCAGGCGCCCCGTTACTGAACTTTTTTGCATTAGTTTCCTTACCTCCAAAAAGATGGAATGCTTTTCTACAGCTTGGTAGTGGCCATTTTGCAGAGCTGGATTTCTGAAAGCTTTGTTTTATTTTCAAATATTCTTTAGGAAAGAATCTTTTTGTGGCATTGTTCAGTTCTAGAATAAAGCAAAAGAAAACAGTAGTTAAACATTAATTTGAGTACAATGGCAAGAATATGAAAAATTATTGTTGTAGTATTTTGATAATCAATTCAGATCGCTTTAAGAGAGAAGGAAAAGTGGAGTCAACACTGTAATTTTAACTCAAGCAAACCTAATTCCCCCAAATTCACAGTTGATACAACTTTGATGTGTCTACACATAGAAAACAGATCTACTGGGTATCTCCTATGTCCTCTGCTATGCCAGACACAGCCAAGAGTGGGACACAGTCCCTGTCCTCAAGAAGACTGAAGAGTAAAAGATGGAAGTAAACAGACAGAAAAGGAGAAAAATGTATTCTAGATGTGTGAAAGAGCAACTTGAGTGCAATAATGGCTCGGGATGAATGACGAAAAGGCAAAACCTCTTGAGTACTTTTTCCTACTTCATAATCTCTATTTCATTCTATATGTGGTGGTCAAGCATTTACTGAATCTAATGCTACTGATTTTGAGGGAGTTTAAAAAATACGGAATCAAATTCTCAACTTTTCAGAGATTTGCTTATGAGCCAAAAAGAAAATATTCCGTTGAAGTAAACATAGAGCAATCTGTGAAAAGGCAGGAGGATACTTATTTTAAATTCTAGAAAATATCCGAACTCTATATGAGCCACAGAAAGCATAAGGACATAGAGAAGAAATGCTCACATTTAAGGAGAACAACACAAGTCAGGGAAAGAGTTAAATCTGCTATTACAGCCTGCATTCAATAGAATATGGCTAGTTTGAATCACAGAAATACCAGTCATATAAATTTTTTAAAGAAAATTCTATATTTAAATTCAATTTAGTTAACATATACTATATTATTAGTTTGAGGGGTAGGATTTAGTGATTCTTCAGTTGCATAGACTACTCAGTGCTCATTACACCAAATACCCTCCTTAATGCAGTAATGTAGGTCTTAAAACCAACTCTTTCGACCTAGCAGTTTCTCACCCTCAGGTCTACTGGTAAGTACACACCCTATAGAATATGGGGTTCAGAAGAGTTCTGCATGCTGGGAAAAGAGAGGCCAGTCAGGAATATCCCACTCAGTATTGATGACTATCTGTACATCCTATGAAAATAAATTTAAACTTTATTTTCACATTCTTTACTAGTAAATCATTCAAAGCTAAAATCTGGCTTAGGAAGTCCCATTATTCAGTTAAATATGCATCCTAATGACAAAGGCCAGATATAACAGAGACAAAAACAAACCAAGAAATGTGTATTTGACAGTGTCAAAATTGAGTTATGGGTGTTACAGCCTGTGAATCATGATAATTACATAATTTATGCTGAACTCATGTTTGTATTTAGGACTTCCTATTTTATTAGCCAGGCAAGCCATAGTTAAAGATTTATCCACTTTTTTTTTTTTTTAAAGATTTTGTCTATTTATTTGACAGACAGAGATTACAAGTAGGCAGAGAGGCAGGCAGAGAGAGAGAAGAGGAAGCAGGCTCCCCGCTGAGCAGAGAGCCCAAGGCAGGGCTCAATCCCAGGACCCTGAGATCATGACCCAAGCCGAAGGCAGAGGCTTTAACCCACTGAGCCACCCAGGCGCCCCAAGATTTATCCACTTTAATCTGATAATTCCATTTATTATTTCTATTACAGTACTTTATACTCATAATTTTTATTCCAGAATAGTAAATGAACTGTTACCATTTTTAACCCTTCAGTCCCAGGAGAACTCTGTTAATATTGTAAGACTTTTTCAAGTTAGAGCATTTATCCAAGCTTTCACCTCAAGCAGTGTGTTCACTTTGTACTTACTGAGGTTCTTTAATGACTTTGGACCACTCAAGAATCATTTTAGTCAATGTTTCATCACCCAAGAAAAAGTAGTTTACTCTCTGCTAGAGGAATAATAAGGGGAGGAGAAGATCTAGTAAATTAAGCTCAGTTTAACCATCACATTTACTGAGCTCTATGATTAAGATGAAATGTTAAGTACTTTATACTGTGATGATGCATACTTTTATTCTTTTGTATGTAAAGTTATATTTCAAGATTCAGAAAATGGCTTTTGAAGTCCTATGGATACAGATATAATACTGGACCCTCAAAAGACTATCACAGCATCCATTCCTGGCTTCTAAGAATCCATAATTCTGTCTTCTGTGTGTAAAGAAATTGGGTTCTCTCTTCCCTGTCCATTGCATCACATTCAATGCTACAGTCTGGTTTATCACTTTTAAAAACTGTCACACACGTCTATGTTAAATATCCAATGGTATAGAAGGGCAAAAACAAAACAAAACAATCATGTGTTCCACTCCTTATTTCTACCCCCACTTCCAATCCCCAAGGACTGTTTAAGTGCTCCTATTGGTAGTTTTTTTCCTGGAGATTAACCTCCTCAAGTAAAAGTCAGTCATTTTTAAGACTTGGTTTGCAAAGCACTAGCAATATGTGAAATGATCAGGGTAATACTGAATGAAAATGTTTAAAAATGTCAAAGTTACCTATTTAATGTGTAGAAGAAATGTATAAACTAGATCAAATAAATTCACAAATATATTGCTAAGAATGAGGCTAATGTCAGTATTTAAGAAAAAAATGGTGATATGAAGAAAATTCTTAAGAAAAAAGTAATTCAGGTGGCACATGGATACAGTAAAAATTGTAAAGGTGGTACCAGATGGGTGCTTCACATGGGTACAAAATGAGTTTTACCAGAGAGTTAAGATCCTTTGCAAATGGCACTTTCTTGCCCCTCTTACACAGGTGCAAAGTAAGCATTGCCTTTGAGGCCCTGAAGATTTTAAGATACTTTGTGCACTTTCATTGTTTGAAAAGCACTGCTCTAAATATGCTTACTTTGATATTTCTTTATAATAAAAATATTTATTTCCACATATTAAAGCTTGAGAATGACTGCACTAGAAAATATCATGACACAGTCAGATACTCTTACTGATAAAAAGAATGAGTCTGGATTTCAGGTTCAGTGACTATTCTGTACAAGACAAACAAAAAAATAAAAGAGTGGAGGCATGGATGGACACAAGAACAAAACCACTATTAGCATAAGAATTAACAGACTGGACTTACTGGTAGAGAATAAGAGGAAGTGTAAAATGCTCTTAATGGGAATAGGGATAATAGACGAAGACCAATGATAGAGTAGATAAAAAGAGAAGTGTGATATTCTTTCGGATGAGCTGCATGTCCTGGATAAAGCCCAGCAGGACACGAGAATGTCAGACGGAACACAGAAGAATTCTCAACTGTGTAGGACTGGCCCCAAAACACTAGGATAACTGTCATCACTGCTCCCACTGACTAGATGCCAGTATCATCCCCCAATTATTGAGACAGCCAAAATATCCCCGGTGAAAAATCATAGCCCTCCTCCATGCTTTAAGTCCTGGATTAGCTTAAATGTCATTTCCTTATTTAGTTAAGGACTTCTATGCACAAGGTAAAATTTTCTTTTCTTTTTTCCAATACAGTTTACCAGTATATCTGCTCATCAGCGTGTTCTGCTAGGTAAAGGCCCGAAAATAGGGGGTATAGAGGTAGGGGCATTAAAGGGGAGATGGAGCTTGAATGGAAGCAAAGAGTGAAACAAGGGAGTCACTCTTGCTGGGGGTTTGGTGCATCTGAATGGGGAGGAGCGATGGCACTGAGTGATTTCGCAGTTGGGGAGGAGGTCATACTGACCCTGGCTCCCTTTGCAATCAATATCTGAGACACTCGCACTTACTATATAACCATGGGTTAGGAGCTCCAAACATGGATACTGGGTCTGTAGTAGGACTGCCTACAGTAGGATCCTTCAGTGTCAGTCCACAACAGGGAAGTGACATGCTTGGTTTGAAGGCTTCGGTCAGAAAGTCAATTCAAGAAAATACGACACGTTCCCTCAAACAAAAGCATGATGTTCCTGTCTGAGGTATTCCTCTTCTGTCACCTTGACAACCCCCACTCCACATAATGCTTGTTAACCATGGCCTTTTCCTTTCCTTGACGTGCTGATTTTAGATGGCCTGCAGATCCTGTTATGAAGCATATAGCTCCTCCCTGAATAGACTAAGTGTTGGGATACTGATGTGGGGACCCTGCATCAGAAATGATGTGAGGTTGCCAGTCAATGAATGGGAAGGGACTCACCTATCCAGTCTTCCTCCTCAGACCTGCCTACACTGGTGTCCTTCTCATCTTCAAAGAAAAAAAGTACTCTAATATAATTTGGGACACACCAGAATTTCCCCAATCTCACAAGCAAGCTTAGAATCTGCCTTGTCCAAACTTGAGGACCCTCCTTTTTTCCAAAGTGACTTCACCATTTTATGTTTTATTTATTTTTAATGTTTTAAATTTATTTTTTATTAACATGTAATGTATTATTTGTTTCAGGGGTACAGGTCTGTGATTCATCAGTCTCTAAGTACTCTAAGACAATAAACTAACTTCTCCAAAGTATCACCAAAAGCACTTGAAACCAGAAAAGGAAAAAAGTCTCTTTTACAAGAGCAACAACAAAAATATACAGGCAGAAAGCTAGTAAGAATTGTGCAGAGGGGCGCCTGGGTGGCTCAGTGGGTTAAAGCCTCTGCCTTCAGCTCAGGTCATGGTCTCAGGGTCCTGGGATCGAGCCCCGCATCGGGCTCTCTGCTCAGCAGGGAGCCTGCTTCCACCCAACCCCTGCCTGCCTCTCTGCTTACTTGTGATCTCTGTCAAATAAATAAGTAAAAATCTTAAAAAAAAAAAAAAAGAATTGTGCAGAGACTTTAGGAAGGAGATTGCAGAAATGTATTGAGAGGTGATATACCATAATAACAATTACTCAATGTTATATCAATGTAAATTAAAAATATGAATTATTCCCATATAACTTATAATTTTAATGTACTTTTGAGTTATTAAAACATTCAAGATACAGTAGCTTTATGAGTAAAGTAGGGGCGCCTGGGTGGCTCAGTGGGTTAAGCCTCTGCCTTCGGCTCAGGTCATGATCTCATGGTCTTGGGATCGAGCCCCACGTCAGCCTCTCTGCTCAGCAGGGAGCCTGCTTCCCCCTCTCACTCTGCATACTTATGATCTCTGTCTCTCTGTCAAATAAATAAAATCTTTAAAAAAAAGAGTAAAGTAATGGGGGTGGTGCCTGTGTGGCTCAGTCAGCTAAGTGTCCAGCTCTTGATTTCAGCTCAAGTCATGATCTCTGAGTCCTTAGTTGGAGCCTCCCCTGCTAAGGGCTCCGTACTCAGTGTGAAATCTGCTTGAGATTCTCCCTCTGCCCTTTCCCCTGCTCACAGGTGCACTTTCTCTCTCTAAAATAAATAAAAATCTTAAAAAAGCATAAAGTAACAGTATACAATAAGATGGAAATATGAATGGAAAAGAACAGCTGCAAAGAAATACATTTATATTTTAGTAATTATTATTATTTTTTAAAGAATGGAAATTCAATTAGAACAGGAAAAATGGACTGTTCAACAATGTTACCAGGATAAATGTCTAAGGACATGGAAAAAAAGCACTCCATTCTTAAACCAGGCACCATAAAGGTGTTAAATGGAGTTAAACGTGGGGATAGAAGGACAAAATGGAAACCTAAAATAAATGTAATAAAAAGAATGTTTATATTATTCTTTAGTGGATAAGGCCTTTTAATACCTAACTTTGAAATTAGAAATAATAAACACCAAGGTTGCTACATGAGGTCTCATAAAAATAGAAAAGTTCTGCACAGTCACAAAACATAATAAACATAACTAAAGTACAAAGGACAAACAGGAAAATGATTTACTGCCTATGACAAAAGTTGACACTAATTAAAAAACATATTTTTAAAAGATTTTTATTTATTTATTTGAGAGATAGATAGCAAGAGAGAGAGAGAGAGCACAGAGAGAGAGTGAGAGGGAGAAGCACACTCCCTGCTGAGCTAAGAGCCTGATGCGGGGCTTGATCCTAGGACCTTGAGATTGTGACCTAAGCTGAAGGCAGACGCTTAACCCACTGACCCACTCAGGTGCCCCTAAAAAGTCTTCTTGTTAATAAGCAAGAAAAACCATAGGAAAAATCAGCAAAGGTCAGGGTTAGAGATTTTAAAAGAAACAGAACAAAACAAACAAAAAATGCCCAGAGTGTAGAGAAAATAAACCCTTGGATAATGCTGCTTACAATAATTTTGGAACATAATTTTGCAACATATACATAGCTTAAAACACAGAGGGCTTTAACTACCAGTCCTACTTCTGGAAATCCCTTGCAAAAAAATACTCAGTGATGTGTGAAAAAAAATATTTATCCCTATATACTAGCAAATAATAACAAATAAATAACTAAACTAAGTGTCCCATATAGTAGACAACTTAAGTAGTTCATGACATATGACAAGCATTTTTTAGTGAAGCCAAGAAGGTTAAAAAAAAAGCCCTATGTACAATATGATCACATTTTTTTCTGTAAGAAAAATAATTCAGTTCACATATGTAAAATATTCTAGAAAGATACACAGTCAAGGCAGTCTCTAAATGTTAGGACTTTGGAGGATTTTGAGTTTATAATTCTATCTGGATGTTCCGATTCTTCTCTAATGAAATTATATTACTTACATAATTTAAAAAGTTATTTTTATAAGAAAACTAGAGTATAATGTTTTGGCTACTAGCGATGTCACTTGCCCTAAATTATACTTTGGTATTTCCTCAGCATTTATCAGAGTATACCGAAAGACACAGTGTCAGGAAACCTGATACTGCATTTGCTCTGAGGATGTTTTTGAGGACACTGCCTACTCTGTTTCTCAATATGCCCTAGAAGAGAAATCACATAAGAATTCCTTTTCAAGTGCCAGAAAAATGTTCGCTTTTTCTTAGGAAGTGGGATGTTTCTTTTAACGAACCATGAGAACCACTTAATTGTACACTTACTTTTATTTTTCCTTAGAAGGGAGACTATTTAAAACTAAACACTTCCTCTAATAATAGTTACTATATACAGTCATATGGTTTATGTATCTGCCCATCTACACTCACCTGCAGAATGTGGAGATAGCATCTTCCTCCCTAACATTCGTTCCACAGTAGTGCACTCAGTAAATATTAGCTCTGCTTACTTCTATCCTTCTTCCCTTTTTCTTCAGCAATTCTCTATGTTCCACATTCATTTGTTTTTCCTCTCTCCATTAGTGCGTTTTAAATACTATGTTAATTGGGTGATGGGCATTAAGGAGGGCACAAGATGTGATGAGCTCTGGGTATTATACAAAACTGATAAATTACTGAACACTACACCTGAAACTAATGATATACTACTATAATTTGGCTAGTTGAATTTAAATAAAAAAAAATAAAAGAATAAATAGTATGTCATATTCCATCTTTACTGATACTTAGGTAATTATGTTAACAAAACAGAAGAGTTACCTGTCTGGAAAAAGACTCTGGAAATAATTGTCCGACACAATGGGCAGGGAGTGCTTGCAGGATTGTCTTTGGCAAGAGTCCGTAAGCAGGGCTCACAGAAGATGTGGTGGCATGGGTAACACATGTATGGGTTGAAATAAACATCCAGGCACACTGCACAGATGTAACTTTCCTTTTCTTCTGCATATTCATTGTCATCATCTGTACTCATCTCATTATTCAAAGTCTGCAAAACATAAGCAAAAATAATTTTCCTGGTTCAGTATGAGATTGGTTTCCTTAAGAGTGAGTGCCTTTATATTTTGTTAAAATGAATAAAAATATTTATGAGAAGCACGTAATATCTGTTTTTGTGATATATTTAAAGTTACAGAAAGATTACCTTGCAACATAAGAAGAAACTCAAAACATACACGAAAAACCCAGAAGTCTTAATTTTTCTTTTTAGTTTTTTATATAATGCTGAATGCTAAAACATACCCAAAATACTGAAGCATACCCGTATCTCTATTTAACCAGTACTAGTTAAATAAGTATCAGGTATGCCCATCCCAGGATTATAGACAGATTCCCCATTTATCCTATTCCCACTACGGCAAATAAAGTGCTTGTCACAAGGTTATGGAGCCTTGTATTGGCACGTGCAGATGATGAAAAGTGAGGGCAAGAGGATATCATATTTATCCTCATACCATGCAGGCATTTTCTATATTTTGTCCCTTTGTGGACCTCAAGGCCCCAAGAAATGGCCAAAGCCTAATGTACATCAGGCAGCAGACAAGGCAAAAAGACTTGCAGTAATTCCGGGATGAGCCTTGTGCTGGGAAATAGGATGAGTCCCTTCCTGCCTCCCAAAGAAAATAGGTAAGAAAGAGGTACTTAGGAAAGAGGCAGCTTAGACATTAGCAGCACGAGATCTGGTAAAAGAATTCCTGTGACTTAGCCTCACAATTTCCCCATCTGTGAAGATGATGTGAGGATGACACAAGGTAATCCACTAGATAACAGGCACTCTGTGAAATCCCATATAAAAAACAAAGTTTAATACAGAGAGGATATGAAGTAAATGTCTCTTGCCAACAGAAAGCTTGTGGCTATGATCTGAACAATAATAACGAAAAATCTGCAGGAAAGGCAACAAAATCCATAATTTTCATTCATTATTGATGTATGAATATTTCCTCCTAAACTTCTAAGATATTTGCAAAGCGAAAGGCATAAGTAAATAATTAGTACTGAATTGGGCATCCCAAATAAAAACATCTACGGACCTAGATGCTGATTTACCTAAATTTTATTTCATAATGCCAGCTTATTCTGCTTGCATTAGATGCTCAGGACTATGCCTTGAGATTTGAACTAATTAACCTTGAAGAAACCCAGGGCATTAAAAAAAACCATAATTTGTAGAACCTCTTAAAGCATTTCAAATCATGACCCAAATATTTGCACAGAATTTTATTTCTATGAAGTACTTTGTCTCTACATATGCAACAAAAGTAACTAGATTTCAGTAAAATACACATCAAAGAAATAAAATCTTTGTTATTTAAAAACACAACAATATTTTAAAAATAAGCTTGATATAAGTTTGAAAACAGAAAGTAAGGTCACAACTATTCAGCTATTATTTAAGCTAAGTGAAGCAACCCTCCCCATAGAAATAACATTAATAAAGAGCTGTGGAATTCACTATGTTTTAAGGAGTTAAAAAGTTTAAGAGTTTTTATTAATTCAGAACAATTTATATCTGCCAATAAATATGGTTATACAAGAAGACAACAAAGTACTTCAAGGATAGAGTTCTACAGGGTTTTTCTCCAAATTGCAGAGATATGCGGTTGTATAATAGAAAATTTGCTGTTGGATGGAGAACTACACTTTTTAAAGTTTTTTATTTAAATTCTCATTAGTTAGGCAATTATATTTAAAAAATTAATTACTCACTAAAGGAGTACTACCAACCTAGAAAGTGGTTTTTAATAGGTGTGTCTATGAACTCATCTTCTATCTCCTCAACGGCTTTTTTTTTTTTTAACTTTATTTATTTATGACAGAGAGACAAAGCAAGAGAGGGAACATAAGCTGGGTGAGTGGAAGAGGGAGAAGCAGGCTTCCCCCTGGGCCCAGTGCAGGGCTCAGTCGACCTGAGCCGAAGGCAGATGCTTAACAGCTGAGCCATCCAGGCACTTCTCAATATTTCAATTGTTATAGATGAAGACCCCAGAAATGTTTCTGAAATGGAGGAAAGAGGACAGAAAAGAGAGCTGGCAAGAACGAAAATCCTTTCTGGAACAAGGTATGCCGTTAGCAAATAATATAAAAATGTAAACTATGCTAAACCAGTTGGCAGAGTCAAGATTAAAAAAGATCGAATTTAACAGGGATATATATAAATTCCTAATTGAAGACTCCAAAATGGACTGCACATGTAGAAGATGAACAAAACTTAGCTAAAAGCAATTTATGTAAAGAAGACCTAGGGATTTTAACTGACTTAACTAAGCTCAATATATGACGTGGTTACTTAAAAAGTAAATCTAAATTCAAGCGTGGGATAGGGTGGGCTTATGTGCCTCTCACTGTACAAAGATCACAACAGATTTGTAGCTACTTGGAGGAACACAGATAAACTAGAGTTATCAATAGAAACACTGAGGGCCACAGCAGCATGACTTCTGAAGCCATCTCCTTGGAAGAACTGTTAAAAGATGGAGGGTATTCAGGCACCTGGGTGGCTTAGTCAGTTAAGCCTCTGCCTTCAGCCCGGGTCATGATCCCAGGGTCCTGGGATCAAGTCCTGATTCAGACTCTGTGCTCATAGGGGAGTCTGCTTCTCCCTCAACCCACACCTCTTTGCTGGTGATCTCTTTCTCAAGCTCTTTTTCTCTCAAGTAAATAAATAAAACCTTAAAAAAAAAAGATGGAGGATATTCATTCAGAAAAATATTAAGAGGAGATGAGATAAACAAGCATCTGCAGGAGAGTGATCCTAATTTTCTCTGTGTAGTTTTCATGAATAGATCTAAAAACAAACGGATATTAAGAGAAAGTAGATTATAAAATACCTATTTACAAGCCAAAATGACATGAACACAGCATACCATTTTTCCTCGTACACAGTACACTTGTCATGGAGCTAAACATTTATCTTGTGTTCCCCATGAAATACTTTGGGACTAGAAATAAGACAAAGTTGTACATATTAACTAATTTCCTGAACATAAAACCCCTAGGAAGTAGGTAGTGTTACTATCAGCATTTTTTAGAATAAAGAAAACTGAGAAACCTAGAGCTCATTAACTCAGATGGCTAGTGGTGCAGCTGGGATTTCAATCCAGCCCGTATGGATCTGGAGCAGCACTCTTCTTCACTACCACATTCTTAAGTGAGTTTAGGGACTTTGAAATGTCCTAGCAAAAAATAAATGTTAACGTCTGATGATTATGATGTAGGTTAAAAGAAAAAGACAAATTTAGATAGGATCTACAGGGAAGTAAGTGTTAAGGCATAGTTATTAAAATTAGCAAATGAATATAATAGGTGCCCAATGTACAACTAGTTTTGGCTCCAGGGGAATTATTCCACAAAGAACCACACGCATGCAGGCTCTCAAACTCCTTTCTAGGGGCTTCCAGTCTCAGAAGAGGACAAAGTAAACTGATACATAATCTAAAGCAATGTTTCCAAAAAACCCAGTAAAAACTAGCCCAAAAATTAACAGACCAAGAGTTGTTATTAGTAATAATGACAACAAAACAGCAGTGCCTCTAGCTCATTTACAATATTGTGATTACTGCTATATTTGGTCTTATTCCTCCAACTTACTGTTTTTTAATGTGATAGGAGGGCAGTGAGTAAGAGCAAGACTCCAGAGCCTGTTTGGGCTCTGCCACTACTGCCTGTGAGACCTTATGCAAATCACTTAACTCCCTGGAGTCTCACTTTCCTAATTTGTAAGGTGGGAATACAGGAAGTACCTAACTCATAGACGCTGAAAGGATTAAATGAGGGAATATATATAAAACATTCAGAACAGTACCTGGAGCGTGTTTGCTGCTGTTATTATATTTAATGTTGTATTGAAGACTTTAAAAAACGAGTCTTACATTTACAGAAAAATTGTACAGAAAATAATAAAGAATTCCCACATACCTCCTTCCACCACACACACACACACACACACACACACACACACACACACACACACACATGCATGCACCCATGTGCACATGCACATACATAGTTTCACCTTCTGTTACCATTATGGTACATTTTTAGAGTTGATAACCAATACTGATACATTACTATTAACTGAAGTCCTTAGTTTATTATTTTAGTATATAGGCTGCCAAAGCGAGCCCAAGTCCATACTTTACATTAGGGTTCAGTCTTGGCTTTGTACATTCTATGGGTTTTAACAAATGAATGTCATCTATCCACAATTACAATATCACATAGAATTGTTTCACTGCCCTAAAAGCCCCATGCTCCCCCTATTCATCCCTTTTATCTTTTCTCCAACTCCTGTCAACTACTGGTCTCTATATAGTGTTCCTTCCCCAGAACGTCATGTAATAGGAGTTACACAGGATGTAGCCTTCTCAGACTGGCTCCTTTCACTTAGCGTTATGCATTCAAAGTTCTTCCTAATTGATCTTGAAGTTACTCCAGGTCGCTAATGAGAACTGCTCTTAATTCTACATCAGTTAATATCTTGGCTTTTAAGAAAAGCAATAAATTTGCTTCATTTTCTAAGTAAATGCAAACTGCCTTCCACCCTTTGGATATTCCTGAAAGACTGTGGTCCAGTGATGGCGGGCTGTCTTATTTTCTAGGACTGTTACATTCTTTTCAAAAACTTATCTTTATAATTCTATTTTCTTTAAACGTATGAGTTGAAATCAATATCATGATTTGATTTTGCTTCAACCTGTCTCCAAAGAAAGTAACAAATATAATGAAAATAAGTTAAAATTTGCACCTAATTAATTTATTCTGTGTGTATATATATTCTACCACATGCAGGGGGGAAAAAAAAGCCAAAAGCCAGTTTCTGCTAAGAATGAGCTTGATGAAGCAGGAAAAAGATTAATTTTTATTAATTATTTTTTAATACACCATGGGAGAGAAACAGGAAGTACACAGAAAGCATTTCTGCTGCATACCGAAGCATTTTTTTTTTTTTTTTAAAGAAAAAGCTTCTTTGTTATTGTTTTAGTTGTAAGCTGAACTAGCTGTTTTTCCCACTGAATACCACTGTTATGTAATAAACAATGGCCAGGGAATCTCATTATTTAGATCTGGTTATTTGACAGGCATTTTAACAAAAATGAACAAAACAAACCTGTCACTTCAAAGGTAAAAACTGATAGTATTTGTTGCCAAATAAAATGATAAAATTTGGGCTTTCAAGCAAAAATAAAAATTTTAGAAATCTTCTAGATGCTTATAGCTTCCTAATACAGAATTCTCTGAAGAGACGATATTAACAATTTTTTGATATTGCTTACTGAAATATGACATTTAGAAGAGCTGTATGATTCAGTGAACCAAGAGTTAAATGCATGATATTACAAAACTATGCATAAGTAAGTTAAGTATTCAAAGTGTAAAGACAGACCAATGGATTTCAATGTAACAGAGTATTTAAAGTTCACATCAAGTGCAGATTCCATATTGCAACTAACTTTTAATAATCTAGCACTTGTCAAGTTTTGGTGTAATATCAAAGACATCTATCCAAAATCATCTTGAAAAGCCATTATAATACAATTCCATTTTCTGTCTATGTGTCTAGCTAGATTTTCTTCATATACTTCAATCAAAACAAAAGAAAAAGCTGGGGACATCACATTGCTGGATTTCAAGCTTTATTACAAAGCTGTGATCACCAAGACAGCATGGTACTGGCACAAAAATAGACACACAGACCAACATAACAGAGCAGAGATCCCAGATATGGACCCTTAACTCTATGGTCAAATAATCTTTGACAAAGCAGGAAAAAATATCCAATGGAAAAAAGACAGTCTCTTCAATAAATTGTGCTGGAAAATTGGACAGCTATATACAGAAGAATGAAACTCGACCGTTCTCTTACATCATACACAAAGATAAAACTCAAAATGTTTGAAAGACCTCAATGTGAGACAGTAATCCATCAAAATCCTAGAGAACACAGGCAGCAACCTCTTCAACATTGGCCACGGGAACTTCTTTTAAGACACGTCTCCAAAGAAAACAAAAGCGAAAATGAACTTTTGGGACTTCATCAAGATCAAAAGCACAGCAAAGGAAACAGTCAGCAAAACAAAGAGGCAACCCATGGAATGGGAGAAGATATTCGCAAATGACACTACAGACAAGGGGCTGATATCCAAGATCTATAAAGAACTTCTCAAACTCAACACCCACAAAAAGATAACCAAGTCAAAAAACAGGCAGAAGACGAGCAGACTCTTCTCCAAAGAAGAAATACAAATGGCTAACAGGCACATGAAAAAGTGTTTATTATCATCATTAGCCAGCCATCAGGGGAAGTCAAATCAAAATCACATTGAGATACCACCTTACACCAGTTAGAACAGCCAAAATTAAAAAGGCAAGAAACAACAAATGTTGGAGAGGAGTGGAGAAAGGGGAACCCTCTTACACTGTTGGTGGGAATGCAAATTGGTGCAGCCACTTTGGAACACAGTGTGGAGGTTCCTCAAAAAATTAAAAATAGAGCTACCCTATGACCTGGCAATTGCACTACTGGGTATTTACCTCAAAGGTACAGATGTAGTGAAAAGAAGGGCCCTATGCACCGCAATGTTCTTAGCAGCAATGTCCACAATAGCCAAACTGTGGAAATAGCTGAGATGCCCTTCAACAGACGAATGGATAAAGAAGATGTGGTCCATAGACACAATGGAATATTACTCAGCCATCACAAAGGATGAATAACCAACTTTTGCATCAACATAGATGGGACTAGAGGAGATTATGCTGAGTGAAATAGGTCAAGCAGAGAAAGAGCATTATCATATGGTTTCACTTACTTGTGGAACCTAAAGAATAAAATGGAGGATATAAGGAGAAAGAAGAGAAAAATGAAGGGGGGGAAATCAGAGGGGGAGATGAATCATGAGAGACTGTGGACTCTGAGAAACAAACTGAGGGTTTCAGAGGGGACGGGGGTGGCGGGATGTGTTGGCCCAAAGACGGGTATTAAGGAGGGCACATATGGCATGGAGCACTGGGTAATATATGTAAATAATGCATCTTATTAATATATGTAAATAATGCATCAAAAACTAATGACATGATGATTCACAGAACTGTACCCTGGGGGGCAAATAATACATTATATGTTAATAAAAATAATTTAAAAGAACTAATGACATACTGCATGGTGACTAACGTAACAAAATAAAATAATAAAAAACAGAAAAATAACAACATATGGCAACAGATTGTACACAGAAACAGATGTGAGAATACATATGTTGTTTATTAGGCCAAATATTAAAGAGATTTGCAAAAATTAAAACAAATGCCATTCTTCTCAAATTTTTTGAATAAATTATTTTTTTATTTATGTGTGAAATTTATTGTTGAAGATTGTAAATATGTAAACCATACCTATAAAAATTGATACATTTAACTGAACTTTTTTTTAAATTAAAAAATTTTTTTTATTAACATATTATGTATTATTAGCCCCAGGGGTATAGGTCTGTGAATCACCAGGTTTACACACTTCACAGAACTCACCATAGTATATACCTTCCCCAATGTCCATAACCCCACCACCCTCTCCTTAGCCCCCTCCCCCCAGCAACCCTCAGTTTGTTTTGTGAGATTAAGAGTCTCTTATGGTTTGTCTCCCTCCTGATCCCATCTTGTTTCATTTATTCTTTTCCTACCCCCAAGCCCCTGACATTGCATCTCAATTTCCTCATATCAGGGAGATCATATGATAATTGTCTTTCTCTGATTGACTTATTTCGCTATCATAATACCCTCTAGTCCACATCATCGCAAATGGCAAGATTTCATTTCTTTTGATGGCTGCATAGTATTCCATTGTATATATATCTCACATCTTCTTTATCCATTGAATAAATTATTTTTCATAATATATGTTATGATTCCATGTAATGAAATTATCTGTGTATGAATAAATCTTTAGAATGTCTTCTCAGTTTTAATATATAATATGGTAAATATTTATAATCCATATACACAAAAGTTCTTTGGGGTTCTCAATAACTTTAAGATTTTAAAGCGATCTTGAGCCCAAAAAGTATGAGAACAAATACACTAGGAGGTAGAAAGCAAAGGTGACTTGGGTCATAGGACTGTATTAGATACTGTACTGAAGCATGTACGTTTTTAGTGAATTGGCAATATTAACAGTAATCTCATCTTACTAAGCAAGATGATTTAGGGAAAGAATATAATGCGGAGTCTAAATTATGGTCAGGTCTCTTCTGTCTGAGATCTAAAGATATAAAGCTCCAAGAAGTATGAAAAGAATGGCAGCACACGGTAGGTAAGGAGAGAGGAAATAAGTATGGAGCATTTACTTCAGAAAGCCATACCTAGATATGCCACCGTATAGAGAGAAAAAGCAATCCGCTTAATATTTACAGTTCTATTAGATGACAAATAACCTCATTTATTTTTTTTATTTGTATCTCTTTAAAGATTTTATTTATTGGGAGAGAGCATGTGTGCAAACAATGGGAGGAGCAAAGGGAGAGGGACAAGAAAACTCCGAACTGACTGCAGAGACCAATGCAGGGCTCACCTCAGGACCCTGGGATCATGACCTGAGCTGAAATATAGAGTGGGACAATCAACCGACTGAGCCACCCAGGAGCTCAATAAATAATATCATTTAAAAATGAAAAGCAAGGGGTGCCTGGGTGGCTCAGTGGTTAAGTGTCTGCTTTCAGCTTAGGTCATGATCCCAGGGTCCTGGTATCAAGCCCCGCATTGAGCCCTATATCGGGTTCCCTGCTCAGCAGAAGGCCTGCTTCTCCCTCTCCCATTCCCCCTGCTTGTGTTTCCTCTCTCACTGTCTCTCTCTCTCTGTCAAATAAATAAACAAAATCTTTAAAAATAAATGAAAAGCAAGAGCTACTATAATACTCTGAGGTGGCCTCTAAAGCATCAAGGAAAGATGAAATGATCTTCAATAGGATTTTAGTTATACTTTCTATGTTATAATTATGGGATAACTGGCAACTCATATGGGGTTCTTAATACAAATATTCACCTAATCAGAACACCTCATTAATAAGCTATTCTAGATAGACTGCAAATTACTTTATCTGAACTGGTTTTTTATAGCACTTTGCAAAACAGAAATACAGCTTTAGATTAGAGCTAATTCTAGGAATCTATGTCAAAATAATCTAAATATCCTGGCTTGAGTACTTGTGTACTTAAAAAAAAAAAATCCAAAATAACATCCCAAGGTGTAGAGTGAATGTCAGTAGTTAGTACCTACAAAAGAAGAAACACACCAAATCCCTACAACCTACAGTAAAGGAAAAACAGAATTCATGGGTTCTCAAATGAATACTGGGGCTGTTATAATTCAAAATTTTGAGTGGAAATTTCCCAGTATTTATTCCTGTAATCTTCCAGCATACCCACAGAAAGGAAGAGACTAAATGAAGGCTCTGCATACCTCTAGGAGGTGACCAATGATGGCTGAGAATATTTTTTCCCATACCATCATACTTCTCTGGATGTTTGTAGGTTATTACCATACTGAGTATTGCCCAAGCCATCAGATACAGAGTTATTCAGAAACCATTTATTCATTATGTTACTTCATAAATAAAAATCCCTTCAGGCCTCCACTCTATATACTGATGAAACTAGATATATGTATAAAATAGAACATTCCAAAGAAGTACATATGGTCACTTTCCCTATACTGGCCTTTGGAAGACTTATATTTATCCCATTAAAAGCTCCGGGGTATGCAACTTTGTGGAGCTTATTTGTTCTTTTTTAAATATGAATATTAAACCACAGTGGTAATCAATTTACTTATGAAGCAAAAAATCAAGTAAATGAAGAAAAAAAACTAAGGAAATAGTCCTTGCCTTGAAAGAACAGAAAATGACCCACATTCACAGTAAATAATTGCAAATGCTCAGCCCAGAATTTATAAATTTCCCCAGATTACTTGGGTCTGGGGACTAAACGCAATGAATTAGAATGGAAACTCTTCTTCAGCAAAATTCAAAGAATATATTTCTGCCATTTCTGGCTTACTTTAGAGTACATATGTGCTCTAAAATTTACTGTTTTTTTTTTTAATAGAAAAACTTATGACTTCTGCTTTATATAAGTTGTATTGCTCACCACCCCCATTTTTGGCATTTGAAATAAAATGTTTGCAATATTTTGCAGTGCTGGTCACTTTTTCAAAGTATCTTCTGTTTTTAGTTTGAAAACCAAGGATATGCTAGCAGTTATTTTAAAAATACTACATGTTCTGCACAAGTTATTAGATCTTTATAAAATGATAAATGCTGCAGTATATATCCTATGCATATTTTTATGGAAACATTTAAATTTAATAATCACATACACTAAAAAATTACTATCCTGTCTGAAATTAAAGGAAGAGTGTTTTGTTATATAACATTTCTAACATATTAGTGATTCTGAAAGTTTTCACCTCATTTACAAAGTCTTCTGCCATGTTTACTTAAGGGAAGAAAAATGCGAATTCTAGGTCATTGGTTAGCTCCAAAAAGGAAAATATTGAGATATTATATCTTTATTTATGCTTATAGTTGGTAATACACAACCACATAGTTAGAGTGCACTAGTTACCATTTTCTTAAAGACTACAAAATGTAGTCATTATTCTACGGAACACATTACTTTGTCTCGATGTTGGAGAGAGGAGAGGGAGAGAGAACGCACTTCCCTTTGTCTTTTCTGGCTTCACTGTAACTGTCCATCTGCTTTATTTACCTTTCTCTTCAAGTGTGTCTTGTGTACAATTTCTGCCTATTACTGACCTTTTTTTTTTTTTCGCTATATAATTCATGTATCCAAAAACTCACCATTTTAAAGTGTACAGAGTTCAGGGGTTTTGGTATATTCATAAGGTGGTACAGCCATTTTACCACCATTGACTATCAGAAAAATTTCCTCACTCTGAAAAGAAACTGCATACCCATTATCAGTCACTTCCCATTTCCCTCTCTCCCCTTCTCCTGGAGCACCACCCTTGGAAACTGCAAATGTACTTTCTGTCTCTACAGATTTGCCTATTCTAAACATTTCATATAAACAAAATCATATAAAACATGTCCTGTTGTATCTGGCTTCTTTCAGTTAATGTTTTCAAGGTTTATCTCTCTTATAGTATGTAACAGCATTTCATTCCTTTTTATGACCAAGTAATATTTCATTGTATGGAGATCCCTCATTTGGTTTACTGTTCCTGACTTCTTATATATGTATTCTCTGCCAACGGCCTTTTAGTAATGGTCTTTAAGAAAACTGTGTTCTGTACTTTCTATTTCCCTACGTGAGCTTACCCTTTCTTACTGTCCTCAAAATCTATTTCCTTAGTACTGATACCAGCAAAATCTTTGTTTAATCTTATCCCTCTTCTGATCTCCAAATACAAATTTACCACTGCCTTTTGTAAATGACTAGGACTCCAATCTTAATATATTCTAACTTGAATTCACTTCTCGCCCAGATTTGACTCTTGATCCTTACCTCCTATATCCAATCCTTACCAAGTTTAGTTCTTAAAGTGTTACAGTGTCTCCCTGTACTCCCTGATGATTCCCTTTATTTTCATTGCCTAATTAAGCTTTTTAGTCTCTGTATTCTCTCAAAAAATATTTATTGAGTGCCTTCTGTGTACCAGCCACTTTCCCAGGCTCTGAGGATACACTATGGAGCTTCTAGTCTTGTGGCACAGAATAAAAAGATGCCAAGAAAGCATAAAACAGAGGAACTCGAATTAGTTTGGGGTCTAGAAAGACTTCTTTGAGGTTGTGGTATTTAAGTTAACCTCTTGTTAGAGATCTTTTTGTTATAAATGACAGAAAACGCAGGTTAAAGTGGCTCAAAAGTTCAAATGGAATCTACTGGTGCCAGTAATAGAAAAATCTAGAAGTGTATCTAGCTTTAGGCAAGAATTGACTCAGTACCCTAAACAACATCTCTAAAAACTATCTTTTTCTTTCTCAGGCCAAATTCCTCACGAATTTAGAACTTTTGCATAAGCTGTTCCTTCTGGTTACTCTTTCACCTCTACTCTTCCCTAATTCCTACATACCATTCAGACCTGCCTTGGTTTGGTTTAGTGGACACTTTTGGGAAATCCTCTCTAGCATTCATTCCACCCATCTTCTGCCAACAGTTTACTGATTTTTTTTTTTAATTGGGAAATTCACCCTTCCCCACTTATAGCCATAACTATGTGTTCCAGCTGGCCTTAAGTGATTCAGGGGAAATGATATGGGAGGACTACCAGGAGGCTAATACTGATATATCAGTAGCCCTACTTGAAAGACTGTACTTTCTGTGAAACAAAGTGTCCTCCAGATCTCTATACAGGACATCTACTATCCATTTGCAAGTCCCTGTCATAGGAATCTAAAATAGCCTGTGATCACATTAGATATAAAGGTTTTTGAATCCGAAATTATTAAAAATATACCAATATTCATGTTTTTTAAACTACTATTATTTCTGCTATTGTCAGAGCAAGGCAAGGGAGGCAAGGTAATAGAAGTGACTAGAAATGGCTAATCAATAGCCTTCAAACCATTTCTGTATAACTTCTGGCCATCAAAAAGGAATCACAAATATTATGTTTAATATATTTAATCACTGTATTCCTATTACTTAGAACAATGCTTGGCATATAGGAGATGCTCAGTAAGTACAACTTACATTTGAGAATAGGAAGATTGGTAAAAGAAAAATGTACTTGCCATACTGGAAAGACCTCAGAGAAACTATTCAGATGAATACAAGGAAAAAGATTAAAAATAACATCAATTTATACAGATAGAATGCATTAGCTGGGGTTCTCCAGAATCCAAACTACAGCAGAAGTTTACATGCTGTTACTTTACTAGGGAATGCGGGTGTGAGAGAAAAGAGAGTGAGTGAGATAAAGAGGAAGAGAAAATACGAGAGGCCTGAGTAGGCCTTTAATTGGTACCAAGTAGAGTCTTAGGAGAGGGTTACTGACTATTGTGTCCCAACTACATGTAGTGTGATCTATAGTCTGCTGAGGGAGGAAGGGAGAAAAAGGTATCTGCTGGTGCCCATCTCCTATTGATCCAAAGTGTGCTCCACTGGGCATTAATACCCCCTCATCTCCGGGTTACACACACATGAGAACTGAGTAGGCCTCACTGCATCTAATGCTTCAGTGACAATAGAGAAGCCCCCCGAGGCAAAAGCTCTTAACCTGCTTGCTGGAGTAGCTTCTGGACAGAGCGAAAGTGGAGTTGTTCTCCAAGGCTGTAGCTAGGCAAGAACAAGTACTGCTGAGGGGATTTGTGGAGGCACAGATAAATACACCTTAGTGTATTCATAGAGTGGAATACTATTCAGCAATAAAAAGAAATAAATTACTTACATACAAAACATCAATAGTGAATCATAAAACCAGTGTTTAATGGAAGAACCCTTACACTGAAGAGGATATAACACCTGATTCTATTTTGTAAAATTCCATAATTAGTTAGATTACTCTGTGGTTGAAAAAGATCAGAATAGTAGTTGGCTCCAAGATATGAAACAGAAAATGGCTGAGAAGGGGAAGAGGAAAATTTTTGAAATGATGTAAGGTTTTGTACCTTAGTGGAGACTATATACACAGGCATGTGCATTTGTTAAAATAGTAAATGGACAACTAAGATTTCTATATTTCACTGTATATAAAATTCATATCAAAAGAAAAACTACAAAAAATGTGACATATTCATGCAACAGAATATGATTCAACAGGAACAAACTACTGTGGCACAATTTAATACAGGATAACACCACTTTTACAGAAATAACATAGGCAGAACAATGCCATGTATTATATGGAGATATATATTCCTAGATATGTATCTTTCTATACATATTTCTAGACATATATATCTTTCTAGATATATATTTCTATATATATATTTCTTTCTCTCACTCTCTCTGTATGTGTGTGTGTGTATATATATATAATTTTTTCCTTTAAAAGACCAGAAGTTTATAAAATAAACTCCAAAGGCTGACTCTTTCTGTGGGCAGTGGAAAATGATCTGGATTGGGAGTACTAACTAAAAGGTCTTCAACTTTTTATGCTTTTTTATTTTTTATTTTTTATTTTTTTAAGATTTTATTTATTTATTTGAGAGAGAGACAGTGAGAGAGAGCATGAGCTAGGAGAAGGTCAGAGGGAGAAGCAGACTCCCCATGGAGCTGGGAGCCCGATGTGGGACTCGATCCCGGGACTCCGGGATCATGACCTGAGCCGAAGGCAGTCGTCCAACCAACTGAGCCACCCAGGCGTCCCCTTTTTTTTTTTTTTTTTTAAGATTTTATTTATTTATTTGAGAGAGAGACAGTGAGAGAGAGCATGAGCTAGGAGAAGGTCAGAGGGAGAAGCAGACTCCCCATGGAGCTGGGAGCCCGATGTGGGACTCGATCCCGGGACTCCGGGATCATGACCTGAGCCGAAGGCAGTCGTCCAACCAACTGAGCCACCCAGGCGTCCCATTTTTTATGCTTTTTTAAAGACAATGTTTTAATTTTTTTTAGTTAAAAATGAACTAAGTCAGTATCTATATTAATCATTCAAAAACAGAAAAATAGAATACATGATTGTTATAGGAAATCTAAAAATTACATTAAATATAAATAGATTCAAATTCAATGTGGCGGGCGCCTGGGTGGCTCAGTGGGTTAGGCCGCTGCCTTTGGCTCGGGTCGTGATCTCGGGGTCCTGGGATCGAGGCCCGCATCGGGCTCTCTGCTCAGCTGGGAGCCTGCTTCCCTCTCTCTCTCTCTCTGCCTGCCTCTCCGTCTACTTGTGATCTCTCTGTCAAATAAATAAATAAAATCTTAAAAAAAAAATTAAAAAAAAAAAAAAGAGAAAAGCTGTCCCGTGTCGCACGCGCATGGCTCAGTCCCCATTTAAAAAAAAAAACAAAAAAAAAAAACAAATTCAATGTGGCAATTTGTATCCCAAACTATTTTTACTTCTTTGTCAGAAACACAGAATTTAAAAATGTCACTGGTTAAGAACAAAGAAACTCTGAAACTGCTGGCAGGTGGTTAAGAGAGGTCTACAAATTTTGAAACTCCTTCCACTTAATACCGCCAGGTGGTGTGAAGTATGTAGGTGTGTACATGGTGCGTACATAGCTACAATCTTCTTAAATGTATTTATAAAATGAATATGATCATGTATAATATTAGAAGTTTTTTTTACAAAACAATGCACTGGATAATTCTTTGGTAGCAATATTATACTTTAACTTGCTCTCTAATATATTCACTTTCCAGAAAAATATATTCAAGACACTCCAATACTTAAATGAATTTCAGTATTTAGGATGATGCTGCTTTTTAAAAAAGAGATTATTTATTTGAGAGAGAGAGAAAGAGAGAAAGAGCATGAGTGGGAGGGGCAGAAGGAAAGGGAGAGAGAATATTAAGCAGACCACACATGGGGCTTGATCTCAGGACCCTGAGATCATGATCTGAGCTGAAACCAAGAACAGTATTCAACCAACTGTGCCACCCAGGTGCCCCAGAATAATGCTGTTTTTGATGATAGGTGTTTGAGAACTTCCTTTGAAATGAAGTTGAGAAATAAAATGCAGAAAGTGGAGAAAATAATGGCAAGTAGATCACCAATAAATCACCTATGACCCCACTTCCCAATAAAATTCTGCTAATATTTTATATACTTTCTATTTCTTTTAATTTTAAATAATATTTCTAACTACATGGTATTTAGAATTATGGTTTTACATTCTCATTTACTATGTTAGATTAAGAATTTCCCGTAATACTAAATCTCAAAATAAACAACAGTTTAAAGACTGTATAATAATGTAACTATATGGTATGCTTAAATAAGCTCCAATTATTAGCTATTTAGAGTACTTGCCTTTCTCTTTTTTACTGTTTTATATAACTTTGTGCTAGCTATTTGCTCTGCCTCAAATGCTCCCTTCTATGTCTGTGATTGCTGATTCTTTTCTTATTTCTTTAGGTCTCAGCATAAATATTATTTCAAAGAGGCCTACCCATAAGATGCTATCTAAATTAAAGCAGCACCACCATCTCCCAATGCACACAATAAATGTGACACTTTATCACTGAGTTTAGAAAATAATGGGCAGCAGTGTCTGGGTGGTTCAGCTGGTTAAGCAGCTGCCTTCAGCTCAGGTCATGATCTCAGGGTCCTGGGAATGAGCCCCTTGTTGGGTTCCCCTCTCCTCGGTGAGTGTGCTTGTCCCTCTCCCTCTACCCCTCCTCCTGCTTGCACTCTCTTTCTTTCTCTCTCTCAAATAAATAAAATCTTCAAAAATTTTAAGAAAAAGAAAATAATGTCAAACCACTTAAGTTTCATTTTCTCTATATATGAGTAATAGTTTTTGCTTAATCTACTTCTTAGTATATTCATGGTTGTTACAATATTACACATAATATGTGAAAAGTTTAGGTGATATAAAGTTGTTTATCAGTATAGCATGTTATTATGGTCTTTTTATGGAAGGCAACACACACACACACACACCCCATTTCTGTCCAGCAGGGCTGAGGACAAAAACATTTCTAACCCAGGGTTCTTTGTTTATTTACTTTAGTATCTGGGTAAATTCCTGCTCCTGGCAATCAAAACAGCCTGAGATCCCGCTATTAAAAGATATGAGGATAACAGCTTGGTACAGCATTTATCTCCATGGGAAGTCTGTACCAAAGATGGAATGGATTAAAAAAACCCCACAAGACTCATCTATATGTTGCCTATAAGAAACTCATATCAGGGGGCACCAGGTGGTGGGTATTGTAGAGGGCACGGATTGCATGGAGCACTGGGTGTGGTGCAAAAATAATGAATACTGTTATGCTGAAAAAATAAAAAATTAAAAAAAAAAAAAAAGAAACTCATATCAGACCTAAAGACACATACAGATTGAGAATGAAGGGATGGAAGAAATGTTCCCCATGGAAATGAAAGCAAAACAAACAAACAAACAAACAAAACCAAAAACCAAATCCAAAACAAAAAAATACTTCCTAGAAACATGTTTCCTAGAAATATACAACCTTCTGAAATTGAATTAGGAAGACAAAGAAAATCTGAACATACTGATAACTAGTAACAATACTGAATCAGTAATCAGAACATTCCCAATAAACTGAAGTCCAGACCCAGCTGGATCCACAGGTGAATTCTACCAAATATTTAAGAAAGAATTAATACATATTCTTCTCAAAGTATTAAAAAAATAGAAGAGGAAGAAAATGTCCCAAATGCATTGTACAAGCTAGCATTACCCTCATGCATAAAACAGATGAACACACTACAAAAAAGAAAACTACAGGCCAATATCCATAATGAGTACAGATGCACAAATCCTCAAAAAATATTAGCAAACCACATTCAACAATACATGAAAAGGACCATTCACCACAACCAAGTGGGATTCATTTCAGGGAAACAAGGATGGCTCAATATTTGCAAATCAATCAGCATTATACACCACACCAAAAAACAAAAACAAAAACAAAAACAAAAACAACCAAAAAAAATAAACCCCAAAATAAAAATCGTATGATCACTTCAATAGATGCAGAAAAAGCATCTGACAAAATTCAAAATCTATTCATGATAAAAACTCAACAAAGTGGGTTTAGAGGGAACATATCAACATACTAAAGCTCATAGATGACAAACCCATAGCTACTATCATCAAACTCAGTGATGAAAAACTGAGAACTTTTCCTCTGAGATCAGGAACAAGACAGAAGTGTCTACTCTCACCACTTTTACTCAATGTGGTACTGGAAGTCCTAGCCCTAACAACAAGACAAGAAAAATAAATACAAGGCCTCTAAACTGGTAATAAAGAAGTAACACTTTCACTATTTGTAGATAACAGGAGACTGTAACTCCACCAAAAAAAGCTATTAGAAGTAAAAATGAATTCAAAAAAGTTGTAAGATACAAAATTAATATATAGAAGTTGGTTTCAGTTCTAAAAATAACAACAAAGTAGCAGAAAGAAAAACTAAAAAAGCAATTCTCTTTCCCTGTGCCAAAAAGAAGAAAATACTTAGGAATAAACTTAACCATGCAGGTTGTGGGGGAAAAAAAAAAAAAACTGAAAACAATGGAAAGGCATACTATGCTCATGGATTAGAAGAACATCAACAGCATTTTTCCCAGAACCAGAATAATCCTAATGTTACACTGGAACCACGAAAGACCTGAAGTAGCTAAAGCAATCAAGCTGGAGGTATTACAAATCCCAGATTTCAAGATATACTACAAAGCTGTAACAATCAAAGCAGTATAGTAATGGTACAAAAAGACACGTAGATCAATGGAACAAAATAGAAAGCCCAGGATTAATCTCATGTTTATATAGTCAATTAATTTATGACAAAGGAGGGAAGAATGTACAGTGGGGAAAAGACAATCTCTTTGATAAGTGGTGTTGAGAAAACTGGGCAGGTACATGCAAAAGAATGAAACTGGGCCACTTTCTTATACCATATACAAAAATAAGCTCAAAATGCATTAAAGACCTAAATGAAAGATATGAAACCATAAAACCCCTAGAAGAAAATATGCATAGTAATCTGTTAAACAACAACCTTGTCAACATTTTTCTAGGTATGTCTCTTGAGGCAAGGGAAATAAATGCAAAAATAAACTACTGGGAACTATACCAATCCATCAATCAATCAATCAATTAATGCAAGCATTTTCACAGTGAAGGAAACTATCCACATAATGAAAAGGCAATCTACTAAATGGGAAAAATATTTGTAAGTGATATGTCTGATAGGGCATTAGTATCTAAAATATACAAGTAACTTTACAATTCCATAACAACAAAAAACTCCCCAAATAAGCAGATTAAAATGGGTCCAGGATCTGAATAGACATTCTTCCAAAGAGGATATATAGATGGCCAAAGACACATGCAGAGATGCTCAACATCAGTAATCATCAAGGAAGTGCAAATCAAAACCATAATGATAAATCACATCACACTAGTCAGAATGACTAGAATGAAAAACAAGTGATGGCGAGATTGTGGAGAAAAAGCAACCCTCATGCACTGTTAGCAGGAATGTAAACTGATACAGCCATTGTGGAAAAGAGATGGATGTTCCTTAAAAAGTTAAAAATAGAAATACTGTATAATCCGGTTAATTCCACTACTGGGTGTTTACCCAAGAAAGTGAAAAGATATACGCAGCCCCATGTTTACTGCTGCATTATTTACAAGAGCCGAGATATGGAAGCAGCCTAAAATGTTCACCAACAGAGGAATGGATAAAGGAGATATCATATGTAATAGACACAATGTATACAATACAACTCAACAAGAAAAAAAGAAAGTCATCTTGCCATTTGGGACAACATGGATGGACCTAAAGGATATTATGCTAAGTGAAATAAGTCAGACTGGGAAAGACAAAATCCATGTCATTTCACTTATATGTGGAATCTAAAAAAACAAATGAGCAAACAAAAAAAAAGGCAGAAAAAGATCCATAAATACAGAATACAAAATGATGGTTGCCAGAAAGGAGGGGGGATTGGGGGATGGGTAAAATGTGGGAAGGGGAGTGGGAGTTGTAAGCTTCCAGTTATGGAATGAATAAATCATGGGGATGAAAAGTCCTTATTGAAATTGAAAATACAATTTCAAATGGTACTATAATAGTGTTGTATGGTGACAGATGGTAGCTACATTTGTGGTAAACATAGCATAAGGTACAGAGTTGTGGAATCACTATGCTGAACACCTGAAATGAATTTAACGTGTGTCAAGTCTACTTTTATGAAAAAAAAATCTATACCAACAAAGAAACTTTTGTATTATGATTTAGAAATCACACTCATGTACTCAATAGTTTGGCTGGTAATTAGCTTTTTAGTGTAAATATCACAAAACAAAAAATTATAACTTAATTATATATATAAAATTAAATTTTCATATGGTTTCTAGAAAGTACTGTAAAATTTAACTATACCTACTTCACAAATATCTTCATTTACAAAATGTGGCATAAGAGCTAAGTGGCATTTAAGCAATATTTGCATTCTGATATTTTAAGATTTAATGGTCTATTAGTGTCTCTGAATTTTATTTCATAAAAAATTATGTTGATGAAGCCAGTTCAGTATTTTAAAGACATGGTTAGCTAAGAGCATCTTCACATATATTTTAAAGTTTTAAAAATTTTATGAATATGGGTTGTTTCTTTTCTTGGGTGTTTCCATCTTGGTTTCTGCTTGTGCACTTGTTTTCTGATGTTAGCAATCAGACTTCCTGTCTGAAATTTCTGCCATTCAATTTTATGTGGATATAAAGCATGTCTGTAATTATTGACTGTGTCAGTATGAATAATGCACTTACTAGTCTCATTATTTCCATTTCTACTATCCAGGTGGAAAGAGGTTATCTCATTTTAATAGAAAGCATTAGAAAGATTTTATATGACTTGGTGCAATGTAAATAAAATATTATATTTTTCAACCCTTCCAACAAGTAGAGGACACATATCTTGCATTGTGGACCTAGAAAAGACATGAATAGATTATTATGTTATGAAAATTTCCACAATTCAGGTCTGTATTAAGTCCCTTATATCTGAACTTTTCAAATGTCTAATTTCTAAAGAAAAAGAAGGCATTCGTAATTTTAAACAAGGAAGTTGTGACATTTCAGAGTTTCTGAGGTAAACCTCCAGTCAAGCTAAGGCCAAGGTGAAAGCATGTAACACCCAGAAGGAAGGAGAAAAGATAGCTACAAAGTTATTACAGCACCATCTGAGTGAACTAGAGCTCCAGTACAAACTGAAACGCCGAGTGGAAATAAGGCCACAGGCCATACTTGGAAGCAGGACAATTTCTGACCTGTCCTCAGGCACCTGCTAAATTAACAAGCTTAGGTAGGTTTGGTTCAGATGAAATGTGAGACTGAGTTGGGCAAAGCTGGGGCAGGAAATGATTTACCTTATAGATGTTTATACCAAATAGGATTCCAATCAAAATAGTCTGACTATATGTATCTTTGACGTAAATTGGTTTCTCTTGGCATTTTAACATTTCTGAAATTCATATGCAATTTTAACCAGATACAGTTCTTTCATCTGAAAATCTTCCCACTTCTCTCCAAACGTATTAATTAAACTGTCAATCCACAGTGTCTTAAAAATTCAAGAAAAAAGGCAAATTTGCCCCTAAGTTTAAAAAAACAAAACAAAAAACTCAACAGCTGCTATGGGCTATGGAACATGACATTCATTTTATACTTGGTATGTTCTAGGCCTACTGTTAATGCTTTTACATACATATAAAATTTAACTCTCAAAACAACCCTTATCTTCCCTGTTATGGTCTGAACTGTAGTGTCCCCCCAGTATTCATATGTTGAAGCCCTAACTCTCAATGTTATGGTATTTGGAGATGGGGGCCTTTGACAGGAAATCAGGTTTACACGAGGTCAGGAGGGTGGAACCCTCTCCTGATGGGATTACCGTCCTTTTAAGAGGAGGAAAACTGAGAGAAAGTTTCTCTTTCCCTGTACAAGCAAAGGAATACCGTGCAAAAAAGCAAGAAGGCAGCTGTCTAACCAAGAAAGTGGGAGCTCACCAGGAGCCCAATTTGCCAGCACTTTGATGTAGGACTTGCTAGTCACCAAAACTGTGAGAAATAAATGTCTGCTGTTTGAGCCACCCATTCTATGTATGGTATTTTATTACAGCAGCACAGGCAGACTAAGATAATCCTCCTCGCAGATATTAGGGAAAGGGGGCTCAGAGTGACTGAGTAAGCTTAAGGTCAAGATAACTTATTTCAGCCACAGATCTGTTTAACCTAAAAACTAACTCTGAACCACTTCTTTATATTGCATCCATGACATTTAATATTATCCTTTGAATCACATTTATTCTCTGTAAGTTTTTCCTGTATTTTTCATGTAATACACATTCTTCATCCTGGTCCAAGGTACAATCATCTTTTGCCTAAGGTGCTGCAAGAGCCTCCTACTAGCTTTCCCTACTTCTCCCTGGTACACATATTTTCTCTCTCTTCCTGTATACCCCAAAGTCTATTTTTTTTTTTTTGAGATTTTATGTATTTATTTGACAGAGAGAGAGGGAGAGCACACATAAGCAAGGGCAGAGGGAGAGGGAGAAGCAGGCGCCCCACTGAGCAAGAAGCCCGATGTGGGAATGGATCTCAGGACCCTGGGATCATGACCTGCACCGAAGGTGACCGCTTAACTGCCTGAGCCACCTGGGCGTCCCAACCCCAAGGTCTATTTTTAACACAGAAATCGGGGTGGGGGGGATCATTTCTTTCTTTCTTTCTTTTTTTTTTTTTTTAAGAAACAGCCTTTTTTTTTTTTTTTTCCTTTTTTTTAGAGAGAGAGAGAAAGCACACAAGCAGGCAGAGAGGCAGGCAGAGGCAGAGAGAGAGGCAGGCTCCCCGCTGAGCAAGGAGCCTGATGCGGGACTCGATGCCAGGACCCTGGGATCATGACCTGAGCCGAAGGCAGCGGCTTAACCCACTGAGCCACCCAGGCGTCCCTGGGGGGATCATTTCAAAATGTCACGTCATGTTATTGGTTCATAAAACCACTCAGAATAAAAACTATATTGTCTTTACAATGGCCTATAAGTCTTGCATGATCCTTCCCAACCACCCTTACTTCTCTGACTTCATCTTCTACCATAACCTACTTCTCACCATGCTCTAGCCGCAGTGACCTGCTTGTTGGTCCTACTATTATCTTAGATCAGTACTTCTATGTTAAGACTTTTGCATTTATTGTTATGTCTAGAATGATTTTTTCAGATAGTCTTCTCACCTCTTTCAAGTCTCTGATCAATTCTCATGTTCTCAGTAAGTCCTACCTTGACTAACCCCACTTAACACCACAGCCTGACCCCCACCCTGACATTTCTAGTTGGCTCTACTTTTTTCCATGACATTTATCAACTTCTAATATACACATAAATTTACTTATTATGTTTATTGTATGACCCCTATGCATGAATGGAAGACCCAAGAGAGCAACAGACTTTATCTGTTTTACTCACTGATGTAAACCCAAGTGCCAAGAACACTGCTTGACAAGTAGCAGGAAACAATAAATACTGGTTGAATGGATGAATGTAAAAGATTGTTATAGAAGACAGACTATATTTTAGGTGAGAAATTAAGAAAAGGCCTCAGTCAACACTCATTAACTTACCAACAGAATGTAGAAGTAGGAGTTTAGGAGTTTAGATAACTCTAAGTCATTTCACATGTTTAAAGTCCACTATTTATTGTGGAAAATTAAGAAGTATAGAAAAAAACACAGTAAAGATGAAAACCACCCATTTGCCAGAATAATCACTAATATTATATATAACTAGTATTTTCCTATGTATAAACATAGCTTTAAATTTTTCTAAAAAAAATTAAGATTATCCTCTCTTAACTTGTTTTTCCCTAAAGGAGATACACATACACAAATGTCTTCCATTTAAACACAACAGAGAAACATCTCCTTTAATGCTATATTTTCATCTAGCTATAATCACTTCTCTCTTTCCCTTCAGAGTCAAGTCCCTGGAAAGAGAAGAACATCAGTTCTGTCTATTTTTTCCCACAACCCACTATTAGACTAGAACTGCTCTAGCCAAAGTCATCTACGACAAAATTGCCACACCCAATAGATTTTTAGTTCTCATTATACATGGCAGTTCCACTGTCATGCATAAAACAATGCATTAAACATTTAAACATTCTCAGCCAATTCCTTCTCTTACAAACGGTCATTATCAAGAATGCCACTTGAACAAAGTCTACTTTTAATTTCTTATCCTGGTTCCTTTTCTGGCTTCCAGTGACCACCACCCACGGAATGTTGGTATTCTGAAGTGCTCAGCCTTGGACCTTCTCTTTTTTTAACACTGCCTATTCTCCTTAAGGAACCTCACCTTTCGTTCTTTTTTTTTTTTTTAAAGATTTTATTTATTTATTTGACAGAGAGAAATCACAAATAGGCAGAGAGGCAGGCAGAGAGAGAGGAGGAAGCAGGCTCCCCGCTGAGCAGAAAGCCCGATGTGGGGCTTGAACGCAAGACCTGGGATCATGACCTGAGCCGAAGGCAGCGGCTTAACCCACTGAGCCACCCAGGCGCCCCTCACCTTTCATTCTTATAGTTGTAGCTACTACCTGTTAAACTGATCACTCAATAGTCTCTAGCTTTAGCTTGGATCACTCTCCTGAACTCCAAATCAGTGAGTCTATAGTTATCCACTAATCTATTAGATATCTATGTCTCTGTGTATTTGCTACCCAGGCATAGGAAAACAGTGTGGTCAGAGGTAATTTAACTTTTCCCTCAAACCTGCAAAATCTTAGTGACTGTTACCATAATCCACTTGTTATTTATCCAAGAAAGAAATTTAGTAATCATTTTAGATTTTTCCCCCATCTTCATTTTCTATATCTTACCAGCAACCAGTTTACATAGATTGTTTAAAACCTGTGTGTTTATTCCCCTTTTCCCTTCCCACTGTTAATTCCTCAGTTAAGGCCTCATTATCTCTTGCCTGGCCTTAGAGTCTACTCCTCTTTCATGAACACTACAATTCATGCTCTATGCTGCTGCCAGATAGATCCTTCTAAATGGAACATGGAATACATTGCTGTCTCTATTCCTATGGGAAGAGAAATTTTTGCCATTCTTTTCAGTCCAGAGAAACTTAGGTCCAGCCTCAGTTACCTCTATCAGTTTAGAGGTAACCGATCAACTGATCAACTATTACTAACTGGTGGATGAAGCCACTAGGTTAAGAATACAAGCTCTGCCACCATCCTCTTTTCCTTTTTCACATGATACTAAAATACTTAGAAACGTGATGATTTTAGGCTAAGAGACTAGCTTGGTGGCTGGTGGCAAGTTTAAATTTGGAGCTTTATTTTCTAATTATAAAAGGAATACATGCTTATGGTAACGAAGCAGAGAAGATGATGCAATACGTCATAAAGGCAAAACATATTGTGGCAGACGCTACTGGTTGGATAACTCAATACTTTTTTCAACCCCTTTCTCCTTTATAAAAATTATTTGTCATTATAGGAGCCAGAAACTTTAAGTAGTTGTTTACCCTGGATTTCTTATAGCTAGAGTTGGCCCAAATTTGGCCAATGAGAAATGAAAAAAGTAAGCTGAAAATTCCTGGTAAAACTTTGGATTTCTCTATGAAAAGGACAGAAATAGCTGATACTATCCCTGCCCTTTCCTTGAACATGATGATCCCAATATTTGGATCTTATCAGCCCTCTGACAACATGAGGCAACACACATGAGAACAGAAGTGGAGGCAAAATTAGAATCTTTATCTTGATTCTAATTTGATTCTTACCTTGATAGCAGAAACTACCTCTAGACTTATTACATGATAAAAATAAACACTGACCTGTTAAGCTCCCTGTCTGTCAAGTTTATTTCATTTATGGCTATAATCACAATAAGCATCTCCATTCTGCCTCCCCATTCCCTGTCTCTCCGATGCAACCATCCTGGAGGCAACACTGGTGAATCCCTTCATGACTTTTTTTTTGGCTCATACCACATATAGAAGCACATGTACACATAAATATTCTGCTGCCAATTTCTTCACTTATCAATATATCATGTTAGTAGACAATGATCTTTATTTTCCTCTTATTTGTCTAACCTAGTGCCTGACTAACCTTTTTTTACATACATATTATCATCTCATAGCTTCTTTTGATATTTCAGATTTTCTTTTTTCTTTGCTTGCCTTCCCCCTCCCTCCACTCTGTAGTCCTGATCCCGTGCCCAGTCTCCCCATCTCATTTCTTGCAGCATTCCATCGTATACCTTTTCATTTCCTCTATCAGGCCTGATCATTCTCATTTTACTACTCTACCCTCTGTAAAATGTTCCAATTCCTTTGTTGTGCCCTTACTATTCTTTTCACACCTTTCATAATACCTGTATTGATCCCTCTATGACATTTCTAAGATCCTTGCAGGTATAGACTACTGTAACCGGACAGGAACGGTCAAACTATTTGGCCTATGGGCCAAATACAGCCTGCTGCTTGATTTTGTAAACAAAATTTCACTGGAACACAGCCATAATCATTGCTGCATGTTCTGTGTGTTGCTACTAAGGAGCTGTGACAGAGACTGTTTGCTCAGCAAACTCTACAGTATAGTCCATTACCTACTAGGCTAAGAAGTCTCATCATGCTTCTGAATGTAATATACTAATTTCTACCACAACCAACAAATACTTGTTGAGTCAACAAATAATTATGTCAGGCCCTGGAGATTTTCTTAGCTTGGGCTATGATAAAATACCATGAACTGGGTACCTTCAACGGGAACGTTTCTCACAGTTCTGGATGTGGGTATCCAAGATCAGGGTAGCAGCACAGTTGGGTTCTGGTGAGGGCTGTCTTCCTGAATTGCAGATGGCTGCCTTCTTCCCTTATGCTCACATGATACTCCTTTCACGTGTCTCTTCCTTTCCTTATAAGGCCACTAATCCCGTTGGATCAGGACTCCACCTTTATAACCACTTAGCCTTAATTGCCTCCAAAAACCCTATCTCCAAATACAGTCACACTGGGGATCAGGGCTTCAACACATGGATTTGCCAGGAGGGGGAGGGGAACAATTTAGCCCTTAGCAGAGATACAAAAGGCACTATGGATGCTGCTGTGAACATAGCTAGCAAGACTTATAAACTAATTTTTAAAAAAAGAAGCGTCAAGAGGAGGTATTTTCAAGAATTGGAGTGCTAAGTAGCAGAAAGAGGGAATAATTAAGGAATGGGACACCAAGGGCCTGATCTAGAGCTGTTGAACTGGGAATTTAAGATATTTTGAAACCAAAATCAGTAGGAGATATTTTTCATTTGAGTGGAGGAACATACACTGGTTTTATAAGGAAAAATTCTGATTTTTTTCCTTTTAAGCCTTAAAATAATCAAATCTCTTGAGTTTACATTTTTATTTTGATTTGCATGCTCCTATTTCTTTTGAAGATTTTTTAAAAAAGAAGTCCAAGAAGGAACACTGAAAAAATAAAATTAAATTAAAAAAAAAAAGTCCAAGATATTATTTCCTGACTTCCAGGCAGGTGAAAGTCCCATGGCGCTAACCACTGAGAAAGAACACAGCTCCAAAACAAAAGTCATTCTTCAGCCTCCCGCAACCATCCTTATGCCTGCCAGTCAGTGCCTGAGCCACTGAACCCAGCTACTCCTAAGCCACAGCATGTCAAGGGAGAGGGATAGAGACAATCTCTAGCAGACTCCCTGCTGAGGATGGAGCATGAAGTGGGGCTTGATCTCACAACTCTGAGATCATAACCTGAGCCAAAATCAACAGTCAGATATTTAACCAACCGAACCACCCAGGTGCCCCAAAATAATTTAATTATTAAATTTTTGGCATTTGATTTTCAAGAGACCGGGATTCTGAGTATAAATGATAGATATGGAAGATTTTTTTTTTCCCTGCTCCTCTTATCTCTGTTCCGTTAGCTCAAGATATACTTGACAAAGATTCTATGGGACTGGGCAAGAATCTGGTGGATCTCTGAGAACGCACTCAGCAATATATTCACCCAGGCTTAAAACTGGTGGAAGGGTAACAGGATAGAAAATCCATCAGGTTTAGAGTTTTGATAACAGGGAAGCCTACAACCTCCCATCTCCAGAATGGAGTCTCAGGAGGAAGTCAGGTCTCAGAATTCTTTCCTGCTTAGTGCAGTAAGGGAGTGGCAGAGATTGGCATTTATTTGGCAGAGTGGGTTGTCAAGATTTTTCAGTCAATACAAAGAAAAAGTAAAGTGACCAGGTAGATAGCTCAGAAGGTATTAGCAGGCCAAAAATCCATCCCATCTGCCAACATGCTGTACTTGAAAGGTTCTAAAAATTTAAGATGCAGACCCTAGGGGGAAAAGAAAGGGAGAAAGTTTGTACTGATTTAGTTTGCGGCCTCCAATAGAAAAATGCTCAAAATGGAAAATTCATTCATTCATATTTATTCAACAAATATTCACTAGGTACTTATTATATATGAATAATTTTTCTTTAAAAAATAAGGAAAATTACATTTCCTGTATATGTGACTTTGTGGACTATGATTCAATCCTAGAGTAAATCTCCCTCTCTCATCTTTTCATTATATCATTTAATCTCTTTTCATAAAACTTAAATATGTCTACCTTTCTCTAAATCTCACTCTTTTGCATTTTTTTTTTATGCCTGACACAAAGTCTATGCTATGTCATGGAAAAAGTTTAGATATTAAAGTTATCAGAAAATAGCAGTGATTAAGAAATGAAACATGGAAGTTACTTCAAATATATAGACATTTTTATTACAGAACTCTTTTCATTTCTGATTCTTAAAGAAATATACATTTTTAAAATGTCATTGTTATGTCATAAGAAACTGTATTTCTAGTCTCAAAATATGACTTTAAATTTGCATAAATACATATTCCAAATTTGACAGTTTTGGATTTCTAACATATGCTAGCTCCTGTATCAGTCATCAAAAATATATTTTAAGAAACAACTGGAAAAGATTTTTATATTGTCAAAAAAGACTTTTGGTCAATATGGGAAAGCAAGTCAAGGCAGTAAGCCTCCCTCCAGTGCTACTTAAATAAAAAAGCTAGATAAAATGTTCAAAAACCTATCTATGTTGAGGATATAGGTCAGGAGTCAAAACTCTAGGCTCTATATAGAGCAAGCAAGTTAGAAAGCCTCTTTGGTCTGTGGAATGTGGTATAGAAGCCAGCTACTCTGGACAAAGAGTCAGCAGAACGATACCAGGACTTCAAACCTGCACTATTTGTTGGTGTGAGGTCTCAATTAGCACTTCCAAAGAACCTTGGAAACCCTGGATAGAGAAAATAACATAAAGTTAAGTCCTGTACTAATGAAAGCAATATGATGACAACAAAGCCAAACACAAAACTGACCACAAGGGGTTTCTTCCACAATTCAGGGCACTTGAGAGTCACAGAGAACCAACTCCTACTGAAGTTAGTTTATAATAAAAAATTACTAAGTATGCCATAAAACTTGTAACTAAAAATTAAAAGTACATGTATGAATGGAAGAACTAACTTGGACAAATACACAGAATGGAGAAATTTACAAGAAACTTTAAGTGCATTGAAAGGAGATTTTTATTTTTATTTTTTAATTTTTTATTTCTTTTAATTTTTTAATCTTTTAAATTTTTAATTTAATTTTTTTATTTTTCTTTTTTACATTGAAAGGGGATTTTAAAAGCAGAACAGCACCAATAAGGCAAGAACAGGCTACCATCAAAATATGATTTAAAAAAAAGCAAATTTGAAACTGAACCTAAATGGAGACTGTAAATATAAAAAAGGTTAAAAAAGATAAAATTACCAAACCAATAAAAAGTGCTAAAAGAAACATACTGAACAACTAATCTTTAAGATTCTCAGCTAATTTTAGAGAAAGTAGACTCTTCCTTGAACTCTTCCAAGTAGAAAATAGGGCTATAAGGATTTCAGAAAATAACCTAATTCAGTACTACATTCAAAGCTTTTCTAAAGAGTTCTTTTAAATAATACTCCATACACTTCTCAAATAATTTTATTATACTTTTCTAGTCTAGTGGTTTCCAATTTCACTGTCAAATTTGTGGGAACAGTTCTAATATGTTGTTTTTGTTTTTTCCTGCCCCTTACTAAGTCACTGCCTGGCTCTCTCATGTGACTCTTCTAAAACCTTCACCATTCCTTTCAAATTCTTCCTGGGTCTACAGTTTATCTTTCTCTGATGGCTTCTCACATTAAACACACACGCTGCACAGAATTCTCTCGGTCTTGCATTTTGTCCTCCCCCTCTCCTTGTCACAGCAAAACTTTAAAGAACTGCCTCTACTTGTTTTCCTCATTTTTTTTTTCACTTCTGCAAATATTCCTCAACCCCTTTCTGTTGGATTACTGTTACTAGATTCAACCAATATTTCTGTTTTCATCTCTCTTGATCTCTTAGCTACACCTGACACTACTGATTATTCTCTTCTTAAACATTTTTAAATGTCTTGCAATATATGTCACTTCTCTTGATTTTTTAAATACAACATTTTCAAACCTGAAACTAATATAATACTGTATGTTAACTGGAAATAAAAGAAAAACAAAAAAAAATAAAAAATATAATAACAACTTTTTTTTCTTATCTTCCTGCTTGCTCCTCCGTGCATCTTCCTTTTTCCTCCCACAAACTGGGGGCTCCTTAATGCTTAGTCCTAAACTGTCTTCACATTTTTTCTTTTCTATGTATATAATTTCCCTCGGCAATGGACCTACAGCCTTTGCTAATAACTGTATAAAGATGACTTTCAGCTCTTTAGCTCTGTCCTAGACTCTCTTTTGAGCTCTGTAACTATGTATCTAGTGTCCATTTGGTATTTTTGTTGTGATTTCTTAAAGCACCTCCATTCAATATGTCTCAAACTGAATTCACAACCTTCTTTTTTTTTTTTTTAAAGATTTTATGTATTTATTTGACAGAGAGAGATCACAAGTAGGCAGAGAGGCAGGCAGAGAGAGAGAGAGGGAAGCAGGCTCTCTGCTCAGCAGGGAGCCCGATGCGGGACTCGATCCCAGGACCCTGAGATCATGACCTGAGCCGAAGGCAGTGGCTTAACCCACTGAGCCACCCAGGCGCCCTGAATTCACAACCTTCTACCTGTAATTGAGTCAACTCTGATTTTCTTTAACTTACTGAACCCATCCAGCTGCACAAGGTAGTACTCTAGTTGTTACCTTTAATATTTCTTCCTAATTTATCAGTACATCCTGTTTACTAGTCGTTGAATTTCTCTTGAATCTATTTCTATCTTAGAAAGATAAAGATAGGATTCTTTACAATCCTTCAGCAGGAGTATTTCAATGAACTACTAACAGGTCCTTATATCCATTTTGCATCTTAACAACTTTTGCATATTTTGCCAAAATAATTTTTCAAATTCCCATTCTTATCACACCACACCATGGTTTAAAAAAACCTCCAGAGGGGGTGCCCGGGTGGCTCAGATGGTAAAGGTTTCAACTCTTGATCTCAGCTCAGGTCTTGATCTTAAGGTTGTGATTTCAAGCCCCACAATAGGGTTCATTGCTGATCATGGAGCCCACTTAAAAAACAAATACAAAAAACAAAAAACAAAAAACACCACACAAACCAACCTCCAATGCTTTCCTTTTGCTCCCAGGCTAAAGAACAAATATCTATCCATGCTCCCTCCTACTCTTCATCCTTCACTATCCAGGTTATTACGCTCTGGGCTCTATCTAGCCTGTCCTTCTTGTATTTCCTTAAAAGATACAAATCTTGGCACATGTTGGTTTATGTATCTGGAATGTTGGGCTCTCATACCTCTTTAGTTACCTCCTACTCACTTATTAGATCTTGGCTAAAAAGACACTTTTTCAGGGAAGTTTTTCTGACTCCTTAATCTAAAATAGGTCCCCCAATTACATGCTCTTATAGCAACATATTCTTCCCTTTCACTGCACATGTCATACTTTGAATTTCACGTCTTTGTGTATGAGAGCTTGATTAAGGTATGCCATACCCACTAGGCTTTCACCTCTGTGCCTCATACGTTACCTGTTATGCACTAGTCATTCAATTATATCTGTGGAATACTGTGGGTTTAAGAAATTGCCAGTGTTTTAAAATAATTTAATTTTTAAATTCTTCATTTCTAAACTATTCTATTTTATAATCCCTGCCCTCTAAGTCTATTTGCATCCTGATTTTCTTTCTTGATTGGGTAAAAAGAAGAAGGATTATAGCTGGGGAGTTGAGAGCTGTGTATAAACCCAGAGATGCTCCTGAAAATGTGTGCGAAATTCTCCTTCATTTGTGTCACAGTATGGGAAAACACACACACACCTGGTAACTGCTGCTCTAGACTGCCAAATAATAAATTGCTTATTTTTCAAAATAAACCTAAAGCTCTCAGAAGAAGAGAAACAATTTTAAGACATCCGAAGACATGCCTCTTTAGGCTAGTAGTCAGCAACATGTGACTAAGGGAAGTCACATTTTGTTCACTCTGTTGTATCCACTGTGTGGTGTCCTAGTTTTAACCTCCCCTCTGGGAATAAGCAAGTTTTTTTGATAAGTAACTATAACAGGCAGAAAGTAGAACAATCCAGTCTTCCAAAATAGTGCTTCAAGTTTACAGGATATTATGTTCCTTATACTGATGGTTACACAAAAGAAGAAGATATCAGTCACATGCTTTATTCCAGTTTTACAGACATCAACAAAAATTCAGTTCACATACATAATATTTACTTTGTTCAACAAGCATGATGCTGTGCATAATATTCTAAGCTAAATTTTAAAATGTTGACCTATCTGTGGAAATCACTGCATATTACAGAATGTTTGTGTACTCCTCAAATTCATACATTGAATCCTAATCCTAATATATATGATGCTATTTGGAGGTGGGGTCTTTGGGTGGTGCTTAAACCATGAGGGTAAAGCCCCCATGAATGGGATCAGCATCTCTATAAAAAGACCCCAGGGAGCTCCCTTGCCCTTCCCCAAGTGTAAGAACACAATGAAAAGACGGCCTTCTATGAACCAGAAAGCAGGCTCTCAACAGGCACAGAATCTGCTTGTGCCTTGGTCTTGGAATTCCCAGCCTCCAGAGTTGTGAGAAATGTTTTTTTTTAAATCTGTCTGCCCATGGTAATTTTGTTGTAGCAGCCTGAGCAGACTAAGACATTGTATCATCCATTTAAAGGCTGAATATTATACAAAGTACATTATTGTTCTAATTAAAGAGGTAATAAATACAAGAAAAACGCAAAGGAAATAAAATCCTAAATAACATTTTTTTTTGATAACCAAGATAAATATGGTTAATATTCTGTTATTTGAATTTTGGTTTGGTGTGTGTATGTATGATTTTCTACAAAAATAAGATCATGGTATATGTATTTTCCCACTGTGAACATTTTGTAAACTTGCATTCTTCTCTATCCTCATAACAGATGCAAAATATTCCAGAGCAGTGATTGTTAACTGAGTTGATGTTTTGGGACATTGGCCAAGGTCTGCAAATAATTTTTATTGACTGGGGATGTATAAGTGCAACTAGTGTCTATGAATCTGGTGATTAGAGGCCAGGAATGCTGCTAAATATATTATAATGCACAGGCAGCCCCATTAACAAAATTATCTAGTCCAAAATGTCAAGAGGGACAAGGTTGAGAAACCCTATTTTAGTGCGAAGTGCATTTTAAATGCTGCAATCAATGGAAGGTGAAATCAAATCTTCCATGGCACTGTCACTAATTTCTGAAGAAGTATTACTAAATCTCCACTGTACTTTGCGGGATGCATAACGTCTCTTTTAATATTCTTAAAACTCTTTGTGATGTATTCCTACTGGGTAGCTTTTAAAAAGCAAAGAAATATCCTTCAAACAATGCTTTAACATTCAGTCATAGAGGTATAATTTCTTAACTCAGCATATACATCTCTCACAGCACTCTGCATCTCTCCTTCCTAGAATTTCTCACAATGTAATTTCACATTGATTTATGTATCTCCTCCACTGAATTACAACTTCCACGTTTTTTTCATCATTATGTTTCCTAGCACAAGGCCTTACACATAACAAAACTTAAATGTTAGATGAAGGAATGAATAACAGTAGTAACTAGTGCAATGAAGTAATTACTTTTTATACTTTGGTTATATATGCAAAAGAAATTATAAATATAAAATGAAAGTCATGTGTACTAACTGTACTTAATATTCAAAAGCAGCATACACACTTACTGTGTCAAATGTTCAACATTAAAAGGAGGGTTACACATAGTTAAAATGGCAGAAAACACCAACAGCATGTATTCGCACACCTCACAATCTGTGATTTTTTTTCATGAATGACTTAACACAATAATGTAATTCATACCCAGTAATAGTTTAACTTCTCCATTCACTAATTCATCTATTTACTCTTTTTAAGAAAAAAAGATTTTATTTATTTATTTGAGAGAGAGAGGGATCACAAGCAGGAGGGAAGGGTAGAGGGAGAAGCCGACTCCCCAATGAGCAGGGATCCAGATTCGTACTCGATTCCAGGGTCCTGCGATCATGACCTGAGCCGAAGGCACATGCTTAACCAACTGGGCCACCCAGGTGCCCATTATCTATTTACTCTTCTTTTCAGATTAATATAAAGATGTAGAATGTCAAGTACATTCCTTCAAATTAAGTGGATTCCTTTAAATTAAGTATTTTATTGTTCAGTTTTGTCTCTTTCAACTCTTTTAGGGATCAAAGACCAGAAATTACACTGAAAGAAGTTAGCTGAGTTTTCCCTCCCTTCCCCTATGGTCCTCCCAACTATTTCTTATGTTATACAAATGAGTGACACCATGTGATAATTGTCTTTCTCTGCTTGACTTACTTCACTTATCATAATCCCCTCCAGTCCATTCATCATAGAGAGAGACAAACCATGAGAGACTCTGGACTCCAGGAAACACACTAAAGGTTACAGAAGGGACGGGGTGTTGGGGGATAGGGTAGCCAGGTGATGGGCATTAAGGAGGGCACTTGTTGTGATGAGCACTGGGTGTTATACACAACTAATGAATCACTGAACACTACATCAAAAACTAATGATGTACACTAGGTGTGGTGCATAAATAATGAATCTTGGAACACTGAAAAATAAAATAATTAAAAAAAACTACTGATGTACTATAAGTTGGCTAATTGAACATGATAGTAAAACAAACACATAAAGAAGTCAGTTGAAAGTATCTACAAGACTATTAGCTGATATCTCAATGATACAACATCAACAAAAAAGTACATCAGTTATGATTTGGTCATATGTTAAGTTCTTTATATTCATCAAAATTATCTGACTTTACCTTCAGATAATTTTTTTGTATGAACAAAATTTCTAAACTATATCTTTTCCGTAGTAGCTCAAAATCTAATTTGGGGAAGCAAAATAGATCAAGAGCTAAAAAAAAAAAAAAAAATCAATTACAGGAATATACATTTTTTTAAAAAAATTGTCAGAGATAGAGCACAAGCAGGGGGAGCAACAGGCAGAGGGAGAGGGAGAAACAGGCTCCCCGCTGAACAAGGAGCCCCATGTGGGACTTGGTCCAGGACCCTGGGATCATGAACTGATCTGAAGTCAGGTCTTAACTGATTGAGCCACCGAGGCATTGCCTAAACAAACATTTTTTTTAAAAACCTTTAAAAACTTATGCTTCAGAAAGGTGTTAAGTTCAATTCCCAGTTTTGCCACTTAATATAGTTTGTGATCTGAGATAAATTACTTACCTGAGTCTCAGTTTATTCATTTGCACAATGAGACTAATACCACTTAACTTCACATATTTGTTATAAAGATTAATGAGATCTTACATATAAAGCATCCAATAAAGAGCCTAACACAAGTGCACATTAAATAAATGACCCCTTTACAGCCATGGGCATACTCAGCAAATATAATCTAGACTCTGCCCTCAAATTCTTAGGCAAGAAAGAAAAGAATATTGTGCTATAATTTGCTTAGTTAGACATGTGTACAGGGAAATGAGTAATGCATTTACAAGTTAAGTTCCCTTTTCCTTGCCCAGATATTTACTGTCAAATTGAAGAGAGAAGCAGATGCTGCCTTAGTGGTATAATCCATTTATTTTCTCTTCAGTTGGGCAGGGCTGGTTATCAATAATAATACTCCTCTCTAAAATGGGATAGATACAAGACAGGACAAATGCCGTAGTTTGCCCATTTATTTCAAAAGTATCTTTTTAAGTCTTTCTGTGAAATATATTAGTTCCTTAAAAGGAAAACAAAACAAAACAACACTAAAGAAATCTTTTGTTTTTGTGCCAGTATTCAGAAGGGAAGAGGTGAGCGGAGGAAACTCTTGTCAGCATATTACCATGGTGGGCAGGATTTACCTGGCCCATACGTTTCAACTAGGCAGTGTTGCCTGCACCGAAGGCCTGTAGTAAGTGAAAAGTGATGGCCTGTAGTAAGTGAAAAGTGATGGGTGCCTCCAAGCTCCTAAGATTTAAAAGTAGGTCATTACTTCACATATATGACAAAACCATTCATGCGCCATTGGAAAATCAGCTTTATTTCAAAAATAGATTTAGAAGTTAGAAAAAAAGTCAGAGGGGAACAACTGTGACACTAATTCCAATTTCCAAAGGTACATGTGAGTTACTCTGATACCCCACAGCTCAGCTGAACAGTACCGGTATTAGAAGAGCAATTTTTATCTTAGATGAACACATCAGGGCCTTTGTAAGAATTTTTGAAAACCATTTTCAATTTTGCTTAGGGAGGAACAAACAAATAATTTTCAGGCTTTTATCTGGGCACATGAGAATACTAAAGAGAGACTGTAGCGCTCTATGAGGCACAAGTAAACACAGAGAAGGCAACTCACATTTGTCACATGTGGGGTGCTGCTGGATATGACAGGCTATCACAGCAGAAATTTTAGGAAAAACAAAACCATCATGCATTTCCTCTTAAAAATTGTGACAGAGAGGTAGGATAGTTTTCAGTAAGTGGTAGTGATTTATAAATAAAGACAGCACAAAAATAGTAAAGCAAAGTAAAGTAAAAAAAAAAAAGTGACTAGTGAATTTAACAGTGTTTCATTGGATGGGTTGTTTGAAATCATCCCTCAAAGGAACTGAAAGATATCAACCACTGAAGAACTGCCACACGAGAGCCAAGAATGGTATGAACAAGGCTATGGGCTTGGAAATCAGCAATTTGGATGCAGGTATGCAACAAAAGATAGAGATGGTAGAGGAAGTAATAGTAGATCACTATGGGCTGGTGGTTTCCTGATTGAGGATTTTGATGCTGTGCTATGAATCAGGATAAGTTTCAAGGAATGGTTTCTGTGATAAAGAAAAGTGCTTAAGGAAGAGGGGGCCAGCTCTGCATATGAGTGACAGACGTTAAGAGGGAATAAAGGCAGGACACATTCCCCAAGGCTGTTGCTGCAGTCCAAATATAAGATGACAACAGGCTGGACTGAGTTTTTGGCTGTAGCACTATAGACAAATGGGCAACAGCAGATGATACATTTTTCTTAAGTCAGTAAATCAGAATATACCAGTTCTTTTGGAATTAACCAAATGCTTCTCAGAAGTGGAAAAATTCAAAATCTTACTTTGGTATGTTCTTCTCCTTCATGTATAAGATGTACTTTGATTTTAAAAGCTAAAAAGAAGTTACTTAGATGGTAGTATCAGAAACATCAATGTTGAAATGTCAGCAGAGGAAATACAGATAGGTTTTTGTCCCCTCCATGCAGATTCTCCATACCTAAGACATTTAAAAGTTTATAACAGAAGGAAAAAAAAAAAAAAAAAGCATGCCTGGGTTGCTCAGTCAGTTAAGCGTCTGCCTTTGGCTCAGGTTGTGATCTCAGGGTTCTGGGATAGAGCCCCACAACAGGCTCCCTGCTCAGCGGGGAGCCTGCTTCTCTCTCTGCCACTCCCCCTGCTTGTATGCTATCTCTCTGACAAATAAATAAAATCTTAAAAAAAAAAAAAGAAAAAGGAAAAGCGAATGTCAAGTACACTAAAAAAAAAAAAAAAAAAAAAAAAGGGCAAAGATTTTAATACAAATCCTGCATTGCTTCCTAACTTACAATGTGGCCAGAGGGGAGAAAACCCTAAAAATTAGTACTATAGTTAGAATTCCATCTCTTAATTGAGAACACTCAGATGCTTTGTCTGTTGTGTGAAAAAAAGCCCTTGAAATACAGTAGGAACCTTAAAAAACAATGCTAGCTGAAAGTTAAGGGCATGATGCGAATTCCAGCTTCATCACCTCATAACCAAAATGAATCAATACTGAAAGCTAATCAGGAAGATAGAAAAATTAATGGTGATTAGTATTTGTTTGTTTGTTTTTTTAAGATTTTATTTATTTATTTGACAGACGTAGGCAGAGAGGCAGGCAGAGAGAGAGGGAGAAGCAGGCTCTCCGCTGAGCAGAGAGCCCAATGCTAGGCTCGAGCCCAGGACCCTGAGATCATGAACTGAGCCAAAGGCAGAGGCTTAACCCACTGAACCACCCAGGCACCCCTGGTGACTAGTATTTGTAACCAAAATCTCTTAAACTATGATCATGGACAGAATGGAGGGGGCAGGTAACGTGAACTAGAATGGGCCATGAATTAAGTACTTCTCTAACCTCTATTTGAAATTTATCACTTCCTTCAATGATGAAAATGGAGGATAAACCTCAGCCATATTAGTGGTACCTGTGACACTGTCACCAACAGAAATTAAAGATATTTTGATATGACATGACAGTTATTGCAGATATCCCCAAATAGCATTTATACTTATTACTGTGATGACTTTACAGTAACATTTAGACCCACAGCTAGGTTCTGTTATTTAATGCCTTAAAATAAAGAAGCATATGTATTACTATACCACAAATGTGTATCATGTTCGTAACTTTTTCAATATGTTTACTTTCTTATTTATGTATTTTATTTTATACATCTAAATTTTTTTTTTTAAAGGAAGTGTATACAGGCTTTACCAGTTCACCAAAGAGGTCCACGGCACAAGAATGATGAAAAACTCATAGTCTAAATATAAGATAAAGGCAATTCATTTTACCACAGTTCAAAATCTATTAATAGAACCCTTTGGGCCAGAGAGGTTTACGAATTCAGAATTTTAAAACATTCAGATTGGTGGAGAAGCTGCATATAATGTAATGTGCCAGCACAGTGTTGGGTAGCATCTTGGAATCAAGCATAATTCAGCAAAACAGAGGAAAATACACACCAAGTGGAACAAATAAAAGCAATAAATACTTCCCCATTACTTCAAGTCAGGTCTTACTGCAAATGCATTCTAATCAGGACAGGTTTTGTGACCGAAAGAAAATGAAATAAAAAATTTGGTTTTCAGAGTTTTTTGAATTTTGGAATTGTGATAAGGGATTATGGTCCAATTTGTGTTATGGATAAATAAATACCCCTCTACTCTGTCTTCTCCCCTACTTACACCATAACTCCATAATAACTTACACCTACAACTCTATAATTTTAAAATAATCTTGTTTCCCCTTAAGTTTTGAATGTTAGTAATATGATTTTCTTAGAAGTTTGGTTGCAGCAGTTAAGCTTGTAGTAGAAAGCCATCATGTCTTTTTCTACAGTTCAGAGAAATCAGGTAATGAAATTTTGGTAATTGGTAGTTACTCTGAGTGAGCAGTGAGCAACATCTTTTTTTTTTTTTTTTAAAGATTTTATTCATTTCATTTGACAGACAGAGATCACAAGTAGGCAGAGAGGCAGGCAGAGAGAGAGGAGGAAGCAGGCTCCCTGCCGAGCAGAGAGCCGGATGCGGGGCTCAATCCCAGGACCCTGGGATCATGACCTGAGCCGAAAGCAGAGGCTTTAACCCACTGAGCCACCCAGGCGCCCCAGCAACATCTCTTTTAGTGAGGACTTTGGTATTTCTGGCTACTCATCATCTATAATACTCTGGGCTCATTCTCTCAGCAACAAATTATTCATTCAGTTATATGCCATACATATACATTATAATCATAGTAACTTTAAAATGAGGAGCTAGTATATTATAACCACTGTAGTTATAACAATCCTTAACCATCTGGAGGCTGAAATGTGAACTTCAACTCTAAGTTTAGCTATTAATAGAGCTTTTTTAGTAACTATATAGAATTTTTCATTGCATTTTTCTTCTATGTAGCACCAACACATATTAAGATGTTCTATTGATGTATGACCCATTTTGGGGAAAACACATTCATTTACCAAAGAATACAGATATTGGAAAGAAAAAGCAAGAACAGAAAACAGAAGACACTTTACAATCCATCAATTTGTGAAAAAAGGCATGTAAAATAAATAAACAAGGCACAATATGTTTGCTCTGTTGGGAAATTAAACTAGTATACCAATAATGATGTAAACCTAGCATGGCAAACACTGAATAGAAAGTATGTAAATTTATATCATAAAAATGCATAAACTACATTAGAAAAAATATAGATGAGTCTTAGCAATGCAAGGTTAAATCAAAACATTATGTAATTAAATTATAAAATATTATATAATTAAATCAAAACCTTATATAATTTCAGAACAATAAGCTCTCCATATAAAATTCAAAATGAATAAAACTAAATAATATACTGATCACACATTTGTGTATATGTGTCATAAAACTAAAACAAACCAGAAATACATTTAACAGAGGATACTCTATCTAGTTCTGCATTGGACATTGGGTTCATGAGAATTCATCAAATCATTAATACCTTAAAAAAAAGAAACCCAAATAAGTAAGTAAATGTGCATAAGTGAATGATTTCTTGTCATGTTCTATAAGAAAAGGCAATTTTGAGCAACTGGGAAACTAATAAGTGTTTTGCATTAAAAAAAAAAGTTAACAGGTCTTCAATGAAACTACTCTGTCAGTTGATTTTTTACTTCAGGGCTGTTAACCAAAATATGACAGGATAAATTAGGAATTGTCAGTCGTTAAAAGTTTTTTTACCTATTTCAGTTACATCTTATCAAGGGATATACTGGAACCAGCTCAAAGAGCCAAATGTGCATATCTCTTTTCAAAGGTCTTTTTCTTTCACTGACTTCATATTGGTTGCTTGAAATCAGCCTCAGTGAGAGTATTTATACTACAGAACTAGGCAAGTGCTACAAGTCAGGGCTCCTCACCAACCCCTACTCCCTGTACAGAGAAATATTTTACTCAAGTATAACTGGCATATAGAAAATTCATAAATGCACCATGAATTCTAACCAAATGAAAACACCTGTGTACCCACTATCTAAATGAAGAAATAGAACATTACTAACATCCTGAAGTACCTTTCATTCTTCTTCCTAGAAAACCCATTCTCAGGCAGGGAACTTACTCAAAGTCACAGAGACTGTAAGTTTCAAAGTCAGGACTTAGCTACAGAGTTCTTACACAATGTCATTTTCATTGCCATCCTATCTCCTTCCCAGTTTTACTTGCTGGGACTCCCATAACATAGGATATCTGAACTAGCAGCTTAGGCAGAATCTCTTATTTTGTAGTGAGAGTTTTGGCTGGGCAGAGACATTGTTGGTATACCACAAACACTCCTTTGGAGAAACTAAAGAAGGTTGCGGCAGGAGACTGGTATAGGAAGAAAGGTACCTGCTGCTCACATAAATGTTGGAGGATTCTTTTTAAGGGTTTTAATGCTCAAAATAAACCACTCAAGGCTAAAATTAACTTTCTCTATGACAGATATGAAATAAACAAAACTCCTTTGTTACTTATGAAAAGGTCTTTGAACAGTGTTTGTATCTCAACGCCATTGTATTTCTAAAAATTAATGTTAACTATTTCCCTATTTAAAAAATATGAAGCAATTAACTGACACTTTTTAAAAATTTCATACTTTTGTTCATGATAATTAGTTACTAGTAAACTATATATTTAAAATTCATATTCATTGGTTGAACACTCAGGTATGGTAATAGGAATGAGTCATCAATTTCTACAAATACCTTAGGTTAGGGGTGCTAATTTAGCTGTTCAGTTATTTATTTTTTTTTTTGGCTGTTCAATTTTGAAACATGAAAAGAGTAATATATAAGTGAATGGTTTATTTAGGCATATAGCACAGTGCCCAACACATAGGTGACACTCAGTAAGTGATTCCCCAAGACTGGTTTTATTTATTTATGCATCTAGCAAAGGGAAAAAAATAATCTTAAAGAATGGGTAATTCAACAACCTCATATTTAGCTTCGAAATGAATGTATCCCTTTTGCCTTTATTTTTCTATTTATTTGATTAAAATAGTTTGTGTCACCTTAGTGACATTTACCACTGTAAGTGAAGGAATATCCCAGGGGGTTACTACCTGAGATATAAAAGCTGGTAAGGTAACTTAAATGCAGAAAAATTTTTAAATAATAATAATAAAATGACAGTTCAAAAGATGTTCTTAAGAATACTGGTAAAACTGGCTATGAGGTCAATAACAATATAATTTTGTTTTCTGGTCAATAAGACTCAAATTGTATCAGCTAAGTAGCATAATCCTATTCTCAAGCAGTATAAATACACCAAGATAAAACACCAAGCTTCCAAAGTGCAAGTTTTGGCTCCATCTCTACCAGACAAGTAATCATGAACAGTGACTTAACTTCTTTATGCTTATGTTTTGTCAGCTGTAAAAGAAGAAAAATCAAAGTACCTTCCTCATAGAACTGTTTTGACATTAAATTAGCTAATATTCATATGGAGTTTAGATGAGAGCCCAGAAGTCAGTAAAAGTTATGTGTTATTATTTTTTTTAAGATTTTATTTATTTGTCAGAGAGAGAATGAGAGAGAGCAAGCATGAGCACAAGCAGGGGAAGCGGCAGGCAGAGGGAGAAGCAGACTCCCCACTAAGCGAGAAGCCTTCTGCAGGCCTTGATCCCAGGACCCTAAGATCACAACCTGAGCTGAGGGCAGATGCTCAACCGACTGAACCACCCAGGTGTCCCTACATGTGTTATTATTTTTACTTCTTTATCATAATATTTGTATTTATGGATACTGCCTTGAATTTGCCAAGAATATAAAAATATATGTTAAACATGATATGCTCAAATCACAATGCACATACATTTTTATTGTTCACTATATGTATCTAACTACCAATCTCTCTGAAAAATAAGTTATTTTAATATTTAACACTGTAAATAATGGAATACATATTTTGCTAATTTATATTTTTACCACATTAAGTGATATTGAATACATCTTTAAGTACTACCGACAGTATGAACTAGCAACTCATTATCTACAGAATCAGTCTTGGAGGTCAAACTACTATCTCTATCAACCAGTCCACAAAGCCAAGCAATAACCCTTGAAACAACTGGCTCCAAATGGCCAGGGCTTGATTAATAACAGCCTCCTTTCTTCATGCCCCCACTTCCAAATTAGGACAAACTGAAGAAAGCCAAACATTCACTCCTAACCAATCACATGGGACACCCTGCTTTTAGTTAGGCCCCCTATAGCTTCTCCATGCCAACAATCTCTAATAAGGGTACATTTGAAGCCTTTCCTTTTTCCTACCATAAAAACTTCCCATTTGTGGTGCCTGGGTGGCTCAGTTAGTTAAATGTCTTAGGGTCATGAGTTCAAGCCCCCTGCTGGGCTCCACACTGGGCATGGAGCCTACTTTAAAAAAAAAAGAAAAGAAAGAAAGAAAGAAAGAAAGAAAAAGAAAAGATTTCCCATTCATCTCCCTGCTTTTGAGACAGCCAAATGCAAGTGATGGTGGCTAACTCACATGCTACAGCAAGTTTAAAATAAATAGCTTTTGCTTATTCACATTTGCATGATCTTCGTTTATCTCCATATGGTATTCATTAACAAAAGACCCAAAAGAATTTGCCATTTAAAACATATATTTGAAATATTTAATCAGATAATGGCATTTTCAGAAAGAAAAAGAATTTGGGGGAAGGGCACTCAATGAGGTTATTGTGCCTAAAAAGCTGTTTTGTTTGTTTGTTTGTTTTTTTAGAAAAAAGGAAAAAGTCCTATAATATCATGTATTATAATACCCTGAGAATCAATGAACAAAAAATATTGGTATTATAAGTATGTAAAAGAATACAATTAACAAATGAAGTCACTTCTATCCAAGGTTGCTCTTGTGGGCAGAAGCATGATATGCTAAGTGATTAAATGAATTCTGAGCTTACAGAGGACTACTAGAAAGCCAAAACTATTAAATCTAATATTTCTGCATGTATTAAATAAATCTATTAGAAACAATGAAATTTTTTATGTATGAGGAAACTAAGGCTCAGAGAGATGATAAATAATCCTTACCTAGTCATACAGCTACTTATTATGTGGTCAGGGCTCAATCCTAAAATGATAGGATTCCAAAGCAAGACAGTGAGGAATTGGTTTTTCTAAATTAACAGATTATTTTACAAATGAGATAACTCAGAAAATATTAGTAGTGTAACGTAAGGCTTTTAACCAAAAATTGCAGAAATTAATTTTTTTTCTTACTTAAATACAAAGTAATTCACTTCAAAAGAAAGACTATTCTTTTATAAATAACTCTCTGAAACCAAACAGGTCATACTGAGAAACACAAACACCATATGATTTCACTCATATGTGGAATCTAAAAAAACAAATGAGCAAACAAACAAAAGCAGAATCATACCTGTTAATACAGAATATCAACTAATAGTTGCCAGAGGGTTAGGGGGATGGGCAAAAGGGGTGAACATCGGGTGGGAGGTATAGGCTTCTAGTTATGGAATTAGAAAGTCATAGGAGTAAAAGGCACAGCAGAGGGAATATAGTCAACCATATTTTAATAGTTGTATAGTGACAGATAGTAGTTACACTTGTGGAAGGAAAGCATAACAGAAAAAAGTTGTATCACGACGTCGTACACCTAAAACTAATGTACCATTATGTGTCAACTATACTCACCCCCACAAAAAAACCTCACCTCTGAAATCAGTTATAAAAAGACAGTAGAAAACAATAAAACTTCATTGATAGGGGAATGACAAAAGAAATTATGGCCTAACTACACAGTGGAATGTTTTGTAGCCATTAAAAAATGATGATGAAGGGACGCCTGGGTGGCTCAGTTGGTTGAGCAGCTGCCTTCAGCTCAGGTCATGATCCCAGCGTCCTGGGATCGAGTCCCACATCGGGCTCCTTGCTCATCAGGGAGCCTGCTTCTCCCTCTGCCTCTGCCTGCCATTCTGTCTGCCTGTGCTTGCTCTCTCTCCCTCTCTCTGACAAATAAATAAATAAAATCTTAAAAAAAAAAAATGATGATGAATATCCCAGACCTGGAAAAATTGTCACGAGGTTAAGTTAGGGAAAAAGCAGTTTATAAGAGTCTATGCAGAATTAATCTTTTTGGGAAAATGTCTATATACATAAATTCTGTATGTGTAAATATAGGCATTACATAATGTGTAATAGACATAATACTACATTCATATATTTATTGTGTTTATTAAATTGTATATATGTAAAGTCTATAAGAGATATGGATCTCTTATCCCAAATGTTATGGATTATGGATCTCTTATCCAAAAATGTTACAAGTAATTGTTTTTTGCTTCTATAAATAGGATTATCAGAGATGTTTATTTTTTCACAGTGTTTGAATTTTTAAATGAGCATAGAGAACTCTTATAATCATAAGCAAACATAAAGAAACAAATTGTGTTTATGTTAAAAGGTAAGAAAACAGAACCACATCTCTAAGATGCCTTGGTGAGTAGATACAGAGCAAAGGTGTCTATCTGCAATATTAAACATTACAAGGCTGATAGCTGAATGACTAGTTTAAGTTTTCTTAGGGCCAAGAAAATATCTCTAAATCAGAATAAGCTTCAAGAAAAGTATTCTGCTCCTCCAGATACTAATCTCTTGCAAACACCCTCATCCTCTGCAATCTCTCTCCAACTCATTCTTTTACTGTGGCTCTCCCACAGAACAGTCCTCTCTGTCCTTGGACTCACACAGTGAGTGCGGTCTCCTCAGCCTCTTCACAGACTTACAGACACCTCCTTCCTTGCCTGAACATTTCTTACCCAGCACATCACTTCTACAACCTTCTCATAAAAGAGTGCTCCTCCTACAATACATTCTTCCCAGTAAGATCAAGTGGGGTTGGTATTCTCTAGCCCTAATTCCTCTTGCAGAGTAGTGCTCTTCTAGAAGTTCTAGAACTCCTTCTAGAACTTCTTCTGCTTCTAAAACAAGCAAAAAAAAATCCCACCAATAACACTCACACACATGGCTACTGAAGCTGCTGCGTCTACTCACTGCTGTCCGCCTTGCTCCATCACTTAGAAGTATCCCACCTCTGTACCCTCACATTCAGAAAACCCACTCTGACACTCAATCCCTTCATTAAAGATGGTGTTTCTCTAGTTGCATGTACAACATTTCTCCCTTTCATTTTATCCACTCTTTCTGTAGAACTAGTCTTCCATATCTAATCAATTACCTGAGAAGATGTTTTTCAAACTGTATCTCAGCCCAAAGATATCTTAAAAAATTTATTTATTTATTCATTTATTTGAAAGAGAGAGAGAGAAAGCATGAGCAGGAGGGGCAGAGGGAGAGAGAACCTCAAGCAGACTCCTTGCTGAGTGTGGAGCCTGACACGGGGCTCGATCCCATGATCCCAAGATCATAACTTGAGCCAAAACCAAGAGTCCGACACCCAACTGACTACACGACCCAGATGGCCCCCCAAATATATCTTTTAAACTCAAACTTATATAACCATATATACAAAATCAACTATTGAATTCATCTGCCTAAATATCCCACAAACATGTCAGTCTTGGCATGTCTACCTATTCCTTATGTCACTCCCCTCCCAAACTTGTTCCTTAACCTGCATTTATAATTGAAGGAATTAGCATCCTCAATTCATTCACCACCAAATCTATTCTTTCTGTTTCACCATCACATCTAATTAGTTCTCCAGTACTGTTGGCACTCATTTTCTCTCAAATTTGTTGATATCCAATGTTATTTTAAGCTCCCTTACCAGGCTTTCTGTAACAACCTCCTAAACTAGTTTCTCTGATTATCATTTCTAAATCTTATCTTCCTCCCTTCCTCCTCTACACTTCTGCTATACTGGCTTCTAAAACACAGCCTTATAAGGTCATTCTTAATTTTGTTTTAAAGTTCCTAGCAAGGCATAAAATTGTCTTTTAGTTCTGGCTTCTACACATTCTTCCACCTTGACTCCTGGTCAGACGTGCTCCCATTTATACTCTTCTTCCAACATTACCATTTTCTCGTTTAGCCTCTGAATAAGCAATGTGCTCTCCCCTTTCACTTTTCTCTGCCTCACCTCCTACTCAACTCCTGACTGTCTCACAAGACTTCATGTAAGGATTCCCAGGCAAAAATATCTTCTGACCCTTTAACTTTCCTGTGCAGAGTTGCCAGAAACTGCAGAGTTGCCAGAGTTCCAGGATCCTGTCTATATCTCTTTTATGGCACTTGTCAAAATTATAAGGACATCACTGCCTTATCTCCGTCTCAGCTATTAGACTGTGAATTCCTATAGAGCGACCACTCCACTGTGCCTTTTCTTTATCTATTTTCCTAACCTAAGAGTATTCTGTACACAAAAAGTGTTCAGCATTAGTGAACAAATGAAATAAATCAAAAAAATTTTAACTTTACCCATTGTCAATTTGATTTACTTTTTAGATGGCTGGTTTAAGTATTTTTTAAAAGTAAGGATCCATAACTTGTCTAGTGGCTGGTTAATTTTTTTGAGGAATGTTTTTTAAAAAATTTAGTTCAAGGGACACCTGGGTGGATCGGTCATTAAGTGTCTGCCTTTGGCTCGGGTCATGATCCCAGCGTCCTGGGATGGAGCCCCACACTGGGCTCCCTGCTCAGCGGGAAGCCTGCTTCTCCCTCTCCCACTTGCCCTGCTTGTATTCCCTCTCTCACTGTCTCTCTCTGTCAAATAAATAAATAAAATCTTAAAAATTTTTTAGTTCAAAAATTGTGATCTTCCTTTAGAAATATGGAAAACATGATTTATTTATGGGGAAATTTAGCATAGAATAGTAGCAGCTGACTCCTGATAGTGTGGGTTCTCTTTCCCTAATATCAAGGTATCAGGTATCATTTCAGATGGCTTAGATACATTTACCAAATGACTTTCTAAGGTACATTACATGAGTCTGGGGGAGTACATATATTAATGTCTAGGGAAAAACATGGGAATTAAATTTTCTTTTCGCTAATGTTCTGTACATTTTCTTAGGCATTTTGTTTTATGCAGTATGCTTGAAGCTTGCCATATTCTATAGTTAGCTAGGTCCATTACAGTGTACAATATCCAAACAAAAAGATTATATAAGAAGGATGGATAATCACAAGAGACTGTCCTATATTTTTACTATGGCTTGCTTTATGACTGCATTATTACAAAACCTAGTTTTATTTGATGAGTCTATTTATAAATGCATTTTCTTCCAGCTCAAACTCTCCTAAATGCTTTCTGTAACATGACACATTACAAAAAGCATGTTGTAAAACTCCAGAGATTTTCTGGTGCCCCCAAGGTATAAAATTCTTTATTACTATTTAAACGAAAGAAGAAATAAAGTAAACAATTTTGGTCTGAGGAGCCATACGTTACCAGAAACAAGACAACAGTATGGTTCTGTCAGTCCCTGAGGAGAAGGAATCATTAGAGGAAACACCATCTCCACGAATTTCATCTTCCTCTTGTCATCAGGCCCTATTCATCGCCATTCTGACCCTGCTTCTTAAATAGCAACTTCCTAGAAAATAGCTAAAGACAGACTTCAGACGGGTTTAGTTCTCCAAAGGTTTTAGCTGCCTAAGGAGTAACCTCTCTTTAAGCTAGAAAGTAACCCTTTATAATCTTGATTTTAAAAGAAAATCAATACATATAAAATATCTGTAGATATATAAGTAGATCTATAAATTTGTAATCTCTCTGTATTTATATATCTTACGTAACTATATAGAATTTTAAAATATTTTCCATTTTTCAAAGGTGAAGTGGCGGAATTTGGGCCTGGTTTTCAGGCTCAGAACACCCAAATGTTCAATTTTACCCTTTACAATAACACTGGTATAAGTATTAAGAAAATGTTAAAGTCTAAGAAGAGAAGATATACACCTAATGGTAAAGGCAAATTTAACATAAAAAATAACTTTATTAATAATACTTGACACTTCTCTAATTCTTACTATATGCAAAGTACTGTTCTAAAATTAAAGTGTATTATCTTATTTAATCCCCACAGTAACCTGAAGTGTGGGCAATATTATCTTCAATTTATAGACATGGGCACTGAAGCCCAGAGATGTTGAGTTATTTGACAGCTATTAATAGAAAAAGCCAGGACTTAGCGAAACTGTTCTGATTCCAGAGCCCAGGTTCTGGGCTGACGCTATGCTAAGCTGCTTAACCTCTTAGATTCTTAACCATGTGACATATAATTAAAAAAAAATGAGTGAAGGTTGTCAAATGGTACAAACTTTCAGTTATAAAAATAAGTAAGCGCTGGGAACATAATGTACCACATTGACTATAGGTAATGAGACTGAATAGTGTATTTGAAAGTTGCTGAGAGAATCTATCTTGCAAGTTCACATCACAAGAGAAGGAAATTTTAACTATACATAGTGATAAATATTGAGATAAATGCCCTGAAAGAAATACAATCACGGAGACGAATCACAAAGCAACCTGGTCTAATCTGGTGGGTACAGAAAAATTTCCAAGGAAGGGATGCTTTAACTGATTTGTGAAGGATGAGCAGGATTAAAAAGGCAAAATGGGGAAGGAGGTGGGAAGGGGCCCAAACAGAGGTTACAAGTGGGAGTGGAAGGAGCACAGATCTAGCAGAGAACGCAGCAGGATCAAGCTAGAGAGGCACACGGACATGGACCAGGCTGGGCTTCTTCAGCCATGTTAGAATGTTGATATTCATCCTAAGAGCAAGACATCTATGGAGGGTTTCTAAGAAGGGAGAAGGTGTCTGTGTTCTGTAAAGATCACTCTGGCTGCAATAGGGAGGAAAGATTAGAAGGCCAAGTGGTTTCCCAGGTGATCATGCTATGCTACTAATGTATTAGGCAATGTGGAAAAAGAAGAGGAGGCAGAGATTTATAAAGTAAATAGCATTTTGAATAACCAATAGACTTTACACGTAATGCTTGCAAAATGATTTGACTTACAAGTAGTCATTTGCATATTTTTTTTGCTTTTCAACCACATAATGAGAACTTACTCATTCAACTAATATTTACCAGGCCAGGTGCTATAACATATCAGGCACCATTCCACACACTAGGGTTTCAGGATTAAAAAAGTAAAACACTCTCTTCTAATGGAAATGAGAGATAATATACAAGTAAGCAAATGAAAAAATAAGACACTTGCAAATAAGATAAGTACTGTCAAGAAAATAAAACAGAGATCCTTGAGAACTACCAGTGGTTAGAAAAGGCCTCTCTGAGAATGAAGCATTTGTTCAAAAACAAGCACAACCACCCATCTAGAGAAGGAGTCAAGAGCAGAGGCAAAGTCTGAGGGTGGGCCTATGTTTGAATATAACCAGGAAACATCAACAAGGCTAGTGCAGTCAAAATGAAGCAAACAAGGGGGAGAGCAGTAGAAGAATGGTTAAGAACACAGGCTGGGGTAGGGGGCAGATCATTAGGGTCCTGACACTGTGATGAGGAATTCTTATTTTCTTCTATGGCATATTCATTATATGGCAATGGGAAGCCATAGGACATTTTGATACAGAGGAGAAACATGATCTGTGTTATCTGGGGACAGGACGGGGTGGGAGGGTGTAGGGGCAAGCACAGTAGCAGGAAGGTAAATTAAATTTGTACTGTGGTCTAGGCAAGTGACAGTGATGATATGATTATTGCTGGAAAGTGGAAACAAATGGATTTAGGACATACAAAGACAACTATACTTGGTTGATAGAAAATGTCTATTTTTGTTAGATTACAGAAGTTTGCTATTTCAAGGAAACCTATGGGAAATACTTTTGCAAAAGAAAGAATTTGTCCTCATTTCAGCCATAATATAAATTCAGATTTTGACATATCTCATTTGTTTAAAAGTGAATATGTCTGTATTATTTTAACTCAGGGTTTTCCCCTACCTTTATAGGGGCACACAAGCGTTATAATGAGGAAACATCTCTTACTAGAAGCACCTTGAGGATATAGACTAGAGAGAAAAGTGAAAACTATGCCAGTACTAACTCTACCTTCTACTCTAAGATCTTACAGATTTTCAGTTTACCCTGCCCATAAAGCTTCTAGGACTCTACTGCATTTACCAGGTTGATGGGATAAATAAAACACATTAGAAGCCTCAGTCAGAAACTTTTCAGACTGAAAAAGAGTACCCTGAGTAACAGTTTGGTAACAAAAATGCTAAACCCCAGGTGAGCAAATTTTACCTCATTTATTTCTTTAAAACTGTAAGAGTTATCTGTGAAAATTTCTAGTTTTTAATTTTTTTTTCTTTGAAGAAAAAGAAATGTTAGTATTCCAGTAATTTAGAGAGAATATTACTTCAGTTGTGATGGTCAGAGGACAAGATGGATATAGATGATGTAAATATTTCTAGAAACTGAAGGCTCAACTGACAAATTTATCATAAAATATCTACAGGAGACATAAAACCCACTGACATACCTTAAACACTTGGCATTAAAAAAAAAAAACTTACAGAAGGGGACTCTAGAGCGTCATGTTTATCATCCAGCAAGTATAAATATTAAGGTCACTAAATTGACATGTGCAAGAACACAAGTGAATCTAACCTATTTAGCTCTCATTTCCTTTGTGTAGACAAGGACAACAATCTTCAGGGAAAAGCATTCATCTCCAGTTTAAAGCTTCATTTCTTGTGGCCAATAGTCAGAATTCTACCCTTCCATGATTTCTTTCCCTTCATCCATCCCTCATCCCTCAGAGGACTTGGGGAGCCACAGAGCTCATATGAATCAGGAAATCTTAGGTGGGAGGCAGAAGGGTATCCTCTGCCGATACTGGCTCTGGGCTGGGGAGGGCCGGCCTCCTTCGCAGAGTGTAGAAAGATTATCATCTGCTAACTACAAGAAAAATAAGCTTCTCTATCAGTTTCCTTTCCAATCAACTATCTAAGGCATAAAGTTCATGTTTAACACCTTCAAAACTTTATCTGGATTCTCTCAAAACTCTTTGGTCAAGAAGCCTAGTTCTTACAAATCAAGAACATTTGCATCTAAAACAATTGTTTTCGTAAGAATTAAAAACACTGTGTCATCAACAACAAAATAAATAAGCAAGCAAAAAACCCAGACGCTCTACTTCATTGATTTGTTTTTTTCTGAATTTTTTGCCTTCTAGTCATGGACAATGAAGGTATAGAACAGAGCCCAGCTGAACAGTGGAGGGAAACAGGGAGAGGCACAATGGAGGAGAGCGTCAGTAAATAGTTCATAAGATTATCTGCTTCAGTGAGACTTTTGTACTTCTTAAATTCTATAACTGATAACTACAGCCCTAGGAAAGTTAATTTTTGTCCATCTTTAATTTACTATGTAGTATAGCATTGAAAATTAAGAACATCCAGTTCATTAAGCTGTTAAAAGTATTTAGAATGCGACCATTCCTCAACCTTAACATTCGAAGGCATAAATTAATATAATAATAGTTGCTGCAGAATCATCTATGTGGTGCTAGGCAACGAGCTTCCTTCCTCTTCCTTCTGCAGAGTTTTGGATGAGTTAAGAAACCTTCCAAATGCAATAAACACAATAACTGATTATATGTAGTTTTAACAAATAAAGTTTTATTTTCTCAGGCACTAAGAAGCCTGAAACTGTGGGCTGCAAACTTCCATAGCTCTGGGCCTTGTGTTCTTAAGACAGGAAGGACAAGTGTCTAGACCAGACACATTGGTTCCTTGTACACACAAGAAAAAGCTTTTCCTAGAAGGTCCTGGAAGATTCTGCTTCTTTTCCACTGACTGCAATTATGCCACACAGTCAGTCCTAGATAAAGGGCAGAATGGCTAAGTTTTTTCCCTAGGGTTTGCTTTATTTTTGGGGGAGGGTCCTCCATAGTAAAGGCAGGCGAAGAAGAAGGAGGCTAGAAACAGGCGCTGAATTAGTGAACTAACAATGTGTGCCACAATTACACTTGGTATAGCTTCAAAATAATATATCTGATGTTAAAAACAACACCTGGGAGAGGCCCAAATAGAAATCCATTTCTATGTACTTAAAAAATGTCATGCATTCACTTGTTCATATTGAATTCCTACATATAGTAGTAAACACAACCTAAAAAGACTTTATTCTTGTGGTGCTTGGAGTCTAGTGGAGATAAAGAAACAAAAAGACATATATATTAGGTGATAATAAGTACTGTGAAGAAAAAGTAACTTTAAGAAAATAGAGAATATATGTGTAGGGTCACTTAGGGTAGTTAAACATTTGAGTAGAAATGTGAAAGAGATGAGAGACTCACGTGGGTACCTGGGGGCAGATCCTTCCACACAGAAGGTTCAAGCCCTTGGTGTGAATAAGAGAACCAAGTGACTGGTGTGGCTATAACTCAGTGGATGAGGGGATGAGTACTGCTGCCATCAGAGAAGGCAGAATGTTACAGTCAGTCTCACTTCTAGTGAATAATCATTGGCTGAAGCAGACCTGTCATCCAGTTTCCACTGGAAATGTAAAACCAGTGACAGTGTAACAGGCACCCCAATACACGTCAGCATAAAATCCAGTTTATAAATGAGGGACCCAAGGCTCACATTGGATAAGGCACTTAGAGTCTCTATTATAAACACAATATGGCCTCATCATTTTGGCACATGGCCTGCTGGTCCTTGTCATTTACTATGTCAGCAATGTTGGATTAAGCAAGATTTAACAGACTTCTTACATAGAGGATCCATCCAGACTGATCTGCATTTCAACCACCCAAAAGGAGAGCACAAATTACAGAGTATTTCCATATTTAATATACTATTGAAACAGAGATTAACGTTTTGTGGAAAGCTAACTGTGGATACTTCTATATATTATAGTTCTATGTGTATTCATTGTGCTGATAGCTAATGTGTAAGAAATTTACAATAGCACTTGCTATTCAGACCTATTTGAGGTTCCTGAGTTCAGATGGTGGGAAGTGAAAGTACACAAAGATTAAATGTGTATCTCTAAAACTGTGCTGAAATCTACTTGTTTCTTAAGTTTAAAGAGTGAGGGATACCTGTATATTTTGATAGCTGAATAATACTTTAGCGGTTTCATCTATGATTTTGAAAAGATAACATCCAAAAATATATTTTGTTATATTCAGCAGAAAATCGTAATCTCAAGTACAACTTTTATCATGTTTCTTATTTTAAATGCACATTTGTTGTCCTTGAGACAATGAATTTGCAAGGTAAGCATTTTCAGATAAATATAATGCTTATTTTTAAGATGACTTATTTATATACAGGCAGACACATTATAAAATATTCATAAGGGCGAGCATATCTTTAAGAGAAAGATAACAGTTCCATGACAGAGGGCACCATGTTTCATAAGATCACTGATTTAAAAATGTTTCCATTTGCCAAATGAAGCCAAATTAATAATTTAGTTTGCTCTAAAATGCCACAATCAATACAACAGCTTCTAACTCAAGTGAGCAACAATACTTTAAAAGACAATTGCCATATAAAATAGATTCCATTCTTGTTTTGAGCCAGACACATAAAAAAGAAAGGGCAGTATTTTCTAGCAGACAGGAAAATGCAACATACAGCAAAAGCAATTAGTACAAGGCGCAAAGTGAGCTGTCTATAAATGACAAATGAGAGCTGGGTACAAAATAGCCGAAAGCAATGAATCTCGAACATTAAAGAACACATGAATCACCTGGGGGAACTTATTAAAATGCAGATTCTGATTCAGTAGGGAGAGTGGGGCCTAGGGTAGTATACTTCTAACAAGTTCTTGAGTGAGGTTAGTGCTACTTGTTCATGGACTCCACTTCTGCAGCAAATCCTTACACACACTGTTTTATATATTTCTGACAACTGTGATGCTGTTTTGAGAACTATACTACGAGGGTCAAAGAAATACTCAAAGGCTTTCTTTAAAACATACTGTTATGTTTCACTGGCAAGAGAAGCAATAGTAAGTTCTTTAAAAACAAAATCAAACAAACAAAACACCCAGAAAGCACCAATCACCATTATAAAGTTGCTCTTCAAAATTATAAAAATTTCAACTGATACTTGAGATTAGAAGAAAAGAGACCAATTTGGATTTTAAGAACTCTGAGGTTTCTTACCAAGAAGATGTGAATCTCTCAGCCTAAGGCTGGGAATATTGGGTTAAAAGGCCTGTTATACCCTGAGAGGATAATGACAGTGTAGCAATTGGACAGGACCAAGAGTACGAAGTTAAAAAACACATACCTACCAACAGTCACTTCTAGGAATTTATCCTGAGGAAATAACAAGACTGGAGGTGTACATTTAGAATATGTTGTGTCAGCCAAAAAGTGTTAACTAACAACGTTACCAAAGAAGGGGATTGGTTAAATAAATTATGGTATAACCATAAAACGAAATACTAGGTGGCCAGTAAAATGTTGAGATAGCTCTATGGTTATCAAAATGGGAGCATGTTTACAGAACACTGTTAAGAAAAAAAGCTAGAATACATTGTGTGCAAAATTATGCCACTTAACTAAATGCAAACTTTGGAATAGTAGGTCATGAGTCATTTGGGAGGTTTTGCTTGTTTGTTTGCTTATCTGAATATTCTATTTTTTCCCAAACAATGATTACTTTAATAAAAGAAAATGAACAAGCATTTTTTTCTGGCACAAATATTTGGGATTTAGAGTTATATCCCACAAATTCAGATTTTGAGTAAACTACTTAACTTCTTTGTATGCAAATCAGTTTCCTCACCTATAAAGCAGGCATACTAACAGTACAAACTTTATAGAATGGCTGCAAGCATGAATATAGGCTTATAGATGTAAAGTGTTTAAAACAGAACCTCACACAGTGAGGGCTATATCAAATGTGGCTCTTTCTTTTTTAAAATGTTTAAACTAGTCTCTTGCTGATCCCATGTCTGAGATGACGTTATCACTAACAAATCTGCTTTTGCCCCTGAGTTGATATGCTAATTCTGGGACCTTTCAAGGTTCCTGGCAGAGGAGAGTGTAAATGAGAGAAAAAATACCCTCAAGTAGTCAAACAGCAGGCAAAGCAGAACTCTGGACATAACTACCCAGCAATTTTCAACATGCAGAAGGACTACTTGTAAACTACCAGTAAGAGGATAAACTACTTCAATCTTTCTAAGATATAATTTGGTAGTGTGTTTTAAACCAAAACCTTAATAATTCTGCTCCTAGGAATTTAGCTTAAAGAAGGCAGCAGAACACAAAGAGTTGAGATTCAAGGAGGTCAGTTTATATTAAAGAAAATTTGTTAACAATCTAAGTTTTCAACAGTGGGATACAGCTGAAAAAAGCAATACATCTGAATACAGAACCCAAGATAGACTAGAAACTCAATGTTAACTTAAAGATTTTTAATATAGTATGGATAGGAGAGTTTGGGGGAACTCAATATTTTAAAAGAAAAAATAAAGACATAATATTTAAAAGAAAATTCTGTGTCAGACATATTTCCTTTATTTGGGTATTCAGGAGATAGTTTATATCCCCAAATAAAGGTATAAATAAAGCTGCATTTATCTGGGTCTTTATTAAGGCTCATTCGAGATATATGCAGCAACTATACTAATACATCTAAAAATCAAACTGTTAGATTTCCTTACAGTCACACATGCTGTATTATTTCTTATACTTGAAAAGTAAAAATGTATTTTACTTTTCTCAACAGTGACATTCCAATGCTTTTCAAGTATTTTTCTCCGTCACCAGATCTGCTTAATATTTATTCGGCTCCTAATAGAGGCCAGGTATAAAGGAAAAACAGTCACGGCCTGCAAGGAGCTGTAGTGAAAGCTGCCACAAAATGATAAATGATGCCTCCCTATGGTGGCTCAGACCAGGCATTTATACAGAAAAGGGAGAAATTGCCAAGCAATTCTGTGTGTTTTTATAAAACAAAATCAAATTTTTTAAAAAGATTTATTTTAGAGAGAGAACTAGCAACGGAGCATGCACAGAGGAGAGGGAGAAGCAGAGGGAGAAAGAGAACCTCAAGCAGACTCCCCACTGAGTGTAGAGCCCCACAAAGGGCTAGATCGATGTCATGACCCTGAGATCAAGACCTGAGACAAAACCAAGAGTCCAACACTTAACCAACTGAGCCACCCAAGTGCCCCCCAAAACCAAATTTCTGAGTGTACACTCTATAACCATACAAATTAAGTTTATTATCTACATGTAAACTTCAAAATATAATTTAGAGCACATATCTGTTAAAAAATTTACGTGTGAATTATAGACTTCATTATCTCAAATTCCTTCCTCAAATCACTCATTTATTTTTTTTTTCATATAAAGGAGAAGGAGTATATTTAGGCATTTCCTCCCTCAGCAGTCCCTCTCTTGGTTAGGCTTCCTCAGAAGTATTATCACATTGTTCAAGACAGAGGTTAATGGTAGATTCCTTATTAATGCTTTCTCTCAGATAGTCAAAATAAATATTTACTTAAAAAGTAAAAAAAAACCTTAGAGAAACAATATTGAGAGCCACTTTTCATTAAGGATTATTATTGGTTCTCCATTATTATCATAGTGATTATATTATATTGGTTATATAGCTAACTTTTATTAAGTGTTTCTTGTTAAGTGTTTTAGTCTGCCCTAAGTACCTAGTATTTATTAGTCATTAAACCCTCACAGCCATTTTAGAAAAGTAAGTAAGGCACAGGAATTTTAAATATATTTAAAGTTAGTTAAATAATAGATGATGGACTAAGATCAAAGCCCATAGTCAGGGTCCAGAGCCCATGCTTATTATCACTACCTCATTCTGACCACTAAAAACAAGAACTAGAGGTCATTCTTTAAAATCTGAAAGACACAAATTAAAGTATAAGTAGATTAATGTACTTCAAATGTAACAAGCATATGGAACCACCAGGAGCTTAAAATATTTAGGTAAACAGATAGTTGCTCAATAACGAATCGTTAGGAAAACTAGGATGCACAAACAAATACAGCCTCAGTCTGCTGGGGCCAGATGCTGACCTTTAACGAACAAACAGCCAGCCCCCTATCCACTGTAGTTCCCACAATATTTCCACAATATCTATTACCAACAGACCCAAAGGCAAATCCATTTAAATGGCAGTCCCTATAAAAAGTCAGAGCAGGACCTGGCACAGAAGGGCCCAGGCTATCTAACGATTACCATCATCATGATGGCTGTTTACATAACACACAGATAATATTAAGGTAGACATAAAGCATACAGCACCAGTTGCACAAGGACTGCTTTTGTTACTTCAGGGATTCTGTCATATATTCTTATTTTTGTGCAAATCACCTGAAAGAGATCTGTGAATTCTCCCCTCTGGGTCTAGTGAACTCGATTCAATGTGTTTTCAAAGTCTTCAAAGTCACTGGCAAGGATAAAATTCAGAAACAATGTGTCTAGACGCCAAGGTTGTGACAATAATTTACACTGTTTGGTGTTACTTGGGAGATGGCAAGTAAAAGAGGCAAAATAAAAGCAAGCTGGTAACACTTGTCTTTCAAACTCAATTCCCAGCATTCTATACCTCTCTCAACTGTTAGGGACTTACTCAATTTCTTTGCTCTCTTCTTCAACGGTAGCTAATGAAGGCTGCTAATGCATAGTGCGTGTATCATTTAATCACGTCAACAACCTGCCAGGCAGTTACTCTGCATTGTTCTGTTGAAGAGACAGAGACCTTGAAATTGGACACATTTGGTTTGGAATCACAGCATTGCCATATAGCAATTGTAGGACATTAGGCACATTTTGAGTCTCTTTGTATTCCAGTTGTTTCATATGCAAATGGGGAGTAAATGCAGAATATTACAAAATTAGAAATACCATTTATAGGATAGGCATTGTATAAATAAGCCTCTGCCACACATTTTTTACACTTCCAAAAATTCTGATTTCTGTAATGCCATTTTAATGTTTTGCGATCATTTAACCCTATTTAGCTTTACTTTCTAATATTATCTCAAAATGGTGATGTTTTATCAACTGGGAAGACTTAAAATGTTTTAATAGTTCACAATCTGTAAAGACACATGTAGTTAGACAGCATATGACAGTCTTTCCGCAACGTAATTCCGCAAGGTAAAACTCTGTATTTTTGATGAATCATCTTAATTCTAGAATTTACTCTAAGGAAATAATCCTGGATAAACACAATTAACTTGAGGTATGTCATCTAAACATGTCCCAAAACTGTCCAACAATTAAATATATTTTCATATGTTCTGATAACTCATTTTAATATTATTTGGTTATTTAAACATTATAGAGGTGTATGTACTAACATGGAAAGATCTCATAAGATTACCAAAAGAAAAGCAGTTTTGAAAATAACATACAAATTGACTTCATTTTGTACAAAGAAGTGACAGAAAATGTGCAAGAAGATGGAATTATAGGAAATTTATACATACATTAACAGCAGTAGGATACTAGGCACATACCTTTACCCTAACGCTAGCTCTAAAGCTAATCCTAACACAAACACTCACCCTAACAACTTACCGCTAACCCCTAGCCCTAACCCTAAACTTATCCCTCTGGAGATGTCCCCGAACTACAGGGTAATAGGCACATGCCTCACCCTGGCCCTAACCCTAACCCTAAACTTTATTCTAGTCCTAAAACAAACCCTAATCCTAGATCTGAGGGGAAAAAAAGATTTGGTATATACATGCAATAGAATATTATTCAACCATAAAAAGTAGATTAAAATCTTGCTATTTGCAATGCCATGGATGGAGCTACAGCGTGTAATGCTAAGTGAAATAAGGTAGAGACAAACACCATATGATTTCACTCCTATGGAATTTAAAAAACAAAAGAAATGGCAAATGGAAGGAAAAAAAGAAACAGGGGCAAACCAAGAAACAGACTCTTAGCTACAGAGAACACTCTGATGGTTAACAGAGGGGAGGTGGGTGGGCATGGATGAAATAGGAGATGGGGACTAAGGAATGCTCTTGTGATGAGCCCAGGGTGATGTATGGAAGTGTTGAATCACTATATTGTACACCTGAATTTAATTAGTTGGCATTAAAATAAAAAGTTAAAAACGCATGTTAATAGCAGTTATTACTGTTGATTTCTATATCTTTTTATTTTCTCTTTTTTCAAAATAAGCCCATTTTTCTGCTGTGTTGTAATAAAAACTAGATAACAGTTTACGTAAATCTAGTTACAAAGAAACATATAAAAAATTGATAGTTATTATATGGATATAGGGAGAAAGAGTCCAAGACAGAAAAGATATGTGTAGATTCTAAAGGCACCTTAGTAGGAAATTTAAGCGTAAACTAGTATAAGAAAAGGAAGGATGGGAGGATGAAATGTCATCAAGGAGAAACACAGTAATAGCAAATCAAAGTAGAAAAATGTGATGAGGTAAATACTATACAACTAGTACCATCTATGATATTTCATATTGCCTGTTCCTGGGAAATTGTCATCTGGATATGTCTGCCTATCTAGATATGTCCTGTAAGCAGTTATGGTCATTAGAGCACATGGAAAATAAGGCACACAATTCTGACATCAGGACAGCTTTAAATTTCACTTTTATAAAATAAGAACATGTTGGAACATATTCTGAGAAGAAATTAAGACACTGACATGCACCTTAAAAGATGAGAGTACTTGATCAAATGTTACTTTATTCATGTTTTAAATTAATTAAATTAATCATTGTACTGGGGTCCTACCTCCAGATAGCTAACTATTAAAGTCCATATAGTCTTATGTTTAATTGGTGTCTATAATATCAGCAAGAGAGTATATTCTTACACTCCCTGCCACTCTCTGCTTGCAACATTTTTTTTTCTCCACTGGTTAACCCTGCCTCCTTCAGGGTGACATCACTTCCTCAAGGTCTCTGTTTGGGACCCCTAAACTTCACCAATATATATAAACAGGCAAACTATGGCTCCCTTATAACATTTTTCATATCATACAGTATTTACTGGTTTACTATCTTCGCTAATAGACTGTGAGCTCCATCAAGGGCAGGGAAAAGGGTTGTTCTGCACTCTGTTGGATTCCCAGTGTTTAGCACACAGGCTGATATAACATAGGAACTTAAACACTATGTGGATGAATGGATGAGAGCTATACGTGTTGATGGCACCTTGGTTCTTTGTAGATCTGGCATGGACTTACATTAAGGCTCATCATAAATCATCTCTCCCAAATTTATTTTTCTACTTATTACAAGGAGAGCTACCAAGAACATGAGTCAGCACTTCATATATCTCCTTTGTGAGGAGCTTAATGGAGATGACTTTTCAGCAATACCAAAAATACTCATTTCCCCAATGGTTTTTACTTCACGGGCACTACGTATTATGTACCTAGTCTTTTCCCTCTTTGTCCTGGCTGTGTTGATCTTCTGTGCTAACTTCACTCCCAGTTTCATCTTCTTTATTTGTGCTTATCCTTCTCCATATTTCCTTATTTAAAAATATAATCTTTCTCCCTCAGCCTCTCTCTCTACTTGTGCTTTCTCTCAAGTTGATAAATAAAATCTTTTAAAAAATATAATCTTTTGTATGCCTCAAATCCTTCTAGGAAATAATCAGAAGACCTAAACAGATTAATACTTTCAAACTCAGACAAAATCATAATAATCTGTGGCTAAGACAATACTCTGGGTAATATGGTACTTGAATGGATTGCTAAGGATGATCAGTTTTCAGTTCCTCGTATACTCAATTAGTATACTTTTTGCATAATTTAAGTTTGAAATATGGGTCTTTGGAGGACATTTCTTAAATTCTACCTTGGCTTTTTTCCTCTGCCATTTCTTTTCTGTTTTCTCCTCATACCTCATCTTATTTAAAGCCCTCTCCAGATTATTTGATATTTTTCCTTCTGATCTCCCAATTTCCAGACAACTTGCCTCAGTCTCCACAATGTACCCCCAAGAGTAATCTCACTAAAATATAAACTGCTGTCAGTGCCTCCTATTGCTCAAAGGTCTCCTCAGCATTACCTGGGAGTCTGTCACCAAATCCCCTCAGGCCCTCCACAAGCTGGTCAGTCTTTTGTCTAGTCATACTTAACTACCTAAGGTTCAAAGACAGAACCAGGCTAATTCATGTCTCTGTAACTTTCTTTACGTTACTCTTACTGCCTAGATTGCTCTTTACCACCCTGAATAACCAGCAAAAACCCTTTCCTCTTCTAAGGTAACTTAATATCTACTCATTATACTGGACAGCTCAAGCACCATGTTTCTCATGAAATACTTTGTCTTTCTCGGGTAGAACTGATTACTTCCTCCTTTGTATCCCCAGTATATCTGATAAAATGCCTATCATCATTTTATTTCCATTTTTCTCCCTTCAGTAACCTAGGTTCTCCATGAAAAAGATCATGCTTCATTTATTCCCATATCCTCAGTGCCTAGTATAGTGCCTGACACATGTCTGTTGAACTGAATTCCTCACTTCAACTGCTTATTTCTTTTCTTCTTTTTTCTGAGATGATTCTACTGAGAAATGTTGCTGTGCAATGCTGAGGAAAAGCAACAAGAACAGCAGCCAAATCAGATGGCTCTCAACACTCACGAACTGACTGACTCAGTCTGAGCAGGAGATGCAGGCTCCAAGATGAAGAGGTACAGTCACTATCCATCATCAACCTTCAAAGCAGTGTTTTTCAAACTGTGAGTTTTGACCCATTAAGGAGTCAAGAAATGAATTCAGCATGTCAAAATAGTATAGAGAGCCCTGAAAAACAATTCTGACAGTGATCATGTACCCTCCAGTTAAAAAAAAATTTTTTTCCTTTAATTTTAGTCATTTTTATGCATGCAGAGTATAAGAATACCTCCAAGCCCTGAGCTAAGAGCAATACTATTTTATGACTGCAATAAAAAATCACTTAAATCAACAGGCTGGGCTCTTACACATACTTCAAATTCTAACTGGGGCCATGACCCATTTCCCTTCCACTGCCATCTGCCAGGGTCCCTACCACACTCCTCGGGCATATTAGATGTTGCCTTCTTCTCTTCAATCTTCTTGGGAAAGGGAACCCTAGGACTGAAAGCTGAGTCTTTCCTGTGGGTCTCCTGTGTAACCGGACCCTCAAGCAACCCAGCTTTCCCCACCAAGTTCCACACTTGCCTCCTTTTAAATATTTTTCTGGACCATTTTCATTAGTGACCACACGCCAGTTTGGCTTACTGCTGGCCTTCAACCCAGTCTCGCCTGTTGAAGAGACTGTCTAGACAGCCTGCCACTTCACATGGATTCTGCTATGCCGTTGTCTAGGGTATAGTGTTATGATCCCAGCTATGCCAATCTACTCATTGGAGGTACTTTTCTTCGGTATGCTCTGATATTATTCTGTTAAATTCCACCAGTGTAAAGGATAAGGGTATTTATTAATTTTGGTTCTCTAGGAACTACTGAAATATCTGCAACTGTTTCAAATATTAAAATTAATGTAGTTGCAGTGAAGAATAAAGCTCTACTTTATTTTTTTAATTTTTAAAGAAGATTTTGTTTATTTGACAGAGAGAGAGAGAGATAGTGAGAGACAGCACGGTTGGGATGGAGGGGCAGAGGAAGAGGGAGAAGCAGGCTCCCTGCTAAGCAGGGAGCCCCATGCTGGGCTTGATCCTAGGGCCCTGGGATCATGGCCAGAGCTGAAGGCAGATGATTAATGACTGAGCCACCCAGGTGCCCCTAAAGCTCTACTTTAAAAGCTTCAATGAAATCGATTTTCTTTATAAATGTGAATGATTTATAGTAGGTTGAATTTTATGCTATAGTGATGGTACCTGGTAAACAATTCATGGAAAATACTATTTGCTATTTGCATAAAAACTATGTTTATACAGACATGCACACATACATGTATTTATTTGTATTCCTTTTTTTTTTTTTTTTTTTGGTAAAGATTAACTGCCCCTTAAGAGTTCTTTCAAGCTTTTATTTCTGAACACTTAATTTTTATGCAAACTTCACCTTCCTGAGATAGTCTTAGTTTTATACATCACTGAATTTTTTTTTTATTAATTTTATTTTTTATAAACATATATTTTTATCCCCAGGGGTATAGGTCTGTGAATCACCAGGTTTACACACTTCACAGCACTCACCATAGCACATACCCTCCCCAGTGTCCATAATCCCACCCCCCTCCCAACCACCCTACCCCCATCAACCCTCAGTTTGTTCTGTGAGATTAAGAGTCACTTATGGTTTGTCTCCCTCCCAATTCCATCTTGTTTCATTTACTCTTCTCCTACCCCCTTAACCCCCCATGTTGCATCTCCTCTCCCTCATATCAGGGAGATCATATGATAGTTGTCTTTCTCCGATTGACTTATTATGCTAAGCATGATACCCTCTAGTTCCATCCACGTCGTCGCAAATGGCAAGATTTCATTTCTTTTGATGGCTGCGTAGTATTCCATTGTGTATATATACCACATCTTCTTTATCCATTCGTCTGTTGATGGACATCTAGGTTCTTTCCATAGTTTGGCTATTGTAGACATTGCTGCTATAAACATTCGGGTGCACGTGCCCCTTCGGATCACTACGTTTGTATCTTTAGGGTAAATACCCAGCAGTGCAATTGCTGGGTCATAGGGTAGTTCTATTTTCAACATTTTGAGGAACCTCCAAGCTGTTTTCCAGAGTGGTTGCACCAGCTTGCATTCCCACCAACAGTGTAGGAGGGTTCCCCTTTCTCCGCATCCTCGCCAGCATCTGTCATTTCCTGACTTGTTAATTTTAGCCATTCTGACTGGTGTGAGGTGATATCTCATTGTGGTTTTGATTTGTATTTCCCTGATGCCGAGTGATGTGGAGCACTTTTTCATGTGTCTGTTGGCCATCTGGATGTCTTCTTTGCAGAAATGTCTGTTCATGTCCTCTGCCCATTTCTTGATTGGATTATTTGTTCTTTGGGTGTTGAGTTTGCGAAGTTCTTTATAGATTTTGGACACTAGCCCTTTATCTGATATGTCATTTGCAAATAGCTTCTCCCATTCTGTCAGTTGTCTTTTGGTTTTGTTCACTGTTTCCTTTGCTGTGCAAAAGCTTTTGATCTTGATAAAATCCCAAAAGTTCATTTTTGCCCTTGCTTCCCTTGCTTTTGGCGATGTTCCTAGGAAGATGTTGCTGCGGCTGAGGTCGAAGAGGTTGTTGCCTGTGTTCTCCTCGAGGATTTTGATGGATTCCTTTTCACATTGAGATCCTTCATCCATTTTGAGTCTACTTTCGTGTGTGGTGTAAGGAAATGATCCAATCGAGCATATTCATTTTTAATGCAAGGAGATTATTCAGGGGAGTCAGCCTCAATTCTAGTGGCAGTGAATGAGAACAAGACAGGTGGAGTGGTAGACCAACATAATTCCAGGGGGTCTTTTCAGTTCTAACATCTGTGACTGCACTCTTCACTAGGGCTCCTGAACTGTTTTCCTCCAGCTCCAAATTCTATTAGTTTTCCTTCACAGAATTTGGTGAGTATCACCCAATATACATTGGATGAGAGAGAAGATCTGGTCTCTTCTCAGAGGCTTGCACGCAATCTTGTTATCAGTTCATGTAGAGCGTACACAAGAACCCATAAGCAAAACTTGGCCCACTGTGCCATTTATAACTATAATGCTTCTTAATGGTAATTATGATTATTTTCTCATGGCATTGATTTTTTAAATGTTTTTCATTTCCAGTTTCCTTAAGAAAACATGTTGGCTGTTTGATTTCCTATTTTACTACTTCACATTGCTTTAAACTAGAGGCATAATTTAAAAATCAATAAGGTAACAAATTGCTCTTTATCAGTTGTTTCACCTAATTTCTGATCTACCGGCACAAACACTGCTCACTTAAAAAAGAAACGAGATAATGAACAGTATTCAGTGAACACTAAGATGGTGGTTCAAAATCCTGGCTGTACATCACTAAAATAACACAGAAAGCTTTTCAAATATTTTAATGATTAGGACAACTCCCGATAAATTTAATAGGACTCCTAGGATGGGGAGTTGAAAATACGGTATTATTTAAAAATCTCCCCAGAGGGGCACCTGGGTGGCTCAGTTATTTAAGCATCTGCCTTTGGATTAGGTAATGATCCCAGGGTCCTGGGATCTAGCCCTGCACCAGGCTCCCTGTTCAGTGGGAGCCTGCTTTTCTCTCTCCTCCTCCCCCTGCCTGTGTTCTCTCTGTGTCAAATAAATAAATAAATAATCTTAAAAAAAAAAAAATCTCCCCAGAAAAGTCCATTTAAGTTAAAGGGAAAAGTCACAGGGGTAAATACTTTGGCTACAACAAGTTTTCCATGGAGTTTTCTGGATGAATCAAAGACAAATGAGGATTAACTCTTAACATTCTGAAGTATATAGCACTTGTAATACAGATTGCAAAATGGTCCTAATAACTCCTTCTATGGCTGTATCCATGCTCCTTCTCAATGTGACTTTTTTTGTTTCTCTCACCAAGAGGAAGACTCTGTTTCTCCACCTATGAATCTGGTCTATCCTCATGATCTACTTTGACCAATGATATATAGTAAATGTCATGTTCTATGATGTCCAAGACTAGATTTCAAGTGTATACAGCTTCTACTCTATCCATCTTAGAAGGCAATGTGGCCTTATGAAAATCCTTAAGGATGAAAGAGCACATGGACAAAGAGAAAAAACTCAAAACACCATCAACCTCCTTATGAGTGAATTAGGCCATCATGGACCTTTTAGGCCAAGTTAAGTGCCAGATGATGTGGGAAAGACTAGCTTGAGCAGTAACCAGCTGATCCTAGCCAAAACTGCTAGCCAAAAGATTTAGAAACAAATAATATAGATGTTGTTTTAAGCCGGTAAATTTTGAGGGAGCATTTATAGCAAGAGATAACTAATATAGTAGTCCTAATGGACATAATAAATACTAAAGACAAAATAATACATTCTGTTCTACTTTGCCAAAAGTAGTACTTATGTGCTGTAAATACCTGCTTGTATATTTTAAAAAGAGAAGGAAAAAAAAAACCAGAAGTATAGTTTTGCAGACATAGTCTTTCATTTTTTTAATAATTCAATAACATATATTTAGGTTAGAACTTGAAATATAAGATCAAAATGTAAGCAAAGACTTTTTTTTTTAAAGATTTATTTATTTGAGAGAGAGAGAGAGAGAGAGAGAGAGAGCACAAGACAGGGGAGGGCCAAAGGGAGAGGGAGAGATTCTCTAGCAGACTCCACACTGAGCACAGCACCTGATGCGGGGCTCAATCCCACAACCCCGAATCATGACCTGAGCCAAAATCAGGAATCAGTCGCTCAACCAAATGAGCCATCCAGGCGCCCCAAGTAAAGACCTTTTATACCAGAGAAAAATCTACTGTAAAAATAATTTTATTTATCTATTTTTTAGATTTTATTCATTTTTTTGACAGACAGCAAAAGAGAGAGCCCAAGCAGGGGGAGGAGTAGGGAGAAGCGGGTTCCCCCACTGAACAAGGAGCCCAACATAGGGCTCAATCCCAGAACCCTGGGATCATGGTCTGAGCTGAAGGTAGATGCTTAACTGACTAAGCCAGCAAGGCGCCCCTAAAAATAATTTTATATCATTTCATGTACATTCAACATTTAAAAATTGTCAATTTCTCACTTTGTATATGAGAAAGCTTTTAAGTCTCAAAACTTTTTAAAAATCACCCAACCCAAAGTATATAATATTTATATTATAAATTACCCAAAACGTCCAGTTTTCAGTATATTGCTTTTGCAAAAATTCACTTCATTTAACAATTACTTATTGAGTGTCTATATACAATAATTAGTCACTGAGTGTCTACATAAAAAGCATGTCTTAGTTGTTATCCAAGGAAGACCCAAAGAATGTTGGTTTGGTTAATTTTTCAGGGACTTTTAGGAATATGCCACATAGTAGAGGTAATAAGACAAATTTGGGGAGTTAGAGCTATAGAGACAATCATTTCTACCTAAGTAAGTATGAAAGACTCAGAAAAAAAATCTTCTTTTAACTGTGTCTTAAGAGATGATCAGCATTTCAAAAGGATGCTCTGGTTCCAGGATGACAATCCATGTAAGTAAAACCACAGAAAAATTAAGCTAAGAGGTGAAACATTTCAGATACAGTAAGCAGCCCAATCTGGCTGGAATAGAAAGTCTGGGATACAACTGACGGTAGGCCTGCAAAGACATGGCATGGCATCCTAGATAGTTATTTATCCTGTAGGCAATTGTAGTCAAAGAGGTTTGGGAAGACGTAAAAGGAAAAAATGTGGAGCCAAAAACAAAATAAAAGAGAATGAAAAGAGAGGATTGCTGGGAGGCCACTGAAATAGTCCAAATGTGAAGAATCTTATCTATTGCTGTAATAAACAGTAATCTTGGGAGTAACAAGAGAAAGAAGCAGATACAGAAGGTATGTGAAAAAAAGCAAAGGGAAATCCTAAGGGAAAGGGAAATCCTAAATCTTTCCACAGGTAGCGGTGTGATTAGGCTGTGTGTGCCTCTTCAGACTCACTAGAATTCAGAAAAATAACTTTTAAATAAGATATCAAGTCCTGGCAGCTTTTTTTTCTTCCTTACTGCTCAGGATCAAGACAACTTCATGTAAAGGAAAAGTATGCAATTTATCACCAAGGACACCAAGAAATGCCCAAAGGCTGTATTTCTCAGTTACATCCTCTGCTCCTTGGGAGTCCTCAATCACTGATTACTATAATCTTCTTAGAAGACATAATACTGGTACCCCAAAGAATTCTCCCACATCTTTTCCATGCTCCCTGAAGCAGAGTCCCTAGGAATAAACCACCTGTGCCCTGGTGCTTAGATCTTTCATTTTAGCTTTCATGACATACCTCAAGAGTCTTTAAAAATATTGATGCTTTAAACTGGTCTAGATTTTTCTGCACAGAAAAGTATAGACTTTTTGTGTCTCTTTGCTAGATTATCTATATACTGATGAAACTGCTAAGATCTAACCACCCAATCAATTCCAGACAGTCATATTAGCCAAAATATTTTGCTTTTTGGACTTCTTGACTGTTTGATACCTCAAAACTTAAAATAATGGTAATAATAGTAACAGCTACCAATTATTGGGTGCTCCTTATGTAAAATGCATGTGCTTGACACTGTGCAAACATTTCCTAACTTAGTCTTACGCATGCCTTACGAAGAATATATTTTAAAGTTTTTTTTTTTCATGAGGAAATCAAGGCCCAGAGAGGGTAAGTAATCCATTAAGTGATTATCTAGCCAGTGCTGTACAGAGTCTGCCCACAAGCCCACAGTTTGAACCATGTTACTACATTACTTCTCATTATACGCATGAAGCTCCAAGGCCTAACAGAATCATGAGATAAAATGGAAAGTAGTGGATAGAGCACAGTGATTAAGAACACAGATTCCTAAGCCCTAAGACCTGGGTTTGATCCACTTAGTTCTACCACTAGTTCTACCACTTAGCTGGGTGGTGGATGCCCACCATTAGGTGGGTCACCCTAGACAAGATCCCTAACCTTTACTGGTAAAACAGCAATAATATAGTAACTATCTCATGGTGTTGCCATGAAGATTAAGTAAAGAATATACTGAAAGGGAATGGAAGAGCTCCTGGCACAGAGAAAGCGCTATGTCAGTGTTCACTGTTATTACTGTTGTTGTTTATCATTATCATTACCACTGTGTGATTCCGAAGCATGTGACCAACTTGAAATCAATCCTGTGTGACATACCATTTAAGAAGGTTTGTTCACTTGTTTTCATTAATATTGATCTTACGACTTTTGATAGATGTAGTCTAGTAACATCAAGGAGAGATGTTTAAACTTCAACTTCAGTCAACTTTAGAACAAGCATTTAAGAGTTAGCAAGTCTGTGTACTGGAATTAACTAGGGTGCTTTAAAAAAACTGTCTAGGGCCTGTCCCAGACTTAGCGCACTAGAATCGCTGAGGGATTGTAAAAAGCTCCCCTAGTGATCCTGATGCAGCCGGTCCAGAGCCGAGGATTTGACAACCACCATACCGTGTAATTCTTGAGGCATCAAGAAAACCTATATGGAGAGATTAAAAATCTCCCTCTCTTCCCTAAACATGTTACTGAGATCAAGTTGTATCAGAAAGCTAAAAATAGAAACTTTTATGCTTTGGAAACCTTGTGAAAAGGAAGCCATCATATTCTCAGTATTTATTACTGCCTGTGGAAAAGAAACTTTTGGCATTTGGTATGACAACAATCACCTACCAGGTGCCAGTCAAGCATTGTGTACAAAGATTTTTTTGTTCTCAAGTATGCAGCCCCAAACTTTGATAAAATCTAAGTGTTTTTAAAAAGCAAAATATCTTAACACTGATAATAGTCACTTTAAAATAAAGGAATTGGGGGCGCCTGGGTGGCTCAGTGGGTTAAAGCCTCTGCCTTAGGCTCAGGTCCTGATCCCAGGGTCCTGGGATTGAGCCCCGCATCGGGCTCTCTGCTCAGCGGGGAGCCTGCTTCCCCTTCTCTCTCTGCCTGCCTCTCTGCCTACTTGTGATCTCTGTCTGTCAAATAAGTATATAAAATCTTAAAAAAAAAATAAAATAAAGGAATTGGTTCCTATCATTTCATGTGTGCTGAAATGAGCACTCTCCTTTGGTTTGCACCTACCTATTGTGGCTACAAAGGCTATCCATTCTCTTGGATGAGCTGGGACATTCTTTTCTTTTCTTTCCTCTTTAGGCTTAACCCCGGGAGTAAACCCATTCATGTAATATAGATTACATGATCGCAATGCATGCAAGTTAGGGACTGCCAAAGAATGCTTCAGAACCTGCTAAAAGAGTGGAATTCAGCAATTCAGTTCTGGATAAGCAGGGACTCTTGATCCTATCACAACATACACTATTCTGCCAACCTACTACTAATTAGTTTAAAGGCTAACTTAAAGTTCTAGCTTCTAGATCTAGCATAATGATTAGAGACTTAGATAACTACTGAGTTAACTGAAAGAGAACTCACTTAACTAAGCAAGTTTGTGGCAACTCTTTCCCATTTACTTTATACCATCAGAGAAGAAGTCATATAGTCTTTCTTTCATATGGCACTTAGTTGTTTCAAAGTATTATAAAAAATAATATTAGGAAGACTGGTCTTTTAGGGTACCTAGGATGTCAGTAAGTACAAAAAACTAACATGGACATCCTAAATGAAAGCTATCCTTTTTATGACCAATATACCTGTGGTCTCTGACTAGTATTTCTATGTACTAAAATGGACCTAGTAGTCAGTCTTGGTATAGTCTTGTGCTACTTGGGAGTTACTGATGTGCCAAGAAGATGTGGTTTATTGTTCAGCGTTCCTTTACCCAGAGTCCTGGTTCAAGGCTATACTGTAAGTTAGACCAATACTACCTTCAGTACCATACCTTTTATCCAACAGCCCTTGCTCTCAAGCTGTTGTCTCTGTCCAGAGCCCACTAAACCTTTGTAAAAATGCCTTGTGCCTCTTATTTTTTCTGAATCAGCTCCTCCATCCAAACTTAATTGCCCTTTAACCTACTTAGGTAAGACCTGAAGGACTAATGGAATTACTTCTGTCAAATTATGATGCTAATGTCCAATAGAGGATTAATTAATTATGCCTCTGGAACACATATTTATTTTCAGAAAAACCCAAGAAAACTACAAAAATGAGTAATGTAGAAAATTCCAAGGAAGGTCAGAGAAAACTCTCATTTTCCCCCCAAGCTTTCAAGATCTATAATAGCTATTTCTTTCTCTCAAGATTGGCTTAACTCATAAATTTCACTAAAACTGTATGTGGTAGGCAGAATAATCTTCTCCTCCTACCAAAGATGCCAACATCCAAATTCCTGGATCCTGTGGGTATGTTAAAGGTCAAAAAGAAGACTTTAGATGGAATTAGATTTGCTAATCAGATGACCTGAAAATAAGGAGATTAGCCTGGATTAATTAGGAAGGCCCAACATAATTACAAGTCATTACATGGAAAAAGGACAAAAGAAGAGTCAGAACCAAAGAGATGACATCATAAGAAAGACTCAACCAGCTATTATTTGCTTTGAAGATGGAAGGTAAGCATGAGCCAAAAAATGTGGACTGCAGAAGCTAGAAAAGGCAAACAAATAAAATGGTTTTTCTCCTTGAACTTCCAGAAAGTAATGCAACTCTGCCAACACTTCTCAATTTAGCCCAGTGAGACTCATTTCAGACTTTTGATCACCAGTGCTATAATAAATTTGTGTTGTTATAAGTAACTAAATGTGGGGGAAATTGGTTATAGTAACATTAGGAAATGAATATACCACCAAAGTACACAGAGGGAGCTAGTACTCTAATTTCCTTAAAATACATGCTTAGGATTTTCCCTACAGGATTATGCTGCTGCTTTACAGACGTTGCCTCATTTGTATTTGCTAGTAATTAGACAGCATGGGCAGATGATCAACTGTTGTGCTTCGAGATAAAAGGGAAAAAGAAAGATGGAACAACTATAAATAATTTTCCTTACACCATAAAAAATGTCTTTAAATGTTCAACTGGAAAAAAAAATACAATTACTGAAAAGAACTCATTGGCTGGTATGGCGTTATTCTGAATATTCTTTTATTCAAGAATAGGGGAAGGATGGGGATGCCTGAGTGGCTCAGTTGGTTAAGCTGCTGCCTTTGGCTCGGGTCATGATCCTAGGGTCCTAGAATCAAGTCCCACGGCAGGCTCCTTGCTCAGCGGGGAGCCTGCTTCTCTCTCTGCCCCTGCCTGCTACTCTGCCTGCTTGTGTGCTCTCTGATAAATAGATAAATAAAATCTTTAAAAAATAAAAAATAGGGGAAGGATGGTTTATCAGATGGGAGTTAACAAAACTCCGCTAAACATCAAATTGCAAACAGTTATGATCTATAAGTTGATATCATTTCACTCACCTCTGCCAGCACCCCAAGCCACACTGAAACACATCTGTCACTGGTTTTATCCTGAACTTAGGGGACAGGCCCATTTCCAGAAAACTATACATGTCACTTGAACCTTAAACCAAAATAGATGCAATATTTATTGCTCCTTCAAAATACGGTATCCCAAATATCATCACAGTGTAGCTGTTTTATTCCAACATAATAAATGCCACTGAAAAAGAATGCAGAGAAAACACTGACAGATTTTTAGCTCATGGCAATAAGGGGAAACATGCCTATTATTTTGTAAACTCCTTCTCACAAAGCACAAATTCTCTTACTGTTAAAATCTGACAAGAGACTAAAATTTACACCATTCCATACTCCACCCCAGTATATGAAATTCTTTGATGGAAAGAAATGGTTTTGTTTCCCTGCAAAAGGAATTTTGGTGCCCTCTGGTGTTGGAAAACTAGCGATCCACCTCACCTTTATAAACTAGCACTCCAGGGAGGGTCATAAAAGCATACAGTTAAAGAGTGGAACAGCTTATCCCAACATAGACATACAGTTCTTTTTTAGTGGAAAGATATATAGATATACAGTTACTTAGTTATAAAGATATAGAGTTATTTTTTAATGGGAAGTTTTGCTCTTGGTTTATTAATCAATGTTTATCCTGATAGAATATTAGACAAGTACTATTAAAAAAACCTGAGCCCATTGGTAGAAGACTCCTTGCCTACACTACCTGTTGGAGCCTCCCTAGCTTTACAAAAAGGATAACAAAGGTAAATGGTTTCAGATTTTGCATCAAAAGTAATGAATAAAAAGGGTGACATTATTAGGACAATAGGATTTATAATTAATTCTTCAACTGTATTATAAAATGTGAAAGGCATTAAAAAATAAAAGAATAGGGGCGCCTGGGTGGCTCAGTGGGTTAAGCCGCTGCCTTCGGCTCAGGTCATGATCTCAGGGTCCTGGGATCGAGTCCCACATCGGGCTCTCTGCTCGGCGGGAAGCCTGCTTCCCTCTCTCTCTCTCTCTGCCTGCCTCTCTGTCTACTTGTGATCTCTCTCTGTCAAATAAATAAAAAATCTTTAAAGAAAAAAAATAAAAAAATAAAAGAATAAAACCTAAGATAACACCTGTGAAAAATACTATCTTCGGAACATAACTGAAAGAGTTTGAGCTCCCCATATAGCACTCCGAATCATATTTTCCCTTCCTCTGAGAAATATCGGCTTTATTCAATTTGATGTTTAAATAATTGATGTGTACATGTATTTTTTTTTTCAGTTTCCTGAACTTTCTCTAACACTGTTAGGCTGCTTCTAAAATTAAAAATTCCCTTTAAATTATTACTTTTTTAAGAAAGCCCAGGGGACAGCAGTTACAACCAGTCATGCAGAGCCAGGGAGAGGGTTCCAGCTACCTCCCCAGTTTGGGGGCACCTGGAAGCTGATATTGTAAGGTTATTAATGCATGAGAAGAGCAGGCGAGATTTATGTCTCAGCATCCGACAGTTTCAAGGAGGTTTGAGCAGGACAAGAAGGCCTCGACTATGATTTTTTTTTAAATAGGTTAGTACAGAAACGGGACAATAAGGGACGACAGGTGGGCAGCGTATACCACAATGGTCCGTGTGGTAAATGAAGCCAAATGTAGAGTTAGAGAATGAAAACCAGGCAGTCTTCCCAGAGCGCACAAGGCCAAAAGAGTTGAAAACGTAGTCTAGTTCTATTCATCCAACACACCTAGCACTAAGCTCAGTCCCACCTGATAAGCTCCAATCTTCTCCAAGCGTCTCTCTGGCAGTAGCTCACTGATGATTCTGTTTTTCCTCTTCCCCAAACAAATCAGCCTTTTCCACATTTTGGGACAGGACAGCACACATCCTTGCCATTCTCTTACACCCACTGCCTTTTCCCCTCAGTGCCTGAGGAAGTGACTGCCTTCACGCTCCCCTGTAGTGTCCAAAGCCTGCCTTCCTCCCACTTCCTCCTGCTTTACAAGCTACCAGCTCACAGGAAAGAGCTGATCCAAGTAAAACACCTTGTACTGCACCTAGCACAAGCCAAAGCTCAGTAACTTTAAGCTGCTCTTTCCATTACTCCCACCGCTAACAAACTCTCCATTCCATTCCCTCCCTCGGGCTTGCCGAGTCAAAACTCATTCTCTTAATGCCAGACTAAGAAAAGCTTTGTGAATATACCAAATGTTACTTGGGCAGAAATATTTGTACTGTCTTTTACTATATGTAAGGAGCTATTTTAGGTGTTAGAAGGTAAGATCAAAGTATTTTGTCTTTTCCAGTATGGTTCTTCATCTAATTACTTCTCCACCTGGTTCTAGCCAGCTGCCTTTCTTCTGTACCATCCATCAGAATAAATTCTCATTGCTCTTGTAAATAAATCCTTCATCAAAGACTCCAGAAATTGACTTCTAACCCACTTTTAATTGCTTTTTTGTTGATCTTTCTTCTTTGCAATAGTTCTCAACTCTGGCTACATGTTGGGATCACTTGAAAATTAAAATATACTGTATATATATATATTTTAATAAACACAAACACATGTACTGATGCCCAGTGTAGACCAAGTGAAATATAACCTGATCGAGGCCAGGCAGTCGCATTTTTAGAAGCTCCTCAGAAGATTCCAACCTGTAGCTAGGGTTAAGGAACCAATGTTAGCCAGAACTGGTTAATTTTCCATGCCTGAATCATTGGATATGTCATTTATCTGTTTAATTCATATACTCTGCAACCACTTATTGAGCTCTTACCATGGATCTAGCCTAAAACTACTCAGCAGCTATATGGCATCCTCATAATCAAATATATGTTTCTAACTACTCCATCACAATTCTTTCTCAGCTAACCTCTCTTCTCTGTCATCAATCTTACCACTTCCACACAATCTTCCTACCCTTTCCCAATCAAGCTTGATTCTTTGTGAATGCTCTGGAATTCTCCAGTGCATCTCACGTCTTGGTCAAAACAACCCCAGATCAAATAAGCTCTTGGCCAAGATTCTCTACAATACGACACCTCTGCAAATACCTAAGAAAAAAACCACTGATGTTCATATGTGTCTCCCCCCTTCCCTCGAAGGTCCATGAGTAGAGGAATCCTATTTCATTCATTGCTGTATCTTCAATATTCTGCATAGTTATGGACCAAGAGTGTTCTACCCCATGGATATTAGTAAAATGCAGAAAAGGATGAAAAAATATAAAGGTATGTGGTAATAAGATATTTTCTTAATCATCTAAGAATGATAAAACATGTGAGGAGAATCTCTCTTCAGAGGTCATGGTATAATGGTTAACAGCATGGACTCTGGGATCTGATCTGCCACATATCACTTCTATGGGCCTAGAATAAAAACCGTGGGCATTGAGTCTATAATAAGCTTTCCTGACACACAATACTGAACATGTTGTCACAATTTTTGATGTAAGAAGTTCATTCTATATAACTCAATGGGGACAGAACCTTGGGGGTATGTACATGGTTTTGTCCAGAATTTGCCCTATACATCTTTTCCCTTTGCTGAGTTGGTCTGTATCTTTACATTGTAATAAAACATAGTTGTGAGTATGACCACGGGGTGAGTCCCTTGAGTCCTCTTAGTGAATCATCGAATGTGGGGTGGTCTTGGGGACTCATATAATCTATAACCCCAGCTTAATCATAAGAAAAGTATTTGTCAATCTTAATTGAGGGAAATACTACAAAATAGCTCAGCAGCATTCCTCAAAACTGTCAAAGTCATCAAAAACAGGGAAAGTCTGAGAAATTCTTAAAGGCAAGAGGAGCCTAAGGAGACATGGTAATGAAATATAATGTGGTACCCTGGGTAAGATCCTGGAACAGAGAAAAGAACTATGCTCCATATATATAATGGAATATTATGCCTCTATCAGAAAGGATGAATACCCAACATTTTTTATCAACATGGACAGGCCTGGAGGAGATTATGCTGAGTGAAATAAGTCAAGCAGAGAGAGTCAATTATCATATGGTTTCGTTTATTTATGGAGCATAAGGAATAACATGGAGGACACTGAAAATGGAGAGAAGTGAGTTGGGGAAAATCGGGAGGGGGAGATGAACCATGAGAGACTGTGGACTCTGAGAATTAAACTGAGGGTTTTAGCGGGGAGGGCTGTGGGGATTGAGTGAGCCTAGTGGTGGGTATTAAGGAGGGCATGTGTTGCATAAAGCACTGGGTGTGGTGCATAAACAATGAATTTTGGAACACTGAAAAGAAATAAAATAAAATGGAATGGAAAAAAATAGATAAATAAATAAATAAACTATAGGTAAAAACTAAAAAATTGTGACTAAAGTAGAGCCTAATTAATACTAATATATCAATACTGATTCATTACTTGCAAATGTAGCATACTAATATAAATTATTTTTTTAAGATTTATTTACTTATTTTAGAAAGACAGAGAGAAAGTGTGTGTGCACACGTAAGCAGGGAGAAAGACAGAGGGAAAGAGAGAGAATCCTCAAGTAGACTCCCTGCTGAGCGTGGAGCCCGACTCAGGGCTCAATCCCAGGACCCTGAGATCATGACCTGACCCAAAAGCAAGACCCAGCCGCTTAACCGACTGATCCGGTCAGGCTCCCCACTAACGTAACTTATTAATATGATAAACTAGGTGGAGGCATATGGGAAATCTCTGACCTAGCTTCCCAACTTTTATATAAATCAAAAACTATTCTAAAATAAAAAAGCTTTCATTAAAAAAAATTCTTGATCACTTACTGTGTGTACAGAGTATTGTGCTAAGCAGTAGGAAATTTAGATCTTAAGGTAAAGGAATTAGCAATTTCATGTAATTTGGTCCACAGTTATTTATCTATATTTTGAAATCAACTGAAATGGCAGGAAAACAAAGTTAAGGTATTTGGTGATGTCTATTAAAACTGACTACTTATTGATATCTTGTTATCTCACGAGATGGTGACTTCCTGCAAGGTAGAAACAATTCCAAAGTATCGACTAATGAACAAGCCCTAAGTGTTGTTTCATTAATAAAATGAAAGAGCTGGCCAATAGGCAACAAAAGAAAGATGCCCCAAATCTGCATACCTCAATATTATCAAAGCCATCTATGAAAAACCCACCGCAAATATCATTCTCAATGGAGAAAAACTGAAAGCTTTTCCGCTAAGGTCAGGAACACGACAGGGATGTCCATTATCACCACTGCTATTCAACATAGTAATAGAATTCCTAGCCTCAGCAATCAGACAACAAAAAGAAATTAAAGGCATCCAAAAAAGCAAAAATAGAATTAGCATATTATCCAGTAATTCCACTACTGGCTATTTGCCCAAAGAAAATGAAAACATTAATTTGCAAAGATCTATGTATCCTTATGCTTGCTGTACCATTACTTACAAGAACTAAGACAGAGAAGCACCAAGTGTCCATCCATCCATAAATAGATGGATAAGGAAAATGTGGTGTGTATGTATATGTATATGTGTGTGTAAATACACACATACACATTAATACACACACACACACACACACTCAAATGATGGAATATTACTCAGCCATAAAAAAGAATGAGATCTTGCCATTTGCAACAACATGGATGGACCTATAATACTAAAGATATAATACTAAGTAAAATAAGTCAGACAAGGGAAGACAAACACTGTATGATTTCACTTGTATGTAGAGTTTAAGAAACAAAACAAATGAATAAACCAAGAAAAAAAGAGACAAAAAACTAACTTTTACATACAAAGAACAAATTGGTAGCTGCCAGAGGGGAGGTAAGTTGGGGTATGGGTAAAACAGGTGAAGGGGATTAGGATTGAATTTATCTTGATGAGCACTGAATAATGTACAGAACTGGTTGTTTTATTGTACAGCTAAAAGTAAAATAACACTGTATGCTCATTATACTTCAATAAAAAAATAAAAGGAAGAAAGTAATGAACTGAAACCATAAATCGACACAAAGTAGACTGAGAAATAAATACCACTCTGTCTCCATATATGACTAAAGGTCATGACGTTCTTCCTAAAAGAAGACTGTTTCATGACCAAGTTTATGCGTTTAATGAAACCAGTAAAATCTGTGTTGTTTTGTCAGATTTTCATTGCTAAGGCTTTTTCTTTCAATAAACCATTAATTTTCTGTTGGAGGCAGAGAAAAAATGGGGAAGAATTGCTCAATATGTGGATTACTATTACAGTTCAGAGATATAAAAATTTCTCCTCTTTTAAAGGGACAACTGAGTATGTGTTTGGAATATGATCTCTGCATGATTTGAAGATAAGGAATCAAGTGATAAAAGAATAAATGAACTCCTTTAAAATCTACGCAAAGTTCAAAATGATCACTATGTAAAAATCCATGGAAATGAAATTTAGTGCCTTTGTGGAAGATATGTATCTTTTCTAGATAAACCCAAATAAGGAGGTCTTTGGAATAATTTATTGGGTCCTATTCTCCCCAGGGCCTAAATCACACCTTTGTAATAATACAAGTAGTCTTAATTCATTTAACTCACTGAGAACAAAATAATATAGTCATTGTAAATGGTTCAGTGATTTATTACAAACCATGATATTAGGTCAATTACTTTATATTCTCATGCACAACACTCCAGAGAAAAATGAGGTATATTCTTTGTTTCACAATAGTTTCTTGTGGGCTTTAAAGAGACATTTTTTTTTACTCATATTAAATAGACTTAAGGTTAAAAAATAAACACAATAGGGGCGCCTGGGTGGCTCAGTGGGTTAAAGCCTCTGCCTTTGGCTCAGGTCATGATCCCAGGGTCCTGGGATCAAGCCCTGCATCGGGCTCTCTGCTCAGCAGGGAGCCTGCTTCCCCTCCTCTCTCTCTGCCTGCCTCTCTACTTGTGAGCTCTCTCTCTGTCAAATAAATAAATAAAATCTTAAAAAAAAAAAAGAAAACACAATAGAATGAAATGCTGTTTACGAAGAATTGTTTTAAAAATATTATGCAATTATACTAGGGACAGTTTTACTTTCCCTCAATCCAGAGGAAGAAATATTTTCCCCAGGAAGAAATTTTTGATTAATTTCCTTAAAATGCTAGTATTTCAGTCTTTTCATGATTATATTAACCACTTAGACAAACAAGGTGGGCCAAAAAAAAAAAAGTCTCCAAAGAAATTAGAAAATAATTTGAACTGAATTATAATAAATTATATGAATTATAATAAAAACCATATAACAACCATAATGTTATAGGATGTAGCTAATGCAGCAACTAAAGGGAAGTTTACAGCATTAAATGCTTAGATGAGAAAGAAAGATTTCCAAACAATAATCTTCTAAGATTCCAATTAATAAGTTGCTAAGTATTTTTTTTTAAAAGGAAGGAAAATGAAGGGAAGAAAGAAAATATTACAGGTAAGAGCAGAAATTAAGAATTTAAAAGTAGCAAACAATGGAAAATATAACTGAAATCCAAGGCTGGGTCTTTGAAAAGATCTATAAAATTGATAATCTAGCAGAACTTTAAAAAAAAAGAAGAAGAAAGAAAAAAGAGAGCAAGAGAGAAGATACAAACCATCATTAATTATAAGCTTTTAAAGGAGATATCATTACCAATCCAAGCCATTAAAAGGATTATAAGGGAATATTATGAACAATACTAATATACAATTTCAACAACTTAGATAATTCACTGAAAACAACAATCAAAACTTAGCCAAAATGAAAGAGATACATAAACTGTTCTATAAGTACTAAAGAAACAGAATTCAGTTCAAAACCTTCCAAAAAGGAAATCTTCAGGCCCAGAAAGTTTCATTAACAAATATTTAAGAAAAAATAACATCAATTCTCCAAAATATTTTCCAGAAAACTGAAGAGGAAAGATTACTTCCTAACTCATTTTACATGACCAGTACTATCTGGATATCAAAACCACACAAGAACAGCACAAAAATACAGAATACCTTGGGCCAATATCCATCATGTGCAGAGGTTAGGAAAAAACTCTCAAAAATTATTGCAAATAATATCCAGCAATATATAGGAAGAAAAATACAATATAATAAAAGTGGTGTTTATTGTGGGACTGAAAGACTGACTCAGTATAATAATCAGTATTAACACTGAAAACACACAATCCTATCAATTGATGAGAGAAAGCATTTGACAAAATTCAACATCCATTTATAATAAAACTTCCAGCAAACTAGGAATATAAGGAAACTTCCTCAACCTGATAAAGGGCATCTACAAAACACCTAAAACTAACATACTTAGTGGTGAGAGGCTGAATGCTTCCTTCCTTATATCAGGAAAAAGACAAGGATGTCTGTTCTCCTCATTTCTACTCAATACTGTACTAGATGTTCTAGCTACTTCAATAACAAAAAAAAAGGGGGGGGGAGAAAAAAAGAAAAAAGATTCTGGATTGGAAAGGAAGAAGTAATGTTGTATTTATTTGCAGACACTATGATCATCTACTAGAAAATACAATGGAATCTAAAAAACAACTACTATTCCTACTATGTTAGATTAGAAAGGTTGTAAGATATAAGATCATACTAACTCAATTTTGTTTTTACATATTATCAATGAACAACTGGAAATTCAAACTTAAGAAAACAGTATGATTTTACAACAGTAAAAAATATGAATACTTAGGAATAAATCTGACAAGATGTCAAAAGATCTGTACTTTCAAATAACAAGATACAAAGTCAAAACAAAAATCCATTGTGTTTTTGTACACTAGCAATACACAATTAATAGCAATATAAAAATTTTAAAAATTAACAACATCAAAAAGTAAATAGGTATAAAGCTAACAAAACATGCATAGGTTCTGAATGCTAAAAAAGTGTAAAAATATGGATGAAAGAAATCAAAGACCTAAACAAATGGAGAGACATATCATGTTCGAGGATTAGGAAAATCAACACAGTAATGATTTCGGTTTTCCCCAAGTTGATCTACAGATTTCATATAATTACAATCAAAATCCCCACAGGACTTTTTTGGTAAATAAACAGACTGGTTCTAAATTTTACATGAAAAGGTAAAGGAACTACAATAAATAAAACAAGTTTAATAAAGAACAGTTAAGTTAGAGGAATCACAGACTTCTACTTTATGATTTATTATAGCTACAAAAACTAAGAGAAAGGACTCCTGGCAATGAGAGAGACACAAAAATGAACTGAAGAGAATAGATAATGCAGAAATAGAACCCCCACACATACAGCCAATTGGTCTTTGACAAAGTTGCAAAAGCATTTCAATGGAGAAAGGTCAGTGTTTTCGACAAACGGTGCTGGAACAATCAAGCACTCTATGTAAAACAGCAAACTTCAACTGAAACCTCACACTTTATCAAAAAGAAATAAACTCAAAATGAATCATAATTCTTAATGTGGTACTTAAAATTAAAAAACTTTTAGATGAAGCCTAAAAGCACCTAAATCATTAGGAAAAAATCTTTATAACCTGAGAATTAGGCAAAAGAGGTCTTAGGTATGACACCAATGGCATAATCCATTTTAAAAAATGGGAAATTAGGCTTTATCAAAATTAAATATGTTTGCTTCACAGAGGAAAAAAAAATTAAGAGACAAAAAGGACAAACTACAAACTCAGAGAAGATCTTTACAAATCACATATGCAATGAAAAACTTATATCCAAAATAAAGAACTCTCACAACTCAACATAATGAACATAACCCAATTAAGAATGACCAAAATATCTAAACAGACACTTCCCTACACAATATATACAAATGGAAAAATAAGCATATGAAAAATGTTCAACATCATTAGGAAAATGCCATCAGCAAAATGCAAACGAAAACCACAATATGATAGGACTACATACCACTTACAACAATTTAAAAAATATTGAGAATACCAGGCGTAAGTGAGGACTCACAGCAAAGGAAATTCTCATATACCAGGTCTTGAAATACAAAATGATATAACCATTTTCCAAACTGTAAAACAATCTGACAGTTTCTTACAAAGTTAAATATATACTTACCATGCGATCCAGTATTCTCATTCCTGAGTATTTACCTTAGAGAAATGAAAACTTAGGTTCACAGGATAACCTGTACAGGAATGGTTTGAACAGCTCTATTCATAACTGCCCAAATCTTGAACAACTCCCTTGTTTTGAACAGGACAATGAACAAACTGCAGTTTATTGGTATAATAGAATACTACTGAGCAACAAAAAGGAACAAACAATAGATACATTCAACAACTTGAATGAATCTCATAGGCAACTGTACTGTATCAAAGAAGCTGGTCTCTAGAGGTTATATATTATATGATCCTAATTTTATAGCATTACATTATTATTTTACAACATCATCAAAAGACAAGCTAAAGTAATAGAGAACAGATCAATGGTTTTCAGAGATTAAAGATAGGACAAGGATATAATTATAAAGATATAATCAAAGCACAACTATAAAGGCACAAGGGAGATGTTGGGGGTGATGGAACTACTCTGCATCCCCACTGTGGTGGTTGTTATATCAATCTGTGTGTTCAGATCATAGAGCTATATGCCAACAATATATTTTATCGCATAGTAATTAAAAAACTAAAACAGAAACCCAACAAGTGAACCCAACGGTGAATAAGAAAAGAGGTTTGTTCAGCACTATTTTCTTTCCCCCAAAGTAGAAGTTTAATTAACATCTGTTGAATAAAACACTGAAAATTAGTTTTAGTTTCTATTTCAATATTAATCCCATTTATACCCTTAAGCTTCAAAAATTTAAATAACTTTTTATAGTGTCATTAACATTTTTATTATGGTATCTGCCACATAAGGATGTCTAGTTTGTGGGGGGAAAATTACTAAAATATCAAATGAAAGTCCTAAATCTAGATTTCCCAACCATTATTTTAAACTTAAAAAATATTATCATTAACAATAGGTAACCTTTCCTTTATATCTTGTATGTTTATCTTCCTTATTTAAAAAAGGGCAGGAGGTACTTGGGTGGCCCAGTTGGCTAGGTGTTAGACCCTTGTTTCAGTTCAGGTCATGATTTCAGGGTGCTGAGATGGAGCCCCACATCTGGCTCTGTGCTCAGTGGGGAGTCTGCTTCTCTCCCTCTCTCCCCCCTTCTCTTTCTCTCTCCCTTAGTCACTCCCACTTGTGTGAGCACTCACTCTCTAAAATAAATGGATCTTTTAAAAATAAAGAAGGGCAGGATCTACGTTGAAGTCATTACTCAAAGGCATGGTATATGAAACACGTATTTGATAAATGTTTACAGAATTAACTACTCTTTAGTAAAGATGGAATGAGCTGAATAGCTAAGCCATTAATTTATCTCAGGGATGAAATCTTTCCAGGACTTATCTTTTGGCTTGAATTAATAAAGCCGCTAAAAATTCTTCTTTAGCGCTCTAACTGGGGTGTGCACTCACATCACTAATTCATATGCCACTTTCATGCTTCTGCAGACTTTTACGTTTTCTTTGCTAAGGATACATTCGGCATTTGTTTGCCAGTAGCTCCCGTGCAACCAAACAGTCCTCCTAGGACCCTGCCGTAGTACTCCCTATACCGACCTGCCACGGGTCTGACTAGAATTCCTTCATTCTGGTTCACTAGCCAAGCAGTTTGGTTAAACCACATGTATGTGAATGAATAAAAGTACCCTTTAAAAAAAAACAAACAAACCCAACACTGATGTTGGTCTTGCTTAGCTTTAACTTGTATAAAAATAGTGTTCCTATGATGGAAAATGATCAGTAATATAGTTTAAGTTCTCAGAAGTACCCAACTCGAGAATTAAACACATTTTTTTAAATTGCAAAGATGTTACCTGCATAAATTTATAATACAGAGCAGGTATAATTTTTATACTTCTTTTAAAGTTCTATTTGTTTGAGAGTTATTTGAAGCCCTCTATATCATTTTTAAGGTAGACTTTCTGAATATTCACTTAACATATGTCCATCCCCAATTTATCTATGGGTTTAAGTCAAATTTTCAATAAAAAATATTGGATTTCATAGCTTCAATATATACTCAATATATTAAACATGAAGTATATTATAATGGTGCTAAAATATATTCATTTTTTACATTCTACAATATATGCTTTGATGCCACATTACACCATCACCTGCAAATAAACCAAACTACAATGCTCTTGTCAGCATCTAGTCAAAAATATAATAATTACCCATAATTATACTCTCTAACCAAATGATGAAAAATAATTAACCTGATTGAAGCACTCAATGCAGTAATTTTATTCTATTCAGTCTATGACTAGGATCATAAGCAATGAGTTTGCTGAATTGTTTAAAAAAATGATTATGCAAAGTTGCAGCTTTCTATATTTAAGCTCTGTGGATGTTGTTAATATTCAACATACTGATTAATAAGGATTGCTATTTACTATAAACAAGTAGGTAACAAAGACAATTTGCAAAAAAAGTGTACATAGAAATATACTGGTCCTCAAACTTCCAAATTTTCATGAGCACCTCATCCACTGGCTTTAATTGGTCTCCAGAGCACCTGCAATTTATTGTTCAGCACTTTCGCATAACCATTTTTGAACCTATCATTATAGATACAGGAGTTTAAACCATAGAGAAGCACTCTTTCCTATAAAATTACAATAAGGGTCAATTGTTATTAAGATAAACTTCACAAATCAGTAGATTTAACCATATCTGGATCATTTGAGCACATAATTACATAATGTTCCTTAAAAATATCCATTTAAGCTAAAAGTGATTAAAGTCAATTAATTTGTCACTCAATTAAATTAGAAAGAATTCTTTGTTTCAAACTGACCTGAGATAAAATCATTGCAAACAATCCCAACATGAACAAATTTTAAATGTATATGACAATCTCACCTCAAAATCATGAGATTAGTATTCATGTAAAATACTAGGATTTAGGAAAACTTCCCGAAAGGACATTTCTTAACCATATGTGAACAGAGACAGGTTTACACTTGCTGATTTTAAGAGAGGTGCATGACTATGAAGTTCACCTAGACGGAAATGTCATTTCAACACTCATTAAAACCATGTTTTTATAATATAGGTATTCAAAGTTAGCTCCTCTCCCCAAACCCCAAGATTTTACAACACGGAATTTTTAGTAAACCTCTTCAAAAAATTACCTGCTTCTGTAGCCATCTTTCATGCCTTCGTTGTTTCCTTCTCAGATTTTTCAATTTGCTCCTTTCTCTCTTACTGAGCCTCTGGTTAATGGCCCCCAGTGAAAAACTGCCCGAGCGCAGGAAGTCCAGTGCCGAGAGGGGCTCTTCCTGGTCCGAGGCCTCCAGCATGCTCCTGCCAGCTGAGGGCAGGTCCATCACGAAAGTCAGGTTGTTAGAACTTGCATGGTCAGAGTACACTGCAGAAGCTTCTAGACCACACTGAAATTCTCCTCCTCTTTGTGTCTGGGTCTCATGGGGAGCCACTGAAAATCTTTGCAGCAGCATATTAGGATCAAAATTGGATGAAATCTGAAAGGAACAGTTATTTTTACTAGATTCTAAAGGCAAGCCTGAAAGGTGAATAGGCTGTGTTTCATTTAGCCTGGGACAGGCAGCAGTCTTACTATGTATTTTATAAAAAGTGGGTAACAAAGTCAGTTTCTCACTGATGTTCAGATCCAAACTATGTGATTTCCTATGAAAAGCTCTTCTAGTGCATCTGCCAGTCACAAGCTGAGGAACAAAAAGCTGGTATTTTGGATCTGATGCTTTGAAGAGCAGTTTTTCATTCTTCATCTGAAAATATGTTGACCGTACCTCCAGGCAGAGTGCTTCTGTTAATCTTCCAGAGCCATTATTATTTTGGGCCATATTTAAAACCCCGTGATTTCTGTTTCTGGAGGCGCCACCTGTCAGCAGAGTTTCCTTGTCACAACCTGACTGAACTCTAGGATGTGACAAGTATTTCAGCGATGGTCTCATTAGTCGGCCTGCCCGTGTTGGCTGATAATCGGTCCAGCTCTTAGAGAGATGTACAGCTGCAAGCTGGCCACAGGAACATTTTGGAGTGCTGACAAAATTAAAGCCCCCTAAACGGGCCCCACAGAAAGGGCAATTCAGTTTTCCAACTGTCCACTGGGCCTACAGGTAATAAAGGAAAGTAAGACAATGCTTTCATTGTAAAGTAATCAAACAGAATGTGAGCTGTATTTTTTTTTTAAAGCCAACCACATGAAAGTTTTCTATGCCACAGCAAAGGCTAGCTTTCTGTTTTCTGATTGGTAGACAGAATAGTAAAGGGAAACAAGCCTTCTAATAAACAGAGATAAGCAACTCCAAAGTTCTAGAATGATAACATACTGCACATCAGCACACCCCAACAATACTCCCAAGCATTCTAAAAGAATCTCTCAAACAATAGGCAGAATATGGATACAGTGTGAACTAATGAAAAGAAAAATACACTATGGAACCAGGAAGCAAATCAGTCTACAGAGCTTAATTTGCAAGTAAAATCTCACAGAAAAGTGTCTGTTTTGATACCCTTCTTGCATACCAAACACTGTGGGAGGGAACCTTACCCAACCAACAGAATAAAGCTCTTCCTGCCTTTTTACATACAACCAAAAGATACTGGTTGCATACATAACAGTGCATTTTTTATACACAAGTGCGAAATTAATAATGAACTGGCTTAAAATTATTTTTTACAGGAGAGACAGTGGAATATCTGTAGCACCCTCATACATTTTGTAAAGTTCAGGACAGTGAAAGCCAGGGCACTGGCTTGTTCCCAGGAAATCATTACAATGTGAGAATGAATGCAGAGGATATCTATCAAATGTTATTTTTTAACAACAACCAAAAAGTCAGGGGAGAATGGCAACTATATTTTTTTCAAAAATCATATTACTTAACACTTTTTCAATGCATGTTTCAAAATATGAGAAATAATAATATCATATTGTTAACAAGGTGAGTTCTTGCTCTTATAATATTTCATTAAGGAGCCTTAAAAATTTGGTAATTTGATTTTGATTGTACCACTGAGAATCATTAATTATCCAGTTTATTTTATACACATATGCATACATGAATAATACAGGACATTTCATTTACTCAGTAGGTATTGTTCTAGGTGCTGGAGATAACAGTAATAAACAAAAGAGAAAAAATTCTGACTTTATGGAGTTTTTATTCTGGTAGGGGAGCTAGGCAATTAACAAGACCAGTAAGCCATACATGTATGTGGGTAAGCATGTGTGCATGCATGCATGTGTGTGTGTGTGTGTGTGTGTGTGTATTTAGGTCTATATTTAGATAGGTCATATATGCTCATTATGCTTACGAGTACTATATATTACATATTGTATGTGCATGTATGTAAAACATAGCTATTTAAATCAGAGAGGAGGAGAAAGGAAGTGTGGAGTGATAATAGCAGAGTAGGGGAACTGACAGTTTGCAGAGGCAATGCCTCATTGTGAGTAAAGATACATGGAAATAAGGGAAGCAGTAAATAACTGTGGGAAGAGCAATCAAGGAAGGGGAAATACCATTTTTTAAAGTCTGAGATAAAAAAGTACCTGGAGCTCTCGAGTAATAATGAAGAAGCCAGTAGGCGTAATCAAGAGTTACAGACCCTTTCTTATCTCTTGAAAGAATGCATTCAAGAAAAATAGCTCTAAAAAAATCCTGGAAGCCTGGGTGGCTCAGTGGGTTAAGCCGCTGCCTTCAGCTCAGGTCATGATCTCAGGGTCCTGGGATCAAGTCCCACATCGGGCTCTCTGCTCAGCAGGGAGCCTGCTTCCCTCTCTCTCTCTCTGCCTGCCTCTCCATCTACTTGTGATCTCTCTCTGTCAAATAAATAAATAAAAATCTTTAAAAAAAAATCCTGGAAGTAGTAAATTCCTAATTTTACTCAGAAACTAAGGAACTTACTTTTTGTATTAGGCAGTTTATCCATTCTGGAAGAGCTTCTATATCCATGTGCCACACATGACAAATACTCTGATCATCAGCAGAATCATGTCTGTCCTGTTGTATCAAAATGCATGATATTAGTTATTACCAGTTCTGGAGTTATTTAACAAATTTCATATTTGAGTAAAACACAAAAATATAAATTCAGTTTTAGCTAGGAAGAAAATAACCACTGCTCTCCTCTTCTCATTCCCATCCCAAAAACAAACCCACAAAGACAAAAACAAATTTTCAAGGAATAACTGCTTGTGAATTAAAAAAAAAAAAAAAGCCTCCATTCCATTGATTTTATCAAATTAAATTTAAAATTTAGCAAAAAGTCATTCAACAGACGAATCTGGCACTCTATTCCTTTTCCTGAATGTGAGAAAAAAATAATGCCATTCATGACAACTTTCCCAGGTCTTTAATCCCTGATTCCATCTGGACTCTACTAAGAATAAAGAAGCTGCCAAACAATCTATTGAGGTACTCAAGAAAAGTACAAGAGGATGGGGGAGAAGAATAAATTCATAGGCAACCAGAAAAGCCTCAACTAAATTTCAGCTGTATTAGAAGAAGAAAATTGCAGAGAGAGGTACTTTTGGCTTTCTGAAACAGATGTGTAGGAATATATGTGATATACAGGTGAAACTGTACACATATCAGAAAAATGCAGGGCAGGCTAGCATGGAGATACAGGACTCTTTATAACCTTAATTAACCTTACACCAATTTGCCTTTACCTCTCTGGGTCTCAGTTTTCTCACCTGTAAAAAACTTCTTGATAATTGTTAAGATCCCTTCTGGGTATACAAAATTGCATTCTATGATGGCAGAAAAGAGTTTCTTAAGAAGAAGAGGGAAAAATAATGCTTCTGTCCATATACCCATTCCCAGCATGAGATTTTACACAGCAGTAACTTTTCCAAGTTGCCAAAGCATAATGTTTTTTTAGATTTCCCTAGCAGTGACACTATTAGGTACTATAATTACATTAACAAAATAAATAAGGAAATTACTAAACATACTTGCAAAGTCTATAGGCACAGTGATAAGAATGAAATAAGACAGAATCTCTGTAAGAACCTGTTGCCAAATAATCTACATTAGATTGTGATGTGGAACCAAGATCGCCAAATTTCTAGGTTTAATTTCCCAAGTTGGTGCCTCTGGGCATTATATCACTTTCTCTTCCATGAATACATCTTAAGATACTAAATGGTGGCCCAGTATACAAGAAAAGTTTCAGTATGATTTATTTGCCTATCAGAAAGATCTATAAAGAAACCACCTTTACCTAATTTCTGTCAGGCTCCCAAAAGATCACAACTTAATAAAAATGCGAAAGGGAACTGAGCTATTGTTGTATGTTAGAACACATTTCATTATTTCATATACTGTACACAACAGTATTTGATACACTATAAATGAGAGCACTAAGCCAAATTCAAGATTGTAACAGAGGAAAAATACTTTTGTTAAAAGGTCTGAAAAAATTTTCCATTTCTAATGTCTGAATCAACAACACAGGTTGAAAATAGTTCAAAGGCAAATACAAAGTCCTCTGAGAAGGGTATATAGTGGGCGAAAGAGAAATTTTATAGTTTTTTTTTTTTAAAGATTTTATTTATTTATTTGACAGACAGAGATCACAAGCAGGCAGAGAGGCAGGCAGAGAGAGAGGAGGAAGCAGGCTCCCTGCTGAGCAGAGAGCCCGATTCGGGGCTCGATCCCAGGACCCTGAGATCATGACCTGAGCCGAAGGCAGCGGCTTAACCCACTGAGCCACCCAGGCGCCCCAAATTTTATAGTTTTATTAATGATGCCTGAACTCTAAATCTGGCTAACAGACTGCAACTTATCACGTGAATAGAAAGAACCAAGATGCCCTTCAACGGACGAATGGATAAGGAAGATGTGGTCCATATACACTATGGAGTATTATGCCTCCATCAGAAAGGATGAATACCCAACTTTTGTAGCAACATGGACGGGACTGGAAGAGATTATGCTGAGTGAAATAATTCAAGCAGAGAGAGTCAATTATCATATGGTTTCACTTATTTGTGGAGCATAACAAATAACATGGAGGACATGGGGAGATGGAGAGGAGAAGGGACCTGAGGGAAATTGGAAGGGGAGGTGAACCGTGAGAGACTATGGACTCTGAAAAACAACCTGAGGGTTTTGAAGGGGCCGGGGGTGGGAGGTTGGGGGAACCAGGTGGTGGGTATTGGGGAGGGCACGTATTGCATGGAGCACTGGGTGTGGTGCAAAAACAATGAATACTGTTATGCTGAAAAGAAATTAAAAAAAAAAAAGAATAGTAAGAAAAGGCAAGGCAAATCCATGTCAAAATGAAGAAGGTATTATTGAATGGAAGCAAAGTTAGGAAGAAAGGAGGAGATACTAGAAACAGTCTCTAGCTCAATCATCTTACTGCTCCCTAATATATATGTCCTCACAAGAGTGTCGGGCAGACGTACAAAGGTTTATTTTATCCTAGATTCTCATAAAACCAAAGAAGGAAAAATTCAGGTAGAGGGAAGTAATTACTGGTTCCAGTATAGTAAAGTAAGCACATAATCTAGTGTATCCTCCCTCTCAAAACAAAGTATTTATCAAAGACAATTATAAAAGTAACCAAGAGCTGAACTAAAAAATATAGCTGGGGAGATTTCCGTGAACCAGAAATTATGAGGAGCCTCTGGAAGATGAATGAGGAAATAGCAGCACAATGTATTCAAGTTCCGAGTACATAATAGATGAGAACAACACAAATAATGGTCCATATCAACGTGGTGAAAACGAGAGACAAAAAAAAAAAAAAGCCCTGGGTAACCATCAGGGGTAGAATGGATGTCTGTCTGTCTCCAGGCAAGAGGTGTACCTAAAGAAGAGGGAAATAGAGCAACATCTCAGGGTAGCTGGAAATGCCTAGAAAAAAAAATGGAAAGCAGTTACAGGAACTCCAGAAGATGAGCTACTCAGGATCAATCTCTATTCTTGCTGAAAATAGTACCATGACATGTAAAGAACATGAGCTAGATTTGTTTGTACTAATAAGATACATCTCTACTACTACTGTTTGCTATTTTTAAAAAGTCAAGTGAATTAGAAATAAATGCACTCTGAGCTATGCTATTAAAAAGCATACACAACCTAAAAATAAGTAGTATTACAACTTTTCTAAGGAAACAAACATAAATATAAAAAGTACCTAAGATGCCATGTACCAAGTTGACAACATTGGTTAGATTTGAAGGAAGAAAGACGAAGGTTAGGAGTTACTAAAAGGAAACTTAACTTTCTCATTATTGCTTTACTGGGAGAATATATTAAATAATACTTGTATAATTAAAATTTAATTTGAAAATTGATTCAAGTAAAAATAAAAGAAACTGATTACTTCTGATTCTGGCAATGTAAAAGTAAGTGGTATTAGACATTCTCTCAGCAAGCATTTTAATAGATAACACTTAGCAATAACTTATACCTGTCAGAAAGGCTAAAGTAAAAAGCTCAAGAAATAACAGGTGTTGACAAAGACGTGGAGAAAAAAGTCACTGGCAATCACTTTTGATGTGACTATAAATGGGTACAGTCACTGTGGAAAACAGTATGGAGACTTTTTAAAAAATTAAAAATACAGGAGACAAACCATAAGAGACTATGGACTCTGAGAAATAAACTGAGGGTTTCTGACAGGAGGAGGGTGGGGAGATGGGTGAGCCTGGTAGTCGGTATTAAGGAGGGCATGGATCAGTGGATATTTCATGCAAACAATCAATCATGGAACACTACATCAAAACTAATGATGTACTGTATGGTGACTAACATAAGAAAAAGAGAAGAAGAGAAAATTTTTAAATTAAATAGAATTAAAAATTAAAAAAAGAAATATAGTATGATCTAATAATTCCACTAATGGGCAATTTACCGCCCCCCCCCACAAACAATGAAAACACTGCTTTGAAAAGACTGATTCACATTTATGTTTATTGCAGCCTTACTTATAATAGCCAAGATATGGAAGCAATCTAATTGATAAAGATGTGGTACACATATACAATTCATTCTCACTGTTTCTATACCACACTGTATTGATGGTCCAAGTCAGCAGAGTATGGCAAGAAAAGGAAAAGAGACACACAGATTAAAAATAAAACAACAAGATACAACTTCTCATCAAATAAGATGGATAATAAAGAAAAAAGAACATAAGTGAAGAAGAAAGAAATAGAACAGTGATACATGCTAGAACATGGATAACATTGAAAACATTATGCTGGGTAAAAGAAGGCAGACACAGAAGGCTACATATTGTATGACTGCATTTATGTAAAATATCCAGAGTCCAGCACATCTATAGACATAAAGCAGATCAGTAGTTGCCTGGGTTTTGAGGGAAGGGTAAATGGAGAGTGACAGCTTAATGAGTATGAGCTTTCCTCTTGGGAGGATGAAAATGTCTTGGAATTAGACAGTGATGATGGCTGTGCAATGCTGTAAATGTACTAAATATCACTAGTAGTAAATTTTATATTAGATATATTTTAGCACAATTTTAAAAAAAGAACAATGTAACTCTTTTATTTGTAGTCAGCAGAGTATGAAGAAACTACTACTAAGGAATTCACCAAAATCGCTGTTTAAATTAAGAAGTTTGCATAATTTCAGTATACAATGTCAACATACAAAGGTCTGTGTATCACATTTCTGTATATTAACAACAAATAATGGGAAAGCAAAAATGTTTAAAATATCACTTAGAAAAGTATCCAAAAATATGCCCTCATTATGTATAAATTTGATGCAATATATTTAAGATCTGTCTACTGAGAACTATAGAACACTATACAAAGAAATTAAAGAAGACCGAATTAAACCAATGAATATATCATATTTTTAAGATATCAGTTCTTCCCAGATTAATTTACAGATTCACCACAATCCCACTCAAAATCCTAGCAGGCTTATTTGTAGAAACTGACAGATTACAAAATTTACGTGAATGCAAATGATCTGAAACACCCCAAGAAATTCTGCAACAGAAGACGAAAGGCGGAGTCCATACACTTCCTACTTTCAACACTTACTGGATCAGTGGAACAGGACAGAACCCAAATAGACCTGTATACATGCTCAATTAATTTTTGGTAAATATGCCAAGGTGATGAGAAAAGATACATTCTTCAAAAACTGGTGATGGAACAACTTGATAAATGTATGAGGCTAAAGGAAAACAAAAAAGTCCCAAACAATCTTTTTTTAAATTAACATACAATGTATTATTTGCTTCAGGGGACAGGTCTGTGAATCATCAGGCTTACACAATTCACAGCACTCACCATAGCACATACCCTCCCCAATGTCCATGACCCAGCCACCCTATCCCTCCCATCCCTCTCCCCTCCAGCAACCCTCTGCTTGGTTTCCTGAGATTAAGAGTCTCTTCTGGTTTGTCTCCCTCCCTGGTCCCATCTTGTTTCATTTTTTCCCTCCCTTTCCCCCACCACCCCCTACCCTGCCTCTCAAATTCCTCATATCAGAGAGATCATATGATAATTGTCTTTCTCTGATTGACTAACTAGAGGGTATTATGCTAAACAAAAAAATCTTGATGCTTACCACATAACATACATAAAAATAACTCAAAATAGATCTGAGTCCTAAAAGGTAACACTGTAAGTACAAACTGTCTAGAAGAAAACACAGAGGAGAAAACCCTGTGATAGGAAATGTATTCTCAGAGTAGAAAAACACAATCCATTTAAAAAAAAATGATAAGGTGGATTTCATAAAAATTAAAGCAATCAACTATTTGAAAGGTATCAGTAAAGAAATAAAAACACAAACCACAGACTGGAAGAAAATTCACAAAACCTGTATCCAACAAGAAATTTTTAGCCAGAATATTAAAAAAACCTCTTACAACTTAATAAAAAAACAAAACAAAACAACCCACAATTTTAAAAATGAGAACAAGATTTTTAACAGACACCTCACAGAGGGCACATACTGATGTTCAAAACCACATTTTAAAAAAGGCAGAACACCATTAGTCACTGCAGAAATGCAAATTCAAACAACAATGGATTCTACTGTACATTTATTTTAAAAGTTCATAAAGAAGAAAAAGAGCAGGATGAAGAGAGAAAGAAAAAGAAAAGAACTAGCAGTATCAGTACTTACAAAGAGCAACCGAAAATCTCATACATTGCCAGCATGAAAGCAAAATGGTACAGACATTTTAGAAAACCTTCGGTCAGTCACTTAAAAACAATACCTACACTTACCCTAAGACCTAGCAGTAGCTGGCAATAACCAGGAGAAATGAAAATAGATATCCACATAAAGATTTGTATGCAAATATTCATAACAACTTTATTATAGCTCAAAATTATAAACATCCTAAACGTCCAAAATGACTATGGCATCCCTACAATGGATAAACAACCATAGGATCCACATAATGTAGTAATATTCAGTAACAAAAAATCAGCTACTGACATATGCAACAACATGATTCAATCTGAAGTGTGCTTGCTTTTACTTCCTGTATTCTTAGAGAAAATTCCTTTAAAAATGTGAATTTTTAACAGTTTGGTCATATATGAGCCAAAGCTCATCTTAACAAATTTAAGTGGACTATACAAATCTGTTTGTTAAAGAACCTTGGGAAACTTACTGAAAATGACTCAATAAAAATAAGCAGTCTAGCTTTACCGAAATACCTTGCCTTAGAAATGAAACGAAGGTATGGATAACATCTTTGCAGAATAGAATTAATCTCACAAAGCAGAATAGAATTAATCTCACAAACGTCTGGCCTCATACACATTAGCCCCTTACATTAGGAGCTGACCTTTATTGAGATTAGTCTAACTGTGACAAATTTTTTTTTTAAATTTATTTGACAGACAGAGATCACAAGTAGGCCGAGAGGCAGGCAGAGAGAGAGAGAGAGAGGAGGAAGCAGGCTCCCTGCTAAGCAGAGAGCCCGGTGTGGGGCTCAATCCCAGGACCCTGGGATCATGACCCAAGCCAAAGGCAGAGGCTTTAACCCACTGAGCCACCCAGGCACCCCTGTGATAAATTTTTTAAAAGACTATTATTGAGAACACAAGCTGGAATTAACAAATAAAGTCATTTTTACTTTGATATTAGATCCAAAACTTTCTCTGAGTTTTCAAGGTTTTATCTATATATGGACTAAGTAAATATTTCTACACTGGTACAAAGAACTGTAGCATATTAATGTCAAAGTAAATTAATGGCAGTCATCCTATCAATATTTACTGAATGATTACTAGACACCATATTAACCATATAAAGGGAGATAAAATTTATATATATATATACACACACATACACATACATATAAAATGAAGTAATAAATAAAGTGTGTGTGTGTGTGTGTGTATATGTGTGTGTGTGTGTGTGTATATATATATATATATATATATATATATATATATATATATATATGCCAGTGGCCAGTGACTATGCTGGGTACCTTACATTTATTATCTCATTTTGTTATTTCATTGTGCATACTCCATTATATTATGTAATCAAATAAAGTGATCATATTTAATCTTGTAAGACTGACTATAATAACACAGAAACCATCATCGACTATAAATTGTAGAGATGCTTCCTGAACATTCTTAAGAGAATAAACTGGAATCACAGTCCTAAGAACTATGAAGGGTATTTTAGAAGGTACTTACTTTTACTAGCTCACTAATATTTATGCTGTGTTTACTATGCCCAGGCACAGTAGGGACTGTTTTAAGGATTTAAGGATTTTTACTATTTTACAGACAGGGAAACGAAGATAAGAGAAATTAGGTAACTTTTAAGTAAGTTGTCCAAGGTCACAGAAGCAAGGATTTCCAGCAGACAGTCGAGCTTCAGAACTTCCATCCTCAGTCACTGAGGACAGAGTGACCTCAGTCACTGAAGTGTTACTTCCTGTATCAAATAAAACTATCGTTTTCAGGCAATCAACCTGATATCATTAGCATGAGTATGTTTTCAGCCATGATACTACTTTTCCCTTACAAAAAAAACAAAAAACAAAAAAACCAAAAACCTGAGCCATAACTTATTTTTAAATTAACCACAAATGATACACTAACTTATAGAAAATGAAAGGTAGGTTTAGAAAAAAATTCTACAACTGATTCTGAATGAGACCCAACCTGATTTTTATTTGAGAACTATTAATATGAAGCAAGCACACATTTTTCTCTTAATAGTTAAGAGTTAAAGCATTGTTTCATGCCAACAGAGGAAGAAGAAAATCAATTACAGCAACTGATACACCTGAGAGGAATGTGAAAGGCTAGGTGAAGAATGTACAGTGTTCTCCATTTTTTCCTCAGGAAACTTAGGTATAGCAAACAAAGACAGCCAGGATCAACGAAGGAGCCTCAATTATAAATGAGACTGCCAACTACTTCACCTGTACTTACACACAGTCTTAGAAAACATATGTAATATTCATGGTATTTACTTCCAATATAGTTTAACAGGTAAAGCAGGGCATCACACTATTAAGTTTATAAGTCTACTGTCAACTAGTTTTTTTTTAAAAAGGTTTTTTATTAACATAAAATGTATTATTAGCCCCAGGGGTACAGGTCTGTGAATTGCCAGGTTTACACATTTCACAGCATTCACTATAGCATATACCCTCCCCAATGTCCATAACCCCACCACCCTCTCTCTACACCCCTCCCCCTGGCAACTCTCAGTTTGTTTTGTTGGATTAAGAGTCTCTAATGGTTTGTCTTGTCAACTAATTTTTAAAAATCAAAAACATATGTGATAAGACAAGTTTTAACAGATGTATTTTAAGATAAATGACTACAATGGAAGCAACTGATTCTAGGAATTTAAAGCCTTTAAAGTAATAGCATGAAAGGTTATCTCCTTTGAGAAAAAAATTAAACTGAAAATTACAAAAACAGTATTATTAGGACTTAAAAAAACCCTTGCAAAACAGTTTTTTCAGGTCTCAAATTTATACTTCGGGGAGGAAGGAAGAGAAGAAGGAGGAATTAACAGCCAATTTCACTTAATGCTATCCAAGAAATATTGACAAAATATTTTGTAACTGAAATAATTTGTTCAAGCAGCAGGGGGAGCCAAGGCATTGTTATTTTGTTTGTTCTTTAAGGGTAGGGAATGTTTCTGGTTGCTATGTACAGGGAGAACTTCATGTAATTTTAAAATTACAAATGTTATGCACTATCTTTTTATCATTAAATGAACTTTAGGATTTTTAATTAAGCCGACAGTTTTAATGTATAAAGCTGACACAGACAATTTAATATTATATGATATTTTTGAAAGATGTTTAACATTTGGCAATTTCCAATATTAGCATTAATACTCCCTCAGCTAATTCATTAAAAGTAAGCCAACTATATATTTAACTACACAGCTATAAACATAAAAGGGAAAAGACTGGGTAAAAAATATATCATTTACATTATTAATTAGAGTGTTACAAATATAAAGGAATCAAATCCTATTATCTTGTCCTCTTTTTTTCCTATTTGTACTCTGAGAAGGTACTTGAGGATGAAAACTTTTTTTTACTCAAAAGGTCCGAATGAATACAAAAATGATTTAAAGCCTCACTTAAGTTCTCCCCACATTCAACCTTGTCAACTTTCTAAAAATTCACTCTTCACACAACACACACAATAAAAATAATCTTTTTAAAATTCAATGGTCATATCACTCCTTTTCATTAGCTTCCCAGCTTTTAGAATAAAGATCAAAGCCCTTAATTTGGCTCACAAGACCATAAATGACCTAATACCTTTCTTTGTAGCTTTAAATCCTGCCAAACTCCCTCTTGATCTCTGAACTCCAATCATGGAAATCTTCTAATTCCATGGATAGCCCATATTCTCTCCAGCACAGGGCCCCAAAGCTTAGAATGTGCTACCTCATGTATTGCTGTCACTAGTCTTCCACCACATCCCCACACAAGTCACTTCCTCAGACAAGCCTTCCTGTTACAAGTTAGTTCAATCCTGTCTATATCCTGTTCTTATGGCTTTCTATACTTTTTCTCTTTGCCATTTACATGGCCATAAATTAGTATTTATGATCAACCACTATCCCAAAAGCTTCGCAAGGACAGGGCATCTCCCTTGTGCTCTTGTTTGAATTTCCAGTGTCTATTATAGGAACTGTTTGTTGTGTCTTAGCTTGGGCTGCCTTACCAAAATACCAGACATAGCCTGTGTGACTTAAACAGAAGACATTTATTCCTCTCAGTTCCAAAGGTTAGAAATCTGAGATCAAAGTGGCAGCATGCTCAAATACCAGAAAGATCGCTCTTCTTAGCTTGTGATAGCCATCTTCTCACAGAGACCACACATGGTGGACAGAAAGAGAGACCTCTCTCTTCTTATAAAGACACAGTCTTTTCAGGTTAGGGTCCTATTCTTAAGATCTCATTTAACCTTAATTACCTCCTAAAGACCCATCTCCGGATGCAAACACACCGGGGAATAAAACTTCACCATGAGCTTATAGAGGAGATACCATTAAGTCTACAGCATGTGGAAAGATTAAGTATGAAATAAATATATGCTGACACTAACAAAAGAGAACATAGAAATATTTCAAAATAAACAATATAAGTATGATTTATTTCATTATTGTAGCTACTGGAAAAAAGATACCATCAGGTGAATAAAGTCAGAGAGAAAATGAGCAAAATATGTTAGCCAAAAAAAGGTGGAAAAGCTGTATAATCCAATACTCAATTCAACATTCAGTAATCATATCTTGGCCACCTTGATTCTAGGGGTGGAGTTTGAAAGCTGAAAAACTCCACAGGCTGTAACTGAAAAAGAGTCATAACCCTGTCATTATAATGCTTTAAAATAAGTGTTGGACCATTCCTCAGTCCCCATATTCCTCCATTCACTAAAACCTGGTACTTGGCCTTCAATTCTCTCAACTACAATGAACCTTGACCTCCCCTTTGCTAAAGCCAATGTACACTGTCATGTAGGGTGTCTATACATGTCCAGTTTGTATGCCAGTTCAACACAAATCTGGAGGGCACCCTTCACAGACCAACACCCTTCAGAACTCTGCGGTGTACAACCTGTACACTGAAGCTAGTGTCTGGTCTTTGACATCTCCCCAAAAGACCCAGTGCCATTAACCAATCCCTCTTCCTAGGAGATACCCATCCACTGAATTGTGTAACACTGTACCCTGATTTTTAGCCCTACCTTTCTTGCTCGTCTTTTTTCCTACTGTGTGCGCTTTGTTTTCTCTGTCCATCCTTTAAACACTCCTTGGCCCTCTTTCTCACTCCATTCACATTGCACATGGCGATCTCATGCACTGTCACAGTTGTATTCTCCACTTGTATGCTGATGACTCCCAGAACCCCACTTTTAGTTCAGATCTCTGTTCTCAATCCCATATCCTTAGAATCGGCAGCCTCTTAGAAATCTCTACTGGAATGTTCTATGAGCCACATAAACTTGACATGTCCAAAGCTGTATCAAAATTGACTAAAAAACTAAAACTGAGGACACCATTCTTAATCACTGGCCAAGACCTCACAAATGGAGAGCATTTCTGTCATTGCATTTTTATGTTTTCAGGGTTTTTGTTATTTTATTTTTTTAAAGATTTTATTTATTTTTTTTGACAGAGATCACAAGTAGTCAGAGAGGCAGAAAGAGAGAGAGTGAGAGGCAGGCTCCCCACTGAGCAGAGAGCCTGATGCAGGGCTTGATCCCAGGACCCTGAGATCATGACCTGAGCCGAAGGCAGAGGCCCAACCCACTGAGCCACCCAGGTGCCCCAGGGTTTTTGTTATTTTGATTTTGGTTTTGGTTCTTGCTCATATTTCATGTATCTTAAGCCTAAAAGCTGGGGTTGGAGCCCCTTTCCTCCTTGTGGACACTGTAAACTGTCTCAAAATTTCCTTCCAAATTCCTTCTTACATGCCTTACTACATGCCAGGGGCTGGAAAGCTAAAGTTCAAATGTCCTAGATTGCCTTACAGCTCAAGTTCCACACATGACCTAGCTTCCACCAGGCTGATATACCTTATCAGTATTATGAAAGCAGAAGAGAGGACTGTGTCTGTGCTCTTTTTTTCTAGTAAGCTTGGTTTTGAAGGTATTTGGTTATTCTGCAGCAAGTTACTGTGATCCCAGTATCAAGTTTTTGATGCTAAAAAGCAGAGTGTGGGACCTCCATTTCCTGGCATGGACAGGGCTAAAGAAATGTGGTCCTTGAGCCAAAAGCTATGGATGTCATCTTCCCAGTTTCCTGATTCTCTGTGTTGTTCTGAGGGTCATTTCAAGTCTGTGTGGGGTGCTGAGGACAGCAGACATAGTCTGAGATTCACTCAGGGTGAGGAGATTCTAAGGGGGACCCCCTACATAAATTTGGGTTATAATCTCAGTATAAGGGTGAACGAACAGTAAATGTGTTGCTCAGAGGAAGACAGAAGGAAACTTGCTAATGTCAACTGTGGTACTCAGTAAAAGGAAAGGGAAAAAATCTTCCCCTCAGGGCACAGAACAATTTCTTAAACAAAAAGTACAAAATATGAAGGAGATGACTAAAAGTCAACTACAGTACATGATGAACTCCTGTTCCTTTAAAAATCCCACAAAGAGTACAATATAAGTTACACAAACTGGCCAAAGATATTTGCAAAAGAAAAACCAATAAAGGATTACTATTTAGAACACATAAAGAAAAACTAAAAAAAAAAAAAAAAAACAAAAAAAAAAACAAACCACAACCAAACAAACAAAGGAAAATTACCTACTAAAAAACAGGTAAGAAAAAAAAGCCATTTGACAGAAAACACCAAGAGCCTGAGAGATGAGATGTGGAATGCTAGTGACAGCGACAATGGGGGTGATAAGCAATGCTCAAGACCTGCTCCTAGCATTGTCAACAGAAACAGTTCAGGGCTGCCCAGCAAAGGCTGAGTGTGCACATGTATTAGGAGGCTGCTGCCTTTACTCTCAGAAATCCACTCCTGCCCATGGGTGCCAAGGTATGTACAAGAGAGCTCATAAAAGCACTGTTTGTAATAGCAAAACACTGTAAGACTCCAATGTCTGTCAAAGCAGGAATGCATTATACACTGTGAAGTATTAATGCGCCAGAACACTACACCAAAGTAAGAATCAGTGGGAACTGTACTAAACATGGCGATTTCAGTGAAAGCAACAATTCCTGGAAAAGGACCCACTTACAGTGTAATTTCATTTACAGAAATTAAAACAACACAACACTTTCAGAAACAAACTTATTTTATACACATGACTTTTTAACTGTATAGTTTAATAGGCAATAAAGATAAGAGATGTTAAATTAAGCATTCTTTCAGCACAGTATCTGATAAAATTATGTTTAGGTTCAGTATTTTTAGTTTCCTTTAATTAAAACAGATCTTTTGCGGGGTGCCTGGGTGGCTCAGTGGGTTAAGCCTCTGCCTTCGGCTCAGGTCATGATCCCAGGGTCCTGGGATCGAGTCCCGCATCGGGCTCTCTGCTCAGCAGGGAGCCTGCTTCCCTTCCTCTCTCTCTCTGCCTGTCTCTCTGCCTACTTGTGGTCTCTCTCTGTCAAATAAATAAATAAATTCTTTAAGAAAAATAACCCAGATCTTTTGTTCATCATTAATAATTTTTATGAAATGCTTCCATGTGTAAAATGTAAAGCGTTCTTATAGTTAAAGAAAGACTGAAAGAGAAGCAAATACCAATATATCCACTACTCAGTTTAACTAATTTACAACAACTACTTTAGAAGCCCCCTCAGGATCCTTGATTACAGACTTCTCCCAGACTTAACAATGATACTAATTCTGAAGATTAGCTTTTAAGAGGTTTTTATATATGTATGTCTTATTTTACATGCATATATTTTAATATTTTATAGAAATACAAACATTGAATATAGATTTCTATAAACATATATTTAACACATTGTTTTATATATTTTTATCCTATAAGGCAGTTTCAATAGCTATATATATGTGTCTATATGTGTGTATATATACATAAATATATATATAATAATAATAATATAATAATAATATAAATATAAATAGTATAATATATTATTATATTATTGTATTATAATATAATATAATATATAATTATTATATTATTAATAAATAAAAATTAATAAACAATTAATAAAATGTATATATGTATACGTATACATTTTATTTTAAATATGAAGCTATGGCAACAAAAATGCAGTTCAGTGGTTACCTGGGTCTGGGCATGGGTGCAGGGCAAATAGGCCTAACGTAACTTTTTGGAGTGATGGAAGGTTTTGAAACTATATTATAGTGACAGTTGCTCAACTCAAATATTTGCTAAAAGTCATGTAACCATATTCTTTTTTTTTTTTTAAAGATTTTATTTATTTGACACACAGAGAGAGAAATCACAAGCAGGCAGAGAGGCAGGCAGAGAGAGAGAGGAGGAAACAGGCTCCCTGCTGAGCAGAGAGCCCGACGTGGGGCTCGATCCCAGGACCCTGAGATCATGACCTGAGCGGAAGGCAGAGGCTTTAACCCACTGAGCCACCCAGGCTCCCCTGTAACCATATTCTTACAATGGATGAATTTTATGGCTTATAAATTATACTTACAAAGTTATGTGTGTGTGTGTGTATGTGTGTGTGTGTGTGTGTGTGTGTGTGTGTGTGCGCGCGCGCGCGTGCGCACGTGTGTGTTACTGTTCTGGTTCTTCTGGGAAGCCCTCCATAACTAGCCCAGGGGGCAGTTGGTTCACCTCCCTTTGTCACTGGACTTATCAAATCAGGATATACTGCTTGGCCTGTCTTCATCTAGGTTTAAAGCCCCTAAAAAAATAAAACAAAATTAAAAAATAAAAAATAAAAATAAAATAAAGCTCCTGGAGAAGTAGAATGCTTTTTTGTATTCTGCATCACTTTCTTGTACAACCCATGCCAATACTAAAGTAGCACTTAACGTTTTCTTGCTCATTAAATAACTATTAAATGAATTAATAACTGGGAGTTCTGCACTTAAATAAAAGTATCAGCCACTCTACTGAGAAGGTGTGAAATTGCATGCTGTCCTGAGAGAGGAACAAAAGGAGCAAAGAGACGGTGGAGTTTAGAGTACTTGCTCTGGACCTTCAGTGTCAGGTCCAACTCTAGCTGCATTGCTTAGGAAAAGTATGATCTGGAGCAAATAATTTAAATGTCTGTACCTCAGTTTCCTTATCTATGAAGTAGAGATTATCTTCCTCAAGACAATCTATTCTTACCGTATACGGAATAATATAAGACATTTAGAACAATGCCTAACCAACAAACACATAAGAAGGTACTTGACATCATTAATCAGTAGGGAAATGCAAATTAAAACAGTAATGATATACCAGTACACATCTATCAGAACAGCTAAAATTACAAAGTCTGAAAAAGGGCTGAAAAAGATGTAGAACAACTGAAATTTACATTTACTTTGGAAAACTGGTAGCAGCTTCTAAAAACATTAAAATACACCTGCTCTGATGGCCAGGAAGGAATACTGACCAGTGAAGTTTAGGAAGATGCAGGTTGGAACATGAATGAAGGTGACTGTGACTGCCTTCCCAACAGAACCCTGGAAAGCTCCCTAATTTAGATTCTGCATGACAGAAAAAGGCAGGCATGAGAAGGTCTCATTATTGCCTTTGAGGATTGCAGTTGAGACGAGCATGCTTATAAAGTGAATTAATATTTTAAAGCATTTAGAAACAATGCCTGACATAGCAATGTTATACCAGTAGAGAGAGTTAAAAAAAAAATACCTACTTTGTGGGCCTTCAGAAAAAATAAAACGGAAACACAGAAAATCTTTTACAAGAATATTGAAAGTAGTTTTATTCATAACCCAAAACTAGAAATTCAGATATCTAACAAGAACAAAATTGATAAATTATATATCCATAAATGATAAATGGCATTCTACTCAGTAAAAACAAAAACAACAAAAACCCAAAAAAACATAAATGAATCTCTAAAACATTTGCTAACCAAAATAAGTCAGGAACAAATGACATGCTGCATGTTTCCATGTGAATGAAGGTGAAGAACAGGCAAAACTAGTGTACAGTGAGAGACATCAGTATAGTAATTGTCCTATGAGAGGGAGAGGAGGCAACTGGCTGGAAAAGGGCAAGACAACCTTCTGGAGTGATGGGAATTTATATACTGATCTGATTCATAGCAGAAAGGAGTGAAAAATTTATCAAATTGTATACTTAATTTTTTTTACTCTGTGTAAATAATACCCAACAAATTATTCTTAGCATAAGTTTTCCCCCCCATTAAAATGTTTTGTCCATTTTTAAGAAGTATCTGATATGTAGTAAGTATGCAAACAAAATTAGCTACTATTATCCATTCTAGTTGGCTACTTTGTTAGAGTGGTGAGGAAATAATCATGATTACATATGGTTGAGGCGAAAAACAAAACAAAACAAAAAGCCCACAAACTAACAAGAACCAAAACCTGAGTGTCTCTCAAAGAAGGGGAACCAAACAATGACAGCTGATTATAGTCACTGTATTGAAAGAACTCCCTACCTTCTATGAATTACTGTCGAGTTGTACTTCTTTCATACTGCCTCTTCCCTAATGCTCTTAGAGCAGTTGAGGGATTTTATTTTTATTGTTTATTTTATTTTTTTTTAATATTTTATTTATTTATTTGACAGACAGAGATCACAAGTAGGCAGAGAGGCAGGCAGAGAGAGAGGAGGAAGCAGGCTCCCTGCTGAGCAGAGAGCCCCATGCGGGGCTCGATCCCAGGACCCTGGGATCATGACCTGAGCCGAAGGCAGAGGCTTTAACCCACTGAGCCACCCAGGTGCCCCTATTTTTATTGTTTAAAAGCCACTTATTTTCACCAGGATGTCTAATACAGAGCTTTTAAATATTACTTAGATTTTCCTATTGACTTTCAAATTACACATGAAGTTGCTCTTCTAGGTCCATATTGAATACTAACTATACACACAAACACACATACACACATACATATATAGACATATATCTCTATACATGCCCACAAATATATACGTATTTATAAATATATATATAAAATAGGTTTTCCATTTCTTACTAGGATCTTGAACTTAATTGTGACTAAAGCTCATTCATGGTGGGGATATGAAAAACACTAACGATTATCTTCAACTTACATCTATGATACTGCACTTTGAGGGCATGTTCATGTCAGCAGCTAAATGTACAGTTAATTTTAGCCATGGAAAATGAGATGGCTTGTGAATACCACTTTGAAATGTTTTCATTGGTAAAGCAAAATAAAGTAAAAGAACCTAAGACAAGTGTTAAAGGGATAGGTGTGTACCTGTGGGTGTGCCCACAGCATTCAGATACTAGCAAAGTGTTTGAAGACTGAGTTCATAGTACTTACCTTAAGAACTTGATTCTCAAGATAATTCATCAAACAACCAGAATTTGCTATACATTTTCTACATTTCCAACAACGAAGAATACTTATGTCTTCTTGATTATGATTTTGAGTTATCAATTCTTTGCTTCTTTTCATCTGTGGAAAAATTAACACATTTTTAAAAGTTGAACTGTCAGATTAAATGTGATTTTCTAAACTCTTACCACAACATTAGTTACACATGGATCAGAAGAAAGAGAATTATCATTTAATGAGGTACCTACTAGTAACCAGGTCTTAGCTTAGCAGGACTCTATAAACTATGTCCTGGATTGAAAATTCCATTTAATTATGATGATGATGCATTTTGTTAGTGATTACCAGCTTATTTTACTTTTGCAGAATATCTTGTGTCTGTTTGGGTCAGAGGGGCACACCAGACACTGGGAGCAGGGTCCATCTCTTGTCCTCTCCCCGGGGCTGCTGGAAATGCCGCCTCCCTGACCGGAGCGTCATCTCAGATTCCGCGTCTCAAAGACGACCTCCTCGTCGCCTCCATCTTTCTCTCACTAAAAGTCCTAAAAGGCAACTGTTGAAGGGTCACTTAAATAAGTTAATGCAGTGGTTTTAAATGAGTCCTACCAAAGAACTACAAATATTCTTCTAAATAGGAAGTTTTAAATACCCACAGCATTAAATTTGAAATACAACAGAATTTATTGAGTTGTAGTTAGTTATGTGAAAATGGGAAGTACTTACTTTAAATTCATGGCAAAAATTCCTTAACCTGAATGCAGTAATTTCTCTTCTATATTGTACTCAGTGGAACACAAAGACTTATAGAAGAGCCCTACCAATTTTGTAGTCTACTTTTACACCTGAGATTTTATGTAAATAATGGAAATTAGACCATTTGGGCAGAAGAGTTTCACACTAATAACGATCCCAAAATAGGTGGAGTATATTTATTAACTTGTCTGGTAACTATTTATTAGAAAGAAAGGAAATGTCTACTAAGCTATCCACAAGGAACTGACTAACATCCCTGGCCACATTTCCTCATTTGTTAGCTCCTTCATCTTTCATTCATTCATTCAACATTAACTGACAGCTAACCAAATGCCATACAGTGAGTCAAACTCCAGGGGGCAACAGGCTCAGTAACACTTATTTTTTGTCTTAGAGGTACACACTGTGCTATAGCTCAACAGTTTTCACCCGAGATCATTATAATCGCTGGGGAAGTTTTAAAAAATGATGCTTAGGCCCCACTCCTAGAAATTTTAACTTATTTGGAGATGGGGAGTGAGTTAGGAGTGGGCACTTTTAAAAAATTACCCCAGGTAATCCTGGATAATTTTTTAAAGTATAGTCAGGTTGAAGACAGAGATGTATTACACAAACTATTAACTAAATTGCAACAGCTGTAAGGACTATAGAAGAGGGAAAACTGATGAACCCTAACCACATTTAAGGATTTAAGGAATCCTGTATAAGAGGGGACAGCATGCCCCTCTTGCAGCCCATCTAGCTCTGACCTTCAGGTAGCTAATTCCAGTTCTGTCTCCACAGATATCATCAGAGCTCATCTCATTTAAATTATGTCCTCAATAATCTCGAGAACATCTTAATTTGCAAATGTCTTATCTCCTCCTGCTTGATGTGCCTTTCTTCATTGTTGAAACCCTCTCTATTTGGCACTCCTTTCTCCTCTCTATATCCTTCTTAGTATCTTATGTCCCCATCTCCCTTTTAACCACAAATAGTTCTCAGCCAAGAGTAGGGACTCCAAGAAGAGGTCCTATCAGAATCAACAATGGAGGAGGTAGGCAAGATGGCGGAGGAGTAGCAGACTGAAATGATATCAGGTCACAGGAGTTCAGCTAGATAGTTATCAAACCATTCCGAACACCTACAAACTCAACAGGAGATTGAAGAGAAGAAGAGCAGCAATTCTAGGAACAGAAAATCGACTACTTTCTGAAGGTGGAACATGCGGAGAAGTGCATCTGAAGTGATGGGAAGATAGACTGTGGGAGGAGGGGCTGGCTCCCGGCAAGCAGGGGAGCAGCAGAACACAAAATCAGAATTTTCAGAAGTGTGCTCCACTGAAGGACGTTGCTCAAGAGGCTAAGTGGGGGTGGAGCCCTCGCAGGGACAGTGCGGTCTCAGGTCCTGCAGGGTCACAGAAAGACTGGGGGTGTCTGAGTGTGGCAGAGCTCCCAGGTATTGAAGTGGGGAAGCCGACTACAGAGACAGAGCCAAAGAGTGAGCTCTCAGCTCAGGGTTACCTTAAACCATGATCTGTGGCACAGTTGGACCACCTCTCTTTGAGCAGGGACCCCACAAGTGGCAGATCTGGGGAGACTCACGTTCCTCACCCAGGAGGAGCAGCATGGAGCAGGAATCGGCTGGGTTTGGAGACTCCAAAGGGGGCTGTGTGCCAGAGATAGAAATGCTCAGTCACAGGCCAGGTGAGCTTGGAGCGTGGTCAGATACTAGGGAGACAGGAGTGACTGACCTATTTTCTCTGAGGATGCACTGAGGAGTGGAGCACCAAGCTCTCAGCTCTTACTGCCATTTTCATTCCCGTCCTCCAGAGCTCTATGGAAAGCGTTCAGGGAACAAAAGCTCCTGAGAGTGAACCCGACCAGATCTCTTAGCCAGGTCCCTGGAAAGGACAGTGCAATTCTGCCTCGGGCAAAGATATTCGAGAATCACTGTAACAGGCCCCTCCCCAAGAAGATCAGCAAGAACATCCAGCCAAGACCAAGTTCACCAATCAATGAGAACTGTGGAACTCCAGAGCTCAGGAAAGCAACACATAGAATTCATGGCTTTTCCTCCATGATCATTTAGTCTTGTAAAGTTAAATTAAATTTTTTTTAAATTTTATGTTTCTTATTCTATTTTTAACTTCTCTTCTTTCCTCTTTAAATGTTTTTAATTAGTTTATCTTAACAATACCTCTCTAAAAAAAATCTTTTTAAACTTTCATTATTATAGTCATATTCTATCCCTCATTGCATTTAACCTTATTTTTTGTATACATATAGGTTTTTTATTTTCTAAAAAAACTTTGGGTACAATTTCTTCTAATAGTTCAAAATAAACCCTAAATCTAAATTTACACCTTAAATCTAGCACATGGCTTTGTTCTAGTCTCCAACCTGAGCACATTCTCTCTTTTTTTCCCCTTTTCTTTCTTTTTCCAACCAAATTATCTTATCAATTTCTTTTTCAGAATTTTTTAAAATTTTCATCATTACAGTCACATTCTATCCCTTCATCATGTTCACCCTTATTTTTGTATATATATAAGTCTTTCTTTCTTTAAAATTTTGGGATATAGTTTTTTTCTAAGAGACCAAAACTCACCCAAAATCAAGTGGGTGGCTCTGTTCTATTCACCAGTCCTATAGATATATATACACACACACACACATACATACATATAAACATATATATAAATTTCTTTTTAAACCTTTTCTTTGCCCCTGGTTTGGGGGTCTCTTCTGATTTGGTTAGTGTACATTTTTCTGGGGTCTTGGGCATCTTTTAGTATTTTATTCTCTCATTCATATATTCTTATCTGGATAAAATGACACAGCAGAAAACTCACCACAAAAAAACACAACAAGAGGTATTACTGACAGCTAGGGACCTAATCAAGACACTGGAATATGTCACAACTAGAGTTCAGAATGACAATTCTCAAGGTGCTAGCTGGGCTTGAAAAAGGTATGGAAGATACTAGTGTGGAGAAATAAAATTCCTTTCTGGAGAAATAAAAGAACTAAAATCTAACCAAGTTGAAATAAAAAAACTATTAATGAGGTGCAATAAAAAATGAAGGCTCTTACTGCTAGGATAAATGAGGCAGAAGAGAGAATTAGTGATATAACAGACCAAATGATGGAGAATAAAGAAGCTGGGCAAAAGAGAGACAAACAACTACTGGACCATGAGGGGAGAATTCAAGGGATAAGTGATACCATAAGACGAAACAATATTAGAATAATTGGGATTCCAGAAGAAGAAAGAGAGAGGGACAGAAGGTATATTGGAGCAAATTATAGTAAAGAATTTCCCTAATATGGCAAAGGGAACAAGCATCAAAATCCGGGAGGCACAGAGAACCCCCCACAAAATCAATAAAAATAGGTCCACACCCTGTTATCTAATACGAAAACTTACAAGTCTTAGTGACAAAGAGAAAAATCCTGAAAGCAGCTCGGGACAAGAAGTCTGTAACATACAATGATGGAAATATAAGATTGGCAGCAGACCTGTCCACAGAGACCTAGCAGGCCAGAAAGAACTGGCATGATATATTCAGAGCACTAAATGAGAAAAATATGCAGCCAAGAATACTATATCCAGCTAGGCTATCACTGAAAACAGACGGAGAGATGAAAAGCTTCCAGGACAAACAAAAACTAAAAGACTCTGCAAAGACCAAACCAGCCCTACAGGAAATATTGAAAGGGGTCCTCTAAGCAGAGAGAGAGCCTAAAAGTAGTACACTAGAAAGGAACAGAGACAATACAGAGTAACAGTCACCCTACAGGCAATACAATGGCACTAAATTAAAATCTTTCAATAGTTACCCTGAATGTAAATGGGCTAAATGCCCCAATCAAAAGACACAGGGTATCAGAATGGATAAAAACATAAGACCAATCGATATGCTGTCTACATGAAATTCACTTTAAATCCAAAGACACCTCCAGATTTAAAATGAGGGGGTGGAAAACAATTTACCATGCTAATCGACATCAAAAGAAAGCTGGTGTGGCAATCCTTATATCAGATCAATTAGATTTTAAGCCAAAGACTATATAAGAGATGAGGAAGGACACTATATCATACTCAAAGGGTTTGTCCAACAAGAAGATCTAACAATTTCAAATATCTATGCCCCTAACATGGGAACAGCCAACTATATAAACCAATTAATAACAAAATCAAAGAAAGAAATCGACAATAATACAAAATAGTAGGGGACTTTAACACACCCCTCACTGAAATGGACAGATCTAAGCAAAAAGTCAACAAGGAAATAAAGGCCTTAATTGACACACTGGACCAGATGAACATCACAGATATATTCAGAACATTTCATCCCAAAGCAACAGAATAACATTCTTCTCTAATGCACGTGAACATTCTCCAGAATAGATCACATCCTGGGTCACAAATCAGGCCTCAACTGGAACCAAAAGATTGGGATCATTCCCTGCATATTTTCAGACCACAATGCTCTGAAGTTACAACTCAATCAAAAGAGGAAAGACGGAAAGAACTCAAATACACGGAGGCTAAAAAGCATCTGACTAAAGAATGAATGGGTCAACCGGGAAATTAAGAATTAAAAAAATTCAGGGAAACAAATGAAAATGAAAACACAACTGTTCAAAATCTGTGGGAAACAGCAAAGGCGGTCCTGAGAGGAAAGTATATAGCAAAACAAGCCTTTCTCAAGAAACAAGAAAGGTCCCAAATACACAACCTAACCCTACACCTAAAGGAGCTAGTGAAAGAACAGCAAAGCAAGCCTAAACCCAGCAGAAGAAGAGAAATAACAAAGATCAGAGCAGAAATCAATGAAATAGAAACCAAAAGAACAGTAGAACAAATCAATGAAACTAGGAGCTGGTTCTTTGAAAGAATTAGTAAGATTGATAAACCCCTGACCAGACTTCTCAAAAAGAAAAGAGAAAGGGCCCAAATCAATAAAATCTTGAATGAAAGAGGAGAGACAACAACCAACACCAAAGAAATACAAACAATTATAAGAACTTATTAGGAGCAAATTTACACAGCAAATTTGACAATCTGGAAGAAATGGATACATTCCTAGAGACATATAAACTACCAAAACTGAAACAGGAAGAAAAAGAAAACTTGAACAGACCCATAACCAGTTAGGAGATTGAAGTAATCATTAAAAATCTACCAAAAAACAAGGGCCAAGGGCCAGACAGGCTTCCCACAGCAAAGGAAACAGTTAACAAAAACAAAAGACAACTGACAGAATGGGAGAAGATATTTGCAAATGACATATCAGATAAAGGGCTACTATCCAAAATCTATAAAGAGCTTCGCAAACTCAACACCCAAAGAACAAATAATCCAATCAATAAATGGGCAGAGGACATGAACAGACATTTCTGCAAAGAAGACATCCAGATGGCCAACAGACACATGAAAAAGTGCTCCACATCACTCGGCATCAGGGAAATATGAATCAAAACCACAATGAGATACCACCTCACAGCAGTCAGAATGGCTAAAATTAACACATCAGGAAATGACAGATGCTGGCGAGGATGCAGAGAAAGGGGAACCCTCCTTCACTGTTGGTGAGAATGCAAGCTGGTGCAACCACTCTGGAAAACAGCATGGAGGTTCCTCACAAAGTTGAAAATAGAGCTACCTTACGACCCAGAAGTTGCACTACTGGGTATTTACCCTAAAGATACAAATGTAATGATCCAAAGGGGCATGTGCACCAGTATGTTCCTAGCAGCAATGTCCACAATAGCCAAACTATGGAAAGTACCTAGATGTCCATCAACAGATGAATGGATTAAGAAGAGGTGGTATCTATATACAATGGAATACTATGCAGACATCAAAAGAAATGAAATCTTTCCATTTGCAATGACATGGATAGAACTAGAGGGTATTATGTGGAGCAAAATAATCAGAGAAAGACAATTATAATATGATCTCCCTCATATGAGGAATTTGAGAGGCAGGGTTGGAGGTTTGGGGTCTAGGGAAAGAAAAAATGAAACAAGATGGGATTGGGAGGGAGACAAAGCATAAGAGACTTTTAATCTCAGAAAACGAACTAAGGGTTGCTGGGGGAAGGGGGTGTGCAGAGGATGGTTGGGTTATGGACATTGGGGAGGGTATGTGCTATGATGAGTGCTGTGAAGTGTGTAAACCTGGCAATGCTCAGACCTGTACCCCTGGGGCTAATAATACATTATATGTTAATCAAAAATAAAAAATTTATTAAAAAAAAAAGAAGTGGGTAGTCTTTATAACTTATGTAATGATATAACTTATATAAAAGAAAAACTAGCTCCAAAAATATAATACAACTTTGACATACCAAGTAGACAGGGATACATAAAACAAAATGAATATAAGAAAATTATATACCAATTTATTTGTGAACATGGATGCTAGAAGCCTAAATAAGATACTAGCCAACAGAACCCAACAATTAAAACATTTTGACCAAATAAGATTATTTTCAGAAATTCAAGGAATGTATAAAATGGAAAAGAATCTATTCATTATATTCAACAAACTAAAAGATTCAAAGGAAAAAACACACAACCACCTTAAAAGATGCAAAATAAAACTTGTGAAATTCCACACTTACTCATTAAAAAATGAAAATACTTAGCATTGTAGACACAGAAGGAAGTTTACCTAACTTGACAAGGAAGGAATTTATTGAAAACTTCAGTAATTATTATATTTGATCACAAAACTTTAAAAGCATCCCCTGAAAATCAAGAAGACAATTTTGCTTACTATTCACCATATTATTCAACTTCACAGCAGAACTATTAGCTAACACAATTGAAGGAAAGTAAGGAAAAGGCTTAAGGACTGAAAAGAGTTAATAAGTGAAAAGGAAACTAAATTTCTGTTCTAATACATGACATCATTTTTTCTTTTTTGGGCTGCGGATATTTCCAACTTCTTAGGACTACGTAAATCACAGTGGTTAGCAAGTTTGTTCCATGATACTGAGGAGCAAACATGTATGGATAAACATTTCTATCACACACACACACACAATTTCTCAGTTCCCTTACCACACTGCTCATTCTCTTGATTTTCAGCTCAACTACATCACTTTCATGTACTTGGTACTGTATATAAGACTTTTATATACTGGTATACATATTTGCCTTAAGCTGTTAAAATTCAACTTTTTAAAAAAGATTTTATTTATTTTAAAGACAGAGAAAGAGAGCATGAGCTTGTGGGCGGGGGAGGGGCAAAGGAAGAGGGAGAGAGAGAATCTTAAATTGACTCTACACTGAGCATGGAGCCTGACCCCAGGGCTTGATCTCATGACCCTGAGATCATGACCTGAGCCCAAATCAAGAGTCAGACCCTTAACAGATGAGCCACTCTGGCACCCCTAAATTCAGGTTTCTGATTTACATTCAATACTTCCAGTATTATTAATGAGCAGAAAGACACCTCCCGCCCCCCTCCAGTACATTTCTTACCAGTTTACATGGTAAGAATAAAAATCATGGGAAATACTTTCCCACACCGTTTTCCTTATTTGAAGGACATAGTGTGCTACTGAAAGAAATCTTCTGGGACACAATGTTACATTTAAAAATAAGGTAATGCAGTACTAGTAATATACTAATTCTCATGTAGAATTGATTTCTCAGTCTGGGTACTTATTTATGGGTACATGTACTCACTTTGTGAAAATTCATCAGGCTGTACACTTGCGATCCACTTCCTCTTCTTTAATAACTTTCAATATAAAAATTACTTTAAAAACTTGCAGCAACTTCAAAGTCAGTCTTTGTTTCCCTCTCCCCTATCATAAAGTCCCATGGTTGCCTCTATTTTGAGAAAAGTGGGTAAAGAATGCTCAATATGGAGCAATGTCTATAGTGGTAACTTTCATCATTTAGTTCTGGTCATGAGGTCAGTTTTTATGATAGATGGAAGTCAAGAAATTCCAACGGGAATGAGACAAGGAATCAGAGATGTGTTTTCCTGCCTCTGCTTAGAAGGGGATTACCCGTTACCAGGGAAAACTGGAGAATGCGGAAAATGTAATAATGTGCCCCTGCTGGCCTCTCATTATACAACCAATGTGCCAAAAATCAGTTTATACATGGATACAGTCCAAGCCCCTTTCACCACCAAAGAACTGGTTAAACGCTAAAAGAGACTTTTGTAATTCAAACCCTGAACAAGTTGCAATGGGTTAAGATAGAAAAAGCTAATGTTAAGGCCTCTCACATAAGCATTATAGTGCACAATGTGCTACTCTTCACACCAACTTCTAATTTAACAGGAGACAACAACAAAAAAAATACACTTTCGTGTTTCATGCATAGAACTTTGTATTCTAATTTTGTATCATAATAGTACAAAAAAGAGACAGTTTTAAATTAGTGATTTCCAGCAGTTTCATCATCTTTATATACTATTATCTAAAATTGGGGCAGAGAGAGGGAGAGAAGAATAGGTGGAACACAGGGGAATTTTAGGGCAGTGAAACTACAATTTGGAATACTAGAATAGTGGATACATGATGTTATATGTGTGCTAAAACCTACAGAACCATATATAACACGAAGAGCAAACCCTACTGTAAACAATGGACTTTAAAAATAATATATTGGGGTGCCTGGGTGGCTCAGTGGGTTAAGCCTCTGCCTTCGGCTCAGGTCATGATCTTAGGGTCTGGGATCGAGCCCCGCATCGGGCTCTCTGCTCAGCAGTGAGCCTGCTTCCCCCTCTCTCTGCCTACCTGTGATGTCTCTCTCTCTCTCTGTCAAATAAATAAATAAAATTAAAAAAAAAAAGAAAAAGAATGTCAATATCCTTTCATTAATTCTAACAAGTGTTTCACATTAATAGTAGATGTTAATAGGAGAAACTGTACAGGGGGAGAGGAATGCATGGAAGCTTTCTTTCTGCTCAATTTTTTTTTTTTAAAGATTTTATTTATTTGCCAGAGAGAGAGAGAGAGCAAGTGAGTACACACACAAGCAGGCAGAGAGGCAGGCAGAGGCAGTGAGAGAAGCAGGTTCCCTGCCAAGCAAGGAGCCCGATGCGGGACTCAATTCCATGATCCTGGGATCATGACCTGAGCCGAAGGCAGAGGCTTAACCCACTGAGCCACCCAAGTATCCCTCAATTTTTTTTATAAAGCTAAAACTGCTCTAAATATAAAGTGTATTAATTAAAAATATATAATTGTTTTGATGTCTAGTAATAGCATTATTTACTCAAAGTTATTAGTATTTGTTAACAAAACAGGGTAAATTTATTTTTGCCTTAGTTATTTAAATAATTCAAAGTAGCTCTTCCTCTGAAATTTGATATAATATTGGTTTTGCTAAATATACAAAAAATTTCTACATTGTAGAACAGGTATGGTGCCTCTTTAGGGTTATTGGGATACCATAACAGAATACCACAGACTGGGTGGCTTAAACAACAGAAATTTATTTGCTCAAGTTCTGAAGACTAAAAATCCAGTATCAGAGTGCCAGAAATTTGGGTCTCTCTTTTTAGCTTCCAGACAGCTGCTTTTCCCCTGTATCTTCACATGGACTTTCTACAATCCCTGTACATTTCTGGTGCATCTTTCCATTCTTATTAGGATGGCAGTCCTATTAGATTATGGCCTCACCCTTATGATCTCATTTAACCTTAGTTACATTTTTGAAGGCTGTATCTCCAAATACAATCATATTGGGGGTAAGCATTTGGACACATGGATTTGGTAGGGGAGGTTTGGGGGCAGAGTTCAGTCTACATTTCTTTTTTTTTTTTTTTAATATTTTATTTATTTATTTGACAGGCAGAGATCACAGAGAAGCAGGCAGAGAGAGAGGAGGAAGCAGGCTCCCTGCTGAGCAGAGGAGCCAAAGCGGGGCTCGATCCCAGGACCCTGGGATGATGACCTGAGCTGAAGGCAGAGGCTTTAACCCACTGAGCCACCCAGGTGCCCCCAGTCCAAATTTCTTCCTCTGGTCCCCAAAACACATGCCCTTCTCATATGCAAAATACATTCATCCTATCATTCTAATAGCTCCAAAAATCTTAACCTATTCCAGAATCAATTCCCATTCCCAAGTAGCATCTAAGTCAAGTATGGGTGACACTTGAAGTATTCCTGAGGCAAAATTCTTCTACAGCTGTGAACCTGTGAAACCAGAGCAATTTTGTGCTTCTAAAATAAAATGGTGGGACAAGCAGAGGATAGACACAGTTCTATGCACTAAATACAAAACTGACTTTTTGTTGTCTGATGTTTTAAACTTAAAAAAAAAAAAAAAAAGTCAATGTAAAGAGAAAAATCTGAAAGAAAAGAGGAGACAAGTCCCAGGCAAGTCCAAAACCTAGCAAGCCAAATTTCATTGGATATTAAGGCTCAACAATAATTTTCTTGGGCTCAACGCTCTGCCCTTGAGGGCCCGCCAAGGTGGTGGTTCTGTCTTCTGTCCACTGCACAGGCCGCTCAGCACCCTTGGCCATGGGAGGCAGTCTTGCCCCTGAAGCTATGAGCAATGACAGCCTGGCCAGATGAAACTGCAAAGGTGGCCCCACACTATGAAACTCAGGAGAGGAGAGCCTTGCCCTCTACGCCTGTGTACTCAGGGCCTGGACAGGCAATGGCAATCCTGCTAATCTCAGTTACCCTCAGGGTCATTGTTCCCTGTTCTTGAAGGATAAGATGTGTTCATAGCTGGGTAGCTCTTTATCCTGTTTTAAAGGAGCCCATAAATTTAAAAGCCTTTCCTTCTTCTGTCCTCTTTAGTTCAAACTGGCAATGTCTCTGCTGGTATGATCTTATCTCTATTCTTTGTGTTTGTTGAAAAGGCTAATTAGATCCAAAGGTAATCTCTTTTTGGAGGAATTAGGACTAGATTCCTATTGGATTAGGGCCTGATCCTATGACCTCATTTAACCTTAATTACCTCCTTAAAGGCCTAACTCCAAATAAAATTACATTAGGGATTAGGGCTTCAACATATAGATATGGGGAGAGAGGGAAGACAATTCAGTCCATAACAGTACCTAGAGATACCAAGCCAGTTTTCTCAACTTTCACATTATTAGAATGCTCATGTTTTACTGTGTTTCCTGTTAAAGAATATATAAAAAGAAAGTTCTGGCATAAAAGAAAATATTTAGTTCATAATTCCTCAAAAGGTAAAAGTTATCTGCTAGTGAAAAAGAAAGAAATATGGCCAAAGAATTTGCAGGTCTCTTATCTATTATTTATGAATTTCTTAAAAATTACCACCAAAGGATGTAAAATTGGTAAAAATGTGACATGAGTAATGCATACTAAATTAGAAAATAAAACACTAAACTGATATAGCCAATTCAAACCATCTCAGAGGGAATAACATTTCTAACTTTTTTTTTTTTTTTTTTTAAGAAAAAGCTAATGAAACTATACTATAGTAAGGGTTGATGTCAACCTCAACTCTCAATACCATGTTAACTCAGCAGAGTGGATGTTACTATTATGTTATATAATAATGAAGTATCTATACCCCTCAGGTCTGCTGAAGACTGGCTAGGAAGCAGTACTTCTACAGATAAACATGTCAGCGGGAGCCTATTTTCTGCTGATGAGATAGGATTCCTCTTTAATGTACAACCAAAACAGATATTAGCTCTTATAAAGGAATGATTCCATGAAGAGGAAGGATGGAAGGAAAGAAGGAAAGAAAAAGAAAGAAGAAAGTCAGTCTTACTCTTCTGTAATTATGATAGCAGTAAAAAATCAGAACTATTAAAAGAAATTGGAGTATTTTTATTTTTTTAGGATTTTAATTATTGATTTGAGAGAGGGAGAGAGAGCATGAGCAGGGGTGAGGCAGAGGGAGAAGGAGAAGCAAACTCTCCACTGAGATGGGCGCCAGACTTGGGGCTCGGTCCCAGGACCCCGGGATCATGACCTGAGCTGAAGGCAGATGCTTAACCCAGTGAGCCACCAGGCACGAAGTAGTCCATATACATATGTATATATTTCCTGTATATACAAGGTTAATAAAAAATATATTGATGTCTGGCAGGATTTTTAGAGAATGACTACTAAATGATTTTTTAGAGCATGATATTTTTAGAGAACGACTACTAAAATCAGAGAGAAAATGACTTATATAATAGGTATATTCCACTACTGGTTCAGAAACACACTGTCATACCTTCTGGGGGCTTAAATTAAAAATGTGTATATGTTTTTTTTTTTTTTTTGCTTAAAACATCATGGTGTATTTTTAGCTTTTAGACTAAGGCGTAGTTTGTCAGCTAAAGGTTGTATATACTATAAGTGTTTGGTACATTCCGTCTCCATAAAATGAGAAGGATTATTCCTTTTGTAATATAAAATGCAGAATGTTCTTAATGAAAGAGAAATCTCATTGTTACAGAGGACACAATAACCCCAGAAGTAATCCATGACTATTTTACAGAAGTGGGCTTTGGAAACATGATTGTGAACATGAATAGAACACATAATGTAGTAACTCTAGTGAGAATAACCTGCACAGATATTATCTTGTACACTGACGTCGGGTCAGCTCTCTTTGCTGATGGTTGATCTTGATATGTGTTGTCAACACAGAAGAATAAAATATGCCCAAATCCAAGCAAGCCAATGAAAAGTAGAATTAATAACACTGTAATCAATTGTCAGTAAAAAGTTGCAAAAATACAAATGACTGAGTTTTCAAAGTAATAAACAGCCACTACATTTGTTTGTGACCTGTGTAATAACACATCAGGACCCAAAAGTAACCTTATGCTAAGCAAAAATTAAAAAGGGGTCTTATAGATATGACCAGATCCCTATGGAATTTATATGCTTTATGGGGCTCTGTAGTTATTTCTAGAACACACATTATTTAGTGAAAGCTAGCTTACAATTCAGCATTCCTCTTCCATTAGTTTCTAGTCTTTCTCAAGGGTATCAGATCCTGTATAAGTACAAATAAGAGACTGAATTGGCTGACTTCTAAACTGCCAATTCTGCAATTCTAGACTTAGTAGCTACAGTGACTAAAACAGCAATTACAGCCAGCAAATTATTAATTCTAAAAATATCCAAGTCACAAATCACAGAAAGAGAATTTTCTTTAGTAACTGTTGATGTCACACACTTCTGGACTCAAACATGATAAAGTCAATTTCAACAGCTTTATTAAAATGGTGCTGCACATACTTATGTATTCACATCCAGAAACATTGAATTTGAAAAGCATCCAACTTTTGTTGATAACCAAGTACTGAGTAGTTCAGACTACCTCATCTCCATCTACCTACCTTTCACCCATCCTCTCTGCTACCTCTCCTGGAAAAGCTGAACTCTTAGGCATGATACAAAGCATATTTAACTTTAAGGAGAAAAGGTAGTATGAATCTGAAGTTGCAGTAGCTACCCAGTTACTTCCTACCTTCTCCTGTAACTACATACAGTTACATACTACAATGCAATACCACCTCTTTATTCTTTTAAACTTCTCTTTTTTGCCTTTTCTTTCTCTCATACATATACCTCAGGCACTCAGTCCTGAATGCTCATTGCAGGTTTTCAATACAAGTCATACTTTCAAGAATTGAAAAAAAAAAAAATCATTAAAGAAGCACATTTTGTTAACTTTTGTATTTTGATTAATTTTGTCCATTTTAACTGCTACCATTCTTTGGTAAAAGAATGAATGAATTGGGGCACCTGGGCAGCTCAGTCAGGTAAGTCTATGACTCTTCATTTCAGTTCAGGTGGTGACTCAGGGTCATGAAATTGAACTGCAGGACTGACCCTGTGCTGGGCGTGGAAACTGCTTAAGATTCTCTCCCTCCCTCTGCCCACACTTCTCCCACTTATGCGCACACATGCACATGCGCTCTCTCTCTGTGTCAAAAAATAAAAATTAAAATTAAAAAAGGAATGAATTCTAAAGATGAATGGAAATAAGAGTGTGTAGGACCCATATATTCACTAATTTCTTCATGCTACTTTCTAAGGGGAAAATATAAGAAAAGGTAGAAATTACATACAGAATTAACAGAACTGTAAGGAAAGCAAAATACACTTTACAAATAAATGGTGTGCTTTTGTATTCACATGTAAATACTAGAAATCACCATAGAGTAAGTCTGCCATTTTTTGTTTCAGTAGTAGATTTAGTCATTTTGGGGATTTTTGAGGCATCTAAAATATGTCTAACGTATTTTAAATAAAACTGCCAGTAATATCCCTAACTGGACTGAGAAGAGACAGCAGAAAGAAGAAAATAAAATCAGGAGATTGTTTAAAATCAGTCTTAAGTTGTGCTTTGAAGCTACAGATATTCATTCATTCAATAAGTATTTGCCAGGCATCTACTATTTTGTCAGGGAATATGAAGAATAACAAACACATGTACTGTGAAAACATATGAGACGTTGAGAGGGGTTCTAAGCCAGCTGGGTGAGAGAGAGTACACAAAATTATCAGGGTTCTGGGAGGGAAACATCTCAATAAAGAATTGATCTTGATGTTAAACAGAGGCTTATTTCCCCCAAATGTTTCTCAGACTGATTTCTAGCAAAGTAAATAAGAGCTATAAAGTATTTACTTTATGTAAAATATTTTAATATGATATGAGCCACAGTCTTAATCAAAAGGTGGCACTAAGTAGTTGTTTAACTTGCCTTGCTTTTATTGGATGGCTATAGTCTTATCGATGGGTCAAGTATCCACAACCAAGAAATGATTCCAATGCGAAAGTGGCAGCAAAGATAAGCACAGTAACCTGGCTTCAAAATCCAGTTTTCCTCTAGGCAAAAGCAACAGTTACACAGAGAGGCTTTTTGTTGGCTATAGAGGCAACTATATACTTGGTTACTGGGAAAGATTGTCAGTAATTGAGATCCAAAAGGAAAAAAAAAACAACACAAAAACAACAGTAGGTATGTCCCAGTGGATAAAGCACTGACCTGGAAGCTAAAAACCTTGGGCTTCTTTACTTAATTATCCCATCATCTTCCCCCCCAAAAGGGTTTACAGCTCCTGGTATTTTACCACTTGCTCTTTCCTGAGCAGTCTTTAGTTGTGAATAGTTCATGAGTTACTCAAGTCTCTGATTAGTACTCAAGTCACTGTACCACCAGGGATGACACTAATGCATACATTTGTTTCTTCCTATACTCTGTAAGCTCCCAGGAAAAAAAAGTAAGATTTAGTTTTAGATAAAATTCTTTTTTTTTTTTTTGAAGATTTTATTTATTTGAGACAGAGGGAGAGAAAAAGAGCACGGGGGAGGGAGGGACAGAGGGAGAGGTAGAAGCAGACTCCCCCGCTGAATAGGGAACCCAGCGTGGGGCTCAATCCCATGACCCTGAGATCCTGACCTGAGCCAAAGGCAGATACTTAATGAGTCACCCAGGTGCCCCAAGTTTTAGATAAAATTCTAAGTATAAAGCATAATGAAAAACACTGCTGCAGTTATCCAGCCAAAAGCCAAGACTCTGATCAGGGTGGGAGCAGCGGTGGTAGTAAGTAATGGTCAAATTCCAGATACACAATGTAGACAGAGCAAACAGAATTTCTGGACAGAGTGAACATAGGGTCTGAGAGAAGAATCAAGCATACCTCCAAATTTTTTAGTATGAACAACTTTAAGGATGGAACTGCCATCAACTGATATGAGGAAGGATGCAGGTGCATGGAGTTCAGTTTAGGACACATTAAATTTGAGAGGTCTATTTAACTTTCTTTTTTAAAAAAGATTTTATTTATTTATTTGACAGAGAGAGAGCACAAGTAGGCAGAGCAGCAGGAAGAAGCGGGCTCTCTGCTGAGTAGGGAGTCCCATGGAGGCTCCATCCCAGAACCCTGGGATCATGACCTGAGCTGAAGGCAGATGCTTAACTGACTGAACCACCCAGGCACCCCCTGACTTGCAAGTATAACTATTAAGTACACAGCTGGATTCAGGAATCTGGACTTGTAAAGAGTGTCTGAGCAGGAGATTTAAATGTGGGATGGTTCTCTAAAGCCAGACAATGGTTGAGATCTACAAGGTTTTAAGTATGGAAAAGAACCAAATACTGACCCCTCATTCTCACTCAGTTCCTCCTGAGTTTTATAATCTTGGAACATAAACTCTACCATGAGACAAGTATGGGGCCCTGTTTGAGGACCTGTCTCTCCAAAAAGAAGTTTCACACTGAACAGGTGCTGAAGGGACATCACCAGAACAAAAATACCCGTTAGGGAAGCTTCTCAGTTTGTGTGTGTTGGGGCGGGGAGGGAAGGGGGTCCCTGGCTCATCTTGGTAGTATAAATTTGAGATCTAAAATCTGAAGTTAAGGCTTCTCAGGTGATTGAGAAGACATGAGAATCTGAAAACGGATAAAGGAAAAGAATCAAATCAACCACTTAGTTATTCTACCTTTGCTAAACAGATTATTTTAGGATAACCAAATAGTTAATGAGGAAAAACTCGATGAGGCATCATGCTAATAAATATAGGATGATTAATACAATCACCATTTTTCAACCCCTAATAAAATGATAGATTTAGGGGAAAAGATCCTCAAAAGATACAAGAAATAGAAAAAAGGGTAATTAACATTATTTTATAATATAAACACAAGGCTGTACCACATGAACTCAAAGATCAACCCTAACATCATTACTAAAGAACCATAAGTAAATAGAGAACAACTGTGTTAGTTTGCTAGGGCTACCATAACAAAGTACCACAGACTGGATGGCTTTAATAACAGAAATTTGTCTCACAGTTCTAGAAGCTAGAGGTCTAAAATCAAGGGACTATCAGGATTGGTTTTCTCTGAGCTCCTTCTCTTTGGTGGTTTTAGATGTCTTCCTTCTCATGGATCCTCATCATATGTTCTTTGAAGGCACCCATCCTGACGTCTTTTTGTGAATCCAAATTTCCTCGGCTTATAAGGACAACAATCAGACCAGATAGAGGCCTACACAAACAGCCTCATTCTAACTTAAGCCCCTCTTTAAAGACTTTATCTCTAAACACAGTCACATTCTGGGATACTGGGAATTAGCTCTTCAACATATTAATTCGCAAGGACACATTTCAGCCCATAAAAACAACCAAACATAAAGCACCTCCTGAGATAATGCAATTAAAAGTACTCAGCACCATCTGTATTCTTTTAAAAAATTTAAATTGGAACCAAATCAAGCATCAAAATCTGAGAACCGTTTTTCTTTACTAAATGAAGAATAAGGGGACATTTTAAATGAGACCAATAAGCATACAACTGGCCATATACAGAATGTGAAAAATTCCACAAATGACTTTAAGAGATATATCAATCAAATGCAATGTGTAGACCATGTTCTAATCACGTAGACCATGATTTGAAGAAGTTGGCTCTAGAAAATGTGTTTTTGAGACAAATGGGGAAAAGTACACATGAACTACATATTGGATCATACTAAAAAATGGTTAACCTTGTGGATGTGATAATATAATGCAGTAATATTTTTTTAAAGGTTCTCAGGCTACAGAGAAATATTGTAACTTTGGTTATTCATAGGCAAAACTATATAATAGAGAAACAAATGACATAATGTAGGAAGAAGAAAAATGAAAGAATAATAGATATTAAAGCTGGCTGATGGATACATAAGGATTCATTATGCCATTCTCTCTACTTCTGTGTATGTTTGAAATTTTTTATAAATAAAGTTAATAAAGAGAATTTTCAAACGAGACTTTTCTCTGTATTCTGCTCAGAAACTAGGTCAATATAAACTTTCTTATAGACTTTCTTATATAGACTTTCTTATAATCTCTCTGGGTCAGCAATTTTCTTCCCCTAATCTACTGTTATACTGAGAATGCTGCCCTTTCTAAGTCCTGGCTTTACTGGGAAGTTTCTGTTGCCACCTCTCTGCCCTCATGTGTAGCCAAGGACTCTGGTATCCTGGATGACTAGAAGTATTAAAATCCATGTCCCTAAGTAAAAACAAAAGAAACAAGCCCCTATGTCATTGAACGGAGGCAACCTCACTCCAAGAGCAAGGACACTTTCTATCTTGGGTCTACTTTCCAAGCTCTCCCCACCTTTGTTTTTGGTTCCATTGCTTTCTTTTATTTTGGTACAATTTCATCTATGAATCTACATGATACATAATCAAACATTTCTAGACAGGTCCTAGATATCTGGAGCACAGGTTTCAGGTTATCGTAACCCGTAGCCTCTCCTGTGCAAGAAAAACTTCTTATTATTCCTGTTATTTAGCAGTGTCACTCAGAGTTATAGCCATGATTCTTCGAATTTGTTCTGAAAACTTGAAAACCCAGAAAGGAAGGTGAGGGAAGAGGATTAAGGTGGATTAAGGGCAAAAGCTTCCTCGCCATTTTTTTAAAAAAAGATAGAATGGAGGGAAGCCCGGATGGCTCAGTCAGTTAAGCGTCTGGCTCTTGATTGCGGCACATGTATTGATCCCAGAGTCCTGGGATCGAACCCTGCATTGGCTTCTGTGCTCAGCAGGCAGTGTACTTGTCCTTCTCAGTCACCCTCTGCCCCTCCCCAACTCACACACACATACACACACTCTCTCTATATAATCTTAAAATAAATAAATAAATAAAAAGGGTAGAATGGAATAGAATTTCTCTAACAGACCAAGGGAGAACTGTGGAGAAAGGAAGACAATTCATTCCATATGCTCTATAAACAATAAGCAAATAAATGTGCGGCCTCACAAATTCTAGGCCAGAAATTATGGTTCTAGTCACCAAAATTTTACTTTATGAAAATCTGAAACATTTTATCCTCTACAGTGAAGGAAGAGTCTTTTGAAAATGCAAAAACAATCATATCTCTCCTGCTTCTTTAGGAGGCTTCCTCCTACTTTGCTGCCCAGGTTGCTGCCCAGGCTCTGCCCCTGTCTGCCCTACAGTCCAGCAGTCCAGCCTCTTTCAGATCCTCCACTCTACTGGCTCCCTCCTCCGACTCCTGTCGCTGGATCCCTGGAGAGCTCACCTCTAGCCTCTAAGGAGTACCTCCATATCCTTCAAGTCTCGGCTTAAATACCCCTTTCGGAGGGGGTTTGGATAATAAACTATTATTTTCCACTGAAGACCTTTCTAGTTCTCCCTCAGCACATTCATCACACTTTTAATTACTTGTCCCACGTCCATCTTCCTTGCTGAGTTGCAAGCTTCTTGACAGTTCTATCTACTAGAGTGCTGACACAGTATGGGGCATCATTCAGTTGACTGAGTAAGCACGTAAGCAGAGGAAAGACAAAAAAAAAATCACTTCCTTACTCTGCTTAACATCGAGGCAAAATTTATTGGCATCACCAGGGTACTCTGGCAAACACCACCAAAGGTCTGGTCTCAGCCTCATAAAGCTATTATAAAGGCTGACTTTTTAGAGGTTCCATCTTAGAACATTGTCTGAATTGCAAGACATCATATGTGGTTGGATGACTATGAGTTTCTGGATGTATTCAATTTATTTATAAACCTCGATGGAGAAATCCATCAGAAAACTAGACTTTTTCTCTTTTTAATTAGCAAAGGGCCAGAAAGAGATGCATACACTCTTTATATATTTAAACTGAAATCTCTATATATACAATATGAAGTCAAAGAGTTGGTATTATTTTAAATACTAGCTGGTATTTTCGAGTACAGTACTTATAAAATGGCATTAGCTCTTTTTTTTTTAATAGAGCCATTTTATGTTTTTTTTTTTTTTAAGATTTTATTTATTGACTTGACAGAGAGAGAGAGAGATCACAAGTAGGCAGAGAGGCAGGGGGAAGCAGGCTCCCTGCTGAGCAGAGAGCCCGATGTGGGGCTCGATCCCAGGACACTGGGATCATGACCTGAGCCGAAGGCAGAGGCTTAACCCACTGAGCCACCCAGGCGCCCCTGCATTAGCTCTTTTAATCATCAGGACATTCCGGTAAGGTAATAATTGTTAACTTCATTTCACAGATAAGGAAACTGAGGCCCAGAGAAGGTAAGTAACTTTCTAAACTATTCTCGCCACTTTGTGAGGGCAAAGTTCTTATTTTCTTGAGTCTTAAGATTTATAAGGATAGGAGGAGTGAAGTGGATTGAAGCCCTCATGGACAGTTTAAAGTTGGGATGGGACAAAGTCCTTTCTGTTAAGCTATTTACTGGAATAGAGGAGGCAAAAACACCAAAGCCTGCCCACCCCCGCTCCCCTACCTGCTGGCATCTTAGATGACTACAGTTAAGAAGAGCAGACGGTAAGGCATGGAAATGGCAACTAGTTACAAGTATCAAGATCTACTTTCAGTCTTGATCAGCTTTTGGGTGGCATCAGAAGTATTCTCCTGTAGCCATTCTAACAATAAAACAGGGCCCGATAAGCCAACAGAGCCTGCAAAAACTGCACACACTCCTAGCTTACCATCTGGATATTGGTACTTTTTTGGTTTTAACATTTGCATTGACTTGGTGGACTTTACATCATGACAAACCTATCATTTATTCTCCCGCTTACCACTGCCTGGCAAGCAAGTGCTTGTCTACGTAGAACCTTGCTACCCTACATAGACAGTCCTTCATCATGGATCACTCTGAAATTCAATAATGCTCATAACTAAGAATATGTGGCTTATGGTCATCCTGAAATGGCCATGCTGCACCAGTGATTCTTTCTGTCTTTCCCTTCACTGAGGCCCTCAGAGGCTACTGAAGAATGTACCGCTTGGCTTGCCTTCTTTAAACGTTTCTGCACCTGTGATGCGCTAATTTATCCCACATTCCGAGCGGTTACTCATGATTCAGTGCATCTAATATGCATAATTTCACAACAAAACATTTAATGATAATCAGTAAGACTGTCTAATGAAACTGATTCAATTTTTAAAATTTCTTTTGAGAATGCCAGTATTTAAGAAAGTGGCAGTAGCACTGTTGCCCTCATACAAAAGCTTGTAAGGGATTCCAAAATAACATCTTGACGAAAGAAAAGAAGAGCTTAAATATTTCACTATTTTGCTGAAGCATAAGTTGAATACTCAGGATACAAACATATTACTCATGCAACTACTACCTATGAAGCCTTTGAAATTAATGTTACATCACTGTTCCTTTCAATAACAAACCTTCCTCTGTTCCACAGTATTTCAGAGATTTCATTTTAGGAATGAATCACAGGAAGACCTGACTAGACTTGGTGTGAAACAGACAAAGTAAAAAAATTACCATGATCACTCTTCCACCCACCTACTCAGATCTATGGTGGCAGAGCTTGCAAAAATACAAAAGCACTCAATCCTGTTTCCCTGTCTCCAGAAGGCTTTCACCAACTGGTTCCCTGTGCTCTTCTGTTCTTCAGAGGGGGCATCATGCCCCACCCTTTACTACCCATTCATTTCCCTGGGAGAGAAACCGACAGGACCCACGCAAACCCAGATACAATGGCAATTCTGCCATTTTCCCCTCGTGATGTTAGCTGTTACGAAATTATTATACATGCCTTCTCAATTATTCTTTCATGTTTTATGTTTTGCTTGTACAGTGCATAGGTGGGAGGCATAGAACTGTCTGCATAGTCATTGACAAACCTGTCCCTCTACCATTTCAACCATGTGACTTATCTGAATCAATCAGAATTGCTCATTTTTCTCTTTGTGCCATTTTGGTAGATCAGTGGTTTTCAGTCTTAGCTGTATGTTGTTCTCAAAGCAATGATTCTGATTCAAGCAGGTTTAGGATAAGGACATCACAGGACTGTAAGAGAGTGAAGCTGGGGTACTTATTTCCCTAGCTCCTTCCTTGCCTGGTCACAGAAAGGCCAGAGCTGTAAGTTGGACAGACTTTTCCACATAGTTACCCTCTTTGGGCTTTAGTCATGGTTCCCTTCTTAATATCCATTCAGGCCTAGGGAAAGTAATGGCTCCCACTACTGCTAGTCCTGGGATCCTTCACCATCCATTGTTGGCTTATTTTAATCCAGGCATACCTTTCAAGTTAAACTCTTCTCCATTATCCCATTTGAGACTGCAACCTATTTTCTACTAGAACACTAACTGATATAATTGTGAAGCATGAAAAAATTGTACCTGAGTATCTGATTCATAAATTTATTTCATAGATCTAATGTTAGGTGTATCCTATTATCCAGTGTTCTAGTTCATATATATGATTCAGAAACAAATATATATTTAAGGTATGACTTATGCCTTTGAGGGAAAAAAATCAAGGTGGAGAACAAGTTCAAATAGAAAGTAAGTGAAATAATAAAAGAGAAAGTAACCAACACATAGAACTATCTGGTAAACTATAAACAAGAACTAGGAAGTCAGGGAAAGTTTTGTGGAAAACAGTGGTATTACAGTGGGATCTTAAAGAATAGATCTTAAAGGGACGCCTGGGTGGCTCAGTTGGTTAAGCGGCTGCCTTCGGCTCAGGTCATGATTCCAGCGTCCTGGGATCGAGTCCCACATCGGGCTCCTTGCTCAGCGGGAGCCTGCTTCTCCCTCTGCCTCTGCCTGCCATTCTGTCTGCCTGTGCTTGCTCTCTCTCCCTCTCTCTCTGACAAATAAATAAAATCTTAAAAAAAAAAAAAAAAAGAATAGATCTTAAAGAAGAGAGAGGATTTAGAGAGCGTTAGTCAAGTAGAGTGGAGAGAAATGGATACTTTGAGCAAGAAAACTAAAATAAGCCAAAACACTAAATTGGGAAAGGATATGGCTGTTTGGTGAGCAAACAGTATAATGCCTGACTAGAAGAGAGAAAGCTTTATTTAAAACTATATAGCCTTAGCTAGTTTTAAGTCAGATAGGTGTAGCTATGTATTATACAATTTATATATTATCCTAAAGACAAGTAGTCTGAGAAAAAATGGGTTTTGCCATAAAACCAAAAATTAAAAGAGAGTATGGCCAGAAAAAATATACCTTAGTTTTAATTTCTATCTCTATTAAATAAACTTTAAACAGTCCTCAATTTACTCATTGTACCATTGGCCCAACTGTCTACACTATTCATTAAAAGCTGTCTACTTTGGTGCCCATACTTCAATTCTAGCCCCTTGGATGATTTTTTTTTAATAGGCTTCTAAATAGGACAAGCAATTCTCAACCAGAATACCTCTCATGCTTATCTCAGCCATTTTATGAAGGATGTTTTGAAGCTGCTTTAAAAATGTGTGCTAATGATCTACTGATTGTTTCTAAAGTCTTCCAGCTATCACACCATCAGTGAATTAATCAGATAAAGAGTTTATAGAATTTGAGACCAGTTCTATTATTAATATAACCTTCTTCAATATTTCTGCTTGCTACAGAGAAATTTATCAGGATTAAAAAAGATGCAATGGATCTAATTTGCTTAGCTTTTCCACTTTTCTAAAAGATTTGCCACTCAAGCCATTTCCTTACATTTTTTTTTCAAAATCTAAGGAAGCAATAAAACACCTTATTAAACAGTTAACGCTTACAGTACCAAGAATAGTTAGATTTCATCAATATGATTCTATTTTTATACACTTTATCATATACTAGGGTGAAAAAAGATATTTTTTGAAGATTTATTTGAGAGAGAAAGGGAGAGAGATGGTGCCCATGCTTATGTGCTGGGGGAGGGGCAGAGACAATTTTAAGCCGACTCTGTACTCACACAGCCCATCATGAGGCCTAACATGGGGCTCCATCTCATGACCCCTGAGATCATGACCTGAGCCAAAATGAAGAATTGGATGCTTAACCAACTGAGCCATGAAGATGCTCCAAAACACATTTTAATGTGGGTATTTTTGTGTCCCCATTTTACTGTGGACTACGATCAATTGTCAGGGTATAAAACAAATTATTAGTTTCAAAATACTTAACAAACATGCAAATGTACACATAGAAATAAATATTTCTATGTACAAAAATACACAGAGACATAGAACTTTAGCCTTCAATTAGGCATTGCCCCCTTCAGAATGTTCCCTCTGGGAAGGATGCAGTTATTCTAACAATGTTGCCATTATTTAAAACTATTACTAAGTCACCCTTTCAAATAGCTTTCATAGCCTTTCAAATAATCTTTTAAACATCCTTAATAGTGGTAAAATCTTGAAGGTACAAATGAGTTTCACAATCATGCAGAAATCATTTTATCAAGTTTTTCCAATAAAATATGGGTTCAAACTGAGTTATATAGTTTTTTTTTTAAATTGAAAAAGTACAAACAAAAACCAGTCCTTATAAAAGTGATCCTCAAAGTACGTTTCTTCTACTTACCAATGGACTAGAAATTGCAAAAGATTTGAAATAATTGTGACTAGCAGCAATACTTTTACAAGTGTTTAGCTTCCTAAAGTGACTACCTGGAATGACCACTCTCTTTCAAAAAATTATTAACAGCATGTTTGCAGGGAGAGGCAGAGTTTCATGACTCCACAGTCACACTTTGAAGTCACAGGGCATCTTTTTTTCCATGTAGTTAACCATATTTACTTCATTAATTCTCTAAATATCCCTTATGAGAGAAAGGCCAGATTATCATTCCTTTTTTTTTTCATTCAGCTGAATGAAGGCTGAATAAGGAAAGAATCTTGTTTATTTCATGAGTTGATAAATGAGTCTAGGCATACTGTGCTAGACTAACATTTGTGCAATGTAGTTAGCAAAATGTAAATGAAATGTTTTAGCTTTATGCTGGATAGAAAGGCATTAAATGAGGTAGATGTGTCATAAAATATTACAGAGATCTATTAAAATGATTATTAATTCACTGCACACTTGCCTGAAAGAATTCTTGCTTCATGTATGACAGCTACTTATTAAAGAGGCTGGCATCTACCTTAAAATACACTCATAAGCATTCTACTGGAGTCTACTTTATCAAAAAAAGAATGCTACTTGATTTTAGAAGGAAAAATATCTTCATTTTGAAAAACCAAAAACACAAATCAAAAAGAGAGGAAGAAAAATGGGCAAAGATCTATCAGCAAACTCATGTAAGAGCAAACCCTAGGGAAAGTGGTGAACAGTTGCTGGTTGTGGAGAGTTAAAAAACAACATAAATGGGGGCGCCTGGGTGGCTCAGTGGGTTAAGGCCTCTGCCTTCCGCTTGGGTCATGGTCTCAGGGTCCTGGGATCGAGCCCCACATCGGGCTCTCTGCTCAGCAGGGAGCCTGCTTCCTCCCTCTCTCTCTGCCTGTCTCTCTGCCTCCTTGTGATCTGTCAAATGAATAAATAAAATCTTTTAAAAAAACAAAAAACAACATAAATGCATGATTACAAGTCAAATTTTACTGAAATTATTGAAATGGCTATTCTTCTAAACTTTTAATTCTTCCGTTTGAGAAAAGAAAACCTGCTGCTCAATATTCTAGAATACCTATGTGCCCACTTCTTCCATTCTACTTATTCATTAAATAAATATTTAAGGCTCCCAGCAGCACCATATTTAAATAGGATATTAATGATCTGACAGGCCAAAGACAAATTTAGTCCTCACTGTTACTCCCGATCCTATTCAACAACTGAAACTGTAACAGCGCTCCAGCTGGTCTTAAGGGCTAACTTGCTTCAAGTTAACACCCTCCTTGTCTGCTGATTTAAGGTCCTTGATCTGTAATAAAACTAATTTGCTTTCTTTGAGATCTGCAGACCACTGGCCTTGGACTAAGAGACTAGAACCCTCCCAGGGCACAGAGATCCACAAGTATGCTTAAAGCCACCTCGACTTTCTGATAAGCCCAGCAATCTTTCAGCCAATTTTTTTTTTTTTCGTTTTAAGGCCACACGAATGACTTCAATGATCTCCCTTTGTCCACCTTTGTCAACCTTGCCCTCCACTGCATAAAGAACAGAGTACTCTTGTACAACCACCCCTGGGTACCAAGGAACCAGATCTTGCACAGCCTCCAAGTACCAAGATACTTGGAGAGTACTATACTCCCTTAACTGATTAAACCCCTTTAAAAACCTCTGGGCCACACAGAAACCTAGGAAGGCCTTTGGACAAAAGTCCATCTTCTCCCCCAGAGGGCTGGTCTCCTGAATAAAGCTCATATTCCTCTCCAACCAAAACTCATCTCTTGAAGAGAGGAGGGATGGGGGTAGGGGGCAAGAGAGTGATGGGTATTGAGGAGGGCACCTGCATTTGATAAGACTGGGTGTTATACTTAAATAATGAATCACCGAGCACTACACCAAAAACTAATTATGTGCGATAACAGTGGCTAACTGAACATAACTTGAAACACACACACACACACCAAAAAAACAAAACAAAACAAAAAAAACCAACAACAAAGAAACAAACAAACAAAAAACAACCAACCAAACAAAACCCTCCTCTCTTGGATATTGGTCTTTCCAGCAACAGGCAGCTGAACTTAGGTCTCCCCAACAAAATGATTCCAGTCTTTTAAGTAACACTTTTTAGGGATAATATTCCAAGAGTCTGAAAAAACTCAACTCCATTTTTAATGAGAGGTGTTAGTAATTAATGACTTACAAAACATAAAGAGTATCCAATGGGCATTCTGAGTCCTACATTTTGTACGGGGTTAAGTGACTGGACCAAGAATAACTCTCAGCCAGACAAGTTCTAATCACACCTCCCACACCGGCTGGCTGCTTAGCTCTGATAAAATCATGTTTCGGCGTGGGTGCCTCAGCTGTCTGGTCTATAAAATGGGGCAATTTAATAGGTACCTGTCCATACAACGCTCCTTTGAAGTTAACTAATGAATGCTGTCTTGGATGCACCTGAAACTATCAGATGCTACTAAAGTATTGAGTACTATCTGGAAAAGAACACGGGGTAATACATACACATTAGTGCTAAATACGGCAGTAATAATAACAGCCCCCACCCCCAACCCTCTCCTCATCTCCGCCCAGCTGCACAAAGCGTCCTTATAACCTCAGCCTAGCCAAGTCTGTACACTCTGGATCCACGACTGCAACAAAAGCAGCTAAAAGGCCAACACCAAAATGGACCAGACAAAAGAAAGTGGCTCTGAGCTGAGGCAACGGGCCACAGAAGGGGGTGTGTGCCGACTCTTCCCAGAAGCTCTCTGATGAAACAGGGCTCAGTTCCCCAACTCCGACTCGGAGGGCACCCAACAATCGACCCAGTCGCCCACCACCCGCTCCCTGCCCTCCGCCGGAACCCTGCTCCCCCTGCCCCCAAGCGTGGCCCCGATCTTCACGGCCCTGGCTCGCATCTCCAGACCCGGTGTAATTCCACCCGGTCCAGGGTCGCGCCCGGAAGGCTCCGCAGAGAGCCTCAAGTGCGCAAGTTAAACCGCTGGGGCCGCATCACCTGAGGCCGGGGCAGGAGGCAGCCAGGCCAGCCCCAGCCCAGCCCAGGCCAGCCCAGCCCAGCCCTCCAGCAGTCCTAGCTCCCCGACTGGAACGACTGGAACCTGGCAGAGCCACCACAGCCGGTCACGGCCGGCGGAGGCCAGACACCGTCGGGGAGGCGCGCCCCGCCGGGCTCTGAGCCGCCAGACCTTACCTGCGTCTGTGTCCGGGAGCCGTGGGCTCCGCGCCCCCTCCTGGCGCGCCCCACGCCCCGCAGCCCGGCTCTGAGGACTCGCAGCGCCGCGGCTCTAGCGGCCGCGATGCCGGTTCTGCGAGACGGGAAGCGACAGGAGCCAAACCCCGCGGAAAGCGCTCCGGCTCGCTTGGGTCTCGGCGCCCCGGCGCTCCGCACTACACACCGCCCAGCTCACTCACCTCGGTGGGTTCCGCCCCGGCTGAGTGTGGGCGACGCCCCGCCCTGACCCACTGCCTACCCGAGCGGCGCCAGCAGTGCCGGGCTCGGCGAGACCCGGACGAAGTTGTTCTCTCTTGCCGTCCCGGTGTCAGAGCAACCGAAGTTTCCTGGGCCTCCTGCAACCTCGGCCTCACCCAGTCGCAACCGGAGGTTTGAGTTCCGAGCCCACCTGCTGGGTCTGTTGCTTCTTGTGCCTTAATTTCCACCTTTGTTCAGCTGGGATTCATTAATAAACTGTTCTTGACTTCATTCTTGACGAATTACAGTTCCTTTGTGAGTTGATGACCAGAAGTAAATCAAAAGTGCTTATTCAGGGAGTGTTGTGGGGAGAGGGTCCTCTTGGAGTAAATCTTGCCTTGTCAACAGCACATCAAAATAATGAAGACAGATGATCCAGAGACTATAAATAAGGTTCGGAACATAAAAAAAGCAAGTTTTATTAGTTCGTTTGAGGAAGGGGAGGAAGCTCTAAGGAGGGAGCCTCTGAAACTGTATTGGTTTTTCTTCTAGATAGAAATTTCAGTTTGCCTGAAGTGGCTTATTTGGACTCCTGGGCAAGACTGGGGTTGCATGTAATGATTTCCCACCAGAGAATCTAAGGCAATCAATAACAAAACCAAAGACATCAAAAAGTATAGGAAACTACAGACCAATATACCTTACAAATATTAATACAAAACTCCACAATAAAACCCTGGCAACCTAAATCCAACATAAACAAAACATTTTATAACATGACCAAGAAGGACTTCCCTGAGGAATGCAAGTTGGTTTATTGAAGTAATACTCTTAGAAGAAAAGGCATATAGACATTGGGGAGGGTATGTGCTATGGTGAGTGCTGTGAAGTGTATAAGCCTGATGATTCACAGACCTGTATCCCTGAAGCAAATAATACATTCTATGTTAATAAAAACAATTAATTAAAAAAAGAAGAAAAGGCAAAGGCCACAGGATCATCTCAATAAATGAAGAAAAAACACTTGATAAAATCTAACACGTTTTCATGATAAAAACATTCAACTAAAAGGGAACCTCCTCAACATGATAAAAGGCATCTATAAAAAACCCAAAGCTAAGATCATACCTAATGAAGAGTTTCCCCTAAGATCAAGAATAAGACAAAAATGTCCTCTCTTCCTACTTCTTTTCAACTTTGTACTGCAGGTTTTAGCTAGGACAATTAGGCTAGAATGGTTAAATATCTAACAGTAAATACAGCAAATACAAGACAAAGAATTATTGAGGAAAACCAAGACAATTGCCCTTGGAACTGAAGGGCATTAGGACACAAGCTTTCACCTCAGTGGATAGAAATGATCTATACCAAGCTGTATTATTGTGAAATTTCAAAGCATATAATGGCCAGAGAAAAGATTTTAATAGATTCCAAGGAGGGAAAACATAGATCATTTATGAACCTTCAGAAATTAAAATGACATTTGACTTTTTGACAGAAACAAATTCTGAGGGAAAATTATGTCCAATCTAAAAAATAACATGAGGTTAAAAACAGATATTTCAGATATGCAAAATTTTAAGTATTTTTTTTTTCATGCATCCTTTCCCAGAAAACAATTGGAGGGTGTGCTCCATTACAACAAATGGTTTGCCAGAAGAGAGAAGTGAAATTTACACCCAAGTCAACTATGGTTGGCACAGTGGCCCTCAAAAAGATGTTCACACCCTAATCTCTGGAACCTGTAAATATGTTACATTACATAGCAAAAAGGACTTTGCAGATGTCATTAGAGTTAGGAACTCAAAATAGGAAGACTACCCTAGATGATCCAGGTAGGCCCAATGTAATCACATGGTTCTTTAGAAGCAGAAAAACTCCAGCTGGAATCAGAAAGATGAGACATAAGGGAATATTAGAGAGATTTAAGGCCTAAAACTTGCTAGAATCTCCCAGTGCTAGAGGAAACCATATGAAAAACACAAGGAAGAATGTGGGCAGCTCATAGAACCAGAAACCTGGCTAGATTCACGGTTTTTTGTTTTGTTTTTTAAGAAATAAATTTTTAAATTTTTTTTTAAAGATTTTATTTATTTATTTGTCATAGAGAGAGAAGCGAGAGTGAGCACAGGCAGACAGAGGGGCAGGCAGAGGCAGAGGGAGAAGCAGGCTCCCTGCCAAGCAAGGAGCCCGATGTGGGACTCGATCCCAGGACGCTGGGATCATGACCTGAGCCGAAGGCAGCTGCTTAACCAACTGAGCCACCCAGGCGTCCCAAGAAATAAATTTTTAGAAGTACAAAGTTTATTACCAACAGGCCTGGCAGGAGAAAGACAAGACAAAAAGTCTTAGCACTTTCTGATTAAGGCATGTAATTTAGTCTCTTATTTACTATGAAGCCAAGAATATAGTCAGAGAAATGACAGGGTTGAAAAATCTGGCAAATAAAAACAGTATACCCAGTTAAAATTAAGTTTTGGACAAAATTTTAGTATAAAAATACTTATACTAAAAAAATCTTTCATTGTAAGTTCAAATTCAACTGGTTATCCATAGTGACCTAAAAAGTGAGCCCTCAAAACAATGGTCCTCAACACTGATGGTACATTGGTAGCTCCTAAAGGGCTGGTGAGGATACCCATGCTCACTGTCACCCTGGTATGACTGATTCAGAATTCCCTGGGGTGGGAGCCCAGTTGAGTCCAGTGTACAATCAAGGTTAAAAACTGGAACCCTAGAGAGGAGTCAAGGTGTACAGGTCTGGTGAACTGAAACCAACCTCCCCTGCCAGTTTACAACCTGTAAGTAAAAAAAATATTCTAACAAATTTTCTAACAAATATTCGTAGTCTCAAAGTTACCAGTGAAGACTATGGTTTTCAATACTTTGCAGAAGAGCTTTAATTTTTTTTTGTACAGACAGATAAAAGCTCCACTTCATGGTTATAAGGTACCAAATAAATACTAATTTAACTACTAGGTAATTGGTATCTCAATATTTACTGATAGTATATGGCACCCTACCAGATATAATGGCTAGCAGAGTATGAAGTCATCTCAAAGTCCCTATGTCAGTAGTCTTCGCACTACCTAAGAGTTGAGGTTTCTAACTTCTGGCTTCAGTTACAATTACCATTCAAAATTAAGATCAATAACAAGGGAATTATAACTTATGCCTAGAGACCCAAAACTGTGTGCCACAACTCCTGCCATTTGAGATTAGAGCAGGGCTTTTAGGTGATCTGAGACAGCAGGCAGTTAGAAAGAAAAACTTGAGTTAATGGCATCATTTGCAGAGGCAATCTTGGAAGTTGTGAGACCACCATGGGAAGACAAAGAGTCCTTAGGAAAATTCTAGGTTTAGGACCACAGCAGAAAAAGAGTTAAAGAAGTTCCTGTTGGAAAGACTGGAAAGAACTATAAGAAAACCATGTTGTAGAAAGCAAAGGCTTTCCATAGGAGTATGAAGAACGAGTAGATGGTGTTGGACATGGCATAGAGGTGAAGGAGGAAGAGGAAAGGCCACTCGGTTTGATGACTCACAAGGCAGTACAGGATAGCTCAGCTGTTGGGCTCTGGAACCAGAGGCCCCTGGCTTGAATCCCACTTAAATTCATAAAACCTTAGGACAAGTTTCTTTGCCTTAGTTTCTTCATTCAAAAATAGGAAATAATGTAGAGTTATTATGAAGTTTCAATGATTTTATCTACATAAAGTGCTTAAAATGATATCTCACATAGAGTAAGGACTCAGAAAATACCAGTTGTTAATTGCTAGTATTATTGACAAGCTTTAAGAAAACAGTTTGTGTAGAATAATACTTTAGTTGGGTCTCATTTCAGTGAAATGACGCAAATCCAATTCAAGTTGACCCAAGGACAATATTCACAGGAATAAGTCTATGATAGTTTTATGCATATTCAGATCTAAGTGCTCAGATGTTGCCATCAGCAGGATATCTCAATCTTTTGGCATTATTTTTCCGTGTTGGCTTTATTTTTAGGCAGGATCAGCCTATGCAGTGGCAAATTTGGCCTCCAGTAACTCCAGGCTGAAATTCAAGCTGTTTAGCGATTGCAGTGGAAAAAGAATACCTCTTTCCCACTAGTCGTAGCAAAGTTCTAGAACTGAGGCTTAGTATACAGACTTTGACTGCATGCCCACTCTCATCAATCACTATGAAAAGAAGGAGGTAACTAGAAGGTTGGCCAAGTGAGTGTCATTTACTCACCCATAAAACTCATGTGTGAGTGTATTGAGATGTGGGTGTTGGGAGGAATTAGCCTCCTTACTCAGGCCATAAAGGTTGAAAGTGGAAGAGGTATAATTTCCAAAAAGAATGTTGGGTACTATTATCAGAATATGGAGATGGATATTTAGGCAGGCAAAAATAAAATGTCTATTTTAAGGGGTGACTGTATGGTTAAATGAGCATGGAATAAAAGATTACTGAACATCAGATAAAGAGCCAGGCTGAAGCTTGAGTGATGGTAGAAATCTGTATGTAAGTTTAGAGACTTTCTTCAAAATGTTCATCATCTCAGGAAGAAAAATAAAAGCAGTCTAATGATATGATTTACATGAGGCCCAGACTTGGGAAAGTTAGCATGCTCAAAGGACAAGGATCAAAGGGATGATTGTTTCATAAAAGAAGTGCTGGTGAATCTGTGGGTCCCAGATTGGGCAGGGATGCAACAAGGCCAGAAAAACACTGGCAAAGTAATCTCTACGTTCCTGCAGTAGGAATATTACACAACTAATGCTGAAGTTATAGAGCAAAGCAATGCTCCTAGAGATGGGTACGTAACAGGAATGGAGATGGGAAAAGCCTTCAGGAAAAAGTAGCTGTGTGTTTTCCCTTTGACACTCTTTCTTCTTGACATAGAAGACTATAGACATACTGCAATTTGAACTCAAATCAACTGAAATCTGAAAAAGCTGAATAAATCTGATTTTGTATTTACAAGTAATCAATACACACTAATTTGTATTTTATTACTGTTGGAATGAAATGTGACTCCATCCAAAACACTTTAGTGACACTAAACCATAGGCTTATTTAGTTACTATATTAAATTATAATGATATATAATACAGTTATATATACTAATTAAAATACTTAACATATTTATCATAAATATAGATTAAATAAATTAGCCTTACTAAAATCAGGACAGAATTTTTTTTTTTTAAAGATTTTATTTATTTATTTGACAGAGAGAGATCACAAGTAGACAGGCAGGCAGAGAGAGAGAGAGAGAGAGGGAAGCAGGCTCCCCGCTGAGCAGAGAGCCCGATGCGGGACTCGATCCCAGGACCCCGAGATCATGACCCGAGCCGAAGGCAGCGGCTCAACCCACTGAGCCACCCAGGCGCCCCACGACAGAATTTTTTTTTAACCAGGTATGTTCATTCCCTAATCTTTGCAACACTAATAGGAAAAATCTTCTTTCAAAGAAAAGCATGATATTATGAAAATATCAAAGAAGACTTGAGATTTATGATTTATTAGCTACATAATCTTGCGCAAGTCACCTACTTACTTAAGACTGATCTTAAATGGTATGTCTTAGTCCTGTTCTGTTCTATTCTGATTATCAGATGTGAACATTATGTGACAATGTCTTATAAACAACAAAATCATTTAAATAGGTCATTTTTTATTAGAAATATTTTACAATTTAGATACCTACTTGATTAATCCAAATTAGATAGACTTAACATTAATTTCTAGCCTACTCATAAAGGATATACATTTTAAGACTAACTCTTCATTTAAGTACTTCCTTCCAAATTATTGAGGCAACTCCCCAATCACAGTCTTCTGCCCCTCACTGAGTTGTGTTTTCTCAGTTAATAATTCAAAGTAGTTGTTCAATCAATTTTTTTTATCGGAGTCAATACAACCAATTGATTTATCGTAACAGAGACTATTACTAGTTTCAAAGAGGTTACATATCCTTTCCACCTTCAAATGTTAAGGGACCCATTCCAAATGTTAGTTGTTCAGTTTTAGAATTTATTCATTTTTAAAGATTTATTCATCTATTTTAGGAAGGGTGGGGGGGGGGAGAGAGAGAGAGAGCACACACATGAGCAGAGGGGCATAAGGAGAGGGAGAGACTCTCCAGCAGACTCCTCACTCAGCACAAAACCTGATGTGGGGCTCCATCCCAGGACCCTGAGATCATGACCTGAGCTAAAGTCTAGAGTGGGAAGCTCATCCTTCTGAGCCACCCCAGTGAAAACCCTGGTTTTAGAATTTAAATGAAATTGGTAACGGAAGCAGTTGTTTTTCATCAGAGAGTAAGAAAGAGGGAGAGAAGAGAAAACGCAAAAAAATGTGATTTACATGTGCTGCCTTGCCAAAATAATTCAAGCAAATATAACCACTTAAATATTATGACAGTTTTTATTCGAGCTAACTCTAGCAGCAGTGGATCTGAATCTATCAGACTGCCTACTCTTGCTTTCCCTGCAAAAGGTTCAACTTGCAGTGTGTCCTAAATTTTAAGTTTATGGTCTTGGGCCCTGAAGACATGAAATTCACAAATTTGCCAAAATAGCATCATTTATATTGGTATATATCATTTCATATACCTCTCTGTCCCATAAACTATTTATATTCGAAGTAGATGCCACTATTGTCCTTTAATGGAGGAGTCACAAATTTACAGTCTTATAGTTTCATTTGCAGTCTTTACTGTTAGCTACCCAGTAAGTGAAGATGCCCCTATCAGTAATTCTTGAAATAAATAAAGAAATAGAGGAAGGAAGGAAAGGGAAGGGAAAGGGAAAAGAAAAAAGGGAAGAAAGGAAAAGAAAAGAAAGGGAAAAGGAAAGGTTATGGTTAGCGGCTTGCTCTAAGAGTATTACCTAGAGGTCAAAGTTCTAGACACAGTGCCTTCATGAAATTGGGCCATTTAAATTAGACATTTCACAGGAACGGAATGAATGCCACTGTGATGCCTGAAGGCGCTCTGAATACTGGGGATAGTTTAGTCCTGTCTTCTCCAGTCAGGATCATGAGGCGGATTCTACTTCTGCAGGGTTTGTCCACGTACAGCGAGAGGGCGTTATGGCACAGATTCCTTGGCTGTAGCTTCAGCCTTCGTCTTCAAGAGCCAAAAAGCCAAATGCTGATTTGAGTGTCATTTGTGTAATACATCATCTTTATTTTGACATCATCTTTATTTTGAAAACCAATTACATTACTATTTTGTGGTGTTACTATATCCAAAGTTGAATGAAAAAAAATTCTCTGAACTGATTTTGTGAAGCAATGAGTCCATGAAAGAAAGAAAGCAAAAAAAGTTAATATGGTTGCCCTCAGGAAGCATTTTGTTTCGTCAGGGAATGAGGCGTCTGAGAATCTTTGGGTCTAGCTCATGAACAGGGCATAGGTTGGGAAACTTAAGAATGAATAACCTTGGTCGGTTAAGATCAGAGAGGAAGGAAAGATTGAGGACATGATGGCAGTACCTTGTACTGACAGAGCTAGCTGAAATGTACCTTGCATGTCTACCAATCTCAAGTAAAGATGAGCAAGGAGAATCACCAAGGTGCACCGTAATGAGCACCTCGCTGCTGCGGCGCTAAGCAATGATTAATGATTGTATTATAATACTAGACTTTTAAAATTATTAATATAATTTATGCCAACATTGCAGCACCATTTAAAATAAATTTTCAGGGGCGCCTGGGTGGCTCAGTGGGTTAAGCCGCTGCCTTCGGCTCAGGTCATGATCTCAGGGTCCTGGGATCGAGTCCCACATCGGGCTCTCTGCTCGGCAAGAAGCCTGCTTCCCTCTCTCTCTCTCTCTCTGCCTTCCTCTCCGTCTACTTGTGATCTCTCTCTGTCAAATAAATAAATAAAATCTTTAAAAAAAAAATAAAAAAAAATAAAATAAATTTTCAGCTTTAATCCGATACTCAAGAATTCATTCTACACTGGTTATTTTCAGTTTTGGCCTTGACTTTGGCCAAATATGATATAAATATTCAGTTGTTCAAACAAAATGCATATTTGGTGCACTGCAATGGGAGATTTAGTTAAACTTTCCATGCAACTCAGTAACTGCTTCTATAATATCCTGGAAGAAAGCTATTCAGTTCTGTTAGGGCTCTTCCAGTGATGAGCAATTTACTTGTGAACAAAGCAAAATTTTCCTTGTCTTGTTAGTAGACAGCTCTAATTAATCAAATTTTCTTTACCATATCATCCTGAAATCTTCCTCATGACATTTGGTTCACTACCCTTAATTCTGTCCTCTGATGGAACACAGTAATAGAATACCTGCTTCATAAGATAAACCTTTAAAGATCTGCAAGCAATCCACTGCCGTTTCATTTTCAGGCTAAGTGTGATCAGGCCTTCAGCTATTTATGGCACACACAGGCCACACACGTCAGTGTCCTAGTGCTCTCCTCTAATATTTGATACCCTTCTTTAAAAATGTAGAACCCAGATTTAGAGCCTACATTCGCTCAAGAGATTTTTATTAAGAATCTCTCTTGTGGGGCACCTGGGTGGCTCAGTGGGTTAAGCCTCTGCCTTCAGCTTGGGTCATGATCTCAGGGTCCTGGGATCGAGCCCCGCCTTGGGCTCTCTGCTCAGCGGGGAGCCTGCTTCCCTCTCCCTCTCTGCCTCTTTGCCTACTTGTGATCTCTCTCTCTGTCAAATAAATTAAAAAAGAATCTCTCTTGTGTGTCTGTAGAGTGGGAAGATACAGCACTGAACAGAACAGCTAAAAATCTTGCCCCTGTTGAACTTACATTCGCACAAGGAGCGATAACAAATAAGTAAAACCCACTGGCGTGTCATAAAGTAAAATACACTATGGAGGAAAGCAAAGCAGGGAAGGCAAATAAGACGTTCTGAGGGTAGGGGTGGGGTTCCATGTCATAAACCTCCCTTGAAGTACTCTGTTTCCAAGGATGCTGCTTCCTGTTGGGACCCTGACTGATACAGTGCTATCGGAGTAGATAGGGAAGAGGTAAGCCATGTGCACACCTGAGGACACACATACTCCAGGAGCAGCTGGTTCAAAGGCATGTTGCTACACACATAGTCTGGGAGTGCGGAGTACAGAAGACCTTTCATCTCCCTTGACCACTGCATTATATGCCCATCGGTGTAGTCAAAGGTTGTAGCCATACTCTTTGTTAATAAGTTTGTTATAACTCTAATCTGATTCTTTTAAGATTTTATTTAATTTTTTTTTAAGATTTTAGAACAGAATACAGGATTATACATGTGTATCAATTTTTGTCTTTTTTCATTAAATTTAACAGGCACCCACTATATCAAATGTCATGCTACTTACTGGGAATCCAGTGGTTAATACCATGAGAGTGGTTTCTACTCCTCTGGAAGTTTTAGCCTAGGGTAGGCAACAAATAATCACACAAATAAAAGTAAAATTAAAATTCTAAGTGCTATGTAAGGAAGGTACAATGTAGTATGACAGACCATACCTGAAGAATTCGACTTCAGTATGGATGTTCAGGAAAATCTGAGAAAAATGATGATTGAGATAAAAGTGAAAAAAGAAAGTGGGCAATTTGGTGAAACAGGAAATTAAAAACATTCTAGAAGAAGAAAAGAGTATGTAAAGGCTCTAGAGATGAACATGAATTGTCAGTTCGAGAAACTGGAAAGAAGCCCTTAGGTTTGACACAGATCCAGAGAATAAATGTATAAGGAAAAATGAGGCTAACAAAATAAAAAATGGCTAGATCATGCAGGGCCTCATGAGCTATGGTAAATATTTTGTTGTTTATTTACAAAGTAGTGAGTATCCACTGAAGAGTTCTAGCAGCTGTGTGAACGCATCAGGTAAGTGTTTTGAAAATACCTGTCTGGTAACAGCATGCAGAATGAATCGGAAGGAGTTAAGAATAGACTCAAGAATACCAATTAGGGGCTACTTTAGTAACCTTGAGGAGAAATGTTGGGATTACGGAAGGAATGGAATACCCTTCCTCTTTGAGAGATCTTGAGGTGAAATTGTCACAAAAGAGAAAGTTGGTGCCTATGACGACTGCACTCTATTTCTGGTTTGCATAATTGGCTAGATGGTAGTAGCGTTCAGATTAAAAGTAGACTACTTTAAGAGACCCATGCTTTAGAAAGAAAGGTGGTGAATTTGGATATAGGAAATCTAACATTGTCCATAAAGATATCCAAGAAGAAAGGTCAAGCAGGCAGATGGGAATGTGGATCTGGGGCTCCAAAGACAGGTCTCCATACAACCAACCAACTCTACAGCTTCTCATCATCATACTGGTTTTCTGATACATAGTTACCAAAATTCCAAAAATCCTGATTCTATTTTTAGCTGTTTTTATTTCTGAGTCCTCTGAAATTTGGTGATGTACTTTCCATGTACTCTTCCAGTTTGGTGACTATTAACCAGACAGTGTTAAATCCTTATCAAGAGCTCAGTTTGGAAACCTTAAATCCCAAGTGGATACTGACTGTGATTCGAAACAGCATTCTCCAAGCTGTGCGTGTTCTCTGGGCTATTAGCATATATTTTACATTTCTGGCCGGCCCTGTGCCGCCTTCTTTTCTTTCTTCTTGGTATATGTGTCTTTCCTATTTCTGCTGTGTACTTTTGGCATGATAGCCTCAAAAGATAGAAATGGGTAGCTAAAAAAGTAGAGAAAAAAATGAATAAACTTTTAAGGTACCAAAGCTTTAAGTGTAAGCTTTAAGTGTTTACTTAAAAAATGACTAAGGGAAGAACATTACATAGCAACCATGTGTGTTTATTGCTTTTTGGTAAATCTAGGCTATTCCTTTTACTGATTCATTGTGTGTCTGTTCTGGTACTTAGTATAAAGTTATCAGGAACAGCCAGCTGTAATATCCCTGGTTATATGTAGAGCATGGCTCCATGTTTTCCACTGTCCTAGATGATGTTCCAAATCCCAATCTTTCATACACAGAGCTGAATTCTAAGGCATCTTACACATCTCTACACAACCCAGAGGTCAACTGTCTGTCTTCTTCTCAGTCAGCTCTTTTCTGTTTCCACAAGAAGGCAAAGCTCACCAAGCATACTGTAAACTTTGCAGCTTTGCGGATCCCAGCAAGATCATGCTACCCCCCACCCCAGCATATATCTTTCAAAAATCTGATTTTTTTTAAAAGATCCTATGTATTTATTTGACAGACAGAGATCACAAGTAGGGAGAGAGACTGGCAGAGAAAGGAGGAAGCAGGCCCCCCACTGAGCAGAGAGCCCAATGTGGGCCTTGCGGGGCTCAATCCCAGGACCTGGGATCATGACCTGAGCCAAAGGCAGAGACTTTAACCCACTGAGCCACCCAGGTGCCCCTCAAAATCTGATTCTGCTGTCCCTTCCCAAGTCTCTGCTTCTGGCCACACCATCACTAGACTCCTCTTTAGACACTCCCATCTCACAGGTCTCAGCTGAGACCTCCTGGTTTCTGTGCTCCTAGATGTTTCTTCCTCAGGAATTTCTATCTCTGCTTCTCAATGTTTCTTCTATAGAGCTATTTAGTGTTTTCCTAGTTTCTAGCTCTAAGTTTTCACACCTCACAGAGCTCACCAACAAAGGACCTTCCAGGTAATAGGATCTAGTCTCCGAGGGCAGTGGGAGATGGTGAATCATATTGAGTATTTTTTAAAAAAATGTGAGATATTTATGACATTTTCTCATTCCTCCCACACAGAAGGAAAATCAGGCTCTTTTTCTCAGTGTCTCAAAGCCACCCCAGGGAAAAGAGTACTTTTGGGAGGAATGTAAAACTGGAATTACTATAGAGGGTATTCACTAAAAAACACTCTTAACATTAGACTGGAGGGGAAAGTAAGAAATCTGGGAAATTAGGAGGGGTGGAGGGGATGAATTATTTTGGAGAGGTTATAAGAAATGTAGACAATTTATACCCAGAAAGTACTGCATTATAACAACCTATGTTTTATTTGAAAAAAGTTAATGAAAGGCAATCCAGTAACTAGTAAGGCAATTGATCTCCAAGTAGAGAAATAGTGTGATAAATATGCATACTAGTTTGAATCTATAGTCTACCACAACTGGTTAATGACTGAGAAAATTAAGAAGGAATCCATTTTCCTGAGATGTGTGAAAGATCCATCAGAATGACTAGCTTTATCAGTGATCCACACCAGAAATTTTGAAAATTAGTATATGGATGTTAGAAATGATTCTTTATTCATGTTGTCCATGGGGTTTAAAGTGTACAGACTGGCAAAAACAAAACAAAACACTTCACAGTTACCTCCAGGCTTGCATGAATAGCTAATAAAAATCTTCTAATCCCAGGAGACTATGCTGTTGAGAGTACCCTAACCCTAAGGACGATATTGGGTCATGTGTATAGGTACTTCTGGAGGTGTCTGTTATCTGATCTTACCGGAAAGTTGACAGACTCTTATAACTAGAACATTACTGCCTCTGCCTTGGTGAATCTTTCTTCTCTTATTATTATTATTTTTTTTAAATCATTTTTTAAAATTTATTTTCAGCATAACAGTATTCATTGTTTTTGTACCACACCCAGTGCTCCATGCAATCCGTGCCCTCTCTAATACCCACCACCTGGTTCCTCCAACCTCCCACCCCCCCACCTCTTCAAACCCTTCAGATTGTTTTTCAGAGTCCATAGTCTCTCATTGTTCACCTCCCCTTCCAATTTCCCCCAACTCGTTCTCCTAACTCCCCATGTCCTCCATGCTATTTGTTATGCTCCACAAATAAGTGAAACCATATGATAATTGACTCTCTCTGCTTTACTTATTTCACTCAGCATAATCTCTTCCAGTCCCGTCCATGTTGCTACAAAAGTTGGGTATTCATCCTTTCTGATGGAGGCATAATACTCCATAGTGTATATGGACCACATCTTCCTTATCCATTCGTCCATTGAAGGGCATCTTGGTTCTTTCCACAGTTTGGCAACCGTGGCCATTGCTGCTATAAACATTGGAGTACAGATGGCCCTTCTTTTCACTACATCTGTATCTTAGTAGAGAGCCCAGATATGGACCCTCAACTCTATGGTCAGTTAATCTTTGACAAAATGGGAAAAAATATACAGTGGAAAAAAGACAGTCTCTTCAATAAATGGTGCTGGGAAAACTGGGCAGCTATATGTAAAAGAATGAAACTCGACCATTCTCTTACACTGTACACAAAGATAAACTCAAAATGGATAAAAGGCCTCAACGTGAGACAGGAATCCATCAGAATCCTAGAGGAGAACATAGGCAATAACCTCTTCGATATCAGCCACAGCAACTTCTTTCAAGATATGTCTCCAAAGGCAAAGGAAACAAAAGCCAAAATAAACTTTTGGGACTTCATCAAAATCAAAAGCTTCTGCACAGCAAAGGAAACAGTCAAGAAAACAAAGAGGTAACCCACGGAATGGGAGAAGATATTTGCAAATGACAGTACAGACAAAAGATTGATATCCAGGATCTATAAAGAACTCCTCAAACTCAACACACACAAAACAGATAATCATATCAAAAAATGGGCAGAAGATAAGAACAGACACTTCTCCAATGAAGACATACAAATGGCTATCAGACACATGAAAAAATGTTCATCATCACTAGCCATCAGGGAGATTCAAATTAAAACCACATTGAGATACCACCTTACACCAGTTAGAATGGCCAAAATTAGCAAGACAGGAAACAACATGTGTTGGATGGGATGTGGAGAAAGGGGAACACTCTTACACTGTTGGTGGGAATGCAAGTTGGTGCAGCCTCTTTGGAGAACAGTGTGGAGATTCCTCAAGAAATTAAAAATAGAACTTCCCTATGACCCTGCAATTGCACTATTATTATTATTTTTTAAGATTTTATTTGATGGAGAGACACAGCAAGAGAGGCAACAGAAGCAGAAGGAGTGTGAGAGGGAGAAGCAGGCTTCCTGCTGAGCAGAGAGGCCTATGCGGGGCTTGATTCCAGGACCCTGAGATCATGACCTGAACGGAAGCCGGAAGCTTAACCCACTCAGCCACCCAGGCACCCTTTTCTGTCCTTTAAAGGACAGAAAGACAAGGACAGAAGACAAGCACAAAGTCTTTTTAAAGGACAGAAGACATCGATGTCATTGAGTTTATACAATAGGTTAGTAATTTTTTTGTCCCCATTTGTGTGTGTGTGTGTGTGTGTGTGTGTGTGTGTGTGTGTGTGTGTGTGTTGTGGTAAAATACACATAACAAAATTTACCACCGGAATGATTTTTAAGTGGACAGTTCAATGATATTAAATACACTCATAATAGAGTGCTATCATCATCACCATCCACTTCCAGAACTTTCTATTTTTTTCAAACTTAAACTCTGTACCCATTAAATAACTCCCTATTGTTCCCTTTCCCACCCAGTCCCTTGCAACTACCATTCAACTTTTTATCTCTATAATTTCAACTACTCTGAGCACCTCGTGTAAGTGGAATAATACAGTATTTCTATCTTTTTGACTGGCTAATTTCACTTAACATAATGTCCTCAAGCTTTATCCATGTTATAACATATGTCATAATTTCCTTCCTTTATAAGGCTGGATATTATTCCACTGTCACTTTTTTTTTTTTTTTTCTTTTGGCCCACTTTTTTCCTCTAGGATTTATAGCTGGGGAAATTTTGGCTTGAGACTTGTTTTCATTGAAATACTCCATCTGGTAGCAAGAGTTTGGGGGAGGAGAAGAGTCCTTACTTATGTCTGTTGAACCAGAATATTGTTATTTACCAAAAGTATCTAATAATTAGGATTGATCAAATTGGCTTAAGACAGTTAATCAATGTTTAGTATAAAATATTATCAACAACTTTATTTATTTATGAAATCTCAGGATTATAAACCATTTTTAGAAGAAATGTAGCCATATTCTGTGAATAGTGTTACAGTCAAGTAGGAAAATTTTTAACAATATAAAATTCTTAGTTTTTATTCATTTATTTCAAAGCTGCTTCCCAAATAAAATAATTCTAAGTAATTCTTTAGAGCTAGACTTTTGATATCTAAATGGGGTCAGAGTTTGGATTCAGCCTTTTAGAATTATGACTTTTTAGCCACATATACATAGAAAAATGATTTTTTAGTTTCGAGTTAATTTTTTGCAGGTGTTCTCATTGCTTAAAGTGGGGCACAAAGGAGAAATTCCCTTACAAATGCTGTGCCTGTTCTAGGACAGGAAACTCTCATTTCTGCATTATTATTACAATTCAGAAAGAGCCCAAGGAGGAGCCAAGGTGAACAAAGAGAGGGAATTACAAGAAATCAAACAGAAAATGTTGCCCAAAGGAAGCAAACATGATAGGAATTGGAGACAAAAGAAATGATCAAGTTCAGACTGATGAAATAAATAAGTGCCCACTACAAAATCTCTATCTTGGGTCTAAGTGTTTAAAATTATATTTTTGAAATGTAAATTATTATTATTTTTTTAATTTTATTTTTTATAAACATATAATATATTTTTATCCCCAGGGGTACAGGTCTGTGAATCGCCAGGTTTACACACTTCACAGCACTCACCATAGCACAAACCTCCCCAATGTCCATAACCCCACCCCCCTTCACCCAACCCCCCTCCCCCCATCAACCCTCATTTGTTTTGTGAGATTAAGAGTCATTGTTTTCTAGTATTGGAAAAAAAATGAATGCTTTTCTCTGCTGGGAGATAAAATAACATATATGCGAGCTGATTCACTAAACATTACAATGTGCTAGGCTCTTTGAAAAAACAGTACCTTTGTTTTTTAACTCCTTACTATTCAGCTCAATACTAAGAACATATGACTCGCTTATGTATGCAAGTTCATCGTAATAGGAAAGCAGTAAGACTGGTGGAAAGATAAAATTGGCACTTTTAGAGGATGTACATTTACTTAAGATGGAAACAATCTAGAAAAAAAATAGGAGGTATCTCAGAACCCATCCAGATGTAGCAACAGCTTCTTAAAGTAAGAGAGTTCCCCATATATCAATCTAAAAATGGTGAAAATGTTGGTAATAAAATTTCATCATATATGAAAAAAAAAAAAAAGAGAGAGAGAGTTCCTCATGGAGACTTTAGCTATGGATGATGCCACTGGTGCAGGGTAAGGATTCCTTCAACGCAACAACTTGCCTCTGCTTCCTAGGGTTCTGGGCCTGTTAACCCACCAGATAGAGGTAATTGGGGGAGAACAACCCAAGAACATTCCTAAAGATTTGCTGCAAAACAAAATGATGAGATGGTCAGTCTCCCAAGAGCATCCTTCAGCAGGACAAGCTTGCGTTGGAGATCATTTCTGAAAAGTACTACAGAGAATAGAGCCTTTACTGTATTACACATGTGGGCATCCTCAAAGGTAAAATTTAAAGAACTCAGGGTAAGCCTGAGGTATGTAAGGTTACAAAAGACAAGAGTCAAGTGTGTGTGTATAATATGCATGTAAATATTGCCACTAGGTATGCATGTTATTTACAGGTAGCCAGAGCTTAGAACTTTAAATGCCAGAACTAGAACCATTTTTCCTGGGCCTCAATCACCATTCAGAAACTGTGTCTATCACCTCTTCCCAAATCTGTATTACCTATTAAAAACAAGTAAATTATTTACTTTGAGGTCAAACATCACACTAGACATGTTAAGATCCTGAAGAGCTCAATTTGTCACTGAAATTAGCAATATTTTAGGAATATAATGTGTGTTTTCTCTATCGTCACCCATTAACTCCCAAAGTAGCAAGTTGACATCCGAAAACCATTTTTAAAGGACTAGTCAATAAACTTTCATGATTAAAAAATACTTTAACATAGAATAAAACCTATTTAAAATGTTTTTAAAAACACAAACTTCCTTGGGGCACTGGGGTGGCTCAGTTGGGTAAGCATCCAACTATTGATTTCAGCTCAGGTCATGATCTGAGGTTGTGATATTCAGGCCTGTGTTGAGTTTCATGCTGGGCGTTGGCCTGCTTAACATTGTCTCTCTCCCTCCAACCCCCACCACTAGCTAAAAAAAAATAATAAAATAAAAACCAAAGCTTTCTTGTCTTATAACAATATTTCTATCTTAGTATTTTATACCACCACCAACGAGAGGACAGGGAATATAAAATTTATGGACATTCTTAAAATATCTGAGCTTGTAAACGTTAATTCATACTTTAGGTATTCTTAATGAAGATGGAAGCAAAAAAAAAAAAAACCATTAAGATTTGTGCTTTTGGTAAAAACAAGGCACTTTAGAGCCCCGATGATACTTTAATGTTTATCCTTTCCCCTAATTCCATTAGCACACGTTTTTTCATCAAAAAGTTTTGGTGCTTATAACTTTGGTTGTCTGGTCATCTCATTCTGCTCTAACTTGCAGCATAAATTCTGGGTGAGTCATATAAATTCTCTGAGTCTTAACCTATCTGTCAACCTCGTTTTAAGTATCTGAGTGCATGAATATATTTCTGGGGAGAGGATTCGCAGCTGCCAATAGCTTCTTAAAGGAGCATACAATACAAAAGGTACAAAAGGGGAACAATTTTAAAAATCACTGATGTAGGTATTTTTTTTTAAAGGTTTTATTTATTTATTTGACAGAGAGAGAGAGATTACATGAGCAGAGAGCCTGATGAGGGGCTCAGTCCCAGGACCGTGGGATCACAACCTGAGCTGAAAGCAGAGGCTTAACCCACTGAGCCACCCAGGCGCCCCTGATATAGGTATTTTTTAAGGCCTTGTAATAAACGTTGTTTATTGGTGCCTGTCTAGATTCCCTTTACAGGTCGGTCCATTCACCTGTGAGATGTTGTCAGTGTCAAGAGAACTCAAGATGCCTTCCTGCCTAAGGGAAAGTCCTCAGGGAAATGGGAGCCACCTTGCCTGGATGGCTGTCTAAACCACCACCCCAAATCCCTGCCACAAGGCAGGAGAGACCTCAAGCAATGACTGACTGGCATGTGGTAGAGAGGCAAATCTTGGGATAGGATCAATTCTCTGGTACAATTTGAGCAAGTCTTATTTTCTTTCCCTCTTTCTTCTCTTCAAAGTATTCCTGAAGAATCACTTGAATAGAAATCCCTGCCTTAGGCTCTGCTTCCAGGAAAATAGAGTAAGAGAAGCATCTTTGAGCTCTGGGAAGTGGTTTTAGGATATAGACTCAAAGGATGGGTTTCTATAGTTCCCTCATTCATTCTGGATTATTCTGCAGCTAGACAATTAAGTGAGATACTTAAGATAATTAAGTGAGGATACTATCACGCTGATAGTAGATAGATCTGACGGTCCCTAGCATGATGCTGTGGAATAATTGCTAAGACATTACTTAGTTCACCATGGTGCAGGGGGATGGGATAGAGCTGAAATGGGATCTGTCACCTGGTTCGGTGTTCAGTGGGTTGAGCAATGTGGGGAGATAACTATAAGGACTGACATTGGGTTGCTATCACTAAGAGTGATCAATGCTTAAAAGATGACAAAACATATCTATTCATCAACCATATAAAACAAAGAATGAGGATCAGTGGGCCTCCTCGGCACCACTGAAAGAGACTCTTATAATCCACATCCACACGCTGATGACACGGCTGAGAACCTAATTGTAAAAGTAGTAGAAATTCAGAGAAGATTGAATTCTCAACCCTGGCAAGTGTTTTACATCTAAGTCGGTGTGCCCAGATAGGAGTGTGACTATCAGCCATGGGAAGAGGGTATTTGGGTAGATGTACATGAGAACCTTTGAGAAACATGAACTCCTGGATCCCCTTAAATGTTCTGAATCTGCAGGATTGGCTTATTCTTTGTATTTGAAGATAAAAGTCCACTTGCTTGAAGCCCATGAAGAAACTTCAAAGGAGGTGGGTGCCTTATAGAACCCCCAATCTTCTGAGAATCTGCCCTATGTTTTATATTGGCCACCAGAAAATAAAACCTCAGCATCTCTTAAGCAGGCAAGTGCTAGGTAAGGTTAAGAGAGCAGAGAAATTGGGGTGCCTGGGTGGCTCAGTGGGTTCAGCCTCTGTCTTCAGCTCAGGTTGTGATCTCAGGGTCCTGGGATCGAGCCCCGCATGGGGATCTCTGCTCAGCGGGGAGCCTGCTTCCCACCCCCCCCCACCTGCCTCTCTGCCTACTTGTGATCTGTCAAGTCAATGGATAAAATCTTAAAAAAAAAAGAGAGAGAGAGAGAGAGAGAGGAGAGATTATGTGCTCAAAGTGCTGCAGCTCCTAGATGACACATACTAACCCAACCAGGAAATGATGCCTGAGAATGGATCCCAATGTTGAATCATGAGGGTAGGACGATCAACTGGCTAGGGCAGTTTAATGACATGGGAGCACTCTCCTGTGATAAGGATTTAAGCCCCTTGCAATAGAAGTAAGTGATGATTCTACTACATTCCTGGAATGACATGCATGGAATATTTTAGAGATGTTGGAGCCCGGTCGCCATCTGTAGAGGAAGGGATCCAAAGGCTTAGAGAAGTGGGAATGATTGAATGGTTTTTGTTTTTTTGTTTTTTGTTTTTTTTTAACGGAAAAGCCATTAACTGAACATATCCTTTGGGAGGGCCCACATCAGAAGCAGGAACAGAAGCAGTTTGCATATGAATACATCATGTAGTCTTGTCTCAGGGCTATGTTAATTCTCTCACTCCTAATGTAGTTTGAAGGGACCTTAATCATCTGATCATTCTGCTAAATTAGTCTGCTATATTGATGATATGTTAATTAGATCTGATAAACATGAGGCAAACATGTTAAGATTCATATGCTCCAAAGGGTGGGAGATTCAGGGGCCTCCTGCATTTGCAAAATTTTTAGGGGCCTCTCATCTTCTGACTCAGGATAAAGCAAAGGAATGGCTTCTTGAATGTGCAACTGAGTTGCCAGCTTGAGAATCATACCATGTCAGGAAGACTTACTGTCCTCAGAATGCATTTTCTATCTTCAATCAATGGTAGTCATACTCTCAGTTTCAAAGGGGAAAACTACTTTATTGATATTATAAAAATCTAATAGGAGCAGAAAGAAAAAAAAGGAAATCTGCACATAGATGAGGGCAATAGTAAGCAGTAAAGGAGAGTACGTCAGAGTTACATCAAACCATATACCTAAAGGATCCAACCTCATCAGCTGGGGAAGCCCCATGGAGACCACAAGGCTGGAATCTTGATTCAGAGGCCTGGGTGGTGCATCCTCTCCTCAGGTGACACTTCCATCTGACCATCCCCATAAGGACCATATTTATAGGGCAAGTGATGGGGTCTGAAGTTAAACATTTGCTTGCCTATATGCAGTTTGTAGCTAGCTGCATTCTTATGTCTTTACATCTTCAAGGAGCCCAGGCTAGGTATGTTTGCCTCCCCTCACTCTCCCCACCTTCCGTCCCCAGATTCCATTCTAGGGGGCCAACCCAGGCCGGAGCCGGAGGGGATGCAAAGCAAAATTTATAGATCTAGGCATCCAGACCAGAAGGGCAAATTCTGACTTGGAGGCCAGTTTACAGCAACCAATCAAGCTCCCAGGGTCCCTTTTGTAGCACAAGTCTCACAAACAACATTCTTTAGCCTGCCTGCATACCTGAACTTTGGGGTGGTCAGTTATGCAAGACACATCACAGAAGCCTCCATCCATACAATATAGTGTTATATTCCTCTACCCTATTCTGCTTCTTATACCCATCTTTTATCTGAGCTCACTCTGTGAATAAAACACTTGAACAGAAATCCCTGTCTCGGGCTCTGCTCTCAGGACTATGAACCTACATAGTCATTATGTAGTTCCAGCACAGTAGGAATCTATGATTATAGCAGGTGGAGGGAACGTGGAGTTCAGATTAGGTTACGGATAGCTGAATGGCAGGGAAGGCCAAGGAAAGCAGGGGCAACAATTTCTTGAGATCAGTGCTGTTTGCCAGATATCTTTACCGGGGTCTGGTACACTGGCCTTTTGAAGGAAATGGCTAGAGTGTAATGAGAAGCTGCAAAATTGCTTTAAAATTAAATCCTATTGATTGAACAGCTTCCATATGCCAGAGATACAGAGGAAGAGTGGATGAGTGACGACTGGTGGCTACAGTCTAGATCAATGCACTTCAAGTTTTGATGAGTAAATAAGTCACTTGGGGATTTTTTTCATTTTGCATTTCTCAGAAGTTCCCAGCTGACACCTTTATTGCTGATATGCAGACCACAGTTTCAGCAGTAAGACTCTCCACTGGAATGGTGCTATACAATAAAAATATAAGACCTTGGACACCTGGGTGGCTTAGTTGGTTAAGTGTCTGCCTTCAGCTCAGATCATGATCTCAGGGTCCTGGGATCAAGCTCCACATCAGGCTGAGCCTCCTTCTTCTTCCTCTGGCTCATGTACGCTCTCTAATAAATAAATACTTTAAAATAAATAAATAAAACCTACGTGCAATTTACTTTTTTTTTCTAGCAGCCACATTAAGAAACAAATAGATGAATTTTATATTTTAATTGACTCAAGATATATAAAATGTTATCATTTCACCAATCAACATGAAAACTATTAATAGAATATTTTACATATTTTTACACTAAGTCTCCATTCTTCAGTTTGTGCTTTATGCTTGTAGAACATCTTAGTTCAGATGCTAAATTTTCATTGGAAATATGTATATATTTGCATTCCATATCATCTTCAAAAGTAGATTCATGTAACTCAAGTTACTCAAAACATACTTAAAAGTTTCCTAATAACTGAATCAAGTATATGCTTTTAAATGTAGTTTATTAAAGGGGAATACAACTTAAAAGTTTCCCAATAACAGAATCAAGTATGAGTTTTTAAATGTAGTTTAATTAAAAGGGAATACAATTTAAAATTCAGTTCCTCAGTCACACTAACCACATTCCAAATGCTCAACAGCCTCCATATTAAGCCGAGTAACTAATTCATGCAAGATAGACAAGAAGGATGCTGAATGGAACACGAGGGGCTCGATCCCAGGACCCTGGGATCATGACCTGAGCCAAAGGCAGAGGCTTTAAAAACCTATTGAGCCACCCAGGCGCCCCTATGGTACATTTTTTTCCCCCTCTTTGGAGGAATGAGGATTTTTCAGGGGGTAAATGACAAGAGTCTGAGTGAATAATGGGAAAAGTCCTTGTATTTTTCTGACCATTTGTGGCTACAATTATTTTGACTTCTTTTGATAGTGCAGAGGCACCAGTGTCTGGTTTTCTTCTGCAACACTGTGGACCCAAGGACTTGCTATTATTGTTTTTACTTAACAAAATACTAGATGTCAAACATTTCAATGCTTAAAAGAAACTTGGCTCTCAGGGAAGAGGTGCCACATGGGCTGGGACCTGCACAATTCTCCATCTGTCTTTTTAGAGGTAGGTACATTTTGATTGTAGACTCTGGCTATGGAGATAAATTGGCTTGTATTTGGGAGGGGTACCTCTTTGTGCCCACTACTAACAGTTTTGTGTGACATTATTGTGATACTTTGCCTAATTCTGTGACACCTAATTTGGTTCCCTATCAAAGGAGCCATTCATTCCACAGACCCCCAGTATGGGTTTCATACCCTAGAAAAGATCTGTCTTCCTCTCTTCCTGCCTCTTTCCCTACTTCTTGCTGGGGACACAGTCAGAACCAGCTCTCTTATCTCACTCTCTTCAACTCAGACTCTCAGTGTGAGCTGGGTCTAATTTTCTGCCTTCCCTTCTGAATTGCTGACCCAACATGGTGGCTACCTACTGAGCTGGTGAAGCTTTGCTGCCCCCTTCTGGTTTCAAACCACTATAAATACTTGCTTAATGAATTCTGGAATTCTATTTTAATTATATGCTTTTCCAACTGCTAGTGTGTAATCAAAAGCTGCATATAATTTTTTTAAAGTTAAATAGTATTTGTTGAGCGGCTTCTGTGTGTCAGAGATGTTAGCAATGGAGATACAGCAGTGAATAAAATAGACAAAAATCTAGGCCTTCATTGAATAGTCGGGGAGACTGACAAGAAATACATAAACAAAGTATATGGTAAATCAGGAGTTTTACAAAAATAAATAAAGCTGAGAAAGGAGATAGGGAGTGAGTGAGGCATTTAAATTTTAGATAAGGCCAACGAAGTTCTCCTTCAGACCAAAGGGACATGAGGGAAGTAGCAAAGAACAAAAAAACAGTGAGGCGGAAAGCTGTTTGGTGTGTTTGAATAACATTAATAACATTAAGAAGACTGTGTGGCTGAAGCATTAGAGCAGAATGAATGGTGGAGAGTAGGAGGACACAGTTCAGAGAGCTAAGGAGGGAGAGGATTACATAGGGCCTTGCAGTGAACTACATATTTACATAAGTGACTCCAATTATGTATATATATATTCAGAGTCGTGTGTATAATATATATAGTAGTGTGTATAATATATATTATATACTATATTATTTTATATTATTTTTATATATTATTATATATATTTATATATACATATGATACACACTCTTCTGAATTGGACATGACATACTTAAATAGATCGCTCTGAGGATTATCTAATGAATAGACTGCAGGGGTGGCAAGGGACAGGGAGGTAGGGAATAACAAAGACTTGGACCAGCATGGTAGAATGAAGATAGCGTGATGTGGCAAAATTCTGAGTATATGCTAAAGGTAGAAAATTTGTGGATGGATCTAATTATGGGTGTGAGGGACAAGGCTCAATGATGATCCGATGGCTGAGCAAACAAATGGGTGCAGTTGCCATTTACTGAGATGGAGAAATCTGGGGAAGGGCAGGTTGGAGGGACCCAGGTAGACAAGAAAACAAAAGTAGTTATTTGGGGGTGTTCTGTTTGAGATGCCTGTTGGGACATATACCTAATTGGAGATCAGAATAAATATCTAAGGTAGTGATATAATTTTGGAAGAGATAGCCTATAGACAGTATTTAGAGCTATAATTCTAGATGAGATCAAATTAAGAGCACTGATTCAATGTGGTAGAATTCAGCTAAAACCGAATTACCACTTGCAACGTGAACATGGTTCTGACTGCAGTGGTGCAGGTTCATTTTAGATTTAAATGCCCATTTTGCTATGGGATGTAGGACTTCACTCTCCTGTTACTTTTCTTTATATGAACTTTTATGAAGCTAGAGTTCACATAACTCATTTTGTCTGGTCTTCGCATGGCAGAACTCTTAATGTTTATAAATTGTACCTCTGACTTTATTCCTTTAGTTCACTGTAGTTCAAGTATTGGCTAGCTGTTCTAGGACTGTGAACACAGGTGTAAATGATGGCACGGTTACACAATGCCTGCCATGCTTTGCCCATTCCCACATCTTCTTGTTCAACTAGAAAATTTGTGTGTATCCTCAAAGACTCAGTTTGAATGTCAGGCCCTTTGGAAGTCCTTGATGTGACTGGCCAGTGTCTAGTGCTCCCTTTTTTGTGTTTTCATCATGCCTCTTTTTACCTCTCTTATACCCCTTGTATTCTCTTGAAGTTCACACATCATGGATGAGAAAAATTTAAAAAGCTTTGAACAAATGCAGAATTAGGCTGTGTTCTTGAGGGGGAAGAAATACTCCATTTCTCTCCCAATCCCAATTTCCCAATACAGTTTTATGCAATCTGTCAAACTTTTTTATAAATTTATAACTGGATTCTAAAATCTTCAGGGAAATGCAAAGATATTAGAATAGCCCAAGCAACCTTGAAAAAGATGAACAAATTTGAAAATGAGTACTGCCTGACTTCAAGACGTACTACAAAGTTTCAATAAGCAAGCCAATGTGATATTGCCACAAAGAGGAACGGTTCAATAATGCAGAACAGGGATTCCAGAATAGATCCACACTAAAATGAGTAACTACTTTTCAGTGGCGCAAAGGCAATTCAGTGGAGCAAAGATTATATTTTCAGCAATTGTTACTAGAAGAATTGGAAAGTCATATGAAAGAAATGAACTTTTTTACTTTGCAAAATATCAACGTATAGCCTGAAACTCATGAAACAGACAAAAAATTTTGTGACCTTCGGTTAGTGCAAAGCTTTCTCACATACACCACCAAAAGTGTGATCAATATGAGAATATAGTTAGAATTTTATCAAAGTTAAGAACCTCCACTCTTCAAAGGAAGGCACTTTTAAGAGTGAAAATACAAGCCACAGTCTGGGAGAAAATATTTTAAGTTTTGTACCTGAAACTTATATCCATGGTAAGTAACTTAGTAATAATAAAAACATGTAACAAAAAATGGACAAGCTATTTGAACACATGCTTTGGCCAAGAAGACATACAAATGTCAAGCAAATGAAAAGATGTTGAATGTTATTCGTTATGGGAGAAATAGAATCCCAACTACAACCAGATAGCACTAGTGTTGTATTCCTTCTTAATGAGAGAGCACCAAATAACAACAAGCATTAAAGTCAGAGCACTGTTTGGAACTTAGTAAGGCATGCAGTATAGCAAATGAATACTAAAGGATAAAGATTAAGATGGGCCACTCAAAAAGAAAAATTTAGTAATGGTAAGTTATTTTAATATTATAGAGCATTAATGACATTATCTAACTGCTGTTAATAGAAGTCTTTTTTTTTTTTAAGATTTTATTTATTCATTTGACACAGAGAGAGAGACAGTGAGAGAGGGACACAAGGAGGGGGAGTGGGAGAAGGAGAACCAGGCTTCCCACTGAGCAGGGAGCCTGATGCGGGGCTTGATCCCAGGACTCTGGGATCAAGACCTAAGCAGAAGGCAGACACTTAACTAACTGAGCCACCCAGGTGTCCCTGATGGAAGTCTTTAACAGGTCAATATGCATTCTTCATACTGCATCATTAAAAGATGGGTTAGAAGGATTTGCCTTTTTGTGGGATGATATATCTGTTAGCAATTTTGCAAACTGGACATAAAATTATATTCAAAGAGGCACTTGGAGATGTTTTCCTCCATCATGTAGATCAAGAAATTCTTTAGAAATTCTTCTTTAGAAATTCATGGATTATTTAGCATAATAATAAGAGACTAAGCAATCAACACAAAATCAACTTGAGATAACAGGACACCAAATAATGCTTAACCATTAAGGAATTTTAAGGCCTTTCTTCTCAGCACTACCATTAATAATTGACTATCTGATCTCATTGCTGAACACATCAAAGAAATGAACGCACCGTTGGCCTTCACTGTCCTTAAGTTTAGCATAGTCTGTCATCATCTCTGAAGGGGGTCATCAATTTTCTCAGTGTTTTCCTCTCTATTGTTTTATTGTTACTTTCATTAATAGCAGCAAGATACCTTTCATGGTTTTGATTTAAAGATAATACCTTGGCTATGAGTTGAAGCGTTGTTTTTTAAGGTTTTTTTTTTTTTAAAGATTTTATTTATTTATTTAACAGAGAGAGAGAGACAGAGACAGAAAGAGAGATAGATCACAAGTAGGCAGAAAGGCAGGCAGAGATAGAGGGTGAAGCAGGCTCCCTGCTGAGCAGACAGCCTGATGTGGGGCTCGATCCCAGGACCCTGAGATCATGATCTGAGCCGAAGGCAGAGGCTTAACCCACCGAGCCACCCAGGCACCCCAAGTTAAAGCATTTTTTAAAGTACTCATATGTTACTACCTTCAGTCTTTATTAAATATATTCGCAATTAAAAGACATACAATGTTTAAAAATATCCTGGAATTTTAGCATGGCATTAATATCTAATATGGTCTCCCAGAAATACATTGGATGTACTAATCTTAGACTGGAAAAATAGAATCTACTTGCCTATGTAGAGAAAAATGAAGCCTAAATTTTACTTTGGGAGAGTATTCTGGAAACTTGGATGCAGACAGCATTCTTTTTGTGGAGCATTACTTCCAACACTCCAGCCTTTGGGTGCATTTAAGGATTTGAAGGATCTCAATGTGGACCTCTCTCAGGGCACAATAAGAGAAGGCTGAGGAGGCAGCTAAGGTCCAATAGCAGGTGTTTCATGAGCGGACTCTGCTAAGGTAATCCCAGGGCATTGTGAACAAGTCCACTGAAAGGGTTCTGGAGCACTGTTGTCGCCAGCACAGCACAGTTCTATGGTGAACTACAGTATAAGGGTGGGGCATGGCCTAGACTAGGCCAATCATAACCCTATGTGACCTTTGCTAAAGTGATTGGACAAAGAGATGGCATGTGACCTGAGCAAGCACACTCTGGTCCATTCCTACATATTTGATTGGAACTAGAGGGGAGAAAACCCTTTTTCCTCTTAGGTTAGCAGGTAGACTGTGGCCATGTTCCCACAGCATGGAGAAAGCCTTCTTGCAGTAAGTAGGCCAGAATGAAGTTGCACAAAGAAGAGCATAGATCAGAGAGGAAGGGAGAGAGAACTGATTGCGCTTGGGCCTCTGGTTCCAGTCTCCAACCACATCAGAGTTTCCCTGGTCCTGCATCTTTTTTTTTCACATTTTAGAGCTATGATAAGGTTAATATCATTTGTTAATAACCTAAATGAGAATGTTAATGTGATTAACACCTAATTACGTGGAGGACAGAAAAATCAAAACCTACAGTGATAACATTGAATATTACTTAATTCCCAATACACAATCAGTAAGAAATAAAAATTTAACAAAGAGATATGATGGTTTTAAACAATCAAAAGGAGTGAAACTGAGCAACAAAAAATAATAAAGCTGCTATTATGTAAAATCCTATTACAACATTTTTTAAAGTTACTTTTGGAGAGAAAAAGACCCAGTAATACTACATCAACTTTGGACGCTGTTTATGATTTTTGTGGTACTTCAAAATTTGTCTCACCATGGGAATCTTAGCTAATAAGATGGTGAAGAAGGATACTGAGATGTTTGTTAAAAGGAAAATAACATTTGGGTTATGTTTCAGATGAAGAATCATTAGGATGCCTCAAAAAATTGAGTTTTTAAGTATTTCAAAATTCAAGTATTTTTAGCAAATCACATAATTTTGTCTTGGTATTTCTCTGATGACCATCCTTCATAATGTGTGTGTTTAATATGATGGTCCAGCCTCTTTTTGTCAGTTATGAAAAACACCCCGGTCTTAAGTACCTACTTTCCAGGAATCTTTTAGACTTCTCCCTCCTTATTTGTACCCAGACATATATATTTAAGGAGCAAAAAGTAATATAACAAAAACCTTAGCAAAATACAATTAAGAAGCCTAATTGTAAGTTTGTAGAAGTTTCTAACAGGAGATGTTAGAGCTCATTGGTTCAATGACCATATTTTATTGGTAAGGGATTGAAATCAAGGAGATTAATTTGAAGCCCAGTGTTATGTTTGCTACTAAGAAAGAAAATGCTCCCCAACTAAATAAAAGTGATTTTTAGGTAATACATTGTTTTGCTGTTTTTTTTTTTTTAAGATTTTTATTTATTTATTTGACAGACAGAGATCACAAGGAGGCAGAGAGGCAGGTAGAGAGAGAGGAGGACCCTGGGATCATGACCTGAGCTGAAGGCAGAGGCTTTAACCCACTGAGTCACCCAGCCACCACTGTCTTACAATTTCTATGCCTGAGTTTTTACTGGCTTTTTATATTCAAACTTTTTTGGCCCTATTTTTAATTTATTGAGTGATAGGGTTTAGTGCACTGATTCTCAAAGCATAGATCTTGGACCAACAGTATCAATAGCACCTGAACACTTACTAGAAATACAAATTCTTGAGCCCATCCCAGATCTGGTGAATCAAACTGTGATAGTAGGATCAGGCAATCTGTGTGTTAACAAGCCCTTAGGTTATACATGGATATACTAGGCTTGTGAAATACCATTTGGTCCGAATGTCAATAAACTGAAGTCTTTAAGTTAAGTTTCTTTAACTAATGGGTGACAATTGGCAGCTCACCGACCTTAAAGCAAATCTACTATACTTTTCCCTTTCTTAAAATCCTCTAAGACTTCTCCCACGGGCTATAGAACATAGTTTAACCCTTTTAGCCCTATGTGAAGTGATCCCCTCTAAGTCCTTTCAGCTTTTCCCTTAACTTTTGGTGCCAACAACACCAATACCTCTGTTCCATTACCCGTATTACTCCCTTGCCAGGAATGCTTTTTCTTACCTCTTCACCTGACTCACTTTTGTTGTGAATCAGACTAATGACCCAGGACTTTTAGGAAGTCTTTGGCTTCCTCCCAAGAGAAGTTCTATATCTCCTCTCTTGTTTTCATAATATTCTACATCCATGACATCATTGAGAGATGAAAACATGTAGGTATTAAGTACTTAGAGGAAGATGAAAGAGCGTCCCAGGACAAAAGAACAGTTTGTACAAAGGTCCTGTGCTAGGACAGCATGGCACAAACAACGAAATGACAGATGTGGTGGAATGCAGAGGATGAGAGGAAACAGAGTGGTATAAATGGAGGCTGGAGAGATGGGCAAGGGCCAAATCATGCAGCACTGTAGTTAATAAAAGGGAGATTCATTTGCATTTTAAGACCAATAGGACAATGTGGTTATACTTTGAGAAAAGTGAATGTAGTTAAGATTTACATTTTAAGAGGATCACTTTGGCCTTTTGTTTGAGGGTATTAAGAGCAGATGTTAGGTGACTGATTGGGTAACCACTTCAGTAACTGAAGGAAGAGACAATGGTAGCTAAGACTTCTCATGTTTTTATAGTGAATATAAAGAGAAGGGAATGGACTCATCAGATTTTTGGGATTTGGTGATGGCTGGAGGGGTGAGGCAGAGTTAGAAGACAAGAATGACCCTAAGGCTATTGATTTGTATAACTTGTTCATTCCGTCATTTACTTGGACAATACTGGAAGACCACTAGTTTTTGGAGAATTTGCCACGAATTTGAGGCAATGTCATAATCAGTCATCAAACTCAGAGGCAGGTCAAGGGTGAATATGAAAATTTGGGGTTAACTGCTCAAAGGTGGTCTTTAATATAAAAGGTTTTATTTGATCAGTGGGGATAGAGGCCAGATTGTCATGGGTTGAATAATGAGTGGTTGCCGGAGAGAAGATGAGTAAGGTGTTGGGCAAAATGGGTGAAGGGGAGAGAGAAATATAGGACTCTAGTTATGGAATGAATAAGTCACAGGAATAAAAAGTAGAGCATAAGAATACAGCCAATGGTATTTTAATAGAGATGTAATGGGACAGATGGTGTCTATACTTGTGGTGAACATTACATAATGTATAAACTTGTCAATTCACTAAATTGTACACCTAAACTAATGTAACATTGTATGTGATTTTTTTTTTAAGAGGTGGAAAGTAAGGAGACAGAATTGGTACATTTTATTAAGTGTATTGAGAAGTGAAAATGTGAAAAGAGAATGATAGGATTGCCACTGAAATGGGGAGTGTAGACAAATTTGGGTTTAAATAGAAAGAAGTTGGGGGGGTTTCCATCTATAAGTTTATATTCTGTCAGGAAGGTTACAGTTGATCATATACACAGTGTGAAGGGTTTGTAAACCCTCATTCTGTTGGTTAGCATTTTAGGGATCATGTCAGGGCTTTGAAATCATGCATTATATTATTAAGAGATGCCAGGTATGCAGAGTGAGGCATTGTGAAGTACATGGGATTTGACTTCATTGGTTTTGAGTTCAAGTCTTCTCTCTATAAATATGAACACATGGAAGAGTAACTCTAGTCTCATAAGAGTTGTAAGGGGTCATTGTAAATGAGAAAACTCGGAACCAACGTTAATTACTTTAGCACAACAGTGTCTATGGCCATGGAATTTTACAGCCTGAAGTTTCTTTGTGGATCCTTATTCTAACAACAACTCCAGTGAAGGTCATGAAGAAACAGAGGCCCAGACCAGCAGGGTTAGGATGGAAAGTAAGTATCCCATTCTTTGTGTACTTTCCATTATTTCATATTGTTCAATAGCCTTTGGAAGAATTGATTTGGGTGGTTACCTTATTTTAGCTTGCTTAATTTTTTATGTCTATCTTATCTATTTCTGAAAGAGAATTTAATGCAATTTATAATAAACATCCTTGTTTTCTTGTATTCTGGTAGGTGTAGTTTTGAAGTCAGTATCTAATAACTCAGTAATAGCAATACTGGCTATATTGTTTATACCTGCCATCTTTATACTACCCAATAAGGGAACACTACGGTTTAAATAATCTGAGCAAACTTAACAGGTATCTCAGTCCCTGTGTATTCTCAAAGCATGGCTCATTCTTTATGAGCAGTCAATGTACTCCTACTTAATACTGCCTTTAAGAATACGGTACATAGCCAGCAAGATGGCAGAGGTGTAGGGGACCCTATTTCAACTGGTCCCCTGAATTGAGAGCTGTGTATCTGCCGACTACTCTGAACAACCATGAAATCAGCTTGATATGTAAGAAGATATATCAGGATCTATACCAACAGAATATCTCCGGTGGCTGGTTTTGAGGTATGAAGCAGGAGCTGAGACTCTGTGGACAGCTATCAATGGAAGGGGGAGGGAGCTGCCATGAGTGCTGGTGCCAGGAAGATGAAATAACACAGGAGCACAAAAGAGTCCCACTCTGGGGCCTCGGCACAGACTCACAGACTGGCAGCCATGGGTAAAGGACTATAGGGCAGCCCCCCAGACTGAAACCTGAAGCTGCAGGAGTGTGCATGTGAACTGGGGGCGGCTGGTGGTTTTAGAAGCACAAAGGGCAGAGATGTGCCTGGACCTGGAAGTGAGGGCTGGGAGTGCTGTTGTGGGGTGCACAACCCAGGTTGCTGTGGTTTTTAGCAGCACAGACAAAAACAGAGTCAGTGTGATCTGGAGCGATTTTTGGAGAACAGATTGCAATCTCCCTGTTCTGAGACAGAAGTTTGGACACAGTCACTTCTGCTCTGACTCTTGGAAGGGACACAGAAACCTGCCAGGGAAAGCCGCCAGAGAACAAAAGCTCCTCCCCTGCAACTTGTTTTCACTGAACCCATCCCCCACCACAGGGGGCAAGGCAATTCTGCCCAAACAGGGTTGTCTGAGTAACATCGGGGCAGGCCCCTCCCCACAGAAGACAGGCTGAAAGAACAAGAGGCCAAGAGCCCTAAGGTCCCTATAAAACGGGTGCACTTTGCTTGGATTGTGGTCAATAGTTTGGACTCTGTACATTCCCTCAACCACCTCTCACCAGAATGACTAGGAGGAAGAACCCACAACAGAGGAATAATTCAGAGACTGTGACCTCTGCCACAGAACTAATGGATATGGACATAAGCAAGATGTCAGAAAGAGACTGCAGGGTAACAGTTAGGCAGACAATAGCTAGGATCGAGAAAACCATTAATGGCAACATAGATTCTCTAAGGGCAGAAGGGGCAGAAGTGAGAGCTGATCTGGCAAAACTTAAAAATGCTATCAATGAGATCCAATCTAATCTATATACTCAGCTAGGGTAAATGAAGCAGAAGATCAAAATTAGTGATCCAGAAGATAAACTGATAAAAAGAAGGATCAGAAGGAAGCCTGGAACAAACAGCTTAGAATATATGAAAACAGAATTAGAGAAAAAATGATGCCGTGGATAGTTCCAATGTCACAATTATTGGGATCCCTGAAGGGGGGAGAGAGAGAGAGAGAGAATGGACCAGAAGATATAGTTGAGGAAATCTGAGCTGAGAATTTCCCTCACCTGGGGAATGAAACAAGTGTTCCTGTCCTAGAGACAGAAAGGACACCCCCTCTCCCAAGATCAAGGAGGGCAGACTCATCCCTCACCATGTGATAGTGAAACTGGCAAATCTTAAAACCAGAGAAAACATCTTAAAGGCAGCTAGGGGGAAGAGATTCCTTACGTACAGAGGGAGGAACATCAAAATAACATCAGACCTGTCCACAGAAACCTGGCAAGCCAGAACGGACTAGCAAGACATATTCAGGGCACTAAATGAGAAGAACATGCAGACAAGAATACTTAATTCGGCAAGGCTGTCATTTAGACTGGATGGAGAGATAAAGAGCTTCAAAGACTAGTAAAGACTGAAATAATATGTGACCATAAAGCCAGCCCTGCAAGAAATATTAAGGGGGTTGTTCAAAAGAAGAAAGACCCCAAGAGTGATATAGAACAGAAATTTTACAGAGACAATCTATAGAAACAAGGACCACACAGGCAACATAACAATAAAATAATATCTTTCAATAATCACTCTCAATGTGAATGACCTAAATGTACCCATAAAATGGTTCAGGGTTGCAGCATCCTTTCCTGATTAAAACTCTTCAAAGTATAGGGATAGAGGGAACATTCCTCACCTTCATAAATTCTATCTATGAAAAACCCACAGCGAATATCATTCTCCTTGGGGAAAAGCTGACAGCCTTCCCTTTGATACCAGGAACACGTCAAGAGTGGGCACTCTCACCACTGTTCAACATAGTACTAGAAGTCCTAGCAGCAGCAATCAGACAACAGAAAGAAATAAAACATATCCAAACTGGCAAAGAAGAAGCCAAACTCTCTCTTATTGCAGATGACATGATACTTTATGTGAAAAACCCAAAAGACTCTACTCCCAAATTACTAGAACTCATACAGCAATTCAGTAATGTGGCAGGATACAAAATCAATGCATAGAAATCAGTTGCTTTCTTATACACTAACAATGAAATTGTAGGAAGGGAAATTAGAGAAATGATTCTATTTACAATAGCACCAAAGACCATAAAATACCTTAGAATAAACCCAACCAAAGAGGTAAAGGCTCTATACTTGCAGAACTATGGAACACTCATGAAAGAAATTGAAGACACACAAAAAGATGAAAAAGCATTCCATGCTCATGGATCAGAAGAATAAACATTATTAAAATGTCTATGCTGCCAAGATGTCCTTCAACAGATGCATGGATAAAGAAAATATAGTCCATGTGTACAATGAAGTATTATGTCTCCATCAGAAAGGATGAATACCCAACTTTTTTATCAACATGGATGGGATTAGAGGAGATTATGCTGAGTGAATTAAGGCAAACAGAGAGAGCCAATTATCATATGGTTTCACTTACTTGTGGAGCATAAGGAATAACATGGAGGACATTGGGAGATGGAGAGGAGAGGTGAGTTGGGGGAAATGGGAGGGGGAGACAAACCATGAGAGACTGGACTCTGAGAAACAAACTGAAGGTTTTGGAGGGGAGGGGGATAGGGGTTGGGTGAGCCTGGTGGTGGGTATTAAGAGGCACGTATTGCATGGAGCACTGGGTGTGGTGCATAAACAATGAATTTTGGAACACACACACACACACACACACACACACATGTCTATGCTACCTAGAGCCATCTGTACTTTCAAAGCCATCCCAATCAAAATACCAACGGCATTTTTCAAAGTGCTGGAACAAACAATCCTAAAATTTGTATGGAACCAGAAAAGACCCCGAATCACCAAGGAAATGTTGAAAAAGAAAACAGAGCTGGGGGCATCATGTTGCCTGATTTTAAGATTCACTACAAAGCTGTGGTCACCAAGACAGCATAGTACTGGCACAAAAACAGACCCACAGACCAAAGGAACAGAGCAAAGAGCCCAGATATGGACTCTCAACTCTAAGGTCAAATAATCTTCAACAAAGCAGGAAAAAATATCCAATGGAAAAAAGAGTCTCTTCAATAAATGGTGTTGGGAGAATTGAACAGCTATGTATAGAAGAATGAAAATCGACCATTCTTTTACACCATATCCAAAGATAAACTCAAAATGGATGAAAGACCTCAATTTGAGATAGAAATCCTCAGTAACCTCTTCGACATCAGCCACAGAAACTTCTTTCAAGACATGTCTCCAAAGGCAAAGCAAACAAAAGCAAAAATGAAGTTTTGGGACTTCATCAAGGTCAAAAGCTTCTGCACAGCAAAGGAAACAGTAAACAAAACAAAGATGCAACCTATGGAATGGGAGAAGATATTTGGAAATGACACTATAGACAAAGGGCTGATATCCAAGATCTATAAAGAACTTCTCAAACTCAACACCCAAAGAACAAATATTCAAGTCAATAAATGAGCAGAAGACATGAACAGACACTTCTCCAAAGAAGGCACACAAATGGCTAACGGACACATGAAAAAATATTCATTATCATCAGCCATCAGGGAAAGTCAAATCAAAACCACATTGAGATACCACTTTACACCAGTTAGAACAGCCAAAATTAACAAGGCAAGAAACAACAAATGTTGGAGAGGATGTGGAGAAAGGGGAACCCTCTTACACTGTTGGTGGGAATGCAAGTTGGTGCAGCCTCTTTGGAACACAGTGTGGAGGTTCCTCAAAAAATTAAAAATAGAACTACCCTATGACCTGGCAATTGCACTACTGGGTATTTACCCCAAAGATACAGATATAGTGAAAAGAAGGGCCATATGTATCCCAATGTTCATAGCAGCAATGTCCATAATAGCTAAACTGTGGAAAGAGCCAAGATGCCCTTCAACAGATAAACAGATAAAGAGGATGTGATCCACATATACAATGGAATATTACTCAGCCATCAGAAATGATGAATACCCAACTTTTGCATCAACATGAGACTGGAGGAGATTATGCTGAGTGAATTAAGTCAAGCAGAGACAGACCATCATGTGGTTTCGCCTACTTGTAGAACATAAGGAATAGCATGGAGGACATTAGGAGAAAGAAAGGAAAAATGAAGTGGGGGAAACCAGAAGGGGAGATGTATCATAAGAGACTGTGGACTCCCAGCAATAAACTGAAGGTTTTAGAGGGGAGAGGGGTGGAGAGATGGATTGGCCTGTTGATGGGTATTAATGAGGGCACCTATCACATGGAGCACTGCATGTTATATGAAAACAATCAATCTTGGAACAGTACATCGAAAACCAAGGACATACTGTATGGTGACTAACAAAAGAATATGGTAAATAAAACCAGATTTACTGTTAATATCCTTTACTTGCCACTATGTAATTATAGATAGCAATGGAGAAAAATCATTCAATTAAACTCTCCCTAAATTATTTCTACATTTTTTCTAGTTATTGCCTCTCATCATCATTTGTTCCCAGTCAGTGCTCCTTGTAGTGTTTACAAATATTTCATAAATCTTATCTTTTGCTTCATGTTGAAGTTTAATGACTTTCTTTCACCTTTACTGTCCTTTTGATATATTATTCTCATTACTGTGGAAGGATAAGGGTTGAATATATTTTTTTGAGCCAAGTATAAGATTTGTAAAACTTGCACAATTGTCCATTTTATCAGGATTTGTGATTTTAAAAAATCTCGCTAAGAGTTTTAAGATGTATTTATAAAACATGTACTGATTTGAGGTTAATAACACTCATGTTTGAAAAACACTTGGATTCTATATGAATAGATATTACTTATTTAACTGAAATGGGCCTTCCAATTTCAACAATTTTAGAAGACTGACAAAAAACAAGATGAGAAATTTCTTTTGTTTTAATTTTTTAAGATTTAATTTAATTTATTTATTTTTAAGATTTTATTTACTTACTTGACACAGAGAGAGATCACAAGCAGGCAGAGCAGCAGGCAGAGAGAGAGTAAAGGAAGCAGGCTCCCTGCTGAGCAGAGAGCCCGATGCGGGGCTCAATCTCAGGACCCTGAGACCACGACCTGAGCGGAAGGCAGAGGCTTAACTCACTGAGCCACCCACGCACCCCTTATTTTTTTTTTTATTATGTTCAGTTAGCCACTGCTTAGTACATAATTAGTCCTTGATGCGGTGTTCAGTGATTCATTAGATAAGTATAACACCCAGTGCTCATCACATTTCTTAAGAGAAAGTCACTAAGTGAAACCTGAGTGGGTCTATAACCTTCCTCCTCTTCCTCTTCTTCTTGTGCAAGAAACAGTTATCCTCAAGAGTTACTGGATAAATGCTTGTTGGTCTTCTGAACACACTAAGGAGATATTATAGTTGAAATTTGTCTAGAAAGTCAGTCAGCTAAATGCTGTGAAATAGGGACTGGTTATCTAGGAAAAAAACATTTTCTCTTTTCAAAGAACTTGGCAGCAAAGTAGTGATTCTATTTACGTCAGTAGGATGTTTCCAGTGCAGGAACACAGTATCCTCATCCTTTAGTTGTGTGCCATGAAAATGCTTAAGAGATAAGAACCTCTTATAATATAGTACTCCTGATTTGACAGTATTGACATACTCTTTGACAGACCAACTTCTTTATGAAAATGATACTGAAGTGAATGGTTTTGGAAAGAGGTTTTATTCTATTTGCATTTGATAGATGAACAAAATAGTTGGCAAATTTTTTGATGAAATAAAAGCAAACTGTTAACAGAATGCAGGCCAGGACACATCTTCTAATCAAGGCCTGGGATCTAGTTTATATATCCTCTGGCCTTTAGTAAAAGATGAAATCATCCAGAGCTAATAAGAATTGCTTCTGCTTCCACAATTTTCTGGCAGCCCATTTAGATGTGTAACAATGTATACTCAATCTATTCCATTATGTTCTGAAACCTTTTTCTGAATTCTGTCCTCTGGAAAACAACCAGCTGGTCATCATTTTCTTTTTACTTATTGATGTTAAAAATATTTATTGCCATCTATTTTTTCAGCTTGAATAATTCAAATTTGTGTAACCTTTTCACATAGGATTTTATTTTCTCAACCCTGAACTTACACTGATAATCTTCCTGAAACTCTCTCCAGGTTCTTTCCTGCCATGGGATGTAAAACTTAATGAAGTTGCCTTGATACCACAGGAGGCCTGGCTCAGTCCCCAAGGCTCGGCCTGCCCCTTATTTTGTGCACTCCCCTAGTGCTTACCTTCCTGATACCACTATTTTCCGATCTCAGTTCTGTGTCTAGAGAGCAGTGCACTGGACATTCCCAGCCAGACTGCCATAGGAGTAGGGGCAGAGATATAATTCTAGGGTTAATAAGAATGCCCACCATCTTCTATTTACTCCCTGGAGTCTGTTACTTCCTTCAATGGACTCAACAATTTAAATCCACAGTTACATAAAGTTTGCAATACAAATATATCCAAAAGAGATAATGTAACAATGTTATTTACATAAAATATTAATGCCTAATATAAACCTCAGAGATTATGTAATGATTGCATGTAAGTGCCCAATTTAACTTCACTCACTCCATTGCACTATCACTTTTGTTTAGAAGTGATAATGGTTCTTCCCTAGAAATTACTAGGTAGTGATGTGTTGCCTTCCTGGGTTCTCAATAAAAGCTGAATTATCCATTGCTTAGACCTAGCTCTGAGTATATTGCTTCTTGATCTATCTTCAAGCATACTGATTCTATTTTTCCTTTTTTCTTTTTCAAGTTTTTATTTAAATTTCAGTTAGGGGGCACCTGGGTAGCTCAGTGGGTTAAAGCCTCTGCCTTTGGCTCAGGTCATGGTCTCAGGGTCCTGGGATCGAGCCCCACATTGGGCTCTCTGCTCAGCAGGGAGCCTGCTTCCCCCTTTCTCTGCCTGCCTCTCTGCCTACTTGTGATCTCTCTGTCAAATAAATAAATAAAATCTTTAAAAATAAATAAATAAATAAATAAATAAATAAATAAATAAATTTCAGTTAGTTTACAGTGTAATATTAGTTTCTAATGTACTATATAGTGATTCAACACTTCCATACTACTTTCTTCTATGGCCATTTCCAGTCTACTAATGATCCCATCAAAGGTATTTATTTCTGTTCTTTAGTCTTCATTTGTTTAAGATAATGATTGCACATGACTGGATTGAAGAAAAAGGGACTCAGCCACAATAGCAAGGTACAAGCAACACACATAGGAGATACCCCTGAAATGCCAGATTCCAGTAAATAGGAGACACTGCACTGCATGGCACTATAGAACATCATCTTCACAACACCACTACTTTCAAGAGCAGGAGATGTAGCTGAGTTAACACACAGAAACAGGCACAATACGTTAAACAAAATGAGGAGACAGAGGAATATGTTCCAACTGAAAGAACCCAAAAAAACCAAAGCAAGAGACTTTAGTGAAACAGAAATAAGTAATATGCTTCATCAAGAATTTAAAGTAATGGTCATAAAGATACTTACCAGACTTGAGAAAAGAGTGGATGACATCAGTGAGACCCTTAACAAAGAGATTAAAAAAAAAAAGCAGTCACAGGTGAACACAATAAATGAAATGAAAAATACACTAGGTGGAAAAAGTAAACTAGCAAAAGCAAAACAAATCAATGACCTGGAGGACAGAATAATATAATCAAGTTTAACAGGTAAGAGAGAGAGAGAGAAAACAAAAAAAAGAAAAAAAACTCTGCAAAATGAGAATAGACTTAGGAAGCCAATGACTTTACCAGCATAGTAACATTCACATTAAGGGCCCCAGAAGAGGAACAGAAATAAAAGGAGGAAGAAAAATTATGTGCAGGAATAATCACTGAAAACTTCCTCAATCGGGGTAAGAAAATGAAAGTTCAGATCCAGGAGGCAGAAATCCCCCAACAAATAATCAACCCAAGGAGGTTCAGGCCAAGACGCCTACTAATTCAAATGGCAAAAGTTAATGATCAAGACAGAATTTAAAAGCAGCAAGAGCAAAGGAGATAGTTACATAGATGGGAAGCCCCATAAGGTTATAAGTAGATTTTTTAGCTCAAATTTTGTACACCAGAAGTGAGTGGCATGTTATGTGCAAAATGCTTAAAGAAAAATACATGTAAACAATAATACTCTACCCAATAAGGCTATCCTTTAGAAAAAGAGAGATTATAAAGTTCACAATCAGCCAAAAGTTAAAGGAATTCATCACCACTAAACAAACCCTACAATTATTATTAAAGGGGACACTCTGAGTGGAAAGAAAAGACCATAAGTAAGAATAAGAAAAGTAGGAAGCACAAAAGCAGTAAAAAAGTGAATCTGTAAAAAGTGTATCTGTAAAAAAAAATCTGTCAAGGGACTCACAAAATAAAAGGATGTGAAGTATGATACCATATACCTAAAACATGGGGAAGAGATGAGTAAAGAATGGGTTCAAGCTTAAGTGACCATCAACTTTTTTTTTTAATTCAATTAGCCAACATAGAGTACATCATTTATTTTTGGTGTAGTGTTCAATGATTCATTAATTGCGTAAAACACTTAGTGCTCATCATATCACGCAACTATAAACTTTAATATAGATTCCTATATGTAGAAGATATTACATACAAACTGAATGGTAACCACAAATCAAAAACCAAAAATTAAGAGAAAGGAGAAAGGAATCCAAGTATATCATTAAAGAAAGCCAGCAAACCATGAGAGAAGAGAGCAAGGAATGCAATAAATTCAACAATGGCAATAAATACATAGCTATTAGTAATTACTTTGAATATAAACTGACTATAAGCTCCAATCAAAAGATGTAAGGTGATAGAATGGAATTTAAAAATGCAAGACCTATGTAAATGCTGCTTACAAAAGATTCATTTCAGACCTAAAGACACAGACAGATGCAAAGTGAAGGGATGGAGAAGCATTTATCATTCAAATGGAAGTGAAAAGAAAGCCAGGGTAGTAATACTTGTATTAGGCAAAATAAACCTTAAAACAAAGACTGTAACAATAGACAAAGAATGACACCATATAAAAATAAGGGAAACAATCCAGTAACAAGATATAATGATTGCAAATATTTATGCACTCCACACGGGAGCACCCAAGTACATAAAGCAGCTAATAAGAAGCATAAAGGGAGTAATCGATAGTAATACGATAACTGTAGGGGACTTTAATACCCCACTTACACTGATGGACAGATCATCCAAACAGAACATCAACAGGGAAAAAATGGCTTTGAGTGACCCACTGGAATAGATGGATTTGGCAGATATATTCAGAACATTCTTTCCTACAACAGCAGAATTCCCATTCTTTTCAAGTGCACATGGAACATTCTCCAGAATAGATCATCGTTTGGTTACAAAACAGGTCTCAACAAATTCAAAAAAATCAACATCCTACCACGCATTTTTTTTTAACATAATGCTATGACACTAGAAATCAACCACAAGATAAAACATGGAAAGAACACAAATAAATGGAGATTAAATAGCATACTATTAAACAAGGATGCAAGGGTGGTTCAATATTCACAAAATCAATGTAATTCATCACATCAATATGAAAAAGGATAAAAATCATATGATTATTTCAATAGATATAGAAAAAGCATTTCAACAAGTACAACATCCATTCATGGTAAAAACGCTTATCTAAGTAGATTCAGAAGGAACATACCTCAATATAATGCAGGTCTTATATAAAACCCACCCTCAATGGGGAAGAACAGAGCTTTTCCCCTAAGGTCAGGAATAAGACAAGGATGTCCAGTCTCCCTGCTTTTATTTAATCATAGTACTGGAAGTTCTAGCCACACCCATCAGACAAGAAAAAGGAAGAAAAGGCATCCAAACGGTAAGGATGAAATACAACTCTATTTGCAGATGACGTAATACTATATATAGAACATTCAGACGACTCCACCAAAACACACTAGAATTGATTAATGAATTCAGTAAGGTCGCAGGATACAAAATCAATGTACTGAAATCTGTTACATTTCTATACAGTAACAATGAAGCAGCACAAAGAGAAATTAACAAAGCCATCTCATTTACAACTGCACCAAAAAGAATAAAATACCTAGGAGGTGAAAGATGGAAACAGCCCAAGTGACCATTGACTGATGAATGGATAAAGATGTGGGATATATGTATGTATGTATATATATGTATGTATGTATATATGTATATGTATGTATGTATAAAGATGTGGGATATATGTATATATGTATATATATGTGTGTGTGTGTGTGTATATATGTATGTGTATGTATGTGTGTGTGTATACACACACACACACACACACATATATATATATATATATATATATATATATATATATATATATATAAAACTTGGCCATAAAAAAATAATGCCATTTGCAACTACATGGATGGAGCTAGAGAGTACTAAGTTAATTGAAATAAATCAGTCAGAGAAAGACAAATATCACATCTGATTTCACTCATATGTAGAATTTAAGATACAGAACAAATGAACAAAGGGAAAAAGAGAGACAAACCAGGAAATAGACTCTTAACTATGGAGAACAGATGGTTACCCTTGGGGAGGTAGGTGGGGGAGGGGAGCAGTTTGGAGGTTAGATGGGGGAAATAGGTGATAGGGATTAAATATTACACTTATGATGAAAACAATTTTTTAAAGATGCTGATTCTTAAAATTAAAAGAATGTTTTATTTCTTTTAGCCACTGGAATAATTTTGAGTCAGAAAACAGGATGATGTATGGAATTAATTAATCACTATATTGTATACCTGAAATTCATATGACATTGTATATTAGCTATGCTGGATTTAAAAAATTTTAAATACCTTTCTGAGAATTCTAACACCTATGTCTTATCAGAGTCTGATTTTTATGATTTCCTTGTCTCTTGTGCTTTTCCCTTGTCTGTTGGAATGCCAGGTAAATTCTTTGTTGAAAGCCAGACATCTTTATATGAGGTAATGGGTACTGAATTAAATAAGCCTTTAGTGTGAGGATTTGTGATTATCTGGCTAGGAACTGTGCTGTTTAATGTTTGCTGTAGTTATAAGTACCAAAGTCTTAAAATTCCTCTAGGGACCTGTGTTATCTCCCCTCTTCACTTTGGGTTTCCCTCAGTACACCTCATCAGATAAAGTCTTTGTCTTGAAGCCCTTTGAACTGTAATTCACTGTAGTTATATATTTTGTTTATGTAGTGGTAAACTAGGGGGAAGGTGCTACATTCTATGATATTATTTGTGGTCCCATGTCTCAAGTATGTGACCTTCACAACTACTATTCTGTAATACAGTTTTTATATCCCCCTTAACTAAGACAGAGAAGCTAGAACATGCAGGAAGGTAAGGAGTACACTTCTCTCAGCTCTGATAAGACTCTGGGAGCCTTTCCCCTTACCACATAGGGGTTTGGTATAGACAACTCTTTGGGCTTATCTCACAGTGTTTGCTGTTTGTCAGATATTTATTATGAGAACATGGTAGGGATGCTGGAGGTAAACTCATAAAGCATCAGCTCACCTTTAAACTGTGACCTCCAGGAGTTTCTCATTCTCACACCAGTCCACATTCAACCTCCAGCAAGTCATTAAAATTGCCACTTCAGTGTTCTTACCGGTTAATGGATCTAGCAGCTTTTGCTCTGCATAAGCACACACTGGCTATTACTTTCCGGACTCCTATCTCTCTTCAGATTCTTGGGTGATGGTTTGTCCTATAACCACAGTTTTCTAATGGAGGTCCAAGAAAAGAAGCTGCTTTTCAGTTTATTCAATTATTTCTTGTTTTAAGGACAGTATTGGTGACTTCCAAACTCTTTAAAGGTCAGAGCTGAAGGTGGAATTCTATTACTTCTTTATGCAAATTTTATCTTATGTTATTCCTCCCAGGTCACTTCTCTTGAGGAAACAAGATTATTTTTTTAATTGAAATGACTGTAGTTACATTTACACATAAATCAGGTCTGACATTAGCAGAGTTGAAATAATAAAACAAGATGATTTTAGAAAATGAAGCAAGTGTTGGAATGGTTTCAAAATTCTAATAATGGGACCCTCAGAATCAAAAATTCATTTTCCCCAATACAATCATTCCTCCCCGTGAAATGTAACATAAAGGCTACCTTGATACGGGGCTTTAACTGATATAACCTGAACATTTAAGAACAAAGTATCTTGTAATAGCTCCTTTTTCTAACTGATTCTTTGAGGTAAGAGTAAATCTGTTTCCTTTTTTTTATTCTACCACACCTCCAATGAACTTGTAAATATTCTATGGCTCTTTTAAAGGTCACATCATATGCCACATACTATATTACACCACCTCTAACAACCTCAAATGAAAATAACTTCTCCCACCTATTCTTTAATTATTACAGTGGTGCACTCTCAACAGTTAAAACTGGATCATGAGAGCCAAGTGTGAACATGCATCTCTTTCCAGTTCCAGATTCAGAGACATCATACTGGTAGAGAAATCACCTATTGTAGAAACACTTACACGGCTGATTTGGCAAACACTACAAAACAGGGTTTTTGTTTTCTACTTAGAAAGCTAGTTAGATATTTACCATCACATCATCATGAGTATCTGTGTAGACACATACATAGATGGATGGTGGCTGGGGAGAGGAAGGAAAGAGTGAAAGAAGGAGGTAGAGAAGGAGGGAAGAACTGTTTATGTACTTTCTGTCTTAGTGTACTCTGTGGTTTCTTGAGATTAGATGTTGCAGGCCAATGTTACTTTTAATCCTGGTTATCCATTACCTCTTTTTAACGAGAAAAACTGGGCCCTTATTTCATTCTTGGTCATTTGGGAGGGGCTTAGTTTTCTCTTGGTACCAAGAGCAGACCTGAACTAGATAAATCAGCATATTGGTTCTCTCTGGCCACAGTGATGGTTCAAGGGTAATCATTTGACATAAACCGATTTTATCAAAGCCAATAAATAGTGGTCCTGAGACTTTAGTTGGAGGTCTTGGAATAGCACTCTCATTTCACTGAGGTCCTAAGTTGGTAGATATGAAGTTTAAAATTTGTGGTGGTCATTTAGCCAAAACAGAGGTAGACCTATCTATGAATAAAGTTAACAAAGAGAAATGAAGAACAGAAAGATGAAGAGAGATCAATATTAATGAACTGGAACTATACTCATGTCACATGACATTTCACGTCCGTGAGCCAGGAGCTTTTGTTTTTGTTTTGTTTTGTTTTAAATACTCACTAGTTTGGATTGGGTTTCTGTCACTGGCCACCAAAAGAGCCCTCACTAATGTAGTAAATAAAATAGGTTTTAAATATTATTATAACCCTACATCAGCATAATGCCTTGTTTCTAAAGACGCTCAATGATTGTAAGTATGAAACTATTGAGACTATACCAAAATAAAAAGCTTCTGCATAGCAAAAGAACCATCAACAAAAGAAAAAGGCAACCTATGGAAAAGGAGATTATTTTTCACAAATGATAGATCTAATCAGGGGTTAATAATTAAAATATATGAAGAACTTATACAAATCAACAATAAAAAACCCAATTAAAAAATAGGCAGAGGAACAGGAAGGACATTTTTTCCCAAAAAAATGGCATATAGATGGCCTATACCACTATGAGGATATAAATTTCAGTTATTTGCACCACTCAGGCTGTGGTATTGTGTCATGATGGCACTGGTAAACTAACATAAAAGTTTTCTAATTAAGAGAGATCCTAGGACATTGGGGAGGGCATGTGCTATGGTGAGTGCTGTGAAATGTGTAAGCCTGATGATTCACAGACCTGTACCCCTGGGGCAAATAACACATTATAGGTTAATTAAAAAAAAAAAAAAGATGGGTCCTAAAAAAATTTGTTGTAGGGAGAAGAAATGTAGTGGATAGTAAGAAGGTGTGACTGACCTCTCTTTTTCTGGTATGTTGGTTTATAATTATAAAATTAGAGACCGTGTATAAATTTAGTTTGATTTTCATTGATGGTGCTTTTTATATCTCAAATTGAATTGTACTCACTAAAATGGGAATAAGAATTCATTAGGGAGCATGGAAGGTAGATCTCATAAATTATGTTTGAAAGGAGTACTGGTGGAAATAAAACTGTCTTGTTCAGATTGTTCAAAAAGCTAGTTATGCATGCAGTATTGGCACCTTTGGTATTACACATAGCTACACATGTCACCCATCTCATTGCATATGCTCCAAGACAAGTGATGGTTTTCTTTATGGCATTACTGTTTTTTAAAAACTGCTTATGTTTTGACCTAGAATATAGTCCCTAGTCATCAGATTTATAGACTAGGAGAGGAATATAAATATTGTCTACATTTTCTTTTGCCTTTATTTTCTAACTAGAGAAAAGCATAATTTCAAAATTCTGACATTTCTTATTTTCTGTATTGCCTTTTCTTTTGGCAGATCATGTCATGACCATTGCTTCTTTCTCAGTGTGTGTGTTTGTGTGTCTATAAAAGAGACTGAGATGAATGGAGACAGAATTAGCATATTTAAATGTTCTCTATTTCAAAATTAACTTTGACCAACAGAAATATTTAATGGGTCATATGGATGGCTCAACAGAGGAATTTAATTATCTGTTTAATCTTGGCTCAGATACTACACAATTTCAATCAATAGATTGCATTTATAAGTCATAAACATCTGATAATGCAATTCCAACATTAACTGACTTGGGTGTTTCAGTGCATTTGCCACCAGACATCCGGTACCACCTGCCAATACTACTGACATATTTAGTTGGCATCTTACTTAACTAGTTCTTATGCTTTTTAGTGTGAAAATATGAGCTATGAGTTTTTCCTAGGAGATCTCCTTTGGAGAATGTAACATGAATAAGAGGTTTGAAATGTTTTAAATACCAGGATATCACTGGAATGGTACAGAGGAAAATAATCAGAATTTAAATAAAGGAAATAAGCAATATATTTATGGTAATTATATGAGGGGGGATAAATGAAGATGACTAAGCCAGAGAGCAGCTAAATACCAACTAAAATGTGATCAGTGTAAAGCAGTTTGCAGGAAAATCCTAAAAGGAGTGTAACAAAAGTTATCCCTAATTGTTTGATGAAGTTAACCTTGTTAGTATTCATGTAACCCTTAACTGAGCTTCATTTAAATCCATTTACAAACACTCATTCTGCTTACATTTATATCACATTAATGTATGTAGTGTCAGTGATCATAACAACTGAACAGAAGGCAAATACATCAAGTATCCCACACTTGGTCATCAAATTTAGGAAAAGAACTCACACTGCAGCATAAACTACCATCTGTTTTTGAAACCCTATGCAATGAACTCATTCACTTGCTTGGTAAGTTTGAGCTTTATTTACCTTCCCTTAGAGTTTGTTTTTTTTCTTTTAATATTTTATTTATTTATTTGTCAGAAAGAGAAAGAGAGAAAGCACCCAAGCAGGCAGAGAGGCAGGCAGAGGCAGAGAGGCAGGCTCCCCACCGAGCAAGGAGCCTGATGCAGGAATGGATCCCGGGACCCCAGGATCATGACCCAAGCCGAAGGCAGAGGCTTAACCCATTGAGCCACCCAGGCATCCCTACCTTCCCTTAGGGTTATAGGGACTTCCTTGCATGGCTTGCTTCCTATATCAGTTGTGGTTGGCCTAAATATGGCCCCCAAAAGATAACCATATTAAATCCCTGGAACCTGAGAAGGACACCTTACTTGAGAAGAGTGTCTTTGCAAATATATTTAAGGATCTTGAGATGAGAAGATAATCCTGCCTTATCTAGATATATATATATAGAGAGAGACACCCAATATAGATAAGATACACACACAGAAAAGAAAGCAACATGCAAACAGTGGTAGAGAACAGAGTGATGTAGCCACAAGCCAAGGAAGCCAAAGAATGTTAAGTGGTACCAGAAGCTGAAAAAGCCAAGGAAGGATTCTCTGCTACAAGTGTTAGAGAAAGTATGTTCCTGTCAACATAGACCTCAATTTCAGACTTTGGGCCTCCAGAACTGTAAAATAAATTTGTTTTAAGCCACTAACTAGTTTTGTAGTAATGTTTTACAGCAGCCCTAGTGAACTAGTATGGGAACCAATACATATGCATACGTACACACAAATTTTATACACTATTCGGACCATTATAATTTTTTAAAAGATACTTATTTAATTGACAGAGTGAGAGAGCGTGCACATGCACCCAAGCAGTGGGAGTGGGAGAGGGATAAGCAGGCCACCGATCCAGGGCTTGATTCCAAGACCCTGGGATCATGACCTGAGCTAAGGCAGACACCCAGCCGACTGAGCCACCCAGGCACCACAGTCTGGTGCCCCAGACCATTATTAATATTAGTTCAATTTTTCCTTAGTCTTAAAATTATTTAGACTCACCCTCTGTTTTCCAAAAAATACTATTGAAAGGTCAAGATTAGCTCTAGGAGAGCAAAATAAGGATTTACAGGATCTGGTTCCGTTCAGGATAGTATACTTCCTTTCTAAAAAAAAAAAAAAAAAAAAAAAAAAAAATTATTTTTAAGGTAGCATTCTAATTATCTCTTATGCTTAACAAATTACTTCAAACCTTAGGGGATTAAAAAAAAGTATGATCTTCTCTCGAAGTTCTGTGGATTGACTGTGCTCCATGGGTTGTTTCTACAATGGGGTTCACATTAAATGAAGTCACATAGCTGGTGGGACATGTATGATCTCAAAGTCCTACTGGCTGGCTGGTATTTCAAATGACTCACTTTCATGGTGAGAATTGATTCTAGTTGTCCCCTAGGAAGTCAGCTGGGGTTATTGCTTTGGAGCACCTTACATGTTTCTTCTTGGTATCTGGGCTTTTTCTAAGATGGCAGCTAGCTTTCCAGAATGAGCTTCTCAAGAGAAAGTTTTCCAAAACACAAGACAGGAAAATGTCAGACCCACTCTGCTATACTTTATTGCTCAAGAGGTATAAGACTTACCCAGATATTACCCAGAGGTATAAGTCTTAGCCAAGAATGTAGAGAAGTTAACTACAATTGTTGTTGCAGAAATGCATGTGAAATGCAAAATATTGTTTGATTGTCTTTGCAAAATACAATCTGCTATGCATAGTACTCAGGTTCAAAACTAACACCAAATTTAGAAAAAAGAAAAATTGTGTTTGAGTAAAAGGGTTTAACATTCAAAGGCACTTTGAGACGATAATCTTCCACAGGAGACTCCTTAATAAAGCATTTGTCTAGAAGCCTCAATTTTGGCCTCTATTTCTCCCAATTTCTACTAAAAGAAACAGGGTAAAAGTGCATCACTTCCAAAAACTGAGAGCAATGAGCAATATCATATGAGTTCTTTTCATGGCTCATCTAGGCTCAGATTAATGCAATAGAGTACACCTAAAAAATCTGCATAAAGACCTTCCTACCATTACAACAGTCTGTTCCTAGACCTAGAGTCCCAGGATGTAAATCACTTAGAAAATTAGGCAGCTGTTGCACTATCCCAAAGGGGCTCAACTGTCTGTTTCTCTATCTCACTCTCAACCTTCAATTATTATTTCCCCCTACCAAGTTACTACTCCTATTAAAGGTAATTCCACTAGGAAACAACTGGGCAAGAACTGGGGAGGGGAAGAGGCTTGGAACTGTGGTGTTACATAGGCTTCGGGGAGTGTAATGCTAAAAAAGTAAAGGACTTTTGGTGAGGATTGAGACAGAAAGGGCTTGTTTTAGATTTAAGGTTCAAAGTAATGCAGTTCCAGGTAGTAAAGGTAGACAATGAGGCTGTTTCTGGAGAACAGAGGTGAACTAAAGAAAAGCCTCCAAGAAGCTGAGGATTCAGCTTCAAATAGTGTACACGATTCTGTCCTTCAGCTATAAATTTGAGAAGAAAAATGAAACATCACTTGAGCAGACCAAGAACAGCCTACATCAAAGGTCCAAGGACAGAGATTACTGTTTAATAGAACTTGTCTTGTTCAAACAGAACAACAGTGTTTTAAGGATCACCACTAAAAATAATCATGACAAAGTGTAAGAGACATTTCAAGTTGTATGATATTTCCATCAGAGTCCAAAAATATCCAGCTATCATAACATGGAAACAGAAAAAGGAAAGCGAGATGCACAGAGAGATAGATAAAAGAATATATGTATATAAGGCAAGAAAACATTTTGTTTTTTCCTCCACTGAAACTTCTAGGCTAAATGAAGATATTAAGTATATTTTCCTTAAATTTAAGGCACTAGTTGTCCTTAAGAAAAAAATGAGAAATAACTGCTGGGACTAATAATGGTATAAAAAGACTAGTACATTTGGATAATTTTAAGAATTTTTATGTTTTATTACTAAGTCAAGTATGTCAGCAGTAGTATACATTTAAGGACATGAAAACACATTCTGCATATGTTTTTATTGATCATGCTCAGCTAGTAGAATTTTTAACATTTTAGGATGATTTTGGAAAAAGTAGGAAGGAAGAATAGCAAAGGAACAAAGCAGTTGGAAATATTTAATCCATAGAACATAATGTTATGCATGAGATGAGGAATCACAGAGGGGTGCTGGAGTAGAGACAGACAGATTTCCTTTAATACTTGGCAATCAGGCCTGGGAAGAAGTATGGTGGGCTCAGTTAAAAGGGAAAGAAAGAACAGCCTCATCTGCGTTGGGGTTTTAGTCCCCTAGGTGTGCATGGCAATCATTGGCTGGTGCATTGTGGGGAATCAGAGAGGCTTTGGGCAGCTGCAGCATGCCATAATTTTAGGGCTTGGGGAAGAGGAAGAACAAAGAAGGCCTCAGAGAAATAGAAAAGGACCTGTTACTAGGAAAATAGAGCTTGGAATTTCAGCAATAAATATACATCTAGAATGGGATGAAGCCATGAGGGCAATTCATAGTCAATGATGCACTGGAAAATATTTTGGTGAAAACAATCTTATAACAGGAAACATGTGTGTTCATAGGTTACTCTTTTGAAAAGGCATCTGTGTGGTTGAGAGCATGCAGAAATGGATACCTCATTATCAGAAGCACATGTGTTCATTATCCACACACATCAGGAACCTTTTTTTCCAGTTATATTTTCATTTTGCTTAATGACACATATTTATTTTAATTCATAGCCATTTTCTTAACCACAGTATTAATGTGAATTTTTTTTTAAACCACAACTTTAGCTTTGGAAAACTTAGAAGTCTAAATTTTTTCATCTTCTATGAAATTTTTATGTTTTCTCATTTCCAGTACTATGGACAACACTGCCTTGATTTGTAGTTTATCTACTTGATCTTCTGAAAGCCTGTGAGCTGAAGAAACCTACAGAAAAAAATACTTAGAAATATATTCTACATTGTTTTAAGAAATTAATAGAAAACCTCCTTTTCATCTGAGGTTAAGAAGGCAGGCTGCTCCAGTATTTCTTTTTTTTTTTTTAAATATTTTATTTATTTATTTGACAGAGAGAGATCACAAGCAGGCAGAGAGGCAGGCAGAGAGAGAGGAGGAAGCAAGTTCCCTGCTGAGCAGAGAGCCCCATGCGGGACTTGATCTCAGGACCCAGAGACCACGACCTGAGCCAAAGGCAGAGGCTTTACCCACTGAGCCACCCAGGCGCCCCTGCTCCAGTATTTCTCTGCCAGCTAGAAATATGTGAAAATGTCTTGTAATAATCTATGCATTAATGATATACTTCATTGAAACAATTAGCCTCAATTACCTTTTTACCCTTCTTAGATGTTTTTGAGTCATACTGGAGTTATCACAGGATTCATTGTATACATTTCCAAAGCTAATTTTGTGTCCTAAGGTTCAGTTAGTGCTCTTGGCTGGTCGAAGTTCTTTGTGAAAACCCTGAGCAAAAGCTAATAGATATCAATTTTGTATACAATTTTACAAAGTTCAAAAATCACTCTGCCTAGTCATGGAATAGTTTCCCAGGTACTCCAATCCTTATGATGTGTTTACAAAACAGTTAAACATGCTAGAAAATTTATTCAAAGCAGAGTTTATTAATAATTATGTTGAAATAAGCTTAATTTCAATTTCCACTCAATTAAAATTATTTCTCATGCAGATGACTTTTGACCCATTTAGACAATTGAGTAGACTTAGCTGCATTTTGTCTTGCTCAGTAGGTGTGTTTGACTAAGAATGACTACCCTTCCTTTCTCCCCAAGCTGGATGGAGACACTGTGCACATAGTAGGGATTCAGTTTCTGTTCATGTGGCACCATCATGTTTGTATTTCCAAGTGGTTCTTGAATTTACAACTAATCTAAATACCGATTTAAATAGAAATGCTGTTTCTGAATTGATATGTTAAAAAATATCATGCTTGGGGTACCTGGGTGGCTCAGTGGGTTAAGCCGCTGCCTTTGGCTCAGGTCATGATCCCAGGTCCTGGGTTCGAGCCCCGAATCGGGCTTTCTGCTCAGCAGGGAGCCTGCTTCCTCCTCTCTCTCTGCCTGCCTCTCTGCTTACTTGTGATTTCTCTCTGTCAAATAAATAAAATCTTAAAAAAAAAAAAAATATCATGCTTACCTATTCAAAGCAACTTCCTTCTACGAACCCTAACCCTAATCTTGCACCAGTACCTATTCACAGTTCCTTTATTTTCCTTCCTTTCCATTCAAGTATTTCTACTTGAAATTTCTGACATGCTTTGTGCTTCTGTATCTTATCTCGATTTTTTTTTCTCTTCAAGAGATCCATCAACCACACTGCTTTTCTGGTATTGTTTATCACATACATCAACTCTCTCCTTATTTGTGGCAGTTGCTATTTAAGAACTTCCTAATCACAAGCTAATCCTTTTTGCTATGTATTTCTCTAGTTACCGTAACAACAGAAGAGCTGGGCAAAATTCATTAACCAATCTTCTCATAAGCCAAAGAACTTCCAGAAATATGAGTTTATAGGAGTTATTTAAAGGAACAAAAGGAATGAATAACAGATGGTTTTTAGATAGAACGTTTGTAGAATATACCATATATATTTTTTATTATAGATATAATCTATTACATATATTCTATATATTTATTATAGATATATAGACTATATCATAAAATACATAGGTTTAGAGTTGTAAAGGGCCTTTAATTTCTTCTGTTCCACCTCCCTACCAGGAAATCTGCTGTACTGTAGTATTCACAGGTAGCCATCTAACCTTGACCTGCAAACTTTCTGTGGTAGGACATCCTCCCTTTTTGGCGCAGCCTAATCATTGTTAATGATTATACAGTTCTTACTTGTGTTGCTTAGTAATATATTCTCAGCAACTTCTACACATTAATTCTTGTCATGTCAAGTGAGTCTTCACTAAATAAACTGGGTATATTTTAATCTTTCAGAAAATCAAGTATTTTATGACAGGTATGTTTTAAGTCATGATCTCTATTTTTGCCTACCTAGGATTCATTTCCAGTTTTTCAGTGGGAAACTATCTTCATCCAGTTCTTCATTGATATAGTTTACCATGGGGTGAAATGTTTCTGTCTCTCACACCCCCAGGATGTACAAATAACAGAGCCCCTCTCACTCAACATATTACACTCCTCTAGCTACAGTGATTATTTTGGTCCCAGGCTAGTGATCCAAACTGCTCCAGTAGAATTCTGTACCAGACGTTCTATAAAAAATCTCCACCTTTTGGAGCTGCTAAGATGCTTGACTATGAGCTTGGAATTGTGGGGAGAACCCACATAACTAAATGAAGGTAACACAAAGAAAGCAGAACCTTGAGATAGAAACGGAGCTCTGACCACATTGTTAGAACACCTAGAGCCAGTCCATATGTTAAGCTATATTACTTCTTGACCTTTCAGATAGTCAATAAAAAAATTATGCTTAAGCCAGTTAGTTTCCACTGATTGCCCCTAAAGGTCTTGAGTAATACAATTATATCTTTGTAATTTTTTCTTAGCTTAAACTTTATGTCATGATTATCAGACCTTTTCATCTTTCAGTCATAAGATGCTATACATGCTCTCAATTGTCAATGTTGCCATGAAAATGGGGTACCTAGAGTGGACCACAGTGCAGCAGATGAAAATAGAGCATATTAGAGTGGAATACAGGTAAACATTTTCCTTCCTGGTTTATGCCTTCTGTCGTCAATATTCTGATGACTGACTGAGAACTAGACTCCCTTAAAATGTTATCCTCCATTTTATTGTTGCTTGCCATCCTGCTGACTTATACAACATCTGAATTTCTTAGGCCTTCTTAACACAAACTTATATTAGGCTAATCCTCATCTCTTCTACTTTCAGTCCCTTCTCAAGCTACACAGGTGTATATCCATGTATCTCGTCTATAGAAATCATTTTGAATTTTGAGCTTGCACAAGTAACTCAACATCTCAGAGCTTCAGTATGCTTTACTATAGAATTGTGTGGTATTGATTAGGATGTTTTGATGGCAGATACTAGAAACCCCAAATTAAAATGGCCAATCAACATGAGGATATATTATCCCTGATAAGTCTGCAGCTTTCAGGAAGATGGTAGGGTAGGAGGATCCTGAGCTCATTTTGTCCCTACCCCACCCACCTATATTGCCTATGCAACTGACTCTGTAAATGGCCTGAGGATCGGCAAAAGTGATCTTGCACAGCTAGTTGTACAGAGAAGCTAGCATGAAAAGGGGTAGGAAGGACAGAGACACAGTCAGGAACCAAACCACCAGTGCAACAAACTGCAAATGAGAAGGGTATCAGTAGCACTGAGAAGAGAGAGGACCATATTCCACACTGGGCATTACTGGAGACCCACCCTTGGAAGATGAGTGCCTATAACAACTGGCTATGAATACCAGCAGGGCTTAACTCTGGGAGTCAGGGGTGTGAGATGAAATGGAGACCCCACCCTTTAAAAGCCACTATACCAAATAACTCAGCCTCAGATCCCGCATAGAATCAACAGTTTGAAAAACTTCTGGAGTATATGTGTAAGAGATTTACTAACCAAACTTAGAACATGTGCTGGTGGAGCAGGGATCTCCAGGACATTTCTTCAGGAACAAAAGAGTTTGTGTTTAGATAGCCAGATACCCTTTGGTTGGAATGAGTTTTAACATTCTTTGTCTACCTTGTAGACAAAGACCATGTGCCCCTTCCCCGTGCTCCCTGCCAACTACCCCACCCAACCTGACCACCCAGTAGGCTTCCCTCCAAAGTGGCTCCTGCCCCACCACACTCAGCAGGCAGTCTCAGCTGGGAAACAACACTCCAAAGGTACTCCTATCTTGGACAGGTGGAAGGGATAACTACATACACCAGGCTAAGAGTGCTGCCTTTAGCCAGCCTCTAAGGTGGTTGCACAAGGAGCAAGCTATACTTTTCAATGCAATTGCAGTGTGGCAGAGCAGCTTACTGCTGACAGATAGGCTGACTATTGGCCCTCCCCACCAATGAACCCAGATCACTACATCCTGGTCTCTCAACAGCAAAGGGAGCAAACTTTGCTCATGTACCCACAGCAGGCAAAGCAGATCACTGCAACTGGCTGGGCTGAAGGCAATCATGGTGCAGCTACAACAAGAGGGCACAGGCAGCTCACATGAGGACACTCCTGGAGCACCTGGTCCTGATGGCTGGGAAGGAATGGGCTATAGAGCACCCTAAGACCTCTTTTACACAAAGCCACTACTTTCAAGAGGAGGAGACAGAGATGACCTACTTAATACCTGGGCATGAAAACACAGAGAGTTAGTTAAGTGCATAGACAGAGAAATATGTCCCAAGTGAAAGAAGACAGAATCAAAAGACCTAAATAAAATGAAGATAAAATAGGCCTGATAAAGAGTTCAAAATAGGAGTCATAAAGATACTCATTGGACTTGAGAAAAGAGTTAATGAGTTCAGTGAAAACTTCCACAAAGATAGAAAACATAACCACCAGTCAGAGTCTAAGTATTCAACATCTGAAATGAAAAACACACTGGAGGAAATCAACAGCAGATTAGAAGATGCATAGTGGGTCAATGATCCTGGAAGACAGGGTAATGGAAAGCAACCAAATTAAACAATAAAAAGAAAAGAGTAATAAAAAATGAGAGTAGGTTAAGGGAACTCTGCAACATCAAGCATAGTAGCATTCACGTTACAAGGATTCCCAAAGGGAAAAAGAGAATGGGATAGACAACTTACTTGAAGACATAGTACATGAAAACTTCCAGAATCATAGGAAGCAACAAACACAGGTCTCATAAGCACAGAGAGCCCGTAACAAAATCAATCCAAGGACATCAAGAAACATAGTAATTATTTACAAAAAGTAGTAAAAAAATAAAAATTGAAAAGCAGTAAGAGAAAAGGAAACATTTGCATACAAGGTAAACTGTAACTGTCCCTCAGAACAATGTATTACTTAAAATATAACCCATGGGAAATTTTACTAGTTACCAAGCACATTTAGATATAGCCTCAAGAGAAACACATACTGGCAACAGGCTTCTGGGGGAGAAGATGATATATACGGCCTTGAAGCCCAGCTGCTGGAAACACAGGCAGGCTCAGGGCTGAACACTGCCTGCTTCATTTTTCTGTTATCTCCCCTTCCCCCCACCCCCCAGGGCACCTATGGCTAATTAGGTAAGTCCTTTGGATGTGCTTGCTCAACTATAAACTTTATACTGCTTGACCAGACATATTTTGCCTTCCTTCTTGTTTATCTGCAAGGCATATGACTAATGTTTGGCCTTCTTCAGCTCTTCTGTTGGTTACTGTTTGTATCTAATAAAAGCAGGACTGAGGAGTTGTTCGGGGCAACAGTCTTTTCTACTGTTGTCCCCTGCTCCCTTTCTCTTGCAGCTGACTTGTTTGTGCCTCATTCTTCTCCCGTGTGCCATCAGGAAGTGGCTGTAAGCCCCATAAGGCTATTGACTGGGTTTTCAGCAGGCCAGAGGTAGTGGCAGGATATATTCAAGTGCTGAAATGAAGAACCCACAACCAGTAACTCTACCTAGCAAGGTTACTATTCAAAATAAGAGAAAAAGTTTCCCAAATGAAAGTTAAAGGAGTTTATCACCACTAAACCAGATTTCTAAGGTAAGTTAAAGGGAATTCTTTAAGTGGAAAGAAAAGCGCCAAACCAGAAGGAAATTATAAAAGAAAAACATTTCAGAAATAAAAGCAAACATACAGTAAAGGTAAATTAAATCACTTATAAATTCAGTATAGAAGTTAAAACAAAGTTATAAAATCAACTATATCCACAAGAATGAATCAAGGGATACACAAGTAGATATAAAATATCATATTATATCTATAAAATGTGGGAGGAGGGGAATAAAAATTTAGTGCTTTGACAATGTGTTCTGACTTAAACCATCAATTTAATACACACTGCTATATACATAAAATGTTACATATGAACTTAATAGTAACCAGAAATCAAAACCTTGTAATAGAAAAAAAAAAAAGGGGGACAAAGGAATACAAGCCTAATATCTAAGAAAGCCATCAAACACAAGGGAAAAGATCAAGGGAAGAAGAAAGAAACAGAAGAACTACAAAACAAGTAGCAAACAACGAGTAAAATGGCAATAATCGACATACCTGTCAGATAAATGTAAGTGGACTAAATGCTGCAATTAAAAGACAGAGTGACTGAATGGATAAAGTTAACAAAAACACAAGACCATCTTTATGATGCCTACAAGAGACTTACTTCAGAACTAAGGACACATATAATCTATAAGTGAAGGAATAGAAAAAGATATTCCACGCTAATGAAAGCAAAAAAATTTTAGAAAGAAAGAAAAGCTGGAGTAGCAGTACTTTCATCAGATAAAACAGATTTTAAAACAAATACTATAGGGATGCGTGGGTGGTTCAGTCAGTTAACTTGTTTTTGGCTCAGGTCATGATCTCAAGGTCATGAGGTTCTGTTCCACTGTCAGGCTCCTTTTTGGGCAGGGCAACTGCTTAAAATTCTCTCTCACACTCTCGTTGTGCCCCTCCCCACATCAATCAATCAATCAATCAATCAAATACTGTAGCCAGAGGTAAGAAGGGCATTAAATAATGATAAAAGGATTAATCCAACAAGAGGATTTAATTGTGAATATCCATGTACCCTACATAGAAGAACCTAAATACATTAAGTATTAACACACCTAAAGAAAGAAATTGACAGTAATACAGTAATACTGGGGACTTTAACATCTCCCTTACATCAAGGATATAGTAGCCAGAGAGAAAATCAGCAAGGAAACAGTACATGAACAGTGACTTTGAAGGCCACACTAGACCAAATGGCCCCAACAGATATATATGAAACATTCCATTCAAAATACACATTTTTTTTCAAGTGCACAAGAAACATTCTCCAGGATAAGTCACATGTTAAGCCATTGAAACAAATCTCAATGAATTTTAGAAAACTGAAATCCCTTCAAGCATTTTTTCTGACCATGATGGTATGAAACTAGAAATCAATTACAAGAAAAAACTGGAAAAAAACCCACATATGCATGGAAGCTGAACAACAGGTTACTAAATAACCAATGCATCGCTGAAAATATCAAAAAGCAAATATAAAAATACATGAAGATGAATGAAAATGCAAACAAGAGGCCCATTTCTTTGGGACACAGCAAAAGCAGTTCTGAGAGGGAAGTTTATAGTAATATAGGTCTATCTCAAGAAAAGAGAAATATCAAACAACCTAAGTTTACAGCTAATTAGGCTAGAAAAAGAACAAGGAAGGCCTGAAGCTAGTAGGAAGAAGGAAATAATGAAGATTAGAGCCGAAATAAATACAGTAGAAACTACAAAAAGTAGAAAACACCAATGAAACCAAGAGCTAGTTCTTTGAAAAGATAAACAAAATTGATGAACAGTCAACCAAACTCATAAAAAAAAGTAAAAATCAAAAATGAATGAAGAGAAATAATGGACACCAAGAAATACAAAGAATTAGAAGATTATGAAAAATTATATGCCAATAAATTGGACAACCTAGAAAAAATGGGTAAATTCCTAGAAATATATAATCTCTTGAAACTGAACAGACCAATTACTGGCAGTGAAATTGATTTAGTAATCGAAACACTCCCAACAAATCAATGTCTAGGACTGTATGGCTTCACAGTTGAATTCTACAAAATACCTAAGAAAGAGTTAATACCTATTCTTCTCAAACTATTACCAAAAAATAGGAGGAGGAGGAAAACTTCCAAGTTCATTTTACAAGGTTGGTATTATGCAGATACCAAAACCAGTTAAAGACAATAAAGTACATGCCAATATATCTTTTTTTTTTTTTTTTTTTTTTTTTTTTTTATACAAATATTCTACTTTAATTTTTTTTTTTTTTCAGCATAACAGTATTCATTATTTTTGCCCCACACCCAGTGCTCCATGCAATCTGTGCCCTCTACAATACCCACCACCTGGTGCCCCCAACCTCCCACCCCCCACCCCTTCAAAATTCTCAGATCGTTTTTCAGAGTCCATAGTCTCTCATGGTTCACCTCCCCTTCCAATTTCCCTCAACTCCCTTCTCCTCTCCATCTCCCCTTGTCCTCCATGCTATTTGTTATGCTCCACAAATAAGTGAAACCATATGATAATTGACTCTCTCTGCTTGACTTATTTCACTCAGCATAATCTCTTCCAGTCCCGTCCATGTTGCTACAAAACTTGGGGATTCATCCTTTCTTTTTTCTTTTTTTTTTTTTTACAGCTTTATAAACATATATTTTTATCCCCAGGGGTACAGGTCTGCGAATCGCCAGGTTTACACACTTCACAACACTCACCATAGCACATACCCTCCCCGATATCCATAACCCCACCCCCTCTCCCAACCCCCTCCCCCCATTAACCCTCAGTTTGTTTTGTGAGATTAAGAGTCACTTATGGTTTGTCTCCCTCCCAATCCCATCTTGTTTCATTTACTCTTCTCCTACCCCCTCGACCCCCCATGTTGCATCTCCTCTCCCTCATATCAGGGAGATCATATGATAGTTGTCTTTCTCCGATTGACTTATTTCGCTAAACATGATACCCTCTAGTTCCATCCACGTCGTCGCAAATCATGCCAATATATCTTATGAACAAAGATAGAAAATCCTCAACAAAATATTTGCAAACTGAATTCAATAATACATTAAAAGGATCATTCATGATGATCACGTGACATTTATTCCTGAGGTGTAAGCTTGGTTCAATAGTCAGGAATCAATCAATATGAATCATTACATAAATAAAAGAAAGGATAAAAACCATATTGTCTCAATAGATGCAAAAAAAAAATCATTTGACAAAAATCCAACTGCTGTTCATGATTGAAACTCTCAACAAAGTGGGTTTAGAGGGCATAAGCCTCAACATAATAACGACAATATATGAAAAACCTACAACTAATATCATATTCCATGGCAGAAAATGGAGAGCTTTTCCTCCAGGATCAGGAAAAGGCAAAGATGTTCACTCTTACCACTTTTATTCAACATAGTACTTACTGGAAGTCCTAGCTGTAGTAATCACACAAGAAAAAGATATAAAAGGCTTCCAACTTGGTAACTATCAAGTAAAACTCACTCTTTGCACACAACATTCTTCTAAATGTAGAAAACCCTAAAGACTAACAAAAAACAATCAGAATTGATCAATGAATTCAGTAAAATTTCAGGATGCAATATTAACACACAGAAATCTATTGCCTTTCTACTCACTAATAATGAACTAGCAGAAAAATAAGAACATTCATAATTATACCAAAAATAGTAAAATACCAACAAATGCATCTAACCAAGAAGGTGAAAGACTTACACTCTGAAATCTATAAATACAGATGAAAGAAATTATAGAATACACAAGAGAAAGATACACCATGTTCACAGATTCAGACAACCAATATTGTTAAAATTTCCATACTACCCAAAGCACTCTACATGTTCAATGTAATTCTGATTAAAATACAAATAGCATTTTTCATAAAACTAGAACAAAAAGTCCTAAAATTTATATGAAACCATAAAAAACCCTGAATAGTCAAAGCAATCTGAAAAAGAACAAAGCTGAAGGTATCACAATCCCAGATTTTAAACTATACTACACAGGTAAAGTAATGAAAACAGTATGATACTGGCACAAAAACAGATACACTTATCAATAGAACAGGATAAAAAAAACCCAGAAATAGACCCATGCCTCTATGGTCAATTAATCCATGACTAAGGAAGCAAGAGTATAAAATTGGAAAAAGATAGTCTCTTCAACAAATGATGTTGGGAAAACTGGACAGCTCCATACAAAGGGATAAAACTGGACCACTTTTTTTTTTTAAGATTTTATTTATTTATTTATTTGACAGAGGGAGAGAGATCACAGTAGGAAGAGCAGCAGACAGAGAGGGAGGAGGAAGCAGGCTCCCCGCTGAGCAGAGAGCCCGATATGGGGCTCAATCCCAAGACACTGAGATCATGACCTGAGCTGAAGGCAGAGGCTTAACCCACTGAGCCACTCAGGCATCCCTGGACCACTTTCTTACATCACGTGCAAAAATAAATTAAAAATGTATTAAAGGACTAAGTAGAAGACCAAAACCATAAAAGTCAGAAAAGGAAATATAGGCCGTAATCTCTTGAACATCAGTGTTAGCAGCATTTTTTTCTAAATAAGTTTCCTCAGGCAAGAGAAACAAAAGCAAAAACTAACTATTGGAACGGAATCTATTCACAAAACAAAAAGGCAACCTACTGAATGAGAGAAGGTATTTGCAAATGAAATATTTCATATGGGATCAAGATCTAAAATATATAAAGAACTTACACAACTTAACATCCCCCCCAACCAAAATACTTAGAAAAAAATATGGGCAGAATACCTGAATAGCCATTCCAAAGATGACAGAGGTCCTGCAGACACATGGAAAGATGCTCAACATCACTAATTACCAGGAAAATACAAATCAAAACAGGATAACAACTTAAACCACAGATCAAAAGAGCAAGAAATTCCAGGTGCTGGGGAGGATGTGGAGAAAACTGATTCCTTGAATGCCATTGGTGAAAAGGCTTATTGGTGAAACTTCTGTAGAAAATAGTATGGAGGGGCACCTGGGTGGCTCAGTGGGTTAAGCCGCTGCCTTCGGCTCAGGTCGTGGTCTCAGGGTCCTGGGATCGAGCCCCGCATCGGGCTCTCTGCTCGGCAGGGAGCCTGCTTCCTCCTCTCTCTCTGCCTGTCTCTCTGCCTGCTTGTGATCTCTCTCTGTCAAATAAATGAATAAAAAAAAAAAAAAAAGAAAAGAAAATAGTATGGAGGTTCCTCAAAAAATTAAAAATAGACATGTGATCCAATATTTCAACTATGAGATATTTATGTGAAGAATACAGAAACACTAATTGGAAAAGATATATGCACCCTCTGTTTATTGCAGTATTACTTATAATAGCCAAGGTACAGAAGAAACCCAATAATGATAACATATACATATGTATATATACAGAAGTGTATATGTGTATGTGTGTGTGTAGAAATATTACCCAACCATAAAAAGAAATCATGCCATTTAAGAAATCATGAATGGACTTATAGGATATTCTGCTAAGTGAAATAAGTCAGGGAAAGAGTAATACTGTATAATTTCACTTATATGTGGAATCTAAAAAAAATAAAAACCCCAACTCTTAAAGACAGAACAAATGGTGGTTGCCAAAGGAAAGGTAGATAGGGGATAAGCAAAATAGATGAAGGGGATTAAGAGGTACAAAATTCCAGTTATAAAACAAGTACATCATTGTGATGAGAAGTACAGCATAGGGAGTAGAGTTGATCATACTTTAATAATGACGTATAGTGATAGATGGGGTCTACACTTATGGTGAGCATGGAGTTATGTATAGTACTGTCAAATCAAGTGTTCTACATTTGAAACAAATATAACATTGCATGTCAGTTTTATTTCAATAAAAGAACAACGAAGTCTGGAGGTAAGACAATTTTAATTTTGATAAATTTGATGGCTAAGTGATATCATCAAAATTAAGTGATATCATCAAGATTCAGGCTCCTTCCATCTTCCCATTTGCTGCACTGCAAATTCCCTTTTAAACTTTAAATGGCTGCCATAGTTCCAACGCATCAAAGGTAGGAATAAGTCCCCCAGCCAAAGAGGGATTCCTTTTTCCAAACTGTTCTTTTTAATACAGAAAGAAAGTTTCCTAGAAGTCTCTCAAATTTCTCCTCACATCTTAATGGCCAGAAGATTATTACATGACTATGGTTATATCAGTCCCTAGCAAGGGCTGTGGGGTGATGCTTGGCTTAGGTCAGAGGTCTCAAACTAATTATGTATCAGAATCATCTGGAGGTCTTGTGAAAACATGGATTTCTTGGCTGCTGCTTCTAGAGTTTGATTCAGCAGGTCTGAGGCATGGTCCAGGCATTTCCTTTTCTACCAAAACTGTGGATGACATGGATATTGTGGGTTGAGACCACAGTTAGATAACAGTTGGTTTAATCAAACATGATGTAGTCCTGGTCCTGGAGCTGTGGTTGGACCATTAAGGGGCAGGGAGTTTCCCTCACGGCTTTTTTATTAAAGGAAGAAAGTGTCCTACAATGGGATTTAAGAATATCAGACTCAAAAGACCATGCCATGGGTTATAGATAAATGCATATAAATTGCCAGTCACAGTGTGTTCAATAGATGGACCTCTTATTGTTTTTACTGATTCTGTTATATATAGACATTGTATTTATAAACTCAATTTTACCTGAAAATTTAAGTATGCTTTTCCATCTTTATTCAGGTCATTGACAATATATTAAACAGGCAAAGAGCAGACAGAGAATACTAAAATGTAGATTCCCTAGACCAATGACATTAGTCCACTAATCAAAATGCTTATGGTTTGGTTCCTTAGTGATTTCACTTCATTAAAACTGTCATTTTGTCTTATTTTTCCATCTCATCCAAAAGCATGTCTTGAGAGACTATAAAATAATTGGCTTCCAAGTGGCATATGTATCTCTAAAAAATATAGAATAAATGAAATATTCTAGTATTTTATTAACAATAGCTAACATTTTTATGGAGTGCTCACCATGTGTCAGATACTGTTCAAATTCTTTTACATGAGCAGGTACTATTATTATTCCTATTTTACAGAGGGGGGAAAGTGAGCAGGTAAAAGTTGAAAGGTTTTCTCAGGGCCATGCGACAGGTCAAAGAAGGTAGTTTGATTCTAATATAAACGTAATCTCTACTAATAGGCACTACCACACATAAACAGTACAGGAAATGGGCATGATTGTAATTCAGTAAGACAGCTGGTACCTAAAACACTCTCTCACACACAGACACATATACACTTCTCTTACACATTCCTTTAAATGTTACACACTTTAGTAGGTTCTAGTTTTTTGAAAATGGTTCAACAAGCCAAGGTGCATAGGACAAGATGTATCAGTGGTTAGGGAACCACTGTGTAGAAGAGGGCCATAATGAAGGATAACAGAAGTATTATATATAGAAAAGCATTTTTTAATGTTATATTGCTTATTTCATATCTTAGTAAGCATTTAGAGTAGAAACATTTGCAAATGTTTTCAACAACTTTTGCAGTTTCACAATGGATTGGAATCGGAATGAAACAGTGATGGATGACAACTGGGAGAACAGGAATTGGCATTATACTAAGTCAATTCAGGATCCAAACCATCTGTCATTATCCTGTCCTAGTTGTTTAATCAAGTTGCCACATTTTTATCTATGGTATTTCTTCATTAGAAAAGAAATTTACCATTCACACTAGAGACTGCAGAAGAAAATTAACTGCATCTCCCAATTCTAGAACAAATTTCACAATAAGGGATTCTTAAATTTTCAGACAATGGTGGGGGGGGAGCAAAGAGAAAGGCATTCAGAATGGTGTTTCTCAAATTTAACTACTTTCAACAGACATTCTTGGGGGAGTGGGTTCCAAGTTTTCTGTGATAATGTTCTAAATGGTTTAACTTTGTTCATAATCTAAACAAATTAGTAGACACTTTTTCAGGATTACCTGGAAGACCACGTTATGCAGCAGAGCTGTGCCGTGATCGCAGTATCTGCTCTTGTACATCTGATTCCTGTTGCAGTAAGTGAAGACTAGCCATGCTAAACTTCTCATGGGATGCTTCTCAAACTGGTTCCTCAAGACACTCTATGGCTAATCTTTAAGTGACCAAGAAGTACCAACTAAACAGAAACCTCTTTATTTGAGGTTAAGGACTATCTTCCAAGTATTTTGGGTCCCTTGCCTCTGTTTTGAGGATTTTTCTGTGTCTGGGCTCTCAATGACCTTATTTTATCTCCTGTTTACTTGCTTGTTCTTTGCAACTGAGCCAGGAGTCTTGCATCCCAAGAACACATTAGTTAGGACCTTGTAAATGCCCCAGATCTACCTGGCCAAGAATTTCAGCCAATCTAGGGAGCTAGGCAGAGGAGTTAGTCAAAGCTGTCATTTCTGTTTCTGACACTTTGTGTTAGGTCTACTGCACCAGCAAGTGTCATCGTGGGCTCCTCTTTCCCACAGAAATACATCAGGTAAAAACTCAAAATCATTTTTTAAACTCTGAAAATAGAACAGTCGCCTCAAGCATTGTACAACACAGAAGCAGTAAGTTATGCTATCTTAATTATGAATGCATCAGATATGAAGGCCATCTCCTCCTCCCAGATTTCTCATGAAAAGTGCATACAGCATTTGGGTTGTTCATCTAAGCTAGCCTGCCTTTTTCAGGGGGTCAGGAAATCTACATATTTCATGAGGCTCCCTTTGCTGTGCTAGGGCTGAGGTTGCCTTCCCCAAGGGAGCATGTATTTAACTCAGTAGTTCTATTTTGAGCATACATGGGAATCACTGGGAGGATTGGACCCTACCCTCTGAGTTTCTCAATTTTCATTCTGACAAGTTTCCAGGTGATTCTGGGAGCAGGTTTTAATTGCTACTGCTTTAACTTTAGGCTTTTTTTTTTTTTCTTGACAGACTTACCCAGTTGGATGTAATAGGTCTGTCCTGCTTCCCTTTTCTCAAGAACCACCCCAACACTCTTTGGGGAGTAGCTTACAACAGGAAGTCTTCTTAAAAATAAGGGCATGGCATTTTAAAATTTAAAAAATCACATTTCAGATATTCTGTTACAACTTACGATTTTTGGATCCAGGTAACAGAAATGATTTTAACTAACTTGGTGTAATAGACACCATGTGGCTCCCAAAGAGATCCCCTCTTTCAGGCAAAGCACCTATTCCCCAACAGCTCCAAGGACTGTGGTACTGGCTTCTAGTTCTTAGAGAATTGCCTTTGACTACTGAGAGCCATTTCAGCCAGCAATGTCTACAGATATTTCACACCCACTTCCCCTTACTTCCTCCTCACTGACTGATACTGAGGTATCCAAGTCTCCTTGACTCAAGGTGTGACAACACTGCTCTGTGGTACAATTATGCTCTAAAATTGTTCTAAAACGTTCTAGCCACATGTGGCTACTGAGCCTTTGAACTTGGCTAGTTGGAACTGAGATGTGTGGGAAGTATAAAATACAGAGATTTCAAAAATTAAGAAAGAAGGAATGTAAAATGTGCCACTCATGTTTTAAAGTAGTGATTATACATTATAATGACACTATTGTATATATTTGAGATTCAACAAAATATATTAAAAACTGATTTCACCTGTTTTTCACACAGTATGCTTCTACTGGGTTATCTGGTTTGGAACTTCCACAGCTGCATGAGTCAGATCAAGGCTAGACTAGGGGCCTCCTGAAGAAGTCAGGATCGCATGAGTAGAAGGCTGTCAGCTACCCATAAGAAGGTCATGATTCCTTAGAGGGTTTCCTCTCTGAACCATTTCTTGAATCCTCAATCTATTGACTAAAGAGAGATTGGGTCTCCATGAGGAAAGATCCTACAATGCTATGAAGAAAACATACAGTACTCTATACACTTGATTCTTCCAGCACTCCTCCAAAAGACACTTGCAGTCATTTATGAAGGTAAAAATAAAGCAGGGAAAAGGGAATACCCATACCTTCTGAAGGCTGTTTGATACAAGGTCCATACTGACAAAGACACCAGGGAACGATCACTCATCCCCTGATAGAATAGGGACATACCAGGGTCGCAATAAATGGAGCTGCAATCACACAGCAGGTCATTTAGGTCCATGTCTCCAGTTCCCAAGTATATATTGATAATAGAATTCTCACATTTGTTCTTCAGCGCATTAAACCCAAGTTTGTAAAGCCAAGTAGATCCCCTGAAGGTGTGCCTTCCCTACTCCTGCCAATCCAGTAAGTCAAGTAATAATTCATCCCAGGGAAAATTACAGAAATTAACACTGCACTCAAAGTCTCTCTTTTTTTTAAAACATTTAATTAATTTATTTGACAGAGAGAGAGATCACAAGTAGGCAGAGAGGCAGGCAGAGAGAGGGGGGGAAGTGGCTTCCCACTGAGCCAGATATGGGGCTCGATCCCAGGACCCTGAGACCACGACCCGAACCAAAGGGAGAAGCTCAACCCATTGAGCCACCCAGGTGCCCCTGCACTCAAAGTCTAAAAGAAAACAAGGAGAGCTATCTCAATCAGACCTCCATTTAATGTACTGGTCTGTCAGTTGGAAAAACTGGTTGGGTCACGACATGTCAGTGTATTACCACACACTTAACCAAGTAGTATCTCCAGTTGAAGCCCCCAGTATATAGTTGGTTGCTATTCATCTTTAAATGCATATTTTTCCCCCATACCCATCAGAAAGAGTAAGACGTGATTTGTCCTTACACTAAACAGCCAATGGCATAGCTCAGTCTATCTCCAGGTCAGTAATAACTCTTCTATCTGCTCTACAACTTAACTGCAAGGGAGCTGGGCAGGAGTTGGAGAGTCTGTAGGACATTACTTTCATTCTATGTTTTTTTTTTTTTAAAGATTTTATTTATTTATTTCACAGAGATCACAAGTAGGCAGAGAGGCAGGCAGAGAGAGAGAGAGAGAGAGAGAGAGAGGAGGAAGCAGGCTCTCCACTGAGCAGAGAGCCCGATGCGGGACTCGATCCCAGGACCCTGAGATCATGACCTGAGCCGAAGGCAGCGGCTTAACCCACTGAGCCACCCAGGTGCCCTCTTTCTATGTTTTTATGGCATACTGTGACCCATAATGCCTGGGGAAAAAAACAAATGTATAGCAGAGATTGGGTAATAAATCTCACAAAAATGCAGGGGTCTGCAACACTGGTAAAGCTATTACATGTCCAGTGAGCTGAAGTATGTTGAGACATCCTCTGCAAAGTGAAGGACAAAATGCTGCAACCTGTACTTCCTACTATTAAGAGATCAGCAGAATGCCTGGCAATCCTCAAGGGCTTTTTGAAGCAGCACTTGTGAATATCATTATGGTGAGGTAAATGTCTGCGAGTTTTGAATGAAGTTCAGAACAAGCAAAGGCTCTAGTAGGTCGAGGCTGCAGTACCAGTAGCTCTGCCACTTGAGTCATATAAACTAGGTTATTAGAGGTGTCTGTGGTAGAAAATGAGGCATCAGAAAATTCTCAGTAGATGAACTGTGGGGCAGAAACCTAGAATTCTGGGGCAGAAAAGGCTATTCAATTCCTTCCAAAAATTGCACACTATCCATAAGACAAGTTTGGATAGTCTCCTATCCAACTTTGGAGTTGGGGGCACACATGTAACTAAAATCACTATCTCAGGCCAACGTCCATGTCCACTGATATCACACACAAGGTTAGGAGGGCCCAGCAGCAATGTACTGTAAGACTATAAGATCCAAGGGGAAATGAAAGGAGTACTTTTAAGAGTTGAGCAAGTCTAGAGGCAAAATAAAGTGGTATGAAGAGGTGGTGTACATCCATTACCTATCACTATTGCCCTGGCACTTATCCCTGAGCTCACACTTAGGAATTTCCGGAGGAGTGGGCACTGCCTATGGCCAGCTGTCAGCTTCTAAACACAAATGGACTGATTTTTTTTTTAAATGGACTGATTTTAAACTGTAACGGCACCCAGGGGCACACCAGAAACACTATGGTGAGGAGGGAAAGTCCCCCCCAAAGGGCAGAACTTCAGTTAGTGTGGAGAAAAAAAGAGGCCCATAGTAGAATAAACACGTAAGGGTAAATGGCTCATCAGGTTTATCAGGGACACGGAATGAGCCAGAAACATAGATCAAGGTCAAGGAAATGAAGGGAAGAGCCATGAGATAAACATACGGAGTAGATACAGTATGTGCAAATTTTTATATGCACACTAGGGATTATCCTTTCTAGAATGAGGCACTAAAAAAATATATCTAGACAGCCGTGTTGAGACAAGAATATTCTTTTTGAAAACTGAAGGGACTATGTGCGGCAATGCCTATTTTCATAGTTTTTCTGATTTAGGGAGTGCGGTGAGGGAAAGTAAAATACCTGGTTCAGTGACTAGGATTACAGATTAGGAAGTGGACTCAGATTTACTACAATGAAATTAAGCAGTGTGAATTTTATACTTTCAGGTTCCAGATTGGGTAAGACTGAAATTCTTATCAGTTTCCTAGCTTTATTACAGGAGACCACAAGTGGTATTTATGATGAATTTTCTGGCTTCCAAGTTCTTATGGTATTTAAAATTACTACAATATTCTTAGAAAATTATTTTTGTCATTTGAACATATTGGGAAGGAGGTTTCAAAATCTTTGTTCATAGTTCTTTCTAACCATTATAATTTTTGAGATTAGAAGTAAAGCTCAAGAGACCTGAATGAGTGTTCACTGAACATAGGGGGGCAGAATACTGGCCCTTTCAAAAATCTCCATGTCCTAATCCTAGAATCTGTGTAAAAGTCCATGTTTTAATCCTAGTAACTTTCTCTTATATCTCAAAGGGGGCTTTGAAAATGTGATGTGTAAGATTAAAGACCTTGAGATGGGAAAAGTAGCCTGGATTACCCAGGTGGGACCCACCTAATGAACTGGACTAGACTTCCCTAGTCTTCATCTGCAAAATGATGTATTACTGAGGATGAAATGAGATGCTACACAGGACGGCACCTGAAAAACTTTAAAATGCTGTACAAACTATAGATTCTATTTGATTTAAAACCAGTTGATGTGGTAATCTCAGGGGAAGTCCTTTTGGTGCAAACAACCAATTACACTGATTGTTTCTAATGCTTGAGAGTGCAGTAAGGTAACAGAAATAAATTATTTCCAATCCTGTTTTGGTACATTAACATTTGGCAAAATCTAAGCTTAATGAGGTCATGAGGATAAACACAGAAAGTCCTGTTAGTGAAGATTATATATACATCACAAGAGGAATAAGGGACAGAAGCATTGCTATTTTAATATAACTTATGGAAAGGTAATTAACATATGCTACCAGAAACCAAAGGGCAGATTCCATTTCCTTTTTAGTGTATTGAGTCTGATTTGATTATGCAAATTCTGAAGCACCAACAACTACTTAGTATTATCAGTCTCTTGGTCCTGATTTCTTAATCAGCCAGATAATACAAAATAGCAGCTTATCTCTTGAACATGGTTCATTAGCTTAGCTCATTAATTTTCAAAGGGACCATAGATCTTAATTAGGTAGGTGGATGGGCCACTCTTTGCTCTTGGAGAGAATCATTTCCAAAGAAACTTTAAAAATTTAGGCCAGTTCATTCTTTTTTTTTTTTTTTTTTTTTTTTAAGGACAATCAGACCTTGGCAGTTAAGCATCTTAGCAAGTGTTTTTTTTTTTTTTTTTTTTTTTTTTTTTTTTACAAGGAAGCTAGCTATTCAAGCTAGTTCTAGTGAAGGGAGATTAACTTCAAAGATTCCACAGGCAACTTCAAAGGTATAAGAACTGAAATACGGGTCCACTTGTAAAACCAGGAATAGGGAAATGAGAAAACATGGCTTGCTCATCCGCTTTTTATGGAGCTTTTGGTCTTTTCCTTATGTTTGTCTCTAAATGCTTATTCCACCTTTTATGCAGATCTCTGTTTTCTACTGAGTTGGGGGTACACATGTAACTAAAATCACTATCTCAGGCCAACGTCCATGTCCATTGATATCAATTTCACATATCTTTTCCCTCATAGTGCTTCTTAGTTTAAATTAAGTGTGGAGAATGTGATTGATCGCTAGCTGGTTAGACAATTAGATAGTCTCAGTCCGAAGGGTACTCCTAGTTCAATGAGCTGTGGTGTTGAGGTCACATGGTCCACCTTTGGCTGCAGTAGTCACCAACTTCTAAGTCAGGTGTCTAAGCTCGCAGTGAAGAGGCATGGGGAGGCACATACCTCTTTTATATTTAGTCCCACTTAAAGCTTGAGTTTCCTGCACTTGAAGAAGGAGTCAATTTCCCATTTGGTTTATGCCCTTGACCAAGGTTTTTCCACTAACTTCAATTGCTTTTTTTTCCATGAAGAACTAATGAATTAACCTAGCATAGTATCTTATCTCCAATAGACAGGTCATAAACATTGTTGTAACAATTTTTGTCCTTTCTGAATCTATAATCCTAATCTTTCTGGAGTCATTTCCATTAAATATACAAATGATACGTGTTCATAATTGGGATTATACTAAGGTTGCTGTTTTTTTCCCTTAAGAAAGAACTGATATAATGCTTATCACCCTGGAGTGTCATAAAGCCGATATGGCAGTATTTTTCTGCTTTCTGAGGGAAGTTTCTAGGATCTAGTATCAAGTATGTATTGATTTTTAACTAGTAAATCAAGTAAAATTCAAGTTAGCAATAAAAATTTTAGTTCACAGAGTCTAAAACATAAAGCCAAAGCCAAAATCTAAATACCTCATTATAAAGAAAACTTTGTCCTGTTTTATTCGTGGCCCTCCATTACAAGAAACATAAATGTTACTGTGAACAGTGCCATTAGCAATTTTTATGTGTCTGGTAATCTTGTGAAAAGTATCTCTAAGGCTGCTAAAGTTCTAAAATTCTGACTAATTTGAAGTTAATGGAGAAATTGATTATAAAACAATTTTCTCCTTTCTAAAGATTTTTTTTATTTGAGAGAGAGAGAAAATGAGAGTGCAAGTGGAGGGAGGGCAGAAGCAAAGAATCTCAAGCACACTCCCTATTGAACTGAGTGCAGAGCCCGAAATAGGACTCTAACCCAGGATTCTGAGATCATGACCTGAGCTAAAATCAAGAGTAGGATGCCCAACCAACTGAGTCACCCAGGCGTCCCACAAAATTATTTTCTGATGTAATTTTGAGCATTATCTATTAGCAAAGACCATTAAGAACTAAGATAAAGGACTAACAGAAAGGATATCAGCTTGCCTGAATTTACCTTCACTACAGTTTATTTCTGACCCAATAAGGGGGATAAGTGACATCAAGGATACAAATGACTGAGTTGCCACTCCTCAATGTCTCTCATTTTTCGTGGAGGGACCTGATGTTGAGTACTTACAGTAAGGCCTCATGTACTGAACAAGCCACAAGGTCAGAAAACAACAACAACAATAACAACTATGTACTGATATCTTTTATACTTTCTGGCTGGAGAAGAGACTAAAGTAAGTTATTGCCTATTGCCTCCATGGTTATATAACACCATGTTCTATTTCTTTGTCACTAGGTTTTTTGTATACCTGCCTATGGCTTACCACATAACACTACTTTTTCAATTTCACTTCAGGAAATTAAGGCCCTGAAAAAATACATCTCAAAAAACTATTGCCAGGCTCTCCATTAGAACACACACTCTGGAGCCAGAAAGAATGAATTTAGGTCCTGGCTCTGCCAAGCTATAGGATGTTTGTCAAGTTTTTTAACTTCTCTTTGCCTCCGTTTATCCAGCTTTAAAATCAAAATAAAAAGACTTTTGATTCTAAATATAACCTAATCATCATTACTAGACAGATCCTCTCACAATAAAAAGTTATAATACTGAGAAAAATATATAAAACATCTATTTTGGGCATTGGGCAACCAACAATAGAATTCTGTGGTCAATGGGTAATGGAAGAACAAGTGAGATAATCACCCCAGCTTCCTGCCTGAAGGCACTTTCCCAACTTATATTTTTAAGTGGAAAGCAAACAGGTCAACAGTCTCACTGTGTAAAATAAAGAGACTTGGGGTTGCTAAGGTGAGTGAGATTTGAGGGACAGAAAGTTAGAGTAGAAGGAGCTGGATACATATATTCACTGAAGGATCCCCTTGATTATTTGGCTGAATAGACAACTGTTTAAGGTTAGAACAATACCCCATGAGACCTAGAAAAAAGCAGCTATTAGGGGATTGTGAAGTGAACACGGATTCTAGATATCACATGGTTCTGGGAGACACTGGGAGTAGAATTAGTGTAGAGATCTCACTGAAAACCCTAGGCATTTCATTGCTATCCCAGAAAAGTCACACGTTATGACTAGGGCTAATCCAGTCTTAAAGTGCGGGATATTTTAGATGCTCAAATGAAGACTAAAACCAAGTTTTCAAGCATAAAGCTGACCCATCCATATACTAACTATGTGACAGAATAAATCTCAGTACTCTCTCAAATACGATAAATTCAAACTCTCAAAAAGTATCATTCAAAAAATGTTCGACACAAAGAACAAGAATATGCAATCCATAATGGGAATAAACAATCAATAGACATAGACTCAGAGATGTCACAGATGTTGAAATTAGTATACAAGCACTTTAAAACCACTACTGTAATGCCTGAGAACTTTTTAAAATGTGGGTATAATATAGAGAAAGGAGTATAATAAAATAATGTATTTTTTTCTTTGAATAACATCATTTGCTTTATCTGAATTGAAAGTTTTTCTGTATATACTTTCATTGGCACATGAGATATCAGAGAAGCAAGGATCAGGAAATTTGCCAGTAGGTTAACAGAAACCATTCAAGCTGAAGCATGACAAAAAAAAAAAGGACAAAAAAAAAAAATAGACTCAATGACCTTTAGGACATTTTCAGTGGTCTTACACACATTAATTTTGAATCCCAGAAAGAGAAGAGACAGAGACTGAGGGTAAAATATATATTTGGAAAAGTCATGATCATAGTTCTCCAAATTTAGTTACAATTATAAGCCCAAAGATCCAAGACATTTAACAAATCCCAGGTAGATTAAACATAATGAAAACTACACCCAGGCACATTGTGGTCAAATGCTAAAAATCCAAGATAAAGGGGAGATTTTTAGAAGCTTGAGAAAAAGGCACATTATGTATAAGAAAACAGTAAGAATGAGTTCTACTTCACATCAGAAATAATATAAGCCAGAAGACAATGGAACTACATTATTCAACTTCTGAAAGAAAATTATCAGTGTAGAGTAAAAATAGATGGAGATCAATGGAACACAAGAGAAGAAGCTTGAAATAGACCCATGCCACTATTAACAATGTCAGTTAATTTTGACAGATTTCAACAGGGGAAGGTAAAGCTCCTTTTTTCCCCCCTAAATTATGCTAGCGCTGAATCTCTAAATGGAAAAAAGAAATGAACTTTAAAACCTACTTGACACTATACTTAGAAAAGTTAAGATGAATCATAAGCCCAAACATCAAAGTCACAGCCATAAGGCTTCTGAAATAAAACCTAGGAGACCACCGTCATTATCTTGGTGTAAACAGTTTTCTTATCTCAAACACTGCAAACATTCACCCTGAAGGAAAAAAATGACAAACTGTACTTCATGAAAATTTAAAACTTCCACTCATTAAAATACTCCATAAAATAATGAATAGTGAAACCATACACAAGAAGAATATATGCACATTATGTATTCCTGACAATGGATTTGTATCCATGATATACAAAGAACTCTTAATATTCAATAATAATACAAACAGCTTCAGTTCAAAGTAGACAAAGGACTTTAACAACAGATACCTCGAGTTGGGGGAAATTGGATGGGAAGATGAACCATGAGAGACTGTGGACTCTGAGAAACAAACTGAGGGTTTTGGTGGGGAGTGCGGGGGGATGGGTGAGCCTGGTGGTGGGTATTAAGGAGGGCACATATTGCATGGAGAACTGGGTGTGGTGCATGAACAATGAATGCTGGAAGCTGAAAAGGAAAAAAAAAACAACACAGGTGCCTCACAATGGAACAATACAAATGCTCAGTAAGCAAACAAAAGTATGCTCAGTGTCATGATTCATTAGGGACATACAAATTAAAAGCAAAAGGAGATCCCACTACACACCCATAAGCAATGACAAAATTTAAAAAGGGTGAAGACACCAAATGTTGGTGAGGTTGGGGAACTGAAATTCTCAGACATTGTTAGTGGGAATGCTAAATGATACAACCACTTTGAGAAGACGCTTGGCTGTTTTCTGTAAACTGCAATAAGCACCCTACCTACGGTCTAACATTTGTAACCCTAGTCCAAGAGAATAGAGATCACATGTTCAGAGAAAGATGTGTACACAGCTATGGACACCAGCCTTGTTCATAACAGCTCAAAACTGTAAAGAACACAAATGTCTGTGGCATCTGGGTGGCTCTGTGTGTTAAAGCCTCTGCCTTCGGCTCAGGTCATGATCCCAGGGTCCTGGGATTGAGCCCCACATCAGGCTCTCTGCTCAGCGGGGAGCCTGCTTCCTCCTCTCTCTCTCTCTCTCTCTGCCTCCCCGCTGAGCAGAGAGCCTGCTTCCTCCTCTCTCTGCCTACTTGTGATCTCTGTCAAATAAATAAAAATATTTAAAAAAAGAAAAGAACACAAGTGTCCATCAATGGGAAAATGAGTAAACCAATTTTGGAACACTCCCATGTTGGCTTATTACTGATTTATGTTACCAAAATGGCTGAATCTGAGCCAAGGAAGCCAGGCACAAAAGAGTACTTACTTTATGATTTCACTTCTGTGTAGTTCTAGAACAGGGTAAACTATGACAGAAATCACTAGAGTGGTGGTCTCTGGAGATGGTTCAGGAAAGGGAGCTTTCGGTCTACAAAGACCATGAGGAAGCTTTGTGGGATGAAAGGCAGTTCTGTATCTTGCATGCATTTGTCCAAACTCATTTTTCTCTATGTACATTATACTTCAATCCCCCCAAAAATGAGGTATCAATAGTAAGTACTTTGTGAGTGTTGTGCAAATTAAGTAAGCTATTATATATAATGCTTACAATAGTGTGATAAATTATGATTCATTTAGAAGCATTAGAAATTACTATTATAATTCATGTTGTTATCTCCAATGCCATATTCATTTAACATATTACGTGTGGCTCTGCACAAATATTCCAACCAAGGAATATATTTCAGAGTGTTAGAAATAATACCTCACGTTGTACAGAATAAGGCTTTTCTGGTAGTATTCAGCTCTGCTGTGAAAAAGGCATTGCAGCTGTTTCTGCTCATGAAACCTCTTGACACTGTGCAAATTTCCCATCTGTGGTTTCCCTGCCAGCTGACTTCTAGATGGCTCTAAGTTTTCCTTTCCATTCAATTATCTAGAATTTTAAATACAAGTAATTAATCCCTTGATCAAATGGTATAGAATTAGACTGCTTTCACTGTGCCCTCCCCTCAAGAGATCTCAAGCTCCCACAGAATGTAACATTGAAAGCACATTTAAACAGAACATAAGGTGGTTTTAGAAAATAGGTTTTGTGGTAATCACCTCAAAATCCATACCCGGAAGCATTCATCCAATGGCATCAAACAAGAAATATCTCTCGCCTGAATTCTTTAGGCAATTGCTTCACGTACCCAGTGCAGCGGTGCTACCATTTCAGTGCGATGCTGGGGTGGGAATACCACAGAATTACCTTCTTCAAGGGACAAAGAGAAACCAAACAGTACAGTGGTGATGATACTAAACAACACGGGTTATTTATCTTTTAAAAGGAAGTGTGTTCTGCACCCCTCTGACTCGATAAGAAAACGCTGTGGGACGGAGGCCGACGACCGAAATGTGATTGATAAAATTGCGGAGTTGAAGAGGACGGTTTCCCACCTGCCATCATCGGCGCGAGCCAGCTGAAAATCATTTCTGGGGTCCTGTCTGCTTTCAGAGATTTCAAAGTTAAAAACATTCTACCCCCTGGAGGGTGTGGGTTTCCTTTCTAGCAGGTGCCTGTGAAGCACCCGGTAGCTCAGAATAAATGCCATGGGAGACTAAGAGACCAAAATAATTCATTAAATTAGCAAAAATTGAGCCCCACTGTAACTCCAATTTGCTTGGGTAAAATTATTTTGCTTTCTTTAAGAAACTAGATGTAATAAAATGTCCACCAGTTGGCTGGTGGTAGCCTCATTATCCCAATTCCACATAATTGCCACACTGTTTGATCAAGCAAAACTGAACAACAGCTGGCCCAGATAGGAGTTGAGGCTCCCACTTTAAATAAAGAAGTTTCCAGAGCACTCGTTCTCTCCCCTGATACCTCACTTTTATTTCCTGTAACATGGACACTCCATACTAGACAGTTAATCCACAAAAGTAATCTTAATAGTCTACATGTGCATTTTTATATTCACACACACAAAAAAGAAAGAAAGAAAGACCTTAGTTTTTTTGTTTGTTTTTGGAATATTTCTGCTAGTAAGTTGCTTTTTCACACATAACATCATTTCAGGCAATCATTTACCAGACCCTTTTTATCATTCAATTAGAGTAGCTTGAGAAATTCTTCTCTGAAAATGCTACACAAAATTGGCTCAGTTAAAGTATCCCAATAAACCCACAGACTGATTTCAGCAAAAATCAATCTAGCAGCCCTCAAACACCCACCAATCCAACCAAATAACACACCAGTAAAACTATATTTATAAACCTCAGCTTTTCACATTTTTACAAGGCCAACTGTAGCAATGCCTAACACTAAATTATGTAAGAACTATTTAGGCAAAGCAACAAATAGCAAAACGAAACACACATGCACAAATTCCTCTTAAACAAATACCCTATCATGTGGATATCTGACATTTAGCTTTTCATTGTCAAGACATCCACTTCAAACACATCCATCTCCAATCAACATACTGTCAACTGTAGTACACAACTACTGATAAAACAATTAGATAAGAAACTGGGCAGCCCCAACCAATGACGTTCCCCCTTTAGAAAGCCCTGGGTAACCTAGGAAACTGACCTCGTTAGTGATCCCCATTTTGCTTGTCCCTTTCCACATCCCAATCTAAGCTCTTAAATTTTAAATTCGCCAATGAAGAGGGAATTTAAAAAGCCCTAGGCATCCCATCCCTATACCCCAATAACGGAAGAACCCCGTTCACCCTCCCTCACACTGCGTGGCACTTGGGCACGTTTATCCCTCAGTACCTGTGCAGAATAAATGTTTTTTTCCAAGTTGTTTGGTGGTTGTTGAAGGGCATCTTGCAATCATAGTGAGAACCACGAGGGCTGGTTCCACTGTGGGACCTGGGAACGGTCTGCAGAGGTTTGCCTTAAGTAGGTAGAGGGCCAGGTCAGTGCCCCAGGCATTCCTAGCAGAGCGCAGCACTATCGATGAGCAAGGAGCAGCACCTGGAAGGAAACCTATGCCCAAAGAAGTTCATTCCCGTTGTTTTTTTTTTTCAAAAATCAAATCAAACGTGTTTTTTTTTTTTTTTAAACTCCAACTAAATTTTATGCAAAAATTCAACACAAACCCAAACTGGTTTGAGTATGTCAAAGTTCCAGTTCCGGTAACTGTAATCGAGAAAGTTTTTGTCAAATGTGAGTGAAGTAGCTCACAAATGCATCCAACAAAGGCCATACGTCTGCATATATCTTAATAGGACAAATCAGAAACACCAACATGACCAGAATTTACGTTTAAATGTATTCTAATTTTTAATTAATCTCTAGAGATATATAGTGTGTTCCGAGAAGGGGTGCCTCACGGCATCTCCACCTTCTTTTTATTTATTTAATGATTAATTATAAAAACGGAATAACCATATTTCAAAAATTGGGGATAAGGAGAAAAAGCCAAAATATATTCATAATTATTCAGTTCATCATAATCAGTGTTACCTCATGTTTAAAAAAAAAAAAAAGGAAGGAAACCTCTTTTCTGCTGAAAAAATGAGAAAGGTCACCTTTTCTCTGGAGCGCACCTGTTGGTACACACTCACGGGGCACCACATGGCTAATCTTTGAATATGTCACTAGCATAGTCGATGTTCACGGAGACGTGCTGGTAGTCTGACTGACCGGCACCTTCGTTTGTAATATTATCACCACCTGCTGGCAGTTTGGGATATTGCCCCCCAAAAGCCTAGGAAGGCAGGAAGCACCTCTGAGTTCTCACAACTATTAAATTGTTGTACACTGTTTCTACTTAATTCCAGATAGTGTACTCATATCCGACATTACTGAAACCTAATAGTCTTTATTCTTTTTCTTTTCTGCACCGTTCAGAATCTGGTAATCTTCCTTGTACAAAGTTTGTAGACCTGTGGTTGCCCCCTTTGGATGTTGGTCATTTTGCCTTAGCTCCTTTCTTAGAATCAAACCTCCTTATAAGAAAGTATTTCTTGTACTTAATAAATAATCTTGACCAACTCGCTGGTCCAAATAATATTTTAAACATCAGGAAAAAAAAACACTAATATTTCAATGCAACATAATAATTGATGTGCCTCTTTGAATATTCCCTCTCACCTCCCTGTGACTTGGTTTCCTCATAGATAAAAGCAGCCATCTACTGGATCTATACAAACGTGCATTCAGCACCTATCCACTTTTTCTCCTGGTTAAAACTGAAGCCGCTACTTAGAACCCTCTCCCACTGGTGCCTCATCCCACAGAAAGCGGATTCCTATTCCCACTCACTCAACTGGCATCTTCTCTTGCCAGGGTGACCTGCCCATGTCCTCTTGCTAAATACAATAAACATGATTCAATCATTATTTAATGTGACCACTTGGAAACGTTCTGTACCTTGGACTATTTTCTTCTTCCGCGAATACTTTGTCTCATGTTTCCATGGTGCCTCACACTCTTGGCTCTCCTCTGACCTCCTTGGCACTCTCTTCTTTGGGTCTTATAGGACTCCTTCCCTGCAACGTTGTTCTTTAAGGTTATTTCCTGCCCTTTGTGATCCTGCTGCTTCATACATTTTTTTCTTTTCTGGGAAGTGTCATTTACTATAAGCGCCTGATTTCCAAATCTGAATCTGAATCCCAGTTTTCCTTTGGGGCTTAAGACTGTTTCTCTTACATGTCTCAGAGGTGAATGCAATTCAGCACACTCAAAATGCACTCAGTCATCTCTTTTCCAAACTGTCTTTTCTATTTCCCATCTCAGTGACCGGTCTGATTCTCCAATCTGAGGCCGAAGCCTGAAACCTTACCTTCACCCCTTTCTTTTCCCTACTCTCATAGTCAATCAGTTTTCCAAGCAATCCTATTTCCTGAGCCTATGCCCAGTCCCCCAGATGTCCTCTCCTTAGTGCTACTTCCTAGTTCCAGCATCATCCTCTCTTTGCCTGGATTACTGTTTGCAATCTTGTTCCCTCTGATCCCTCCCAACATTGTTGATAGAGTCATTTTCTAAAAGAAAAATAGGACTATGCCTCTCCCATGTTTAGGAGACCTTGAAGTTTCATGCTGCCCTCAGGAGAAAGTTTAAAATCTTTTAACAGTTTACAAAGTCCTGCTTACTTTCTAGCCCTGATTCACCATTTCTTCCAGGACTCTGCCTTCCCACCCCATGGGAAAGGGCATTTTTTTTTTTTTTTAAGATTTTATGTATTTAACAGAGATCACAAGTAGGCAGAGAGGCAGGTAGAGAGAAAGGAAGGGAAGCAGGCTCCCTGCTGAGCAGAGAGCCCAACGCGGGGCTCCATCCCAGGACCCTGGGATCATGACCCGAGCGAAGGCAGAGACTTTAACCCACTGAGCCACCCAGGCGCCCCCGGAAAGGGCATTCTTATGATCTCTAATCTGTAATCTCTAAGAGTTTATGGGCTGACCCCGCCCCCTTGCCCTCAATGTGTCCCCATTCACTTGCTTATCTCCTCTTCATTTTTAAGTTTCAGGATAGCTGTTACTTTTTTCAGGAGAGGCTTTCCTAAAAACTTGACATCTACCCCCCTCCCCATTACTGTTACCCCACTTCTTACTAGCACTAGCTGTGTTCACACTGGACTGTAAATTCCTTAAGGACAGGGTCTGGTCTTGTTTACCATTATATCCTTTTTTTTTTTTTTAAGAATTTATTTATTTTATTTGACAGAGATCACAAGTAGGCAGAGAGGCAGGCAGAGAGAGAGAGGGGAGGGGAAGCAGGCTCCCCGCTGAGCAGAGAGCGGACGTGGGGCTCCATCCCAGTACTCTGGGATCTTGACCTGAGCTGAAGGCAGAGGCTTTAACCCACTGAGCCACCCAGGCGCCCCCAGCATTATATCCTAAGCACACTGCCTGGTACAGAGGGGCACACATTAATTAATTGCATCCAGTTGAGCTCAACCATAAAATCATCTTTTAGCTAATTTTTAATAGTAACATTCTGTGATACTGAAAGGTAGAGTCAGTGTTATGGTAACGATTTTCTTAAAGATCTTTCTCCTTCTTATATAAACCTTAAAATGAAGGTTTACAAAGGCATGTCTGTTGTAGAGTTTCTAATAAGAACTTTCAAATCATGTCACCAAGAATCTTGGTTTCTAGAACAACTTCTTTTTCTCTAATACAAACCAGAAAATCCATGATCCATCATGCTGGGAATGGCATTAATCAGGAATGAAAGTTTAACGTTTTTACTGGTTTCCCAAGTCTGCCAATAACCAAGTCCCATAAACGAGGTGCCTTCAAGCAACAGGAATGTCTTCTCTCACAGTTCAGGAGGCTGGAAGTTTGAAATCCACATGTCAACAGCCTTGCTGTCTTCTGAGAGCTCTGAGAAGGAAAACCTATTCCGTATCTTTTTTCCTAGCTTCCATCCCATCCCTGACCACGCAGATTTCAAGTCTTTGCTGCGAACAACATGATTCATGGCCTTGCTCATCTCCGTGCCATCCTGATGTTCTATGCACACACACACACACACAAAAAAAAAAAAAAAAAAAAAAAGAGGACGGGAGAAAAGGGATCCCATTCCGCTCTCTGTTCCCCCTGATCTCTACAAAAGTTCCACCCAACGATTTCCAACAGCGTTTTACTAACCAGCTCTTAGCCTTAGCTGCTTGGCCACATCTGTCTCAAAGAGAAGAAAAGAAAATGTACATTTCCAGTCTTGTGAGGGATTCTGAAGCTTCTCCTATCTATTCTTATGGATATGCCTGCTCCGCACATTTTATTAGCTCTTGAGAGGGAATTCTTAAGATTGTATGCCTGCCAGGCGATGCTGGGTGCTGACAGCTTCCCAATTTGCTTTCCCTCAGGCTCTGTTATATATATTAAGATTTGTGTGCTCCCTCCCCATTCTGCTGAGTTATTCCTGCTTTCTGCTAGTGCTCGCTAGCTATGTGCAAAGGCTTGCTCTTGCTGCCCTTGGGGAGCCCGATACGGGATGGGGGTATGTGCAGGCCAGCTGGTGGGCCAGTAGGCCCAGTGATCAGTAGGCTCATGGAGTCTGCAAAGTGGTTCATAGCATTTGCGTCCCTTCATTATTACTGTTCCAAAACCTGACGGCTTTTCTACCATCTACTTACTTCTGTCTCCCTAGTCATGAAATTCATGACAGCATTCTGGCATTCCAGTGAGTATGAGAGAAAAGGGCCCCTTTGGCAGTTTCTAAAAGAAAATATAGCTCTGTGTGGGATGCCAGGAGTGATGAAGTGGGTAAAGTGAAACCGTATCTCTTACCCTCTTCAGTGTGCTCAATCATAGATTTTTTTTTTTTCTCCAGCAGTATGCTGGGACTGCTTCCGCTGGACTCTTGCTTGGAGTTGTGCAAAGCCCCTCTTGTGTTTTTTGGGAGAAAGATGGTAGAAAACTTATTTTGCCATATTGATGGCATCATTCCTAGGGTTTCTAGTTGTACGGTATTTATGTGGTGTCCAACTTTGCATTGTTACAAATAATACAGCAAAGTGCATTATTGCTCATAGGTTTTTTGTTTGTTTTGCAGAAGCATGAACATTTCTTTAGGATATGTTACTAGAGTTGAATTGCTGGGCTGTAGGATATACCTCCTCTACTTGATTAGAAATGGCCAAGTTGCTATCAAAATTGATATTAAAAATATATATACTAAGATTTATTTATCTATTTTAGAAAGATAGAGACAGAGAGAAAGCAGAGCAGGGAGAGCAGAGCAGAGAGGGAGAGAAGGAATCTCAAGCAGACTCCCCACTGAGCCTGGAGTCTGATGTGGTCTTGATCCCAGGACCCTGAGATCGTGACCTGAGCCAAAGCCAGGAGGAGGACGCTTAACTGACTGAGCAACACAGGCACCCTGGAAATGTATATTGTTAATATAACATTCCCATCAGTAATATATCAGCATATGATGCTCCACTTATCTGGTACGTTCAGCCCTTTTCATTTTTACTAGTCAGATGTTATATCCCATCTTGTTTTAATTTGCATTTCCCTGACTGGGAGGTTGCATTTAGATTTTCCCTTCTCTGACTTTCCCATTCATATCTACTTTTTCTGTTGTATTGCTCTATTTTTCTTGTTAATTTGAAGAAGCTATTGTTTTATCTAGATAATATTTGTTTTGTTTTTGATTGTGTACAGTGCAAATAGCTTTTAGTAGTTAGTGAATTGTCTTTTCATTTTGTTTATAGTGGCTTTTAATTTGCAGAAGTTTTAGCTTTAATGTAGTCAGTTAGTGCTCCTTTCTTTTGTTGCCTATTATTTTCTTGTCTTGTTTCAAACTGAACTAACAGAGTAATCTATATGTTCTTTAAAATTTTTTTAAATTTTGCTTTTCACAAATTATTAATCCATTTGGCATGTGAGGTAATAATAATATGATGATTGTTATGTTTATGTTTGGGTAGCCTTTTCTTTTTTAAGATTTTTATTTATTTACTTGACAGAGATAATAAGTAGGCAGGGAGGCAGGCAGAGAGAGAAGAAGGGAAGCATGCTCCCTGCCGAGCAGAGAGCCTGACGCAGGGCTTGATCCCAGGACTCTGGGATCATGGCCTGAGCCAAAGGCAGAGGTTTTAACCCACTGAGCCACCCAGGCACCCCTAGATAACCTTTTCTTTTAGCACCATTATTGACATTCTTCTGCCACTGATTTTTAATCCTTTGAAATATTTGAACACATCAAGTTTCCACATATATATGTATATATATATATATATATATATAAATATTTTATTATTTATTAATTGTATTAATTTCTTTATCTCTGTACTTAACCACTCTTCTAGAATCACTTTTCTTTATAATAAATTTTTATTGCTGGTAGGCAATAGTCTATCTCACTATTCTTCAAATCTGTGTGGTCTATTCTTGGCTCTTTGCTGTTCTGTGAATATTTTAGAATCGGCTTGCTAAATTCCATGAAAAAAACCCAGTGGGAATTTGATTAGAATTCATCTGAGTTGAACATAGAGATCAATTGGGAGAGAAATGATGATAATGAATCTTCCTGTATAAGAACACGGTATGTCCTTCAGATTATAAAGGTCTTTTATATTATCTTTCAATAAAGTTAAAAAATTCTTCATAAATATCTTACAGGTCTTTTGTTAATTCCATTCTTTGCATAGAGAGTGAACAGGTAAATAGTATATGTTGTTATTTGTTATAAAAACTATGTTTTTTTAGAAATTACATTTTTAAGTCTTGTTAGTATATAGGACTGCAACTGATATTTTAAAATTGATTCTATATCCAGAATCTTTGATGAACTCTCATGAATTCTAATAATTTGTCAAATTTCTTGATTTTCTACTAAGACACTCATATTGTCTTTCTTTTCAATCGTAAGTGATTTATTCCTTTTTCTCTTTCTTATCAGCTCTTTAAAAAATTGGAATTCGGCTGTAAAACTATCTGGTCTTTATCATTTTTAGTGGGGAAATGGGTCAGTTCCACAAGTGTCAGTTCTGGGATAAGCCCAGGGCTTATCACATATTTGGGGGTTTTCCTTCTCTGGTTCTCTTCCCATCATGATTACCCCTGACACCTTAATTCTCAGTAGCCCCCCATCCTGGTCCTCTGGCCAAAAAGCTGGGGTGTTAGCCTCATAGCAGCTGTCATGCTATTCCTCTGACTGGCTCTGCCTTGAGGTAGAGCTGCTAGAGCAAAGGGGATAAGGAGAATAACGATTTCTTCCTATGTACTCTCTGAACAACAGGGACTCCTTATCTCAGCTCTGAGATATTTCTCTCAGGCATTTAGGAATTTGTGTGGCAACAGCTACTGCATGTAGCTTCATGACTGAAACTTGACTGAAGCAGAGATTGAATAAGAAAACTGTAACCCAGGGATTTTTCCCAGAGCTTCTGTCCTGCAGTGACGTCCCTCAACCTTCTTCACAGTCCTGGGACCAGAAAAATAATTTCTCTCAGAGTTTTTTCTGTGTCTCCCTTCTCTGTTCCAGAATTCTGGGTGCTCTAGAGTCTATGCCTAGAGGCATAGGAAAGGGAAAAAAGTCCAGAAAACTATCTGCCATATTGGTATTCTTGGTATTTTGATTTCTTCTCCCTAATCTACTCATTCTTGCTTATTTTTCAGATTTTCTGATTTTCAGAGTTCTCAGATAATTGTCTTATGCATCCTATTCAAGGTTTTCCATTGTTTAGGGGGAGGAAAAGCGTAGGCATTGCTTACTCCATCCTAGATGGAAGCAGAACCTCCACATTGCAATATCTCCTCATGATGGAGAGAACAGCACAACCTCAATCACTAAGTCTCCCACCCCCTACCCCCCATCCCCGACCCCCAGCTCCAGACTGTTTATTTTTTAAATTTAATTTTTACTTCCCATCTATTCTCTTCTGAATCTTCCATTACAATTTCCTCTGCCCTTCCCTTGTCTCATATTTTTCATAATTTTCATATCATTGTGTTTTTTATATATTGGGAGATTTTTTTCCCACTTTATTTTCTAGAATACAAATTTGGTTCCTATCAGCAAATGTCTTCTTGCTTAATTATCTATTTCCTTGTAAAGTAAAAAAGTTATAATTTTAATTTTTAGAAAATCTTTTTTTGCATTGTAAATAATCCTTATGAGTTTCTTTTTTTTTTAATTTTGTTTTTTAATGAAAGCTCTCAAATGTCTTTTCTATCAATTCTTCAGTAGGATTCACCTCTTCTAGATGTTTAGCTTGGTCCTTGTCTTACCCTGTTAGGCTGCTATAACAAAATACCACAGACAGGGTATAAACAGTTATAAATAACAGAAACTTATTTATCACAGTTCTGGAGGCTGGAAGTTTGTGATCAAGGTGTCAGTGTGGTGATATTCTGGTGAGGGTCCTCTTCCGGGTTCTTATCCAGAGCCTTCTGATTGTGTCCTAACACAGTAGAAGGAGGCAAGGGATCTCTGTGGTATCTTTTTTATAGGAACACTAATCCCATTCATAAACTAAGCACTTCCCAAAAGGCCCAACTCCTAATGCTATCACCTTTGGGGGGGTGATATGAACTTGTAGGGACAAACATCCAAACAATAGCAGTCTTCCTCCATCAGATTTTATTTCCTTTAATGAGTTTTAATTTTTATTTACCTGTCTATGGTTTTTTTTGAAAGCACCTTAGGCTGGTAGGCTCTCTAGAGCTGAGAAAATGACATCCATGTGAGGAGTAACTGTGGAGGCAAGGCGACTTTAGCCTTTTCCACAGACCTGATCCTGAGAGCAATTCCACTAATCAATGCACGTGTCACTCAGGTCCTCTGTGCTTAGCTTCCCAGAGTAATTCCCAAGCAGCTGCAGGTAGACATAGAGCTTCTATTTGTTGGGACCTACAGGCTTCCACCTCCTGAATGGCCCAAAGCAACCATGTTTTTATTCTGCTCCTATCTCTCTCTCACAGCAGTTCTCATGTCTGCTCCCTGTAGAGGTTATGACTAACTACCTTCAGCACCTGGTGACCTCTGCAGGCTCCCACCAGCTCTACTATTCTAATTTTTGTTTATACCACAGAGAAGGGTGAGATGAAGGAAGTTAAGGGAGGGCACAGAAGACTCCTGAATGCCCCATATTTACATTCTCAGTTGAAAAACCATTAAATGGCCTGCCAACTTTGTGGGCACTGATTTAAAGTTAACAACTTTGGTTTGTTTCATTTGCCAAATATTACCTCATCTCGGTGACTTTTGATTTTGTCACAGTAATAAAGTATCACCCCTTTTTATTAAGGAGTAATAAAGTATCACCCATTTATTTTATTTTATTTTTTTTAAAGATTTTATTTATTTATTTGAGAGAGAGACAGTGAGAGAGAGCATGAGCGAGGAGAAGGTCAGAGGGAGAAGCAGACTCCCCATGGAGCTGGGAGCCCGATGCGGGACTCGATCCAGGGACCAGGGGATCATGACCTGAGCCGAAGGTAGTCGTCCAACCAACTGAGCCACCCAGGCGTCCCAAGTATCACCCATTTAAAGTTTACTTTCCAATTCTCTGAATGCATCATGTAAAACATAAATAGGGACGTGTTCGTTTTTATTTTCACATATATCTCACATTGCTTTACTTCAGAGTGCCTCAGGAAGATTTAAAATGAGACAAGTTTCTGGAAAATGATTTTCTAAAATCCCAGACCCATTCCTATAAATCTGACAGTTTCCTATTTCAAACAAGCAGGGGCTATAGAACAATGGGTGATTTTTTCTGTTAGGCTGTGGAAGCAGAACTTTTATTTTATGGGTGAGAGACTGAGGCCAGGGAAGAACAAATAACTTGTTTCATTGTTGCATTACACACAGGTGAGGCTGGGGTGCAGGCTTTCATGTTGTTCTTCCTACACAGCCACCCTGGAGCGATGAAATTATTTAGAAACAGTCACAGTTGATGGTCTGGGATAAAGAGAGGAAGGGACAGAAAGACCGATAAGAGAACATGTGAGGATGTGAGGTACCTCTCATGTTAGTCAGCAGCTTAGCCAACTCAGTTCTTGACTCTGGTGATGGGTGTTTCAAAGAATATGATACTTCTCATATGTGGCCATCTTTCTTCTTCTTCTTCTTCTTCTTCTTCTTCTTCTTCTTCTTCTTCTTCTTCTCCTTCTCCTTCTCCTTCTCCTCCTTCTCCTTCTCCTCCTTCTCCTCCTTCTCCATCTCCTTCTCCTCCTTCTCCATCTCCTTCTCCTTCTTCTCCTTCTCCTTCTCCTCCTTCTCCTCCTTCTCCATCTCCTTCTCCTTCTTCTCCTTCTCCTTTTCCTCCTTCTTCTTCATCTTTTTTTTTAAGACATAGAAGTTTATTGACTACACCACACCACAAGGGAGCTGCTGTCAGGACAGCAAGGGAGAGACCACCTGCTATATGTGGCCATCTTGTTTGGACACCTTTCCAGGAAACAGAAACTTAAGAGCTAAAATAGCTGAGAACATGTCCCAGAAGGCCAATTTATCAGTCCAGATACAATCTACTGGTCATACAGGAATTAAAAATTTTAAAGCACTTAGACAAAGAAATGATCTTATATATTAAAAATAAATAAAATTAATGAAGTTTATCTTTAGCTTCCCAAGTCTCCTCTTTAATATTTAAATAACAGTTCCTAAAATTTGTATTTAAACTTTACAAGGTATTCTTACATTTATTATTTTGTTTCACTTCTCCCTTGTCTCTTATCTTTTATCAGTTCCCTTTCTCCCATAGCCCAGATCAGATATCTGGAAGGTTCACGGTAATTGATTTTATTCTTCAACTTCGTTTGGCAACAGAACAACCTGTATTTATATTTTTTGACCACCACCACCAAGACATTAAAAGAGAGTAAAAGGAAGAAGAGAGAATGAACAATTCCTTATACTCCCTGTACTATCAAAAAATTTTCTAAGGAGAAGATTTATTACCAGGCATTACTTTTGTGAATTTACACGTTACCCTTCTCAGGATATTTGCTTAGGAACTCGATGCTTAATTGTGAAAGAAAGGTTTTGTCTCAGTTAATGGAATTTATACCCAGTAAATGGCTTTAGAAGTCAATAAATGGAACAGTTATTTTGGGGGAATACCTAGTGTATAGACTGTATTCTGCCCTACTTACATTAACCCAGAGGAAAGATCACTGACGGCTGGAAATATCATCATTGCATTTGTACTTAAGTGCACGGTCCTTGTCACCTCATGCAATGATTCTTAAACTAGCTATGAGGGAAGCCACGTTCTAAATGGACATTAAATATTGAATGATATCACCTTTTTATTAGATATGAGTCAATTCTTAAGTCATATATATTTATGTTTTCAGTTTATGTGTTTGTTCTTAGCAGCGTGAATCAAATGTTGATAAGAATGGGTGTCATTCCTGATGAAAGGCTGTACTCACAATAATTGCATCGTCTTATTTCACTGAGAGGTGCCATAACTACCTTTGCTTTATGACCAATTTAATGCTTCACTGCAAACATGTTTTTTCTGCCCGGAATTGCTAATAAAGAATATCTACCCGAGTGTGTAGAGCTCATTGGACTCTCATGAGAGTTGCTCCAGTTGGGTGGTTTATATTTAAGCCAGTCATAATTCAAGAGCTGTAGAGTATAGCTTTGTTTTGAACTGGTTGGACAAATACTCATGTTCTCACACAAATGTTCTTCATAATAATGGGTTGTTTATTTGGTATAAATTGTACATAGCAATATTCATATTCCAGACTGGTTTCAAAAAAATAAAAGGTTTTCCCTTCCTCTCTCTCTGCCTGCCTTTCTCCCTACTTTTGATCTCTGTCTGTCAAATAAATAAATAAAAAATCTTAAAAAAAAAAAAGTCTTTAAAAAAAAGGGGGGGTGCGCCTGGGTGGCTCAGTGGGTTAGGCCGCTGCCTTTGGCTCAGGTCATGATCTTGGGGTCCTAGGATCGAGCCCCACATTGGGCTCTCTCCTCAGCAGGGAGCCTGCTTCCCTTCCTCTCTCTCTGCCTGCCTTTCTGCCTACTTGTGATCTCTGTCTGTCAAATAAATAAATAAAAAATCTTAAAAAAAAAGTCTTCAGAAAAATAAAAGGTTTATTGGTTGGTATGTTTGAAGAATGGTGAGGAGGCCAAGTTCTTTATCAAGGAGGTGTTCAGAGTTATTTGAAACCATTATTTTCAGATGGTTTCACACTAAGCTGGAAGTGCTTTCACCATGGCCTTTCTGCAGCTGGAGCTGGCTATGGTATTTATTCATCCGCTCAACAAATATTTAATGAGTGTATTCTAGATGCCAAACTCTGTTCTGGCTCCCGAGGATACAACAGTGAACAAAACAGGCAAAATCCCTGCCTTTGTTGAGTCTATTTTTAGCAGAGAGATGGATTATAAACAAGGTAAATAGCATGTTAGATACTGATCAGGTGCTAAGGAGAAAAATAAAGCTGGAGAGTCTTGGGAAAACGGTTGCAACTTATATAATGGGACCAGGAAGGCCTCCCTGAGAAGGGAGATCTTTTGCACAAAGATCTGACAAATTGAAAAATAAGCCATGCAGATAGTTTGGGGAGGCTAATTCCTGGCAGGAGGAGCAGCAAGTGAAGAGTTGAGGCCGGAACATGAATTGGTGCATTTGAGGAACAGTGAAGATGAGGTCGGGGGTGCAGAAAGTAGGTAAGCAAGACAAGAGTAGAGGGTGAGCTAACCATAAACACTGGGGATACTCATGAAGTAGGGCCTCGTAGGCAATACTTCAGCCTCTTTTTTCCAATTTAAATGAAACACTGGACAAATAAGGAATTCAATTTCTACTTTCAACAGATATTACTGATGCTAGGAACATTCCCTGGGTGTCAGGAGCTAACATATATCTTCCCATTAGCTCTGTAGGATTCCTTGCTCTGCTTTTTCTTAACGAAAACAAAGATTAATGTGTGCTTGGTGTTGTGTCTACATTTCCTAGTAGAAATAAATTCTGGAGGAGTTATAATTTACTTGGCTCTCTGCTATTTCTTTATGGCCATGAGCAGAAAGCCTCTCCCTCCACCTTCTTGGAAATACGATGCAAGAAGTTATTATTATTCTTCTCATATTACATTCATCTATTTTGACATAATATTTCAATGTGTGCTTGGGAGTCAGTGATTATGGCTTTGACTAACATAACCTCAGTTCTGTATTTGAAATCATTCACACAGTGAGTACTCAAAAAATTATATTACACTGAATAGAATTAACTCAATTCTGAGTGTAGATGACTCGATTCTTTTTGACCTAATCCTTCATTTGACTTGCAGACCAAATAGATGGGGCTTTTTCAAGCAGTTCCTACAATGTATGAATGCTTAGGGAGGATGTTTCTGAAATGGAGAACTAGAGGTAGGGGAAACACATTCAACCTGTTTAAGTTCTCCCATGTTAGGATGACCAACTGCCCCTCCTGACTCCTTGCCACTATCATTTAATTACTATAATTATTTGGGATGTGGTTTTCTTACTAAAACATAAGCACCACAAATAAAGAAATCATAACTGTTTTATAATTGTTCTCTCTCCATTGTTTAATGTCACGCCAGGTCCATTTTAGGCACACAGAATATTTATTGAATGAATTAATTCATGAATTTAAAGATAATGTATTGTTCTGACTTCCTTCCAAAATTCCAAAATTTTCACCTGTTCAAGGTGTTCTTCTTCTTGAGAAATTGGGTAATTCTGACAACAGATGGGTAAGGAATTGGCAAGCAGCTATGGCTTCAACATGTGGACTTTGAGTGTAGTTTCTTGAGAAATCCCATGGAGGCATTTGATTCAGCCACCTGACTCAGACTAATCTGAGTGGATTGTGGAAAAAAATAAAATAAAATAAAACGAAAAACAAAACAACAACAAAACCCAGAAATCAACAGAAACAATAAAAGAATAAAACAATAAAAAGACTTTGTGACTGGGAAGATTCATTTATTTTTTAGCTTAACTCTTTCCACCATTGTTCTCACATCAGAGTTTCCATTTTGCCCATCCCTTCTTCACTGCTCAGTGCAGATGTGGTGGAAATAGTATGGATGGGTGAAAAGTGGAGCAGGATGTGAATTCCTGATTCCCAACTAAACCACAGCTTATTCACCTATAAAAATGTAATCAAGACTCCCTAACTTATAAGCTTGTAAGAATAAGTGCAATAAAAATAAATAAATAAATAAATAAAATTAAAAAAAGAATAAGTGAAATAAGATACGTCAAGTGCCAGGTTAGATTTTGGTATATAGATGCCTGTTCAAACTCTGCTTCTCTCTCCCTTCAAATGGTGGCCCAGAGGTTACTAGCAGCCTTTGTTCCATCTTTCCTTCCGTTCTCTGGGGCTTGTGTGCCTATTAGGTGTTTAGGGTTGAAAGGCACAGAGTTGGAGGGAGACAAGATGGCGGAGAAGTAGGAGGAGGCACCGTTTCAACCTGCCCCCTAAAGTGAGCTGATTACCTACCAAAGAACTCCGATCACCCATGAAATCAGCCTGAGATTAGAATTATGCACTTCTGGATTTCTACGGGGACAAAAGACACCAGTGGGCAGAAGCATTTCAGGGTGCACCTTGCCTGCCTCACGGTTGATACATTCAGCTACACATCCATTCAGCCATCTCTCACCAAAATGACTAACAGGAGGAATGCCCAACAGAAGAAAAATTCAGAGACTGGGCCCTGTCCATGAGAGCTATTGGATGTGGACATAGATAGTATGTCGGAAAGGGAATTCAGCTAACAATTATCCAGGCAATAGCTAGGCTGGAGAAAGCCTTTGATGACAAAATGGAATTGATTAGGGCAGAAGTGAAAGCCACCAGGGATAATGTTAACAATGTTCTCAATGAGTTCCAATCTAATCTAAATTCTCTAAAAGCTAGGGTAACTGAGGCAGAAAATAGAATTAGTGATCTGGAGGACAAACAGATAGAGAAAAAGGATCAGGAGGAAACCTGGAAAAAATAGCTTAGAAGCCATGAAAACAGAATTAGGGAAATAAATGACACCATGAAGTGTTCCAATGTCAGAATTAATGGAATCCCTGAGGGGGAGGAGAAAGAAAGAAGACTAGAAGAGATAGTTGAACAAATTCTCCATGAAAATTTCCCCAATTTTGTGAATGGAACCAGTGTTTGTGTACTAGAGGCAGAAAGGTTTCCCTCCAAGATCATAGAATCTAGAAAGACCTTGAGAAAACTGATTGTGAGAATGATGAATCATAATTGTAGACAGGACTCTTGAAAGCAGCTAGGGTGAAGAAATTCCTTATGTACAGAGGAAAGCCCATCAGAATAATGTCAGACTTGTCTGCAGAAACCTGGCAAGCCAGAAAGGGCTGGCAAGATGTATTCAGGGCACTAAATGAGAAGAACATGCAGCCAAGAATACTTTATCCAGCAAGACTGACATTCAAAATGGATGGAGAGATAAAGAGCTTCTGAGACCCGCAAGGTTTAAAAGAGTATGTGACCACCAAGCCAACACTGCAGGAAATATTAAGGGGAGTTCTACAAAAGAGGAAAAATCCTAAGAATATCATTGAACAGAAATATATGGAGACAATCTATAGAAACAAAGACTTCACAGGTAACACAATGTCAATAAGAACGTATCTCTCAATAATCACTCTCAATGTGAATAGCCTATATGTGCCCATAAACTGACACAGGGTTGCAGATTGGATACAATGACAAGACCCATCCATATATTGTCTACAAGAGACCCATTTTGAACCCAAGGATACATCCAGACTAAAAGTGAAGGGATGGAGAAGCATCTTTCATGCCAATGGGCCCCAAAAGAAGGCTGGGGTAGATATTCTCATATCAGATAAATTAGATTTTAAATTAAAGACTGTAGTCAGAGATACAGAAGGACACTACATAATTCTTAAAGGGATTATCCACCAAGAAGATCTAACAATTGTAAATATTTATGCCTCCAATATGGGAGCAGCCAATTACATAAGAAAACTGTTAATCAAGATAAAGAGTCATATTGATATGAATACATTAATAGTAGGAGATCTTAACACACCGCTCTCAGTAATAGATCATCCAAGCAGAAAATCAATAAAGAAACAAGAGCATTGAATGACAGTTTGGACCAGATGGACCTCATAGATATATATAGAACATTCCACCCTAAAACAACAGAATACTCATTCTTCTTGAGTACACATGGAACCTTCTCCAGAAGAGACTACATACTGGGTCACAAATCAGGGTTTAACCAATACCAAAAGACTGAGATTATTTCCTGCATATTCTCAGATCACAATGCTTTGAAACTGGAGCTCAATCACAAGGAAAAGTTGAAGGAATTCAAACACCTGGAAGCCAAAGACCACTTTACTTAAGAATGCTTGGATCAACCAGGAAGTCAAAGAAGAACTTAAACAATTCATGGAAACCAATGAGAATGAAGACATTTTGGTCCAAAACCTATGGGATACAGCAAAGGTGGTCCTAAGGGGGAAATACATAGCCATCCAAGCCTCCCTCAAAAAAACTGAAAAATCCAGAATACACCAGCTGTCTCTACACCTTAAAGAATTGGAGATCAACAACAAATTAAGCCAACTCCACACACAAGAAGGGAAATAATCAAGATTAGAACAGAGATCAATGAGATAGAAACAGAGATCCGTAAAATGCATCAATGAAGCTAGAAGCTGGCTTTTTGAAAGAATCAATAAGATCGATAAACCATTGGCCAAACTAATCCAAAAGAAAAGAGAGAAGGCCCAAATTAATAAAATTATGAATGAAAAGGGAGAGATCACAACTAAAACCACGGAAATAGAAACAATTATCAGAAATTATTATCAACAGTTATATGCCAATAAGTTAAGCAACCTAGATGAAATGGGTGCATTCCTGGAAAACTATAAAGCTCCAAAATTGAACCAGGAAGAAATTGACAACCTGAATAGACTGATATCTAGTAACGAGATTGAAGCAGTGATCAGCAACATCCCAAAAAAAAGGAACCCAGGACTTGATGGATTCCCTGGAGAATTCTACCAAACTTTCAAAGAAGAAATAACACCTATTCTCCTGAAGCTGTTTCAAAAAATTGAAGCAGAAGGAAAACTTCCAGACTCTTTTTATGAAGCCAGCATTATCCTGATCCCCAAACCAGGCAAAGACCCCACCAAAAAGGAGAATTTCAGACCAATATCCCTGATGAATATGGATGCCAAGATTCTCAACAAGATCCTAGCAAATAGGATCCAACAGCACATTAAAAAGATTATCCACCAGGGGCACCTGGGTGGCTCAGAGGGTTAAGCCTCTGCCTTTGGCTCAGGTCATGATCTCAGGGTCTTGGGATCGAGCCCCACATCTGGCTCTCTGCTCAGTGGGGAGCCTGCTTCCTCCTCTCTCTGCCTGTCTCTCTGCCTACTTGTGATCTCTGTCTGTCAAATAAATAAATAAAATCTTTAAAAAAAAAAAAAAAAAAAAGATTATCCACCATGATCAAGTGGGATTCATCCCTGGGTTTCAAGGATTGTTCAACATTTGCAAATCAATCAATGTGATAGAACAAATCAATAAGAGAAGAGAGAAAAACCACATGGTCCTCTCAATTGATGCAGAAAAAGCATTTGACAAAATCCAGCATCCGTTCCTGATTAAAATGCTTCAAAGTATAGGGATAGAGGGAATATTTCTCAACTTCATAAAATCTATCTATGAAAAACCCACAGAAAATATCATCCTCAATGGGAAAAAGCTCACAGCCTTCCCGTTGAGATCAGGAACACGACAAGGATGCCCACTCTCACCACTCTTGTTCAACATAGTATTAGAAGTCCTAGCAACAGCAATCAGACAACAAAGAGAAATAAAAGGTATCCAAATTGGCAATGAAGAAGTCAAACTCTCTCTCTTCACAGATGAAATGATACTTTATATGGAAACCCCAAGAGACTCCACCCCCAAACTACTAGAACTCATACAGCAATTCAGTAACGTGGCAGGATACAAAGTCAATGTACAGAAATCAGTTGCTTTCTTATACACGAACAATGAAAACACAGAAAGGGAAATTAGAGAATCGATTCCATTTACTATAGCACCAAGAAACATAAGATACCTGGGAATAAACCTAACCAAAGAGGTAAAGGATCTGTACTTGAGGAACTACAGAACACTCATGAAAGAAATCAAAGAAAACACAAAAAGATGGAAGAGCATTCCATGCTCATGGATTGGAAGAATAAACATTGTTGAAATGTCTGTACTGCCTAGAGTAATCTATACTTTTAACACCATTCCAATCAAACTTCTACCAGCATTTTTCAAAGAGCTGGAGCAAACAATCCTAAAATTTGTATGGAATCAGAAGAGACCCCGAATTGCTAAGGAAATGTTGAAAAAGAAAATCAAAACTGGCGGCATCACATTGCCTGATTTCAAGCTTTACTACAAAGCTTTGATTACCAAGACATCATTGTACTGGCATAAAAACAGACACATAGACCAGTGGAACAGAGCAGAGAGCCCAGATATGTACCTTCAACTCTATGGTCAAATAATCTTCCACAAAGCAGGAAAAAATATACAGTGGAAAAAACACGGTCTCTTCAATAAATTGTGCTGGGAAAATTGGACAGCTATAAGTAGAAGAATGAAACTCGACCATTCTCTTATACCATACACAAAGATCAACTCGAAATGGATAAAAGACCTCAGTATGAGGCAGAAATCCATCAGAATCATACAGGAGAACATAGACAGTAACCTCTTCGACATTGGCCACAGAAACTTCTTTCAAGACATGTCTCCAAATGCAAAGGAAACAAAAGCAAAAATGAAGTTTTGGGACTTCATCAAGGTCAAAAGCTTCTGCACAGCAAAGGAAACAGTAAACACAACAAAGAGGCAACCCACGGAATGGGAGAAGATATTTGTAAATGATAGTACAGACAAAAGGCTGATATCCAGGATCTATAAAGAACTTCTCAAACTCAACACACACAAAACAGATAATATGTCAAAAAATGGGCAGAAGACATGAATAGACACTTTTCCAGTGAAGACCTACAAATGGCTATCAGACACATGAAAAAATGTTCATCATCACTAGCCATCAGGGAGAGTCAAATCAAAACCACATTGAGATACCACCTTATACCAGTTAGAATGGCCAAAATTAACAAGACAATAAACAACGTGTTTTGGAGAGGATGTGGAGAAAGGGCCACCCTATTACACTGTTGGTGGGAATGCAAGTTGGTGCGGCCACTTTGGAAAACAGTGTGGAGATTCCTTAGGAAATTAAAAATAGAGCTTCCCCATGACCCTGCAATTGCACTACTGGGTATTTACCCCAAAGATACAGATGTAGTGAGAAGGGCCATCTGTACCTCAGGGTTCATAGCAGCAATGGCCAGGGTCGCCAAACTGTGGAAAGAACCAAGATGCCCTTCAATGGACGAATGGATAAGGAAGATGTGGTTCATACTCCACTATGGAGTATTAATGCCTCCATCAGAAAAGATGAATACCCAACTTTTGTATCAACATGGATGGGACTGGAAGAGATTATGCTGAGTGAAATAAGTCAAGCAGATAGAGTCAATTATCATATGGTTTCACTTATTTGTGGAGCATAAGAAAGAACATGGAGGACATGGGGAGATGGAGAGGAGAAGGGAGTTGGGGGAAATTGGAAGGGGAGATGAGCTACGAGAGACTATGGATTCTGAAAAAACAATCTGAGGGTTTTGCAGGGGCAGGGGGTGGGAAGTTGGGTGAGCCTGGTGGTGGGTATTATGGAGGGCACGTATTGCATGGAGCGCTGGGTGTGGTGCATAAACAATGAATTCTGGTACACTGAAAAAAAATTTAAAAAATTAAAAAATTTTTAAAAATTAAAAAAAAAAAAGAAAGGCACAGAGTCCAGATAAATTCTAAAATCACTTGCAAACTATGGACAGGATAAAAGACTGAGAGAAAATTGACAAGGATAATGAAAAGAGCATTAAAGAGGAATAATTTGCAGTCATTAGGAAAATTTATGAAGCTGGCTAACATTTTTACAAAGGAGGCCCCGTTTGTGGTAGTGTTATAGAAATTTAAATAGGAAGTGAAGTTATCATACTATAACTTTTGTAGAAGTTACATACAAAACCCAACATATGATTTATTTTTGTTGCCACTATAACCTATATTTTGCTATACATAAGATAAAATAAACATTTATTTCATGGTTTGAGTTTCATTTTTTAAGGATTAAATTCAGGCCAAAAACATACCCCCACTCCCCCCAGCAACCCTCAGTTTGTTTTGTGAGATTAAGAGTCTCTGATGGTTTGTCTCCCTCCTGATCTCATCTTGTTTCATTTTTTCCTTCCCTACCACCCATGACCCTCCACCCTGCCTCTCAAATTGCTCATATCAGAGAGATTATATGATAATTGTCTTTCTCTGAGGGACTTATTTCACTTTGCATAATACCCTCTAGTTCCATCCATGTCATTGCAAATGGCAAGATTTTGTGGTTTTTGATGGCTGCATAGTATTCCATTATATATATATACCACATCTTCTTTGTCCATTCATCTGTTGATGGACATCTAGGTTCTTTCCATAGTTTGGTTATTGTGGACATTGCTGCTATAAACATTCAGGTGCACGTACCCCTTCGGATCCCTACATTTGTATCTTCAGGGTAAATACCAAATAGTGAGATTGCTGGGTCATAGGGTAACTCTATTTTCAACTTTTATTTATTTATTTATTTATTTATTTATTTATTTATTTATTTATTTTATTTGTCAGAGAGAGAGGGAGAGAGAGCGAGCACAGGCGGACAGAATGGCAGGCAGAGGCAGAGGGAGAAGCAGGCTCCCCGCCAAGCAAGGAGCCCGATATGGGACTCAATCCCAGGACGCTGGGATCATGACCTGAGCCGAAGGCAGCTGCTTAACCAACTGAGCCACCCAGGTGTCCCTATTTTCAACTTTTAGAGGAACCTCCGTACTTTCTTTTCCAGAGTGGCTGCACCAGCTTGCATTCCCACCAACAGTGTAAGAGGGCTTCCCTTTCTCTGCATCCTCACCAACATATGTCATTTCCTGACTTGTTAATTTTAAGCATTCTGACAGCTTTTGATTTGTATTTCCCTGATGCCAAGTAATGTACAGCACTTTTTCATGTGTCTGTTGGCCATTTGGATGTCTTCTTTGCAGAAATGTCCGTTCCTGTCTTGTGCCCATTTCTTGATCGGATTACTTGTTCTTTGGGTGTTGAGTTTGATAAGTTCTTTATATTTTGGATACTAGCCCTTTATTTGATATGTCATTTGTGAATATCTTCTCCCATTCTGTCAGTTGTCTTTTGGTTTTGTTGACTGTTTCCTTTGCTGTGCAAAAGCTTTTGATCTTGATGAAGTCCCAATAGTTCATTTTTGCCCTTGCTTCCCTTGCCATTGGCAACGTTTCTAGGAAGAAGTTGCTGTGGCAGAGGTTGAAGAGGTTGCTTCCCGTGTTCTCCTCAAGGATTTTGATGGATTTTTTCCTCACATTGAGGTTCTTCATCCATTTTTAGTCTATTTTTGTGTGTGGTGTAAGGAAATGGTCCAGCTTCAGTCTTCTGCATGTGGCTGTCCAATTTTCCCAACACCATTTGCTGAAGAGACTGTCTCTTCTCCTGCTTTGTCAAAGATGAGTTGACCATAGAGTTGAGGGTCCATTTCTGGGCTCTCTGTTCTGTTTCATTGATCAGTACCATACTGTCTTGATGATGACAGCTTTGTAATAGAGCTTGAAGTCTGGAATTGTGATGCCACCAACTTTTGTTTTCCTTTTCAACATTCTTCTGGCTATTTGGGTTTTTTTCTGGCTCCATATAAATTTTAGGATTATTCGTTCCATTTCTTTGAAACAAACAGATGGTATTTTGATAGTGGTTGCATTAAATGTGTAGATTACTTTAGGTAGCATAGACATTTTCACAATATTTATTCTTCCAATCCATGAGCATGGAACATTTTTCCATTTCTTTGTGTCTTCTTCAATTTTTTTCATGAGTACTTTATAGTTTTCTGAGTACTGATCCTTTGCCTCTTTGGTTAGGTTTATTCCTAGATATCTTATGTTTTCGGTGCAGTTGTAAATGGGATCAACTCTTTAATTTCTCTTTCTTCTGTCTTGCTGTTGGTGTATAGAAATGCAAATGATTTCTGTTCATTGACTTTTATATCCTGACACTTTACTGAATTCCTATATGAATTCTAGCAGTTTTGGAGTGGAATCTATTGGATTTTCCACATAAAGTAACATATCATCTGCAAAGAGTGAGAGTTTGACTTCTTTACTGATTCAGATGCCTTTAATTTCTTTTTGTTTTCTGATTGCTGAGGCTAGGACTTCTAGTACTATGTTGAATAGCAGTGGTGATAGTGGACAGACCTGCCATGTTCCCGACCTTAGGGGAAAAGTTCTTAGTTTTTCCCCATAGAAAATGATATTTGCTGTGGGTTTTTCCTACATGGCTTTGATGATATTGAGGTATGTATCCCCTACCCTTACACTTTTAAGAGTTTTGATCAAGAAAGGATGCTGTACTTTGTCAAATGCTTTTTCAGCCTCTATTGAGAGTATCATATGGTTCTTGTTCTTTCTTTCATTAATGTACTGTATCACATTGATTGATTTGCAGATGTTGAACCAACCTTGCAGTCCTGGAATAAATACCAATTGGTCGTGGTGAATAATCCTTTTAATGTACTGTTGGATCCTATTGGCTAGTATTTTGGTAAGAATTTTCACATCTGTGTTTATCAAGGATATTGGTCTGTAATTCTCTTTTTTGATGGGGTCTTTGTCTGGTTTTGGGATCAAGGTAATGCTGGCCTCATAAAATGAGTTTGGAAGTTTTTCTTCCATTTCTATTTTTTGGGAACAGTTTCAGGAGAATAGGTATTAATTCTTCTTTAAATATTTGGTAGAATCCCCTGGGAAGCCTGTCTGGCCCTGGGCCCTTGTTTGTTGGGAGATTTTTAAAAAAAATTATTTACTTGACAGACAGAGATCTCAAGTAGTCACAGAGGCAGGGAGAGAGAGAGAGGAGGAAGCAGGCCCCCCGCAAAGCAGAGAGCCCAGTGTGAGACTTGATCCTGGGACTCTGGGATCATGACCTGAGCTGACGGCAGAGGCTTACCCAGAAAAATGGTATTTTGATAGTGATTGAAGTAGTGATTGAAATGGTATTTTGATAGTGATTGAAGTAGTGATCAAAAATCTCCCAACAGGTGGCACCCAGGCACCCCTGTTGGGAGATTTTTGATGACTACTTCAATCTCCTAACTTGCTATGGGTCTGTTCAGGTTTTCTATTTCTTCCTGGTTCAGTTTTGGTAGTTTATATATCTCTAGGAATGCATCCATTTCTTCCAGGTTGTCAAATTTGCTGGTGTATAGCTGCTCATATGTTTTTATAATTGTTTGTATTGTTTTGGTGTTTGTTGTCATCTCTCTTCTTTCATTCATGATTTTATATTTGGGTCCTTTCTCTGTTCTTTTTGATAAGTCTGGCCAATGATTTGTCAATCTCGTTAATTCTTGCAAAGAACCAGCTCCTAGTTTCATTGATTTGTTCTACTGTTCTTTTGGTTTCTATTTCATTGATTACTGCTCCGATCTTTATTATTCCTCTTCTCCTGCTGGGTTTAGGTTTTCTTTGTTGTTCTTTCGCCCATGCCTTTAGAGAAAGGCTTGTGTTGCTATATTGTGTTGCTATATACTTTTCTTTTAGGACTGTCTTTGCTGTGTCCCACAGATTTTGAGCAGTTGTGTTTTCATTTTCATTCGTCCATGAATTTTTGAAATTCTTCTTTAATTTCCTAGTAGACCCATTTATTCTTTAGTAGGATGCTCTTTAGCCTCCATGTATTTGAGTTCTTTTCCTCTTTCTTCTTGTGATTGAGTTTTAGCTTCAGAGTATTGTGCTCTGAAAATATGCAGGGAATGATCCCAATCTTTTTGTACCACTTGACACCTGATTTGTGACCCAGGATGTGATCTATTCTGAAGAATGTTCCATGTGTACTAGAGAAGAATGTGTATTCTGTTGTTTTGGGATGGAATTTTCTAAATATACCCGTGATGTCTTTCTGGTCCAGTGTGTCATTTAAGGCCTTTATTTCCTCATTGATCTTTAGCTTAGATAATCTGTCCATTTCAGTGAGGGAGGTGTTAAAGTCCCCTACTATTATCATATTATTGTGGATGTGTTTCTTTGATTTTGTTATTAATTGTTTTCACTTGATCTTAGCCAAAAGATCAAGAAGCAATATTAATTGGTTTATATAATTGGCTGCTTCCATGCTCCCATGTTAGGGGGCATAGATATTTAAAATTGTTAGATCTTCTAGTTGGAAAGACCCTTTAAGTATGATATAGTGTCCTTCCTCATCTCTTATTATGGTCTTTGGCTTTAAAATCTAAATTTATCGTATATAAGGTTTGCTACCCCAGCTTTCTTTTGATGTCCATTAGCATGGTAAATTGTTTTCCACCTCTTCACTTTAAATCTGGAAGTGTCTTTGGGTCTAAAATGCGTTTCATGCAGACAGCAATATAGGTGGGTCTTGTTTTTTTTTTTTTTTTTTTTTTTTTTTTTTTTTTTTTTAATCCGTTCTGATACCCTGTGTCTTTTGACTGGAGCACTTAGCTCATTTACATTCAAGGTAACTATTTAAAGATAGGAATTTAGTGCCATTGTACTGCCTATAAGGTGACTGTTACTGTATATTGTCTCTGTTCCTTGCTTGTCTACTACTTTTAGGCTCTCTCTCTGCTTAGAGGACCCCTTTCAATATCTTCCTGTAGGGCTGGTTTGGTGTTTGCAAATTCTTTTAATTTTTGTTTGTCCTGGAAGCTTTTTTATCTCTCCTTCTATTTTCAATGACAGCCTAGCTGGATATAGTATTCTTGGCTGCATATTTTTCTCATTTAGTGCACTGAATATATCATGCCAGTTCTTTCTGGCCTGCCCGGTCTCTTTGGATAAGTCTGCTGCCAATCTAATATTTCTACCATGGTATATTATAGACTTCTTGTCCCAAGCTGTTTTCAGGATTTTCTCTTTGTCACTAAGACTTGTAAGTTTTCCTATTAGATGACAGGGTGTGGACCTATTTTTACGGATTTTGAGGGGGGTTCTCTGTGCCTCCCAGATTTTGATGCTTGTTCCCTTTGCCATATTAGGGAAATTCTTTACTATAATTTGCTCCAATATACCTTCTGCTCCCCTCTCTCTTTCTTCTTCTTCTTCTGGAATCCCAATTATTCTAATATTGTTTCGTCTTATGGTATCACTTATCCCTTGAATTCTCCCCTCATGGTCCAGTAGTTGTTTGTCTCTCTTTTGCTCAGCTTCTTTATTCTCCATCATTTGGTCTTCTATATCACTAATTCTCCTTTCTGTCTCATTTATCCTAGCAGTAAGAACCTCCATTTTTTATTGCACCTCATTAATAGCTTTTTAAATTTCAAATTGGTTAGACTCTAGTTCTTTTATTTCCCCAGAGAGGGATTTTATTTCTCCAGACAGGTATTTTCCATGCCTTTTTTGAGCCCAGCTAAGATAATCACTCTGAACTCTAGTTCTGCCATATTACCAATGTCCATATTGATTAGGTCCCTAGCCATCGGTACTGCTTCTTGTTCTGTGTGCGTGTGTGTGGTGAGTTTTTCCACCTTGTTATTTTATCCAGATATTTTAGATGAATGAAAGAATAAAATACTAAAAGGGTAGCAACAACTCCGGAAAAATATACACTAACCAAATCAGAAAAGACCAGAAGCTGGGGGGACACTAAAGAGGGGGAAAAAAAAGAATATATATATATATATATATATATATATATTAGACTGGTGAACAGAACAGAGCCACACACTTGATTTTGGGTATATTTTGGTCTGTTAGAAGAAACTACTTTCCAAAATTTTAAAGAATAAAATCTTAAATATATATAAAAATAAGGGTAAACATGATGAAAAGATGGAATATGATTGTAAAGATGAAAATTCAAAAAGATTCTAAAAAAGGAATTGGGAGATGGAGAGAAGTGAGTTGGGGGAAATTGGAGGGGGAAACAAGTGATGAGAGACTTTGGACTCTGAGAAATAAACTGAGGGTTTTGGAGAGGAAGGGGGTAGGGTGTTGTGTGAGCCTGGTGGTGGGTGTTATGGAAGGCAGATATTGCATGGAGCACTAGGTGTGGTACATAAACAATGAATGCTGGAACACTGAAAAGAAATAAAATAAAATACAATAAAATGAAAAATAAAAGGATTTGATAAGTTGGTTGGAAAAAGGAAAAAGGAAAAAAAAGGAGGAGAGAATGTGGTCAGGCTGGAGACTAGAACAAAGCCATGTGCTAGATTTAGGGTATATTTTGATCTATTAGAAGAAATTGTATGCCAAAATTTTAAAGAAAAAAAGCCCCTACATGTATACAAAAAATAAGGTTAAATTCAATGAAGGGAAAAAATATGACTATAACAATGAAAATTTAAAAATATTTTTTAGTGGTATTTTTAAGATATAACTATTTAAAAACATTAAAGGAGGAAAGAGTAAAAGTTAAAAAACGGAATAGGAAAAAATAAAATTAAAAAAAATTTAACTTTGCAAGACTAAAGGATCATGGGGAGAAAGCAATGAATTCCATGCTTTGCTATCCCTTTCTCTGGAGTTCTGCAGTTCTCATTGATCAGTGAGCTTGGTCTTGGCTGAATATTGTCGCTGATCTTCTGCAGGAGGGGCCTGTAGCACTGATTCTCAAATGTCTTTGCCCAAGGCGGAATCGCACTGCCCTTCCCAGGGGCCAGTTTAAGTACTGTGCTCAGGTTCAGGGTTTGCTCTCGGGAGCTTTTGTTCCCTGAAAGCTTTCCGTACAGCTTTGGAAGATGGGAATGAAGATGGCGGCCTCCCAATCTCTTGCCTGGAGGAGCCGAGAGCTCAGGGCCCCACTCTTCAGTGCACTCTCAGAGAAAAGCAGTCAGTCCCTCCAATCTCCCTGGTCTCTGGCTGCACTCCGTGCTTACCTGGCCTGTGACTGAGTGTTTCTATCTCTGGCACACAGCTCCATTTTGAGTCTCCAAACCCAGCTGATTCCTGCCACACGCTCCTGCTCCCAGAGGAGGAAGGTGATTCTCCCTGGATCTGCTGCTTCTCGTGTCCTTCCCTGAAGAACAGTGGCCCAACTGTACCTGACTTAAGGTAACCCTCAGTTGAGACCCCCCTCCTCAATTCCGTCACGGTAGCCGGCTTCCCCACTCCGATACCTGGCATCTCTGCCACACTCAGACACCCCCGGTCTTTCTGTGATCCTGAGGGTCCTGAGACTACACTGTCCCAGCAAGGGCTCCATCCCGGCTTAGCCTCTGGAACAATGTCTCTTAGTAGATCAGACTTTTAAAAGTTCTGATTTTGTGCTTCACTGCTCGACAGCTTGCTGGGAGCTGACACGTCCCCCTGTGGTCTATCTTCCCGTTGCTTCGGATTCACTTCTCCGCATGTCCTACCTTCTGGAAAGTGGTCACTTTTCTGTTCCTGAAGTTGCTGCTCTTCTCTCCTCTCTCCTGTTGAGTTTGTAGCTGTTCAGAATGGTTTGATAACTGTCTAGCTGAACGCCTAGAACCTGATGATACAAAGTCTCCTACTACTCCACTATCTTGCTCCTCCATCCCAGAGATTGCTTTTTTAGTGGAATGATTTGAAATGGATAGCATTTAGGAATAAAATAGCTTACTTTTGGCCAACCAGTGCCTTCAAACATACTCTATTAAATCTCCTTCCCCGCTGCTATGCTATTTTGGAAAGATGCCTTCACTTTTCTGTAATTCTCTATTATGAGCACAATCTCCATACCTATAGCTCCTTTTCAGCTATTAAAAGGCCTTTCCTCTTATCCCTTTCCTGCTGCTTCTGGCTTCTTTAGCGGTGGACAGTGGGAATATGTATCAGATGGGCAAGAGTAACAATATTATGTTAATGATGCTATTATACTCTAGCATCCAAAGTCTAGCTTTTTATTTGGGTCCAAACATGGATTCTTTGGAGATTCTGAAAAATAACCTTTGATGTAAACAATGTATTCTCATGAACTCTCAACAATAATCCCTCTTGGTTTGCCTTTGGTGATGCATTTCAAAACCTCTTACACTAGGGTCTCTTGACCTAGCTGGTTGCACTCTTGAGCAGAATAGTTTAAAAAAAAAAATCTTTCTAACTCCCAGGGTTGGAACTAAGGGAGTTGAAAAAGGGATGAAGAGATAGTTGCAGTGTCTGTGTATTTTCAACATGAGAGAACCGAAGTTCAGGACGTTTTCTCATTATTCTTAGTTCAACTTGTAATAATTTATAGCTGACCATCAAATTTGAGATATCCTATTTTAAAGATGAAAAAGTGTGTCAAAGCTAAACATCAAGAAACATTGAAAATGTATTCATGGCTCCAAATAATTCATAATTCATCTACTTTCTCCCCATCTGACAGGAGCATGATATAATTTTAAGAGGTTGTATTTTTCTGCTGGAATAATGTCAGTGAAAAATTTGGCTTACAAAATCCAAAGTATTATTGCTTTCTTTTTATTAGGTTGAATTTCATTCTTTTTCTGCACAAAAAGGTAACAGCTTTTGGTTATGGCACGTCAAATATTCAGAGTGATTCTCTCCTTTGTTTGAAATTTACTGGGTGGCTGCTTAATCTCTTCCTTCATTTTAAATAGAGGTTTTTTTTTTTTTAAGATTTTAAATTATTTGAGAGAGAGAGAGAGAGAGATAAGAACACAAGTGGGGGGAAGAGGGAGAGGGAGAAGATGACTCCCTGTTGAGCAAGGAGACTAAGGCAGGGTTGGATCCCAGGATGGCAGGATCAGACACCTGAGCCACCCCGGCACCCCTTGAATGGAGTTTTTTTTTTTTTTTAAGATTTTATTTATTTGACACAGAGAGAGAGAGAGATCACAAGTAAGCAGAGCAGCAGGCAGAGAAAGAGGGGGAAGCAGGCTCCCCGCTAAGCAGAGAGCCCGATGCGGGGCTCGATCCCAGGACCCTGGGATCATGACCTGAGCCGAAGGCAGAGGCTTTAACCCACTGAGCCACCCAGGCGCCCCTCGAATGGAGTTTTTTAACCTAGCATGTGCATTCATGAAGAGAAGTTTAGACTTCCTAGAGAAAGGACACTTGACTATTTAGGTAGTATTTGATATCTTCATGAATGTACTAGTGGCTAAATAAAGATCAGTCTTAGAGGCTCCATTTCTAAAATCATCAGCACACTGAAAACAAATTTATTTTTCAGAGAGAATAATAGTTAAATCCGTAGAGTGAGTAGAGCAGATCATTCTCCCCAGTGTGAATGAGCCTCATTCAATGTGTTGAAGGCCTAAATAGAACACATTAGTTAGTGAGCATGGAATCAGAACAAGAGGATTACTTAAGAGGATTTATATATGAGTGATATTAGACCACAGTTGCCTTAATTATCAGGTTATCCAAAAGAGCTCTCTCTCCTGGGACCTGGAGGGTGGCAGTCCTTGGGCCAGGGCGTCCTTCTCTTGGACAGTCATTGTAGGGTTCTGTGACCACCAGTCATCGGTCTCATTTTGAATCCCTGTGTTTCTGTGACTGACTAGTCCTACTACAGATGTGTATCTTTCTTTAAATACATTAAGGTGTTTAATCTGAGTACAGTTATGAAAGATTCCTTTGACTCATTCTACACATAGACCCACCTTTAAAGAAGTGCTGTCCAGGAAACAGAAGTAATTGAAAAATAAATTCCCTTCTTTTCCTCCATCTCTCAGAACAGTCAGTGGGACACAGACCAAAACTCAGGTAATGTTTCTCAAAACCTTTTCTCTTTCCTTCCCAGTTCTCTAGAATCCTGCTGCAAATCCAGAGACTCATGAAACCCTCTTTCTATTCTCTTTTTGCTCCATTCCCAGATCTTTACTTAATTTCTTTTATTAAAAAAAAAGATTTTCCAATATTTTAATCTGTGACCCAGATTCTGCCCAAGAAAGGAAGCCTGGGAGCCAGAGCATTCACTCAGCAAGCAAACACCTTTTCCTCCTCCCTCTGGGCTCTTGGAATCTTCTTCTATCATCCCTTTCTCTGTTTTCTGTGACACTCTAAACCTGGGACCAGCCTGCCTAAGAATTTGCTTACAGGATGGGTGTGTGGGGAAGCTGAGCCAGAAAACAAAAAAAAAACTCTTGTGTTTGGAAGACCGAGAAGTCAATTCATTTTGATTCCAGCACACAGTCAGATCCTACAGACCCAGAGGACATTTTTGCTCAAAAATAACTCTACAGCTTCCTGCTTGGTGCTACCGTGTGTTAATATTGGAGCTGAAATCTCCAATGACAATGTTATTTCTTAATATTTCCAAATGTTGGGGGTGGTGATGGGATAAAGGGTTAAGTTCGGGGTAAAGGAGTTGGTGGAGTCTTTTTGTGACCCCTAAGTACCAGTGACGGCCTACGTTCCATTTCTGCTTAGGTTGATTCATTTTGCATTGTTTCTTGGCCAATCAAATTACACATTCATGCTGTTGTTCACAAACAATCTGCCAATCCATCACTGCCACTGGGCAAACTGACCTCATGTGTGTGCCCTACTAATGCTGGGTCAGCAGCAGTATGTTTAGAGACGAAGGGAAGCATATTCATTACCATATTTTTAAATATTTATTTTTAGTCTAAAAAGCACTTAGGGCAATTTGCATTCATTACAGGATTGAAACATTACACTTGGTATGCATATCAGTGAACTGGAGCTCTATATGACATTGCCCTTCACCTTTGCATACTACTCCACGGTTGCCTGCAAGGGGAGGGAAACTCGTTTCATAAACACATACCTTGTCTAATAGCTGCGTGTAGCTGTGGCTAAATCACGGACACGGCACCAACAGACACTTCTACATTATGCATAAGACTAATCTTTATGGAACCGAAGTCACAATTTGGAGAGGTCTGTTGCCGTTTATAATTCTGTGTTAAGATGTGAACAGAATGAATGCATTCCCTTCTCACTTGGAAGGAAAAAACCTGGTGATTTCAGATGCAGAGGTCACATTGTGCCAAAAAATCCTGAATAAATTTCTGGTATTCTGGGCTCATCTATGAATTATTGAATATCGTACACAGATGCGTGTGGCCTGAGGTTTTCTTTAGCTCTTTGTGAAGACGACACACCATTGAACGCAGCTCTTCTCTATGTTCTATGGTTCAGATTCTTCATATGTCTGATTTCTCCTGATGTCATGCCGGTGTTTGTCTCATTGATTTCTTTAGTGTTAACTTAGGCCAGGTAGTTTGAAAGAGGGACAGGCTAACCAGAATCACCTATTCCAGATCCTCCCTACAGGATCTCCTTTCCCCCCAGGGATTCTGATACATCTCGACGACCTGGCTCAGAGCATTTGATTTTGATGTTTCTGTTTTCACACATTTTATCAGGGCAGGAAGCAGTTTTGAGGGTAGGAGGACGTCAGCTGGCACATGCGTTGGGAAGGGAGATGTGAAAGATGACTGAGATGAGGTGAAAGCCTCTGAAGGAAAGTAACCTACAAGACTGGGTCTGGTACTAAAGCTGCCCAAGCAAAACTACCGGTTGGCTGTGCTGCTCCTGTCCCATCCCATGAAGTGGTAGGGCCAATCCCCAGTTCACACAGCTCGGGCTGGTTGGGCAAAGGATTCCTCCACCCATCTACTTATCTAACCCTCCCTGTGCCTCCGGATCCTCCTTAGGTCCTGTCTCTTCCTTGAAACCTTATAGGTGACCAGAATTTTTGCTATCATTCATTTCTGTCATTTTTGGACCCTTAGCACTTGCATTGTTCACTTTTGCACCAATATTGTTTATATTCTCTAACTGTCCCTGAATACATGTCTCATCATGCTAACAGGATTACAGGTTCCTTGAAGTCTATAACTTTTATTACTTTAAAATTTTTCTAGTGGAAAGAACTTCAGACAGAATGGCAGGAAGAGAACCAATATTTATGTAGTGCTATGTGCTGAGTACCACAGGAAGGAAGCCCTTGATATCTTACTTTAATGTATTTCTGCATTGTCTCTTCTGTATTATATCCTTTTCCATACATAACTAAAATGAGGCTTGAAGCATAATTAGCTGAAAAGCACAAGAATGGTAGTTGAGAATGCAGAGATTTGCTTTAGGCTTATAGAATTCTAACTTCATCAGCATCACAGAATTTAGTGATTAGGCTCACCAGACCTTAAAAGTATGTGGGACGCCTGGGTGGGTTCAGTCAGTTAAGTATCAGACTCTTGATTGCCGCTCAGGTCATGATGTCAAGGTTCATGAGTTCAAGGCCCACCTCAGTCTCCTCGCTGGGTGTGGAGCATGCTTGAGATCCTTTCTCTCTTTCTCCCTCTGCTCATCTCTTCCCCTCCTCCCCCAAAAGTGTGCCCATGTCCACCTTATTTAGGGATCATACTAATTTCTCTTCCTAGTATGCAATATCACACTAATTTCTCTTCTTAGTATGCACTATGCAATAGTATGCAATGATCACACTAATTTCTCTTCTTAGTATGCATCTCTTCTACCGTACTATATTTATTCAACATTACACTTCATTCCTACTACAAATTATCTTATAATTGCAGAGTAAGTGGTAATTGTATAATGATATTATAATCAAACAGTTTCCCCAAAGTAGTGATACAATTTCTTTGGGGGTTATAATTATATATCATATAATTCATATATATATATATATATATATATATTCATATATAAATGTATGTATATGATATATAGATTATAGATAATTATAATTTATAATTAAATATAAGCACTGGGCTTATAATTATCTACATAATTTTTGCTGTCAATGCTTCTAGTAGTGGAAATAGAAATAATTTACCTTGAGGATGCTGTTTGTATTAACATTGATTTTTATTCATCACAGGACATAATCTTCACATAGATAGAATCAGAAAATCATCAAGCTGTAATTACATTCTTATTATTCTAATATTTCCCCAAATTTCTTTCTTTTTCCTCTAAGCACTTGAGTATCAAGATTATTAATCTCTCAGGCTCTTTTTTTAATGGATGATTTGAAATCAGTAAACATCCTCACCAACTCTTCTGAATTCATAATGCTAGTTAGAAAAGTTTATTAATTCTGACACTTTCTAATATGCCAACTGTTTTTATCAGTTTTACTTTTACTATTCTTGGAAGATTTCACAGACAATACCACTTTTCAGGCACTTTTGTTATTTTTATTACTTTCTGACTGCCAAAATCATATAATTTCATTTTTTTCAGTAATAAAATTTAAGTTTGGAAAACTGCTTAATAGTCTCAGACTATTAAAATTTTCACTACCTATATATTTTTGTATATGCTAGCTTTCCTTTTTCTTAATATAATCTCTGTGGGGTATGTTTAAGATCTCCAACTTTTCTTTCTCAATCCCTTTGCTATCCTTAACATCTTCAAGTATAGAAGGGCTTAAGTGGCTCCTGTAAGCTTGAGTTTTTACCTGATTTATGTCTGCAGCCTGTCACCCAGCTTTTTATTGAAGTCTCCTGGCAATTTAAATATTGTCTGACCATTTCCCCAGGGGCACCAGATCTCAAGGAAAGAAACTATTACGATGAGGCCATATCATCATTTGTTTTACTGGACACTGGAGACATGTGGGAGAACAGTGCAGAGCCTGCACCTGTCTCTGGTATATGGGGAACCAGATGTGCAGTCAGGGGTAAAGTGATTGAAAGCATATTCCAGAACCAGATAGCCAGGATTTTGAAACTTGGATCTGCCATTTACTAGCAGCAACTTTGGGCAAATTACTTAACTTTATTGTTTTATTGTTTATTGTTTATTGCTTTAAATTTCTCATCCATAAAACAGGGTGACAATAATCACTACCTTGTAGAGTTGCAGGGGGGATTAAATAAGTTAATACATTTAAAGTGCTTAAAATAGTGCATATACATATATCAGTTTGTGTGTGTGCCAGGGGTGGGGGAGCTGTGTTTGTCTATAGGGAGCACTCTAATTCTAACAAGGGTTTATTTAAAATTAACGTGTCTTGCTTTTCCTGTCAAACACACAGAGAAGCCGGTGGCACTCTCTACCTTTCTTACCCATAAGATAGTAAATTTTGGTGCCCCACCAGGGCATACTTGTGACACAGATAAAGACATGTTTTTGTTTCTTGTATTTTTCCCCTTTTTGAGTAGCATAGGCTGATGTTTATGTACAATGCTAGCAATTTCTTCCCTCCCTTCCCCCTTGTTCTTGTCACTGTCTGCCAGAGATACTGGCATATCTCTGTCTGGCCTGTGATGCTCTCAAGAGGGAAAATCAGTACAGTAAGTAACGGATATAAAGATGTCTAACTCTATGATTGTCTCTGGTCTTTATTTTTCTTGTCTTCAAGAAAAGACCAGAAAATCTTAAGATTTTCACAAACGGCCTTGGAAAATCGTTCAAATGTTCCCTGAATAAATCTGCAACCACATTCACATATAAAAATAGTTTCATGAATACAAATTTCCAGGGAAAGGCCAGCAGCTGAACCAGAAGAAAATATCCTACTTTGTTACATGCTCTCACCTATGGCCATCGATGTGTTTTTTAAACATATCTTCACGATTTCATTTCTGTCAGTCAAAATGTCCTTGAAGATTCTTTTTTTTTTAAAGACTTTATTTATTTATTTATTGAAAGACAAAGATCACAAGTAGGCAGAGAGGCAGGCAGAGAGAGAGGAAGAAGCAGGCTCCCGGCTGAGCAGAGAACCCGATGTGGGGCTCGATCCCAGGACCCTGAGATCATGACCTGAGCCGAAGGCAGAGGCTTTAACCCACTGAGCCACCCAGGTGCCCTCTCCTTGAAGATTCTTGAACTCAACTGTCCTTTCCTTCATGAAATATTTGAAAACCTCCATTAAAATGGATCAATCTACCCTCTTTATTTTCTGAGTTGCTTCTATCTCTTTGATGGCACTTCCTATACCATATCATAGATGTGTCGAGGCCAGTATCTCTGTCATTTTATCTGCCTTGCTATTGGTCTTACACTCTACCCACCTGACCTCACCTGCTGCCTAGTGTAGGAACTCAAGTGGGTAAGTCCTGAACAGAGAGCTCCTGAATGAATAGATTTATACATGGCTAGAACTGGATTAGAACTTAGAAATCATTCAGTTTAATTCTTTATTTTAGCCACGAGAAAACGGAGGCTAAGAAGGATACCTAATTTTGCCCAAGATAACAAAAATAAGCATAGAAATGTGGTGGTGGCAGAAAGAAGACATTTCTTGTGTTGGTGTACGTTTTTAATTGTAATGATTAAAATATTAGAGACCCTGTTACTTGAGAATTAGAAATCTCTAGAATATGCGTTACGGCTTTGGTAGTAGTCATAGCAAATCAGGTATTATCTCTAAGTTGTAAAAGGAATTCCTATTTAGCCAAATGCATCACTTGATAAACACCTTTAATGAGAAACAGATAAATTCTGTATTGTGTTTTACTCAAATTTCGTGCTATCTTTGACTTGAAAATTGGTTTGGCTAATTGACTGCTCACAATTATCAGCTTACTTCAGTGAAATGGAAGTCTTTGACAATTAGAGAGAGCTGGGAACTATGTTTTCTCCTCTACAATGTCCCTACGACTTGAATCGCTAAAATGAAAATCAGTAATCATGTATGTTGATTCTAAAACCCTATTTTAATCACAGAGGTACCTTTTATTTACTGGCTTGTCACTGTTCCCTGACTTAACTTTCTAAATACTGTCATATTACTTGTGAGCCTACTGCATTGATTACTTTGTACAGTATTATATAAAAATAGATCATCAAACTAGCTTTTGCATGATGAGACCTATGCAGTCCCATGTTACAGAGAACTTGGCATTGGCTGGGCAGAGGGCACAAGAGCTTAACTCTTCCCAAAACCTTCCCACTGAGAAAGAGAGAATGGAAGGTAGGTTCTGAGGACTGTACTGAATACTCCAATGTGAGGAAACTGGAGAAAATATTTTACTATAAGAGATAGCTACTTACTCTATCTCATGGGTGGTGGTCATGGTGGCAATGATCAGTTACGATTATATTTGCTTCACTCAAAAGGCCAGCAGGTTAAACAAAAGAAAGCACATTTCTCTCTCTCTCTTGCATAAGCAAAGACAGAAGATAAGAAGTAAGGAGCTTATATAATATCATCATGAATATTAGATACCCAGTCTCTCTATTTTGTTATTATTCTATAATAATTATGTGGCTTCCACATATGTGGTTCAAAACTGCTTCTTGAATTATCCACCACCACATGTACAGTTTAACCATCAGGGAGAAGAAATGAAAAGCAAATATATTCTTCTCTTTAGGAATACTGATTGGACACTCAGGGCATCTGGGTGGCTGTTGGTTAAGCATTGGACTCCTGATTTTGGCTCAGGTCATGATCACAGGGCTGTGAATTTGAGCCCTGAATCACACTCCGTGCTAAGTGTGCAGCCTGCTTAAGATTCTCTCTCTTGGGGCGCCTGGGTGGCTCAGTGGGTTAAGCCGCTGCCTTCGGCTCGGGTCATGATCTCAGGGTCCTGGGATCGAGCCCCGCATCGGGCTCTCTGCTCGGCAGGGAGCCTGCTTCCTCCTCTCTCTCTGCCTGCCTCTCTGCCTGCTTGTGCTCTCTCTCTGTCAAATAAATAAATAAATAAATCTTTAAAAAAAAAAAAAGATTCTCTCTCTTTCTTGCTCTGCCCCTACTACCCTCTTCCTTGTCTTAAAAAAAAATGAAGAAGAAAAGAAAGAAAAAACCTCACTGGACACTCACTGCACAATACACATTTGCCTATATGCTGCTACTGGCCAGAACTTAGTCACATGACTTTACCTACCTGCAAGGAATTTTGGGAAATGCACTTTTTATCCTGGGTGGTTCTATATTCAGTTGAAAATAATAATTTCTATTACTAAGTGAAAAAATGGCAAATTAATGTTAATAGTTCCAGCTTCAAGAAGTGTTTTCTGTATTGCTTTAGGAACACTTAGGCTGAGGTACCCAACAGTTAGAGGTATCTAGATGAATGAAGGAAAGAAGGTAAACTGATGAACTAGCTAAGGTTCTTTCCTCTATGATGGAGTCGTGTTGTTCCTAGATCCCCAAAAAGTCTTTTGAAGTAACATGGCCAAGGGGAATAAAGTCAACAATGACTACCCAGTAGTAGGTCTTCCTGCCAATCTCCAGGTGCATTTCTAAGGACATGTTGTGTTGCTGTCATCTCTTCTTGCTTTGACTATTTCTGTACTTCTCCTATGCACCGTCTTCTGTTGGTGGTCCAAATGTCCTGAACTCTTTGTTGATAAAAGCTGCCTTTAGTGTTCATTTGAAGTATTTATTACACCCAATAAATACTCTAAGATGTATAGAACTGAGCAGATGAACTAGAAATAACCTTAGGATATGTAAGAGGTTGGAGTATAATACAGGTGACATGATAAATTACAAAAAGAAGATTTATTAAATAACAATTTGATATTCAGTTTAAGAGAATATATAATCAATACAAGAGATTGAATTTAAAAAGTTAAATCCCACCATGTGTTATACATTTAAATAAATTCTAGGTGGAATGAAATGTTAAATGCTAAGAATGAAACCTTAAGAGAGTCAGAAGAAGATATACATCAATTTGGAAAGATTATTCTTATTATTTTTTGAGACAGAGAGAGCACACATACACATGTAGGAATAAGGGGCAGAGGGAGAGAGAGAGAGAGAGAGAGTCTCAAGCAGGCTCCATGCTCAACGTGGAGACTGTCACTGCACTCCATCTCACAATGATGAGATCAGGACCTGAGCTGGAATCAAGGGTTAGATGCTTAACCTACTGAGCCACCCAGGAGCCCCTAGAAAGATTACTTTTTAAAAATAACATTAAGAGTAGATGTCTGGTGGAAAAAAAATAAGAATTCCCATATGTACTTCCTTAGAGTGTGAACTGTCACAACTTTTACAGAAGAAAATTTGATAATACACATATAATCATAAAATATTTTAACTCCTTGTCCTAGTAATTATACTTCTAGAAATGAACCTTAAAGAAATAATCTGAAATATGTGTATTTGTGCCTAGGGGTGCTGTATTAGCGTTTCAGTGCTGTACCATGAACTTAGCACTTCAAAGTAACACCTGTTTCCTAACTCTGAGTTCTGTAGATCAGAAGTCTAGCACCAGCTGGCTGGATTCTCTGAAGGATATCACAAGGCTAAAATCAAGTTGTATGTCATGATGAATTTTGGTCTGGAGACACAGGGGAAGCTCATTCAGCTTGTTGGCAAAATTTGAGTTCCCTGTGGCTATGGTACTATGGTCCTCTTTTCCTTGCCAACCATCTCTGTTCCTAGAGGCCACATTCCTTGCAGTGTGACTCCTTCCAGCAACAGACATTTCCTGTGTGTCAAATCCCCTTGTACTTTGAATCTCTGACTTCTTCTCTCAGGGACTTTTAGTCCCAGATTTAAAAGACTTATGTGACGAAGTCAGGCCCACTGGGATAATCTCCCCATCTTAAGGTCAACTGATAGGGTGCTTTAATGACGTCTGTAAAATTCTTGAACAGCAGTATCAAGATTACTGTTTGAATGACTGGGGCTGAAACTCTTGGAGTCCATCTTAGAATTCTGCCTACCACATTTTATCCTGGTGTTAGAGTTTGCCCTGAAGAATAGAAATAGCCAACATTTCCAACAAAAACATACTGATTAAAGAAATTATGCTAATCCGTATAATGAAAGATTATAGTGCTATACATAATTTCATAGTAAAATACTGATTATAACTTTAAATGAAAACATTTAACTATGTATTTACAAAGAAAAAGACTGCAAAGAGAAGCAGGTAAACATTGACAATGGATAATGGGGTAAAAGATAATTAAACTTTTCTTTGTTTTCTCCATTCTGTTTTTTTAAATAATGAGCGTGTATAAATTTGTAATCAGAATAGTTTCTTTGAAAAGCATTTTAACATTTTCATAGGTCATACCATATTTGCTATTTTAGTCTTCTCATCCCAAACCACGCCCCGGACTGCCATCCAAACTGTCCTGACAATACTCCCACCTCCTCACCTTCAGTTGCCTTGACTTGCAGGTAGAATGTTGCTGCACCTTTCCCCTTCAGCTCAGGCTCAGCTTTGGTAACACTGAGATTTCTTATTACTATCCCCTTCCCCTTGCGCCTCTGGCAGATGATAGTAACTGAGACAGGGGCTCTTTCTTCTGACCTAGACACTCCTTCAGGTTATTTCAGTCAGCTATGCTTGATTAGTTGGAACTGGCATGAAGGATAAAATCAGCAAAGCCTATAGAATCTGGGGATTATGAGAGTCTAGTCATGCTTGGAGAGCTCATGAGGCAAGCCAGCTGCGTTTCTATTTACATGGAGGAGCAAAGAGCATACTGGAAAGGAGTTCTTCCAAAAGTAAGAGGGGGTCAAGACACAAGAGCTTGATTGCAGGACAAGGGTTGTTGTTAAAGGCGAAGGTGATTTTGAGAGCAGGCTGGTGTTAGCTAGTCAGATTTCTCTTTGCCACAACCTGATGGCTGAGTCGTGGGAAGCACAAGAAAACATCCCTTTAAGAATAAGTAGCACTTGGGGAGCCTGGGTGGCTCAGTGGGTTAAAGCCTCTGCCTTCGGCTCTGGTCATGATCCCAGGGTCCTGGGATCGAGCCCCACATCGGGCTCTTCACTCAGTGGGGAGCCTGCTTCCCTCCTGCCACCGCCTGCTTCCCTCCTGCCACCGCCTGCTTCCCTCCTGCCACCGCCTGCCTCTCTGCCTGCTTGTGATCTTTGTCTGTTAAATACATAAATAAAATCTTTATAAAAAAACAAAAGAATAAGTAGCGCTTAATGGTGAGTGCTGTGAAGTGTGTAAACCTGGTGATTCACAGACCTGTACCCCTGGGGCTAATAATACATTATATGTTAATAAAAAATAAAAAATAAAAATAAAATAAGGGTGTTGGGAAAAAATAAAATAAAAATGAGTAAGTAGCACTAATGGAGATGGCTAGTGGTGTTCCCACATGACCATGACAACATCATCCTAAAACATCATTCAGGAACTGTAGAGAAGGCAATGGTATAGTGTATTCCAATTATTGCCCTGGAATTTTCTAGACAAGATCGGGTGCGTTCGGGGTGGAATGGCTGTAGACTAGCCTGGAACTTTCCAAACTAATGAAGAGTAATTTGAATGTGGCTGGAATTTCTGAAATTCTTTACATAGGATCATAGTCAGAGAGAATATAGTTCTGCTACCATTTTGGGTTTCCTCTTAGAGGCTCAAATTTGTGTGGCCCACGGCTACATGGATGATTCTCATGAGTTTGGATAAAGAAGGGGAGTTGGTATGGTCTTCATTTTACATATTAACTGAAGTGTAGAGAAGTTAAACCTGTTCCCATAGTTACTTATGTCAAAGAAGGACTAGAATCCAGCCTGTGACTTGGTTCTTTTCCCACTGGAACACACTATGGCTATGCCATAGACTTACTAAACAAACACCGGATAGAGCCCTCTGTCAGACACTGGGGGCTATCACAGACCTAATTAGAAGTGGAAATCCAGGAGCACCTGGGTGGCTCAGTGAGTTAAGCCTCTTCCTTCAGTTCAGGTCATGATCTCAGGGTCGTGGGATTGAGCCCCCCATGGGGCTCTTTGCTCAGCGGAGAGCCTGCTTCCCCATCTCTCTCTGCCTACTTGTGATCTCTCTCTCTCTCTGTCAAATAAAAAATTCTTTAAAAAATGTATATATTAGAAGTGCAAACCCAATTCAGCCCACTGAAATCTATAGATGGGATTTGATTTGTAAACTTCAACTGAGTCCATTTAGAATCCCAAGAACCATTATGTCATGGATTGTATTTTCCAAGGGTGGATGATCTCCCAGGTTCATCTTCCAATGTGATATTGACATGCCTATATTGCGAGGTTGGGCAGTTCCTTTTTCTACCTTGAACAATAGAATGTGGAGAAAAGTTCCCTGTGTGACTTCTGGGGGCTGCTTATAGAATATAATATGGCTGAAGCACATACCTTTGTGTCCCTCGATGCTGTGTAAGAATCCTGACCATAGTGAAGCCACCATCCTGAGGAGACCATAAGGAGGGGCCACAGAATGAGAGAGAGAGATGCCCGATTTCTTTTAGACCTGTTTGGATCTTCCTAGCCCAGGTCCTAGACATGCAACAGAAGAAATCATCCTGCACTCTGGTCTCAGCTGGCACCTGACAGCAGCCTCATGAGACCCCCCAAGCCAGAACCATTCCAGCTGCTCCCAAACTCCTAACTGACAGAAGCTGTGAAAGAAATTAATGCTGTTATTTTATGTGCCTAAGTTTCGGGGTGATTTGCTAGGGAGCAGTGTGTTAACTAATGCACACTGGGCAAGAAGGTTGCTCTTCATGTTTTATAGACCTGAGGGACCCAAGGCGCTTTAATAGGAGGTAATTCTTTAGAAAACATAAAACTGACGAATACAGCCATTTGTACTTTATTTATTTTTTTTTAAAGATTTTATTTATTTATTTGACAGAGATCACAAGTAGGCAGAGAGGCAGGTAGAGAGAAAGGAAGGGAAGCAGGCTCCCTGCTGAGCAGAGAGCCCGATGCGGGGCTCCATCCCAGGACCTTGGGATCATGACCCGAGCTGAAGGCAGAGACTTTAACCCACTAAGCCACCCAGGCGCCCCCATTTGTACTTTATTGCACACACATTTATCTTTGGTTTGAGCGCTGTTTTCACTTCCGATATGCTTTTTGCATGTTCCTTTAATGAGAAACCATCTTCTATAGTTCTGTAAAGATGGTTGTGAAGTTCCCAATTTACTGAATAATGACATGCCCCGATTCCTTCTTTAGGGTGACAAGAAAAAGAAGAGGTGCGGGGTGCGGGGAGTATGAGCTGGGGAGGTCCGAGGGAAATGGTGAAAGCTGAATTGGAGAAGACGTATTTCAAGGCCTAACTCATGTGAAGATAATTCAAATAAATTTATTAGACAAAGTCCTCATAAAGAAAGCAATCTCGGGGTGCCTGGGTGGCTCAGTGGGTTAAAGCCTCTGCCTTCAGCTCAGGTCATGATCCCAGGGTCCTGGGATCGAGCCCCACATCGGGCTTTCTGCGCAGCTGGGAGCCTGCTTCCCCTTCTCTCTCTCTCTGCCTGCCTCTCTGCCTGCTTGTGATCTCTGTCAAGTAAATAAAGGAAAAAAAAAAAAAAGAAAGCAATCTCAGGTGTTTCAAATTCTTCCTCACTCTTCGGCATGGTAATATGTGGAACGAGTTTGGAAAATACCATATTACGTCCATGAGCTAACCAAAAGAGTTGCTCTGTCAACTTACCACCTCCCTCTCTTCAGCCCTCTCTTCCTCCTGAACTGAAACCTCCCTGGTCTGTATTTAACTCCTAAATCAACTGTTTGGACATGTAACTTAATCTCTCTAGCTCTCTTTTTATACAACTATAACACAGGGATAACAAGATCAGCCAGTTTTATTTGCTTAGTTTGTTACTGGGTCAGTAACAATAAGTTACAGAGACTTCAATAAGTCTCTGGTATTGTATTATATCTTTTTATATCTTATATCTTATTATATCTTTTGGATTAAAACAGGTGACCATGGGTTGATGGGGGATGGCTACTCTACGAGATAGGATGGTGTGGGTTCCAGAGTTGTAAAACCAGAAGGAGAACTCCGAGTCTTCTGAGGGCCGACAGCAGAAAGTGACTTGAGTGTCCTGAAAGCTAGCAGAGTGGCCTGTGTCCTCAGGTTTCTTCTTAACCTTAGCACTCTCCTCAGCATTTGGAAGGACGTTCATTTTTTGTTCTGTTTGGTGCACAGCAGAGAATCAGGCTCATTATTTTCAGGAACTCCAGGGAGGACTTGCCTTCCAGTGAAAGGCAGAGTGGTGTGGGGTCACTTAAGGCCAATGTTTGTTTTCTTTGTTGAGGAAATTTGAGAATGCCATCCTTGGGAGAAATCAGGTGGAATAAGTTTTTTTCATAGGAAAATAACTGGAAGTCCAGAGAAGGAGGGGACTCGCACAATTATATATACTTTATATTGTTTAGGAAACTACATACAGCTCTTTTGCAGAATCCCCCCTATGACAGTGGATTTAAACTGAATTTCTCTCTATTATGCTGAAAATAATATAATTGGCAAAAAAAAAAGTGGCTAGTCAGTCAAATCTATTTTGTGGGCTGAAACACAGAAGGAATTTGCAAGAAGTAACTTTACATAACATTTGATCAAGTATGGCCATGCAGGCATGGGTCATGAGCTTTGGAATCTCAAGATCTGGGTGGTACCTTGGCTCTACCCCCGACCAGCTGAGTGACATGAGGGAGTCAAGTTGTTTCAAAGCCTTGAGTTTGAATTGCATATAAAGGCAGGAATAAGACTTCCTGAGAAGTACCTGTGGAGGATCACAGGAGCTAAGATGTGAAAACACTTTATAGACTTCAATAGTCAAACAAATGTTAGTCACAATGTCGGCTGTGTTTCAGAATTATGTATCCTTTCTCTCAGACTGCAAGTTCCTTCAGGTAAAACTTTTGAGTTTCCCCTAGTTTATACCATAATCCTTGGCATAACAGATATTCAGACGTTTTTGAGGAAGGAATGCATAAATGAACAAATGAATGAATGAATAATTAATTAACTAATTAGTTGATAATTAAGCCATTTGGAAGCTGTCTATTATATAATCCTGCTGCCTGAATGGCAGGAAAATTCAGAGGATTCGAAATTAAACTGTGGGCCTCTTTTGGGATAATCATTGCTTAGAAGTTTCTTTTAAAATCAGCACATATGACATCCTGTAGTCATCTCTGTTCCAGGCCCCCTGGGATAGATTTATGACTGTGCACTGTTTCTCCTGATACATTGCCCTGGACTTTGCTGACGTGCATGTGCAGATTTTAAAAAGTTTACAGAGTAATTTAGTAGGAACTGGGATGTAATGCAAATGTGTGGCATACTTGGAAATATGTCTGTCTCCTTTTCAGTGCTCCCTGTGAAGGATGGCCTGGGAAATTCACTGTTATGTTTCATAGCAGTGTTTCTTGAAGTATGGCCACTGGACCCATGACATCAGCTTCTCCTGGAAACGTGTTAGAAATATCAGTTCTCAGAATCCACCTTAGATCTACCATATCAGAAACCCTGGGTTGGGGCCTGGGAATATGCATTTTTAAGCATCTAATACATGCTAAATATTGGGATGAGAATATTGAGATTAAGAAGGGAAAAAGGCAGAGAAGAAAAATAGCAATCGTCCTTTAGCTTTTGTGTTAGGTTTTGAAGTGTTTATTTATTTTTTTTAAGAGAGAAAGAGAGAGGATGGGGAGGGGCAGAGGAACAGGAAGGAAGAGAATCTTAAGCAAAGTCCATGCTCAGTGCAGAGCCTGACATGGGACTTGATCACAGGACTCTTGAGATCAAGACCTAAGCCGAAATCAAGAGTTGGATGCTTAACTGACAGAGCCACCCAGGTGGCCCAGGTTTTAAAGCATTTTAAATTGTTGCCAAATGATCCTGAAAGGATCCCTTCTTTTCAGATTAAGAAAGTGAGTCACAGGGGCGCCTGGGTGGCTCAGTGGGTTAAAGCCTCTGCCTTCGGCTTGGGTCATGATCTCAGGGTTCTGGGATTGAGCCCCACATCGGGCTTTCTGCTCAGCGGGGAGCCTGCTTCTCCCTCTCTCTCTCTCTGCCTACTTGTGATCTCTGTCTGTCAAATAATTAAATAAAAAATCTAAAAAAAAAAAAAAAGAAAGTGAGTCACAGATACGATAAAAAACTGACTGTAACATAGGTCAGGATAAGAGAGCTGTGTCTGTGACGTGTCTCTCACGTCAGGCTTCTGGTGGGGACTGGCTCTCCCATTCTGTAAGCTCATTAGTGCTCACCTGTGAGATGTACTATGTCGCCTCTCTTATGTAGCATCCTGGAAGTGCAGAGCAACTAACTGAAATGGGTCACTCTAATGGCAGGAATCTGAGGTCCTGTGGAGGGTTGCTTGAGGAGGCAGATTTGACTTGTTAGGGTTCTTCCCATCACACCATGGACAGAGTCATCTAATTCTAAAGGATGACATGATCTTGTCCTCAGTGAGGTCAGTCCATTGCAACTATTATTAAATCTGGGTTGTCTCCCTGGCAGTGGGAATTGAGCTGGCCCCAAGATTATGAGACTTAGAAAATCTCAGTCAGAAACTTGAGGTAGGTCTATGAATCCATTTTACACTGAGCAAAAAGCTGTGGTTAGCAAATACCCTATTCACAGCTAGGTCATCAAGGGGATAAAAGGCAGAAGTGATAGAAATGAGGGACTTAATGACCGTTTCTGCTACCAGTGTGGCAAACAGAACTGTTACTTGATAAGAAATTGTGTGCCTCAGTGCCAAATAAAGTAACACACTTTGTTGCAAAAACAGGAGCATTTCACTTTGTTCTTTTTCCACGCTTGAGTTCATGCTGCCCCAGTCAAAACATAACAGCACAATGTTGTTAGGCTGCTTTAAACGATAATTGCTTTCCTCTGTTTTCCCTGTAATTGTTTTATTGCCTGCCTCTTCTCTTCCTTACTTACAATATGCCATTGTTTGTGTTTTGAAAGGATACTAAGTACTAAAACCCTAAAGTAATATGTTTGATTTTTCTGTGGAAACTGACAGTACTAATGAAGCCCGGGAGCCTGGTCCCACATGCAGTCTGACTGCATTATTTATTATACTTGGAGGCAACAACTTCAGTCCTCCTCTTGCCTTCTGTTGACCTTTCTCCAACAACCTGCAAGTTACCCATATTTTCACATTTATCCTTACACCTCTACTGTCTCATTGAAAACAGAACCTGAAATTTGCTGGCCTGGAAAACTTTTTCTAACTAGGGAGAAGACTGAGGAAGTTTTTAATATTTGACTGTTTTTCTTTCTTTCTTTTTTTTTTTTAAAGATTTTATTTATTTATTTGACAGAGAGAGATCACAAGTAGGCAGAGAGGCAGACAGAGAGAGAGGAAGGGAAGCAGGCTCCCCGCTGAGCAGAGAGCCCAATGCGAGGCTCGATCCCAGGATCCCAGGATCATGACCTGAGCTGAAGGCAGAGGCTTTAACCCACTGAGCCACCCAGGCGCCCCTGACTGTTTTTCTAATAGAAAATAACCATCTGAGAGTTCAATGTCATGTCTTGTACATTTCCAGATCTCCCATCTCCTACCATGTCAGGTGTTTAGAAAGGGCAAGATATTATTTCTTGAATTAAGTTCCTCATGACATTAATCACCCAGAAAGAAAAGTGGAAGCAGCTAGAAAGAACAAACTCAGGGTAACGTCACCTCATCTTCTCTCCACCTGGTTGACTTTGGTTCACACAAACACACATATATGCACACGATACATAACACTGTAAACAGCTACAAGGCTGGGACATGAGACATGTATTTGGTAGAAACTGTACTGCATTTTTACTCTCCTTTGTGTGTGTGTCTGTGTGTGTACATACATGTGGACTATGTCCTACAAACAGAGCCCACTTGCACCTTCCATGTGGACTGCACAAATACCATACTACCAAGGAGCACATCTGGCTCTACTGGAAATCTTTAAGTCACTGCGATCTGGGGGAGTTCTGGGGCTACGTCACAACATTCCTATGTCACTGGGAGAAGTTCAAGGACTTCATGAGAAGACAAACAGATGTGGGCAATCATAGGAATGTGGTCTCAGTTGAAGATTAAGAGATGGCAGATTGATAGAGCAGACCCAGAAGAAGGGAAGAGATGATTGGGAAAATGGAACAATGAACAAGAGGATGAAACAGATCCCAGATCCAAGACAGAGAGTGTGTGAGTGCCTCCTAGCCTAGACCCTGACCCCATAATTAGTGAGCTATAAGGTTGCCTTCATTTCATCTGAATGGTCTTGAAATTATTGTCCATTGAAGGGGAAAGGGAGAAAGCTTGGAAATGGAAAGGAATCGAAGACAATAAAAAAACTCTATGGCCCTGGGGAAGGAGTGACTCAGAAGTCCCTTGGGGAAACAGGGTTGCACTTTCCAAAATCTTCCACTTCTCATCCTTGTTCTCTCCCCTAATCTCTCTGAGAGGCGAATGACAGTCTGGTAGGAGGTAAGGATGGAAGAGTAGTTTAGGCAGTGAATTTTATAAAGAAAGTAGAGGGGCGCCTGGGTGGCTCAGTGGGTTAAGCCGCTGCCTTCGGCTCGGGTCATGATCTCGGAGTCCTGGGATCGAGCCCTGCGTCGGGCTCTCTGCTCAGCGGGGAGCCTGCTTCCTCCTCTCTCTCTGCCTGCCTCTCTGCCTGCTTGTGATCTCTCTGTCAAATAAATAAATAAAATCTTTAAAAAAAAAATAAAAAATAAAAAAAAACTCAACAACAACAACAACAACAACAAAAATATAAAGAAAGTAGAGAGTTAGGGCTAATGATCTACAGTACAGGTTCTAACAGAATAGAACAGGCCAACAAAGAAAGAAGAAAGCTTTACCTTTCCAATTGACAACTGCTTACCATTCCGTATTAGCACTGAGGTAGCAGGTTCCTACATAAGCAAGGAATACAACAGTCTCCGGGCAGTTTCTAGGAGCGCCAGTTAGGCCTCTTTGCCCAAGTATATTACCCCCTTGAATCCATCACAGCATCTGAAGTTTCACCATTCGAACCACCTTCCTTAGGGCTAAAGCATTATGCCTCAAGTACGGCTTTCCTTGTCTGTTTTTTGTTTTGTTTTGTTATTGTTGCTGTTGTTGTTGTTGTTGTTTTTAAATTTCAGGACCAACTTGAAGGAAAGCCCAGGAATTTGAAACCACCCCTGTGTGTGCATATATCCCCAGTTCACAGTCTCAGCTGATCTCCTCTCAAGGTGGGGAGTGGGGAGTCTTAAGAGACCCTGTCTCCAGGCCATGGATGTCAGATGATGAGCTGGAGCTGGAGCCAGCTGGCTGGCAGTCACAGAAAGAGGGAGGGAGGCAGAGGTGGGAATATATAGGATGTAACTGTCACATTCTCATGAACTAAATGGCTCTTTTACTAGAACTGGACCAAACCATTTCCCCATCAGCAACCCAGACAACACCGAACATACAATAGCATCATAGCGTCATGGTGGAAATTAATCTCGCAGTTCAGACAGCTATTTCAAGATTTATGGCTTGTATTGGGAGTTCACTTCCTCTTAGACTCAGGTTTTTATCATACCTTCTTGAATCCAATGTTAATTTTTGTTTCTGGACTTTTCCTTTCTGAGATTTCTCTTTATGTTCTTTTTTTTTTTTTTTTAATGACTTCAAATTTAACTCATGCACTACAAATTTTGTAACCTTAATTTTTATTCTGGCTTATGGTTCTTTAATGAAGTTGTTAAATAAGATTGCAGTGGTAACACATTAAAGTCCTCTTTGTAACTCAATGTATTTCCATTTCAGAATTCTTTTCCCCTAGTGCTTCAGGCTATCTTTGGTATTCAGGATCCTACTCACAACTGAGCTAATTTGAATTAATTTGATCATTCAGTTACCATGAGCTTTGTGATATGTAACAGCCTAATTCCTCCACCCCATAAAGTGAGAGCCACTGAAGCCTTGAGGAAGTGTTATCCACATAGTTGAAACTGCCTAGGGAGTTTAAGTGCCACAAAACTCCCACCTAAGATGGAACGATCAAGTACGATTGCTCCATTAACTTGACCTGTTGGTTTAATCACTATCACACACAGAATGTTTGTGGATCTTGCCTCAGAGTTGGAAGGCATTGAAGATTTCAGCCCTGCCTGCGACTTGCTGGGATATATTGACACTCTCCCTACTCGTGTCTTCTATTATAACAGGGGTAACATTCCCCTTCCCCCCTTTTTTTAATTTAAAGTTTTGAGGAGTCATAGAATTATAAAAGAACTTGATTCTTAGATTAAAGATTAATGGTACGTATTATCTATGACAGGTATGTATAATTCTTGATGTTATTTTTTTAAAATATTCAAATTTAGGAAGGTTTTTAAAAAATTAATTTATTTGACAGAGAGAGAGAGACAGAGAATGAGCAGGGAGGAGAGGGAGCAGCAGGATCCTCACTGAGAGGGGAGCACAACGACATTGGGCTCTATCCCAAAATGCTGGGATCATCTCTCTGATATGAGGAATTTGAGAGGCAGGGCAGGGGGTGTTGGAGGGTAGGGGAGGAAAAAAATGAAACAAGATGGGATTGGGAAGGGGAAAAAACATAAGAGACTCTTAATCTCACAAAACAAACTGAGGGTTGCTGGGGGGGTTGGGGATGGGGAGAGGGTGGTTGGGTTATGGACATTGGGGAGGGTATGTGCTATGGTGAGTGCTGGGAAATGTGTAAGCCTGATGATTCACAGACCCGTATCCCTGGGGCAAATAATACATTATATATTAATTAAAAAAAAAAAAAGATGCTGGGATCATGACCCGAGCCATGACCCAAGCCAAAGGCAGACGTTTAACAGACTGAGCCACCCAGGCACCCCAGGAACTTGCTGGCAGAGAAACCCACTCTGTTCCTTCTATTTGCTCTCTTGTCAGAGCACCTTGTTACACAACCCCAGAGGGCGCCCTCCTGTGGACAATGATAAGGCCCCCTGCCATTGCTCAGCACACTGCTCTGCTCTGTCTCTTGAGTTGCTTAGAATTTTTTCTTGTTGATCATTTCCCCCCCATTATTGCTAGAAATGATATGACTGCCTTGGAAAATAATTCTATGGCCACGCTTTTATTTTAGAAAAAAAAAATCATGTAACATAGTTGTTTTTTTCCCCCTGAGTTGGTTGTCCTTGTCCATTTTTACCTCTTCCTTGATAATTGTATTTATTGTAATTTAGTCATGTATTCTATATTACTCTAGAACTTTTTTAAAAAAGATTTTATTTACTTATTTATTTATTTGACAGAGAGACACAACGAGAGAGGGAACACAAGCAGGGGGAGTGGAGAGGGAGAAGGAGGCTTCCCTCTGAGCAGAGAGCCCAAAGCAGAGCTCAATCCCAGAACCCTGGGATCATGACCTGAGTGGAAGGCAGACGCTTAACAACTGAGCCACCCAGGCACTCCTACTATAGAACTTTTAGTTCTATTTTTATTTTTATTAAAAGCAATATGAAGCGCAGATTCTCTTCTTTTCCCCATTTCTTTCCTATTGATCAATAAAGATATGTTACTAGTGTTTGTTTCTTTTGAATATTTTATATATTTATTTGAGGGGGAGCAGGAGAGCACAAGCAGTGGGAGCAGCAGAGGAAGAGGGAGAAGCAGACTCTTTCTGATCAGGGAGTCTGACATGGGGCTCAATCTCAGGACCCCGAGATCATGACCTGAGCTGAAGGCAGCTGCTTAATTGACTGAGCCACCCAGGGACCTCTAGGTTACCAGTGTTAACGGTATTATTTTCCTTACAACCAGAATGCTAGACTGGTATACTTATTCTTTTGGTCACCTTTTCATGGATAATGTGCACAGGTCCCCACACCTGACACATCTGACCTTTCTGCTTCTTCATTACATTACATGGGGGTTGAACCTTCATCCTACGGGGAATTTTGATGGTATGTACAAGGTTAATTCATTGGATGGAGCTACTTGAGGCCTCTTTAGTCATGGTTTCTTTTGTAGATCGGTCTGTGGCTAAGAGCTAGAATGAAGCAAACACAAAGTTGAGTAAAGAGAACCTTATCCACTGCTTTTCCGCTTCTGCTAAGCCCTCTTATCCTGATACAATGGAGAACTCACTTATATGGTTTGAAGAATGAGGCAAAAGGAAGGACAAAACAGATCCCGGTTAGTTATAGTAAACATCAGTTAGCTCCCCGTACCTAAATGCATGATGGCAGGGGAAGAACATAGTTCAAGGTAAGTTAGTTCCCTCTTAAAAATATATGGTTATAGTGGCACCGGGGTGGCTCAGTGGGTTAAAGCCTCTGCCTTCGGCTCAGGTCATGATCCCAGGGTCCTGGGATCAAGCCCTGCATCGGGCTCTCTGCTCAGTAGGGAGCCTGCTTCCTCCTCTCTCTCTGCCTGCCTCTCTGCCTCCTTGTGATCTCTGTCTGTCAAATAAATAAATAAATATTAAAAAAAATATATACGGTTATAAAATACAGTAGTTCCAAGAGCATATAGTTCTTAAGATCTATGTGGTTCTAGATCAAGCAGCTTTACAGGGTTTTCTCACCCTAAATTATTGGACAATATTAATCAGAAGAAAAATTTCTTCTGCTAGAGGAGGGCAAATCATTAGACCTGGTCAGTGGAAATAGAATATGTTATTCTATTCAGTGAACTCGGGAACATGTATATTTTATTTTATTTTGAAAGATTTTATTTATTTATTCATGAGAGATAGAGAGAGGGAGGCAGATGCAGAGGGAGAAGCAGGCTCACCACAGAGCAGGGAGCACAATGCAGGACTGATATCTCACATCAGTCCTCATGTAAGCTCTGGACACACCTCTACTCAAAAAATGAATCATTGTGATTATGCATGTAATAGCAGCATGGTCAGTCCCGTGGGTACGTAGGCTCTGGAAACAAGCTAGGGCATTTTGGCTGGGAATTCTGATGTCCCTGATATCTGGAGACTGTATCTAGAGGCCAAAGGCTTATGCCGTCTCCTGAACTGGTCCAGAGAATCATGACCAGAGGATGGCCAGAATAAGAGCTCTCTAAATTACAGAGGCCTTGGGTGTAAGGTTGGTACCATTTGGTTCAGGCACAGAAGGTTCAAGAGACAAGATTAAGCCTCTCTCAACTGTGCTCTCACCATTTCTGGTCTCTTTGGTTATGAGACCACATGTTAAATGAAGCACATTAGACTAAGTAAAATCAGATGCAAATAAGGTTAATCATAATCAGGGGAAGAACAATTCATGAATCAACCGATGATTAATAAATGGCATCAAATAATAATGGCATTAACTGATGCCATGCTGGGGAACGACTTGGGGAGTCGTTTGGAAGGGTGATGAACCATACACAAAGGGTGACATTATCAGGAGCTGAGTTCTCTAGGACTTCAGGGTGCTATGGATAATGTGTTTCCCCTGGGTTGGATGGAGCTATAGAAGTAAGCTAGGTGGTTATGTATCCATATTGTATCACTTGTAGAGCCTAATTCTGTAAGTCTTTACATTATGCTCCTAAGATGTTTTTCATATTTGTTTCATCCTTCACATTCTCCCAACTGTCACTCTATTTCAAGCTCTTATCAACCATTTTTTAAGACCAAGCCTAAAATGATTGGTTTTATAATACCTTTCTCACGTAAACTGAACTTGGATCCCTTATACCATGAATTATCAGGACACTAAACCTGGCCTTTATCAATAACTGTTTTATAATATTTTTTACTATTATCCTTGCTTATTCATCACTTTTGCCCCCCCTAAAACCTGGCTAGGAGAGGAGAAGTCACTTGTCCTAACTCCTTGGGGACTGCAGAATAGGTTGGAAGATACTGTAGATCAGAAATTGTGGAAGGAAAAGAAATTTGAAGAAGAGAGGTCATAACACTAACAATCTTGCTTCTGTAACCTACACGTAAAATCCTCCAGACTCAAAAATAGAAGAAACCCAAAATGGCAGACACTAAGCAAGAGGAACTCATACAGATCGGGCAGTTTAGAATCTATGGATGCAAGCAGTTAATTTTTACCTATAGTGCATTTCCCATGGACATATTAAGAAGCTATTTCTTTGCAAAGATAGACAGTATTATCACTACTCAGCCACTGCTCAAAAATGTGCTGCTCAGAGCCAGTTCTTATTCAGTGGTGCATAGTATACCAACATACGCTGTGGGAAACACAGGAGACATAATTCCCTACTAGATGTTTCTAAAGAGTGGTGTTGTTAAGCTAGTGTGTGTGTGTGTGTGTGTGTGTGTGTGTGTGTACCATTCTACGGGCAGGGGTGCAAAATAGAGAGGAAGTGTAGGAAGACACATTCCCACTTTGTGCCTGAAACTGAGGAAGCCTCCCCTTTTTGTGTTTACACCATAGCCTGAAAGGCTGAATACAATGTAGTGTGTGATATCACTAAGGATTCTAAGCCAGAGACCAGAGGCATCATTGCATGGAGGAAATTGATGTTAGTTAAAGATGACAAAGTACTAAAAGCCTGAGGGACGAGCCCCTTTACTCACTCAGAGAGGAGTAGGACAATTCATGGAGGTGTGAAAGCACCATCAATAACTATCTGTTACCCAGCTGAATTAATCTGCATTTAAAACTCAAGAGAGGTGGTCAAAACTGCCTCTGAGAAAACTGAATTTCAGTACCAAAACTTGTAGTGTCTTCTGCATGTTGGAAAGTAGGATATCCATAAGCATAAAGATCATTGAAGAAAACAGTTCTGGTTTCTACTTAGAGAATAGAGTGAACTTGTGGCACTTTCTGCTTACCAGCCTACAATGTAACCATGAAGAAAAGTTTCCAGCTCCTACTATTTCTCCCCAGACTGCAAAGTCTCTCCCTCGCCTTCTAGTCTAGTCTGGGATGGGAGGTGACCTGGTAGGAGATGGAGGGAGGGAGTGAGTTGCTTGGAAGGATAAGAGGCATGTGTCCCTTCAGATAGAACAAACTTGGTTCCCACATGAACTTAGAGAGCCGTCCCTCCTTTTCTTCTTTCCCCTTCCCTTGTATGGCTTATGTTCGTGAGTCTGGTTGAGTTGTCCCCTCAACATAATGGGTGATGCTATTTTAACTTCTAGGATGGAGCTCCACTGTATACTTGTCCACACTGTTGGCTGGTGCTGTACGATCCTGCCTTGTTTTGGCTACTTCTCTCCCATAAAACTAATATTTGCTACATCCACATGGACGGCCGGAAGCTCATCACTCTACCTCTGACTCCTGACTCCAGCCACTGCCAGTTTTCCCAGCTTACCTCACCTGCCCAACTGACTCTCCATGAAAGAAGTATGCACTTCCAGACTGAGATTTCATTATGTCTTGAGTTGCACTTTCCTGGTTCCAACACCATCACCAGTGGCCAAATGACCTATTATGTCTGGAGCCTGAGTCAACCGAGGTATGATATTTACAGGAAAGTCATACTATGTCCTCCATTTTTAGGATCTGCCTGGCTTGCCATGCCAGGCCCACCTAATGTACTGAAGCATGAATACTCACCCCTACTGTGGCCTCTGTCCTTATTTTATAATTCTAGCTCTGCTCTCCTCTGGGACTTGGTAGATGTTAGCTTTTTATTAAGATCATTCTGACTGTTACTTTAGCCTCCTGGGCCATCTGCTTCCATTATAACTTTTGTCAGTTAGCCCTCCCATGCTGTGTTCGCTGTCTATGGTATAGTTAGAAATTCCTTGTGTTTTTGTGCTTCTCTAACTTCTGGCTTGGGATAGATGAGGAGGGGGTCTTGGAGCAAAACACAGCCACCACAACCCCTTGCTTCAGCAGAGGTCATGAGTAGGGGTAACTTCTAAAGAAAAAGGCAGGGATTGAGCATGTCCCTTAAGCATGTCTAATGCAATTAACTCTAAGAATCTGGTAAAAATTGGTCAATTCAATGGCCATGCATGCATGAGTCAGTAATACTAAAAAAACCGGACTAAGTACAGAAAGTGGCAGAAGTGGTGTTAAATCTTCAGAGACAAGTGATTGAACCTAATCAGGAGTGAGAAGTTGGCAAAGAAATGTATGCTAAAGGGAGGTAAGAAATTAATGAAATTTAAAGAGAGTGGAAAATGTGGATAAACTTAATTCGATGACTCAGTTCACACTAAAAATATCCTTCAGGAATACATAAGGGCAAGGAAGGCATACAAGTTTATTTGGAAAACTATTTCTAACTACTGAAAAATATGCCCAGGGTTTGTTCTCTTCTATTAAAATATTATTAAGAAACTAATTAGAGAATTATAATTATCATTGATTAAGTCCCCTTTATTGAAAGAGCAGGAAAGCATATCAGATATGATTATGTAGAGAAAATTAATGGAGCCAGCTATGGGCAGGCAGATCTGGAGAAGGGCCACATGTACCAAAGCATTGATTCTCCTAGCCTCCTGTGTCCTCCAAGGACAGGATTCCAACTATATATGTCAGAGTGAGTCATCATATTTCCTGAGTCCTTATCTCTGAGCAGCTGGGACCTTGTCTTGGATGCTGTCAGTGGCAGACTGTGGGCCGCCCGGCACAGGGCAAGGGAGGCATGCCATACAAGAAATGTGTCTGTCAGCTGACAGGCCAGCTAAGGAAGGCAGGAACACAGGAGAGTCTAAGTATCACACAGGAAGTAGCACGTTTGATGGGTAAGAGTGTAGACAGCAGACTGGGGTTTGAGTCCTGACCCCACACTGTCTCATCTCCCAAATCTTCTGTTTCCTCAGCTACAAAATGTGGGATCGCTCTCCCTACTTCATAGGATAGTCGTAGAGCTGTTAATAAGATGCACATGAAATACAGAGCACTGTGACTGACACAACAGGTTTTCAATAAATGGTCATTATTTTTACTCAAAATGAATAAGGGAAAAAGGGAGAAAAATGAAATCTAGGATGGAACACGGCATACCATTATGGAGAGGAAAGTCATTCTCTCTCTTGCTGGTATAAGTTGATAAAGCTTGGTAGGTATACCCTTCTTTATATAAAATGAGTCAAAGAACTCCAGTATTTGGAGCTAGTGCACACAACAAAAAGAGAACCAGGTCATTTGGGGAGACCTCAAAATTTTTGCTGTTGGCGAAAAAAATCCTGCGATTTTTCTCTATGTCTATCAAGTGAGCTTACTCCTTGTCTAATGGGTCTCAGAGACCCCTTTGAACTCTCTCTTTGCCTTTCAATGTGAAGGATCACTGCTTTTGCCTCTTTTCCCTCAATCTTTCTAAGAGTCAGTTAGATTCTTCAGAACCACAGCTCAAGGGTAAATTTTAAGCATCTCAATAAATAGATTCCATTGTAATTTTCCCTAGACTGGCCTCTCTCCCCTCATACTTTTCCCTCTACCATGAATTGAAATGTTAGTGCAAAGACTTTCTTTAAATTATATCTTACCCATTTCACTCAAATTTCTTACTGGCACTATTTTGCTCTCGGCATCAGATTCCTGTTTTTGTGTTTGTTTGTTTTTAAGAATCAGATATGCCTGAGCTTTTGGAAGTATTTGTATTTCAATGAAATTATAAGCAAGCATTGGAATGTGAGTGGAAACATCACAACAGTTTACCTCCCTACAAAAGTAATCAAGCATGTATCACCTAAAAATAATATTATCCTATATTATAATAATACCATGATCACAATCAAGGAATTTAACCTTGATAAATAATAGTTACTAATATAATGTTCATATTTAAAATTTCTTAATTGTCCCTAAAATATTCTTCATAGTGTTGTGGGTTTTTTTGGCTCTATATACTGAAGTAATCAAAAATTTCTCATTGCCTTTGTTGTCATAGCATGGGTACTTTAAAAAAACTCTCCGGGTAGTTCTGATAACCCCTTCTCTTCCCTTTCTACTGAAAGCCAGAGATGCAGAAACCTATTCTTCCCACCCACAAGTACAGCTCTTAGAATTTTATTGTATGAATCCTATAACTATATAAGATATATCATACACTGAGTTTTCTTAAAATTGGGAATGCTTCCAGAGGGATTGGGTTATTATGGGAACTTCAAGGCCCAAGTCTTTTGGGGAGAAGATTTCCAAATCAGTAGATCCCAAATAGGCATTCCAACTGGGTTGAGTTGGAAAAGGAGAGTTCTGACATCAATGGGACTGATCTTCTCTTGAAAGTTATTTGTTTTCCTCAGGAGTCAGAATTATTTAGGATTTAGCATCTGTCCCAGGTTATGTAATTGTCAAATAGTTCCCTAAGGATAAATTGGTATTTTCAGTCAAAGATGATAGCCTAACCAATGAAAAGAACCACAATTAACCAAGATTATCAGCAAAGTTGTAATTATAAAAAGATAAATACTACTATATAATATTAAAAAATCATTATTAATAATGGCTATAGTACCTGTTTCTCTCATTTAGTCTTTCAGTGACTGTTACTACTTTTCCCATTTCCTCATCATTACAGGTTGTAACAGGAAATCTTTTTTCATGCCTGTTTTAAGGGCTATGAAAGAAATTCTGAACAGCCCAATATTGCTTTAGGGTTTACAAAGTATTCAAAATCATTGCACATGAGATCAACACTGGGCAAGGAAAAGTAACATGAAGGTATGATTCAAATATTTCATCAAGGAAGAGTTAGTTGACTGACAAATTGTTTCTTAAGTGATGCACTTTTTAGAGTGGCTCCAAGAGCTGTCACTTTCTCTATAGTATCCTCTGATATAAAGTGTTAATGTTATATAGAAAGCAGAAGCATCACTGCCTTCTGCTTTTTTCTCTTCACATGGCCCTCCCTCTAGGATTCATTACTTTTTTCATTATAGGTCTTATCTCAGTTGCTTTCACTTCTAGGGCAGATTCCCTAGAATGAATAGAAGAATAGGGCACTGCTGATTGATTTAGTTTGATATTGACAGTGACTTCTGAGCTTTTTGAGAGTTAGAGTGAGATTTTCCTGAAATTGACAGTACTGACCCTGTTGCCGTCCTTCCACCTACAGCATACAGAGACTAGGGAAGAAGCCAAAATGAGGACATACCATCACTCCTCTGCTCTGAGTTTAGGCTGTGTCACCTTAACTCTAGAACATATCAAAAAATGATGACTCTATGGCTCAGTCTTACATGATGGAATTGTAATTTCCTGGTGTGATAGTGTTTACTCTCTTCCTTTCATTTTTCTATATTCTCTTTGCCCCTCCCCCTGCAGTAGTGCCACAAAATTTCAGATAATTTTTCTGGGCAGTACACAGTGGTGAAAATGTATGCAAAGCCCAGGACAAGTTTTCCTGGGACTGGGAGTGCTGTAGATTTTGCTTAAAGATTTGGGGGGAAAAGTTAAGAAATTCAATTTGTGATATTATTAAAAGTATTATGTAACATGACAAATAAATATATGTTAATACAATGCAAATCAATTAAATGTTACGTGATTTTTAAAGATAAGAAAAAGACTGCTTAAACTTATTTTGCTTATAGAAAAACTATCCTTTGTTATTGGGATTCTGTGTTAGCAAAAACTTATTAAAAAAAAGTCATGTGAGCTCTAAGGCCCAAACCTAGACAAAAGTCAGCTTTGAAATTGCCAAGGAATTGTTTTGGTTAACATGACTAGGTTTTAGGCATATCTAGAAAGGTTTCTTCCAATTTCCCACGTCACAGTTTGGGTTCCTCAGTAAGCAGATTCTCTTGCCATATTTCTAACTCCAGCCAGATTTTTTCATTTCACGTCCCCAGAGCCAGGGAGCAGAGTGAAAGCCCACAGAACACAGGCTGCACATCCCCAGGCTGCAGCTGACACAGATTTTCAGGAAAGGGTTGTGAATGGAAAGAAACGATTGACACCATCAGTCCAGCTAGCCTTCTGAAACCAGCATAGAGCTTTCCAAGGTAACTGCTTTGGACTAAGAAACATTCATTTGGATATCACAATTCTAACATGCTTGGTCAAATTCAGTTTTACAACTTACATTTCCTTATACCTCTCTGGAATGGCAGTGAAGTTAGAGTGATAGCAAAAAGAATCTCCTTTCCAGTTTGAACCCCCCAAATGGTTTTGCAGTAGTTCAGCACTGGTAAGGGGATACCTCAGTTATGCTGTAATAATTTCCCTTTTTAGTTTACTTGGAAGACGGAGAGTTGTGCCTTATTATACATCGCAGGTCTGTAATGTTCTTTCCCATCATGAATCGCCAAATAGCGTCCAAAGAGACTCATAAGTCAACATAAACTATTCAGCCTAATGTTCTAGATTCTAGAATATCATTACAGAGTTCAATGTTTCCATCTCCTCATCATTATAGAACAATCAAAATGAGAAAGTGTGAGATGCACCTGAATGCACAAATGAGTCATGTCTAGCTTAATGTGAGCCTCTGCCCCAGCCAGGGCCATTTTAGCTGTTTGTGTTGAGCGTTCAGCCAGCTGTGAGTTACGCCATCTATTTTTTGGAATCAGGAACAGGGCGCCTTTGTGTATCGTGCTTCTTCTGATCCTGGACTGAGACTGCCAGTCTCTATGTTTTTACAACTCTCTGGGCAACACTCCCATGTGTCCTTGAATGATGCTGGTACAGAGTAACACCACATTGCTGGCTCTGAGTTTTCAGTTCATCCCTTACTCTCTCCTCCAGAACGAGGCCAGCTTGCCAGTTTCATTACTTCCAGTCTTGCATCCCAGCGATTGGGCTTGGTTTCTGTTCTTCCCTACCTTATTATCAGACACATTCCCTTGGACAGCCTGACTCTGCTATGATGCTCCATTATTCTCATTGCTGACCATAGGAGGGCTCCATGACCTGCTCCTCCCTCTTTGGATGGGTTCATTTGATTTTCTGGTCTCCTAGGACAGAACTTGAATTGTCTCATTCTTTTGTGTATTGTTCCCTATTTCTCAGCCACTGTGGAGGTCAGGAATCTGTCTACTCCTGTGGCCCCCTCCCCACACATTTTGACTGGTCTCCCTTTCACTTTTAGGTTGCTATACGGCAGCAACAATGGGATTTTATGGCTTTACTATGGAAGCTAATGCTCTCATTAAACGAAAAGTTAGCTTATTTCTTAAGATACTCAACAGTAATTAGCATTTGGAGCATGATTGCTTTGGAGCATGATCACAATGTAAAACTACATTGTGTTTCTTTGTCTCAGGTCTTGATTCACAAGACCCTGGTGAAAAGACCAAAATACCCTCTCCCAGTCTCTCATTCTAGTGGCAATGAAGATTGGATTTGGCATGGGAACCTTTCAGTCTTATATGGTTAAAAATCCAGATTCAAAGTAAGATAACTAGACAACTATTCTCTGAGAATCCTGCATATGTTGGATATTAAGTATCTTCCTTTTCCTTCTCTCTGCATGGAGGAAGAGACAGGGAAAAAAAAATGATCAGAACAGTCTTTATATCCATGAAAGGGCTAAGATGTTCCCTGGGAAAAAAATTTGAAAATGACATCCTCATAAAAATAGAAATAAAAGCAATTTCCAATACTAACATATTTGTTAATCTCATTACTGCTACCACCACTGGTACCATTTAATAACGCTCTATAGGTGCTTTAAACTCATTCCCTCATCAATCTCGGCAAGGGAAGGATTATTATCTTCATTACACATGAGAAAGGAGTCAAGCCTTAGATCAAATAACGTGTCTAAGATCACATAGCTAGAAGGTGACTGAACCAAAGATTGAACCTAGATCTGTTTGATGTTTGATAGAAAAATCATTATTTTAGCCAGTACACCAATATGAATCTCATTAGCTATCATCTTTTCAGAAATTTCATTCGCCAAGCTTTATGTACCTAAGTAAAATTAGAGGGAACAAGTTTTCTGGTTCATTGGAAAACTGATTTCAACCTACATCCTGATTTTCCCTGTTTTGTTGTTTTCTGCTTATATAGATGTTGGCAGTGTCTTTACATATAATAAGCCAAATTGGACAGTGAGCACCTTCAGTGGACGGTACGTGTCCCTCAGGTCAGCTGTGACTGCTGGAGTTGTTCTCTGTGGCCAAGTAGCTCTGAGAATTATGAGCTGCCATGCGGAACTGGGAGAGCCATTCCAATCTGACTGAAATCTGTTCACCTTCTGCTTTTAGACTTGCTCCTTGTCTTCATGTGACTTCTGAGTGTCTAACTCTAAAGAAATTTTATACTTTGCTTATACGTTGCAGGTGACGACAGCAACTGTTGACTCACTGTATTGACTCCCTGGTCCACCCCCGGGTTGAAGGCAAAGGTGTGGAAAATGACCCAGGCAGCAGGCTTTGATTGTCCCAAGGCTCCCCACACTGAGAATGACATTCACCTTCTCATCACAGGTTCCTGATTTCTGAGGTTTATTTCCAAGAAGGAAGTAGATGAGTAAACCAAGTTCAGACAGTGTAGATAGTATGTTGTTTACTACCTAAAACCAATGTGTTCAGTAGAAGAATCAAGAGAAAGTCCTTATCTTTCTCTGTTTGAATATACAGGCTCAAATGACACTTTTACATATTATATTCTTCTCCTTCATTTCATCCTCCTTTTTCTACATCATAAATTCCTTTCCAAACTCTTCCCCAGAGCTTCCTCCAGGAGATTTTATTAGGAATTAACTCTTTGCTTCATTTTATGTAATTTTCCTCTTTTGAATCTGTGGCCCTACATCGAGGGTTCAATTTCTGGGGCGAATGTGAATGGAAACTGTGATGCTTTTTCATCTGAGTCCTTAAATTATTTGGTTTCATTTCTACAATCTAATTAGCTCTTTTCAGTCTTTGGTTAAAAGAATGCAAACCTTTCTACTGCCTTGCATTTTTCTATTCTTCTTTGCCTCTTATATCTTCTCAAGATCTAGTGTGCATGCCCTCTGCTGAATTTACAAATTTAATTTGTTTTCTTTCCACTAGCTTACTTTGATTTCTTTTTCTTCATTCTATGTCAGATTCTCCCTTGGATCAATATGTTCCACTCAAGAGGAACCAGTTTCAAAGCTCAGTTTCTCAGTTCAGGAAAAAACAAACAAACAAAAAGCTTTATCATTGACAAACCCTTTCCTCTATGTGACTCCTGTTATATAACTAGAGAAGATTCAGCCCATATATTTAGATTGATCAAAATGAATGGCTTCTCTAGGTCATTTCGTCTTGTTTCCAGAGATCAAAAAAATACCAAAATGGCTTTGGGTGGCTCGGTGGAGACAATACTACAGAGAATAAAATCTCTGTTAGTGATGGGGACGTGTTTTAGTATTCTGCAAGCTGCTGTCATTTAGAAACTGACCAGTAAAAAATAAGGTGTGGCTGGATGGACACGAACTAAATCTGAATTCCAAAATGGGTGTTTAGAAAGGACACTCTTGATAATTTAACTCCCAAGAAACAAAATTTGGGAAAAAATTATATGTGACATGTGATGGATTTCAGAGACCTATTTAGAACCATAGAATCAAGGAGCACGCTAACTGAAGAACTGCTTAGAAAGCATATATTTCAGCAGTTCATTTTACTGATTAGAAAACTGAAATTTAGAGACAAGAAATGGGTTTTCCAAAATTACCTACTTAGTGTCAGAGTTCAGACTGGTGTTTCCTGGGTAAAATATTCATGGTGGGCCTATCTTACCAAGGACTACATCATAATTATGCTTCTATTTGGAGCTGCCTGAGATGTTTGCTTCAATTCAGTTTAATCAAGTCCATTTTCGTTCTACCCTCATGGTTTTTAAGGATTTTGGAAACTCTCAAAGTAATTGAAGTCCCTGTAGCTAAACAGCCAGAAATCCAAGAGTCTAGACTGACATCTCTTACACAGAACTTGGAGTCATAGAAGGCAAAAATGACTCTTTTTGGTCTCCACTGTTGGAAATGGCCCTTAAGAAAGGAATACAGAATAGAGAACATACATTTTTATGGATTCATCGAAGTATGTCTTAGAGTCCCTCTGAGAAGATCTTGATTCGAGTGAAAATAGTTTCTTTGGGAGATAATCCCAGGAAGTACAAGTTGGAGAATGAGGATGTGAACCAAAGAAGGATATTTTATCATTGCAGACAAGTAGGGTTCAATGCTGATGGGGACCTCTGAGATGTTCTACAGAATATTCCTCAGAGTTGTCCCAGCCAAAGGTATTTATTCATCAACTCCAACTCCCATATGCCATTGGTTGAGAGTTTCTCCTGTGAGTAGACATTTTACGTATGCACTGGGAAAGGGGTGCACTCTAGTTCCTAAGGCTATAGAAAAAGCTCAGTAAGAGAATTGTGGATGTTTGTAGTAAGAAACCATTGGCGTGCATGGGAATGGTGCATATTGAAGGAATGTGGGTGGAGTATGGATATTATCTTTTATAGAGGGGAAATTAACAGTGTTAAGAATGGAGGATGAAATAATATAAACTCAAGTAGATTAGCCAAATGAATTTGGAGTATGGATATTATCTATTATAGAGGGGAAATTAACAGTGTTAAGGATGGAGGATGAAATAATATAAACTCAAGTAGATTAACCAAGTGCATTTTAAGTCGCATGGTATTTTCTTCAGGATATGAGTCTGAGTTTAGTGGGTTTTAGTCTATAGGACTGGCTTATTTTACAAACTAAGATATGGTGGATTTTCTATAAAATTTGTTGAGTAATATTAACTTCTTTGGACATTCCCATAAAGGTGTCCCCAAATAATCCTAGCAAACTTTTGGTGAGAACCCTACACAAAGCTTCTTGTTTTAGAACCATATCAGGTCTGGGTAATGAAGGGTCAGAGGAGGTGTGGTTGGGAGCTGAGCGAGGGATATATAAAGATCATGACAAATAAAAGATTGCTTATTCATTTAATAACACTGGATATTATATACTTGAGTTAAAGTTAGTAATAAAATGTTAATAGAAGCCTGGGTGGCTCAGTCAGTTAACCCGCTGCCTTCAGCTCAGGTCATGATCCCAGAGTCCTGGGATCGAGTCCCACATTGGGCTCCTTGCTCAGCGGGGAGCCTGCTTCTCCCTCTGCCTCTGCCTGCCACTCTGCCTGCTTGTGCTCTGTCTCTCTCTCTCCCTCTTTCTGACAAAGAAAGAAATAAATAAAATCTTTTTTAAAAAAGTTAAGAGACTGTAAAATCCAACACATACTAACATTTTGAAAAGTACTTGAGTATAGTTAAATATCCCCAAAAGTTATTATTAATATTATTATTATTTTTTTGATGTGGGGATTTGAAGAAATCAAGAATTTAGAGAGGGGGTGAAGAAATGGTAGCCATGGATAGCTGGATATACCAACCATGCTAGAAAAGCTATGCAAATCAACAAAAATAAAAATTAAAAGCATGAAAATCTCACTTTTTAGAATATCTGTAAGTCAGAGTAGGATACACAATTACCAGTGAGTGGAAAAGTAAACACTAATCTCCACTGAAGCTAGTCCTCAACTTCCCCCTCCAAGATTTCCAGAGAGCAAAGTATGGAAAAACTCTGCAGAAGAGAGAATAGCGAACACAGAGAATCGGGGCCATTCTTCTGGAGAGGTGAGAGTAAGGGAAAAAAAGAAAAAAAAAGGAAAGAGTTCTTTGGAAACTTTGTAGTGAAAAGTAAAAGAAAAGAAAGAAGAAGAAGAATTTTTAGAATCTTATAAAATAAATACAAATATAAACTATCATGTGGAACACCATTCTCCTGTTTGCCCCAACACTAAAAAGCCATTTGCATTGTCACACTGACAGGAGACAGTGATACACTACTAGGAATCTTGTAAACCTCCCAAATCATCATCCCTGGTTACTAAATGCAGAAATGCCGGCAGTCTTCATCTACACTAAGAAGAAAATAGGGAATTAGAATAAAAACATTTCACTTGATAAAAATCATCTCTGAAAGGCAACCACAAACCAGAAGAATACCGTCATACAACTCTACTGACCAAGTTAATTCTCAAATATATGGCAATATGAAAAAAAAAAAGGCCTCGAATTACTTTTCTGAGAATAGAAATGTAAAAGAAAAAAAAGAAGAAATGAAGTGAGTATTTCATTCATTCAGGGAAGAAATACAAAAAAAAAGATTAAATTACAAGTTGTCCAATGAATAATAAATTAAGTAAAAATATCAATGGAAAGGAGCAGGACAATGACTGAGAGAATGAAAACAAGATAAAGAAAGAAATAAAAAGCCTCAAAAAGAAGGGGATTGGGATGGAAAACAGATGAAGAAAATCCAACATATGAATAATTGAAGTCCCCAAAGGAGAAAAAAAAACGATGGAACAAAACTAATATTGAAAATAACAATGTAAGGTAATTTTCCAGAAATTAAAAAGGAAACTTGCATCTACATATTAAAAGGGCTCACTGGGTACCTAGGAAAATTACCCTAGATTGATCAAATAGGAGGCATAACCTAGTAGAACTTTTGGACATTAATGTTGAAAAGTTCCCTGGTGTTTTCAGACAAAAGGATCTAATGACTTAAAAGGGCAAGAGACTCAGAAAAAAAGTAATGAAAAAAGCCGCATATTTAAGAAACTCAGGAAAAGAGTGTGTGATCCAAGGATATTCAGCCAAGATATCTTTCAAATATTAAGATAAGAGAGAAAATCATTTCAAAAATGCAAGAACTCAAGGAATTCTGAGCAAATGCTGAGAAAATACAAAGAAATTACTATATGCGTAGTATTTATAACATAAAGTAAAATGATAGAGGTGAGATCTACTATGTTAGTCATATCAATAAATATGATGAGCTTCATTCATTTATTTTTATTTTTTTTAAAGATTTTATTTATTTATTTGACAGAGAGAGAGCACAAGTAGGTAGACAGGCAAGCAGAGAGAGAGAAGAGAAAGCAGGCTCCCTGCCAAGCAGAGAGGCCGATGTGGGACTTGATCCCAGGACCCTGAGATCACGACCTGAGCCGAAGGCAGAGGCTTAACCCACTTAGCCACCCAGGCGCCCCTCATTCATTTATTAAAAGAAAAACTACTTACAAGTTGTCTCAAAAAGCAAGATCTGGCGCCTGAGTGTCTCAGTCGTTAAGTGTCTGCCTTCAGCTGGGATCATGATCCTGGGGTCCTGGGATCGAGCCCCACATCGGGCTCCCTGCTCAGCAGAAAGCCTGCTTCTCCCTCTCCTACTCCCCCTGCTTGTGTTCCCTCTCTTGCTGTGTCTCTCTCTGTCAAATAAATAAATAAAATCTTAAAAAAAAAAAAAGCAAGATCTAACTACCTACTTTATAAAAGGGGCACATATGAACCAAGTCATTCAGAAATGCTAAAAATAAAGGGATGAGCCAAAGTAGGAGAAAGGAAGCAATAACAAAGCAGGGATGAAGACACTGATATTCCTGCCCAAAATGCATGACCTCAATGTAATCACAAGGAAACATCAGATAAACTCAAATCAAGAAAGATTTTTACCAAATAATTGATCTGTACTCTTCAAAATTCTTAAAAAAAAAAAAAAAAAAGTCAAGGTAGGAAACAAAAACAGGAATTGTCCAGATTCAAGGAGACTAAACAGACAAATGGTATTTAATTCAATGTGTGGTACTGGATTAGGGTCTGTACTAGACTTTCTTTTTTTTTTTATTCTACAGAGAACATTATTGTTGTAATTGGCAAAATATTAACAATGGTTTTAGGTTGCAAAATAACATTTTATCAATGCCAGTTTCCTAATATTGATATTTTTGCTCTGAATATGTAAGTAAATGTCCTTGTTCTTAGGGAGAGCACATTGAAGTAGATAGCGTTAAAATGGCCTCCTGGCTGTAAAACTTACTACCAAAAGTCTCTGAAAAATTATAGTAATTTATGTCTTTGTGTGTGCATGTATGTATGTGTTGAGGTAAATTGTTCAGGGGTTCTTTGCAGTATTCTTGCAACATTCTATAAGTCTGAAATTATTCCAAAATTTAAAAACTACAAAAAATGACTTTCAGAGGATGGACACAGATTAATTAAGGCATTTGCAGCCATTGGAAGCATTTGAGTATATCTACTGGCAGGCTCTGCTGGGTCAGAAACGTCATTGTTTCTAGGGGAATCCTGTTTTAAAGACGTCCTCTGCCCTGATCATTGGGCTGTGACTGGCTACAAATGCCATCAGGTTCAAAGAGTTGTGATTTTTAGTGAGAGAATACATCCACAAATTTCACCTAGGTGACTCTGCCTTTCCTAGAAAGAATCTTAGATAAAGTGAAATTGGGAATAAAGGCACAGTGAGCAAGGTCCTCTTTGGACAGACATGCTTTGGAGGGTTTTCTGAAAGGCTGATGTTTTGAGTCCCATCTGTTAAATGCAAGCTTTTAAAAAGATCTGAGACATCCTGGGCTTTTCAAAATTAACAAGTATGTTTCTATTGCATCATAGAACTCAGTCTTAATGGTAAACTAAACAAAATCAGAGAAAGTGGCCATTGGAAGTAATTGTTTGTAAAACAATGGTTCTTAGGCGGTTTGCTCACTTTGTTACCTAGGGATTCTTTCTCCTTCATTGATTTTGGAGAAAATCAAGGCATTATATGATAAATGCAATTATGTTTATAAGTCTCCATATTCAATAGGAGAATCATACTTCACATGTTTAGATATGAGGAGGGAAAAGGAATGGGAACAAAGTAGATATTGCATTTTATGGTCTTTTGTTTTATTTGTCTTGAGCCAATAATTGTCACATTTAAAATATTCAGCACTTTTAGGGACGCCTGGGTGGCTCAGTTGGTTAAGCAGCTGCCTTCGGCTCAGGTCATGATCCCAGCGTCCTGGGATCGAGTCTCACATCGGGCTCCTTGTTCTGTGGGGAGCCTGCTTCTCCCTCTGCTTCTGCCTGCCACTCTGTCTGCCTGTGCTCGCTCTTTCTCTCTCTCTTTCTAAAAAAAAAAGTATATTCAGGACTTTTAAAATATGTTGAAAAGGGGCGCCTGGGTGGTTCAGTGGGTTAAGCCGCTGCCTTTGGCTCAGGTCATGATCTCAGGGTCCTGGGATGGAGCCCCGAATCCTGCTCTCTGCTCAGCAGGGAGCCTGCTTCCTCCTCTCTCTCTGCCTGCCTCTCTGCCTGCTTGTGATCTCTCTCTGTCAAATAAATAAATAACTAAAATCTTTTAAAAAAATATGTTGAAAAAAGATTTAAAGATACAGGAAAGTACGGAGGATGGCTTAATGCATATCCATGATTCAGTCACCAAAATTAATAAGCATTAAATCTCTTATTTTTGCTTCAGATATCATCTTAACACAAGTCCCATTTCCTTCTTTTCTCCTAAAATGACTACTGTCCTGAATTTAGTATCTGTTCTTCAAGTCCATCTTAATTAAATAAGTTTATCCATAATAATATAAATTTGGGGCATGTGGGTATTCAAAATTTCATAAATTATACCATGTTCACCATAAATTTTCACTAAATATTTGTTTGGGATCTCTTCAGTGACTATATTCAATCTCATTTCATTTTAACTGCTATAGAGTATTATAATGTATCCAATTTCATATATTTATTTATTTTAATTACAATCAATGTTTCAGTTAGCAGTTTAGGCACCTGCCCCAGAAGTATATGTGTATGAGTTTCTTTGCAATATATCTAAAAGCAAAGTTGACAGGTTTACTAGATATTGGTGCTCTTCAAACAGGGGTTCCTAATATGTACCTTACATGTTCATCTCCTTTGCCTATTTTCCAGGGGTTAAAGAGGTTGCTTTAATTTTGTTTTTCTTATACTGACTTAGAGGATTTTTATTCATGTTTAGGATACTAAACCTTTTTCATATATATGTCAAATATATTCTCGCCATAAATTAAAAAGTTTTAACTTTCATTATGTCTTTTGTTTTATGTAAATTTCAGCCTCGGTTAAGTTTATGTCTAGTTGTGCTGAGATTTTTAAATTGCTATGGCATTGAATTTATAACTTAATGGCATAATATGGACATCTTGGATATTATGATTTTCCATCTTGTTATGCCCGAATAATGGGTCCGTGATTAAAGGAGCAAGACTGATACAAAGCGAAGGTCAAGCAAAGCTTTATTTCACGCCACGCATCAAGAATCAAAGTGGCCAGCCAGGGCTGCACCTCTTAGAGAGAGGGTGACCCCTCCCTGCTTTCCAGACTAACTTTTATAGAGCAAAGACCATGTGGTTGGGCCTGGCTACACACAGGTGGCTAATTGAATTACAATTCACCCCACAGTAGCCATGGAAACTAGCCCATCACCTTGGTAGCTAGGAGACAGTATGTGCCCTCACGGATCGGATGTCTCCACCTGGCCTGACCCACCCTTTGAGCTTTGTTACCTGAGGCTGGTTTCAGGGACTTGTTTTTAAGTAAGTCCCCTGGGGGAAGGGGAGCAGGAGCAGTTTAAGGGTTAAACAACAAAGTTATTGTTTAACCTCAATGGAAGCCTCTGGCTAAAATAAAAATATAAAATAGGTCCTTACATATCTAACATCACATATATATCTATATCTTCATTCATTCAGGTCATCTTTTATGTTCTTCCATAATGAGCTGATTTTGTTGTTTTTTTCATATCATTTGTTAAAGTTATTTCTAATTACATTATATGTTTACAGCTACTATGAATATTTTCCATTATATTTCTTTATTGCTTGTATATGAATGCTCTCATTTTTAATAGGTAGGTGGAAATCCGTTAACTTATTCAGTATTCTCTTATTAGTACTAATCATTCATAGATGTATTTTCACATTCTGTGTAGATAGTATTTTCTAAAAGTATTGTTTCTTTTTCTTTTAACTTTTCAATTATTATGACTCCTATTTCTTTTTCTTCTCTTATTACACCACTTAGGGCTTTTAGTATAATACTGACTTTACTGAGAATGCTCCTGAAGTTTTACCAGTAGAAATGTTATTTTTTACTGCTATATATTATGGATAGACTCATTTTACCAAAGTACTTTCTATGAATAAAGTCTGAATATATTATTTTATAATGAATGAGTGTTGGATTTTATCCCGAGTTTTTTTGGGGGGGGGGCTTACTTTTATTTTTGTTTTTGTTTTGTGGATTGATATGCATCATGTGCTTTTTTTTCTTTCCAAGGGTGGGCATATGACGGAGGCTGGCCCACTGGGCTAAAGGAAAAACCTGTCAGCCATACTTGGGTGGGTGTTTTATTTTGCTTCATTTTTATTTCCTTTGCTGCTGGATTGAAAAAAAAGGATTTGCCCCAGTTTCTACAGGAAGCTATTCTGAGGAATAAGCTAATAGAGAACCTAAGAGTGAACAAAAAGTAACAACATGAATTCTATCCCTTTAGGTCTTATACATGAAGCCCATCTTATCTATGTTCTTCTTGTTAGGATAACCGATAAAAATTATTAACCTTAATAATTAACCTTAATTATTAACCTTAGTTCTGGTTATCTATCACTTATAGCCCAAAGTGTTAGGGTAGTAGACTTCAATTTTTACTGCTGGTAATATTGAGAGCACAGATCCAGCAAGTCCACTGACAAGGAACAAGAATATCTTTACACTACAACTGAGAAATTCCAGAGTTAAGATCATCTTTTAAAAACTTGTGAAAATGGTTACTTTTTTTTTTCCAAGATATTTTCTCAAATTCATTACATACTGAAGGAGACTAATTAATGGCCCCCAGTAATGGAGGAAGAAGAGGAAGATCTTTCCTTGAGTCCGATTATTAAGGCATAGACTCTGGAACAACTACCGTTGTGATAGCAGACACGGTACTTGGCGTTTCTGAGCCTCAGTATCCTCTTCTTTAAAAAATAAAGTAATGCATGAAAAGTCCTTGGCAGTGCCTGGCATGTAATAAGCAGCAGTGAATGTTCATGATTATTGCTATTATCAAGAGGAAAAGAATCTTTTATTTTTCTCCCTTAGCCCTCCATATGCAGAGGTTTGAAATACAATGTACTGTTTTCAAAGCTATTGACTGATTTTTCTTCAGAGTTAAATTCCAGTTAGCCCTGAAACTTTCCAAATGTTGGAAAATCTTTAATAACCCTCTTATGTAAGTACAAAATGAAAATGTCAGTTGGAGGCAAAGAAAGCAAGGACGTAGAGTAAAGGTAAAGCAGAAAATTGGAGAGCAATTTGATACCGTCCCTAGCTGGGACAAGTTAGCTGTAACAACCAAATGATAGTGAAAGAGAAATGGAATGATGTCTGATGCCTGGCCATTTCATTTCAATTAAAGACCATGACTTGGTGATTATGCTGTGTTCAAAATACCGCTAAAGTCTGGAAGGTTGCTGCTTTGGGAGAAAAGCATTATTGGAGGTTGGTAAAATATAGACCACAACCGAAAATTATCAAGTTGTTTGGATCAAGGGGTAGTGATTGGGTGAATAGATGTAGGAAATTGCTACATAGAATGCTAAAAGTATAATTACGACTGGGTTCTTGAAAATAAATTAACCAGATGGATGGAAATTTCTTCCTGTGGGAGAGCATCAAGGGAAGTGGGTTTAGCCTAGGAAAAGAAAGAAAATGAAGGGGTGTTTTGAATGCAGAAGTTGCAATGAAGTAGGTGTACCTTCTAGAGTGTAAGAGATATAGACAAAGGAGATTGACCGTAGATGGAAAGCTGAGAGGGAGCAGGGTGCAGTGATGAAGAGGACAGCATCTAGAGCCAGACCTCTTGCATCTCTGGTCCTTGTTCACTGCTTATCAGATATGTGACCTAGTAAGTTACATAATTTAGTGCTTCACTTTCTCCCACTTTAAAATGGGAAAATACAACCTCATAAAGGTGCTGAAAGTAGAAAAATAATTATTATGTGTAAATCCCTTAGAGCAGTATGTGGTACCTGGTATTTACTATATGTTAGTTAATGTTATCATCATTAGAAACAGATAGATCTGTAATTCCTGTGGTTGTTTTGGACATTTATCTGTGCAGAGGGAAATCAGAACAGATGTTTCAAATCATTAACACAACCTGATCTCTTGGAAGCCAGTTTTAAGAGTGAGAGAGAGAGAGAGGCACCTGGGTGGCTCAGTGGGCTAAGCTTTTGCCTTCAGCTCAGGTCCTGGTCTCAGGGTCCTGGAATTGAGCCCCACATCAGGCTCTCTGCTCGGCAGGGAGCCTGCTTCCCCTCATCTCTCTGCCTGCTTCTCTGCCTACTTGTGATCTCTCTGTCAAATAAACAAATAAAATCTTTAAAAAAAAACAAAACAAAAAAAACCGTGAGAGAGAGAGAAAGAGAAAGAAAAGATAGATCATGTAGACAGTGATTGTGGGATGGTGCCCAGGCAAGGAAAAAAATGAACACCGCTAATTGTTTAGGAAGTTTTTAGGACCCCCAAAAAGATGGATAGGGGGCCTTCTCATGTTCCCCCAAAGTGCTCCTGCACTGAGACTCACAGTTGCCTGGACCACACTGTATCATAAAGGTTCTCTCTCTTCCCTCACTAGGCATTGAACCACTTGAGGACAAAGACTGCTTCTCATTCACCAGTGTGTGCTCAGCATCTGAGGTGGTCCTTTATGTGTACCTCATAAAGATTTCATGAAACAACATATCTCCAGGAGTTACAGTTGTGACCTTTTCTGAAAGCTTGCTAAATATGGAGACAACTTGCTTGAGTCACGCTCCTGCATAAATGTCCATGGCCTTCCCATTGCTTTCAGGATAGAAGATGTTTAGGGGCGCCTGGATGGCTCAGTGGGTTAAAGCCTCTGCCTTCGGCTCAGGTCATGATCCCAGGGTCCTGGGACCGAGCCCCGCATGGGCTGTCTGCTCAGCAGGGAGCCTGCTTCCTCCTCTCTCTCTGCCTGCCTCTCTGCCTACCTGTGATCTCTGTCAAATAAATAAATAAAATCTTAAAAAAAAAAAACAGGATAGAAGATGTTTACCTTCATGTCCCCTCCTTATCGCACGTAAACTTGGCGCTCAGTCACACCTGACTTAACCCCACTTCCACAATGTACCTTGTTCTTATTAATGAACCCACACTTATTTTATTATTCTTTTGCTCACATTTAAGATTCTTCCTTCAAGTTTCTGTGTACATTTAGTGAAACCCTCCCAATCCTCCTTTCCATCTCCTCTTTCCTTTCTCCAAATCTCCCTTCTACCAACTAATTTCTTCCTCTCCTATTCTTGATGAAGCTTTTTGGAAACAGTTTTCATATTAAATGGTACCTTCTTTTATGTTTCTCTTCTTTACAAGACTAAGAACTCTTAGAAGTCCGAGAGTATGATTTACTTATCTTTGTAACTTTAGAGAGCCTGACATATTGTAGTAGACACATATTAAACTCCAATTAACATCCTCCTGGCCTCTCCTTTGACTTTAGTTTCCATAGGGCAGTGAGAAGTCTGTGTTAAGTTTCAACTTAATTCAGCTTGAAACCACACCCCAGGGGGTTAATGAGGTTAAAACTAGCAGAAAATTTAAAGCTTGTTTTGTTCCTAATGCTTCTTTTCAGACCCAACTAACAAATACACTAGCTGCCCCTACAGAAGCCTGGACTCGAGGTTAACTGATACGGTTCTAGCCTATGAACCAGCATGGCCCTGCATTCCTTAGCCTGAGTGGTCTTAGACCAGGGAAGAGTCTTAGACTACCGACTGGCAGACCAAGATCAAGCCAGACTAAACCAGCTCGAGCTCAGCCACGGAGTCAAAACCTAGGTAGATGAGCTAAGAAGTACTGACCTTTATCTTTGCTTCATTATAATGGTAAAGCCCCCCCCCCCCAGGGGCACAAGCTTCATTAACATAATACACACACACCTACAGGCAGTTTTCTAAGTGTGCCTGCCCAATGTCGTGCCTGCCTTTCCATCCAATGACAAAGCTCCCCTTTCTGATATTCCTCCTAAACCCTAATAAAAAGACCCCATTTGGGGCGCCTGGGTGGCTCAGTGGGTTAAGCCGCTGCCTTCGGCTCAGGTCATGATCTCAGGGTCCTGGGATCGAGCCCCGCATCGGGCTCTCTGCTCAGCAAGGAGCCTGCTTCCTCCTCTCTCTCTGCTTGCCTCTCTGCCTGCTTGTGATCTCTGTCTGTCAAATAAATATATAAATAAAATCTTTTTTAAAAAAAAAGACCCCATTTACACCTGCTTAGGGGCTCATGGCTTTGGAAATTATTCCCTGTGATCTCTGTATTTCCTGCAAGAAGATTACTTTTTGAGACAACTCCAGCTGGTATAGTCTGTTGGTAACTCACCAAAGAGCAGACTCCATTAGTTGGGTCACAAACTGACAGTTTCTCATCTTGCTCTAAGCCCTGGATTCCTCCTTGACCTTGGACACTGGAAGGCGGTACAGGGCGGAGCTTTCTTCACCTAGGTAAGCGGAGTTTAGCAGAGCAGAATTTAAGCACAGTTAAACTTGCCACACCCTCACAGATCATTGCTTCATCCCTTAGGAGACAACACCCTGAAAGCATTTGATGCTTCTCAGAGACCTCAGGCAGAACTGAGTTCCCACTGCCGGCAGTAACATCCTCCACAAAGGACTCTCACATTCCTAGGCTTTTCTTTTTTCCTTTTCCCTCTCATTACACATCCTCAGTTCCTTGGTTCCCCGGTTCCCCGGTTCCTCGGTTCCCCGGTTCCTTGGTATCGCCTCCAAAGATACTCCTTGTAACCAATTCTCCGTCTCAGAGTTTACAAGGGAACTAAGCCAACTCACATTTTAGGGTTCAAATATATTTTTGGAATGAAAGAATAAATGATGGGTAAACAAATGAGGTAGCAAATGAAACAAAGTTTTGTACTTGGCACTGCTAGTACTTGTTACATTTTGTATTCTGTTACGTTTTGCTGATTCCAGTGGAGAGAACAGATGCTGGGAATCTACAATCTATTTAAAGCGCTCTAGTATAGGAGTTGCTCCCCTCTTTCTTTGTCTGCCTCACTGAGAGGCCAGGGTGTCTTTCTAAGTAAACTTCTGAGGCTCACATTTTCTAAACTGGAAGGAGTTTGTTTCTGAAGGCATTCGAGAATTGAATCCCCAGGATACGACCGAAATTAGCCTTGGGCCAACAATAGCAGACCAAAGTGAGCACATTTTTCACAGCGTGATTAGAGGAGTTTGCATGTAAGAAGAGCAGGATTACTACATCTGTCCTCCAGGAGAGCTGCTGGGACATTATTTGCCAGCCTGCCCACCACCGAGAATCTATTCTAGTTGACAGCAAATTTCTCCAGTCTGACCCAGACTGGCCTCCTCACCAGAATGCTTTTCTGCAAGAGCCTTTAGCTCCCCAACTGTCTCCTCTTGCTGCCCGAGATTCTTCCTCTCTACTATCCTTTTACTCTGTTGTGGTCTGTGAAATTTGCCTCCAAACTTAAGATTTTCTTAATTTTCTCTCTCCTTTCAAAAGCGGTCAAAGGGCCCTAGGGTTTGTTGAGAAACACGAAGAAGCATTGTACGCCCCCGAAAAGGACAGCTTTTTGTAAACTCCTATTTCCTGTTGCCCTGTAAACCACCAGAATGAGAAACGTTGAGGGCATGTTCAGTATACAAATCCCTGCCAGGGACCAAGCCCAGCACTACTTCCACAGAATCACTGGAGGGTGGGGACTGGCCACTGGCATTTTTCACAAGATCTTCAAGTGCTTTTAGGCACATTCAGGTTCACGAACCACATTAATTTGTTCCCTTCTACAACCTTTCTAAAATGTTCTCTCCTCTTTTCTCAATGAGAAGGTGAAAAGGACTCATTGAAATGGCTATTTCTGGACAGCTTTTGAGCGAAGCCAGAACCAAAGCAGATTTGCTATGCCATTTTTCTCATTACATACAAGGTCAAGGAGGTAATGACTCATTTACTTTCTGTGGCAGGTGACCAAAAGGCTTTCTTGTTGTGGCACATTCTGTTGTAGTTGGTTTGTTATTTATTTATATTTCCCCCCTCTCTCAGGAGGGAAACCCAACGGAAAAAAGCAGCAAAGGTGAAAGTCTGCATTGTATTTAGAGACTACTGTCCATAGAAGGAAGCTCTATGCTAGCTCAGCAATTCTTCATGCAACTTATTCACTAGAATCACGTGGAGAGCTTAAAAAATACCAATACCCAAGCCCTCCTCTCTAGAAATTCTGATTCAGTCGGTTTGGTGTAATACCTGTCTATTTTATTTTATTTTTTTAAAGGTTTTTTTTTTTAAAATTTATTTGGGGACGAGAGAGAGAAAGAGAGAGAGAGGGTGCCCACAAGCAGGGGGAGAGGCAGAGGGAGAAGCAGACTCCCCACGGAGCAGGGAGCCCCTTGTGGGGCTTGTTCCCAGGTCTTCCAGATCATGACCTGAGCAGAAGGCAGATGCTTAACCAGCTGAGCCACCCAGGCACCTCAGTACCTCTATCTTGTGAGCTTCTAAGTAGACTAGGTAACTACTGTGCATTTACCAATGGTTTGGGTTTGGGCATCGTTTTGTGTTGGGTGTACAGATATTTTTAGTGGAAAAGATGAGGCTGAACATGCCAGGTTGAAGGAACTGTAAGCGAGGTTGTGGAGGCATGAACATATGGGGAGTATATTCAAGTATATTCAAATTGACTCAGGATCATCACTGGAAAACAATGTACATGGAGATAGAGAGACAGATATATATCCATTCTGATGAAAAATAACTGTCATGAAGTGACATTTGAAAATTATTTCTGAACTTGGGCAGAATGGCAAGGAATATGTAACTTACTAAATTATTTGGTAATAACCATTGCAACAAATTTCTTCTATTTCAAGTATCAAGTCTTTATCTCCTAATGCAATTTCGTTTTTCCTAACTAGACAAAGAAAATTATGTGGTTCATGATATTTTATTTTAGATTTTGGCTACTAGGAAACTCACTGTTAATTTTAGTACTCAGCTATAGAAATTCACACCAGACTCCAGATAAAATTTTCTCCTCCATTCTTTGTGTTGTTTTCATTATTTCTTTTTAACCTGTATTTGGATTAACTTAATTAGTAAGTGCTTTAACATAGTACTGTATCTATTTCTTTTCGGAAGTAAACAAATTTAACATCAACATCCATCCGCCTTTCACCCATATATACCAAAAGTACCAGGGACTATGCAATCCGGCTCCAGACCTCACTCACTGACCTCATTCCTTGTCACTTTCCCTTTTGTGCTCTCTCCTCTTTCAGTTCCCCAATATACCAAGCTCAATCTCATTTGCTTTCCTTCTGCTTGGATGTTCCCTTCAATGACAATAGTGCTGTCCTTCTCTTCTCCTATTATAGGACACACAGAAAATGGTAACATTTTCGCAACATGCTGGAGTGAAGAGAGAAAGCTATGGGCCACTACAGGCGCTGCTCAAGGGATTTGCTGCCCCGGCTCTGCCCAAAGGCTGAGATGATCAATACGTTATTATAACACACCACCAATGAGATCTTGGAATTGCTGTCTCCTTTACGTTATTTGGGTGTCAATTTAAATGTCACCTCCTGAAGGAAGCTTCACCCCACCATCCCACAAGGGTAGGACCCTCCAGCCATTCCACCATATAACTCAATTTTATCTTCTTCATAGCATTATCAGCACCTGAAATTCTGTCTATCTATCTACCTATCTATCTGCCTGTTTATACTTTGTCCATACTAGTTTCAATATAAAGTCCTCGAATGCATGCTTGTATGCCGTGTTCATCACTATGTACCATAAGCCTAGGGGAAAAAACACTAAGTGCTCAATAAATGTAGCAGACTGATGGGAAAACTGAATGACTGGGCCAGGGTAGTCTGTCGCTCCTGACAAGGCTTCCCCTAGAGTGGCTGGGGAGCATGCTTCATGGAATGAATTAAGGCAGGGACTCTGTCTTTCTAGCCTTACAGTCTTAGTGGACGGCATACTGCCTGGCTCAGAGTAAAGAGACAATAAGTGTTTGTTGCATAAATGAATGAAGAGAAGAAGGAAGGAAGGAAGGAAGGTAGAAAAGAGGGAAGGAAGGAAAAGATGATCGAACACAAACTTCAGCTTCTTTGGTGAGTTTCAAGTTCTTTGGAAAGTATTTTCAGTTGGAGTTGGGCAGTCGTTTAGTCGAAACCCATATACTATAATGTTAGGTGTCTTCTACCTGATGGAGTGAGGCCAATATGAGGCATCAGTTATATGGTGTAGGGCAAATCACTTAACTATGAGGACGTTCGGTTTCCTTTTCTGCAAATTGATTAACTTTGGGTTAGAAGAGTTTGCAGTCTCTTACCATTTTATATCAACTGATTGAAAGTAAAAAAGGAGATGCTGAGGAAGTTACCAAACAGATAATTCAGGTACTACTAGTTAGGGTCCTCCACGGGGCACCAGAGGCCACTTTTTAAAAACACAATCACTGGGGCACCTGGGTGGCTCAGTGGGTTAAAACCTCTGCCTTCAGCTCAGGTCATGATCCCAGGGTCCTGGGATCGAGCCCCACATCAGGCTCTTTGCTCAGCAGAGATCCTGCTTCCTTCTCTCTCTGCCTGCCTCTCTGCCTACATGTGATCTCTGTCTGTCAAATAAATAAAATCTTTAAAAATTAAAAAAAAAAAATAAAAACACAATCACTAAGAATAAGCCAAGCAGCTCCGAGGGCATGTTTTCTGGAGGACTGAATTTTCTCCCTAGGATCTGTATTATCTTCTCTCTCTTCCTGCTTAAGGCTGAGTAGCACCTTCTCCGTAGGTGGTGACCTTGAATGAATGAGCAGCAACAGTCACTAACCAGGTAGCTGTGTGTAGCAGGTAGGTTTTCTAGGGTAGCACACTCTATTTCCTGCTTATGCTCAAGATAAAGAAACAAATAATCAAAAGGCCTTTCCAGGCCTCCATTTGTCTATCTAAAAACTTGAACAGGCCTAGGCTCTTGGGTAGAGTAAATGAAGCAGTGCACGGGAAGGGCCTAGCACAGTATCAGGCATACAAGAGACAATTATGCTGGCTACCACTTTTATTACATTTTGTAAGTTATGAGCTAGAAGCCAAAATATTTAATCTGAAATACTGGCATTGGAGTCCCATTTCTTTCTACCGAAGACAGAGCCGTTGGCTATGAAGTCCAGAGGAAAAGATCCAGAACTGCACATGGTGACAATCATCTTCAAACTGAATACCTCAGTCTATTAATAAGCCCAGCTGTGTTTCCCAAACAATTTGGAAAAGCTGTAAAATCCCAAAATAAGCCAAAACAAGAGATACTCTGTCTGGAGCCAAATTTTAATTTTACATTTCTTACGGAAGAAGATTAATATTATTTCACTTAACATTAAAACTACATCAACACTGTGGTTGGTGACAACCAGATACTAGGGCACAGTTATCTCCTCTGTAAAAGCAGCAGATACTTTGAACATTTCCATTATTGGAGTATCCCTGTCTTGTTTGTTTTTGTTTTGTTTCCTATTAAGAGATGCACCTGGGATAAATAACTTCCATTCACAATAAAAATCATCGAAAGGCATAGCTCATACTTAAGAATTCTATTTACTTATTTTTTGTTTTCAAGGCATAATTGGAAATTAAGAATAAAATTCTTTTAGAAGACAGATATTATTTACTATAAAAATGGCTGACCTTCTAATAATGAGCTCTAAACAAATTTTTTAAAGTGTTAGTTCTTGGATAATTTAACCAAGAAATTGCCTTTAATAAAACATTAATGGGGACACCTGGCTGGCTTAGTCGGTAGAATATGTGACTCTTGATCTCCATGTTGGGCATGGAGACTACTTAAAAAAAAAAAAAATTAAATAAAACATTAACAGCAATTTTTGACTAATTTTAGCTCAAAGAATTCTTTCCTGTCGAATTTTAAGTCATTGAATATCAGCTCAAATAATAAGATTCAGTATAAATTCTCCGTATTTATTTTACATTAAATAAGTTAATATATATAGTTGTCTTTTAAATTGTAAGACAAAAATTCTATTTAATATTTATGCAGATGAATCAACATTTCTTTTTGGAGAATAAACATATTTTGCGTAAATGGAAAAGATAAAGGAAGCCCCATATAGAAAAATTTTTGAAAAACTAAGTTTTTTTTTTAAACTAACATTTATCAAACACTTACGCTATAAGGAGATCTGCTACGTTCTTCAGTTGCATTTTCTTATTTAATCCTGATGTAATCTAATAAGGTGGACATTTTCCTATCTTCTGCTTCTGGTAAATCCTGAAGATCCTGTATTCTAAACTTTCTCCCACTGCAAAATACCAAGGCATCATGGACAAGTTACAGCTAACAGGCAGAGCTGAGCTCTTGAGAAATTAAGGAAAATGTTGAGTGTCCTCAAAAGGGTGGGAACAAATAACAGTACCGTAAGCCAGAAATGAAGTTTCACACACCTTGGAGATATCTGCTGATCCCAGCTACATAAACCCTGAAGTTTTAATGTCTTTTCAGTGAATCAGAACAAATCCCAAGGTATATAAAAGGGGGGTGGGTGGGTAGGGAGGATGATTTGGAATAGAGACAGTGATATAAAACTAGAACCCATATAGAGTTTCAGTGAAAACAACACGCCTTTCTGGCTTGAATCCTACACAGGGATAAAGATACCTCTGTTGACACCTAGTCATAGATGAGCCCTCACACAAGTTAGTAGTATACTGTAGTATGTAACAAAAGGAAACACAAATCTTCCTAGAAGAACGTCCCTTGAACCAAGATTTTCAGGATTCCCATACACAGAGACGGACCAAATATAAACTCACAAGATAAAATCACTAAACACAATAGCAGCCAAGCTACAATGGGTAAAAATTAGCAGGAAAGAGAATTAGGGACACAGATAGTAATAATCCAAGACAGAATATGAAATGAGCATGTTTAAAGTGTTAACAGAAATGATATAAACTTGAGCAAGAAAAAAATGTCTATTAAAATAACTTGGTAAGCATATGTGATATGGTGAGTGCTGTTAAGTGTGTAAGCCTGATGATTCACAGACCTGTACCCCTGGGGAAAATAATACATTATATGTTAATAAAAGTAATTAATAAATTAAAAAAAATAAAATAACTTGGTACATTTGAAAAATAAAACCAATCTTCTAAAAGTAAAATAATATAGTTGAAATTGAAAACTTAAAGAATTGGTTAAATGGCAGATTAAACACACTGAAGAGAGAATTGAAAGTCTGGAAGATAGACATGAAAAAATTAACCAGAATACAGTACAGGAGGAAAAATAAAATATATGACAGAACAGTGAAGAGATGGGGAAGAGAAAAAGAAATTTCTCTTAGTATATTTTGAATCTCAGAAAAAGAAGAGAATGAATAAGGGAAAGGCAATCTTTGTTGAATTAATGGTGAATGAAAGAATCATAATTTAGCAGAGTTAATGAAAATTATAAAACCTCAGTTTTAAGAAGCAAAATAAATCCCAGGAAAACTAGGAAAAAAAAATCCACAGCCACACATACTGAGGCAAATCTGTAGAACACAATAACAACTAAAAACCAGGGATCTTAAAAGCAATCAGAGAGAAAAGGAAGTTTGCTTGTACACAAGTGACAACTGACAACAAATTTCTCATCAATAGCAACAATGCAAAGCAGAGAATAGTCCAGTAATATGTTCCAGTTCTGAGAAGTATAAAGCTGTCAACCTATAATTTGTGTACTTAGTTAAATGAGGGTGAAATAAAATCATTTTAGTCAATGAAAAACAAGGAGAGCTTACTGCTAACAGACCTTTATAAAAGAAATTTCTAAAGGATATTTTTAAGGCTGAAGAAAAATAATCCCAGAAGAAATATGTGAGATACAAGAAGGAGGGACAATCAGTCAAGGTAATTGGTAACATATGGACAAACATAAGGAAACACTGTATAGCACAACAGTCACATCTAATTAAGAGAATAACAATCAAAATCATGATGCAGCTAATTACTTCACAACAATACCTTGGATGGGGACTATCTGAATTGAAGTATTTAAATGTACTTGTATGGTTGGAGAGGTAGTGAAAAACATGAATAATCTTTACAGTTTAAGTTGTTTACACATGTTAAAATGTTAAGAGGGATGCCTGGGTGGCTCAGTTGGTTAAGCGGCTGCCTTCGGCTCAGGTCATGATCCCAGCGTCCTGGAATCGAGTCCCACCCTGGGCTCCTTATTCCGAGGGGAGCCTGCTTCTCCCTCTGCCTCTGCTTGCCACTCTGCCTGCCTGTACTCTCTGTCCTCTGACAAATAAATAAATAAAATCTTCAAAAGAAATGTTAAGAAAGATCATTGCTAAAACATGTAACTTCTAATACAATGAGGAAAAAGCCAATTTTGGAACTGAGCCAGTAGAATGGAAGGGGCAGAAATGGGTATAAAAGAAGCATAGAAGAGACGGGATGAATTAAAAAAAAAAAAAAACCCACATAAAATTGCATGGCTGAAATAATTTCTGATATAGGAATAGTCACAGTAAAATTAAGACTAGATCCTTACGCTAAAACATTAATATTTTCAGATTTGGAAAAAAAATAACGATAGTATTTTTACAAGGGACTCACTTAGAACTTGAAGATGCGAAAGATGAACGTTAATATGTGGCATGAGATATACCAGGCAAATATTTACAAAAAAAAAAAACACCCAAAAAACAAAAAACAAACTGGTACAGACAAGATAGAACTTAAAGCACGGACACCTGGGTGGTTCAGTCGGTTAAGTGGCTGCCTTGGACTTAGGTCATGATCCCAGAGTCCTGGGATGGAGTCCCACACTGGACTCTTTGCTCCACAGGAAGTCTGCTTCTCTCTCTGTCTCTGCCTGCTTGGGCTCTCTCTCTGACAAGTAAATAAGTAAAATCTTAAAAAAAAAGAAAAAAAGAAAAGAAAAGAACTTAAAGCAACAAACACTATTTAAAAATAAAGACGGTAAACCATTTAAGTCAGCAGGAAAATATACTAATTCTAACAAGTATGTACCTATTACTATGTCCTGAAAATATATTCATGAAGCCATTAACAGAACTATAAGAAGTTGACAAATCATTGTGAGAGATTATCCTATCATATTGTATATTCTTTTTTTTTTAAATTTTTGGTAAAAGTTTTATTTTATTTATTTGACAGAGAGGGACACAGCAAGAGAGGGAACACAAGCAGGGGGAGTGGGAGAGGGAGAAGAAGGCTTCCAGCTGAGTAGAGGGCAGTGCGGGGCTCAATCCCAGGACCCCATGATCATGACCTGAGCTGAAGGCAGATGCTTAAAGACTGAGCTACTCAGGCGCGCCTCCCATTTTATATTCTTACTGGTTTTTTTTTGTGTGCTAGCAACTTCAACATTTATTAGAAGTTGATAGATCAAGCAGATAAAAATTTGTAAGGGTATAGAAACTTTGAAAAATATAATGAACAAGTTCGATTGAACAGATGTGAACAGAGCCACATAGCATGTTTAGATGTTTTGTCAATTATACATGCAATACTTAGGATAATTAATTGTATACTAGGCAATAAAATCAATTTCAAATTTTAAAAGAATCCGTGCATTTTACTTCAGATTCTCTGACAGTAAAGTTAAGTTACAAACCAGTAATAAAAGATAATTAAGAATGACTTCATTTGAGTGGCATTTATTTGTTTATTTATTTATTTATTATTTAAATAGGCTCCATGCTCAGCATGTAGCCCAATGTAAGGCCTAAACCATGACCTTTAAATCAAGACCTGAGCTGAGATCAAGAGTCAAATGCTTGACCAACCAAGCCACCCAGGTGCCCCATTTATTTATCATTTTAAATTAGGTTTTAATTTCAATTCCAGCATAGCTAACACACAGTGTTATATGTTTCAGGTGTACAATATAGTGATTCAACACATGTATATATCACCCACTGCTCATCATGACAAGTGCCCTCCTTAATCCCCATCACCTATTTCCCCCATCCCCCTACCTCCCCTCTGGGAGGTTTGTTTGTTTGTTCTCTATGGTGAAGAGTCTGTTTCTTTTTTTTTTTAAGATTTTATTTATTTATTTGACAGACGGAGATCACAAGTAGGCAGAGACACAGGCAGAGAGAGAGGAAGGAAAGCAGAGAGCCCCATGCAGGGCTCGATCCCAGGACCCTGAGATCATGACCTGAGCTGAAGGAAGAGGCTTTAACCCACTGAGCCGCCCAGGTGCCCCAAGAGTTTGTTTCTTGATTTGTCTCTCTGTGTGTCTCATTTTCCCTTTGCTTGTTTGTTTAGTTTCTTAAATTCCACATATGAGTGAAATCATGTGGTATTTATCTTTCTGACTGACTTATTTCGCTTAGCATTATACTCTCTAGCTCCATCCACGTCGATGCAAATGGCCAGATTTCATTGTTTTTTATGGCTGTTATGGCTGAGTAATAGTCCATTGTGTATATATACCACATCTTCTTTATTAATTCATCAACTGAGGGGCACTTGAGCTGCTTCTGTATCTCGAACCTTGTAAATAATGCTACTATAAACATCGGGATGCATGTATCCTTTTGAATTAGTATTCTTGTATCAGTAGTGCAATTGCTGGGTTATAGGGTAGCTCTGTTTTTAACTTTTTGAGGAAACTCCATAGTGTTTTCCACAGTGGCTGCACCAGTTTGCATTCCCAACAGTACACAGGGATTCTTTTTTCCTCCACATCCTCGCCAACACCTGAGGTTTCTTGTGTTGTTGAGTTTAGCCATTCTGACAGGTGTGAGGTGATACCTCATTGTGGTTTTATTTGCAATTCCCTGATAGTCAAGTGATGATGAGTATCTTTTCATGTGTCTGTTGGTCATATGATTGTCTTCTTTGGGAGAGTATCTATTCATATCTTCTGCACATTTTTAAATTGCATTATTTGTTTTTTGGGTGTTGTGTTTTATAAGTTCTTTATAAATTTTTGATACTAAGCCTTTATCAGATACGTCATTTGCAAATATCTTCTCCCATTCTGTAGGTTGCCTTCTGACTTTATTGATTGCCTCCTTTGATGTGTTTTATTTTGATGTAGTCCCCATAGTTTATTTTTCTTTTATTTCCCTAGCCTCAGGAGACATATCTAGAAAGAAGTTGCTGTGGCAGATGTCAAAGAAGTTACTGCCTGTGTTCTCATCTAGGATTTTTATGGTTTCTAGCCCACATTTAGTTCTTTCATCTGTTTTGCATTTATTTTTGTGTATGGTGTAAGAAAGTAGTCCACTTTGATTCTTTTATAGTAGATAGCCACTTTTTCCAACACCATTTGTTGAAGAGATTTTCCTGTGGGATATTTTTCTGTGCTTGTTGAAGACTAATTGACCATAAAATTGTGGGTTTATTTATGGATTTTCTATTCTGTTCCCTTGATGTATGTGTCTATTTTTGTGCCAATACCATACTATTTTGATTACTACAGCTTTGTAATTAATTTGAAACCCAGAATTGTGATGCCTCCTGCTTTGCTTTGCTTTTTCAAGTTTGCTTTGGCTATGCAGGGTCTTTTATGGTTGTATATAAACTTTAGGACTTTTTTGGTCCTGGGAAAATGCTATTGGTATTTTGATAGGGATTACATTAAATCTGTAGATTGCTTTGGGTAGTATAGGCATTTTAACAATATTTGTTTTTCCAATTCATGAGCATGGAATGTCTTTCCATTTCTTTGTGTGGTCTTCAATTTCTGTCATCAGTTTTCAGAGTACAGGTCTTTCATTGGTTTGATTAGGTTTGCTCCTAGGTATCTTAGTAGTTTTGGTACAATTGTAAATGGGATTTATTCCTTAATTTCTCTTTCTGCTACTTCATTATTGGTGTATAGAAATGCAACAGATTTCTGTACATTGATTTAGTATCTTGTGACCTTACTGAATTCATTTATCCATTTGGTGGAGTCTTTGGGTTTTCTATGTACAGCATCATGTCATCTGCAAATAGTGAAAATTTTACTTCCTTGTTATTGATTTAGATTCCTTTTATTTCTTTTTGTTGTTTGATTGCTGTGGGTAGGACTTCCAGTAGTATATTGAATGAACGTGGTGAGAGTGGACATCATTGTCTTGTTCCTGACCTTAGGGGAAAAGCTCTCAGTTTTTCATTAATGATGATGTTAGCTGTGAGTTTTCCATGGATGGCCTTTATGATGTTGAGGTTTTTAAACCTACTTTGTTGAGGTTTTTATCATGAACACACGTTGTACTTTGTCAAATGCCTTTCTGCATCTGTTGAATGATCATATAGTTCTTATCCTTTTTTTTATGGATGTGATGTGTTAAAATGATTGATTTGTAAATATGGAACCACCCCGGAGCCCAGGAATAAATCCCACCGAATTGTGCTGAATGACTTTTTTTATATGTATTGTTGAATTAGGTTTGCTAGTATTTTTTGAAAAATTTTACTTGTATGTTCATCAGTGGTATTAGCCAGTAGTTCTCTTTTTCAGTGGTATGTTTATCCAGTTTTGGTATCAGGGTACTGCATCCTCTTAGAATGAATTTGGCAGTTTTCTTTTCTTTTCTGTTCTTTGGAATAGTTTGAGAAGAATAGGTATTAACTCTTCTTTAAATGTTTGATAGAATTCTCCTGTGAAGCCATGTAGTCCTGGACTTTGTTTGTTGGGAATTTTTAGATTACTGATTCAATTTTTTGCTAGTTATCAGACTGTTCAAATATTTTAGTTCTTCCTGTTTCAGTTTTGGTAGTTCATTTGTTTCTGAGAATTAATCCATTTCTTCTAGGTTGTCAAATTCATTGCTATATTATTTTTCATAACCTCTTATGATTATATTCCTGTGGTGTTGGTTATTATTTCTCCTCTCTCATTTGTGATTTTATTTGAGGACTTTTCCTTTTTTTTTCTTGATAAGCCTGATCAGAAGTTTATTAATTTTATTGATTTTTTTTTTCCCCCAAAAAACAGCTCCTGGCTTCATTGATCTGTGCTATTGGTTTTTTTAGTTTCTATATCGTTATTTCTGCTCTAGTCTTTATTATTTTCTTCCTTCTCCGGGTTTCATGCTTTATTTGTTTTTCTTTTTTTAGCCCCTTTAGGTGTAAAGTTAGGTAATTTATTTGAGATTTTTCTCGCTTCTTGGGGTAGGTTTGTATTGTTATAAACTTTCCTCTTAGAACTGCTTTTGCTGTGTCCCAAAGGTTTTGGACCATTGTGTTTTTATTTTTATTTGTTTTATGTACTTTTTTGTTTCTTCTTTATTTCCTGGTTGACCCACTCATTTTTTAGTAGCATATAATTTACCCTCCATGTATTTGTGGTCTTTCCAGATTTTTTTCTTACAGTTGAGTTCTAGTTTCATAGTGTTCTGGTTCAGAAAATATGCATGGTATGATTTTGATCTTCTTCTTGAAAATAGTGACTCTATGAACAAGAGGTCCTGGAGTGCCCTACAGAAGCTGGTCCTTCAGGTGAGTACACTGTGTGTGCTGCTTATGTCCTGCTGTTGTGTCTGAAGTCACTTGTCCTTTCAGTGTCATCTGTACGGACTCTCAGCCTCTTGGGGGCTGTTGTTGCTCTCTATGATGTTAGTAGGTCCCAGGCAACCTAGCTCTGAGGGGGCATGCCTGCTAGGAAATTTGTGCATGGGGAGGTGCAGCCGTGAAAATTTGTGTTGGGCCACTAGTCCTCTGCTGAGTCCCCTGAAGTGTTGTGGCAACTGGGGGCCGTGTGCTGGGGAGGCTGAGAGAACAAGGCTGGACATGGTATGTCATGATGGCTGGCCTGGCTGGGCACAGAATGCAACAGTGGCTGGGAGCTATGCTTCAGCTGGGCAGGGCACATGATGGTAGCTATTAGCTGGGTGGATATCAGAGCAGCTTTAACAAAATTTGCCTTGAGCCCTAGATCAGGGCTTTAAGTGTCTGCAGCTCTGCCTCCTGCAGGTGGCTCTGTTCACGCTGGGGAGGCAGGGGAAAAATGGTGCTCAGCTCCCTCATTTTCAAAGAAGTCCCCTAAGATGCTTCCAAATCATATCTGTTTCCTGTTTGCCCTAGGCTTTGTGTAAAATGCCATTTTTATGTTGCTTCTCTGAGCCGGATGCTGTCTTTTCAAGGGCAGTGTCCCTGGCTCAGGAAGTGGTGAATCAGCTGAATTTAAAGCTCCAGTCTTTTTTTTTTTTTTTTTAAAGATTTTATTTATTTATTTGACAGAGAGAGATCACAAGCAGGCAGAGAGGCAGGTAGAGAGAGAGGAGGAAGCAGGCTCCCTGCTGAGCAGAGAGCCCGATGCGGGGTTCGATCCCAGGACCCTGAGATCATGACCTGAGCCGAAGGCAGCGGCTTAACCCACTGAGCCACCCAGGCGCCCCTAAAGCTCCAGTCTTTAAGTCCCGCTGGTTTTAAAAACTCACAGAATCCAGCCCCTTTGGGTTTAAAAGCCAAACATTTATGGGGATTAGTGTTCCCTGTGTGAGCTCCCTGGTGTAAGGGCCTTTTTCTCTGCCCTCCCCATCAGGCACCTCCCTCTCTCTTGTGGGCAGCCTCCTCCTGTCTTTTTGACCTTCTTAACTGTTCAGATGCAGCTTCTTCTCTATATTTAGTTGTGGAATTTGTTCTGCCAGTCTTTAGATTACTGTCTGGTTTATTGACTTGGATGTGGATGACATCTAGTTTAAAATGTGAGATGGGGTGAGCTCAGGGTTCTCCTATTCTGTCATCTACCCAAGCGCCTCCCATTTAATTGACATTTAAAAGAATGCTTTAAAACTACCCAATTTAGAAATAATAATGGAAAACAGAAAATAGCTGACTCAAATAATGATAATAGCATATGTCAAAATTTGTTAGATGTAGCTGAAATGTAACTTCTAAGGAAATATATATTTCTAAATTCCCATGCTAAAAAACACATCATATTTAATGAGCTAATTACAAAACTTATCAGTTATAAAAAGAACAATATTTCCTAAGAAGAAGACAGAACATAATAAAGATAAAAGCAGAAATGAAGCAAATAAAACACAGTCAATGCAGACGATCAACAACAATAAAGGTTGCATCTTTCACAAAACCAGTAAAATAGAATAAATAACATTTGCTGAGATTCATCAAGAATAAATTGGAAAAGTCACACAAATAACATTAAGGTGAAAATAGGATATTTATTGCAGATAGGGAGAAGTTCATTGATTTAAACAACTTTGTAAAAATAAAAACTGTGTGTGTGTGTGTGTGTGTGTGTGATGAGAACTCAGGATTTACTCTCTTAACTTTCTGACATATCACATAGCAGTGTTAATAATCATAGTGTTGTACATTACATTTCTACCACTTATTTATTTTATAACTGGGGGTTTGTACATTTCATTTTACTTTAGATTTTATTTAAATCTAAATTAGTTAACATATTGTATATTATTAGTTTTAGGGGTAGAACTTAGTGATTCATCAGTTGCCTATAACACCCAGCGCTCATCACATCAGGTGCCCTTCTTAATGCCCATCACCCAATTACCGCATCTTCCCAGCCAGCTCCCCTCCAGCAACTCTGTTTGTTTCCTATAGTTAAGAGTCTCTTATAGTTTGCCTCCTTCTTTGTTTTTATCTTATTTTATTTTTCCTTCCCTTCCCCTATGTTCACTGTTTTGTTTCTTAAATGCCACATATGAGTGAAATCATACGGTATTCTTCTTTCACTGACTGACTGACTTATTGCACTTAGCATAATACCCTCTAGTTCCATTCACATCATTGAAAAATGGCAAGATTTGATTTTTTTTGAAGATTTTTATTTATTTATTTGACAGAGAAAGATCACATGTAGGCAGAGAGGCAGGCAGAGAGGGGGGTGGGGAAGCAGACTCCCTATTGAGCAGAGAGCTGGATGTGGGACTCAATCCCAGGACCCTGAGATCATGACCTGAGCTGAAGGCAGAGGCTTTACCCACTGAGCCACCCAGGCACCCAAGAGTTCATTATTTTTGATGGCTGAGTAATATTCCATTTTATAAACATTTTAAAAGAAAACTATAACTAAACATTGATTCTAGAAGTATTAGAAAACCTCCATTATCTTGTAGTCCTAAAGTGATTGCATCAGGAGTTACACATACTCACAAAGAAAAATCAGCCCAAAATATTTTTATAGACAAGTTTTACCAAATAGTTTTTATCAGATAATAGAATTCTTATAAAAACTATTTCAAAAAGCACAAAGTGAGGGAATACTCCATACTTCATTTTTATGAGGTTGGTATGACATTTGATTTTAATGTCAGAGTAGGACAGTACAAGAAGGGAAACTTGAAGACAAATCTCACTTGTGGATTTAGATATAAAACCTAAAACAAAATATTAGTGACATAAGTCTAGGAATAAAACTGAAAATAGAACTATTCAAGCTGATGGTATAGCTTTCAGAAACATACCATGTGGTGCAGCATTAGAAATATTGTCTCTAGTATCATGAATGAGCTGAGCATGCTTGCTATTACCGCATTTCTGAAATATTAAACTGCAGTTCTTGAAAGCTCATTAGGAAACAAAAAGCTAAGTGCAAAATGCTTAAACAGAAAGACACATTGTAATGTTTATGGATTATTTAGTTGTGAACATAGAAACATAAACTATCTACAGATAGTTTAAAATTAGGTACACTAAAGGTAAACCAATTTAAAAAGTTAACCACATTCTATATACCTGCAACAATTGAAAATACATTTTTAAGACTATACCAGTCACATTAGCTACCACCTATACAAACACAACTACTAAAACAACAAAATAAGGTACCTGGCGGGGGGGGACTGACAAAGGCTGTTCATGCAATTAATTGAGAAAATTAAAATTTTACTGAATGCAAAAAAGAGCCAAATAAGTGGATAACAAGATTAACATATAAGATTCAACATCATAAAGATGACTGTTCTTTCCAAATTATCAAAATTCCTAGAAAATTCCACAATAATTTTGTGTAGACATAATGGGGTGGGACGGAAAAGTTGATTCAATGTTAATATGTAACAATAAAGAGCCATTTCTAGCCAAGAAACTTTTAAGGAGGAATAAAGAGCAGATATTACAAGATATTAAATTTATTTAAAAAATTAAGACACTGTATTTTTTAGAATAGAGATTAACAGACTAATTGAAGAGAACAGAGAGCCCAGCACACTCGTCTGTATGTGAAAGCATGATGTATGATGGAGGAGACTCTATAAGATGAAGAAAGAAAGGATTGACCATTGAATAAATGGTATTAAGTAACTGAACTCTTACAGTAAAAATTGAAGCAGATTCCTACCTCACGTGATATACCCAAAAGCCAGATCAAGGTGAATTAATGAATTAAATATGAAACTAGAAAAAATGGTTGATGCTTATCTTTATGACCTCAAGGTAGAAAAAGAGTTGTTTTTTTTTTTTAAGCAAAACACGAAATGCACAGAACAAAACCAGAAATACTCATTTAAATTGAATTGAAACACGTAAATTCATGTAAAATGTAAAATCATAAGACACTTTTAAAAAGTGAAAATCTGAGCCAAGTTTGGGAGAAAATATCTTCAATAATATAAATGACAAAAAAATTAAAACCTATAATAGATAATGGACTTAAAACAACAGTAAGTTTAAAAAGACAACAAAAACCCAGTTTAAAGGTAAGCAAAAACTATGATTCAATCATTCACAGCAAAGAAACATGAAACAACACTCAACCTTGATGCAGTGATGAAAACATACACACTTTTAGTGGTTGTATTAGTTTCCTTGGGCTGCCATAATAAAGTGCCACCAACTGGGTGGTTTAAATCAATAGAAACGTATCATCTCACAATTCCAGATGCTAGCCATCTGACATGAAAGTGTTGGCACAGCATAAACTCTCTGATGGGGAGATCTGTCTGTTTCTGGTGATTGTCTATGGTCTTTGTCATTACCTGAATTATGGCAGCATAATTCCAGTTTCTGTCTCTGTCTTCACACAGTGTTCTTCCTTGTGTGTCTATGTGTCTTCATGGGATCTCCTCTATTTGTGTCTTTATCCAAATTTCCCTTATTTTAGAAGAGTATCAGTCTTGATTAAGGCCCACCCTAATTGTATATGACCTCACCTTAACTTGATTACATCTGCAAAGATCCCATTTCCAAAAAAAGTTCACAGCAACAGACACTGAATCCTTTCGGGTAACACAGTTCAACCCACAACAGTGATTATGCAATTTTGTACAACCAGGCTGGAGAAGAATTAGGCTACATCTACTAGCATAGAACCCAATAATTCCACTTCTGGATGCTCAGATCCTTGCTACCCTAAGTACAGTCTGTGAATCAGCAAGATCAATGTCACCCAGGAGCTTGGTAGAAATGCAAAGTCTTGGGCCTCACCCCAGACCCATTTTGTCATAATCTGCATTTAAGCAAGGTCCAGGTATGATTTGTTTGAAAAGTGTTAATCTAGTTTACTCTAAGATAAAAAAAAAAAAAAAAAGATGCACATGAATGCTCATTGAAGTACTGTTTATAAAAGCAAATGTTTGGAGAGGGTTTACAGACTCACTAGACAGAGAATGAATAAATAATTTGTGGCATTATTCATACAATTTAAATCTATACAACAATGAAAATAAATGAACTAGAGGTGCTTGTATCAATGCAGATCAATTTCACAAAGAAAATGTTGAGCAAAGAAAAAGTTGCAAAAGAATGTATAGAGAATGATACCATTTCTGTACTGCTTAGTGACACACAGACGATATACAACTGTGAAGTCATTCATGAGAGTAACAGTTCAAGAGCAAACAGAGGCTTCAGTGGAATCACACTATTTTTGTTCTTAAGTATTATAATCTTTAATTATTAATGTATACATATATTAAGTATTTACTATAGTAATCTTACACTATATTTTTAATACAAGTATTTACTTATATAAGTACTGTAGTAACCTTTACAGTTTATTATTCTTTATATTTTTGGTATATCTTATTTAACGTGTAATAAAATGAAAAAAAAAAACTAAGGAAAAATTCAAGTCTAAGAAATGGTAGAGTACTCATTTGAATCCAAAACTGTGGCCCTGAGCCACTATTACCAACTAACATACTATTGCTTCAATAGAGCAGTGTTGTTTTTAAACAAGATTGAAATAATACATTGAATACTGTCTTTAGCTTTATAACAAAAATGTTACTTGCCAAAGCTAATAAAAATGTAGGCATTGCCTTCCAACTATTGTTAGATTAATACAGTAATTAAATTTTGTTTCCATTTTGTTTGTTTCCATCATTAGATGGAATTTAATTACCAACTATCCTTAGAATAACAGGGAAATATTGAGCTAAAACTCCAAACATTTTTCTCATCTCAACTATGCTCTTATTCTTTCAGAGGTGAGCTCTGAAAATATTGTCAGAAAGAAAGCACAGAAGGATTGAGCTCAGGAAAGTACATTTACTAACACCTGCCACTATAATTTCTTACTTATAACAAAAGTACTGACTTCTTAAAAATCACACTTTTATACCTTATACTGGGGCTATGAATTTCAATGATTTATTTTATGTTTTTGAACAAATGGCTAAGCTCCCAGAAAAAGGGCAGATTCCAATTCAAAAGTGATTACTGAACTTCTGTTGGCATTTTTTTTTGATCTTTCAGTAACTTCTGATTTAAGTCAGCAAGTTCTAGAATGCAGAGCTCACATCTTTATTCACTTATCTTGTACTCAGAATTTCCTAAAGAACTGCAAGCTTCCCAAACACTTTAAGGAATAGGAAGAATGTCACATTCATGGGCACGCTGTTTTCACAACAAATTCTGACCTGAGAGGGGGATTTTTTTTCCAAGCTCTTGCTCTTTCACTAAGCCTACCTAAATCTCTTTCTCTGCATTGCTCAGCAATTGTCAGTAGAGAGAGGATTAATATTTTCATTTTGCATCACTATTACTGTTACTGTTTCACCTCTCTTGGGTATTTATTGAGGTCATTTAATCTTTGCAAGTTTATTATCACATTCATTTTACTACTCAGGAAACAAGAGGGTTAATTGACTTGCCCACGGTCGTGCACCTAGTGAATACATGTTATATTGTGTTCACTCTCCTCTCCATATGCTGTGGTTTCAGTGTGTTAAATGACCCAAGCCAATCTGAAATGGTTCTCAGGAGCAGAGACGGAGGCTCCACTGTTTGTGCTTTGGTACTGAAAACCACGTGCAGCTCTGGGCCTCTAAGAAGTGCCTGACATGTACAAAGAGCAGTGAAAGAACAATACCGTCTGAGGAAGGGGCGTGGTGAGGATTTGCACACCAAAAAAAGTGTGCTCAGCGGACGCCTGGGTGGCTCAGTTGGTTACCTGGTTAACCAGTTAACAATCTGCCTTCAGCTCAAGTCATGATCCGGGGGTCCTGGGATTGAGTCCCACATGGGGTTCCCTGCTCAGCAGGGAGCCTGCTTCTCCCTCTGCCTCTCGCCCTCCTCCCCACTCATGCTTTCTCTCTCTCTCTCTGACAAATAAATAAATAAAACCTTTTTAAAAAAGTGTGCTCAGTTTTACAGGAGAATTCTTTCTCTTGCATTTTAGTTGTATTTTTTTTTTTAATAGATGACAGTTAATTCTCACTGATAATCAGAGGACTACATTATTTTTAAGCAAACACCTCTCTTGGAAGTTTATTTTGTTTTCCTAGTGAATTCCAGTAAAGATCTACAGTTCTGGAAGAACTACAATTGCCCTATTGCTTTACTATTTGATGACTGGGGAAAATTAAATTCAGAATGGTATTTTTACCTTAAAAAAAAAAAATCTCTCCTAGTTTCCATTTGAAAAAAAAATAAAAACTTTTTTTTAAAAGATTTTATTTATTTATTTGACAGACAGAGATCGAAAGTAGGCAGAGAGGCAGGCAGAGGGCGGGGTGGGGGGGGGAAGCAGGCTCCCTGCTGAGCAGAGAGCCCGATGTGGGGCTCAATCCCAGGACCCTGGGATCATGACCTGAGCCGAAGGCAGAGGCCTAACCCACTGAGCCACCCAGGCGCCCCTAAAAACTTTTTTTAATAAGAGCTTTTAGAAATCACTTTTGTAATCTCCTAAGTACATTTTCAACTCTTGACTATATATTTCCTCATTAGCAGAAAAATCAGCCATGATTCAGGAATTATGGACAAACATGTCAATGACTGAGAAGCCCCAGCCATTGCTAAGCCTTCAGTTAATGACAGCCCATTCAGACTTTACAGCAAAGATTTTTTTTTAGTATATTATCAGCTTAATATCTTTTTATCTTATATTCCTGGTCAAAGAACTACATTGAAATGCAGGACTCATATCAAATTTCCTGTGAAAATGTTAAAAATCTTTATCTCTCATAAACTATTTTAGAGACATTTCACATGATGGATGGTGTATCATACTCCAGATCCATAACTGACAAGTTGCATCTAGTAAATTCAAACAAGAAATAAAAGCAGAATGACTGCAAGTTTTGTTTTCAAGCAATGTCATCAATAACATCTGCTTTAAGGCTAGCTTTTCTTCAGGCTAATTTCAGAGGCCTTGTAGAACAAGAGCCTAACTAACCCAGATCTTCGGGCTGCACCATTTTCTTCTTGTGTATCTGGGATTCTGTGTCTCAAAGGGTTGAGCTTAGAAGAATGGCAAAGTGTGAACAAAAAGAAATGCGATATCATTGTGCTTTTAGTATCTGTCATGGTAGTATTAGTTCAACAAAGGTTATATAACCAACTATTGGTCACTTGATGTTTATGGCACCAGAATCAGTGCTGTATATCCTTTTCATATTTCTGTTTTCTTCTTAGTGTTCATAAGAGTGCCTAAACATCTTGTTACACATTTTGAGAAATGCAATGTTTGAAATATTATGTACATTCTTCCTATAGAAGACATGAAGTACTTCAGATTATTTTTCAACTTATAAAAATGCTGCATTGTAGAATATTATAGCAGAATAGCAAATGCCAGACCTCATGAATGTAATTAATTCCAGATTTAAATAAGTTTAGCTTTCCTGAAAGGAAAACATAAATTTGTCAGTTATTAAATCATATGGGATCCAATAGATGAATACATATTGCTGACAGACATATTTACTGACATATATTTATATGCACGAAGTTAGACAGGGTTCCTATTCAAGGATGTGTTTGATATGTATATATTTATTCTCAAAATTTAAATTTCTTTTTACTTTTATGTTATCAACTCTGTTTCCAAAATTTCATCTTTGGAGAATCCAGATTTTAATTATTTTCCTACTATAATTTATGGACCCACAACTGTACTTTAATACAGCTATTTAGTTCCGTTTTTGTGAGGATATTTTGAAAGGGGAATCAGTACCTTCACAAATCTTAAAAAGACATCTTCAGAGTCTGTAGCCAGTATTACCATGTATACTTATCTCTTTCTTTTCAATGCCATGAATCATTATAAATGTCAGGTTCATTATTGTGGCATGCTGAAATGATTGAGTGGGAACTGTGCCCAGCACTGCATTGTAAAACAATCCATCCTCAAATGCATTGCCCTGTACTGTATGCATCAGCCCAATTAGATTTTCTCTGACACGTTGGTGATTGCTCTTTTGTTTGGTCTTGAAGAATTCAAAGCCATAAAATTCAGCTCATATTTGAACACAGTATCAAGACTATTGCTACCCGAGGTGAATCTGTGCCGGTTAACTAGAGTCATGCCTAGTCATATCTGGTTGTAGGGTTGCATTCTGCACTTTTCCTTCACTTCAGTCATGTAATCAGCATCTATGAGTGAACTTTGTTGTGTTACATGTTTTTTTTTTTTTTTGCTAGTATATTGGGAGTCCCATTCTTTACCTATGTTCAAATGGGATTAAATGTGCCTTTCTTGGTAAAAGAAACAGCTTAGAGCCAACCCATAGTAGTCTATTTATTTTCTATGTTGTCATGCCCATTTGCAAAATCCAGTACTGTTTTTCCCCCATTAGTGAATGTGTGCAAATGTGCGAGTTCTGAAGAGCAGCCTTTGTCAGTACAAAACCAACACAGGTGAAGATGTTTGCCTAGGTCTATTAATACCTCATTCCCAGATATAACTTCTGAATAGCTGTTCTGCGGGCTTGCAAAAAAAGCTAGAGAATAGAATAGGCTCGATGTACAAGATTAAGAGGAAAAGAGGGCAAAAAAGAAATTTTTGAGTGAAGCAGAAGAAGAAATACAAAGTTTAATGTTACTTTTCTTTTAATAACTATTTTCCTTCCATGAAGTTATGGGATTGCCTCTGTACCTGCTTAATTTCTGCAAGCCAAGGGTTTCTAGGTGGCTCTCCAAAGCATTTGCCGGAAGGTGGCGATATAAGCCCTTATTGCCTAGAGCTGTCCCAAGTGCTGAAGCTGATACCGGCGCTTAAGAGAAACTGCGGGCCAGAGACCAGGTATTCCACCAAGTTCCCTTAGAGACTTGCAGGCTTAGGTGAAGAAGAAGCCAAGACCATATAAAATGCCCAGCCTTATTTACAGAACACAGGCAAAAGATTCCCTTCCCTACATTTACTCGCCACAAAGCTATGAAACGTGGCAATATTTATTGATATTAAAAAGGTAATGGCAATGGAAAGGCATGTGTATATGTATGTGCATAGAATGCATGCGGAATTGAGCTTTTTCCCTTTACTTTGATACGCAGCTATTTACTGTCCATTGACACGTCCTTTATAATTTCTTTCCACCCTAATTACCCAAGGTTAAAAAAAAAAAAAAATAAAGCCACAGGCAACATCCTCCCGAAGGGAGTCAGGCTGGACTGTCAGATAATGAAATTGCTGGCTTCTTTAAAAAGCTAAGAACCACTTTGTCTTCTTCCCATCAATTAACAATAATTTACAGACGAACCTAGGACTGTCTACCACCCCGTTCAGACTCCATGTGGCTCCTTTTCTCATTTTCTATTGCCACTCTGTTGCTGCTAACTCTCCTTAATAATTTGATAGAAATATGAAACAATGGATAGTTAGGATTTTTTTTCTCCTCTCGAGTTTGGCTGGGTGAGAGGCGGAGTTATACGTTGTAATATTGGTCTGACCGGCGGCAGATCCGGTGGAAGCGAATTCTGAATCTCTGCCGACCAAAAGGGGCTAGAACGAAAAGACGCTGACCTAGTGGGAGAGGAGGGCGGGGACCCAGAGGAAAGAGACACTCAGGGTTGGGGAAGTGTTAGGAGGGGAGGGTTAGCGTGGGAGGGAGGGACACTCTCAGAGCTGTCGGAGCGACGCAAGGAAGGATAAAGAAAGGGGAGTGAGAAGAAAGAGGGAGATTGAAAGAGAAGCGGGGGGAGAGAAGGCTTTCTAGAGAGGAGACTGGAGGAGAGAGTGGGAAAGGGATAGGGAGAGAAGCAGGAAGAGGAGAGTCAGAGTGACCTTAGAGGATGAGGCTTCTCTATTCCAGATACTTCTAAGATTGAAGACTGTTGGCTAGTGGGGAGACTCCGACTCCGGCTCCGGCAGCCAGTTGGGCAGCGGCAAAGTAAAATGGACAGCGAGAAACAGATGTTCCAGCCACCTCTCCAACGCCCAGAGGTCCCGAAGCTCTTCTCTGGCGAACTCCTTTCCCAGCTGGAGTCTCTGAGCCTGCTGGACCCAGCGAGCCCAGGGAGCTCCTGGAAGCTGCTCCTCGGAGATGCCCTCGCCTGAGCAGTAAGAACTTCCTGCTTGAGTCCCTGCATTCCCTCCACCTGAAACTCCCCAGGAGAGAGGGGTGGAAGACCCCAGGGGGAGGGGCGAGGGGGATCCTAACGCAGCACTTTCTCCCCCCCCCCCTCCCCTCCCCGCCGGGCGCGCAGGCATGGATGTACTCAACCCGGGACAGGGCAACAACACCACTTTGTCCGAGGGTCCCTTCGGGACTCGCGGAAACGCTACTGGCATCTCCGACGTGACCTTCAGCTACCAAGTGATCACCTCACTGCTGCTGGGCACGCTCATTTTCTGCGCGGTGCTGGGCAATGCGTGCGTGGTGGCCGCCATCGCCCTGGAGCGCTCCCTGCAGAATGTGGCCAACTATCTCATCGGCTCTCTGGCTGTCACCGACCTCATGGTGTCGGTGCTGGTGCTGCCCATGGCTGCGCTCTACCAGGTGCTCAACAAATGGACGCTGGGGCAGGTCACCTGTGACCTATTCATCGCCCTCGACGTGCTGTGTTGCACCTCGTCCATCCTGCACCTGTGCGCCATTGCACTGGACAGGTACTGGGCCATCACGGACCCCATTGACTACGTGAACAAGAGGACGCCCCGGCGCGCCGCTGCGCTCATCTCGCTCACTTGGCTCATTGGCTTCCTTATCTCCATCCCGCCCATGCTGGGTTGGCGCACCCCCGAAGACCGCTCCGACCCCGACGCGTGCACGATTAGCAAGGACCACGGCTACACTATCTACTCGACCTTTGGCGCTTTCTACATCCCGCTGCTGCTCATGCTGGTTCTCTACGGGCGCATCTTCCGAGCTGCGCGCTTCCGCATCCGCAAAACAGTCAAGAAGGTGGAGAAGAAGGGAGCGGACACCCGCTTTGGGGTGTCGCCGGCCCCGCAGCCCAAGAAGAGCGTAAACGGCGAGCCGGGGAGCAGAGAATGGAGGCAGGGTGTGGAGAACAAGGCAGGGGGGACTCTGTGCACCAATGGCGCGGTGAGGCAGGGTGAGGACGGCGCCGCCCTGGAGGTGATTGAAGTGCACAGGGTGGGCAATTCCAAAGAGCACCTGCCGCTGCCCAGCGAGGCGGGTGCTATCCCTTGCACCCCCGCCTCCTTCGAGAAGAAGAATGAGCGCAACGCCGAGGCCAAGCGCAAGATGGCCCTGGCCCGGGAGAGGAAAACGGTGAAGACGTTGGGCATCATCATGGGCACATTCATCCTTTGCTGGCTGCCCTTCTTCATCGTGGCCCTGGTCCTGCCCTTCTGTGAGAGCAGCTGCCACATGCCCACCCTGCTGGGAGCCATAATCAACTGGCTGGGCTACTCCAACTCTCTGCTCAACCCTGTCATTTACGCCTACTTCAACAAAGACTTCCAAAACGCGTTTAAGAAGATCATCAAGTGCAAGTTCTGCCGCCGATGATGGTCGAGTAGTCGGCGAGTAGGTCCGCCCCATCCTCTCTGCCTCCTCCAGTCTTCTGGAATCAACACTTCTGATAGCTCGCTAATTTCCTCTCACTTTCTCCGCTGCTTGGGGTCCCCGCTTCCAGACCTCGTCCCTCCACTTCCGTCGCCCAATACCCTGCTCGGAGGGAGTGCGCTTTGTGCAAAGAGCCCCAGAGAAAGGTCTGGAGGGGGTGGGAAACTCCCCTTTCCGTGATAAGCGACCTTGGCTCAGCCTTTGGCCTCAGAATCAGTTCTGAACTCTGCACTGGCCTCCTCCCTCTTCCGAATCCCAAATCTTCGCGGCGGAAGTTTAAGCCTAAGCCATTCAAGGCAAAAAAATCTACACAGATAAATAAACAGTACACGCAGCCGCCGCGCCCACTAACCGCTCCCACACGATCGCCCCACAGCGAGAACTTGGATTTAAGGTTCAGGAGTTTGCTTCATTCCCGATTTCCAAACCTACCCCGCCATCCTACCCTAGAAACTCACTTTCCCCCACCAGTTTCATGCCTAGGTTTGCTAGTCGGGAAAAGCTGGAGGGTCTGTTTTTCCCAGTGACTGTGGTGTTCCTGGGAATCCCCGCCCCCCCGTGTAGACTTGCAGAGTATCTCTTCCGCGCACAGCCCCTGCTCTGTCTTCCTGGACTCCAAACAAGTGGCCAGAAGCTGTCTCTTAGAGTGCACTTGTAAGTACAAGCAAGGCTGGGCCAGTGGGGGAGAGCGAGGAGGGAGTGCGGAACGATTTTTATCCGTGCTTGCCTTGGCGTCAGCACTCACCAAAGAAACTGACAATCAGTGGAAAGGGAAAACGGACTTCGGTTTGTATAGGCTCCCCGCGCGTCTGCACGCTCCGGCGCCGCGACTTACCTACCGCTGGCTGTGCGGACCAACAAGGCGTATGTGCTCAGGCCTCCCGGCCGCCTACCAGCCCCGCGCCTCCGCAGCCAGCGGCTGTGTGGCGTGCGCTCCCGGCGCGCGCGCAAGAAAGTCTACCGAACTAGAGCCATTCCTCCGCTTACGCCGAGGGACGCGCAGAAGGGCGGATAAACCACTGGGGTTGCTGAAGCCGAGCTAGCTCCGGCGGGACGAGCTGGACCCGGGAAGCCAAAGAGGGTGGTGTCGGGCGTTTAAGAGGGAGGAGACGTCAGTGAACGCGGCCCCGGCTGCAGGTGGCGCTCCTCGTGGAACCCGAAAGGGCAGTTTCATCCAAAGGATGCAGACTTTCCTTCTAGTTACCCCTGTCCTTTCGGATAGAATAGTTCTGTTAAGCGTGTCCTAACATTACACGGGATTTGTTCTGTAGGAAGTCCAGCACACATAGTTACCAGGACTTTGCTTTCCAAATAGGAATTCCAGGCTTCCAATAAGATGGGTCCCGATAGGCTGTGTGAGGTCTGTGAACTCACAGGGAGTTACTTTAAATAATAGGGCCCCAAAGACTAGTTAGGGGTGCTCTCGCTGAGGAGTTCCTGAGACTCTTGTACAGGGTTATTATGTTTGCTCCTTGGCCTGATATGAGCCACAGGTCTAAGACAAACCAGTTTCTTGCCATTTGAATATATGGAGGACTCCAAGCTTTCTCCCCCACAAAAGTTACTCTTTCAACCTTGCCACTTCTGCTGAGAAACCAGTTAGAATCTTTACTGCCCCCAGAAGGGAAGTTATTTTGGTGCTCCTTTTGAATGTAAATTTCCATCCACAGGACTGGAATCGAGAGGTTTGTAAGTTAGATGTAGCCTCTAATTTTCTGATGACTAACGGTTGTGTTTTCCAGTAATTGCACAAAGTTATTGATTTTTCTCTTCTCTCCTTTAAACTGGACCTTTTGAATGATTGCGTCGCTGTTTTGAGAACAGTCTTGCAAAAGTTGCCAATGGAATGTTCACTTGTGTTTAGGATTAAGAAGGTGAAAAGACAGCACTATCACTGAAGCCATTTTCTTGTTTGTCAACAGAACAAAGCCTCCATTTGGTATCTTTTCCTCTAACTGAAACTAAGAATAAGCATCATATCCAGTTAAGATATAGTAGAACTCTGGACAGTCAGTGGCTGGTTTGTTCATGCAGATGTAATGCTGAATAAGGGACTAAGGTAGACTTTTTCAGTCCAAAAATTATTATTTGAAAATTCTATTTCTTTCTTTCTTTCTTTTTTTCTTTTCTTTTCTTCCTTCCTTCCTTTCTTTCTTTTTCTTTCTTCTTCTCCTCCTCCTCCTCCTCCTTCTTCATTTTTTTTGGCTTACAATAATTTCAGTACACCTGTATGGAAAAAATGCACTTTTCTGTGTGTCTTCCTTAATTTTAGAACAAATTATATATGTAAAATAATTCTAGCTCAAAATTTGTTTATCCAAATTATGCCTTGGCCAGCAAGTGTTATATTCAAAGTCTTGAGTCTTCCATTCATTTGTGTCTCTTACAAAACTGTATGGGAATGGTTTTGGACATTTATTCTTCTTTGGACATTTATTCTTCCTACTTTGGAGGAATTACATGAAAATGAGGAAGGAGCATCCAATTGGGGTATAATTGCCAAGGCAATAGAGAAATTTGGGGAATAAGTGCATAGCAGTCAGCAGCCCCTGATGCTTTTTATTTCTTTTAGTCTTTGTATTAAGACAAAGTATATATATGCATCAAAACTGGCCTTCACTTTTCTCTGTGACAATAAAAGACTTCATTAATGGTTATGCTACAATAAACTGATATCAGTAACACATGCATCTTTATTTTAATCAGAATTACTGTCTACTTGTCTTTATTTGTATTATTTAAAAATTAAAGTTAAAAAATACAATCATCAGGGGAAGATTCTGTTATACAGATCAGGGATGTGACACTTAGGGAAATAAATTTAGTTTTTAGTACTGAAACTCATTCTAAATGAGTGATTTCTTAAAAAAAAAAATCCTGTCTCTGAAAAGAGAAGGTCACATCTCATCACTTAGCCATGAAACCATGAATTTTCCCTGACTGACACCTGTGGTTAAGACTTAGACATCTTTCTAATTAATATGGACAGGGTGGAGGACATGCAGAAGAGAAATACAGCCTCTGATGAAAGCAACAAGAAACACAACCACATCTTGTGTTTTTAAAGCAGTGGACAGTCTGATGCCCCTCCTCTGTCTTCCCCACAACTTGCAGCTAGAATAGCCTCCCTGGTTTCAAGTAAAGCAAGTCATTGTTTTGGCGTTTGTCACTCAATTAAAAGTGGAAGGGCATTTTCCTTTCTGTCTGGGGCTCAGCTGATAGTGGGGTTCTGTATGGAAGATCTATTACTATGTTAAAATTAATTTTTATGCTCTTTTTTCCCTGGCTGGAATCATCAGCAATGCCTCTTGTTTCCCAGGTTATGTTTGTTAATTCCACTGCTTTCTGGTATCAGAATGATGACTGCAGGGCATGGTGAGCCTAGGTACACCCCACAGGGAACACAGAGGTCGAGGGTATTTCGGCCCCAGAAGAGAGCTCTCTGAAGCGGCAGGCAGCCTTGTACAGACAATGTATGTATATTCATGTTCTCCCAATAATGAAGAGTAAAGACAGGGGATCGGGGAGAAGAAAAGCTGTCTAGAATTTCTCATTTGAAAACTATTCTATTTATGTGTCCCTCACCTTGAGTAAAAGGACGCCTTTGGAGTAGTAATCTTTTAGATTCTGGGATCTCCCTTCTTGGCCCTTGTTCTCTGCTCTGGCATCTATTCTTCCAAGGGGAGAATGGCTTTTTGTTTTCTGCAGGCCTTCCCAAGTTTCTCTCAACACTCAAACTGAGAAGGAAAATAGTTACCATTCACTTCCAGTGTTACTAACAAGCCTGGATAACAAATTAGGAACCACTGCGTGTCAGGCTCCATTAAATAATGTTGAAATATGCATCTACAAATTAATATAAGATACTTTTGTCACCTTGAAGGAGTTTCCAACCCACTGGGGTGTATAAGAACAAGCTACAAAGGCTGAAGGAATACTAATGGTAGAATATTAGTATCATTCCACAGGACAAGTCACAAGAGTTTGGCTGTAAGAATTCAGGGGACAAAGATTGCTGTGAGCTGGGGGTAGGTAGGAAAGTTTAGGTAGGGAACAGCTGCATAAAGCATCCAGGACTGAGCTGTGGACACATGGATGGGGGTGGTATGAAAAGGCAGACATACTTTATGAGATGCCAAAGACAACCTGATCCCTTCTTCTTGTCAAGTGGGGGCATGGGATGATATTTCTGACTGCATTGAATGCTGGTAGCCTGGGTTGGTTGAGGAGGTGGAGATCTTGGAAAAAGATGCAGGTTCACGGCTTCCAATGTGTTGTATCAGAAAGATCTGGGACGAGAAAGAAAAGATGAACCTATAAAGTCAGAGAAATGGCAGTTGGGGTAACTAGATAGGAGAAAGAATGTTTTGACAGAGTAAGGGCACACCATATGAATAGGGAGAGAACCATTAACTATTAAATGCTGACAAAAGATTGATTGGGGGTAGGTACGAGACAGAATAATTCATACTTATGTAATGTTTAAGGTTTTGCCAAGTGATTTTCGGACAATACACCCTTTAAATTTGGGGTAACAAATCCTTTCAGAAATGCCAATTAGAGCACCTCAGCCAAAGTAGAAGATTCATATAGCAACGGATAGGTATAGAAGAAAGTGCTAAAGATCATATGCGGGATCATTATAATTCCAGGTTAAAAAGCTCGAACTAGAATTTTAGTCAGTGTAGAGCACTAAGAATGAGGACAGAAGTGTTCCGTTTGGAGCTGATTTCAATGATGTGAGTGAAACAATGAAGGCCTGACTGTGGGGTGTCAGGAGAAGGAATGGAAGATGAGTTAGACATCAAAGAAAGATCTGGTGGACCTGGTGTCTGGATATGAGGAGGGAGGGAGTTGAAGATGCTGAGGAAACTTGGAGTTGGGGGCAAATGACAGAAAAGGGGAAATCAAGTGTTACTTCTCCTCTGGGTCTTCTTCTTCTTTTTGTTTTGTTTTGTTTTGTTTTTAGCTTAATCTGTAAATATAAAAAGGCTTTTGTTCTCTGCTAGGAGAATTTCCAGCCCAGATGGCAGGGGCCTTCTGGGAAAGTATTGATACATGTCACAGCATTTGAACAGTTTGTCATTTGGGAGAATATGTGAGGAATGATCCTCAGAGAACACTGCTTGGATCAATACCCTGGTTGTTGATGCACTTTTATTTTCTCTTTGTGGAACATGCTGTATTTTGGGGAGAGCCACAAATCCAGGGTACTACAGCAGGCTTTCAAGAAGGGTAACCCAACATACCATGATGGGCAGTATGTTAAGGGCACATGAAGCCCAGAAGACTGAGTCTGTCCAGTTGACCCAGTGGAGAGCAGAATAATCCACTTTTCTCTTCTTTTCTTTTCTTATTTTTTTTTAAAGATGTTATTTATTTGTTAGAGAGAGGGAGAGTACACAAGCAGAGGTAACAGCAGGCAGAGGGGGACGCAGGTTCCCTGCTGAGCAAGGAGCTGGTTGTGGGACTCTATCCCAGGACTCTGGGATCATGACCTATGCCGAAGGCTTAATGGATACTTAATTGATTGAGCCACTCAGGTGTCCCAATCCACTTTCCTCTTCAAGTCCAGTTATCAAGAACCATGGCAGACCTGTTTGATCCTGAAACCAGATATTCCTAGAAAATCTAGATCCAGGAGGCTAGAGTATAAAGTGACTTACTTCTCTTTTCCATCTCACTGTGCTTTGTGGCAGTGGCAGGGATGGGGAAATGAGTTGGGTCCCCAGACACTTCAGTAAATGATCCAGTCATTTCTATGAGGTCTGTCTGTAACATTGCACAATTGTCCAGCTTTTGGCAAGTTCCGCAGGGCAGATTTCAAGGAGATGTCTTACGTTGGCAATTGGTTGTTCCGATGTGTCTCCCCTGTATTCAAGTTTGAAGAAAGAGGGGGAAACAGGCTGGCTGGGAGGAGGAACAGGGAAAGGAAGGAGTAGACCATAGGACTCACCTATCTTACAGGTTGTGTAGCTGTGGAGATGGAGGAGGAAGTGTTTTGAAACTTGGATGAGAAGTGTTTTATGAAATCTGGTATGCTTCACTGTTTCTGGGAATAATTAGGGTGACGTTATGAGAACCAGTAAGAGAGAAAGCAATAGTGGAAGCTGATTGTAACTTGAACAGAACAGTAGAGACAAGACTCCAGTTGCAAATATTCACAATGTGGTTTCGTGCAAGCAGATGTTGCATTGTAAGGATTTGCAATGGAGAAGGGGCAGTTTCTAGGACAGCCTCTGGTTCAGGAATAGTGGGCAGATGATTCATTCATTTGTTCAACTAATATTTCAGGACTACCTGTGGGCCAGACACTGTTCTACGTGTTTCAAAGACAACAGTGAACCAAGCAGATGAAGTGTCTGTGGTAGATTATATGTAAAAACACCACAGTTACTGCCCTCCATGTGTTGCACCTTTTTTTTTTTTTTTTTTTTTTTTTTTTTTTTTTTTTTTTGCAATGTGACTTTTAGCTTCTCCTACAAAGGTCTGGAGGCTTTCTCACTGGGCTGGCCTTGTGACTTGCTTTAACCAATAAAACATGCCAGATTGATGTGACCATGCAGCTTATGAGGGCTTGCACTCTTCCACATGCTCCTTCAGAATCCTGCACAACCACCAAGTAAACAAGCCTGGGCTTACTTGCTGGAGACCACAAGAAGAGTCATCCTAGCCAGGGCCATCATGGATGAGCCAGATCTCAAGTGACTCAGATGCTGGCTACAGATGCAAAAGTGAGCACAGCTAACACCAGAGAAGCCTCCCACCTTCATTTATTACCAAATTGTCAAAGCACAGACTTGTCAACAAAATAGATGGTTGTTATTTTAAGGCACTAAAATTTGAAGGTAATTTGTCATGCTGAATAGGCTAGCCAATACAGTCTCATGCCTTAAGAAGTTTACATTCCAGAGAAGGGGAGAAAAAATTAACACACACACACACACACACACACACACACACACACACACTGATATATCAGATGGTGATCAGCATTATGGGAAAAAAGTATATGATATATAACATGTGCTGAGATGGAGGGAAGAGTGTTCCTATTTTTAAAAGTATTTTATTGATTTATTTGACAGAGAAAGAGCGAGTGCACAAGCAGGGGAGCGGCAGGCAGAGGGAGAGGGAAAAGCAGGCTCCCTACTGAGAAAGGAGCCCTATGCAGGGCTCTATCCCAGGAACCTGGGATCATGACCTGAGCTAAAGGCAGACACTCAATTGACTGAGCCACCCTGGCACCACTAGTGTTCCTATTTTTTATAGGATGCTCAAGGAAGGGCCCACAGATAAAGTAACATTTAAGTGGACGCCTTGAGAAAGTTACCAGAGGTGTGAGGTTGAGGGTTGGTGAAAATGAACACTTGAAGAAATAAATCTTAAATCTGATACAATTTACCATGAAATCTATAAAGGGTAGATTTCCAACAGGAAATTGAAGATTTAAGGATTGGTGTGCTCAAATTCTAGAATTTTCTCAGTTCTTGACAGCAGACTCATTTAGGTTGAAAATATTTGTATTTAGCCTCTTAGGGGTGAGGTCATGGGAAGGCCTGAAAGGGGTCTTACTAAGTGTCATATAGTACTATAATCCCCAGACTCTGGCATATACTACTGTACATAGTGGAAACAAACAAATAAACAAACAAACAAAAAAATTACCTTGGCAAGCCAAGTCATGCTGAATTTAACATCATACTATGCTACCACTGACATCTTGCTATGTTGTATATTAGTTTTATTTTGAAAACAGGTCTATTGAGATACAATTCACATTCTTTTCACTAACCCACTAAAGTATACGATTTGAAGGGGTTTAGTGCATTCACAGAGTTGGGCAGCCATCACTGCAATCCATTTTAGAGTATTTTTATTACTCCCCCAATAAGTGCCAATCTGTTAACAGGTGCTCCTTATTTCCCACTAAACCCAGAGCCCCAGGCAACCAGTAATCTACTTTCTGTCTCTATGACTTTGCCCATTATGGACATTTCATATAATATGTAGTCTTTTGTAAAGGGCTTATTTTACTTAGCATAATGTTTTAAAGGTTATCCATGTTGTATTGGTATATTTATATATTTTAGGTATTTTTATATATATAAATAAATATATTATATATATTTTAGGTATATTTATATATAAAATATATGCATATCTATATATAGATATGTTAGGTATATATTTATATTGCCAAATAATATTTATTTATTTATTTATTTATTTATTTAAGATTTTATTTATTTGACAGAGATCACAAGTAGGCAGAGAGGGAGGCAGAGAGAGAGAGAGAGAGAGAGAGAGAGAGAGAGAAGCAGGCTCCCTGCTGAGCAGAAAGCCCGACGCGGGGCTCGATCCCAGGACTCTGGGATCATGACCTGAGCTGAAGGCAGAGGCTTAACCCACTGAGCCACCCAGGCGCCCCGCCAAATTATATATAATTTATAGCTCTACTACATTTTATTAATTCATCCATTAATGAACATTTGGGTTGTTTGCACTTTTTGGCTATTATGGATAATGCTGTTGTGAACATTTGTGTACAAATTCCTGCGTGGGAATGTTTTCATAATCTTGGATATAAAGTAAGGAGTAGAATTGCTGAGTCATGTGCCAGCCATATGTTTAACATTTTAAGGAACTTAAAAAATGTTTTCCAAAGTAGCTGCAACTTTCTGCTTTTCTGCATTCCTACCAACTATGTAAAAGGGTCCCTTCCAATGTCTCCTTGCCAGGACTTGTTATTATCTGTGTTTTGATGGTAGCCATCTTAGTTTGTCAGCGGTGCTCTCTCTTTGCGGTTTTTGTTTGCCTTTCTCTAATAACCATTGATATTGAGCATCTTTTCATGTGCTTATTGACTATTTGTATATCCTATCTAGAGAAATAGCTATTCAAGTTCTTTTCTCACTTTTAAACTCAGGTGGTCTTGTTACTGAGTTGTGGAAGTTTTTTCTTTATGCCGGATACTAGACTCTTACCAGAAGATGGTCATGTTGGGAAAGCTCTCAGGCTTTCACTGTTTTGTATGTTGTTCAATATGGGTGTTTCATAGCTGCACTTTATCAGGTTGAGGAAATTTCCTTATTTTCCTACTTTGTTGGGTGTTTTATCATGAAGGTGTGTTGGATTTTATCAGTTGCTTTTTCTTGATCAATTAAGATGATTATGTGCATTTTTTTGCTTTATTCCATTGATATGGTGTATTACACTAATTTGTTTTCGGGTATGAAACCAACCTTAGTTTCTTGGAATAAATATCACTTAGTCATGATGTATAATTCTTTTTATATATTGCTGGAATGGATTTGCTAGTATTTTTGAGGGTTTTATATCTATATTTATATGGGATATCGGTCTATAGTTTTCTGTTTCTGTTATAGCTCTGTCCAGTTTTGATATCACATTACAAATGTGTAATGATGTCCTATTTATGAACATGCACAGGCTGTTCAAGGTTTAGGAGGGATTGACCATGCATGGAGGTGTTAGAAACATCCTAATGAATTTCAGTTACTGTAAAGGATCTGAGTGGGTCACCACAATTCTAGAAACAACCAGATAATCATTGATGATGTTAACATTAGTGTTCACACTTTCTTTTGGTTATAAAAACACCTTATTATGGTTTAATAATGTATCAGAGCACATTTGTGGTCGTCAATATTTAAAACCTTTTCTTCCTTAGTACATAGCTAGACTACATTTTCCAATCTTTCTTCTTGTAGGGTGTGACTATCAGGGTGGGTCAGGCTAATATATGTTCAGACTGATATCACCACTTTGAGGATTTGACTGTAAAGAGCTCCCGAATGATCTTCTTTTCTCATTTGGTAGGTAAATGAAGAGGACTCCCTGGTCAGAGAGGAGTATGGCGCCACATGTGTTAAGAGCTGGATCTCTAATTCTCTAGGTAGATCAGTCTTCCCCATCCCACTCCCCACCAATCAGGCTTTGACTGTGATACTAACAGAAATGAAAGCTGAGTTTAATTTAATTAAACTAAGGTTTTTTTAGGTTGTTTGTGCAGAAGTCAGTCTGTTCTGATCAATATATCAAAATAAGATATAAACTATCCCATCAGCGAGGTTGCACTAGATAAGTGAGGTTGACTACCAGCTGCTCTTCATTTTGGTCAAGGTCATGAACCTGCTGGGGAGAGATGAACATAGGCCAAGATGTCACATCTTCCTTGTATATTCTGAACAATACTGGGCAGCCAGGAGGAAGCCTTGTGCCCATCACTGGTGCCTTAGTTCAGAGACTTAGTTTCGCTCTGGCTTTAGTTTTATAGAATGTGTTCACAATAATGCCCCTGAGTCACATCTTTGGGTCTTTGGGAAAATTATAAAATAGACACAATTGATTTTCAATGGCTTTTGCTTTCTTTGAGGTCTCCTTTCCTTTCATTATGCTTTCCCCATTAGGCTCTCAAAATCTGCACTACATGTCTCTCTAAGGAAGTTTCTGACTTGCAAATTTTATTTCCCATTCTTTCAATTTTGGATTATGCTAAAGGTTGTGGAGGAACAAGCCAGGCCAGAAGCAGACAGAAAGTTGACTAAGTTGACTGGTAATCATGAGATACAATGATGACTTTCCTTTTATCATTTGGACAATTGAAATGGGGATTATAGAATGAACATCTTGTGATTTGGTGTATTACCATGGGTATAACATATATAACTTGTCCCAAGGGAAATGAAATTATCTGTACCATGCTTTTCCAATGACAGTCTTCCAAGCTCATGTGTTTATACATGTAAGTAGAGAACAGTAAGATGACAAATGGCCAAGAAACTTTCCTATATTACCACATGAGATTATTTAAGAATTCTCTAGCATATTTAGATGGCTACTGCAGTAGAATAGCTTAGATGAGTATGATGGAGGAAGGACAGAAACGGTAATGATTAATAACACAGAGCTGCAAAGAAAGCACTGAGAGGCCTGGGAGATGGGCTGAGTGTGAAAAATGGTGTTGGAGGGGAACCCACATTGGGAGATGGGGGAAGATTGGAATAGACTAGAAATAGGGAATTGAAGAACAGAAGGTGCTACTTTGGGAGAGAAGGAACAGGCCTTTGATAAATGTCCAGGATTCAATTTTAGTCTTTTTTTTTTAAAGGTTTTGTTCATTATTTGAGAGAGGAGAGAGAGCCCACGAGTGGGGGACGGGGAGGCAGAGGGAGAAACAGACTCCCTGCTGAGCAGGGAACCCAATGAGTGGCTCGACCCTAGGACCCTGGGATCATGACCTGAGCTGAAGGCAGATGCTTACCTGACTGAGCCACTCAGATGTCCTAATTTTAGTCTTAAAAGGAAAGAAAGCAGCTCTGGGGTAAGAGGTGTGGGGACACAGAGAGGTGGTGCAGGCATTGCATGAGGAATGCTAGCTAACATAATAGGCTGTGCTGTCATGAGAGACATAAACATTTCTTTTTCTTTCAGATAAAAGGAGCCCCAAGTATGTCTCTAGAGACTGGGAAAATGGAAGCAACAAAGAAGAAAGATTGAAAGCAGGAAGAACTGAAGATTCTTGTGAATGAGGGAGTCACTGAAGGAGCCAAGTCTTAAGAAGGCAAGAGATTGAAGGATTGAGCTCTGAGGTGGAGACTTTCTGTGAGACAGGAGGTGAAGGGACACATATGAAGAGGTAGAGAGAATCCAGCTTTGGGGAGAAAGGAAGCTATTGTATGAGGATCAACCTGTCAGTGGTTTCATTTGAGAGTTATATGCCACAGGTCATATTGATGCCACAGGTCAGTTGATGCCTCAGGTCAACAGTTAAAATGAAAGCACACTTGTGCTGGAGAATCTGCTACCTGGGAGCCAAATGAAATTGCATGGAATTGGAGGCTGTAAGTGGTACCTGTTGAGAGTAGCCTTGGAGTTTGAGCTGTCTTTACACTAGTCTATATATGACCTCTTTTTTGGTCCCTTCTGGCCTGGCTTCATCCTTCACCACCTTTGGCATGGTTTGAAATAAAGAGAATGGGAAATCAAACATAAGGGTCCCTTCTAGGGCTGGCAGTTGCTCTGATATCCTCCACTTTACCATTGCCTCTAAGAATATGTAGAATCCTTCACTATTGAAGCTTTGACAAACAGGAGAGAATATATGCCTGATAATTTTTTTATTCAAGAAGTAAGATAACAAGTGATAGGAGTGAGGGCAATGATGTCAGCAGGGTAAATAAAGTCTAGAGTAGTTAATACAGCTAAAATTATACTAGCGATTTTAGAACAGGGATTCTTAAACTGTCAAGCAGTTCAGTTTTTAAGTTATCTGCTGATACTAGACATCTGGCTTTGTACTAAACCAGATCCATGCGAATGGCTAACTCCTAGCTTATTTTGTGGTTCTTTTCCAACTCTCCCTGGTTGCCAAACCCTATTGCTCTACCTCTAGGTCTCTCATATATACTCTTCCTATTTTTTTTTTAAATTTCCCACATTCTAATTTTAGGTTTTAGTTCATGCCTTTAATTCATGATTGCATGATTGTTCCAGCTTCCTATGTTACCTTATATTCCATCTTTTTACTCACTTCTCCTTTTATTCAGTCTTGAGTACCACTATTAAATTAACATCTTATGGCAAAAGATTCCCCATATTTAAGTGTACTTCTCACAATATAACCAGTTCCTCCTAACCTCATGCTGAGATTAAATAGATAATATCTGGAGATATTTAGAATAACTCTTTTTTTTTTTAAAGATTTTACTTATTTATTTGACAGAGATCACAAGTAGGCATAGAGGCAGGCAGAGAGAGAGAGAGGAGGAAGCAGGTTCCCCACTGAGCAGAGAGCCTGATGCGGGGCTCAATCCCAGGACCCTGAGATCATGACCTGAGTCGAAGGCAGAGGCTTAACCCACTGAGCCACCCAGGCACCCAGAAAAACTCTTTTCTATAGTACCTACTTAACAAATGTTACTGCATTTTTACTCAAGGCAAAACATGTGATTGGGTTGTTCATTGTTTTGCAGGTAGAGAATAAGGAGAAAAATTATATCTAATATTAGATTTCATACTCCTGTTTTTTTTAATTGTATGAAACAGAAGACAGTTAAGTAGAAGTCTGATTTATCCAGGTGTTTCTAATGACTTTTTCAAATGTGTGAGGGAGAAGTAAGAGGACATTTACAAACTATTATGATTCATAAAATAGAGCTTTTATTTTAAAGGAATAAGATAATTAAGATTTACAAATGAACTTGTTAACTGGTAAAATACCAGAAAATGAGGCATCTGTCTTCTTTGCTTTTTGTCTTTGCTTTGCCTGACCTTGAATTCTCTTTCTCTCTCTCACCTCTCTCCCTTGCTCCCTAATCTTTGGCTCTAGTGGGGTCAGGGAGCTTTTTATTGCTTTCAGTTCAGGATGGTTTTCACAGTGGACCACACAGTTACCACTCTCTTTTTTTTTTTTTTTTAAAGATTTTATTTATTTGACAGAGAGAGATCACAAGTAGGCAGAGAGCCAAGCAGAGAGAGAGAGAGAGAGAGAGAGAGAGGAGGAAGCAGGCTCCCTGCCTAGCAGAGAGCCCAATGCGGGACTCGATCCCGGGACTCTGAGATCATGACCTGAGCTGAAGGCAGAGGCTTAACCCACTGAGCCACCCAGGCAACCCCACAGTTACCACTCTTAAGCCTCTCCAGAGGAACCAGATGGCTGGTATCCTTGAGCTGCCAAAACCATAGTAATAAAAACCATAAAATGTGAGGAAATGATACCTTTTTCTTTTGTTATGTTTCAGCTCTGACAGAGTGTCATCAAATGATAGGAGCTTTAAGAACCAACTGTGAAATTCAGAAAATGTTGAGAGTCTGGGCTGTTGTTCTCATTCTTCATTGTTAAATAATTAAGGCTTGATCATCTCAAACACACACAGTTGACTGGTGTCATCTGGTGACATTACAATTTTTGCTTTAGCAATTTAGGAAGAAGATTAATTTTAAATTGACCTAATTATCTGTTTCTTATTTTGCATTTAAGCTTTGATAATATGACATCTGATCATATTCAAATATTTAATTGGTATGCATTTCTAATATTGTGCTCTTACCTTGTTATTTTTTTGTTGTGTGACTTTTCATGATGCTTGTTTTAACATACCTCTTACCTTCTTAATCATATTTTATGAACATCTAGTGTGCTAATCATGGGTTTGACACCATCATCACAGATCTTTTTTTATGAACATTTACATATATACACACGTAATTTATTATTTGGCATACTTAAGCATATCTTATAAAGTAGGGTGTACTTTTAACAAAATAATTTTTATGCCCACATGTTAAAAATTGAATCTAAGTCAGTGGTTCTTAACTGGGGGTCATTTGTTTCCCCCCTCCCCTGTGACATTTGGCAATGTCTGGAGAAATTCTTCATTATTGCCACTGGGGGGATACAATTGGCTTCTAATGGGTAAGGACCAGAGAAGGTGTTAAACATCCTGCAAAGCACAGTACAGCCCCACAACTAAATATGACTTCAGATATCCATAGTATCCAGATTGAGAAACCTTGAACTAGATGAATGGGTATATGATCACCTTTTCATGTGTTGGAAAGAAAAAAAAAATTAAGGAAACTGTATGGCCAACAAAGAGGAAAGAAGAGTCCAAGATCAAAAATGTCATAAACTCTAGCTTGTTTTTATAATACTTATTAACTTTTCTATGAGCTTTTACACTTAGAATGTCATATAAATCTTATTCCATCCCTTGGATATAGAAATGGAAGAGTTTACAAATAAATATGCCTAGTTGCAAAACAGACACAGGGAATTTAAGTGATTATCTTACGTTTACATGACTGATTAGTGATTCCAATTCCCTGTCCACAGAATGTTGACGCCTCTGATACAGAAATATATCTACCAATCTAATGGGAGTGGAATTCAGAGGTGGAGCTTCATGTTCCCCTGAGAAAAACAGGTTAGCAGTGCTAGTGCACAAAAAGGCCCATTCTGTCTTTACTTTGCTTTTCCCGTCTCCTCAGTAATATGAAAAATCTCAGTAATATGAAAACCCAAGAGGAATAAGGTTGCCATTCATTCTATTATTAAACACTGAATAATCTCGGATCATCATTTTTAATTAAAAATATTTGTATTGACCTAGAATTTAATTGTTTTAAGTCTAAGTTTATATTTAGCATTTGTCATAATTTCAAGGGAAATAAATCTGAAAGTGATCCTGTAAATTCTCCTAATGTAGCCATGCCGAAACTGAGAAAACTCAATCAATATGGCTTTCCGTGTTATTCCTCTGGAAGGCCTCCCTCCTCTTTTGGCTATTGAATAAATAAATGCGTTTATCACAGAATGCCATCACTCAAGGTGTAGGAATAAATGAGAAATGGAACTAACATTGCTGCCTGGTAACTGTGGTAATAACCTTGGATCCTAGTGTCTGTGATTTTTCAGAATATTTAACCTGGAGGAGAAATCCACTGTCATTTTCATCATAGATTTGCTCCTACCATGTTATTTTGGTCAGAAACGAATACCTTTAAGCTTGGAAACTGCTAGTATTATAAAATAATACCTTCTGTTTTAGGACTTGAGGTAATTCATTTTAAATTAAGTAGAGCTGTCCTCTAAACTGTGTATAAATGCTGACCATCTAGAATAGAGTTTATTGAAATGTTTTCCAACAGTTTGTACAGATCTTTGAAAGTGGTTGTACAGAGAAAAATAACAAAGCCATCCATCCTGCATTATCAGATCCCTCATTTGTCAGTTAAAGTTTTTCTGAAATTTAGGGTCTACAGATTGGAGTAGGATTTGTTCTAAGTACATGTACAAAGTTTCTGCTAGGTATATAACACTGTGGATACACCAGAGAGGCACAGCGTCTTCATAAGTTTTCTGCAGTGAAACATGTGTTAGTTCGGCTGTAGACTGGAGTGAATTCTACAGTGAGTATCCATGGGGAGATGAAGGTGACCTAGCAGCAGAGAGGAAAGTCTTCAGTGATGAGGGCTGTCAATGTCCACATGTACAGGAGAACAATTTCCAGCTTAGTGAGAGATGGGCAAAATGCTGAGAGAAAGGTCAGGGGGTGAGGAAAATCAAGGGGTGAAATGACCCCACACCAGCATTTCCAAGCTATTGATTTAATTGAATGTCTAGAAAGTAAGTTGTGATCAAAACTCCCCAAGTTACCTGCTCAAGGAATGTGTTGAAGATGGAAGGGTTTGTTTTTAAGCACTTACCTTCTAACGGTTGTTTTTAAGCCTCGCTAATTTGAGTTACCAGGGAAGCTTCTAAATCAGGTTTTCCCCCTGCTATCTGAAAGTACAGCCTTCCTATGAAAAGCTTTCTAAGCCAAAATGGCATAAAGTGGAGAAGCAATTATCATTAATTTATATGGAAAAATTTTTGAGCATTCCGGGACCCCCAAAATAACCTCTCAGGCTTTTCTGAGAACTTCGGATATACCTTGTTGACAGAGACACAAAAAAAATTGAGACAAAGCATGGAAGCTCACAGACACAGTTCCAAGCTATGGCAGTTGGATCCTGAGATACTGAGGGGAGTTCCTCAGGAAAGGAGATTGGGGGCGCCACCCCTGCTGTTGAGGTGCACGCTGCCTCTCAAAGGGCTCACTGTAAAACAGGCTGAATGAAATTTCCACTCTGCATTCTTCATATGTGTGTGTGTGTGTGTGTGTGTGTGTGTGTGTGTGTAAAAGTGAAAATCTGCTTCAGATTTCTTTTGGTTGGTGAGACCAGGTCCTAATGTAGGTCTTAAATAAAAGTGAAGTGGTCTGATGCCAAAGTGGGGGATACCCATATATGAATGACTGCACTCCTCCTGGAGATTTTGATTATTGGGTCCTGAGGAAAGCCTGAGAAATTGCTATTACGAAAGTAAACTAAGAAAACCCAACAGGCAATTCTAAAATACAGATACCCAGGAATACAAGAGGTCAGAGAAAAAACTGATGGCACCCAGAAACCTCCTCAGATGTCAAGATGCAGTGTGTGGTTCATGATGACAACTTCATGGGTCTGGGGCTTTAGAGCAGAGTGTATCACATGTGGCATAGCTTCTACCCATGGGCGAGAATGAGAAAAGGCCAATACAACTTTACTCTTGGTCTCCGCTTAGCCTAGGAAGTCTTCTGGAAGCCAGCACAGCAGTGGATGAAGAAGTCACACAGAACTATAAGAATGATTGTCACTGCCCCTAATTCACGAGTGGCTTTCAGAGGATGCCCTTGAAAAGGTATTGTTTGAGGGAACAAGTTAGAACTCAGCAAAAGTAGAAAGTATAAATGGGCTAGAAACAAAGTGATCCATATTTCAGATAGCTACATCATACAAAGACATCGTTTTAGATATTGCAAGAGTTAAAAAGACTGCCAGAGATGACAAGATTAACGCTGTCCTCTGGAAACCTGAACAAAACACTGTCATGGGCAGAAGAGGCACTGCTTGTGTCGGGAGAGACATGTGTAACCGCAGCGCAGAAATCACACTTACAGAAGGAAAAAGATGTTTCAAATCCAAGTTTGTGAATGACAAACCACATTCTTGGAGGTGTTCAACGAGGATGATGACCAATCCATGGAATAATCCAAGAACAAACAGGAAATATCAACAAAGAGTGGGAAGATAAGTTGGTGTGTTTTTTGGACAAATACAATTTTGATCTCCTACTGTCCTACATGTGTGGTAACTGTGTCTTTAAAAGCTGTTTAGAGATGTGGACTCACGTAAGTGAAACAAGTTATTTCATTTTTATAGGTGTTTTTTTTTTTTTATAGGAGTTACATGATTAGACCCTGCTCTGTGTCATGACGGATGTAGATTTTGTTGAAGTACACCTGTCCTTGTTGCCATGTACACCCTAATAAATTTAATGTTACAAGAGTTTGATTGTTTCCCTCACAGCTCCAATCTAATTTGTTTAAATGGAAAATGGAAAACTTTAAAGTTGTATGAGCATTTTCTAGTTTCCGATAATCAGCTGAGTTCCCACATTTAATTCTCACCTTTCCTAAATTCCTAATACAACTAATAAAAAAGAGAAAAAAAGAAAAAATACTCACAAAAATTATATCAGTGAGGCTAATGAGCTAAATCTACCATTAGCAGGCTAGATATTTTGAGGAATTACTGAAAGAAGTGGTAGAAATAGTACCAAATCTGAGGGAAATGTCTGCGTGCCTAGAATATAATTAATTCAGCCAGTCAGCCAGCTATTCATCCATCAGCCAACCGTGTGTCCGTCTGTCCATCCATCCAACCATCCATCCATCCATCCTTTTACTCACTTTGTTTAGAAATATTTATTGAGTTCATATAATGTGTCCCACAGTTTTAGGTACTGGAGATCACAGTATTGACACAATCTTTGCTCTAATGGATCTAGTGTGGAAGACACAGTTCACAAGTTAATGAATAAATAAACAAGATCCTTTTATCTATCCTTTATTTATTTATTTATTTTTTTTTACAGCTTTATAAACATATATTTTTATCCCCAGGGGTACAGGTCTGTGAATCGCCAGGTTTACACACTTCACAACACTCACCATAGCACATACCCTCCCCAATATCCATAACCCCACCCCCTCTCCCAACCCCCTCCCCCCATCAACCCTCAGTTTGTTTTGTGAGATTAAGAGTCACTTATGGTTTGTCTCCCTCCCAATCCCATCTTGTTTCATTTACTCTTCTCCTACCCCCTCAACCCCCCATGTTGCATCTCCTCTCCCTCATATCAGGGAGATCATATGATAGTTGTCTTTCTCCGATTGACTTATTTCGCTAAGCATGATACCCTCTAGTTCCATCCACGTCGTCGCAAATGGCAAGATTTCATTTCTTTTGATGGCTGCATAGTATTCCATTGTGTATATATACCACGTCTTCTTTATCCATTCGTCTGTAGATGGACATCTAGGTTCTTTCCATAGTTTGGCTATTGTAGACATTGCTGCTATAAACATTCGGGTGCACGTGCCCCTTCGGATCACTACGTTTGTATCTTTAGGGTAAATACCCAGCAGTGCAATTGCAGGGTCATAGGGTAGTTCTATTTTCAACATTTTGAGGAACCTCCATGCTGTTTTCCAGAGTGGTTGCACCAGCTTGCATTCCCACCAACAGTGTAGGAGGGTTCCCCTTTCTCCGCATCCTCGCCAGCATCTGTCATTTCCTGACTTGTTAATTTTAGCCATTCTGACTGGTGTGAGGTGATATCTCATGGTGGTTTTGATTTGTATTTCCCTGATGCCGAGTGATATGGAGCACTTTTTCATGTGTGTGTTGGCCATCTGGATGTCTTCTTTGCAGAAATGTCTGTTCATGTCCCCTGCCCATTTCTTGATTGGATTATTTGTTCTTTGGGTGTTGAGTTTGCTAAGTTCTTTATAGATTTTGGACACTAGCCCTTTATCTGATATGTCATTTGCAAATATCTTCTCCCATTCTGTCAGTTGTCTTTTGGTTTTGTTAACTGTTTCCTTTGCTGTGCAAAAGCTTTTGATCTTGATAAAATCCCAAAAGTTCATTTTTGCCCTTGCTTCCCTTGCCTTTGGTGATGTTCCTAGGAAGATGTTGCTGCGGCTGACGTCGAAGAGGTTGCTGCCTGTGTTCTCCTCGAGGATTTTGATGGATTCCTTTCTCACATTGAGATCCTTCATCCATTTTGAGTCTATTTTCGTGTGTGGTGTAAGGAAATGATCCAATTTCATTTTTCTGCATGTGGCTGTCCAATTTTCCCAACACCATTTATTGAAGAGGCTGTCTTTGTTCCATTGGACATTCTTTCCTGCTTTGTCGAAGATGAGTTGACCATAGAGTTGAGGGTCCATTTCTGGGCTCTCTATTCTGTTCCATTGATCTATGTGTCTGTTTTTGTGCCAGTACCATGCTGTCTTGATGATGACAGCTTTGTAATAGAGCTTGAAGTCCGGAATTGTGATGCCACCAACTTTGGCTTTCTTTTTCAATATTCCTTTGGCTATTCGAGGTCCTTTCTGGTTCCATATAAATTTTAGGATTATTTGTTCCATTTCTTTGAAAAAAATGGATGGTACTTTGATAGGAATTGCATTAAATGTGTAGATTGCTTTAGGTAGCATAGACATTTTCACAATATTTATTCTTCCAATCCAGGAGCATGGAACATTTTTCCATTTCTTTGTGTCTTCCTCAATTTCTTTCATGAGTACTTTATAGTTTTCTGTGTATAGATTCTTAGTCTCTTTGGTTAGGTTTATTCCTAGGTATCTTAGAGTTTTGGGTGCAATTGTAAATGGGATGGACTCCTTAATTTCTCTTTCTTCTGTCTTGTTGTTGGTGTAGAGAAATGCAACTGATTTCTGTGCATTGATTTTATATCCTGACACTTTACTGAATTCCTGTACAAGTTCTAGCAGATTTGGAATGGAGTCTTTTGGGTTTTCCACATATAGTATCATATCATCTGCAAAGAGTGATAGTTTGACTTCTTTAACGATTTGGATGCCTTTAATTTCCTTTTGTTGTCTGATTGCTGAGGTAGCACTTCTAGAACTATGTTGAATAGCAGTGGTGATAACGGACATCCCTGCCGTGTTCTTGACCTTAGCGGAAAAGCTTTCAGTTTTTCTCCATTGAGAATGATATTTGCAGTGGGTTTTTCATAGATGGCTTTGATAATATTGAGGTATGTGCCATCTATCCCTACACTTTGAAGAGTTTTGATCAGGAAGGGATGCTGTACTTTGTCAAATGCTTTTTCAGCATCTATGGAGAGTATCATATGGTTCTTGTTCTTTCTTTTATTAATGTGTTGTATCACATTGATTGATTTGCAGATGTTGAACCAGCCTTGCAGCCCTGGAATAAATCCCACTTGGTCGTGGTGAATAATCCTTTTAATGTACTGTTGAATCCTATTGGCTAGTATTTTGGCGAGAATTTTTGCATCTGTGTTCATCAAGGATATTGGTCTGTAGTTCTCTTTTTTGTTGGGATCCTTGTCTGGTTTTGGGATCAAGGTGATGCTGGCCTCATAAAATGAGTTTGGAAGTTTTCCTTCTATTTCTATTTTTTGGAACAGTTTCAGGAGAATAGGAATTAGTTCTTCTTTAAATGTTTGGTAGAATTCCCCCGGGAAGCCGTCTGGCCCTGGGCTTTTGTTTGTTTGGAGATTTTTGATGACTGTTTCAATCTCCTTACTGGTTATGGGTCTGTTCAGGCTTTCTATTTCTTCCTGGTTCAGTTGTGGTAGTTTATATGTCTCTAGGAATGCATCCATTTCTTCCAGATTGTCAAATTTGTTGGCGTAGAGTTGCTCATATTATGTTCTTATAATTGTCTGTATTTCTTTGGTTGGTTGTGATCTCTCCTCTTTCATTCATGATTTTATTTATTTGGGTCCTCTCTCTTTTCTTTTTGATAAGTCTGGCCAGGGGTTTATCAATCTTATTAATTCTTTCAAAGAACCAGCTCCTAGTTTCGTTGATTTGTTCTATTGTTTTTTTGGTTTCTATTTCATTGATTTCTGCTCTGATCTTTATGATTTCTCTTCTCCTGCTGGGTTTAGGGTTTCTTTCTTGTTCTTTCTCCAGCTCCTTTAGGTTGTGTACCTGAGACCTTTCTTGATTCTTGAGAAAGGCTTGTACCGCTATATATTTTCCTCTCAGGACTGCCTTTGTTGTGTCCCACAGATTCTGAACTGTTGTGTTTTCATTATCATTTGTTTCCATAAATTTTTTCAATTCTTCTTTAATTTCCTGGTTGACCCATTCATTCTTTAGAAGGATGCTGTTTAGTCTCCATGTATTTGGGTTCTTTCCAAATTTCCTCCTGTTATTGAGTTCTAGCTTTAGAGCATTGTGGTCTGAAAGTATGCAGGGAATGATCCCAATCTTTTGATACCGGTTGAGACTTGATTTAGGACCAAGAATGTGATCTATTCTGGAGAATGTTCCATGTGCACTAGAGAAGAATGTGTATTCTGTGGCTTTGGGATGAAATGTTCTGAATATATCTGTGATGTCCATCTGGTCCAGTGTGTCATTTAAGGCCTTGATTTCCTTGTTGATCTTTTGCTTGGATGATCTGTTCATTTCAGTGAGGGGAGTGTTAAAATCCCCTACTATTATTGTATTCTTGTCGATGTGTTTCTTTGATTTTGTTATTAATTGGTTTATATAGTTGGCTGCTCCCACGTTAGGGGCATAGATATTTAAAATTGTTAGATCTTCTTGTTGGACAGTTCCTTTGAGTATGATATAGTGTCCTTCCTCATCTCTTATTATAGTCTTTGGCTTAAAATCTAATTGATCTGATAGAAGGATTGCCACTCCTGCTTTCTTCTGATGTCCATTAGCATGGTAAATTCTTTTCCACCCCCTCACTTTAAACCTGGAGGTGTCTTCGGGTTTAAGATGAGTTTCTTGTAGGCAACATATAGATGGTTTTTGTTTTTTTATCCATTCTGATACCCTGTGTCTTTTGATTGGGGCATTTAGCCCATTAACATTCAGGGTAAGTATTGAGAGATATGAATTTAGTGCCATTGTATTGCCTGTAAGGTGACTGTTATTGCATATTGTCTCTGTTTCTTTCTGATCTACTTCTTTTAGGGTCTCTCTTTGCTTAAAGGACCCCTTTCAATATTTCCTGTAGAGCTGGTTTGGTATTTGCAAATTCTTTCAGTTTTTGTTTGTCCTGGAAGCTTTTAATCTCTCCTTCTATTTTCAGTGATAGCCTAGCTGGATATAGTATTCTTGGCTGCATGTTTTTCTCATTTAGTACTCTGAATATATCATGCCAGCTCTTTCTGCCCTGCTAGGTCTCTGTGGATAAGTCTGCTGCCAATCTAATATTTTTACCATTGTATGTTACAGACTTCTTTTCCCGGGCTGCTTTCAGGATCTTTTCTTTGTCACTAAGACTTGTCAATTTTACTATTAGGTGACGGGGTGTGGACCTATTCTTATTGATTTTGAGGGGGGTTCTCTGAACCTCCTGGATTTTGATGCTTGTTCCCTTTGCCATATTGGGGAAATTCTCTCCAATAATTCTCTCCAACATACCTTCTGCTCCCCTCTCTGTTTCCTCTTCTTCTGGAATCCCAATTATTCTAATGTTGTTTCGTCTTATGGTGTCACTTATCTCTCGAATTCTCCCCTCGTGGTCCAGTAGCTGTTTGTCCCTCTTTTGCTCAGCTTCTTTATTCTCTGTCATTTGGTCTTCTATATCGCTAATTCTTTCTTCTGCCTCATTTATCCTAGCAGTGAGAGCCTCCATTTTTGATTGCACCTCATTACTAGCTTTTTTGATTTCAACTTGGTTAGATTTTAGTTCTTTTATTTCTCCAGAAAGGGCTTTTATATCTCCTGAGAGGGTTGCTTTAATATCTCCATGCCTTTTTCAAGCCCGGCTAGAACCTTGAGAATCGTCATTCTGAACTCTATATCTGACATATTACCAATGTCTGTATTGATTAGGTCCCTAGCCTTTGGTACTGCCTCTTGTTCTTTTTTTTTGTTGTGAATTTTTCCGCCTTGTCATTTTGTCCAGATAAGAGTTTATGAAGGAGCAAGTAAAATACTAAAAGGGTGGCAACAACCCCAGGAAAATATGCTTTAGCCAAATCAGAAGAGATCCCGAATTGTGAGGGGGGAGAAAGGGGATAAAAAGGAGTTCAGAAAGAAAGAAAAAAAAAAAAAGAAACTATTAAAAAAAAGAAAGCCGATAAAGAAAAAATATAAAAAGAGAAAAAAAATATATATATTAGATAAACTATTTAAAAAACGTTAAAAAAAGAAAACGGTAAGAGTTAAAAAAAATTCAGCAGAAGAAGAGAAAAAGAAAAAAAAATTGAAAAAGAAAAAAAAATTAAATTAACTGCAAGGCTAAAAAATCATGGGGAGAAAGCCATGAGTTCCGTGCTTTGCTTTCTTCTCCTCTGGAATTCCGCCGCTCTCCTTGGTAGGTGAACTTGGTCCTGGCTGGGTTTCCCGTTGATCTTCTGGGGGAGGGGCCTGTTGTAGTGATTCTCAAGCGTCTTTGCCCCAGGCGGAGTTGCACCGCCCTTACCCGGGGCCGCGCTGAGTAATCCGCTCGGGTTCGCTTTCGGGAGCTTTTGTTCCCTGAGCGCTTTCCGTAGAGTTCCGGAGGACGGGAATGAAGATGGCGGCCTCCCGGTCTCCGGCCCGGAGAAGCCGAGAGCCCGGGGCCCCACTCCTCAGTGCGCCCTCAGAGAACAGCGCCCAATGTCTCCCGCCACCCTGGCCTCCGGCCACGCTCCGAGCTGACCGAGCCTGTGACCGGTTCAAGGCAAGAGTCACTTGCCCGAGCTGAGAGTCACTCCTCGGCTCTGTCTCTGCAGCCGGCTTTCCCGTTCTAATACCGGTAAGCTCTGCGACTCAGACACCCCCGATCCTTCTGCGACCCTGCGGGACCTGAGGCCGCGCTGACCCCGCCTGGGCTTCCAGTTAAGCCTCTGGAGCGATGTCCCTCAGTGGAACAGACTTTTAAAAGTCCTGATTTTGCTCCTTTGCTCCGCCGCTCGCCGGGAGCCGGCCCCTCCCCCCGCGGTCTATCTTCCCGTCGCTTTGGATTCACTTCTCCGCCAGTCCTACCTTGCAGAAAGTAGTTGATTTTCTGTTTCTGGAATTGCTGTTCTTCTTCTCTTCAATCTCCCGTTGGATTTGTAGGTGTTTGCAATCTTTAGATAAGCTATTTAGCTGATCTCCCGCTACCCGAAGTAGTCTCAGCCTGCTACTTCTCCGCCATCTTGACTCCTCCTCTCTCTATCCTTTATTTTTTAAACAAGACACTTTTAAATACTTATAAAGGGCTCTATAAAACAAAATAGAGTATTGTAATAAGAGGGTTCTTGTGAGGGGCCCTAGCAATGGTGACAGGGAGCTGTATTTTATTTTATTGTGTCAGGGAAGACCTGTCCAAAGAGAAGATGGTTAGAGCTGAGATCTGGGTGGTAGAAACCAATCAGTCACAGGAAGATTTGGAAGAACAGTACTTTGGGCAGATGCAATGATGAGGGCAAAGGCTAAAAAGAATCAAAGAAGTCCAGTGTGGTTGAAGAAGAGTAAAGGAAGGAGAGAGTCGCTAGGTGTGAGATCAAAGTACAGGCCACTTTTCCTGCAAAGGTAGCAAAGTTTTGGCTTCAGAGCCCCTCATCTGCACTTGCATCAGGTCCCTAAACCTAATTTTGCATTATTTTTCTCAAATCAGGCCCACCAAGTAGCATACATTTTAGGTTCCTTAAAATTAGGATTCACCCTGAGTCAGAGGCCCAGGATCAGCAAGTAAGACCCTGAAAAAAAATTCAAGGACATTTGAATTATTGTTGACACAGGAAGCCTGGGAAGGTTTGGGTATTGTACTGCTGGGACCTGGTTCATGGTGTATATTATAGAAGGATTCCTGTGGCAGCTGTCCAGTAGATGGACTCCATAGGTGGGTAGGAATATAAAGAGAGGCCCTGTAGGAGGTTTGTTGAGAGTTGCCCAGATACCTTAGGAGATGGTGGTTTGGAATAGTGAGGTGGCAGTGGAGATGAAAAGAAGCAAATCTGTGGAAAACTTAACTGAATAGCATATCTGAAATATATTTGTTCAAGTTCAAGCTCAAGACTTGGGTGGGAAGTAGGCAGTGAATAGAAGTCAAATCTTCATTGCTCTAATGACTTTGAGAAATGTACCAGTGGACAAAACCATGACGTAAAAGGATAATGAGATTAAAAAAACAAAAAAAAAAAACCCCAAAACATTCATTATTAGTGAAAGTGTGATGACAACGAACACTCATACAGTTAATAATATGTAAATTGGTGCAATTTTCCTGAAGACATGAACTTTTTCATGTTTGTTATTTTTCAAATCAGTAATTCAACTTTTAGAAAATTCTTCTGTGGAAATAATCAGACCATTGGTCAAGTATACCTTTATAGAGATGTTCATTATAGCAATGTGAATAATACAGAAAAATGGGACAAAGGTTAAATGTTCAATAATTGAGGTTTGGGTGAATTCATTATGGTAATCCATATAATAGAATACTATATATAATAACTCAAAATGATGTATAAGCATACATGTACTGTGTTTTGAGAAAAGCAAGTTACAAAATATCTGTATATTAAAAAATACTTGGCATATGAATAAGAAAAAGTCTTGAATATATATCTACATGTTAATAATGTTTATCTTTCTGTGGTAGGATTAAAGATGATTTAGCATTTTTTTTTCTGTCATGAATTTTCATACCTTGCATGATATAAAAATAAAACTGATATAAAAATAAAAAATTTAATCAATGATCAGAATACTTTATTTCTACAGAAAATTCATACTGCATTTGTTATAACTTTTGAGACGCTGAAGCAAATATGTTTTGTCATGTGGGATGCATTTTATATGTAGCTATAATCCATTAAAAATTTATTTCCATAATATGTTAGCTGTAGAGACAAGATTACACACAGCAAACAATTAAGTGGAATGAAATGAAAAATAACCCAATGTAAGTGGTATAGGTGATATAGTTTGCTTGAGAAGCTTAGTAGAGAGAGAATTTAAAGGGATCCAAGGAGTTGGCTCATTGTGCCTTTTGCATGAAGTGAGACGAGCTTGACCTTTAGGGCTGGAGGATTGGCTTCAGCAGATAAGAGAAGGAACTGCTTGGATGCAGAGATTAATGACTTATGAGGGGAGAAGTAAAGCAGTTGGTATAATTAGATTTTGTTGGCATATTAAAAAGAATAAAGTTATAAGATGAGATCTAGGATAAGCTAAGAAGAATTTATAAATTCCATTATGAATCTGTAATTCACAATGGAGTAGATGTAAGGAAATTATTGTGGCTTCTTGAACAGTGGGGTAATGAGATATAAATGGCATATTAGTAAGTTTATTTCAAGCAAGCAGAATTAAGTGAGGAAGCTGGTGACAGGAAGCAGTGACTAAGCTACTGGCCTGTGCTAGACACAGGTGGCATGGCATACTGCCATGATTGTGGCTGTAAGACCACTTAGGGGGAGTCAGCAGTACTTAATACACCAAAGCGGGGATACCAGAAAGACTCCAGAAAAAGAGATAATGGGAAACCAGCCTGGAGAAAGTGGGAGATGAAGCTTAAAGAGAAAGGATGGTCCTTCCTAAAAGAGATGAGAAGGAATTAAATCCACAGTGGAATTTGCCTGAGTGGCTACATCATTTAGGTTCTGAGTTACTGATGTGGCCCATTAATCCATTATGGCTGCCTGTAAAGACCTTGCTGTGAAAGGACACTTCAACATATGTTTTGTCTTCCTGAGCTAAATAGTGATGTACTCCCCTTTAATTGTCCCTCATTCCATATGCCATGCTTTGGTTACCTGGGCCACAGAATTAGCTACTGATTCTTTGAGATCTGTCCTCAATTTGACCCCCAGTTTTTATGGTCAAGGTTATGTATCAGCCTATAAACCTGGCTGCTGAGGCTGAAGATGCTGTACTCCATTCTGGCTACATGGCCTAACTCACTTGGAGTTATTTCCTTTCTGGTATTTTAAAAGCCACTTTAGAAGCTGGCCCCTGCATATGCAGAAGCAGCCCGGCATGGCATGGGGAGGCTCTGAAGTAGCCACTCTGGCAGCTGAGTGTACCAGGGTGTGGGCCTCCCCTGAGGATCCGGACATTGTCCAGAAGATTGTAGCCACAGGGAAGAAGTGGCAACTGTCCATCGGGCCCTGCAAGTTGCTGCCAAACTCCCCCAGCCACTTATCCGTCTGTTCTGCACAGGTGTCCACCATGCACATAAGACAGACAAGTAATGGAGGTGGGAACTTAAGTGACTACTCCTCCTCTGACCCATGGACACCAAGCACCAGCTAGAATGAACTTTGAATTGATGTCCCTTCCACTGTCAACATGACAACACCTGTCCAGAAGAAGTCCAAGTGCTGCTCCAACCTTTTCACTGGTGCAACTTACCTAGATCATGGTTGATATATTCAGCCATACGTCTCCTCAACCACCTCTCACCAAAATAACTAGGAGGAGGAATACCCAACAGAGGAAAAATTCAGAGACTGTGTCCTCTCCCACAGAACTATTGGATATGGATATAAACAGTATGTCAGAAAGGGAATTCAGGGTAACAGTTATCCAGGCAATGGCTAGGTTAGAGAGGACCATTAGTGGCAACATAGAAACTCTAAGGGTGGAAGTGAGGGCTGATTAGGTGGTACTAAAAAATGCTATCAATGAGACCTAATCTAGTCTAAATACTCTAACAGCTAAGGTAGCTGAGGCAGAAGATCGAATTAGTGATCTAGAAGACAAACTGATAGAAGAGAAGGATCAGGAAGAGGCCTGGAACAAACAACTTAGAAGCCATGAAAACAGAATTAGGGAAATAAATGATGCCATGAAGTGTTCCAATGTCAGAATTATTGGGATCCCTGAGTGGGGGGGTGGAAAAAGACAGAAGACTAAAAGATATAGTTGAAAAATTCTGGATGAAAATTTCCCTAAGCTGGGGGATAGAACAGGTGTTCATGTCCTAGAGGCAGAAAGGACCCCCCCCAAGATCAATGAGTCTAGAAATACCTCCAGACAATTGTGAAATTAATGAATAATTTTAGACAGGAGGTCTTAAGGTCAGCTAGGGGGAAAAGATTCCTCATGTACAGAGGAAGGACCATCAGAATAACATCAGACCTGTCTACAGAAACCTGGCAAGCCAGAAAAGGTTGGCAAGACATATTCAGGGCACTAAATGAGAAAAACATGCAGCCAAGAACACTTCATCCAGCTGACATTCAAAATGGATGGAGAGGTAAAGAGCTTCCAAGACTGGCAGGGTTTAAGAGTATGTGACTACCAAGCCAGCACTACAAGAAATATTAAGAGGGGGGGTAGTTCTAGAAAAGAAGGAAGAGCCCAAGAGTGACATAGAACAGAAACTTACAGAGAACTTCTCAGGAAACAAGAACAAGAAACAAGAACAGAAACAAGAACTTCTCAGGAAACATGATGTCAATAAAAACTTCTCTCTCAATAATTACTCTCAATGGGAGCGACCTAAATGCTCCCATAAAATGACACAGGGTTGCAGACTGGATAAAACAACAGGACCTATCCATATGCTGTCTACAAGAGACACATTTGGAACCAAAGATATTTCCAGACTGAAAGTAAAGGGATGGATAACTATTTTTCATGCCAATGGGCCTCAAAAGAAAGCTGGGTTAGCGATGCTCATATCAGATAAATTATATTTTAAGCTAAAGCTGTAGTTGGAGATACAGAAGGACACTATATCATTCTTAAAGGGTCTATCCACCAAGATCTAACAATTATAAATATTACACCCTCAATACGGGAGCAGCCAACTACATAAGCCAACTGTTAATAAAATAAAGAGTCATATTGATATGAACACATTAATTGTAGGGGATCCTAACATGCCACTCTCAGTAATGACACATTGGACCAGATGAATCTCTTAGATATATACAGAACATTTCTCCCTAAAACAACAGAATACTCATTCTTCCCGAGCTCACATGGAACTTTCTCCAGAATAGACCACATACTGGGTCACAAATCAGGGCTCCACTGATACCAAAAGACTGAGATTATTCCCTGCTTATTCTCAGACCACAGTGCTTTGAAACTGAAACTCAACTACAAGAAAAAGTTTGGAAGGAATACAACACTTGGAAGCTAAAGACCACATTGCTTAAGAATGCTTGGATCAACCAGGAAATCAAAGTAGAACTTAAACAATTCATGGAAACCAATGAGAATGAAGACACATTGGTCCAAAACTTATGGGATAGGAAAAAAGTGGTCCTAAGAGGGATATACATAGCCATCCAAGCTTCCCTCAAAAAAAAACCTGAAAAATACTGAATACAACAAATCTCTTTACATCTTGAAGTACTGGAAAATGAACAACAAATTAAGCCAACCCAATGCACAAGAAGGGAAATAATTAAATTAGAGCAGAGATCAATGAGTTAGAAACTAGAGATACAGTAGAACACATCAACAAAACTAGAAGCTGGTTCTTTGAAAGAATTAGTAAAATTGATAAACCACTGGCCAGGCTAATCCAAGAGAAAAGAGAAAAATTAAAAAAATTATGAACGAAAGGGGAGAGATCATGACTAACACCAAGGAAATAGAAACAATCATCAGAAATTATTATCAACAGCTATATGCCAATAAGTTAAGCAACCTAGATGAAACGGATGCATTCCTGGAAACCTATAAACTTCCAAGACTGAAACAGGAAGAAATTGATAACCTGAATAGACCAATATCTAGTAATGAGATTGAAGCAGTGATCAAAAACCTCCCCAAAAAGAAGAGCCCAGGACCTGACGGATTCCCTGGAGAATTCTACCAAACATTCAAAGAAGAAATAATACCTATTCTCCTGAAGATGTTTCAAAAATAGAAACAGAAGGAAAACTTCAGACTCTTTCTATGAAGCCAGCATTACCCTGGTCCCCAAACCAGGCAAAGACCCCATCAAAAAGAATTTCAGACCAATATCCCTGATGAATATGGATGCCAAGATTCTCAACAACATCCTAGCTAATAGGATCCAACAGTACATTAAAAAGATTATCCACCATGACCAGGTGGGATTTATCCCTGGGATGCAAGGGTTGTTCAACATTCATAAATCAATCAATGTGATAGAACAAATCAATAAGAGAAGAAAGAAGAACCACATGGCCCTCTCAATTGATGCAGAAAAAGCATTTGACAAGATACAGCATCTGTTCCTGATTAAAATGCTTCAAAGTATAGGGAGAGAGGGAACATTCCTCAACTTCATAAACTCTATCTATGAAAAACCCACAGTGAATATCATTCTCAATGGGAAAAAGCTGACAGCCTTCCCTTGAGATCAGGAACACGACAAGGATGCCCACTCTCACCATTCTTGTTCAACATAGTACTAAAAGTTTTAGCAACAGCAATCAGATAACAAAAAGAAATAAAAGGTGTCCGAATTGGCAAAGAAGAAGTCAAACTCTCTCTCTTCACAGATGACACGATACTTTTTATGGAAAACCTAAAAGACTCCACCCCCCAACTACTAGGAGTCATACAGCAATTCAGTAATGTGACAGGATACAAAATCAATGTACAGAAATCAGTTGCTTTCTTATACACTAAGAACGAAAATATAGAAAGGGAAATTAGAGAATCGATTCCATTTACTATAGCATCAAGAACCATAAGACACCTGGGAATAAACCTAATCAAAGAGGTTAAGGATTTGTACTCAAAGAACTACGGAACACTCATGAAAGAAATTGAAGAAGACACAAAAAGATGGAAAAGCATTCCATGCTCATAGATTGGAAGAACATTGTTAAAATGTCTATATTAACCAGAGCAATCCATACTTTCAATGCCATCCCAATCAAAATTCCACCAGCACTTTTCAAAATGCTGGAACAAACAATCCTAAAATTTGTATGGAAACAGAAAGACCCCCAACTTGCTAAGGAAATGTTGAAAAAGAAAAACAAAGCTGGGGGCATCACATTGCCTGATTTGAAGCTTTACTACAAAGCTGTGTTCACCAAGACAGCATGGTACTGGCACAAAAACAGACACATAGACCAGTGGAACAGAGTAGAGAGACCAGATATAGACCTGCAACTCTGTGACCAAATAATCTTCAACAAAGCAGGAAAAAAATATCCAATGGAAAAAACACGGTCTCTTCAATAAATGGTGCTGGGAAAACTGGACAGCTATTTATAGAAGAATGAAACTCAATCATTCTCTTATACCATACACAAAGATAAACGCAAAATGGATAAAAGGCCTCAACACGAGGCAGGAATCTATCAAAATCCTAGAGGAGAACATAGGCAGTAACCTCTGACATCGGCCACACCAATTTCTTTCAAGACATGCCTCCTAAGACAAAGGAAACAAAAGCAAAAATGAACTTTTGGGACTTCATCAAGATAAAAAGCTTCTGAACAGCAAAGGAGACAGTCAACAAAACAAAGTGGTAACCCATGGAATGGGAGAAGATATTCTCAAATGACACTGCAGATAAAGGACTGATATCCAAGATCTATAAAGAACTTCTCAAACTCAACACATACAAAACAGGCAATCTCGTCAAAAAATGGGCAGAAGACCTAAACAGACACTTCTTCAAAGAAAACACACAAATGGCTAACAGACACATGAAAAAATGTTCATCTTCATTAGCCATCAAGTAAATTCAAATCAAAACCATATTGAGATACCACCTTACACCAGTTAGAATGGCCAAAATTAACAAGACAAGAAACAACAAGTGTTGGAGGGGATGTGGAGAAAGAGGAACCCTCTCACACTGTTGGTGAGAATGAAGTTGGTGCAGCCACTTTGGAAAACAGTGTGGAAACTCCTTAAGAAATTAAAGATAGAGTTACCCATGACTCTGCAATTGCACTACTGGGTATTTACCCCAAAGATATAGATGCAGTGAAAAGAAGGGCCATATGTAACCCAATGTTCATAGCAGCAATGGCCATAATCGACAAACTGTGGAAAGAGCCAAGATGTCCTTCAAAAGACGGATGGATAAAGAAGATATCATTCATACATACCATTTATTTGATATTTGATATTATAATATTTTACTCCTCTGTCAGAAAGGATGAATACCCAACTTTCGTATCAACATGGACGGGACTGGAAGAGAGTATGCTGAGTGAAATAAGTCAAGCAAAGAGAGCCAATTATCATATGGTTTCACTAATTTTGGAGCATAAGGAATAACATGGAGGACATTAGCAGAAGGAAAGGAAAAGTGAGTTGGGGGAAATCGGAGGGGGAGATGAATCATGAGAGACTGTGGATTCTGAGAAACAAACTGAGGGTTTTGGAAGGGATGGGGGGGACGGATGGGTGAGCCTGGTAGTGGGTATTAAGGAGGGCATGTATTTCATGGAACACTGGGTGTGGTGGTGCATAAGCAATGAATCTTGGAACACTGAAAAAATAAAATAAAATAAAATAAAAAACTCTTTAGATATATAATAATTTTATATTTCCAGAGAAGTTGCAAAAGTAGTACTGAATTCCCTCATACCTTTCACCCATCTTCCTCTAGTGGTAAAATCCATGTAACTATAGTATCAAAATGAAGAAAATAACATAGGTACCATGCTATTAATTAAACTATAGACTTTATTCTGATTCCATCAGTATTTCTACTACTTGTTCTTTCTGTTACAGTATCCAATCTGGAGTTCATATTACATTTAGTTGTTCTTTTTCCTAATTCGGCTTCATTCTATGGCAGTTCCCTGATCTTTCTTGATCTTTCATGAGCATACGCTTTTGAAGAAGAGTTATTTTGTCAAATTTCCCTCAATTTAAGTTTGTCTTATGTTTTCCAATGCTTCCATTGAGATTATCCATTTTTGTTATGAACACCACAGAAATGCCATGCCATTTTCAGTGCAACATGTCAGGGCAAACGCAATGCTGAAATATCTTATTACACACATTTATCATTTATTTCTGTTATCGATGTCTCTGTATACGTAAGTTTATACTGACATCTCTGATTCCAGTCCAGCCCCATAGGGTCATCTGAACCTTCCTCTTTTACTTATTTGAAACTTCTTTCTCCAACAGTGAGAAATATGGCTTTCATGATCTGCATTTACCTGTTTTTTCAATTACAGCATATACATAAAGTGTTTTAGAAATTGCTAACGCATATTCACAAGAAACGAATTTACCAGCGAGAGTACTGTTTTCATGTATAGTTCTTTGGCATTTAGTCTTACAGTATCCAATCAAAATACTATTTTTCATATAACACCCAGTGCTCCATGCAATCCATGCCTTCCTTAATAGCCATCACCAGGCTCACCCTCCCCCACCTCCTTCCCCTCTAAAACCCTCAGTTTGTTTCCTGGAGTCCATAGTCTCTCATGGTTCATCTTCCACGTCGAATTCTCCCCCTTCATTTTTCCCTACATCAAAAACTAATGATGTACTGCATGGTGACTAACATAACATAATTTAAAAAAAATACTATTTTTCAAAGTTAAATTAGTTTACTTCTTTTTTCCCTAACCCCTTTACTGTAGTTATAGTATTTATTTGTAATTAAGTTCATTTAGTACAATTTATATTCTATTTTATGTTCCCTTTATTCCCGGTTCTTTTTTAAATTTATATAAAGAACTTCCTCTTTGTACGTTTTCATAGGTTTGGACATATTTGGAGAACTGCATGTCTACCACCATAATCACATACTGAATATTTCTATTACCTCAAAAATTCTCTCCTTCTGTTTTTTCATGGTTACATTTCACCCTCTATTCCCAATCCTTGGCAATTACTGATCTGTTGCCTATTCCTATCATTTTGACTTTCCCAGAAAGTCATTCAAATGGGGTCACAACTGTTTGTTTTTGGCTTCGTTCACTTAGCAACATTTATTTAAGATTCATTCATGCTGTTACTTGAACCAGTAATCTGACTTTTTAAATTTCTTAGCAATATTGGGTGCCTGGGTGGCTCAGTGGGTTAACCGCTGTCTTCGGCTCAGGTCATGATCTCAGGGTCCTGGGATCGAGTCCCACATCGGGCTCTCTGCTCAGCAGGGAGCCTGCTTCCCTCTCTCTCTCTGCCTGGCTCTCTGTCTACTTGTGATCTCTGTCTGTCAAATAAATAAATAAAATCTTTTAAAAAAAATAAATTTCTTAGCAATATTCTAAAGTATTTAAGAACGCCATTTTGTTTCTTTATTCACTGATGGAAAACATCTGGGTTGCCTACAGTTTTTGACAAGTATGAACACAGCTGATATACATATTTCTTTAGAGGTTTCTGTATGAACACAAGTAGTCATTTCTCTTGGGTAAATGCCTAGGATTGGGATTGCTGGCTCATATGGTAAGTATATGCTGGACTTTATAGGAAACTACCAAACTGATTTTTCAAAGTGTTTACACATTTCATGTTCCCACCAGTAGTGTATAGGAGTTCCAGTTGCTCCATATCCTCTCAAAACTTGATGTAGTCAAAGTTTTTGCTTGCTCAGCATTCTAAGAAAATGTCTATTCATTTAATATTGTGGTTTAATTTCTATATTACTAATGATTAGAGATGCTGAGCATCTTTTTACATGGTTATTTTTCAACTGGACATTTTCTTTGGCTAATTGTCTGTTCACACTTTTATTCCTTTAAAACAAACTAGGTTGTTTGTTTCGTTATTGTTGAGTTTTGAGAGTTCTTTATATAGAGTGTATGCAAGTCCTTTGTTAGAAATGTGATTTGTAAATATTTTCCCCCAGTCTGTGGCTTGCCTTTTCATATTCTTAACAGCATTTTCTATGAAGTAGAAGCTTATAATTTTGATAAATCCCGATTTATCTTTTGCCTTCCATGGGTTGAACATTTGGAGTCATATTTTTAAATCTTAGCCTACTTCAAAGTCTAAGTGATTTTCTCCTATTTTCTGCTAGAATTCTGAGAGTTTCACTTTTTACGTTTAGGTCTATGTCCATTTTTTAAAAATTAAAATTTTAATTTCTTTTTATCTGAGTATAGCTGACACAAAATGTTAAATTAGCTTCAGGTGTACAACATAGTGATTGGACAAGTTTATACTTTAGACTATGTTCACCAGAAGTGTAACTACCATCTACAACATTTTTTAAAAAGATTTTATTTATTTATTTATTTATTTATTTAAGAAAGAGAGAGAGAAAGAGCTTGAGCAGGGGGAGGGGCAGAGGGAGAAAATTTCAAGCAGAGTCCATGCTCAGGGCAGAACCTGATGCAGGGCTCTATCTCATGACTCTTCCAAGTTGAAAGCATAACTAACAGCAGCTCCATAAAGAGTGCAATGATAGACGCTTATATGAGAGTCTGTGTATTTTAAATATCTCTTTAAAAGCAAAATTAAGGTGTTTTTTTTTGGCCCCCTTTGAACATTTTCTTTGAACATCCTGATTTGTTAGGCATTTTCTCACTTTTTTTTTTAAAGATTTTATTTATTTATTTGACAGAGAGAGAGAGATCACAAGCAGGCAGAGAGGCAGGCAGAGAGAGAGGAGGAAGCAGGCTCCCTGCTGAGCAGAGAGCCCGATGCGGGACTCGACCCCAGGACCCTGAGATCATGACCTGAGCCAAAGGCAGCGGCTTAACCCACTGAGCCACCCAGGCGCCCCATTTTCTCACTTTTTAATTGTAAATCCATGTAATTTGGGTGTTTGGTCTCCTCCCTTTTTTCATTTTCCAAGGTTCTTTACCTTCTTTGGGTTCTGGTTTAAATGCCCATCCCTCCTGAAATGATTTCTCATTTCTTAAAATCTGGCAATAGTTGAGTCTCTTCTAGAACTGTGTTTGGAATCTTCCATTTGCACTTTTCGTTTTTTAGCACAGATAAGTTTATGTACGTGTCTCATCTTATGCTCAAACACCCTTCAAACACAGGTCTGGTGTCTTGCACTTTTTCTGTTTCTCCAGAGGTGAGTCCATAGATTTGTATTATGTTAACTTGAGACTCTAAACCCTAACAGCAGGACAATACTTTTTTCTCACTATTCCATCACCGCGACTTTCACACTGCCTGAAACATAGTTGGAACTCAAGAAATATTTTTTGAATAATGAGCAAACAGACTTATTATGAATTTAGTAGAGTGGAGTGACCCTCTGAAAAATTATGTGCTTTATTTTTCCTTATAGAATCGTCAGGACAAGGAAGTGCTTTTTTTTTTTTTTTTTTTTTTTTTTTCCCTCTCCCAGAAATCTGTAGATTGCTAATGCCTGAGTTTTTCTTACTCAGGGAGGGTCTTCCACTTTGGTGAGGCTTGTAGATTGTGTGGAACCTTCTGCAAGAAAGCCATTGAGAGGATTTGTGTGGCGTGTTTGTGTGTATTTGTGTTTAAGACAATACAGGCAATCAGGTCTAATTTTCCTAAAAAGGGAGAAGAACAAACCAGTTGAGGTTTACAGTGTTGAAAGAAGAAAAGGAAAAGGTCTACCTAGGTTTATAACAGAACTCCAACTGGTCTCAAGGGTTAACTTACTCCAAGCTTATGCACTCCTTGCTTGCTGGCACTTAGTCTATAGCAGAATTAACCCACTTTCTTTGAGCCACTGGTCTTGAAGAGTGAAGGACTGAATGAAATTTCCCAGAAGATGAGGCCTGACTACAGGCCTGACTACATTCTAAAACAGCTGCTGCTGATGCCAGCAAGTCTGTTCATGGTTGTGTCAACATTAGACTAAGCACCTGGGTCCCAACTTCTCCTGCAGGTAATATCCTTTGCTCCCACATATCTTGTCTTTTCCCCTTTAAAACACTCTGGCTTGGGGCGCCTGGGTGGCTCAGTGGGTTAAGCCGCTGCCTTCAGCTCAGGTCATGATCCCAGGTCCTGGGTTCGAGCCCCACATCGGGCTTTCTGCTCAGCGGGAAGCCTGCTTCCTCCTCTCTCTCTCTGCCTGCCTCTCTGCCTACTTGTGATTTCTCTCTGTCAAATAAATAAATAAAATCTTAAAAAAAAAAAAACACTCTGGCTCCACTGAGACAGGGAAGATGGTCTTTGGGATGATAGTCCACCATCTTTCCAGGTTGCTGGCTTCCTGAATAAAGCAACGTTCCTTTCCCACCATCATTTGACTCTTGAGTAATGGTTCTGAGCAGCTGAATCTGAGTTGAGAACCAGTTTTCTATCCAATAACAGGTTTCTCTCCCAGGAGTGAGAAGAAGAAAAGGTTGTAGGCTTCTCTGGAGGTAGAAAGTCCAGAACTCACTTAGTTGCTGTCACTCTGAGGGTCAGGATTCTGAGGAGATGCCTATGAGGATGGAGTTGTGGCCCTAAAGGCAGGAAAAGCCTTCCCGTGGCCAGGCTTGGCCTGAAAGTGAGTTTAGCTGTCAGGTCATTGCCCGTCAACAAATAGAGCCTGTTGGCTTGGGCCACAGATGGCTCAACAGCTTGGGCAGATGGTGAGAGACTACTGCGTCACAGTGGCATCTTGTGGCCCTAAGACTAAATGGCGAGCGGGGCAGCCACAGACTGAGGCTCTTCTCTGCCCAGAAACTGGAAGGTCAGTTTTATTTATCTATTGATCTATCAATCTATAGATGCATATTGGCAGTCCAAGGGAGGGTACAGAGAGCTCAAAATTTTTCATATGTCTTTCTGCCAATTTGAAGGGACAGGGATTTGAACTTATAATTAATCTGAAAAAGTTAAAAGATTGTGATATAACATGTAGCTTGCATGTCCCAGAGCAATTCACCTATTGTGTGTGTGTGTGTGTGTGTGTGTGTGTGTGTGTGTATTTATTTAATCCTGGTCACTTCCTGCTAAGGATAGGAGGTTTTTTACAGATATGTAGAACATTCTTACCTCATAACCTTCCTGCTGGCAAGAGAAACAGTCTGGCTTCTAGTTCAACTTCCAGTCTAGGAATGTGTAGGTTTCTGGAATCACTCTGAAGTTTTAATGTCTTTACATTATTGTTGAGCTTCGTTTTCCTTTTCTCCATAAGGAGCACTATTGGGAAGAAAAGAAAATCCCACCTTGAAAGCTAGCTTTTGTTTCAGACCAACTGTTTAGCTTAAGTTTAAATTACTTCTTGAAATACATTTCCTTATTGAATGTGTGCAATTATATTTCCGATGTGAAAATGGTGGTATGTAGGTGCATAGTCTTTTGCTTCCATCAAGCTTCTCTTTTTGTCTTTATTCCTTTTTCCTCCCAGTTAAATAAATGAGGTTCTCTGGGCATCGTCCATTATAAAGGAGTTGAAACCAGAGTCTACACCTCCAGCCATTCTGACATGATTCTGGTTACATTGCTTTTCTCCACTAGCCTCTTTGGGTCCATTTCCCACCCCTGCAGCTTCCCCTATGTGTTCTCTTAACCCTTGCCTTGTCTCTGTAAAGATATAGTCCCTTTATTAATTTGCCTTCAAAATCCCAGCTGGGCCTGTCTCTGACTCCTTGCAAGACATGGAGTGCTAAAGCATTAAGCTTTTTCTACAAACACTGGGCTGATGAATTGGGAATATTGACTTTTGGAACAACTCTTGAGTACAGCTCTTTTCAGATTGCTTCCTGGACAGTGAGTAGTAATTTTATAATGACTTTTTAGTATCGACTGGGGTCCTATTTCCAAGAGTAAGTATTACATTGTTTAGCCTGGTTGTCTTCAGCTTAAAGAGAGGAAAACTTCAGTGAAAAGGATGTGGATTATAAAAACGGAATCAACCAAGTTGGCATTCTACCTCCAGCTCATTTTGAAAGTACTACTGGCCCGGTGACTTAACCCTAATTCTTTGTTCTATATCACATTGGGATCTAGACTTGGGCCTGAGGGGATAGCCAACAAGTGATAACTGGTCCATTTTAAGGAGCTGTTGATGAGTAGGGTTTGTGCACAGGCAGAGCAAACACTGGGCAGCCCACTGAATAGCAAGCTGATTCCAATTACTTTCTAGTGCTTTGCAAAGCAACCTGTGCCCTTACCATCTGGTGCCTGAGCTTTGTGAACTGTTACCCATGATGACTGGTTTGGCACCAAGTAGTCCCAAGACATAAGAACAGTGGTGTTTGGTGCTCTAGTCTATAGTACTGCTTTTCTCCTAATAGAATGCCAAATTTAAAAAATGAGGATGAATATGGTGATAGAGATTTGTTTATTAATCTCTCCAATAGTCTTGTCTTTCATCTTCCTATGAAAGATAGGGAAAGAAAAGGGTTGAGAGTTAGGGACCGTGTCATGTCACACAGCTGGAGAAAGCAGGCTGTGGAGCAGGGGCTCCTGTGAGGCTTCAGTTCTGGTAACCTTTGGGAAGAGTATCCACTCTCTCTCCAGAAGCTTTAGATGGAGACCAACTTTCCATGAGATCCAGATAAAGATACACTGAGAAACTCAATTATTGATTTATATTTTTACTTGGTAGAAAATAATATCTTGAATTCACTACTGATCATGATGTATCAAAAATTTATGGAGTGTTGCTTGAAGGAATTTCTTCTAGATAGTTTAGAAGGTATTCATGAGTGGTCAGACCAGCTTGTTTGTCCTGCATCCCTGCAGCACCCCCTGCCACAGTACTTTCCCTCAGCTGGGTTTTGTTTTTTGCCTTGTGTGTCTGTTGACCTGTCTTGAGGGACATTGTGGGAAACAGTCCTTATTTTTGTATTTACTGCAGGGGTGTTGTTGAGAGTCCTCTTATCTACATTTCACACAATCTCTTATGTGAGGACTCAGGGGAAGACCATCTCTCATGACTTAGGTTTAGGAATACTCTGTTTTCTTTTCCTGAGGAACCCATTTGTTGTTATATTTGATGTACAACAGTGTATTTAAGTTGTACAACTTACTGATATGAAACCCTTATATTACAGTTTGATTGCCATGGAGGCCTTAAATAACACCTCTTTCACTTAAGTGACACACCAGTTTGCTTTTGTCTTCTTGACACGGTGAATCACATAACTTTTCTCTCTGTTGTTTTGGTTGCTAGAGAGCTCAGAGAATAGGTCTTGATTATCTCTAACAATGGAGTTTCTATTGTAACTTAATTTCTTGGTTTTATCTCTTTTCATGATTTCATTTTTCTTTTCCCTGGATTATTAGACTCAGGATTTATTTCTTTTTTATTTTATTTTATGTTTCTTTAAGGCTACCTCAAATTATTTATGCATGTAGTAAGTTATAAAAAATTAAATAAGACGGCAAGGAGTATATTTTTGTTTTTTTATTATTTTTTTCTGTGAGAATTTTTTATGTACAGAAAGTCTCAAAAAAAGAAGCATATCATTAGCCAAATGTAATTATTAAAACCATTGATCATTTTACAAAGCAAAAAATGATGTTTAGGTGACACAGTAAAATTGCTCCTCCTCTGCTTAAGCCATTCAAACTGGTTTATGTGATTTGGTCCACACCATATAAGGCAGAATCTTCTAAATGTCTGGCATTCTATCATTCTATTCTATATAGAGAAGTATCATTAATGAGTATTGGGTTAGCTACAAGAAGAGTGACTTTAGATTTCATTTCTCCAGAGAGGGATTTTGTGTTTTTCTTGAGCCCAGCTAGCACCTTGATAATCGTCATCGTCATTCCGAACTCTAGTTCTGACATATTACCAATGTCTGTATTGATTAGGTCCCAAGTCATCAGTACTATCTCTTGTTCTTCTTTTTGAGGTGAGTTTTTCTGCCTTGTCATTTTATCCAGATAAGAATAGATGAATGAGAGAACAAAATACGAAAAGGGTAGAAACAATGCCTGAAAATATATACTAGGGGCACCTGGGTGGCTCAGTGGGTTAAAGCCTCTGCCTTTGGCTCAGGTCATGATCTCAGGGTCCTGGGATTGAGCCCCATATCAGGCTCTCTGCTTGGCAGGGAGCCTGCTTCCCCTCTCTCTCTTCCTGCCTCTCTGCCTACTTGTGATCTCTGTCTGTCAAATAAATAAATAAATAAATAAAATCTTAAAAGAAAGAAAGAAAATATACACGAACTAAATTGGAAGAAACCTGAAATGGGGTTGAAGAAAGGAGAAAAAAATGCATATATATATATATATATATATATATATATATATATATATATTTAGACTGGTGACTAGAACAGAGCCACCCTCTTGATTTTGGGTGCATATTGGTCTATAAGAAGAAACTACCTCCCAAAATTTTAAAGAAAGAAAATCTTACATATATACAAATTAAGGGTAAACATGATGAAGGGATGGAATATGACTGTAAAGATGAAAATTAAAAAAAGATTCTAAAAAAAATAATTGATATAAGAAGTAGGTTGAAAAAAGAAAGAAAAAAAGAGGAAAGAATGTGATCAGGCAGGAGACTAAAACAAAGCCATGTGCTAGATTTAGGGTATATTTTGATCTGTTAGAAGAAACTGTATCCCAAATTTTTTTTTAATTTAAAAAAATTTTTTTATAAACATATATTATTATCCCCAGGGATACAGGTCTGTGAATCGCCAGGTTTACACACTTCACAGCATTCACCATAGCACATACCCTCCCCAATATCCATAACCCCACCCCACTTCTCCCAACCCCTCTACCCCCAGCAACCCTCAGTTTGTTTTGTGAGATTAAGAGTCACTTATGGTTTGTCTCCCTCCCAATCCCATCTTGTTACATTTATTCTTCTCCTACCCCCTTAACCCCCCATGTTGCATCTCCTCTCCCTCATATCAGGGAGATCATATGATAGTTGTCTTTCTCCGATTGACTTATTTCGCTAAGCATGATACCCTCTAGTTCCATCCAAGTTATCGCAAATGGCAAGATTTCATTTTTTGATGGCTGCATAGTATTCCATTGTGTATATATACCACATCTTCTTTATCCATTCGTCTGTTGATGGACATCTAGGTTCTTTCCATAGTTTGGCTATTGTAGACATTGCTGCTATAAACATTCGGGTGCACGTGCCCCTTCGGATCACTACGTTTGTATCTTTAGGGTAAATACCCAATAGTGCAATTGCTGGGTCGTAAGGTAGCTCTATTTTCAACATTTTGAGGAACCTCCATGCTGTTTTCCAGAGTGGTTGCACCAGCTTGCATTCCCACCAACAGTGTAGGAGGGTTCCCCTTTCTCCGCATCCTCGCCAGCATCTGTCATTTCCTGACTTGTTAATTTTAGCCATTCTGACTGGTGTGAGGTGATATCTCATGGTGGTTTTGATTTGTATTTCCCTGATGCCGAGTGATATGGAGCACTTTTTCATGTGTGTGTTGGCCATCTGGATGTCTTCTTTGCAGAAATGTCTGTTCATGTCCCCTGCCCATTTCTTGATTGGATTATTTGTTCTTTGGGTGTTGAGTTTGCTAAGTTCTTTATAGAATTTGGACACTAGCCCTTTATCTGATATGTTGTTTGCAATTTTCTCCTCCCATTCTCTCAGTTGTCTTTTGGTTCTGTTAACTGTTTCATTTGCTGTGCAAAAGCTTTTGATCGTGATGAAATCCCAGTAGTTCATTTTTGTCCTTGCTTCCCTTGCCTTTGGCACTGTTCCTAGGAAGATGTTGCTGCGGCTGAGGTCAAAGAGGTTGCTGCCTGTGCTCTCCTCAAGGATTTTGATGGATTCCTTTCTCACATTGAGATCCTTCATCCATTTTGTGTCTATTATCGTGTGTGGTGTAAGGAAATGATCCAATTTCATTTTTCTGCATGTGGCTGTCCAATTTTCCCAACACCATTTTTTGAAGAGGCTGTCTTTTTTCCATTGGACATTCTTTCCTGCTTTGTCGAAGATGAGTTGACCATAGAGTTGAGGGTCCATTTCTGGGCTCTCGATTCTGTTCCATTGATCTATGTGTCTGTTTTTGTGCCAGTACCATGCTGTCTTGATGATGACAGCTTTGTAATAGAGCTTGAAGTCCGGAATTGTGATGCCACCAACTTTGGCTTTCTTTTTCAATATTGCTGTGGCTATTCGAGGTCTTTTCTGGTTCCATATAAATTTTAGGATTATTTGTTCCATTTCTTTGAAAAAAATGGATGGTACTTTGATAGAAATTGCATGAAATGTGTAGATTGCTTTAGGTAGCATAGACGTTTTCACAATATTTATTCTTCCAATCCAGGAGCATGGAACATTTTTCCATTTCTTTGTGTCTTCCTCAATTTCTTTCATGAGTACTTTATAGTTTTCTGAGTATAGAGTTCTTAGCCTCTTTGGTTAGGTTTATTCCTAGGTATCTTATAGTTTTGGGTGCAATTGTAAATGGGATTGACTCCTTAATTTCTCTTTCTTCTGTCTTGTCGTTGGTGTAGAGAAATGCAACTGATTTCTGTGCATTGATTTTATATCCTGACACTTTACTGAATTCCTGTACAAGTTCTAGCAGTTTTGGAGTGGAGTCTTTTCGGTTTTCCACATATAGTATCATATCATCTGCGAAGAGTGATAGTTTGACTTCTTCTTTGCCGATTTGGATGCCTTTAATTTCCTTTTGTTGTCTGATTGCTGAGGCTAGGACTTCTAGTACTATGTTGAATAGCAGTGGTGATAACGGACATCCCTGCCGTGTTCCTGACCTTAGCGGAAAAGCTTTCAGTTTTTCTCCATTGAGAATGATATTTGCGGTGGGTTTTTCATAGATGGCTTTGATAATATTGAGGTATGTGCCGTCTATCCCTACACTTTGAAGAGTTTTGATCAGGAAGGGATGCTGTACTTTGTGAAATGCTTTTTCAGCATCTATGGAGAGTATCATATGGTTCTTGTTCTTTCTTTTTTTTTTTTTTTTTGTTCTTAAATATTTTTTTTTTATTTTTTTTTTCAGCATAACAGTATTCATTATTTTTGCACCACACCCAGTGCTCCATGCAATCCATGCCCTCTACAATACCCACCACCTGGTGCCCCCAACCTCCCACCCCCCACCCCTTCAACATTCTCAGATCGTTTTTCAGAGTCCATAGTCTCTCATGGTTCACCTCCCCTTCCAATTTCCCTCAACTCCCTTCTCCTCTCCATCTCCCCTTGTCCTCCATGCTATTTGTTATGCTCCACAAATAAGTGAAACCATATGATAATTGACTCTCTCTGCTTGACTTATTTCACTCAGCATAATCTCTCCCAGTCCCGTCCATGTTGCTACAAAACTTGGGGATTCATCCTTTCTTTCTTTTTTTTTTTTTTTTTTTTTACAGCTTTATAAACATATATTTTTATCCCCAGGGGTACAGGTCTGTGAATCGCCAGGTTTACACACTTCACAACACTCACCATAGCACATACCCTCCCTGATATCCATAACCCCACCCCCTCTCCCAACCCCCTCCCCCCATCAACCCTCAGTTTGTTTTGTGAGATTAAGAGTCACTTATGGTTTGTCTCCCTCCCAATCCCATCTTGTTTCATTTACTCTTCTCCTACCCCCTCAACCCCCCATGTTGCATCTCCTCTCCCTCATATCAGGGAGATCATATGATAGTTGTCTTTCTCCGATTGACTTATTTCGCTAAGCATGATACCCTCTAGTTCCATCCATGTCGTCGCAAATGGCAAGATTTCATTTCTTTTGATGGCTGCATAGTATTCCATTGTGTATATATACCACATCTTCTTTATCCATTCGTCTGTAGATGGACATCTAGGTTCTTTCCATAGTTTGGCTATTGTAGACATTGCTGCTATAAACATTCGGGTGCATGTGCCCCTTCGGATCACTATGTTTGTATCTTTAGGGTAAATACCCAGCAGTGCAATTGCAGGGTCATAGGGTAGTTCTATTTTCAACATTTTGAGGAACCTCCATACTGTTTTCCAGAGTGGTTGCACCAGCTTGCATTCCCACCAACAGTGTAGGAGGGTTCCCCTTTCTCCGCATCCTCGCCAGCATCTGTCATTTCCTGACTTGTTAATTTTAGCCATTCTGACTGGTGTGAGGTGATATCTCATGGTGGTTTTGATTTGTATTTCCCTGATGCCGAGTGATATGGAGCACTTTTTCATGTGTGTGTTGGCCATCTGGATGTCTTCTTTGCAGAAATGTCTGTTCATGTCCCCTGCCCATTTCTTGATTGGATTATTTGTTCTTTGGGTGTTGAGTTTGCTAAGTTCTTTATAGAATTTGGACACTAGCCCTTCATCTGATATGTCATTTGCAAATATCTTCTCCCATTGTGTCAGTTGTCTTTTGGTTTTGTTCACTGTTTCCTTTGTTGTGCAAAAGCTTTTCATCTTGATAAAATCCCAAAAGTTCATTTTTGCCCTTGCTTCCCTTGCCTTTGGTGATGTTCCTAGGAAGATGTTGCTGCGGCTGACGTCGAAGAGGTTGCTGCCTGTGTTCTCCTCGAGGATTTTGATAGATTCCTTTCTCACATTGAGATCCTTCATCCATTTTGAGTCTATTTTCGTGTGTGGTGTAAGGAAATGATCCAATTTCATTTTTCTGCATGTGGCTGTCCAATTTTCCCACCACTATTTTTTGAAGAGGCTGTCTTTTTTCCATTGGACATTCTTTCCTGCTTTGTCGAAGATGAGTTGACCATAGAGTTGAGGGTCCATTTCTGGGCTCTCTATTCTGTTCCATTGATCTATGTGTCTGTTTTTGTGCCAGTACCATGCTGTCTTGATGATGACAGCTTTGTAATAGAGCTTGAAGTCCGGAATTGTGATGCCACCAACTTTGGCTTTCTTTTTCAATATTGCTGTGGCTATTCGAGGTCTTTTCTGGTTCCATATAAATTTTAGGATTATTTGTTCCATTTCTTTGAAAACAATGGATGGTACTTTGATAGGAATTGCATTAAATGTGTAGATTGCTTTAGGTAGCATAGACATTTTCACAATATTTATTCTTCCAATCCAGGAGCATGGAACATTTTTCCATTTCTTTGTGTCTTCCTCAATTTCTTTCATGAGTACTTTATAGTTTTCTGAGTATAGATTCTTAGTCTCTTTGGTTAGGTTTATTCCTAGGTATCTTATAGTTTTGGGTGCAATTGTAAATGGGATGGACTCCTTAATTTCTCTTTCTTCTGTCTTGTTGTTGGTGTAGAGAAATGCAACTGATTTCTGTGCATTGATTTTATATCCTGACACTTTACTGAATTCCTGTACAAGTTCTAGCAGTTTTGGAGTGGAGTCTTTTGGGTTTTCCACATACAGTATCATATCATCTGCGAAGAGTGATAGTTTGACTTCTTCTTTGCCGATTTGGATGCCTTTAATTTCCTTTTGTTGTCTGATTGCTGAGGCTAGGACTTCTAGTACTATGTTGAATAGCAGTGGTGATAACGGACATCCCTGCCGTGTTCCTGACCTTAGCGGAAAAGCTTTCAGTTTTTCTCCATTGAGAATGATATTTGCGGTGGGTTTTTCATAGATGGCTTTGATAATATTGAGGTATGTGCCGTCTATCCCTACACTTTGAAGAGTTTTGATCAGGAAGCGATGCTGTACTTTGTCAAATGCTTTTTCACCATCTATGGAGAGTATCATATGGTTCTTGTTCTTTCTTTTATTAATGTGTTGTATCACATTGATTGATTTGCAGATATTGAACCAGCCTTGCAGCCCTGGAATAAATCCCACTTGGTCGTGGTGAATAATCCTTTTAACGTACTGTTGAATCCTATTTTCTAGTATTTTGGCGAGAATTTTTGCATCTGTGTTCATCAAGGATATTGGTCTGTAGTTCTCTTTTTTGTTGGGATCCTTGTCTGGTTTTGGGATCAAGGTGATGCTGGCCTCATAAAATGAGTTTGGAAGTTTTCCTTCTATTGCTATTTTTTGGAACAGTTTCAGGAGAATAGGAATTAGTTCTTCTTTAAATGTTTGGTAGAATTCCCCCGGGAAGCCGTCTGGCCCTGGGCTTTTGTTTGTTTGGAGATTTTTGATGACTGTTTCAATCTCCTTACTGGTTATGGGTCTGTTCAGGCTTTCTATTTCTTCCTGGTTCAGTTGTGTAGTTTATATGTCTCTAGGAATGCATCCATTTCTTCCAGATTGTCAAATTTGTTGGCGTAGAGTTGCTCATAGTATGTTCTTATAATTGTCTGTATTTCTTTGGTGTTCGTTGTGATCTCTCCTCTTTCATTCATGATTTTATTTATTTGGGTCCTCTCTCTTTTCTTTTTGATAAGTCTGGCCAGGGGTTTATCAATCTTATTAATTCTTTCAAAGAACCAGCTCCTAGTTTCGTTGATTTGTTCTATTGTTTTTTTGGTTTCTATTTCATTGATTTCTGCTCTGATCTTTATGATTTCTCTTCTCCTGCTGGGTTTAGGGTTTCTTTCTTGTTCTTTCTCCAGCTCCTTTAGGTGTAGGGTTAGGTTGTGTACCTGAGACCTTTCTTGTTTCTTGAGAAAGGCTTGTACCGCTATATATTTTCCTCTCAGGACTGCCTTTGTTGTGTCCCACAGATTCTGAACCGTTGTGTTTTCATTATCATTTGTTTCCATAAATTTTTTCAATTCTTCTTTAATTTCCTGGTTGACCCATTCATTCTTTAGAAGGATGCTGTTTAGTCTCCATGTATTTGGGTTCTTTCCAAATTTCCTCTTGTGATTGAGTTCTAGTTTCTGAGCATTGTGGTCTGAAAATATGCAGGGAATGATCCCAATCTTTTGATACCGGTTGAGACTTGATTTAGGACCAAGAATGTGATCTATTCTGGAGAATGTTCCATGTGCACTAGAGAAGAATGTGTATTCTGTGGCTTTGGGATGAAATGTTCTGAATATATCTGTGATGTCCATCTGGTCCAGTGTGTATTTAAGGCCTTTATTTCCTTGTTGATCTTTTGCGTGGATGATCTGTCCATTTCAGTGAGAGGAATGTTAAAGTCCCCTACTATTATTGTATTATTGTTGATGTGTTTCTTTGATTTTGTTATTAATTGGTTTATATAGTTGGCTGCTCCCACGTTAGGGGCATAGATATTTAAAATTGTTAGATCTTCTTGTTGGACAGATCCTTTGAGTATGATACAGTGTCCTTCCTCATCTCTTATTATAGTCTTTGGCTTAAAATCTAATTGATCTGATATAAGGTTTGCCACTCCTGCTTTCTTCTGATGTCCATTAGCATGGTAAATTGTTTTCCACCCCCTCACCTTAAATCTGGAGTTGTCTTTGGGTTTAAACTGAGTTTCTTGTAGGCAACATATAGATGGGTTTTGTTTTTTTATCCATTCTGATACCCTGTGTCTTTTGATTGGGGCATTTAGCCCATTAACATTCAGGGTAACTATTGAGAGATATGAATTTAGTGCCATTGTATTGCCTGTAAGGTGACTGTTACTGTATATTGTCTCTGTTCCTTTCTGATCTACTACTTTTAGGGTCTCTCTTTGCTTAGAGGACCCCTTTCAATATTTCCTGTAGAGCTGGTTTGGTGTTTGCAAATTCTTTAAATTTTTTTTTGTCCTGGAAGCTTTTAATCTCTCCTTCTATTTTCAATGATAGCCTAGCTGGATATAGTATTCTTGGCTGCATATTTTTCTTGTTTAGTACTCTGAATATATCATGGCAGCTCTTTCTGGTCTGCCAGGTCTCTGTGGATAAGTATGCTGCCAATCTAATATTTTTACCATTGTATGTTACAGACTTCTTTTCCCGGGCTGCTTTCAGGATTTTCTCTTTGTCACTAAGACTTGTAAATTTTACTATTAGGTGACGGGGTGTGGACCTTTTCTTATTGATTTTGAGGGGGGTTCTCTGCACCTCCTGGATTTTGATGCTTGTTCCCTTTGCCATATTGGGGAAATTCTCTCCAATAATTCTCTCCAATATATCTTCTGCTCCCCTTTCTCTTTCTTCTTCTTCTGGAATCCCAATTATTCTAATGTTGTTTTATCTTATGGTGTCACTTATCTCTCGAATTCTCCCCTCGTGGTCCAGTAGCTGTTTTTTCCTCTTTTGCTCAGCTTTTTTATTCTCTGTCATTTGGTCTTCTATATTGCTAATTCTTTCTTCTGCCTCATTTATCCTAGCAGTCAGAGCATCCATTTTTTATTGCACCTCATTAATAGCTTTTTTGATTTCAACTTGGTTAGATTTTAGTTCTTTTATTTTTCCAGAATGGGCTTTTATATCTCCCGAGAGTGTTTCTCTAATATCTTCCATGCCTTTTTCGAGCCCGCCTAGAACCTTGAGAATTGTCATTCTGAACTCTAGACCTGACATTTTACCAATGTCTGTATTGATTAGGTCCCTAGCCTTCGGTACTGCCTCTTGTTCTTTTTTTTGTGGTGAATTTTTCTGCCTTGTCATTTTGTCCAGATAAGAGTATATGAAGGAGCAAGTAAAATACTAAAAGGGTGGCAACAACCCCAGGAAAATATGCTTTAACCAAATCAGAAGAGATCCCAAATCGTGAGGGGGGAGAAAGGGGATAAAAAGAGGTTCAGAAAGAAAAAGAAAAGAAATGAAAAGGAACAATTAAAAAATGAAAATGAATAAAGAAAAATATAAAAAAGAAAAAATATATATGTATTAGATAAAGTAGTTAAAAAACGTTAAAAAAGAAAAGGGTAAAAGTTTTAAAAAATTAGCAGAAGAAGAGAAAAAAAATTGAAAAAGCAAAATAAAAAAATTAAATTAACTGCAAAACTAAAGAATCATGGGGAGAAAGCCATGAGCTCCGTGCTTTGCTTTCTCCTCCTCCTGAATTTCACTGCTCTCCTTGGTATTGAAACTGCACTCCTTGGTAGGTGAACTTGGTCCTGGCTGGGTTTCTCATTGATATTCTGCAGGAGGGGCCTGTTGTAGTGATTCTCAAGTGTCTTTGCCCCAGGCGGAGTTGCACCGCTCTTACCCGGGGCCGGTCTGAGTAATCTGCTCGGGTTTGCTTTCGGGAGCTTTTGTTCCCTGAATGCTCTCCGTAGAGTTCCAGAGGATAGGAATGAAAATGGTGGCCTCCCAGTCTCTGGCCCAGAGGAGTGGAGAGCCCGGGGCCCCACTCCTCAGTGAGCCCTCAGAGAACAGCACCCATTTACTCCCGTCTCCCTGGCCTCCGGCCGCGCTCTGAGCTGACCGAGCCTGCGACCGATTCAAGGTAACCCCGAGCTGAGAGCTCACTTCTCGGCCCTGTCTCTGTAGCTGGCTACCCCGTTCTAATACCTGTAAGCTCTGCGACACTCAGACACCCCCGATCCTTCTGTGACCCTGCGGGACCTGAGGCCATGCTGATCCCACGTGGGCTTCACCCCAGTTTAGCCTCTGGAGCGATGTCCCTCAGTGGAACAGACTTTTAAAAGTCCTGATTTTGTGCTCCGTTGCTCCGCTGCTCGCCGGGAGCCGGCCCCTCCCCCCGCGGTCTATCTTCCTGTAGCTTTGGATTCACTTCTCCGCCAGTCCTACCTTTCAGAAAATGGTTGATTTTCTGTTTCTAGAATTGATGTTCTTCTTCTCTTTGATCTCCCGTTGGATTTGTAGGTGTTTGCAATCTTTAGATAAGCTATCTAGCTGATCTCCTGTTACCTGAAGTAGTCTCAGCCTGCTACTTCTCTGCTATCTTGACTCCTCTTCCCATCCCAAAATTTTAAAGAGAGAAAAACCTATATGTATACAAAAAATAAGTTTAAATACAATGAAGGGATAAGATATGACTATGACCATGAAAATTAAAAAAGATTTTTTTAAAAGATTTTATTTATTTATTTGACACACAGAGAGAGCAATCACCAGTAGGCAGAGAGGCAGGCAGAGAGAGAGGGAGAAGCAGGCTCTCCGCTGAGCAGAGAGCCTGATGCAGCACTTGATCCCAGGACCCTGAGATCATGACCTGAGCTGAAGGCAGAGGCTTAACCCACTGAGCCACCCAGGCGCCCCAAAAAAGATTTTTTTAAAAAAGTATTGATAACATAAAATAGTTAAAAAAAGTTTAAAATAGGAAAAAGAAAAAATTTTTAAAAATAGAATAAGGAAAAAATTTTAAAAATTTTAACTTTGAAAGACTAAAGGATTAAGGGGAAAAAGCCATGAATTCTATGTGTGGCATTTTCCTAGCTCTGAAGTTCCACAGTTCTCATTTATCAGTAAACTTGGTCTTTGCTGGATGTTCTTGCTGATCTTCTGGGCATGAGGCCTGTTGCAGTGATTCTCAAATGTCTTTGCCCGAGGCAGAATTGTGCTGCCCTTGCCAGGGGCTGGGCTATGTAATGTGCTCGGGTTTGCTCTCGGAGCTTTTGTTCCCTGAACACTTTCCGTAGAGCTCTGGAGGATGGGAATGAAAATGGCGGCCTCCCAGTCTCCGGCCCGGAGGAACCGAGAGAGCTTGGTCCCCACTCCTCAGAGCGCCCTCAGAGAAAAGTAGTCAATCCCTCCCATCTCCCTGGTCTCCGGCCATGCTCTGAGCTCACCTGGCCTATGACCAAGTGTTTCTGTCTCTGGCGCACGGCTCCGTTTGGAGTCTCCAAACCCAGCCGATTTCTGCAGCATGCTCCTGCATGAGTCTCGCAGATCTGCTGCTTGTTGTGTCCCTGCCCGAAGAGCAGTGGCCCGACTCTGCGTTGGATGACTGGTTAAGGTAATACGAGCTGAGAGCCCTCTCTTCGGCTCTGTCTCTGTAGGCAGCTTCCCATCTCTGATACCTGACAGCTCTGCCACACTCAGGCACTCCTGGTCTTTCTGTGACCCTGAGGGTCCTGAGACCACATTGGCTCCCTGAGGGCTCTACCCCTGCTTAGCCTCTGAAGTGACGTCCCTCAGTGGAACAGACTTCTGGAAGTTCCGATTTTGTGCTCCGCTGTTCCACCACTACCCGGGAACCAGCCCTTACCTCTCGCAGTCTCTCTTCTCAGATTCACTTCTCTGTACATCCTATCTTCCAGAAAGTGGTCATTTTTATGTTCCTAGAATTGCTGCTCTTCTTCTCTTCGATCTCCTTTTGAGTTTGTAGGTGTTCAGAATGGTTTGATAACGATCTGGCTGAACTCCTGGGATGGATTTTAGGTCTCCTAATTCTCTGCCATCTTGCTCCTCCCTCTCTGGTTGATTCATTTAATTTGTGATTCATTTGTTTCACACCTTCATGTGAAATATGCAAGTTTTTAGATTTTAAATTCCAATGGAGTGCCACAAAGGCTATACCCACAAGGCTAAAGAGAAACACTTACCCCTTCAAGGAAGAAAAAAACTGGACTTCCATTCCCTGAGTTTACTACGGCAGCACTTCCATACCTATGGTGTCTATGTTTCACATGCATGAGAGAAAGATTAGCAACAGTTCTTTTACTTCCTTTTCCCTCTGTGGACCCGTCTCATTATTTGTTCTCACAAACATCTGCTCTACTCAGGGCTATAAAATATGACTTGAATACCAAACCTAATGATGCTTTCATCCTGTCTAGATCCAAAATGGTTGGGTGGACCAAAAAAATAATTAGAGAAGAATATCAAACCTAGGAGGCATGAAATTTATATGACATGGTCATATGAAGAATATGCTGTAGCCTGCACCATAATAAATTGTTGTGCACTGTTATTTATTTGTTTATTAGGATTATAAAGCATTTTTATCATGACTCCCTGCCTATGTTGCAGTTCTAAACTACAGAGAACATTTTGAGTTCCAGCAAATACATCTTGTAAAAAGTTAATACAAATGGAGTCTAGCATTAGGAAATAGGAGTCTTTAAAGGAATCTGCTACTTGAATTGTTGCTATAGCCTTAGCTACTTTCTATTTTGCTCCAGTGATGGGGAGCGGGCAGATTTCAGGGTCTGCAGCATGAGGTCATGCACAGAGAGATGCTGCACCTAGTTCTTGGTCTCCCCAACACCAAACACTCTGGATCTGAAAATGTTGGAAGATAATACTAATGAAGTGGGCGGGAGGTAGAGAGGTGTATGAATACTCAGAAATTTTGGCCACATCTGTGGATCTTCACCATGGCTGAGCTTGAGAGTTATATGTGGAGCTATCTTTAACTTATCAGTATTATTATTTTTTAAATGGCTTAGTGGCATTATCCTGAATATTCAAGTTTAGTAGGTTTGGAAAGGGTCTGAGTGTTTGTGTGTTTATGAAGTTCCTTAAAAAATCATGTTTATTTGAGGCTGGAAACCACTGGTCTTACTAGTAACTGACATGAAAATTGAGTATGTCATTTGACTTTCTCCCTTTCTGACTTAATTCTTACATACATGTTCTGAATGTTAGCTCAGAACTTGAACGTATCCTCTCTTACTTCACAGCTTGGAACTGTAATATTACCACCAGAACTAGAATAAGAAGGCACAGATTCCTGGCTCCTCAGTCTCAGTAATTTGAATATTATTTGAACAGAACATGTAACTTGCCATGTCTATGATAGTGTAGGTGGTGGTTGTGGATACTTCTGATTGAACCAGAGGTGAGAGGTTACAGAGGCCAGTATTCAGTGTTTTAAAATTAATATGCCTCATACATGTTGGTCTCAAGCCCTGTGAATTTCCTCTGTGCTGCTCTGTCCCAGTTACTCCCCTGGTAACCCATTAGCCCTTCTCAGTCCAACCAGGAGAAGGTTAGATTTGACATCACCAGGAGCTTCTAGAACATCTGATTATTCCTGTGGTGGATGTCTATGTTTGATTGTTTAAAGTTACTTCTGATTATGCCTCTCGGTGTGGGACACTCTTGGATGAGTAGAAGTTCAGCAGAGCAAATTTGGGAACTAAATCAAGATTTGGGGCTTTCTTGATTAGAAGCTTTCTTTGGCTTACATTTTTGCAGAAGTGAACCTGTGAGAACAGGTCTTATGACAGCTGAATAAGTTCTTGAGCAAAAGACATGGAAAGAAATAAACAGAAGGTCTTAGGAATGTGTGCTCTCTGAAACATGTCTATGATTTTCATACTAAAATTTTAACTGTTCTTTCCCAGAGACCATTAATAACAAACATATCCATTTTTCGGTGAATTGTCTCAGGGTCTTTCAAGTGTTAATATTCCATTTGGGCATTTACAATTACATTCTGAAAGGTGTTCTGTACATCATTTTGAGATGGATTGGATTCCCCAATTCTAACGTCTTCAGAGTCACAGAGTCCCTGAGGAAGGCAAAAACCTAAGAGAATGCAGGGATGAAAATGTTTGGTCTTTGCTGTGAGCTTTTGGTCCCGAGTTCTGGGAAACTCGGCTAGAACCTTTAGAAAACCTAGGAATCTCCTTGTCCTCTTTTCCTGAGATGTATGGTAGAGCACAGTCTGAGTAGGCAACTCCTTAACTCTTTTCCCTGAGTATTACCTAGGTAGCTCTTAGTGCTCTAGGTGATGATTAAGGAGAGGGAAGATCGCTCTCCCTTCTGAGAAGGAGGAAACCTGAGTTTGTCTCACTGAATCAGTGACATGGCAAGAGAAAGATTCCAAAGCAGATGAATTTAAAATGTGGGAACTCTAAGCTACAGAAATAAAAAGAGGAACGCTGTTTTCCAGAACCTCAGAAAAAAAGTGATTCTTTCTGCTAAATCTTCAGAGCATTTCTGAGCCAGTAAATTTCCTGACCTTGGTTCTGGCCCATTCTGGGAGGGAAGTAGAGGGAAGCAGGCTTGAACTGGCTCCTAGGGCCAATATGAAGTCTTGGGCTGTTTGTACCTAAAGAAGAATACACCATTGCCACCTTCTTTACTAGGCTGCCTTCCTCCCTTACTCCCCTAAAAAATGTTAATATAATCTTATTTTTGGAATCTTTCTATGATGCCCATGTACAAAACAAATCAGCCTTGGGAAATTAATATTAGAGGGTTCATATTGGGAAATATGAATGGCTTAAATGTTAAGTACCAAGTGCTTTATGTGTACTTTTTAAATTTATTACGCAACCCCCATGAAAGAGGTAATACTAACGTCACTGAGATGCCGCATGACACAGTGCTTAGAAATATGGATTTTGGAGCTGACCTTCCTGAGTTTGAATTCTGGCTGTGTTGTTTATTACACTAGCTATGTGAGGTCAGGTGTATTTCCTAAGCTTTTTGTGCCTGCTTTTCTCATCTGTAAAGTGGGAATAAAAAGAACGGTGTCTGTTTTAAGGATTCACTGAGTTAATATCTGAATACCTAAAACTCTCAGAACACTGTGTGGAATGTAATAGACATATGGTAAAAGTTAGCAATTATTTTATTCTTTTTCAGATGAAGAAACAGGCTTGGAGAGGTGGTATAATCTGTCTAGGACCATAAGATGGCCAGTTCCACACAGGGTTCTAAGAGCCCAAAGATTGCTAAGAGCACAGTCTGGCCTTGCAGTCACAGTAAAAAGGGCCAGGGACTTTGGTCAAGGTAAACACACAGATAATCTTCTGTCTCCAGCTGTGATGCTTATCCTTTGCCATGCCGCCCTTTGGCCCCAAGAGGTTGACAGGTATGAACTGCATCCTTGGAGTCACTTTTCTTCTAGTTCTGTCAATGGGGAGCCCTAGTAGACTATCAGAAGGTAGGGGGAACAGTGCAGTAGAGGTATTTTTTTTTTCTTGATTTCCTGCCCATTTTCCTGCTTTAGGCTGGCTGCATCCCCTTGGTATATTAATAGTGGTAGATCAACAGGCTTGTCTAAAACAAGGCATGTGGCATCTCAGCTTTTGGAAGGACTAGTTTTTTGTTCTTTTTTTTTTTTTTAAGATTTTTAATGTATTTGACAGAGAGAGATCACAAGTAGGCAGAAAGACAGGCAGAGAGAGAGGGGAGGAAGCGGGAGCAGAGAGCCCTATGCTGGGCTCTATCCTAGGACCTGATCATCCCAGGACCTGAGCCAAAGGCAGAGGCTTTAACCCACTGAGCCACCCAGGTGCACCCTAGTTTTTTGTTCTTTTATAGCTGTGAGAATGTCGAAGGAATGGTGACACTTCAGCAAAGGTGACAACGGAGCAAGGAACAGACTCCCAGGGGAGGAACAGCTTGCAGGTCTTATTCTAAGACCTCTCTTACATGTTCGTGTTTCCCTCCTAACTGGGAAGAAATGTAACTCCTGGGTCTCAGCCTCTGTTAGTCATCAACTCTGGCCCTTCTCTGTATGCCTGACATGGAGTAGGGTAGGGAGTCGTGTTATTTTTCCTTAGGATGGAAGACTTTGTCATTTGACCTGGGTTCCCACAGCTCCCGTCTATGGATTTCAGATGAACTTCTGCCCCACCCTGAGTTTGGAGAATAACACAGGGTGCATCACCTATAGCGAGGGTCTTGAACTGCTTTATAGAGTCCCTTTCAAAGACATCACTGATCCAGAACGCTTATGGGGTAAGGGGTTTGCTCATTAGAGTGGGAAGTGCTGATATTTTTTTTATTCTTGGTCAATTTAGATGGATTGATACATGTTTATTAGAGCTGGTGGATTAATTTGCTTTACTGTGAAGAAGATGTATTTCTGACGGGGCCTTCTCTGAGCTAGTGCATATGAATGGTTTATGCTGCTGGCAATTGATCAATCATCCTTCATTTGGAAACTTCCAGTTTGAGGGGAAAATGAATATGATCTAAATGACCAAATTAGGATCAAAGCCTTGAAAAATGAAACGAGATAATTTAAAACTTGTCCTGCTGTGACATTAGCAAATGAGCACTTAACACCCAGAATGAGGATCAGATCAAGTGCTTTACTGAAAGGTGGTCTCAGCTAAGATACTTCATGTTTGAGTTCAGTTGCCCATTTCTGAAAGGCGATAACAATATTCATAATGTTTTTCTTCCTTTCCTGAGAAGTTGAGAACTCAGAAAAAAAATAAAACCAACATTTATTGAATGTCTGCTGTCTAGGCCTTCTATGGAATGGTAGGGAAAAAAATATATTATATTTACAGCTTTCTGGGATTTGCTTTGTCATCTGTAAAATGGAAACATTGGACTCAACAAAAAATTCTTTTTTTTTTAAGAGATTTTATTTATTTATTTGACAGACAGACATCACAGGTACGCAGAGAGGCAGGCAGAGAGAAAGGAAGGGAAGCAGCCTCCCTCCCTGCTGAGCAGAGAGCCCTATGTGGGGCTCGATCACAGGACCCTGGGATCAGGACCAGAGCCGAAGGCACAGGCTTTAACCTACTGAACCACCCAGGCGCCCCTCAACAAAAAATTCTATCAAGGTCTAAATTTGATGAAAATTATAGCTACTTGTTGGGGTGCCTGAATGACTCAGTGGGTTAAGCCTCTGCCTTTGGCTCAGGTCATGATCTCAGGGTCCTGGGATTGAGCCCCGCATCGGGCTCTCTGCTCGGCAGGGAGCCTGATTCCCCCTCTCTCTTTGCCTGCCTCTCTGCCTACTTGTGATCTCTTTCTCTCTCTGTCAAATAAATAAAACAAAAAGTCTTTAAAAATTATAGCTACTTGCTAAGTACTTACTAGATGCAGGCACTATGATAAGCATTTTCTGTATATTGTCTCATTTAATTGTCACAACTACACTGGGAAGCCTGTACTTTTTTTTTTTTTTTAACATGCATTTTGAAACTGAGGAAGTTAAAACTTAGGAACTTAGAGTAACTTTCCCAAGGATGAATGAGAGCCAGGAGAACATAAACTCTCTGACTTCAATTACTACCTTATACTTCCTCTTGACAGTCTATCCTTTACCAGGTTGTTGCTTTTGCCTTAGAGAATGCATTTGATCTGTTCCCAGAGAGCTATCTACCACTCTTCATTTTTAAAATACTTTTTAGCCAACTCCATTACCTCTAACCAGTGATGGAGGACTTTTGAGTTACTGCTTATCTAATTAATCTAGACCAGGGTATCTTTACCTCAGCCCTACTGACATTTTGGTCTGGATATTTCTTTTTGTGAAGAGTTTCTGTGTGCATTGTGAGATGTTTGGAGCCACTCTTGGCCTCCCTCACTTGTTGCCAGCAGCAGCACTCCAACTGTGACAACTATAAATGTCTCTGGCTACCTCCTCTGGGGGCAAAGTGGCTCCCAGTCAAGAACCACTAATCTAGACCATGGCTGTGGCTTGACAAGATTTTTGTTGGTTGGTTGGTTGGTTGGTTGCTTGTTTTCTTGGTATTAAGTGACTTTAGACACTTCATGATGATGAGGGGCCCCATCTAGCCATGAGTTTGTGGTTGTAGTAATCTCTTGTTTTCATATTGTTGTGATTTGCCTTACTTAGAACACATACAGTATGGAATGAGATGGAGATACTATCAGCTTCTCATGTTCTTTTATGAATTCTGTACATTAGCCTGTGAGCTATCTTATAAAGAAGTTGTATGGTTAGCAGTCAGGGTGCAGGTGTGGAGAGAGGTGCCCAGGCTCTGAGGTACAGCACCAGTGCTACTCAGCGAAGCACTTAGCCTCTTGGGGCCTCAATTTCATTACTTGCTAACTGAGGAAATTGGGCCAGATGATCTCCCAGGTCCCTGACTGCTTTAATAACTAATGATTTTATGTCCAAATGCTGAATAACTCCTGGAAAATTGATTCTTTCTGAGAATATTGTAGTTTGTGACAGTGTGACTGCTTCTTTACTTATAATGCAGCAATAAATGCCACCCTCTTACAGCACATTCTTGGATTTTTTTTTATATCCTTTCCACATATAAATCTTCACTATTATCAGTGAGATCCTGGGTGTCAGCTGCAGACAAGTCTGACCTAAAGAAATCAGGCGATTTTCCTATTGGGCTACAGCTGGCCTGATAGGATGAAAGAATCCTGCCCCAAACCAGCTTTGTGTTTGTACTGCCCAAGTTGTCTCCAGGCAGACCCCAATTCTGTGAAAAGACAAACCCAATATATTGGCTTCCCTTCAAGCACCCAGTTAGAGATGTTCTCATTTGTTCCATTTCCCCACCACAAAGATGTGAAGAAGGCGGCAACAGAGGTTGGAATACACTACAGAGATTCTGTCATATGGCCATGGAGTTCCAGGGGTTAGAGATTCTATTGAAAAATTTGTTTTTGAGACAGAAGGCTACATGGTGGCCACAAGACTATCATGGGAATGATGGTTTGTAGTTATGCAGTGTGGAGGTCTGGTGAGCAGCCAACACTTCCTACAGCATGGGTTTCTGGTAGCTGCTGCAGGGGAAGGGGAGTGCTTGTGGGCACCACAGGAAGAAAGACCATGACAGAGAGAGCCATTAGTGAAGCTAGTGGCATACTAGTGTGTCTTTGGTACACTTTGGCACACTTTGTCAAAGACCTTGTAGTGGCTCATAAAGGTATCTCAAAATCTCATGCTCAAAATTCCCCAAACTCAAATCACTGTGTACTTCCTTCTATACTATTCCTTTCTTCTGCATGCTTATCATAGTAAACAGCACTATCTTCCTCCAGGCTGCCTCAGTTAGGGTGAACTCACTCAAGCCAAGGTGAATTCCTTAATGTTTCCTTTCTTTTCCTTTCCCTACACAAAATATATTAACAAAGTCCTATCAACGTGTCCTGGCAATTTCTTTCCAAGTGGCTTACTTCTACCCATCTTCCCAAGAATACTTAGTCCATCCCACCAGCCGCTTGCTTGAGCTACCTCCCTCAACTCCTAACAACTCCCAGACCAACAGTTTTTCATTCCCCTTTGTCATCTGGACTCTATACCCACACCACAGTGATTGCCCCCAGACTCCAAATGATCACGATACTGTCAGGCTTAAAATACTGTAGCAGCTTCTCATTGCCCACAGGCCTCCTGTAATGGCTTTTAAGGTCTATCATGACCTGGCCTTGCTTATTACCCCTGATGTCATCTCTTAGCACTCCCTACCTTGTTCTCTGTGCTCCAGTCATACTGAAATGATTTCAGTACTTTTATCACATTCTGTTCCTTCTTATTTCTGAGCACTTTTCCATATTGTTCTTCCTGCCTCAGACACTATAAATGAATGCTAGCTCTTTGTGATCAGGGAGGTAGAAATATTCAGTCATGGGAAATAAAATGTTATTAGCGAAGCATTTTCTAACAGGTCATTTATCTTCTGGAAATTTTGGGTTGAGAGCATAAAAGTCCTGTGGTTTAATTTCTAAAACTTATACCTCTAGACCTTTTATTAATTTTCTTTTTCCGTCTCTCTAATCCACACATACAAAAACAAAGGAATGCCCTTGTAAATATGGGATTTTAGTTTCTCTGTTGATAATCAAGTTAAAGAAAGATTCTGAAGGAGAAAGACCTTCTCTAAACATTGCCAGTTTATACCATCTATATGTAGGGTAAATTTTTGTGCTTATATTAATGGAAAATGTTGTGCAGTGTGTAAAAATTAAAGACTAGAATCAAGTTAGAGAAAAAAGAGCAAAGCTTAGTGATGTGGCAGGTAAAAGGAATGAGGATTAAGGTGTGAGTACAAAAATCCTGTGAAAACGAGGTTTTTAAAAGAGAGTTAAATCATGCACTACTAGAATTGGAAGAAATCCTCATTTTGTTGAAGAAATGGAAGCCCAGAGAGGTTCAATATACTGGTCATCATCACACAGCAAATTAGTGGTGAAATTATTAGAATGCCATTGTGGCCAGCAGAACGGGGATTTCTTAAAACATTTTAGATCCTCCCTATCAGGTTTTTCTTTGACAATGGAGAGATGATGTATTTGTATTCTATCATTAATATGGGATGGCAGAGAGTGCTAGGGATATGTCATTTAGAAGTAATGACTTCTTATCACAGGGATCAATAGCAGCACAGAAGCATCGGGATCGAGCTCCGCTAAGCTGCTGTTGCCGGAGGGCTGTCAGCTGTGCTTTATTGGAGAGAGGATATGCACCCCCTGTCAGGCTGATTTGGTGCTTAATGTCAATAGGAAATGTGGAAAGAAATTAAAGTGTAGCTCTGAGCCGGATGGTTAAGGCCACCAGGGCAGAAAGTAGAGGAAGTAACTGCGATACAACCATCAATTTCTTTAGTTCTGAGATAATTATGGTGTCAGAGATGGCTTTGGCATGAAGGACTCAGGCTTTCTCACTGGCATGGGGAAAGGAATTATGCTTTCATAAGCCTGAGACCCTATCCAGAAGCCTGGGAGTAGAGTGGGAAATAACCATGGTTGCCTTGAACTCACGACTAACAAGTAGATTGACTGGTTGATTGATTTTAAAAGATTTTATTTATTTATTTGACAGAGAGAGAGAGAGAGAGGGAGGGAGTACAAGTAGGGGGAGCAGCAGGGAGAGGGAGAAGCAGGGAGTTCAATGTGGGGCTTGGTGCCAGGACCCTGGGATCATGACCTGAGCCAAAGGCAGAGGCTTTAACCCACTGAGCCACCCAGGTACCCCTAGAAAATGAATTCTTGACAAGTAAATCACATCTGTCCTCATTGCTTGGTTGAGAGATCCTGTAAGAACCCTACATTATCCAATCCATCCTTATTCCCCCTCCCATCTTGGTATTCCCAAGAGAATAATACCAAGGTCACTTACAACCCTGGTGGCTAGATCTTTCCAGGCCAAAAAAGTCAGGTCTCTTGTACCAAGCCTTTGGAGTGTACCAGGCCTGTCCCGTTTGACTCATGGCCCTGCTCACTAACCTTCTTTTACATTGAATATGGTTCTATTATGTGCCACTTCTTAGTTATCCAAACACCAGCAGTGGTCTGAGCTTGTTGTTTGTCTTCCTGCATGTGCTCTGTGTCCTCCATCTATCCTTGCAGTGGTTGAAATGTCCTCTTTGAGCCAGGGAGGCTGGTTGGTCATCATCAACACTCTGCCCACCAAGTATGACTGCCATGCTGCCTGGCATATGCATGGCTACATAGATGAGTCATGACCCTGTTAATGAAGCACAGGCCAGACACTCCTACCTAGGGCAACCCCTACACCCATGCTGTACCTCCTGTCCTCAAGCTCAAGCCCAAAGAGGAACCCGCAACCCAGCTCAATGGGCCCAGGACCTGCCAACCCCAAGCAGGAACCCAGAGCTGAGCTCCATGCCCAGCACAATGGCTCCAGGCCTGCCAGCTTCTAAAGGGAGTGGCTTCACCACTGTGTCCCCTTCACAATGGTGAAGGTGGAGCTAGTTCCGAGCTGACCAGGATGCCTGGGGATGGCAGGGCTTTTTGTAGAAATAATGGATTCATTTTTTCTCACCAATCTCATTTTTTCTTACTTGTATCTCTTCAGTGGGGAAACCTCAGGGTTCCTGGGAGCCAGTCTCCAGGCCCTAGGTCAGACTTGCCCTCTGTGTGTGTCCCTTTGCTTCTAGGGGGTCTCTAGTGGGGACCTCAGGAAAAATATACCTGCCTAGACCCTGACCTTGGGTTGACACCTGGTTATCTGCTCCTCTCCCATGTTCCAGATCCTGACTCAGGATGTTCTGGGGAGGTGGTGGCCAATCCCTCCAAAAGTTTTCAGGCTAAACAGAATCTAACTCCCTCTGCCTTCTGGGACACTCCCCCACCGGCCACTGCAACCCTAGCATCTGTAAAACCATCTTCACAGACTATCTAGGAGTCAGGGGTGTCAGAACCACTATTCAGGAACCAAACTTCATGATGGGACAGAGAGTAAAGGTTTGCACTATCTTTGGGAGTAGAGGGAGAAAGAGGCAAGTTCACCTGGCTTCCTCTAGACTTCCAGAAAAGCCTTTAATGCAATGAAAGCAAACTGCTTGCATCTGGTGGTGGGAGGTGGCGTAGGGGTGGGGAGCCCTGCTGTATTTCTAAGTAGGAAAATAAACATCCTTCATCTTGGGCATCACTTGGCAGACCTTGTTTCTTCCCCACTGCTAGAGTTGGCCACTTCCTACTAGTCACTGAATTTCAGAAGGAGAGGGGTGGATGGCAACAGATACAGGGGAAATGGTTGTAGTTCTCCAATGAATTGAAGTGGGTCATGTGGGATCCAGTGTCTTATCTTCTCTTTGAAAACTTTCTGTCGTCAAGATTAGTTCCTTTATTCATTACAACTAAGTTCATGAGATACAGAACATATTTTTGAGAAATCTTTTGAGTTATGCCTGCTTATACAACTGTACCACTGCCAGACAGAAAAACAGCACCAGCTTGGTGTCAGAAGGACTATGAACATTAAGGAAGAGTAGGAGATGTTGGCTGGAGTAAGGAGCAAATAACCAGGCTGTTGACTAGATCCTGAGAACTTCCTCCTCCCTGATAGGTGGGTGGTCATAATGAAGGAAGAAAAATACTTGGGAAAGAGAGTGACATGGTAGACATATAGGGATGGTTCATGTAAAACAGGTGTGACTGGTAAGGGCAGAACGAGGCATAAGCAGAGAGTCTAGGAGTATGCCCCATCTCTAAAAACTGCCAGGCATGGCATTTGATAAGATACTTATCTTTGACCCACCCCTTTATTGGATATTATTAATCAAAGCTGCTGATACCCTCAGGAAAATGAACATTATGGGAAAAAAAAAAAAAAAGGCTATCTGAACAACACAATTGTAAATAGTGGAAGATTTATACAATCTGAAGAGAAACCAGAGTATGAACAACACAATTGTAAATGAAAGTTATTTGATAATCACATAGCTTATATAACATTGAGATTATATAATAAACATAGTGAATATTCCAGAAAATATAAAAGATAGGTAAAGTAAAGCAAAAACAAACATTTGTAAGGATGAGCCAAGAGGAATTGCGAAGGGTGACAAATATAATGGTAAAAATAAAAACACCTTAGACACAATAAATAGCAGAATGAATATAACCCAGTAACCTTCTGAGAAAACATCTGGGAGGAATTAAGAAATAGAATATATGAAAGAAATGCTAAGAGAATAGAAGAGAGCTTGAGAGATCTCACAGAGTTTAAAACAGGAAAGGTAAAGAAAAAGCCACACCTGAATACACTATTCACTTAAATATTAAAAATTAAGAACACAGAATTTATTATAAGTTTCCAGAAGGACAGTTTAGGCTACCTATTAAAAAAATAAGTTTAGCTTGTCATCTGACTTCTCAACAGTGCCCATAAAATACCATAGAGTAGGGGGGCACCTGTGTGGCTCAGTTGTTAAATGTCTTCAGCTCAGGTCATGATCCCAGGGTACTGGGATTGAGCCCCGCATCAGGCTCCCTGCTCCTCGAGAAGCCCTCTTCACCCTCTGCTACTCCCCCTGCTTGTGTTCCCTCTTTCACTGTGTGTGTGTGTCTCTCTCTCTCTGTCAAATAAATAAATAAAATCTTTTAAAAAAATCTTTTTTTAAAAGATTTTATTTATTTATTTGACAGAGATCACAAGTAGGCAGAGAGGCAGGCAGAGAGAGAGGAGGAAGCAGGTTCCTTGCTGAGCAAAGAGCCAGATTCCGGAACTCGATTCCAGGACCCTGGGATCATGACCTGAGCCAAAGGCAGAGGCTTTAACCCACTGAGCCACCCAAGCGCCCCAGTGAAATCTTTTCTTAAAAAAAGTACCATAAAGTAGGGGCACCTAGGTGACTCAGTCAGTTAAGTGTCCAACTCTTGGTTTCAGCTTGGTTCATAATCTTACGGCCCTGGGATCAAGACCTGTGTTGGGCTCTGCACTCAGCCTGGATTCTGCTTGGGATTCTCTTCTCCCTCTGCCACTCATCCCATGTTCTCTCTCTCTCTCTCTCAAATAAAGAAAAACAATCTTAAAAAAAAAATACCACAGAGTAAAATTTTAATCTTATTTCATTTTTTCTTTTCTTTTTTTTTTTTTTTTAAAGATTTTATTTATTTAGTTGACAGAAAGAGATCACAAGTAGGCAGATAGGCAGGCGGGGGGCGGGGGGGCGGTGAAGCAGGCTCCACGCCGAGCAGAGAGCCAGATGCGGGGCTCGATTCCAGGACCCCGGGATCATGACCCAAGCCGAAGGCAGAGGCTTTAACCCACTGAGCCACCCAGGTGCCCCTCATTTTATTTTATTTTCAAGATTTTATTTATTTATTTGACAGAGAGAGAGCACAAGCAGAGAGAGCACAAGCAGGGAGAGAGCAGGCAGAGGAAGAAGGAGAAGCAGGCTCCCTGAAGAGCAGGGATCCTGAGGCGGGGCTTGATCCCAGTACCCTGAGATCATAACCTGAGCCGAAGGCAGACACAACCAACTGAGTTGCCCAGGCGCCCAAGAGTAAACATTTTAAAATGTTGAAGAAAAGCAACTTTGAAACTAGAATTTTATATCTCACAAAGGTATTGTTAAAATATGATGGCACAATATTTACAGGTATGTAAGACCTCAAAATATCTACAATGAAAAATAAGTTCTCTGGAAACATTTGGAGAAAGAATTTTAGCAAGGATCTAGAAGGATCTAGGAGATATATGAAAGTAAGTTGGTATATTTGGTTATCTAATTAAGCAAGGAAGCCACTTAAAGCATCAGCACTTCCATTTCTAGGTATTTATTCAAGAGAAATAAAAACATATTTCACCATAAGACTTATGCTTAAGTGTTCATAGCAGCATTATTCATAATAGCTAAAAATATAATACAAGTTCATCAAATGGGTAAATAATTTGTTGTATTCACAGAATGGAATTCTGCTCAGCAATTAAAAGAGGCAACTGCTGTTACATTCTACAACATGGATGAATCTCAAAACCATTATGCCAAGCCAAAGAAGCCAAGCATATGGTACACTTCATCATTTCATTTAAGTAACACTCTAGAAAGGAAACAAAAATCAAATCTATGATGATATAAAGTTGACCAGTGATTGTCTTGGGTTGAGTGTAGGTGTGTCTCTATCTGTGTACTTACAATTAGAGTAAGTTTCCCCCTTGAATGTCCAATATTCATATATCTTGGATTCAAAGAATAAATGGAAAATACGGAGAAAATAGCTCTTACTCAAATGAAAATAATTTTCAAAATGTTCTAGAGTTTTGAAAGTCACACTGGTAGGGTTTTGGAAGATAGTTCCATTTCCATTTGTTAGGAATATTTTTGAGCTCATGCTTTAAAATAGAATTTTTCCTGGATAGTGGTATTAAAAGGCTAGATGAGGATGCCATTAAAGCCTGTCCTTAAGTTTTCTGGGGGTTGATCTCCCACTGGTTCCTCTATAACCTAATTCTCCCATTTATAGCAGCAAGTACTAAATTACTACAAATCACACCCTTCTGTGCAAATGGAGCCATTCAGAAAAAGATGTTAATAAACTGCACACTCAAGCAAAAATGTCAAGAGAGGACGTTAGGAAACAAAACAAAATATCAGTTCTCAGTGGAAGGAAGAGCTCTAACTAAAAGGCACCTTTTGTTTAATCTTGTCTCACTTAGTTGACTAATATTCCCAAAGAGTAGTTAGCTAAAAAGACATGAATTCTAACATCATCTCAGTATCTTGGTATACAGTCCAAATTGCAGGTGAAACTTTTAAAACTTAAGAGCAATAAATTGAAAGGTTAAAATCACTAACAGTTTGGATTTTAAAAATCATTAATAATTACAACTGTACCTTTGGGGCCTCCATGACACAGATATATAAACAATATCAGACTGGCAGATTTATTGAGGGAAACAGCTCTGAAAGATAGAGAAGGAACAGGAGGAAGCACCTAAGAGTCTTCAGACCACAGTTTTTAAGTCTGACACAATAGTTAAAGGAGGGAGGGAAGGAAAAGGTTTGGGTAGCAAGAGCTTTAGCCTATACATCTTGGAGGAACTTGTGGTCAATGGAATCTCTGAGCAAAAATTGCCTGTTAGCAGAGCCTTGGGTTGGTCAGATATGGTTTAGCTCTAGTACTCTCCTGGGCTTAGTCATTGGCTGGCAGGAGCCTAGAGGGAGTGGGACTTTAGTGTGAATGCTGCCTTGGATCCATGGATCCAAATCTGTGGCTGCTGGAGGCTGTCAATTACCTGTAACTCATCCTAGAAGGCTCTTTTGAAAGATCTGAGTGGTACACCCCATGGCTACACATAATGCCCCAGACATTTAAAACTGGCTATTGTACGTGCTTCAGGAAATACTCTCAGTCAAAACCAAAGTCTGTGAAGAAACTCTTGTTAAGTCACATGGTGTGAATAGAGAGGCAGAATTTTTGTGAAGAGCCAATCAAAGAAATTTATATATTACAGAATAACATCTTTAGGAACTCGACCAGAAAACAGGGACGTGCTCAGGTATGGCGTGCTGTCTCTAGGAAAAACATGTTTAATCTAGTATAGGTGATGGAGATTCACTCAACATCTCCTCACTGTCTTGCTTGATTGTTGTTATCAAAAACCTTGAGGTTTAAATGCCATGCTAGGCGGTGGGTGTGGTTTATGAAAATGCAGTGATGTCTTTGGCATCGGCTTTTACTATTAGCTGACTAAGAACATGAAGGAAAGTGAGAATACCAGTTTGTGAAAACCTAATTAAGACAGAAGAGGATAAGAATTTATGATTATCATCCTTAAGGGCATAAGGGTTGTTATCCCCTCTCTAAAATTTGATGTCATCAGAAAGTACAGTAATTCTTAGAGATGTGAAAGCATCCATCAATTTGTTTACCGTGAGGTACTATGAAGCCTTGATCATTGTCTTTAATGGATTTCAACTTTTTGTCGGTATAAAGGAAAATTCTTTTTACTACCTTGCCTCCTTGTTGAGAATGTTAATCCATATATTTCCCTGCAAGTGTCAGCTGTACAGCTAATTAAAGGGAGGCAATGGAGCAAAAGCCCTAGAATTGGAATCCACAAAACCAAACCAAACCAAACTGACTTTAATTCCTGATCCCTCATTACCACCCGCAGTAGCATATTAAAATAGTGTTGATAAAACCCGCTTCACTTGATTGTTTTGCAGATTGAATGCAGTCATTTATATATGAATGTTGTGGCACGAGGTGGACATACAATATAGGACTTTGTTCTGTCAGTGGAGGAACAGGTGTGTTAGCCCTGGTCTTTAGATGCTGTTTCCTTGACTGTGACATTCCTCTTTTCCATTGGCTACTAAACAGTATTGGGTTGCTCCCAAAGGGGTGCAGGCCTGTGTCTGGGGTGATCAGGTAGCAAAACTGAGATGGGAAGCACTCTGAAGAAAGTCACAGAGAAGGTCTTGGGGAGTCCAACTTGTTGTATGTCGGACTAAAAATTCTGCTTATGAATAAAAATAAGAACCAAATTGTTAGGAAATAGGAGTTTGGCTTCCCATGAAAACATTCATTTTACACATGGAACAGCTTTCTAACTATATAATGAAGTATATTATGTCAAATCTGAAATCATTCTTCCTTAGTTAATGGTAGGAGAATATGCTTCTGTAATTTATTTTTGTGTTCTTTGGTGTGTCTAGCAGTTATATTGATTTGAGGTATACTGCACTTTAATTTCTTTCTGTTTAATAGAAGGAAGGAAAACATAGGTACAATAAACCACAAAATTTGTACTTATAAATATGAACTCCTAATTTTGGACTATGTCAACTAATGGCTTCCATACTGCAACTTTTTCTCTGTGCTTGGAAATCTCAGTATTTTGCTTTCTGTTATCTCATCTGCTTCTAGGATGAAGAGGGTTGCTGCAGGGAATGGCCAGCAATCCCTGTACAGACTGATGAAAGTTTACTCCAAACTTTGCTGTGAAAGAGAGAAGGTAAGGGGGTCATTGCTCAGAAACGAAGACCTTTTGCTCTTCTTTGCTCCCACTTTTATTGGTTCTTCAGAATAATCACAAATCCTTATTACTGTTTCTCACTGAATCAAGGGATCCCTTGAGTGACAAGGGATCTTACTGAAACTGGGAGGATCTGTTTATGGGAAAGATACTATATGATAATCTGCATGTTCTAGGGGTTCTGCTAAACATAGCCTAAGGGACAATGCACACATCTCTTAGGTCACGTGCTGGCTCTTTGGGCTAAGAAAGCTTCAGGGAAGGCAACTCCCCTGGACATTCTGATGGCAGAGTAGTTACACAGGCCTGGGCATTCCAAAGGCCTGTGCCCTTCTCTGAAACCTTCCCTTGCCCCCAGCGGCCTCCTTGTTACATTTTAGCAAACCAGGTATTACAGCTTAGTTCATGCTCTACATTAACCCCAACAGATTGCCTCAGAGGGGAAGAGTTTCCCATCAAAGGGACACTAAATGATGGAGATTTTGAAGGGAGGAAATTAAGCAAGAGGTGGGTGGTTGGATTAAATGAAACCCGAGCCCTTCATCTCAAACTGTCAGTCATATTAGAAAACCTACTTATGGTCATCAGAATATGCCTCGCTTCTGGCTCTTCCCAGCTAACTGTGCTTCCATCTTTCTAAACCTTTCTTCGAATGAAGCCTAGCAAACATTTATTAAATACCTCTTTTGTGCAAGACTATATAATAGCCACTTGGGGAGAGTCAAAATTAACTGTAGTGCAGAAATAATATAAAACTTTGTATCTTTTCAAATTTTTCAAAGCTTTTACAATGGAAAGTAGAAAACATACAAGAAGCACTGTTTGCAAAAACAAAGCGAGTAAAGTATACAGAATACAGTTCCTGCCCTTGAAGAGCTCATGTTTAAAGAGAGGTGGGCATTTAAGATGCTTCCTTAGAGTTTGGGAGGCTTGGGTCATTTCAACTGCTTCAAAAGCTCTCTAGCAATTCCGTGTATTACAAAAACTTATAATGCATATATATTTTATGCATCATTTTGGAGTGATACTTAAAGTGATATACTAAATGCCAAATGAATCAATTAAAATTACTTTTATCCTTTATATAGAAAATAAGTTGTATTTACTACTATGTACTAAATTGACTTACTGCTATGTACTAAATACTGTAAGAATGAAGAAATTTTTTAAGGCACAATTTGTAGATCATAGGAAATCAATTTATATTCATCCCAGTCTCCTACATTTTCTATGGTGCAGCAAATATTTCCAGTTAGAATAATAACTGTGAATCCATGAAACTTACACAGAAAGATTAAGGACATGCATTAGGAAAGGCATTGGAAGTTCTTCTAAAATAATAGGTAAAGGGAATGGGTTTTACATTTAAAACTTAGTTTACTCAAAGTTAAATGTACTGGAGCACTTTTCCCTTTAGCATTTGGAAAAATGTTGTTACAATAGATATTTTTGTTTTATTTGTATCTACCCCCCCATGTGCATCTACGTGTAGTGTTAGCAACTGGAAGTCCACGTACGACTTATAGTGACTAGTATGAAGCTTTGCAAATAGCAAATATAGTTCACTAACTGAACATTTTGTTTGCCCCTGTAATTCTTGTATATATTGGATTATCAGCCTTTTATTGAATCATACTTCACTAATTTTTTCAGCATTTGTTGAGTACATGCTGCACACTGGCATGTCAATAATGATGCTAGTTTGTCTGTAATAAGTGAAGTTGTAAGAGTGGTCATTAGTAATGTTTACAAATATTTGGGGTTGTCAACTTTTTTGGAACATGGCAGGATCTCCCTTGTTTATCTCCTTTAATGGGAGGAGTAGCCATGTAGTTTGTTTTGGCCAATGAAATGTGAGCAGAAATGTCATGTGTCACTTTCAGGTGACAGTTTTAAGATCCTAAATATGATTTGTGACACTGTCTTTCTAGGACAGAAGTGATCATGGAGGTGAACATTGGAATGGACACTGCATCAGTTCTGAGTCCCTGAATGTTAACAGGAACAGAGCTATCCCACCATCCCATGTTGGATATAAACTGTGATTCTCCAGTAAACTTGCTCGTAAGAAGCCTCTAACATTCTTTTGGTTATTGATTGTTATAGGATAACTTAGCCTACTTCATACTGAAATTAGTATTAGTCATACGGTGTCAAGAGAGAAGGTCTGACTACATGGCATTGACTTAAGGACAGGGCAGTGGAGAAATTGTTATTGGAGGCTTGAAGGGTAAGTTTTGGGTGCAAAACATTTGGTAAAACTCTTGTCTATGATAATTTGGAAGGTGGATCATATATCCAATGATTTTATAGTTCTAGGAAAAGAGGCTGGAAATAGAACATTCATAGTTTGGTTACTGTTGGCTGCATTTAACAGCATACTGCAAGAAACCTGTGAACTTAAAAAAGATCAGGCTGGCTTTCTGTCTTTTGCAATAAAAAAGGGAAATACAACTAAAGTAATTCAGGGACTTTCAGGTATGGACCCTGAAATTTTTCATAACCCCAACCAATAAAACATACAAATGAAAAGGACTTTGAACAACAAAGACTGACTGAAAGCACCTTAGGCAAGAATTAAATCAAAGGTTTAGCTGTCACAACCATTGTTTAAGCCTCTGAATGGCTTAAGGTATTTTAGAACAAAGGTTCAGTTAAGGTTGTATGACCTAAAAATTCCTTTCAAAAAGACAAAATTGCTCAAGGAAGAGACATGAAAGGTATGACTCTCTCTGAAGTTGAATTGACCCAAGTCTCCAGCAATTAATTAGAGAGGGAAAGAAGGAACAAAACAAGGGAAAGAGAAAATAAACTAGCACATTTAAGAAGTTTGTCTGAACTGTAGGTGTGGCTAGTGACGTGTGGATCTGATTTGAATCACATTGATAAGAAGTGCTTAAATATTTGATGTCAGAAAAGTTGCTAATCTAGACTAAAAGTCATCAACCATCTACAGGCAGGAAGAGTCTAGTAAAGCTGTTGTCACCTGAGAGACTTTATCTGATGTTTATTTCAGCTACAACCAAGGAGGACAGAGGAGGAGAAACACCCCCAAGAGTGGAGTCTGCAGACCCCAGAGAACAATAAACCCTGTCAGGATTTAACTTAACTTAATTTAACTTAATTTAACTTAACTCTGGGATGAGGAGTTTTCAAAAATATCTGCCTAGGGGGAGTTTGGGAAACACATTGGAAATACTTGTCTTTGAAAAATCCATTCTCTTTGTTTCTGAATGGAAGTGCTTGTTGAGGTTTTCCTGTCCCCTTTTCCACTACTGCATATTGGAGTGGGATAGGGAAATTGTCTTCTGTTTCTAGATGACAAGGAGCCACATGTGGATCTGGTATAAAACCGTACCACCATAGATCCTCCATTTTGAACTTGAGGCTAGTTTTGGATTGCATTTTTGGATTGTCTCCTTTGATGGGAAGAACTGACATGTATAACTTCTTGGCACAGGCTTTATAGACTAATGTGTGATTTTTTACATTCTTCTCCCACTGCTGCCATGATTGGAGAAGCAACCATAAAATTAAGCTTCAGTTAGCTTGTTCTTCAAATTTTTTGGACTAAATTGTGTCCCCCCTCTCCTCAAAACCTTACGTTGATACCCTAACCCCCCCACTGTGGCCATGTTTGAAGAATGAAATGAATTAAGGTTAAATGAGGTCGTTAGAGTGGGCTGTGATGTGATAGGATTCATGTCCTTAGGAGAGACACCAGAGCACTCTCCACCAAGTGAAGGCATAGAGAGAGGGTGGCCATCTGTGAGCCAGAAAGAAAGCTCTCACCACAACCAGACAGTGCTGGCACTGTGATCTCAGACTTCCAGCCTCCAGAAGTGTGAGAAAATGAGTTTCTGTTGTTCAAGCCACCTGGTCTGTGTTATTTTGTTATGGTAGCCTGAGCTGACTGACACTCTAAGTGAATACAATAAGCAAAACTTCCCATCACTCCATATTGGTTCTATATTATAAGAGTGAAATAAAGAAAAAATTTTAAAAAAAGAGTGAAATAAACCTGTTGTGACAGGCTGTTAAGATCCATATCCAACTAAGTTTTTGACATCTCTGTGTGGGTACCTCACAAGCAGCTAAGAGCTAAAATATGCAAAGCTGAAAACTTGACTTCACCCCCATGCCTTCTTATTCTCACTTTTTCCCTACATTTGCTAATAAGAGAACAACCCACCTAGTAGCTCATAGTAGAAGCCTAGGAGCATTCTTAATTCCTCGTTCTCCCTTGCCAACCATATTAAATCCATTGGCAAGTTCTATTGAATCTGCCTCCTAAAAATATCTTGAATTTACACAGGTTTCTTAATCTCCACAGCTCTCATCTTAGAACATCACCAGTATTTCTTGTATGGACTACTAGAGTAACAGGCTAATTGGTTTTTCCACTTCTACTCCTACCTTCTTCAGTATATTCTCCACAAGAAAGGAGCAAATCTTTGCAAAACAGAAGAAACAATCACTCTCATGACTAAAGACCTTCAATGACCTCCCATTATACTTAAAAAAAGATAATTAAATATGAACCACATCTACTACTTCCTCTCCTGTTTCTCTCCTTTTTGTCCACTCCAATCCATCATAGCTTTCTTTTATCGATTCCTTGAACACCAGATCTTATTAGTCACAAAAAAAGCTTTTGATTATAAATTATGATAAATAAAGATCAACATTAATAAGAATAGCAATAACTAATATTTTTTAAAGATTTATTTTAGAGTGAAAAGGAGTGGGGGAGGGGCAAAAGGAGAGGGAGGGAGAGAATCTCAAGCAGACTCCCCACTGAGCATGGGATCTGATGTGGGGTTTGACCTGACATCCTGGAGATCATGACTTGAGCCAAAACCAAGAGTTGAATGCTTCACTGAGTGTGCTACCCAGGCACCCCTACTTTTGAATACTTACTATGTACAACTCACTGTCCTCAGCATTGTACATATATTAATACTTTTAGTACTTGGAGTGAAATACAGACTGTTACTAGGTCTGTTGTATGAATGAGGAAACCAAGGCACAAAGAGAAGCTAGTAACTGTTGGATACAGGATTTTAATTCAAGTGATCTCTTCCTGTGCATAAGGTTACTTTCCTTCTTAAATAGTGCTCTCCCTCCTTGGTGTTCTCCTTTCCTTCGTGTTTCAGCCAGTTGACTTCTCTCACCATTTAATCCCCCAAGCTTAAGTGTCACCATCTGAGGAAGATCATTGTATCTAAGCAGCCCTATTTCTCCACCCCATTTTCTTCCATCTCAAGATTCTGTTTCCTTCATAATGCATATCAGCATATGTAATTATATGTTTATTGTTTATTTCTTTATTGTACACCTCAAAGGTTGGCAAACTTTTTCACTTAAGGGCCAGATAATAGATATTTTTGACGTTTTGAGTTGTTTGATCTTCATCGGGGGTGGTCAATTTAGTTATTCTAGAAAATGGGCATGGCTGTGTTCTAACAAAACTTCGTTTACGAAAAGAGATGGTGGGCCAGGTTTAACCCATGGGCTATGCCAACCCCTGACTCTTGCCAACCCTCCATTATACTGTATATGCTATTAATTTTGGAAATCTTGACTACTTTCTTTATCAAGCATCTGCAGTGGCCAACATAGAACCTGAAATGAATGGCAGTACAGCATTTCACTATCCTTTTTTAAAGGGCAACATTGTCTCACTTCTACACTCACAAAATCCACATTAACATTTCATCTTATTTTAATTTAGAAACAATGTGACTTATCAATATGAAGAGGGGGGCATGGAGCAGTTTATAGAAAAAGGAAGGAGAGAAAGAGCCCTAGAAAATTCATCAAGATGTGGTGTCAACATCTCCTCTTATCTACATTAAAAAAGAAGTTGCATTAGTCGTTAGCAGCTGAATCTTTTCTTCTGAAGAGAATTGAAGTGGATTCCCTTATGACTGCATATTTTGTTTTGTTTTGTTTTGTTTTATTAGAACCCTTTCTAGCCTAGAGATTTTCCTTTTATCGGCATTTATTCAGTTTTGGACAAGTGAAAATCAATGACTCATTTTGCACCTGGGAGGGACAGGGTGGTACACACATCTGGGTAGGGTGGTAGGATTTAGAGTATGGATGAGTTCTCTGAAGAAGCAGAGTACAATAGAATGTGTTTAATGACATCATGTTCTGATCCTTCCTTGTCATCTTTCACTGATGTGTCACTAATGGATTTGCTGGATAATCTTCCACTTCCTATGGTAAAGATGTTCTAAGAATGCATGACCTCTGTTGGCAGTTTTTTATGTCTTATGTTAATATAAATCTGCTTTTAAATATTCAGACACCATGGAGGGGCAACTAGAGAGCTAGAAACAATTCCAAGTTCATTAATCTTGTACATTTAAAGCATTGTTTTTTGAGGGTTTTATTTGTTTGTTTGTTTGGTTTTGTTTTTAAAGAGAATTGCTTGACTTGAAAAACTTGGCAAAAGTTTAATCATGATATAAAGAAACTACCATGTGAAAGGGTTTAAGGGTAAATGGGAAGCATCTTTCATAATAATCCCCAGCATTTTGTAACTGAAACACATTTCTGATTGTCTCAGTTGGAAAAATCTTTCCCCCCATTTTCTTAAAAATGGTTTAACTTATATATTCTTAATTTACAAGTGGGTAAAGTTAACTTTATTTAGGTAACTTTGTAAACTCCTTCTGTCTCAGATGAAATTAAGCCAGAGTGACAAATTAGGTGTTGATACTGGGATGTTGATATCTGGGATAATCTCCGATCGATATGTGAGGGAAATAAGGAACAGATGACTCCCCTAACCTCCAAGGCAGATTCTGGCTTGGCAAACATCTTAGCTCATTTGGTGTGCTATAACAAAATATTGTAGCCTGAGTGGCTTATAAACAACAAAATCTACGTTTCATAGTTCTGGAGGCTGGAAAGTCCAAGACCAAGGCACCAACAGATTCTGTGTGTGGCAGACACTTGCTTTCTGGTTCATAAATAGCCTTCTTGCTGCCCTCACCTGGAGGAAAAAGCTAGATCTCCAAGATCTCCTTTATATGGCACCAGTCCCCATTTTGAGGGCTCTGCCTCCTGACTTAATTACCTCCCAAAGGCCCTACCTCCCAATACCATCATGATGGAGTCAGGATTTCAACATAATGTGCTTGGGGAAAGTGGAGAGACGGTATGTGCACTTCAAAGAGTCTTGCCTTGAAAGATGAGCTATTCTGAGTTTTTGCTGATAAAAAATCAGGAGAAAAAAGTGAAGGAGAAGAACCATGTAAGATGAACTTGCAAGATTAGTTTGGGGGAGAGTAGGAGAGTCGGCTGAAGGGGAAGCAAAGTATTTATGGGACCTGGGTGGGTAAAGAAGGGAAGACGCGGTTTTAAAAGCATAGGTCTGATCACTGTAGATCTGTAATTTTTTTTTAAGATTGTATTTATTTATTTGACAGACAGAGATCACAAGTTGGCAGAGAGGCAGGCAGAGAAAGAGGGGGAAGCAGGCTCCCTTCTGAGCAGAGAGCCCAACGCAGGGCCTGATCCCAGGACCCCAAGATCATGACCCGAGCTGAAGGCAGAGGCCCAACCCACTGAACCACCCAGGCGCCCCAGATCTGTAATATTTTTAAGAAATCACAAGTAAAATATTGGGTTATTTTAAAGCTATTTTCTGCTTGCTGGAACTTTCTCTCTGAGCAATATGCTGTTCTGTGTCATGATATGGTGTGCATGAATGCCGTAAGCATTGCAGATCTGTAAGCTTTGTAAGCATTACCTTCATAAGTTTTAAGGCCACCTCCTCTTCTTGCATCCTTCCCATCATCTATGTTGGATGCTACATTCATGACAGGATACAACCATTGTCCTTTTGGACACATTCCAGAAGTGTTCTAGGTATATTTCATCCATAGTCAAAAAATTCTGATGTAGGGCGCCTGGGTGGCTCAGTGGGTTAAGCCGCTGCCTTCGGCTCAGGTCATGATCTCAGGGTCCTGGGATCGAGTCCCGCATCGGGCTCTCTGCTCGGCAGGGAGCCTGCTTCCCTCTCTCTCTCTCTCTGCCTGCCTCTCTGTCTACTTCTGATCTCTCTCTGTCAAATAAATAAATAAAATCTTTAAAAAAAAATTCTGATGTAATCTGGAAAACAGAATGGAAAAAAAAAGCGCTTTCATTTATGGGAAAACTGTACAAATTGTAAAACTATGTTTGACACAATTCTTCACTTTATGTAGTGGATTTCAGACGGAGTGATGTTTTTAAGTTTCTGATATGTTTTTTTTGTCTTTCTGAGTGAAAATATTTGGTTCATAAAATCTAGACTACACATTGGATATTACTCTAAATACTGATTGAGAAAACACTTGTAACATATGCTGAGGAACTGTAATATTGATCATAGTTTGAATTCAAATGGCTTTAGAAATATTGTGAATGGCTTTCTTGTGATTTCTTTATCAAGACCCTCTCTCTCACTTTCCTTATTTTCCTCTTAGAAGGCTTCCTTTTATACTAAAGGGAATTACTCAAAAGCAACAATAAACAATGTTGCCAGTTAGACTCAAAGGCAGCAACAAACAATGGATGTGGAACCAGGAGCCATTACCATTGGTTTGATGGATATCAACAATAATTGTCTAGGTCAGAAAGGAACTTAGTGTGCAGACACAACATGTTCAGTTCAGTCCTGGTGGATCTTGTGGTTTTCAAGCCCCCACCTCATTACATTAGAGTGGAATAGGCATTAGAGCCTGTCAATAAAATCACTAAAAAATTGAAGAGTTTAAACACTTGCAGCAGGAAATATAACCCTTGCCAACTTTCATCTCTGTATGAAACATAATGGAGGAAAGTGACACTAGCCATTGAGTTTAGCATCAGTTTCTTCTGAGTTGCAAATTAAAAAGCCATGTTTCTAGCATATTCTGTATTGGTCAGACACTTGTAAGAGATACTCTGTCCAAATTGTGGCTGATATACAGAAGGTTATAGAGAGGTTGTTCTCAATGGAGAAATGAAGATGTCTCAAATGCTTTTCTGATTCTGACATTATGTGGATCTCAGAGATGGTGAGAATTACTTATGTGTTAGGCAAGAAGTCTTTGATTTAGATGTATTTTCCAAATGAAAAACTAAGACGCAATAGCTCCAAGGTCTTTGATGCCTTTTTCAGGTGATGCAAGATCTAAGAGATACTTTACGTGGCAAAAACTTAAAACTGGTAATTGAGAGGGACTGTGGAAAAGAGTTTCTGAAATTAGAATTCATCTAGGTAATTCAGGGGATATGATAAATGCGCCTCTCTGAAGCAGTACTGTATTCTATTTGTACTGTACTGGAGTGATCTGTTCTGTACTGAGTGAAAGATTGTGCCTGGAGGCTCAAATATTTCTCACTAGTCAAATGCCATAACTACTTTTTCTGCCTAAAGAACCTGAAATTTCCACTTGTTGACTCATGGATGCACTAGCAGGGGCTCTTTTTCTTCTAAGGTCTTATTCAAAGTTGTGCACGTTAGAGAACTTTCTGGGGCTTTTCCCTTTGGCCCAGTTTAGAATACCAGATCCAACCTTAGTTCCTGAAGGGGCGGGGACAAGTACAGAAGAGAACAGCAGGGAGGAAAGAAGCTGAGGAGCCACAAGTCCATCTGTAGGTGGATATTATTACCATAGCTCTCTAGACCAGGGAGAGTAGCCACAGTCCTTGGCACCTAAGAGACTTTGGGGGACTCCAGGAATAATAAGGATGTTGGTGGTGCCTGAAGAACAGGGTAGTTGACAAGGTGAGGTGAGACAGAAGTCCTTAAATTTAGGCTTGAGGTAGTTCAGAAGGGCCTCACAAGGCAATGATCAAATTTATGTTTTAGATACATAATTCTGATTAGCAGAGTTTTGGGGGGTGGACCAGCTAGGGAGGGCCTTAGATCATTTGGGGGGGGGGTAAAAATTCATGTGAGAGGGCCTGAACAAAGTCAATGTTAGTGGAGATGGGAAAGATAGATTTTCTTCAAGTTTTGAGGGAGAAATAACAAGGATCAGATGGGCAATATGGTTTCAACAACTGCAGTTTTCTCTAACAAGTTGGGCAATGTAGGGAGGACACAGTATGCAAGCACAGACATTTACAAAATATAGTTTCTACTTCAACTATAGTTTCCACTTCAGGCTAAGATGGAAAAAGAAATCACCCAAGAACGGAAAAATGGTTTGGCTCTTTGTAGACCAGTGGTTCTCAACTTTAGAGAGCATCAGACTAACCTGGAGGCTTATTAAAACACAGATTATTAGGCTCCATCTGCAGAATTTCTGATCTGGTGAGTGTAGGGTGGGATCTGAGGATCCACATTTTAAACTAGTGTCAAGGTGATGCTGATGCCACTTCTCTGGGGGGACCGCACTTTAAGAACCACTATCCTAGATCACTCTTAAATAGAAATTTTCGATACATCCCTTCCAGCAGAGGTGATAGATCATGATCCGTAGTGACTGAGGGAGTTAGAAAAATAAATAGATGGAACTTATTCCCATTTGTCCAATACATTTTTCCCCAGGACCTTTTAAGTTAGCCTAGATCATAAGTTATTTTAGATTGTATGGCCTGGTCCTGTTTTTGTAAGATCACCCTTAATTTCTTCCTATCTAAATCCCAAGGCATTGGCCTCTGTGATTCTCAAGGAGTAAAGTCATTTAATCTTTGCCTTGTAAATTATCAGGCGACATTTCCAAGCCATAGATTTCAGCAGTAATTTCATAAATCTATGTCTGGAACATTTATAATTATAAGTATTTAAGAACGATAAGGTTTATCTAATATCAGCAGCTTTTGTCACATCTATCATTGTAGGTCACAAGCCCAGAAATATACTATTCCCATTGAAATGTGGTTCCTTTTCTCTTAATATTCACTGTAGGACAAATAAAATTTTTAAAACGTGGTGTCTTCCGTGGAGTTGAGAAAAGAACCAAAAGAAATATGGAAGTAATGATAGTGTTAACAATGGAGCAGATTTCATGACTGAAAAGCATTAATTCCCTTAATACCTGTTTCAGGGGAAGTAAGATAGAAGAAACATGCATATGTGTGTTCCCTTAAACAATCAGAGACATTTGAGGATGAGAGAAAAGAAACTTACTAGGAAATGGACTAATAGTGTTGGTAAAGAGATTTGTTATGGAGGCTGCTGTAACTAGAACAATAAGACAAGCTTGAACTTGGGACCTGGGATGTTTCTTATGTGGAAGGAATCTGTGTTGCTTGGGGATGCAAATATGTCATACATTTCTTCCCTTGTGAATTGTACTGATAAAAGGCATGGCATTTCTGAAAATCTTGCATTTTCATATTTTCCTTCGGACCTGGATTACCTTTTTTTTGGATTAACTTTTTCAACTCTCTTCCTAGCTTTTGAGTTTTTGTTTTCCCACTAGCTGACCATCTCCATGACGGTCCGCCTCTTCCAACACTCACATTTCCTTCTTGCCTCTGACTCCTCTGAGCTTCATGGAAACAATGCAACCCACTTTAAAACCTGGTTCTTCAGTCCTCATTGAGATGTATTTTCCACTTACTTGTTAGAGGAATTAGCCTTGTGGGAAGAATGATTGAAAAAAGCTTTTAAAACACTTGCTCCTTTACAATTGCTTAGAAAAGTTCCAATTTTGTGACTCCTGGCTTTCAATCCAAGTACTCCAGCAGAGAGCCATGCAAAGGAAGTGCTCAGTAAGAATAGCTGATCTGTCATTGTCCCTCAAATACACCTTCCATTGAGCCGGAAGGATTTGCTGGTACATGAAATAGAATTGTCACAACTAGGTAATAAGAGCTATTCAGTGGGTTTGGTTACCATAGCAGTCAGTTTGCCACAGAACCATTCCTATAAATTTAGACCCTAACCTCCATATTCTAGGGAAATGGTTTCTCAATTGAAGAATATAGTCTGTTGAATAAAAATATGCTTAACAATGCTTGTCTTGATGTAATTGTTCTTTAGGTCAGCAATTTCTTTGTCTATGGACAAAAGCTCTGGCCTCTCTCTTTTCCAAAATGTACATATGCATGGGATGTAAAATTGTTTACAATTTTGTGAAGCTTGGAGATCACAGGTAAAAAGCCTCTGGTAACCTTCTTGGATGACTGAATAACATTTATCATCCTTTGAAATTCCAAGGTTTTTAAATAGAAGGTACCTATTTGTGTATTGTCTCCTATGTCTCATAAAAATGAGAGAAATAAACATATTTATTTTTTGCCCTAATTTTTTTTTTAATTGAAAAAATGAAAGCTAGGGCAACTTCCATTATGTTGTGAAGGAATTGGTTTAATCTTAAACCATGATTTTCATTTCTTGTAAGAGTTCCCTGGAAAAACTTAAAATAGAAACAAAGTGTATATACGTGTATTTTCCCACTCGGCAAATTTGTTACAGAACCCAAGTCATTCATCAGTCTGTCACAGAGTCAATAGAATCCTTCTGGTAGAGAGTCTTGCCTGTAGGTGTTCTGTGTAATTCTTGGAATAAAGGATTAGTTGAACCCAGAGGAGCTAATGTTGGTCACATGGTGAGTCAGAGCATTTCTGACATGTGCCTCTCCTCTCTAAGGTCATTGTTCACTTCTTCCCAGTCAGATCATGTGAATTCTTCTTAATTTCCCATTGATCATATTCTCCAGTAGATCATACAGAGCTGATTACATTCTCCCTTTATTATTTCCTGGGGCCTTTCTGTATCACAGTGCTGATTTTAATATCAGCTGCACACTGCAATCACCTGGGGAGCTTTAAAAACTATTCATTCTTGGATGGTTTTCACCCCTAGAGATCCTGATTAATTAGTCTGAGGTGCAATCTTAATATTGGGATTTTTTTCATTCAGTATTTTTTAATAGCTTTATTGAGGTCTAATTGACATACAATGGATAGTATACACTTATGTGTACAGTTTGATAAGCTTGACATACGTAGGTTTTCATATGAGTGGGATAATACAATTTGTCTTTATTGTCTGGCTGTGTTCACTCAGAGTAATTATGTTTAGATTTGTATATATTATTTATTGCATATGTCAATTATTCATTTCTTTATATTGCAAATTAGTATCCCATTGCACAAATATAGCACAAAGTGTCTATCCTTTTATCTGTTGATATGTCTTTGAGATGTTGCCAGTTTGGGGTTATTACATATTAAAAAAATGCTATGAACATTCAGGTATAAGACTGTGTGGACATATACTTTCATTTCTCGTGGAGTGGGATGGCTAGATCATATAATAGGTGTATGTTTATCCTTTTTTTTTCTTTTTAAAGAACTACTTTCCAAAAGTGGTTGGACTATTTTGCATTTCTACCAGCAGGATAAGAGACGTCTAGTTCTTATGCATCCTTGCGAACACTTTATAGGATTAGTCTTTTTCTTTTTCTCTTTAACTGTAGCTGTTCTAATAAGGGTGTAGTGGGATCTCACAGTGCTTTAAATTTGCAATTTTCTAATGGTTAGCAGTTTTGAGGGGGTTCTCACATGCTAACCTGCCATTTGTATATATTCTGTGGAGAAATATTTGTTTATATGTGCACATTTTTTAGGTTGTTTGCTTTCTTTTCTTTGAGTGTGAGAGTTCTTTATGTCTTTTATCAGATGTATGATTTTCCAACATTTTCTCCAATCTGAATTGACTCATAATAAGTTCTTGTTGAAGAGTACAAGTGTTCAACTTTGAGAGGTTAATTTTTTCATTTAGGGATCATGCTTTGACATTATATCTAAGAAATAACTGCTTAGCACAAGAATAAAGATTTTTCCCACTAAACTGCTTCTGAACCTTTGTCAAAAACTGTTTGTCGGGGCGCCTGGGTGGCTCAGTGGGTTAAGCCGCTGCCTTCGGCTCAGGTCATGATCCCAGGTCCTGGGTTCGAGCCCCATATCGGGCTTTCTGCTCAGCAGGGAGCCTGCTTCCTCCTCTCTCTCTGCCTGCCTCTCTGCTTACTTGTGATTTCTCTCTGTCAAATAAATAAATAAAATCTTTAAAAAAAAAACTGTTTGTCTATATATATCTATTTTTGTATTCTCTATTATTCTCCATTGATCTATTTTTCTACCTTTATATCAGTATCACATTGCTTAGATTCCCAAAACTTAATTATAAGTCTTAAAATCAGGTAGTCAATTATTGCGCCAACTTTTCTATTTTAGATCCTTTTTCTCTAAGTAGTTTTGCTATTCTAGGTCCTTTTATTTATATATGAATTTCAGCATGAGGTGCTAAATTCTACAGAAACCCCACTGGGATTCTGATTTTGATCACCTCATTATCACTGGGTGATTCGTTAAAATCCTTTATTTCTACATCTCCACTGCTCTGACACCACCCCTTTCCTGATGGGCATGGGGTGGAAATCCAGACCCCTAAATGACCAGCAGTGATCCTGCCTGGGGAGCGGTCTTGTTACTGCCTCGCAGGGATCAAGTCCACTTTAGAAAGCTGGAGTAGTTAGGTCTCCTTAGGCTGCCTCTTTCTTGGTCCTTTGGCTAGAGAGATGACACTCTTTTTTTTTTTTTTTTTTTTTTTGATGGATGCCTTACTGTTTTTTTCTGTGCCCTTTGGCAATTGCCACTAGCCTCTTTCTTTCTTTTTTTCTTTCTTTCTTTCCTTCCTTCCTTCCTTCCTTCCTTCTAAGATTTTGTTTATTCATTTTGAGAGAGACAGAGAAAGCACAAGCAGGGGGAAAGAGAGAGGGAGAAGCAGGCTCCCCACTGAGCAAGGAGACCCATGTGGGATTCCATCCCAGGACCCTGAGACCATGACCTTAGCCCAAAGGCAGCCGCTTAACTGACTGAGCCACCCAGGTGCCCTTAGATATCTATCTTAAATAAAAATATCCATCTGGTCATACACTAGTTATATTTATTTTTAATATTATATATATATATATATATATATATATATATATATATATATATATATATATTTTAGTACGTATTGAAATAAGCGTATAACTATTACAAGAATAGCTGGTCTGTATCTCAGCCAAAATCCTTTCCAGAATCTTGGGGCTCTGTAGGCCACACTTTGGAGCATGAAGGGCTCTGATGGACTATTATTGCAGGCATAGATCTAATCCTGGGTCAAAGGGTCGAGAAGGCTCTTTCTTGCAATTGCAAGGTTAAAAAAAGTTTTGGCTAAAGGGCTACATTTCTCTTCTCCAGGGTGATAGCTTTCTCCATGTCCCAGGTGATCCTAGACTAGCCTTTCAGTGAGCCTTGTTATTAATCCAGGGTTAGGCTTTACAAAAAAATTGTCTCATTAAATAGAAACTTACTTCTTGTTATTGGACCAGCTCAGCGTGATCCAAGACTTAGAGAAGACAAACTTATCCCTTAGTACAATACATCAAGACTTTTTTTTTAAAGGTAGCTAACTGTAGTTTAGTTGCTATATATACTTGCAAATATGTTGTAAAGTCCTGGTTCATACTTCCAGCAATTTGAAGAAGAATTTAGATTTTTCCCAGTGATGAGTCCATCGGATGTTGGGAAAAAAGGTCCCATCTAGGGAAATAAGCTTTATTATGCATGCTGAAATGATGGCAACGGAATCGAATAAAAACCCAAATTTGATCCACAAAAGAAACTTGGCTCATCTGGAAAAAATGCAAACCTTTACAAAAGAATCCTCTAATGACCCCTGAGCAGGGGAACTGTTGCAGGAGAATGGCACAGCAGTGGGATTGCTTGTCCATTTAGAGGAGCGCCATCTCATGGACTTATACGCAGAGAACACCCTTCCGAAGAAACCCATGTCACATCTGTTCTCTGCTGGGAGACTGTAATTGGTGACTAATTGCATGCAAGGTGTTTTCTCTCTCCCGTGACCTTTCTATGCCAGTCACTGGTCATTTCCTGCCAGGGGTTGCAACAGGGCACATTTAGGCAGAAAGTGTTTTTCCTTTATAGACACAAAGCGCTCTCCTGGCATCTTGAAATGTCTCTCATTTGTAATATGAAGTGAATTGCTTTATGATGGAAGTATTTGGAAAGGAGAGGGAAGCACTTTTAGACCAACTTTTAGTAACAGAAAATTGGCCACCTTCTTGGCTATGGATATCACCATCTATACGTGGATTGCTGTGGCCAGAGTATCCGAGGGCCTTCGTTTTCCTATCCTACTGTACGAATAGTCAATATCAAACACTGAAGCAGAAGCTGAAGGCCAACAGGGCCTGTTTGGGCCTTAAGGAGGAGGGTAGCAGATGGAGGAGGGTCAGTAAAATATCCTCCAGACTGAGAAGACTTGGAGACCTAGAAAGGATGAAACCCCTCCACCCCATTTACACAGAGTTTTTTTTCAGGGTTACTTAGTGACGGGAGGATGGGGCAATAAACCATCTAGGCACTACAGAGCTATTGACCCCTTATTGTCCACCAAACCTGGACATGGCTTGTATAGAGCGAGGGACATTGTGGCAAGGTCAGAGGGTAGTTATCTAAAGTGGAGCCTTCTGTATACCATTTTAGACAAGCTCAGAACAAGCCTTCCCATGCTCCTGTGGCATATAGTAACCTCCATGGACCCTGAAACACATAGCCCCAGCAAGGTCACTGCATGGGCCTGCACAAGATGGAGGGCCAAGATGGAGCCAGCGCTGTCAGCACTTGGACGAGGAGAAAGCTGCTGTTTTCCAGAACTGATTCACAGGAGACCTGCTCCTTTGGGGTTTTACTTTCATCTGAAAGGTAAAAGTAGCTCTTTCTGCTTCTGAAGCTGGATAATAAGATTGCAGAGAATAATGGCTTTCTTCCTCTCATGCCAACATTAGAGCAATTCGAAATTATTGTGTTAGGCCTAAGTACCAAAAGTAATGTTTTCTGTTGCTGCTTAACGCTTTTGCCAAAAAAGGGAGCTCCAGAAGGTAAGTACAGAGATTGAGCACACAATTTGAAATCAAGAAGAAGGAAAGTCTTGAGACATACTTGGAAGTCACTTGTGACAGTTTAGATTTTTAATTTTAATTGGTAGCAGGCTGATTCTACATTTGTTGAAGGCTGTCAGTATGCTGGCCATGTTTCTGTTTTTTATTTCGAACACATATTTTGATTATATAGAGAGCTTAGAACATGCATGCCAATATGCCTTCTTATTTTTCTCTTGCACAGTTCTGACAGGATATTAGAAGTTCATTTGTCATTTAATTGTAACTTTTATTGCTGATTAAAGACTTTTAATAATTTTATTATTTAAAATCATAAATGTATCATATGCATATTATAAAAACAGGCACATGCAAATATGTTCTAAAAAAAAAGTGAATAACCCCTCTACCCCAGCCCCTCTCCTCATCCTTTTGAGGTAACTAATATTTACATCCTGTTAAGTGCCTTTCTACATTGTTCTGTGGACTTCTCTAAGAATAGACATACATGTACAGATGTGTATACTTATATATTCCATATCTCTGCCTCTCTTAAACTGGTATGATACTCTGTGCATGGAGCAAATGTAATTACTTGCCTACTCAAGGCCTATTTTCACATGTCATCTTCAATATGCTTTAATAAATAGCTGTATCCCTGGGAATCCCTCATTCCCTTGATAAAATGGAAAGTGGCTTCAAGTCTCATCCATTTTCTTCATTGGACTTGAAGTCTAGGGTCTTCAGGTGATGGGCAGTCCTCTCCATTAAGTCTTCTTGAAACTCTCTGTAGTCCAGGCGACTACAGAAAAGTGTATTATTTATCTCAACACACTCAGTGCACCATAGTGATAAATGAACAGAATAACTACAATAAAATTTTCTATTTGTAAAGGGGAAGATGGGGAAACAACACACATGTCCCATCCTCCTGGACAAAAAAAGTGAGTTTGCTCTCCCCAGGGAGTGTAGTATTTTTGTTTGCTTTTGGTCGGCAATGTATAAGAATTAGGTTCTATTTTCTGAGGAAAACTTCCCTGCCTACATATGTGTGTGTATGTGTGTGTGTTTATGATTAGCTTTAGAAATACCCTTTCAACGGATGCATAACTTTACCAACTTCTTCCTTTAGGTTCTAAATCCAGGACCTGGTGGTTGCTTTGGGTTTGATTAGTTGCAGATTATAACAGTCCAGATTTGAGGTAGCTCTGGCAATGCAGACCCCATGAAATGTAATGTACTTCATTTTAAATACTTCTGCTGGCTAATGATCAGAAAAAAGCCCTTGGATTCTGGGAACTTGGGATATCTGGCACAGGTCCCTTAGTTTAATAGATTTAGTGTTCAAGAAATTTAAACCCATACCTCTTCACCATCTGGTTTTTGCCACCAGACTTGACCCCTCTTTGAAGAAGAGAACTCGCTACGTTGACCCCTTTTTGAAGAAGAAAACCCACCATGTGCCTATAGGAATTTCTTGGAAGCTTTGGCTTTTTCCTTCCTAGGTTTATATTCTACTAAAATTGCATCCTCCCCCTCAGCTCTCAGATGGGGTCACCTTCAGCCCAACCTTCAGCCTTTCTAAAGAAAGGCATTACTCGAGACAGTAAGAAGTCTCTCACTTAAGAATTCTCAAGGTCATCCTGATTTTTCTTGATTTTAAAACACTTGTAAGTACTTTGTAGCCACATAGCAAATTTTACCAACTTCCAATTTTATAATCAAAGAATTCTCACCGCCGTAAGCCCTATCTTCATCCCTCAGGCAAAGACAAATATGAGCACCTTTTTCCTGCGATGACATTCGGAGTCAGTCAGTGTTCTTAGCAGCAAGCAACAGAAGATGGCTTTTGCTGATTCAAGAACTGAAAAAAAAAAAATTAGGACAGTCGTTCACAGAATCTCTGGGAGAACTGAAGAAATGAACTTGGAGGTTAGGACTTTGTCAGGAAGAATGCCTAGTCACTTTGCTGGACTGGTCCAGCTGCTGGTCAGGATAGATTGCCCTGGATGGCATTGAAAATTGGATGCTTCTGTGGACATTGCTTCCTCCCCTCCTGCCGGTAATGCAGACTTACTGCAACCAGCACCCTTACCTGAGTAGACTGGCCTTTGTCTTGCTTCACTGTGTGTGTGCATGTGTAAGAATGAGGGTGTGTAATAGAGAGGAGAGAAGATTTTAACAATACAGATATCATGCAATTCCTTAAAAGCTCAATAATTTTCCTTCTTTTTGAAAAATAATTTTCTTAAATATATCCTATGCTGTACCTTTAGCCCTCTGTGATGGCTAATGGTATGTGTCCCCTTGGCTGGGATATGGTGCCCACTTGTTTGTTCAAACACTAGGTGTGGCTGTGCAGGTATTTTTAATATATGACTAACATTTAAATCAGTAAACTTTGAATAAAGCAGATACTTTCCATCATGTGGGTGTTCCTCAATCAGTAGTTGAAAGGCTTAAGAGCAAACACTGAGATTTCATGAAGAAGGAATTCTGCCTGCAGACTGCAATGTTAGAAACCCTGCCTGAATTTCTAGCCTGCAGATTTCATACTCAAATTGGCAACATCAACTCTTCCTTGAGTTTCCAGGCTGCCAGGCTGCTTAAGGAATTTCAGACTTGCCAGCCTCCACAACTGCATGAACCCATTCCTTAAAATCTCTCTCTCTTTCATTCTATCTATCTATTGGTCCTGCTACTTGGGGAAACCATAATATATACCCACTTAGCATGATATGAAGCATTACAGGTTGTTCACTCTTTTCCTAACTTTTTGCTTTGATAACATTTTGAAACACAAAAATATGCAAAATATACACAATGAATTATATAGTTTTACCTAGATTTACTAACTTGTAGTGTATGTATATGTTTATATATACTAAGAGTTTTTTTCTGAACTACTTGAGAATGAGTGGCAGACTCGAAAATACTTCAGCTTGTACCTCTTTCAGCCCTAAATATTTCTTCCTGCCTCTCCGAGGAATACTTATTAGTCACCATGTATGCAGATCAAATTCAGGAAATGAAACATTAATATAAAGCAAGTATCTAATATACTTTATAATTTATAATAATACCTAATAATTTCACCACTGTCTCAAGATTGTTTACAGCAGTTTTTCAAAAATCTAAGATTCAATCCAGAATCACAAAGTATATTCAGTTGTCATAACCTTTTAGTTTCTTTGTCATATTCTTGTAGTTTCTTTAATCTGAAATAAGGCTTAGGCATTTATTCATCTATTATGACACTGGCATTTTTTTTTTTTAAGAATTTATTCATTTGACAGACAGAGATCACAAGTAGGCAGAGAGGCAGGCAGAGAGAGAGAGGAAGGGAAGCAGGCTCCCCGCTGAGCATCGAGCCCGACGCGGGGCTTGATCCCAGGACCCTGAGATCATGACCTGAGTGGAAGGCAGAGGCTTAACCCACTGAGCCACCCAGGCGCCCTGAACACTGGCATTTTGAAGAGTAAAGATCTCTTGTTTTGGAGAATGTCATCCAAGTTGGATTTTTCTGATTTTTTCCTCACAATTAAATTGAAATTATGCATTTTTGGCTAGAGCGCTACACACACAATGTTAGTTTCTATTCATTGTATTACCTTAGGAGGCATGTGACATCCTTTGCCCCCATTACTGGTGATAACTTTGATTTCTGTTAACATGGGAGAGAAAAACTTTAAACAGTGTGGGCCATTCCACTTGCCCCAGTAATCATGATCATATGCATGGAAACAAGAGCAAAGATATGTCCATAGACAGATCTGTTACTGTTAGCTGGATTCAGTTTCTACAGACTATTTATGATGAACATCTTGTTGTCTTTAGTTCTATCACCTATTTTTATGAGAATTTTATGATTTTATTTGAGAGCATTTTTGTATAAACAAATCAAACCTTACTTACTTACTAATAACCTAACCCCAGAATTAAAGCAAGTCTACTGACTGTATACGCTTTTACATCTATGTCTAGGGTAGAAACTCCAAAGTCAATTTCTTGAGTATAATATATTTTTAAATTTCAGTAGATATTGTCAGGTTCTTTCTAGAAACAATGCAACATTTTAGTCCTATCAGCTGTGTAAGAGTGCCATTTTCTTCTTTTATTGTCCACCAGTGAACATCATCATTTTTTAATGTTTTATCTCATCTAATGAATTACAACAGTTTCTTTATTGTAATTTACATCTCCCTATTAGTGTTACATCTTTTCTTTTTTTATTTTAATATACTTAATTTATGGAAACATTTTGTACATTAAGGTTGGTAATCTTGGATTACCATATGGATTACACTTTTTTTCTCCTAGTCTATTATTTGTCTCTTATCTTTTGTCAAAATTTAAATTAAAATCTTTTATGTAATCTGTGGCATATTGTTTCAATATTTCCTTTCTCAGGAAATTTGTTTCCCACATCAAGGATGTATAGATAGTTTCTGCAATGTTCTTTTTTTTTTTTTTAAGATTTTATTTATTTATTTGACAGAGATCACAAGTAGGCAGAGAGGTAGGCAGAGAGAGGAGGAAGCAGGCCTCCCGCTGAACAGAGAACCCGATGTAGGGCTCGATCCCAGGACCCTGGGATCATGACCTGAGCCAAAGGCAGAGGCTTAACCCACTGAGCCACCCAGGTACCCTTGCAATGTTCTTGATATAAATGTTTTGTATTTCTTTGTAACCTTAAAATATTTAATCATCCTAAATTTTTTTATGTATAGTATGAAGTAGGATTCTAGTCCTTTAATCTATTTATTGAACAAATTACATTTGTCCCCCTGAAATCAAATACCACATCTGTCCTATAGTAAGTTCTGTTATATTTTTGGATTTTTTTATGCTACCATGTTTTATTGACCTATTTGTCTATACAAGTGTCAGTATCTTTTGCTAATGACTTAATTATAGTATTCTACTCATGTTTATCTCAAAATTGAGTAAGGCAAAGGTCCTTATGCTGTTTTTCACAAAAAAAAATTTTAGCTTTCACAGATATTTCCTTTTCCTCTGGCCTTTAAAATTACTTTTCATCCAGCTTAAAATTTAAAAAAAAAATTGGGACTCAGAATGAAATGACATTAAATATATAAATTAATTTCAGAAAAACTGATATTAGATTTTTTTTTGTTTTTCAATATAAGTTTATAACTTTCTTTGGTTATAAAGGGTTAAAAAGAATATGGGCCTTTTGCTAAAGTTATGCCTATATATTTTATAATTTTTGTCACTATTATGAGTGATTTTTTTCTATTTCCATTTTTTACTGGTTATTGCTAACAGAAATAATGGATTTTTCCATATTTGTTTTGTAGTCAGCTTTTCCATGTCCTCTTATTAATTTTTTTGAGTTTTTTTTTTTATTTTATTTTTTATAAACATATAGTATATTTTTATCCCCAGGGGTACAGGTCTGTGAATCACCAGGTTTACACACTTCACAGCACTCACCATAGCACATACCCTCCCCAATGTCCATAACCCCACCCCCCCTTTCCCAACCCCCCTCCCCCCATCAACCCTCAGTTTGTTTTGTGAGATTAAGAGTCACTTATGGTTGTCTCCCTCCCAATCCCATCTTGTTTCATTTTCCTCTTATTAATTTTAATGCCATTTAAATTGGAATTTTTCGTGTTTTCTTTATTCACTGTCATATCTTAAAGACATTTTGTCCCTATTTTCCAACTTTTAAATATTCATATTCTAATATTTTTTGCTTGACTGAATTAGAATCTCAAATAAATGTTGAACTATTGTGATGACTATAATCATGCCTGTTTTGTTCCTAATTTTTTTTTTTTTTATTTATTTGACAGAGAGAGATCACAGTAGACAGAGAGGCAGGCAGAGAGAGAGAGAGAGAGGGAAGCAGGCTCCCCGCTGAGCAGAGAGCCCGATGCGGGACTTGATCCCAGGACCCCGAGATCATGACCTGAGCCGAAGGCAGCGGCTTAACCCACTGAGCCACCCAGGTGCCCCATGTTTTGTTCCTAATTTTAATGGAATAGCTTTGTTTTATCCCCACAAGTTGGAATGCTGACTACCTTTGGTTTTTGTTGAACTGTCTATGTATAATACTTAAGTTTTTGAATTCTATTGTTACTTAGATTTTTATTTTAAGTTTGGAATGACTGATGAATTTTATCAGTTTTCAGCATATGGTATTTAATCATATGGTATTAACCTTATATCTTTCTATTGCTATGATGAGTGTTGGTCATTTACTATCATTTTTATCACTGCTGGATTCTATTTCTTTTCTAGAATTTTTGAATACATATCTGTTAGTGAAATTTGCCTCTAGTGTTTTTTAAAGCTGTGCTGAGAAATAATTTATGCTGTAGAATTCAACCATCTCAACTACAATTCAGTGAATTTCAACAAACTTACAGTTGTGCAGCCTTCTCTGTAATCCAATTACCGAACATCTTCACCACCCTCAGAAGCTCATTTGTGCCACTTTGCAATCGATCTTCATCCCCTTCCTCTCCCCAGGCAACCACTCATTGTTTTCCCTGTTTATAGAGTCACCTTTTTCTAGTCATTTCATATAAATATCAGAATATTAAAGTATAGAGCCTTTTGTGTTTGGCTTCTTTGACTTGCCTTCATGTTTTAGAGATTCATCTGTGTTGTAACGTTGTTACCAGTGGTTCACTCCTTTTCATTGCTGAGTTGTATCGCATTCATTGTATGGCGTTAAAAGATAAACAGGCATATTAGAAATTTTAGAAGGTTATTTGAGCAAATATTGATTCGATTTAGGCAGCATCCAATCTAGCAGATAGAAGAGAGCTCTGAGGAGCTGTACAAAATGTCTTGGTCACCAGAAACTTGTAGAGGAGGAAAAGTAATTTTCCCTCTACCCTTTATGGTGAGTACTTGGGTGAGACCTCTTTTTCAGTAGGGCACCTCATAAATGGATAAGCTTATCTAGGTCAAATTCTGCACTGTGGCCAGTGTAATTCAGGATTACCTTTGGTAAAGTTAATCTGCCTTTCCAGCTTTAAAACAAATTTTTTTTTCACCTGAGACCTCACATTAGACCCAGTTTAGCTTAAGTTGTACCTAGTGCGACCCAGACCCAGTCCAACCTAGATCCAGTCCAGTTTCTAAGTTGGACCCAGTTCAGAAAAAGACATGCTTGTCATGCAAAAGCTGTGGAACTAGGATTGGAGAGGGACTCACCCATCACCTCCCTAGGTAGCAAAGAAAGCAACAAGCTCAAATGAATCTAGGTACCTGCAGCTGATTGCTTGCTGCTCCTGGGGTCCCTGGGGAGGGGTTTCTCTTTGGGATTGCACTTCTGACACCAGAACGGTTAAGAGATAAACTGAGGCATGTTAAAATTTTAAGGGTTTATTTGCATAAAATTCAATTTGAATGGGGCAGCATTCCATCTAGGAGATGGGCACTCCAAGGAGCTATACACACTGACTTTTACAGGCAGAAGGGGGCAGGTATAAGGAAGTTACACTAGGCAAAAAAGTGCCTTGGTTATTGCAAGGTTACTTTCCTTTAGGGGATGGCAGGTGTCTATTAGGCAGATTACCTAAGTAATGCTGATCAGGTGATTCTTGATTGACTGGTTTAAGATTCCATTTCCAGGAGAGCCGAAACTATCATTAATTCTATGTTTGGGGACACAGGACTTAGTGTAAGCAAGTCCATTTCTGGTATGTTTCGTTTTTTAACAATAAATTTGTCACATTTTGTTTTTCTATCAGTTAATGGATGTTTGGATTGTTTCTACTCTTTAACTTTTATAAATCATGCTGCTATGAATATTGTACAATCTTGTTGGACACGTTTTCATTTTTGTTGGTAAAATGGCTGATCCTATGGTAGGTATACACATGCCATTTAAGGAAATTTCTATACTGTTTTCCAAAACACTTAACACTACTTTTCATCCCCATGAGCAGCATGTGAGAGTCCTAGTTTATCAACATCATTGCCAACACTAGTTATCATCTGTATTCCTCATTATTATTTTTTTTATTAATTTTTTATTTTTTCAGCATAACAGTATTCATTATTTTTGCACCACACCCAGTGCTCCATGCAATCCGTGCCCTCTACAATACCCACCACCTGGTGCCCCCAACCTCCCACCCCCCACCCCTTCAAAATTCTCAGATCGTTTTTCAGAGTCCATAGTCTCTCATGGTTCACCTCCCCTTCCAATTTCCCTCAACTCCCTTCTCCTCTCCATCTCCCCTTGTCCTCCATGCTATTTGTTATGCTCCACAAATAAGTGAAACCATATGATAATTGACTCTCTCTGCTTGACTTATTTCACTCAGCATAATCTCTTCCAGTCCCATCCATGTTGCTACAAAACTTGGGTATTCATCCTTTCTTTTTTCTTTTTCTTTTTCTTTTTTTTTTTTTTACAGCTTTATAAACATATATTTTTATCCCCAGGGGTACAGGTCTGCGAATCGCCAGGTTTACACACTTCACAGCACTCACCATAGCACATACCCTCCCCAATATCCATAACCCCACTCCCCTCTCCCAACCCCCTCCCCCCATCAACCCTCAGTTTGTTTTGTGAGATTAAGAGTCACTTATGGTTTGTCTCCCTCCCAATCCCATCTTGTTACATTTATTCTTCTCCTACCCCCTCAACCCCCCATGTTGCATCTCCTCTCCCTCATATCAGGGAGATCATATGATAGTTGTCTTTCTCCGATTGACTTATTTCACTAAGCATGATACCCTCTAGTTCCATCCACGTGGTCGCAAATGGCAAGATTTCATTTCTTTTGATGGCTGCATAGTATTCCATTGTGTATATATACCACATCTTCTTTATCCATTCGTCTGTAGATGGACATCTAGGTTCTTTCCATAGTTTGGCTATTGTAGACATTGCTGCTATAAACATTCGGGTGCACGTGCCCCTTCGGATCACTATGTTTGTATCTTTAGGGTAAATACCCAGCAGTGCAATTGCAGGGTCATAGGGTAGTTCTATTTTCAACCTTTTGAGGAACCTCCATGCTGTTTTCCAGAGTGGTTGTACCAGCTTGCATTCCCACCAACAGTGTAGGAGGGTTCCCCTTTCTCCGCATCCTCGCCAGCATCTGTCATTTCCTGACTTGTTAATTTTAGCCATTCTGACTGGTGTGAGGTGATATCTCATGGTGGTTTTGATTTGTATTTCCCTGATGCCGAGTGATATGGAGCACTTTTTCATGTGTGTGTTGGCCATCTGGATGTCTTCTTTGCAGAAATGTCTGTTCATGTCCTCTGCCCATTTCTTGATTGGATTATTTGTTCTTTGGGTGTTGAGTTTGCTAAGTTCTTTATAGATTTTGGACACTAGCCCTTTATCTGATATGTCATTTGCAAATATCTTCTCCCATTCTGTCAGTTGTCTTTTGGTTTTGTTAACTGTTTCCTTTGCTGTGCAAAGATCCTTTTGATCTTGATAAAGTCCCCAAAGTTCATTTTTGCCCTTGCTTCCCTTGCCTTTGGTGATGTTCCTAGGAAGATGTTGCTGTGGCTGAGGTCGAAGAGGTTGCTGCCTGTGTTATCCTCAAGGATTTTGATGGATTCCTTTCTCACATTGAGATCCTTCATCCATTTTGAGTCTATTTTCGTGTGTGGTGTAAGGAAATGATCCAATTTCATTTTTCTGCATGTGGCTGTCCAATTTTCCCAACACCATTTATTGAAGAGGCTGTCTTTTTTCCATTGGACATTCTTTCCTGCTTTGTCGAAGATGAGTTGACCATAGAGTTGAGGGTCTATTTCTGGGGTCTCGATTCTGTTCCATTGATCTATGTGTCTGTTTTTGTGCCAGTACCATGCTGTCTTCATGATGACAGCTTTGTAATAGAGCTTGAAGTCCGGAATTGTGATGCCACCAACTTTGGCTTTCTTTTTCAATATTCCTTTGGCTATTCGAGATCTTTTCTGGTTCCATATAAATTTTAGGATTATTTGTTCCATTTCTTTGAAAACAATGGATGGTACTTTGATAGGGATTGCATTAAATATGTAGATTGCTTTAGGTAGCATAGACATTTTCACAATATTTATTCTTCCAATCCAGGAGCATGGAACATTTTTCCATCTCTTTGTGTCTTCCTCAATTTCTTTCATGAGTACTTTATAGTTTTCTGTGTATAGATTCTTAGTCTCTTTGGTTAGGTTTATTCCTAGGTATCTTATAGTTTTGGGTGCAATTGTAAATGGGATGGACTCCTTAATTTCTCTTTCTTCTGTCTTGTTGTTGGTGTAGAGAAGTGCAACTGATTTCTGTGCATTGATTTTATATCCTGACACTTTACTGAATTCCTGTACAAGTTCTAGCAGTTTTGGAGTGGAGTCTTTTCGGTTTTCCACATATAGTATCATATCATCTGCGAAGAGTGATAGTTTGACTTCTTCTTTGCCGATTTGGATGCCTTTAATTTCCTTTTGTTGTCTGATTGCTGAGGCTAGGACTTCTAGTACTATGTTGAATAACAGTGGTGATAACGGACATCCCTGCCGTGTTCCTGACCTTATCGGAAAAGCTTTCAGTTTTTCTCCATTGAGAATGATATTTGCGGTGGGTTTTTCATAGATGGCTTTGATAATATTGAGGTATGTGCCCTCTATCCCTACACTTTGAAGAGTTTTGATCAGGAAGGGATGCTGTACTTTGTCAAATGCTTTTTCAGCATCTATGGAGAGTATAATATGATTCTTGTCTTTTTTTTATTAATGTGTTGTATCACATTGGTTGATTTGTGGATGTTGAACCAACCTTGCAGCCCTGGAATAAATCCCACTTGGTCGTGGTGAATAATCCTTTTAATGTACTGTTGAATCCTATTGGCTAGTATTTTGGCGAGAATTTTTGCATCTGTGTTCATCAAGGATATTGGTCTGTAGTTCTCTTTTTTGTTGGGATCCTTGTCTGGTTTTGGGATCAAGGTGATGCTGGCCTCATAAAATGAGTTTGGAAGTTTTCCTTCTATTTCTATTTTTTGGAACAGTTTCAGGAGAATAGGAATTAGTTCTTCTTTAAATGTTTGGTAGAATTCCCCCGGGAAGCCATCTGGCCCTGGGCTTTTGTTTGTTTGGAGATTTTTGATGACTGTTTCAATCTCCTTACTGGTTATGGGTCTGTTCAGGCTTTCTATTTCTTCCTGGTTCAGTTGTGGTAGTTTATATGTCTCTAGGAATGCATCCATTTCTTCCAGATTGTCAAATTTGTTGGCGTAGAGTTGCTCATAGTATGTTCTTATAATTGTCTGTATTTCTTTGGTGTTCGTTGTGATCTCTCCTCTTTCATTCATGATTTTATTTATTTGGGTCCTTTCTCTTTTCTTTTTGATAAGTCTGGCCAGGGGTTTATCAATCTTATTAATTCTTTCAAAGAACCAGCTCCTAGTTTTGTTGATTTGTTCTATTGTTTTTTTGGTTTCTATTTCATTGATTTCTGCTCTGATCTTTATGATTTCTCTTCTCCTGCTGGGTTTAGGGCTTCTTTCTTGTTCTTTCTCCAGCTCCTTTAGGTGTAGGGTTAGGTTGTGTACCTGAGACCTTTCTTGTTTCTTGAGAAAGGCTTGTACCGCTATATATTTTCCTCTCAGGACTGCCTTTGTTGTGTCCCACAGATTCTGAACTGTTGTGTTTTCATTATCATTTGTTTCCATAAATTTTTTCAATTCTTCTTTAATTTCCTGGTTGACCCATTCATTCTTTAGAAGGATGCTGTTTAGTGTCCATGTATTTGGGTTCTTTCCAAATTTCCTCTTGTGATTGAGTTCTAGCTTCAGAGCATTGTGGTCTGAAAATATGCAGGGAATGATCCCAATCTTTTGATACCGGTTGAGACTTGATTTAGGACCAAGAATGTGATCTATTCTGGAGAATGTTCCATGTGCACTAGAGAAGAATGTGTATTCTGTGGCTTTGGGATGAAATGTTCTGCATATATCTGTGATGTCCATCTGGTCCAGTGTGTCATTTAAGGCCTTGATTTCCTTGTTGATCTTTTGCTTGGATGATCTGTCCATTTCAGTGAGGGGAGTGTTAAAATCCCCTACTATTATTGTATTCTTGTCGATGTGTTTCTTTGATTTTGTTATTAATTGGTTTATATAGTTGGCTGCTCCCACGTTAGGGGCATAGATATTTAAAATTGTTAGATCTTCTTGTTGGACAGTTCCTTTGAGTATGATATAGTGTCCTTCCTCATCTCTTATTATAGTCTTTGGCTTAAAATCTAATTGATCTGATATAAGGATTGCCACTCCTGCTTTCTTCTGATGTCCATTAGCATGGTAAATTCTTTTCTACCCCCTCACTTTAAACCTGGAGGTGTCTTCGGGTTTAGGATGAGTTTCTTGTAGGCAACATATAGATGAGTATTATTTTTTTGTCCATTCTGATACCCTGTGTCTTTTGATTGGGGCATTTAGCCCATTAACATTCAGGGTAAGTATTGAGAGATATGAATTTAGTGCCATTGTATTGCCTGTAAGGTGACTGTTATTGTATATTGTCTCTGTTTCTTTCTGATCTACTACTTTTAGGGTCTCTCTTTGCTTAGAGGACCCCTTTCAATATTTCCTGTAGAGCTGGTTTGGTATTTGCAAATTCTTTCAGTTTTTGTTTGTCCTGGAAGCTTTTAATCTCTCCTTCTATTTTCAGTGATAGCCTCGCTGGATATAGTATTCTTGGCTGCATGTTTTTCTCATTTAGTACTCTGAATATATCATGCCAGCTCTTTCTGGCCTGCCAGGTCTCTGTGGATAAGTCTGCTGCCAATCTAATATTTTTACCATTGTACGTTACAGACTTCTTTTCCCGGGCTGCTTTCAGGATCTTTTCTTTGTCACTAAGACTTGTCAATTTTACTATTAGGTGATGGGGTCTGGACCTATTCTTATTGATTTTGAGGGGGGTTCTCTGAACCTCTTGAATTTTGATGCTTGTTCCCTTTGCCATATTGGGGAAATTCTCTCCAATAATTCTCTCCAATATACCTTCTGCTCCCCTCTCTGTTTCCTCTTCTTCTGGAATCCCAATTATTCTAATGTTGTTTCCTCTTATGGTGTCACTTATCTCTCGAATTCTCCCCTCGTGGTCCAGTAGCTGTTTGTCCTTCTTTTGCTCAGCTTCTTTATTCTCTGTCATTTGGTCTTCTATATCGCTAATTCTTTCTTCTGCCTCATTTATCCTAGCAGTGAGAGCCTCCATTTTTGATTGCACCTCATTACTAGCTTTTTTGATTTCAACTTGGTTAGATTTTAGTTCTTTTATTTCTCCAGAAAGGGCTTTTATATCTCCTGAGAGGGTTGCTTTAATATCTTCCATGCCTTTTTCAAGCCCGGCTAGAACCTTGAGAATCATCATTCTGAACTCTATATCTGACATATTACCAATGTCTGTATTGATTAGGTCCCTAGCCTTTGGTACTGCCTCTTGTTCTTTTTTTTGTGGTGAATTTTTCTGCCTTGTCATTTTGTCCAGATAAGAGTATATGAAGGAGCAAGTAAAATACTAAAAGTGTGGCAACAACCCCAGGAAAATATGCTTTAGCCAAATCAGAAGAGATCCCAAATCGTGAGGGGGGAGAAAGGGGATAAAAAGGGGTTCAAAAAGAAAAAAAAAAAAGAAACTATTTAAAAAAAGAAAGCCAATAAAGAAAAAATATAAAAAGAGGAAAAAATATATATATATTAGATAAACTATTTAAAAAACGTTAAAAAAGAAAACGGTAAAAGTTAAAAAAAAATTAGCAGAAGAAGAGAAAAAGAAAAAAAAATTGAAAAAGAAAAAAAAATTTATTTAACTGCAAGGCTAAAAAATCATGGGGAGAAAGCCATGAGTTCCGTGCTTTGCTTTCTTCTCCTCTGGAATTCTGCCGCTCTCCTTGGTATTGAAACTACACTCCTTGGTAGGTGAACTTGGTCCTGGCTGGGTTTCCTGTTGATCTTCTGGGGGAGGGGCCTGTTGTAGTGATTCTCAAGCGTCTTTGCCCCAGGCGGAGTTGCACCGCCGTTACCCAGGCCCGGCTGAGCAATCCGCTCGGGTTTGCTTTCGGGAGCTTTTGTTCCCTGAGTGCTTTCTGTAGAGTTCCGGAGGGCGGGAATGAAGATGGCGGCCTCCTGGTCTCCGGCCCGGAGGAGCCGAGAGCCCGGGGCCCCACTCCTCAGTGTGCCCTCAGAGAACAGCGCCCAATGACTCCCGTCACCCTGGCCTCCGGCCGCGCTCCGAGCTGACCAAGCCTGCGACCGGTTCAAGGCAACCCCGAAATGAGAGTCACTCCTCGGCTCTGTCTCTGCAGCCGGCTTCCCCGTTCTAATACCGGTAAGCTCTGCGACACTCAGACCCCCCCGATCCTTCTGCGACCCTGCGGGACCTGAGGCCGCGCTGACCCTGCCTGGGCTTCCAGTTAAGCCTCTGGAGCGATGTCCCTCAGCGGAACAGACTTTTAAAAGTCCTGATTTTGCTCCGTTGCTCCGCCGCTCGCCGGGAGCCGGCCCCTCCCCCCGCAGTCTATCTTCCCGTCGCTTTGGATTCACTTCTCCGCCAGTCCTATCTTTCAGATAGTGGTTGATTTTCTGTTTCTAGAATTGCTGTTCTTCTTCTCTTCAATCTCCCGTTGGATTTGTAGGTGTTTGCAATCTTTAGATAAGCTATTTAGCTGATCTCCCGCTACCCGAAGTAGTCTCAGCCTGCTACTTCTCCGCCATCTTGACTCCTCCTCTGTATTCCTCATTATTATAGTCATTTCATGGGCATGAAGTGGAGTCTCATAGTTTTAATTTGCATTTTTCTAATGACTAATGATGTTTAGCCTCTTTTCATGTGCTGACTGACAATTTGTATATTTTCTTTGGTTACATTTCTATCAAAATGTTTTGAATATTTTTCAATCAGTTTTTTGCCTTCTTACTATTGAGTTGTTAGAGTTCTTCCTATATTCTGATTGCAAATCCTTTGTCAGATATATAACTTGTGAATGTTTTTACCCGTTCTGTACTCATTTTATTTTCTTAGTAGTATCTTTTGGGGTGTAACAATTTTTAATTTCTGCTGAAATGTAAGTTATTAATTTTATTTTAGCTTTATATTATACATTTGGTATATCTCATAATTGTTTGCCTAGTCCATGATCAAGATGATTTTCTTTTTATTTGTGAAAAAAAAGTTTCATAGTTTTAGTTCTTTTTCTTAATATTTTATTTATTTGAGAGAAAGAGAGAGAGAGAGAATGAGAGAGAGATCATGAGAGGGGAGAGGTCAGAGAGAGAAGGAGAATGCCTGCTGAGCAGGGAGCCTGATGCGGGGCTCCATCCTGGGACTCCAGGATCGTGACCTGAGTTGAAGGCAGTTGCTTAACCACCTGAGCCACCCAGGCACCCTTATAGTTTTAGTTCTTACATTTAGGTCTATAACTCATTTTTTTATTATTTTTTCATGATATGGTGTAAGGGTCTAAATTCATGTTTTTATATGTGATAATCACTTGTCCCAGTACTAGTTTTTGAAAAGACTATCCTTTTACTATTTAATTTCTTTGACTTTTTGGTTAAAATTCAGTGGATCATAAATGCCTATTCCATTGACCTATAATGTTGGTCCTTATGAAATAACTGTCTTGATTGAAGGTATTTTTAACCTCACTACAGAAATAGCAGGGAGCCATACCCAAGATTTGGTTCACATGTCAAGACAGATGATGCCACACACACACACACACACACAGACACACACACACACCACACACCAAAAAGGGCCTGCTTTTGGTGGACAGCAGGACAGGTATATTAGGCTGATCTAAAAATGACTTGAGAGCAAGGAAAGAAGATTGGCTTGTGGGTTTTACTGTAGTTAGGGGATGGGGTTAGTGGAGATCTGTTGGTTTGAATCTCCCGCTGGTTCCTGCCAAAGGAAGGAATTCAGGCTTTCTTACCAGCTTAGGCCCAGATATGAGGCAAAAGAGGAGGGAGGAGTGAAGCTTAAAAGATATTAGTAAGCATCAGAAAATGGAGTCAGACTGTTTATTCAAGTGACTTTAGAGTAAGTTTTGAAACTGAGAAGTGTACGTTCTTAAACTCTTTTGTTTTTTTTTAATTTTCAAAATTGTTTTCAAAATTCTTCTACTTTTCAGGGGGCCTGGGTGGCTCAGTCAGTTAGTTAAGCATCAGACTCTTGATATCAGGGTCATGAATTCAAGCCTGGCATTAGGTTCCACACTGGGTGTGGAGCTTACTTCAAAACAAAACAAAAGTGTTCTATTTTTCTTTCTTTTTTGGTGCTAGATTAATAGGTTTTGATACTGAGGACTTACTTGCCTCATAAAATGAAGAAATTTTCTATCTTCTATCACTTAAACAATGAAACAACTATCCTTTCTTTAAAAGTCAGATCACTGCTGGGGGCCCTGGGTGGCACAGTGGGTTGAGCATCCCACTCTTGGTTTCCACTCCAAGTCATGATCTCAGGGTCATGAGATGGAGCCCCCCATCCAGGAGCTCTAACTCAGTGCTGATTCTGTAGGCTCTCTTTTCCTCTGCCGCTCCCCTCGTTCCCTCACTCTACTATCTCAAATAAATAAATCTTAAAAAAAACAAGTCAGGTTAATGCTTTTTTTTTTTTTAAGATTTCATTTATTTATTTGACAGACAGAGATCACAAGTAGGCAGAGAGGCAGGCGGCAGGCAGAGAGAGAGAAGTGGAAGCAGGCTCCCTGCCGAGCAGAGAGCCCAATGCGGGGCTCAATCCCAGGACCCTGAGATCATGACCTGAGCCAAAGGCAGAGGTTTTAACCCACTGAGCCACGCAGGTGCCCCCTCTAATCTTTTTAAAAAAGATTTATCTGTTTATTTGAGAGAGAGAGGGAATGTAAGTGGTAGGGACAGAGGGAGTGGGAGAGAGAATCTTTTTTTTCTTTTAAGAGAGAGATCACAAGTAGGCAGAGAGGCAGACAGAGGGAGAAGGAGAAGCAGGCGCCTTGCTGAGCAGAGAGCCCGATGTGGGGCTCCATCCCAGGACCCTGGGACCACGACCTGAGCCGAAGGCAGAGGCTTTAACCTACTGAGCCACCCAGGTGCCCCAGGTTAATGCTTTTGACAAACTCTAGTGCCTGGTATTTTTTAAAATTAGGAGTATTTAATTACCTTTCCAATTTCTTCTGTGGTTATTGGTCTATTAATATTTTTATCTCTTATCAACCCCTTATCGGTAAAGTGGAAAATTACAATTTAATAAGAAATTATCCTTTAGATGTTCAACTTTATTATATAAGTATATTATGTGACTATATTTCAGGTTTTTTTTAAATGTTAGTGTTTGATTAATTTACTCGAGTGCGTACTGGGAAGGAGTTGATACTGCTGTTGGGACTATGGGTAGGAAGTGGGTTCATGAAACCTTGTTACTCTTTGACAGAAAACACTTTAAGGGAGAAATTGGGGAATGGATAGAACCTAGCACATGGGGCATTGGAAAGCAAGAGGCCCCCTCTATCTGGTTCCTAACCACTTTTGCCATGGGGTTCTTGACCCCCTTTCTGGTTGTTCTGCTGCTTAGGTGGAAAAGCTCTGGAGGTCGGGGGTGCCTGGGTGTCTCAGTGGATTAAAGCCTCTGCCTTCGGCTCAGGTCATGATCCTCTGGTCCTGGGATTGAGGTCCACATCGGGCTGCTTCCCCACTCTCTCCGCCTGCCTTTCTGCCTACTATGATCTCTGTCAAATTAAAAAAAAAAAGGAAAGAAAGAAAGAAAGAAAGAAAGAGAAAAGCTCTGGAGGTCAAACAAGAGCATATACTCTGGTGCCCTCTAGACTCACCAGCTAAGACTCACTCCCCCTTTCACCCGCCCTTAGCTTCATTGGGAGGAAAGGAGCTTGAGCACTTACCCAGCACCCTGAAGGAAGATCTGGTTCCCATCTCCTGGTAGGGAGCTGAACCTGTGAAGACCTCTCCTCCCGAGGATGTTGTAGGCTGCAAGGCTCTGGGCAAGCACCCACCTGGACCAACTTGTGGTCCCAGTCTCCCTGGGGCTGCAGCACAAGCTGGAAGGCAGGGGTCCAGTGGACTTGGGTATAGGCTTGGCACCCGATTTTCAACATATCCCTGGAGCTAAAGGTCCCCTAAAGAGGGATCTTTTCTGATCTCAGAGTACCTCTCTGTATTGCAATTTCTTATTTTTTTTTTTAAGATTTTATTTATTTATTTGACAGAGAGACACAGTGAGAGAGGGAACACAAGCAGTGGGAGTGGGAGAGGGAGAAGCAGGCTTCAGGCAGAGCAGGGAGCCCGATGAGGGGCTTGATCCCAGGAACCTGGGATCATGACCTGAGCCAAAGGCAGACGCTTAACAACTGAGCCACCCAAGTGCCCCTGTTGCAATTTCTTAACGTGTAAAATGATTAAATATCAATGTCAGAGTGTATTTATTTTGGTGATAATTAAATACATAATATGCTAAGGGTTCAGACTAGTATTCTGGTACATAGAAGACACTCAAATGTTGATTACTATTGCTATAGAATTGCATATGTCATTTTGCTATAATATTTTAATCCATTTGTTATGACGTGTTTTTCATTCTTGGTAGAGTTTTGCTGTCTTTTGTTTTTCTTAATTATGTTTGCTATTGATTGGCCCTTATATAAGTCTTTATTAAGAACTTTCTTTTAGGGGCGCCTGGGTGGCTCAGTGGGTTAAAGCCTCTGCCTTCAGCTCAGGTCATGATCTCGGGGTCCTGGGATCGAGCCCGGCATCGGGCTTTCTGCTCAGCGGGGAGCCTGCTTCCTCCTCCTCCTCTCTCTCTCTCTCTCTCTGCCTGCCTCTCTGACTACTTGTGATCTCTATCAAATAAATAAAATCTTTTTTTTTAAAAAAAAAGAACTTTCTTTTAATAAATATGTATTCTCTTCTAGTTTGTATTTTTTTTATGCATTCAGTATTATATCTTATGTCTTCTTACTTTTGATCTTAATTTTCTAATTTCTTGAATACTCAGCTTAAATGTTTTCAGCCTTTATTGATAAACACATTTGTAGGTATTCCCATAATTGTCGAAACTGTTCTCTTTTTTAAATACTTTGTAGATAGTTTTAAGTTATCTTTGTTTTCATGTTTTTATCCAGAGGTTATTTAAGAGAGTGTGTTATAATTTTCAAGTGGTTAATGTCACTTTTTGTTTGTCCTTTTTATTGTCTATACTTCTTCCTTTGGTAATCATCAGGAAAATAGCCTTTTAATCTAAATTTGGCAGAATATATTATGGGTTATTTTATTAACAAGTACAAGATAGATTTTGTGTTTTATTGATCTAAAGAATGTACGTTATCTGAAAAGTGTAAAACTTTTTCTTCCTCCCTCCCATTTACATATATATTATAAATATATATAATTTATGTATATAAAAGTGTATATATAAATGTGAGGATATATATTATATATTATATTCTCTCTATATAAATTATATGTACTTTATGGACATTGGGGAGGGTATGTGCTATGGTGAGTGCTGTGAAGTGTGTAAACCTGACGATTCATAGACCTGTACCGCTGGGGCTAATAGTACATTATATGATTATTAAAAAATAAAAAAAAAATTAAAAAATTATATATACTTATAATATATGTTAATGGGAGGGAATAGATAATATATTTATGATATCCTTTCTCATTGTTGACTATTATATATTTTGGCTTCTTCTTTGCCGATTCAGATGCCTTTTATTTCTTTTTGTTGTCTGATTGCTGAGGCCAGGACTTCTAGTACTGTGTTGAATAGCAGTGGTGATAGTGGATAGCCCTGATATGTTCCTGACCTTAGGGGAAAAGCTCTCAATTTTTCCCTATTCAGAATGATATTCACTGTGGGTTTCTCACAGATGGCTTTTATGATACTATTGTCTATTTTGGAGTAGTCAAGGCTTTTATAGTTTCTCAGGTACTCTTGTGTTTATAATAGCAAACTGTGTTTAAGTACAAAACTGGTTCATTAACAATAGTAAAATAGTAATTAGTGTAGAAATACTTTTTCTACATCCTGTGAAATGGGGCAGATACATTTTATATCCATAAAATGTTTAAAATGGAAGAGACTAGAGAAATAATCAAGTCCAACCCATCTATTATAAAAGGAAGCAAATAGGAAATTACAAAGTGAGGTGACTTCACAGTTGTCACAATAAATTAGTGGCAGCATGAGGCCTGAAGCTCAAGTCTTTCAACTCTAGTTTGTCCTTTTCATTCTTCAGAGAACTAAATGAACCTTCTATGAGAAACAGTTGAGAGGAAACTCCATTGACCTGTATCCTGCAATGAAAGGGAAGAGGAAGGAGGATACTTAAAAGACATTTGTCATCCATTGCTTCTGCTAAGACCCAAGTTTGGAATTATAGGCTATGAAATTATTGAGAACAACTTACTCAATTGTGGTGTTTCCAAATTTAGCCAGTAAAACTGCCGATGTCTAGATAAATTTGAATGTCAGGGAGTGCCTGGGTGGCTCAGTGGGTTAAGCCGCTGCCTTTGGCTCAGGTCATGATTTCAGGGTCCTGGGGTCGAGTCCTGCATCGGGCTCTCTGCTTGGCAGGGAGCCTGCTTCCCTCTCTCTCTCTCTCTGCCTGCCTCTCTGCCTACTTGTGATCTCTCTCTGTCAAATAAATAAATAAAATCTCTGAAAAAAAAAGTCTTGTTTAAAAAAAATTGAATGTCAGATAAAGAATGTTATTTGTTTTTTTGTTTTAGTATAAATATGCCTTAGACAATATTTGGGGCATGCCTATACTGTAAGAAAATTCATTGTTCATCTGAAATTCAGATTTAACTGGGTATTCTGAAGGACTCTAAAGGTTGAATGAGAGAAGTAAACTAAAGACAATGATAAACTACTAAAGCAAAATGTAGAGATACATTCTATCTTTATAATTAACAAAGTCTGTAAGAAAACATATATAACACATTGTGGGTAGTGAAGCTTGTATATCTTGAGCTTTTGACATCTGTGCTGTTACAGGTCTACTTGTTACAAGTCTACTTTCCCTAAGATTTATATTAGGAAAGCAACTCTCATGTAATAAGCAAAAATGTAAGTAAAATATGGTGCATTGGAAATGGAAAAAATAACATCGAGGCTGATCTTCTTTGGAAGATTTATTTAGTTCTTCTGCCCATTCATGAGTCTAGTCAGTTTATAATTCAGCTGGTTGATGAAGCTATCAAGAGATAATTTTCTTGGGGCACCTGGATGACTCAGTCAGTTAAGTGTCTGCCCTTGGCTCAGGTTATGATCCCAGAGTCTTAGGATCGAGTCCCACATTGGGCTCCTTGCTTGGTGGGAAGCCTGCTTTTCCCCCCTACCTGCTGCTCCCCCTGCTTGTGTTCACTGACTCTCTTTCTCTCTCTGACAAATAAATAAATAAAATCTTAAAAAAAAAAAAAAAGGAGAGATAGTTTTCTTAAAGTGGATTTTGCCCTTGATAAAGTCTCTGTTGTAGTTAGGAATTTCCAAAGGACATAGAATAATTCTTGCTTTGTGACTATTAAAAATTAGAAAAGCAAGAAAAAAATTACAAAAGCAATTGATGTGTTCAAATTTCTTTGAGGCATTGTTTTGGAGCATAAAATAATATTTTATACATACAGATCAATTTGCACTGAGAGCATTCCTGCTATTCTAGAAAACAAATTGAATTTCTTGCTCAGGTAAAGATAAAAAAGCAATAATATTGCACAGTAATGTCCCATGAAAATGAAATTTGGCTATAACATGGTTGGCATTTTGGTTTCTGTCCTCCACTCAGCTTAGCAGGGTTAGAAGGTGGTGAAAGTGTGTGTGGGGGGGATGGGGAGTGAGTTGCAGTTTTTCTTTTCTGCAGGAGACCAGCAGAGGCTGAAGGAACCATTGCCTTGTAATACTTGCTGAATTCCAGGTACAAATAATCTTGTACATAAGCTTCAGTATTTCTTGTACTTTTTGATTTCTTCATTAACTTTGCAAGGACAAGAGCATGTGTTTCATGCCATTGATATTTTGGTCCCCACCGTGAGCATTATGTGGGGAGTTAACTCTGCGATCACCCATGCGTCGCCAAAACTAGCCTGCCGATTTTAAAGCACGCTGCATATCTCTGGTGAATAAAGTAAACTTCCGCAGATGTTTATTACAGTGGTCTCTTCATTGTTCTGTCTGCCTCTGATCTTGCCTCTCTTGCATTTTCAACACAGCAGGCGGGGTGATCCTGTTAAAAATCTAAATCAGATTTATTGCGTTCAAAACTCTCCATAGGCTTCCATCTCACTCACTATATACTAAGTACTCATAAGGGTCTCTGTGATTACCTTCTCTCCCCACCTCTAGGGCATTGTTTCTTACTATTCTCCCCTTCCTCCCTATGCCAAAGCCACACAAAAGCTCTTTAACCATGCCAGCTTCTTTCTGGCCTCGGGGTTTCGGGGTGCTCTTCCCGCAGATGTTTTATAGACAAATATTTCACTTCCCTTAGTTTTCTTTTTTCTTTTTAATAAACTTTATTTTTTTAGAGCAATTTCAAGTTCACAGCCAAGTCGAACGGAAGGTTTGGTGATCTCCCTGCCCCCACTCATGCACAGCCTCACCTATTACCAGCACTACTCCCCAGTGCGGTCCATTTGTTACCATGGATACAACTACACTGACACATCATAGTCACCCAAAGCCCATAGTTCACACTAGGGCTCACTTTTGGTGTTGTACAGTCTATGGGTTTGGACAAATGTGTGGTGACTTATATTCACCACGATAGGATCACACAGAGGGGTTTCATTGCCTTGAAATTTTTCTGTGTTCCTCCTTTCATTCCTCTTCCCCTTCAGACTGGCTTCTTCCATTTAGTAATAGGCACTGAAGTTTCCTCCTTGTTTTTTCATGGCTCCATAACTCATCTCTTTTTAGCGCTCATGAGTATCCCGGTGTCTGGATGTACCATTGTTTGTTTATCCACTACCTCCTGAAGGACATGCCGGTTGCGTGAAAGTTTTAGAAATTATGAAGAAAGCTGCTGTAAACATTTGTGGGAAGCTTTTTGTGTGGACGTAAGTCTTCGACTCTTTTGGCTAAATACCAAGGAGTGCATTTGCTGGATCGTGTGGTGTGAATATGTTTACTTTTCTAAGAAGCCATTGACTTGTCTTCCAAAGTGGCTGTAACACTCTGCATCCTTATCAGCAATGTATGAAAGTCGCTGTTGCTGCATGTTCTTGCCAACCTTTGGTGTCCCTATTCTGGACTTTAGATTTTGACCATTCTAAGTGGTATGTAGTGGTGTCTCATTGTTTTGCTTTATGTTTCCCTGATGACATAGAATGTGGAGTTTCTTTTCCTATGCTTATTTGCCATCTGTATGTTTTCTTTGGTAGTGCATTTGCTGGATCGTGTGGTAAAGAGTTGGTAAAGAATCTGGTAAGTTTGGGGCACCTGGGTGGCTCAGTGGGTTAAAGCCTCTGCCTTTGGCTCAGGTCATGATTCCAGGGTCCTGGGATTGAGCCCCACATCGGGCTTTCTGCTCGGCAGGGAGCCTGCTTCCCCCTCTCTCTCTGCCTGCCTCTCTGCCTACTTGTGACCTCTGTCTGTCAAATAAAATCTTAAAAAAAAAAAAAAGAATCTGTGAAGTTTTTTGGTGCATTTTTAAAATCAGGTTGTCTTCTTATTGTTGAATTTTAAAAGTTCTTTGTATATTTTGGGTAAGAGTCCTTTATTAGAAGTGTATTTTGCAGGGTGCCTGAGTGGCTCAGTGGGTTAAGCTTCTGCCTTTGGTGTAGGTCATGATCTCAGGGTCCTGGGATCGAGCCCCCTCATCTGGCTTTCTGCTCAGTGGGGAGCCTGCTTCCCCCTGTCTCTCTGCCTACTTGTGATCTCTCTCTCTCTCTGTCAAATGAATAAAAAAGAAAAATCTTAAAAAAAAGTGTATTTTGCCAAACTCTTTCCCCAGTCTGTGGCTTGTCTTTTTATTCTCTTGACATTATCTTTTACAGAGAAGTTTTTAAATTCAATGAAGTCTAGTTTATTAGGTCTTTCTTTTATACATCATGCCTTTGGCATTGTATCTACAAAGTTATCACCAAAGCCAAGGTCATCTAGATTTTCTTCTGTTTTTAGGGGTTGTATAGTTTTGCTTTTGCATTTAGGTCTGTAATCCATTTGGGTTATTTTTTTAAGATTTTATGTATTTATTTGATAGAGATACTAAGTAGTCAGAGAGGCAGGCAGAGAGAGAGAAGAGGGGGAAGTAGGCTCCCTGCTGAGCAGAGAGCCTGATATGGGGCTCCATCCCAGGACCCTGAGATCATGACCTGAGCCAAAGGAAGAGCCTTAACCCACTGAGCCACCCAGGTGCCCCCATTTTGGGTTAATTTTTATGAAGCCTGTGAGGTCTTGTCTCATTTCATTTATTTGCATGTAGATGTATAGTTGTTTTAGAAGCATTTGTTAAAACTCTTTAAGGTTTTAATCAAAAACAACTCATCAGGGAGAATTGTTCTGCTGGACCTATTAAAACTGTAACATTGTATCCACTGTAACACATATATTTCCATTCCCATGTTTATTTTTCCTCTGTAACACTTACCACCAACATCCTATATATTTTTCTTACTTATCTTGTTTATTGTTTGTCTTTCTCAGTTTACATTTCTGAGGTATAGATAGGTTTGTTTTGTTCAAGGCTGTGTTCCCAGAACCTAGAACAGTGCACGATAGGCACTCAAGTATTTTTTGAAAGAATGAACAAAAGAAGAAATGCTCTAATCCATGGTGTGGTAGTCAAACCAACAATACCAGCAACACTGGGAACTTGTTAGAATTGCAAAGTGTCAGCCACCTCCAAACCCCTAAACCTATTGACTCAGTAGGGAATTCTAGGGGTGAGTTATAGCAATCTGTGTTTTAACAAGGCCTCCAGGTAATTTGGATGGACATTAAAATTTGCTCTAAAATTCTTCCTTATCCATGCTCTCTTTGGTATTGAAGACTCACTGCCTCTCTTCAGTATGAAATGAAGTTGATGGGCTTTTTGCAGCAACATATTTACCTATATTTATTTTATTTTTAAAAAAGATTTATTTATTTGAGACAGTGAGCAGTGGGGGAAAGCCAGGGGGGAGAGAGAGAGGGAAAGCAGAGTCCTTGCTGAGTGTGGAGTCTGTTGTGAGGCTTGATCTCACAACCCTGAGATCATGATCTGAGCAGACACCAAGAAGTGGATGCTTAACTGTCAGAAGCACTCAGACGCCCTAGATATTTACTCACATTTAAAAAAAAAAAATTAAAAGATCGATTTCTTGGCGACCAAATCAGTTATTTTATTTAGGTGTATAAGATCAAATTTATCCATTACTTAGTGTTCAACTAACTCAATAAATTCAATACATCTATGAAGGAAATGGAACAAAGTCAATAATGGCTACAAGGAAGGGGACTGCAAGTAGGAATCCCAGTTTGGATAAAACATGTCCAGAAAAGAAATTTGACTAATTTATCATTTCGTACAAACTTTTGTTTCAAGAAATAAACAACAACAACAAAAAAGATCATAACATTCAAAGTTAAAGTGAACTTGCAAAAGATGGATGACAATTACATTTCTATTTTACTTTGCAAATAAATGGATGCTGGGTCCCTTTACTTTGATTTAGATTCAATCAATAGTAGTTTTTGTATTAACTGCTCCAATCAAAAGACATAGGGTATCAGAATATATATATATATATATGTATATATATATATATATATATATATATATATATATGTATATATATATATATATATAGAGAGAGAGAGAGAGAGAGAGAGAGAGAGACAAGAACCATTTATATGCTGTCTGTAAGAGACTCATTTTAGACCTAGACACCTGTGGATTGAAAGTGGGGGAATGGAGAATCATTTACCATGCAGATGGATTTCAAAAGAAAACCATAGTAGCAATACTTGTATTGGACAAACTCAACTTTAAAACAAAAACTCTAATGAAAGGAAGAAGGGCACTATGTCATAATAAAGAGGATAATCCAACAGGAAGGTCCCACAATTGTTTTTGCTTGTTTGCTTCTTTTTAGGTGGAACATGAATTTTTGGAGGAAGAAGTTATCAAACAAATCCAGATTTATTTATTTATTTAAATATTTTATTTATTTATTTGAGAGACAGAGCACAAGCAGGGGGAAGAGCAGGCAGAGGGAGACAGAGAGGCAGACTCCCTGCTGAATGGGATGTGGGACTCAATCCCAGGACCTTGGGAACATGACTTGAGCTGTAGGCAGCCGATTAACTGACTGAGCCACACAGACACCCCAAATAAATCCAGATTTAAAAGAGACTTTACTTAAAATGATATTGCAGGTTGCGGGGAGGCACTGTTACAATGGGGGAGGGGACTTTCACAATAAAAAGAACATCTGATGATGAAATCGGTAATACTCTCAAGAGTGAGGCAAAAAGATTTCCTTTAGTAAAGAGTAGACAGAGCTAGAAACAACCTGCTTGAGGAAGTGGGGTGAAGATCTCGGAAAGGTGCAGGTTGTTTGGCAGGACAGTGGATCAGAGAATGATTTACTCTGAGATGAGCCTCCTCTCAGTAGGGGGTTATTAAAGGAGGTGGTGCCTGCTGGCTCAGGCTGAAAGTTAAAGTTCAGGAACTTGGGGGAAGGAGAGAGCCCTACTCAAAATTTGTTCTGAGTAATCAGTAGAAACAAGATAGGCCAACTAATCATTTTTGAGTCAGGGACTAGGAATTTGGAGGGGTTTTGTCTGGCCTTGTTTCAAGTAAGTAAGAGAGGTGTCTTTAGATCTGATCTAAGTCATATAGGGAAAGGGGGTTCTTTGCAATAAGCCATTTCCTAGAACACAAAAGGAAAGGGGGATTTCTTAGTCCTTGTTTTTGTTTTTTATTTGTTTTTATGTTTTTTTGTTTTTTTTTGTTTTTTTTTTTTTACAGGAACACAGGCTCAGGTAAAATTCAGTCTTGTAAAAGTCAGTGGCAAAATGTGAATGGAGTTGAGACAATAAAGTTTGAGAATCTGTAGTGCCCTGCTAGCAGTCAAATATACTTTGGGAGTAAGATGGTGACAGAAATTTTTTCCCATCTTGGACCATCTATTAAATCACTTACACGTATTGGAGAAATATAATTAAAAACAAAAATTGCTTGCAACCCAGAAAACGTCTTCAAAAAGTTACAAGAAAAAGAAAACAAGGGTGCCTAGGACTTCGGAGTTGCTTCAAACTATGAGTTTAAATGAAATAAAGTTAGGGGTGCCTGGTTAAGCAGCTACCTTTTGCTCAGGTCATGATCCCAGAGTCCTGGGATCAAGCCCCATGTTAGGCTCCCTGCTTGGAGGGCGAGTCTGCTTCTCCCCTTTCCTCTGCCCCCAATCCCTAGCTCCCAGCTCATGATCTCTCTCTTTCTCATTCTCTCAAAAAAAAAAAAAAAAAAAAAAAAAGATGTCCTTTCAAAAATCTCATATTCTGAACATTATTGAATACATTATAAGAGGTTTTGTTAAGCCCATAAACTCAAAGTACATTCTTTTAAAATCGATTTTTGATATTCCTGATAAAATGCTCTATAATTTTGTTTCTCTCTGTAGTTATCAGAGTAGTAATAATGATGAGGAGGAGAATGACTGCCACTGCTGGTGATCACTTCACTAAGTGTTAGTCACTGGGCAAGGTGCTTTACCTGCACTCTTTCTGGCAGGTAGGAGCTCCTGACAGACCCAACCAACGCATGTGCAATATGAGGAAATGACCACGGAAAGACGGAAGTCACTTACCTAACATCAGCAGCTGACTGGTGTAATACTGAGATTGAGACTAAGGTAACTTGAACTTCTGAGTCCACATTTTTAGCCATAAGTTACTGGCTGTCATAGATGATATGTGTCTTTTTTTTTTTTAAGATTTTATTTATTTATTTGACAGACAGAGATCACAAGTAGATGGAGAGGCAGGCAGAGAGAGAGGGAGGGAGCAGGCTTCCTGCTGAGCAGAGAGCCCAATGCAGGGCTTGATCCTAGGACCCCGGGGTCATGACCCAAGCCAAAAGCAGAGGCTTGAACCCACTGAGCCACCCAGGCACCCCACAGATGGTATGTGTCTTATGGTGAAAACAGGTAATGGTGGTCATGGATTTTTTTGATCTGGGCTCATGAGAACCTGTTCTCATAACCATAGGTGACAATATAGTAAACCGGTAAAGCTCCAGTTTAGCCCCTGCCCCTAATTTTCAATCAAGAAGCACCAGCTGTAGCAGCAGCCCAGAAAAGGGAAGGTCTGAAAAGCATAAGGGACTTTCATTTTCCTCAGTTTAAGAACTGTGAATTTTGCATTTTCTGAACGGAATCTAAGCAACTTATTTTTTGCTACTAACTTACCCTTAATGATGCAGAATTGATATTTGAAACTCTCAGAAAATGAAGTAGGGGGTAGAAATCCTGGAATTTACCAGTGAGATGATTGTGTTTGCCTTAGAGTCAATGGGTGGAAGGTGTACTGTTGACTTACATTAAGAATGAAATAGAGAAAGCAGAAGTAAAGCTCCTTATTGTCAGGGACCAATGCCTGCTGACAGTGACAAACAATTGGGGAAAAAAATTGTGGGACTCTTTTCCTCTGGTGATATGATCAGGTCCTGGGTAAACAATATGAAAGGCAGTAGTGTCTCTCGGGGGATTCTTGAGGAGAGCAGCTCCTATCGCTGATTCTGTTTCTTGCTCCTTTGGCGCCATCGAATAGACAGAGCTAGAGACTGGAGAGATTCAATAGGTTCCCCTGAATACTGACAAAAGAAATAACATTTCTGAGCCTCGCATTCTTCTAGGCTCTTCCTAGAAACAATGTGAATGTGAAGGATTTGGGGATATGGGAAGGATCTCTGTTGTTTCAGAAAATCACCTCGGTATTATGCATGATTTTAGGTTGACAGTAACTTAGGGAGGTTTCAGAGTCTCAGCTGAATTCTCATACACATTCCAAGTAGCTATCAATAATTTTCTTGACTTAGATTCTTCTATTAGACTCTCAGCTATCAAGAATCTTATTGATTTCTGGGATTGAGCCCCACATTGAACTCCCTATTCAGCGGGGCATCTGCTTCTCCCTCTCCCTCTGCGTCCCCCCTCCGCCGACCTCAGCTCATACTTACTCACTCCTTCAGGTTCTGTCTCTCACAAAAATAAACAAAAACTCTCAAAAAAAATCACGTGGATTTTATTTCCAGCGTGAGTTGGAGAAAGCTCCATACATTTATTCTTGCCTAGACAATAATGACTGTGCCTCACACAACTGATGAAGAAGGGTGTACCCGATTTCTAGGCTTTGGGGTCTTAGCATATCCTTCTAGAGGAGGAAGCTTCTGTTCTTCTTGCTTTGGGTTCAGGGAAGCTAGTGAGCCCCTGAGTTGGGTACATGGTAACACACTCACTGGAAAATAGCAAATATACATCACATTCATTGATTAACTGTAATTGAGGAACTTCAGCAGGATCTTTGTTGTTATTACTCTTTGGTGGGTTAGAAAATTAAAGTTTGTGGGATTCAGGTGACTCTGTGAGTTGGGCAAGGTTAGTTAATAAATGGCAGAATTGACACAGGAGTACAAATCCATGGACTTCTCTGCCTGTCCTCTTTCTGCTTCATTGCCCCCAAGTGCCTCCAACAGAGGCCACTGAAACTGTCAGTGGTTCTATTGGCCGTGAGTATAGACTTCTTCAGACTTCATCTAGGGCAGGGGACATGGCATGCTTTTAAAACATGCCATCATAGCAAGGAATCAGTATGCCCAGATTCAGTAGCTGAAGGGCCAGAATTGTATTTTGGATCCCATTGCACACCGTTTTTCACAGCCTTTTCCACCCCTCAACCCTTGCCCTCTTTTTCCTATTCTTGAATTTCCAGGCGTTCTTCAAAATTTCTCCTGTCTTCTGGTGCTCAATTCCTGTGTACTCAAATGCATTTTGTTTGTTTGTTTGTTTGTTTCCATATGGTGCCTGTCATTTATCTTTCATGTTTTCTGGCTCTCCTGCTCTGAATTTCACTGCTGTCTATTGAGGAGGTCTCTGAGATCAGCTGAGCCACCCTGTCTGTGCAGACAGCTAATGCAAGAAGGTGGGTGCTGATGTCAAAACGAAGGGTGGGTTCTCCTTGGGCTGGTGAAGCCACTTGTACTGACTCAACTTGCTGGAGAATATACTTGCTCATGGGCTTTTCAATCAAACTTAAGGCTCCAGATCGTGTGGAGAATGACATAGAGTAGGAAAACCAGAGGAGACTGGCCCATCTCTAACTAGACACACAGGCTCATTACAACTTTAACACATTTAGCAATATATATATAGGGGAAATCATATTTTTCCTATCTCTAATTTTAATATCCAAAAGAGTGGTGACTTTTAGTATAGTGGTAGGTCAATGATATGTGCTAACATATATCAAAGGTCTATTTAATGTGACTGAGTACCAGCAAAGATTTTGTGACCAAAAAGGAAATCTCTTCATTTTTTTCTAATTATAAAACTGTCACTGGCATGAGTGATCTTACAAACTCAGGCATACAAGATTTGGCACCTTTTATTTAAAGCAAATAAACATCATTTTGAAACTCAATCCTGATAGTCTGGTTGGGAAATTTAATCTCAATCTTTGAAGGGACCAAGGGTTGCCCTGGAACTTTATGAAGTGGTCAGATGAAGTATTTCTAGTCTATGGTGCTTCAAGATTACTGCAGTTATTTTTGTGCAAACCCGTGTAGTTAATGATAAGCAGATGATTCTGATGTTTTGGTACCAAAATGGGGGATGGACAGCTTTCTTAGATGAAGCTAGGAGCTCTGGTCCCTGAGGCCAATGGGTATAAATGCATGCTACAACCCTTTCTTCTGTGGTTCCAGAACTTCCCTAGGGATTGGTAAGGTAAGCAGATATAAGTCTCCACTACTTTTAGGAGTCTCAGAAATCTACATTATTCCAAATTTGGGGGGGGGGGTAATCCTCTGTATCTCTTTCTGTTTCCATTTCTTTGCCCCATCAAAGCTACTCTTCCCCTGCCCTGTTTCTTGCTTTATCCCATCAATGTGCTCAGGCTCACACAAGAGAGTGACGAAAAAGGAGGCAGTCTTCACATCACCAGGATAAGGGAAAGACCTACCTGCCTTCTCCAAATGTGGAGAAAGAAAATGTAGAATAAAATACAAGTCACTCTCATTCATTCTATTCTTTCTCAGTGATGAGAAGAGAACATAAAACATCTGTATAAATGTGTCTACCACTAAAGTCTTGTATGTGTGACAGGATGAAAAATAGGAATTTCCCTCCTGACTCTGGTTGAATTTTTTTAAAAGATTTTATTTATTTGACAGACAGAGATCACAGGCATGTAGAGAGAGAGGAAGGGAAGCAGGCTCCACGCTGAGCAGAGAGCCCGATGTGGGGCTAGATCCCAGGACTCTGGTATCATGACCTGAGCCAAAGGCAGAGACCTTAACCCACTGAGCCACCCAGGTGCCCCCTCTGCTTGAATTTTTAATTGAAACTCCAGTTGAGGAAAGGAGCTAGGTGTGTCCATGCAGGGACTGCTGAGACGGACCAAATTGTTCCAGGGCACATCGTCTCCAGGAGCCTGTGCAGAGGAGAATTTGAGATTCATTCTGAGGGGAATTTTTAAGAGTAGACATTTAGTGGCATCCAACTATTTATACCCCCAGACCCCCACTTGCAACTAAGCAAACCCAATGGGGACACAGGACTTGCAGAAAGAGAGACTGGTCTTGGATCTTCAGGGCTATAGTAACTTCTCGGCCTTGCCTGTGCTGCTAGCTGAGTGAGTACTTGGGAGAACTTGACAGGTAATTTCCCTCCCTGCAAGAGATTGGCAGGAAAGGGGACCCTCAGATGGCTTTTGATTGGCAACGTTAACAAGCAGCTCTTCAGCAGAGTGAGGTGAGGGCCACTGTGGGCATATGGTGTGCACCTTTATGCATTTCTTCTTGGTCACATGGGTATTAGTAGAATAAGCATAAAATTTTTTTGAAGCTTTTTATTTGGAAATAATTTAAAACATACCAAAAAGTTGTAGCCTAGCATGGAGAACACTTGTGTTCCCTTCAGTGAAATTAGCAAATTATTAACAGTTTGCCACATTCATTTTATCTTTTTTTTTAAAAGATTTTATTTATTTATTTGACAGAGAGATAGACACAGCAAAAGAGGGGACCCAAGCAGAGGGAGTGGGAGAGGGAAAAGCAGGCTTCCCGCTGAGCAGGGAGCCGGATGAGGGGCTCGATCCCAGAACCTTGGCATCATGATCTGAGCCAAAGATAGACCCTCAATGACTGAGCCACCCAGGTACCCCATTTTTTTTTTTTTTTTGTGGTGAACCATTCTTTCTCTCTCTTCTCTCTTTCTGTATGTAGATATGAATACTGCTAAACCAACCTAGAGCAAGTTGCCTCATACCCCTTATTGCTTCTTCAGGGTTTATTTTTATGAACAAGTACCCTCACTTACATAACCAGAGCACAGTTATCAAAGTTAGGCAATTTAGCATGGATAAAGGACTATTATCAATGGCAGACTTTATTCAGATTTTGTGATTTATTGATCGTGTGATTTATTTTTCAAACCAAGATACTTCTGAAAATGAAAGGGTGCTATTGATCATTATGCTGGGACCGCAGGTGTCAACCGGGACTGTGCTTCTAGGCTTGAACAGTCTTAAAAAATCTCACTCAAGAGAGCTGCCACCTCCAGGACCCAGGGAAGATAGCAGAAATGGATTGCAGGTGATTCCCAAGGGTCCGCAGAAGCATTCTATGCAAAGGTGCCGCCTGGTGGTCAGGACTCATCACAAGGAGTCCGCAGCATGCAAGGTCACGTTCAGTGTGAGAGCAGCATTCAGAAGCCTGTCCAGGGGGAGTGCAGGGCAGCCAAGAGAGCTATGCACTCACTACCAGCTAGAGTAAGCTGCTCAGTCCCTTTTCATCTCTTTCCCCCTCGTATTCATTCCAGAGGATAAAGAGACAGCTAAGGGAAGAGAGGAAAACGGGGATAAGGGGAATGCAAGGATGGACTAGGCCCTTTCTTTGCTGCTTCTTTTTCCCAAGTTGAGGATCAGAACTGTACCAGGGAGGGAGAAGTTTTATAAGAATGACACATTAAAGTTTGGAAGTGTAATGGAGGCAATCTTTTAAAAGGGGAAAACAGAATCGCTCACCTACCTGAGTGACAAGAAAGATGGTGGGATCAGTCCTAAGTATCACTGAAAGATGGAGAGGAAAATCTCACAGGTCAGATTTGAAGGCAGGGATGGGGGATGTGGCGCTGTTTTGTTATTGTAGTGTCAACTTCAGCATGTTCGATAAACTGGCTATGCATGCTTTAAAAATTCTAATATGTCTAAGTAAAAGAGAATGAACATGCTCTAGTTCTTAGTTCTCGCTCCCCAGCTTTCTGAAAATATACACACATTCATGCACTCACATACACACACAGTTCTACAAGCTACTGTGTTCACTTTACAGTATATTGTAGGCAAATTACAGCATATCATGGGCTCTTCACATTATAAAATTTAAGGACCTACCTCATTGTATGGACATATCATCGGGTGGATGGACAGACCGTGATTTACTTATCTGATGCGCTACTGATGAGAATTTTTTTTCCATTATTAGCTGCAATAAATAATTCATTCAATTATTTACTTAGGATAAATTCCCAGAAAGGGACTTGGATTGGAAGTGTGGCCTTAAAGGCTTTGTGATCTATGTTGTCCCATTGTCTTTCCTGAAGTTGGTATCAGTGTCTAGTCACCCTGATAGTAAACAAAGACTGACTCTCTCCCCACACTCCTGCCAATGTAGTGAATATTACGTGTCTACCCCATCTTTAGTCATTCACAGAGGCACACACTTCAACTTAGTTTCCAGTGATCATAGTCAGAAATGAGACAGTATCACAGTGTAAAATGAAATTATTATTATTATTTATAAAGAGTTCTTGACATGTAAAACCTGAGTATTCCTGGGAGAAGCAAACAGAATAATTCTCAGGCACCACCAGTGATGTATACATTCACAGCTTTCCAAATGTGATAGCTGGATCCGAAATTGTTTTCTGCATTAATACAGACTTGTTTCTAAGTGGTCATATGGATCTCTGCAGAAGCCAGTTCCACTGTGACTGGTTACTTTCCGTGACATCTGTGTGAGTGGGATGTTAGTACATTATGCAAAAACCACATTAGGATTGTGCTTCATTTGATGTTACGCCAATTTTCTGCTTTTCTTTTCCCCTTACATTGCCTCTGTAAGGACTCAAGATTTAATAATCATGATACGGTTAGAACAGCAAAACTGGCCCTTCGTGCAGCTGAGCCCTTCAGAGCATCTCAGCTCTGAATTTGCACCCATCTGCCTTGCTTCTAATGGTGAAAATTCAAGTAACACCATTCCCCATGAAGCTGGATTGTCCATAAATGGCTTGTTTCTTGCTTAGTCTCGAATTGAAGTCATGCTTAAGTTTCCAAGGAGGCTGTACTTAATGGAGAAGAAACATGAATCAGGTGGCTGCGTGGGACTGAGAAGGACCTGGCTTGCTGCTTCCGTGAATAGCTCCCAGTGGGCCTCATCTGTAGCTTTAAAAGAAGCAAAACTGCTCAGCTTTTGGAGTTCTTTTAACTCTTTGTGCCTACCCAAGTCCATTTAGGCCATATGAAATAAAACAAATATTTTTTCATGAAATAGTACTCAATTTGGGAGTGAAAACCTCTTTGAAAAAGCATCCTAGGTCTTTCCTCTCAGGCTGTGTATTTTGAAAAGCTGCTTTGCTGGGGCATCTTGGCTGTCTGCTGGAAGTTCTCCTAAATGAGCAACTTGTCTTAATAGCTCAGAAGTTTTGTGACGGAGACACTCTACAAAATATAGTGTAGGAGTTCTTACCCATGTCACCTCCAGGTGCTATTATTCTGATGGGAAAAAACCAGAGGTTGCAGACCCCTAGCCAGTGGGCTGATCCGGCCTAGAGATGTTTCTTTTGCCCAATATGAGGCTTCAAAAAATATTGATTGGTTCCCAGCATTTAAAAATCTGAATTTCAGGTTTCTTCCAGAAAATTGGGAGATTTAGTATTTTTGGGATGTTGTTCCTATAAGGTGACAGGTCACAGAGTAGAATATCAATATTCTTTCAGGTCGGAACAGAGGCTTATCCTTAAATTATTTGCTTTTCTCCTCCTATAGGCCATATATATATGACCTATATATATATACACAGATATCTATACCTATATCTATTTTTTTTTTTTTTGAGAGGCTAAGAAGCAAGAGGGAATTCTGGAAGACAACTCAGTTTGTTGTCTCACCTTCTGAGAGAGTAAATGATTCTGCGCTCCCAGCAACACTCTGAGCTTGCCTCAGCGAAGGCCCTTTTTACAATATATCCTGACCATTTTCCCCCAGGTCTGCCTTCCTGGACCTGGGAAGAAACCAGAGGGCAGAAACCATATCCCGATTGCTCCTGTGGTGTCCCAGTCCTGATTCTTACACGTAAGGCCTTGGAGAACTACTTTTTGAATGAATGAATGCTTTGATGGATAATGAACGAATGGTCCAGTGGGCTATTTATGATGACACGGGTGTCCTAACGAAGGGGCAGATAGGTAAGATAGGATGGATTTTTCTCAACACTTGGTACTTTGGGGGCAGTTGACATCATGTAGAACTTGGAGTCTTGGAGTCAATGCCATTTGGAGTCCCACCTGAGCTGCATTCAAGCAGTACCATTTCTTTGGAACAGTTTTATCTTTCTTTGAATATTGGGAATAATAATTCTTATTTGATCATCCTATTAAGATCAACACAAAACCTAACAAAAGCTCATTATTCCCCTCAAGTTTTTAGTCATTACCTGACAAAAGAAGAAGCTGAAGTCATCCAAAAATATAATTTCTGTTCCCCCTTTGGGAGAATAACACGTTCAGGTTTTCTTTCATTGTAATTTCCTTTGACTACACATGGTACTGTTTTTAGTTAGACTTTATAAAATGCTGCAAAATCTTCTTTCCACTCTCACTTTTGTCAAGAATGTAAATACAAAATGTTCAATGTTTTGGAACAGTTTTGATATATTTCTCCTTTAAATTAGGATTGGAACAGCTAGAGGATGCCATAGCTATTTAATCAAAGAGTAAATATTTTATGACTACAATGAAGGGGAAGCTGTTGAAGGAAGGGGATCTGAGGGTGGTTATTCTAATTGGAATTAGTGCTTAAGAAAAGCACAAGCAATTCCCTGTATAGAGAAGGTGAAGCTGATTTCATTCAGTCACATTAAGACAGGTCTATTGTGAATGAGCTTTTAATCATTTTGTGACAAATCAGAAGTTACCTTTAGATTTGTTGCTCACACGGAGACTTTAATATTTCCATCACTCTCATCTCATGTAGTTACCAGTCACTTTGACATTGACATATTTTAGAAGCAGTTCAATTTAAATAATGTGGAGTTACATATATTTAGTTTTAGTTTGCATGTTCTTATATTGTAAAATTAGGAATAAGTTAATTTCTTCGGGGGAAATTATCAGAGAACGGATTAAAACATTTTTTTAATAAGGAAGGGGTTAATATGAGGTCTGATTCTAGAATTTCAGAGCAGACTCTTTCTTCTGAGAGTAGTACTCACTACAAAAATATCAAAGTCTTGCTAAAACAAGTTGTGCCTGGAGAAGTTGCAATGAATGTTAATTACTCCGTTTTTAATTACATATCTCTGAAAGTATATTTTCACAGAATATATTTAATGCTAAGAAGACTACACATTTGGTGTATTTACTATTTTAAAAAATGATCTTAACCAGATTTTATATTAGAATATCATTAAAAAAAAACTTGCTCAAACACAGAATTTACTCTTTCTTGACTATGGAAAAACCACATTTTTCTCTGCAAGTGTGATCCTTAGGAAAGATTTGCCTCAATTCTGGACATCTCAAACTTCTTCCTTGTTTTAGAAAGAGACCATAGCAACTTACCTCTCAAATGTTGCTTTAATGTTTTTTGTTTGACTGTTTAGCAAAGAAGCAGTACACAGGAAATTCATCCAACTCTCCATGGGAAATGAATTCCCCACGATTTTGATGGTGAGTTCCTATGGTACTAAAACATTGTAAATGGATAGCAGTTACCAAACCTGTGGAGTAGCAATTTTCCCCCACACAAATATAATTCTGTTATTTCTCTAAAGAAGATTTTAAAAATATCTAACAAAGAGAAATCCTGCCAAGGTAATCTTCTTAGGCAAATCCTTGTTTGATGGAGCAGAGGATGGGGAAATAGGACCAGCAGGCCACAGGAGCCCTGCTGGTATGTTCTGTGCACATTGGATTTCTCCTAAAAGAACCTTTGTCAAGGGCTGGTTCCTAGGCTCTCAGGACATCACTGTAGAGTTATGTCATGGCTCTCAAGAGACCCTAGGATGGGGGAAGAAAGAGTCTGAAGCTCACCTAGAAGGGTAAGGCTCTGAGGTCCCCTGGCCCATGTCTAGGAGGCAGAGCGAAGGAAAGGGCTGTCTGCAAGAGGGCCTTCATTTACCTCAGATTTTAGCCACACTGCTTGACTCTGGCACTGGGAGGGGTGGGACAGCTCAGTGCCCAGTGGAAGTTTTCTAAAGGCAGATTGTGATGAAAAGTCCTTTTGAAGACTCTGAGGCACTTGGCACTTGCTCCAGGTCTCTCTTCGGGAAGCTGTTCCTCCCATAAAACAATTTCACTAAATCTCCTTTCTCCTGGATTATGGACTCCACTTCTCTGGCATGGAAGACATGTATTAAATCCACAAGAATCCAATCCCCCCCTCAACTCAATTTAGCCAGCCCCCCTATCAAAACATCGATGTGTTCATTTTAAAATAAAAATGGAGATACCAAATGTACTACATACGCTTAGGCTCGCAGTGACAAATTGATGTAGTTACAGAAAGTGTGTCTGTTTAATTTGAATATGTTCCCTTAGGGCACGTGGGTGGCTCAATCTGCCTTCAGCTCAGATCATGATCCCAGGGTCCTGGGATCCAGCCCCACATTGGGCTCCCAGCATCAGCAGGAAGCCTGCTTCTCCCTCTCCCTCTGCAGCTTCCCCTGCTTGTGCGCTCTCTCTCTTCCTCTGTTAAATAAATACTTAATAAATCAATTAAAATAAATAAATACATTCCCTTAATCTTTCTCAGATATCAGGATCATATTTTAGCACATCGATTGAGACACTGTGACAAAGAGTTGTAGAAGCTTCTGAAGAAAAATTAATCATCTGGCTCCTATTCTTCTTCCCTTACTCTTTTTTTTTTAAATTTTATTTTTTATAAAGATATATTTTTATCCCCAGGGGTACAGGTCTGCGAATCGCCAGGTTTACACACTTCACAACACTCACCATAGCACATACCCTCCCCAATATCCATAACCCAACCCCCCCAACCCCCCTCCCCCCATCAAACCTCAGTTTGTTTTGTGACATTAAGAGTCACTTATGGTTTGTCTCCCTCCCAATCCCATCTTGTTACATTTATTCTTCTCCTACCCCCTCAACCCCCCATGTTGCATCTCCTCTCCCTCATATCAGGGAGATCATATGATAGTTGTCCTTCTCCGATTGACTTATTTCGCTAAGCATGATACCCTCTAGTTCCATCCAAGTTATCGCAAAAGGAAGATTTCATTTCTTTTGATGGCTGTGTAGTATTCCATTGTGTATATATACCACATCTTCTTTATCCATTTGTCTGTTGATGGACATCTAGGTTCTTTCCATAGTTTGGCTATTGTAGACATTGCTGCTATAAATATTCAGGTGCACGTGCCCCTTCGGATCACTACGTTTGTATCTTTAGGGTAAATACCCAGCAGTGCAATTGCTGGGTCGTAAGGTAGCTCTATTTTCAACTTTTTGAGGAACCTCCATGCTGTTTTCCAGAGTGGTTGCACCAGCTTGCATTCCCACCAAAAGTGTAGGAGGGTTCCCCTTTCTCCGCATCCTCGCCAGCATCTGTCATTTCCTGACTTGTTAATTTTAGCCATTCTGACTGGTGTGAGGTGATATCTCATGGTGGTTTTGATTTGTATTTCCCTGATGCCGAGTGATATGGAGCACTTTTTCATGTGTCTGTTGGCCATCTGGATGTCTTCTTTGCAGAAATGTCTGTTCATGTCCTCTGCCCATTTCTTGATTGGATTATTTGTTCTTTGGGTGTTGAGTTTGCTAAGTTCTTTATAGATTTTGGACACTAGCCCTTTATCTGATATGTCATTTGCAAATATCTTCTCCCATTCTGTCAGTTGTCTTTTGGTTCTGTTAACTGTTTCCTTTGCTGTGCAAAAGCTTTTGATCTTGATAAAGTCCCAATAGTTCATTTTTGCCCTTGCTTCCCTTGCCTTTGGAGATGTTCCTAGGAAGATGTTGCTGCGGCTGAGGTCGAAGAGGTTGCTGCCTGTGTTCTCCTCAAGGATTTTGATGGATTCCTTTCTCACATTGAGGTCCTTCATCCATTTTGAGTCTATTTTCATGTGTGGTGTAAGGAAATGATCCAATTTCATTTTTCTGCATGTGGCTGTCCAATTTTCCCAACACTATTTGTTGAAGAGGCTGTCTTTTTTCCATTGGACATTCTTTCCTGCTTTGTTGAAGATGAGTTGACCATAGAGTTGAGGGTCTATTTCTGGGGTCTCGATTCTGTTCCATTGATCTATGTGTCTGTTTTTGTGCCAGTACCATGCTGTCCTGATGATGACAGCTTTGTAATAGAGCTTGAAGTCCGGAATTGTGATGCCACCAACTTTGGCTTTCTTTTTCAATATTCCTTTGGCTATTCGAGGTCTTTTCTGGTTCCATATGAATTTTAGGATTATTTGTTCCATTTCTTTGAAAACAATGGATGGTACTTTGATAGAAATTGCATGAAATGTGTAGATTGCTTTAGGTAGCATAGACATTTTCACAATATTTATTCTTCCAATCCAGGAGCATGGAACATTTTTCCATTTCTTTGTGTCTTCCTCAATTTCTTTCATGAGTACTTTATAGTTTTCTGTGTATAGATTCTTAGTCTCTTTGGTTAGGTTTATTCCTAGGTATCTTAGAGTTTTGGGTGCAATTGTAAATGGGATGGACTCCTTAATTTCTCTTTCTTCTGTCTTGTTGTTGGTGTAGAGAAATGCAACTGATTTCTGTGCATTGATTTTATATCCTGACACTTTCCTGAATTCCTGTACAAGTTCTAGCAGTTATGGAGTGGAGTCTTTTGGGTTTTCCACATATAGTATCATATCATCTGCAAAGAGTGATAGTTTGACTTCTTCTTTGCCGATTTGGATACCTTTAATTTCCTTTTGTTGTCTGATTGCTGAGGCCAGGACTTCTAGTACTATGTTGAATAGCAGTGGTGATAACGGACATCCCTGCCGTTTTCCTGACCTTAGCGGAAAAGCTTTCAGTTTTTCTCCATTGAGAATGATATTTGCGCTGGGTTTTTCATAGATGGCTTTGATAATATGAGGTATGTGCCCTCTATCCCTACACTTTGAAGAGTTTTGATCAGGAAGGGATGCTGTACTTTGTCAAATGCTTTTTCAGCATCTATGGAGAGTATCATATGATTCTTGTTCTTTCTTTTATTTTTATTTATTTTTTTAAAGATTTTATTTATTTATTTGACAGAGAGAAATCACAAGTAGGCAGAGAGGCAGGCAGAGAGAGAGGAGGAAGCAGGCTCCCTGCTGAGCAGAAAGCCCGATGTGGGGCTTGAACCCAGGACCTGGGATCATGACCTGAGCCAAAGGCAGCAGCTTAACCCACTGAGCAACCCAGGCGCCCCTTGTTCTTTCTTTTATTAATGTGTTGTATCACATTGGTTGATTTGCAGATGTTGAACCAACCTTGCAGGCCTGGAATAAATCCCACTTGGTCGTGGTGAATAATCCTTTTAATGTACTGTTGAATCCTATTGGCTAGTATTTTGGCGAGAATTTTTGCATCTGTGTTCATCAAGGATATTGGTCTGTAGTTCTCTTTTTTGATGGGATCCTTGTCTGGTTTTGGGATCAAGGTGATGCTGGCCTCATAAAATGAGTTTGGAAGTTTTCCTTCTATTTCTATTTTTTGGAACAGTTTCAGGAGAATAGGAATTAGTTCTTCTTTAAATGTTTGGTAGAATTCCCCCGGGAAGCCATCTGGCCCTGGGCTTTTGTTTGTTTGGATATTTTTGATGACTGTTTCAATCTCCTTACTGGTTATGGGTCTGTTCAGGCTTTCCATTTCTTCTTGGTTCAGTTGTGGTAGTTTATATGTCTCTAGGAATGCATCCATTTCTTCTAGATTGTCAAATTTGTTGGCGTAGAGTTGCTCATATTATGTTCTTATAATTGTCTGTATTTCTTTGGTTGGTTGTGATCTCTCCTCTTTCATTCATGATTTTATTTATTTGGGTCCACTCTCTTTTCTTTTTGATAAGTCTGGACAAGGGTTTATCAATCTTATTAATTCTTTCAAAGAACCAGCTCCTAGTTTCGTTGATTTGTTCTATTGTTTTTTTGGTTTCTATTTCATTGATTTCTGCTCTGATCTTTATGATTTCTCTTCTCCTGCTGGGTTTAGGGTTTCTTTCTTGTTCTTTCTCCAGCTCCTTTAGGTTGTGTACCTGAGACCTTTCTTGATTCTTGAGAAAGGCTTGTACCGCTATATATTTTCCTCTCAGGACTGCCTTTGTTGTGTCCCACAGATTCTGAACTGTTGTGTTTTCATTATCATTTGTTTCCATAAATTTTTTCAATTCTTCTTTAATTTCCTGGTTGACCCATTCATTCTTTAGAAGGATGCTGTTTAGTGTCCATGTATTTGGGTTCTTTCCAAATTTCCTCCTGTTATTGAGTTCTAGCTTTAGAGCATTGTGGTCTGAAAATATGCAGGGAATGATCCCAATCTTTTGATACCGGTTGAGACTTGATTTAGGACCAAGAATGTGATCTATTCTGGAGAATGTTCCATGTGCACTAGAGAAGAATGTGTATTCTGTGGCTTTGGGATGAAATGTTCTGAATATATCTGTGATGTCCATCTGGTCCAGTGTGTCCTTTAAGGCCTTGATTTCCTTGTTGATCTTTTGCTTGGATGATCTGTCCATTTCAGTGAGGGGAGTGTTAAAATCCCCTACTATTATTGTATTCTTGTCGATGTGTTTCTTTGATTTTGTTATTAATTGGTTTATATAGTTGGCTGCTCCCACGTTAGGGGCATAGATATTTAAAATTGTTAGATCTTCTTGTTGGACAGTTCCTTTGAGTATGATATAGTGTCCTTCCTCATCTCTTATTATAGTCTTTGGCTTAAAATCTAATTGATCTGATATAAGGATTGCCACTCCTGCTTTCTTCTGATGTCCATTAGCATGGTAAATTCTTTTCCACCCCCTCACTTTAAACCTGGAGGTGTCTTCGGGTTTAAGATGAGTTTCTTGTAGGCAACATATAGATGGGTTTTGTTTTTTTATCCATTCTGATACCCTGTGTCTTTTGATTGGGGCATTTAGCCCATTAACATTCAGGGTAAGTATTGAGAGATATGAATTTAGTGCCATTGTATTGCCTGTAAGGTGACTGTTATTGTATATTGTCTCTGTTTCTTTCTGATCTACTACTTTTAGGGTCTCTCTTTGCTTAAAGGACCCCTTTCAATATTTCCTGTAGAGCTGGTTTGGTATTTGCAAATTCTTTCAGTTTTTGTTTGTCCTGGAAGCTTTTAATCTCTCCTTCTATTTTCAATGATAGCCTAGCTGGATATAGTATTCTTGGCTGCATGTTTTTCTCGTTTAGTACTCTGAATATATCATGGCAGCTCTTTCTGGCCTGCCAGGTCCCTGTGGATAAGTCTGCTGCCAATCTAATATTTTTACCATTGTACGTTACAGACTTCTTTTCCCGGGCTGCTTTCAGGATTTTCTCTTTGTCACTAAGACTTGTAAATTTTACTATTAGGTGACGGGGTGTGGACTTATTCTTGTTGATTTTGAGGGGGGTTCTCTGCACCTCCTGGATTTTGATGCTTGTTCCCTTTGCCATATTGGGGAAATTCTCTCCAATAATTCTCTCCAATATACCTTCTGCTCCCCTTTCTCTTTCTTCTTCTTCTGGAATCCCAATTATTCTAATGTTGTTTCATCTTATGGTGTCACTTATCTCTTGAATTCTCCCCTCATGGTCCAGTAGCTGTTTGTCCCTCTTTTGCTCAGCTTCTTTATTCTCTGTCATTTGGTCTTCTACATCGCTAATTCTATCTTCTGCCTCATTTATCCTAGCAGTGAGAGCCTCCATTTTTGATTGTACCTCATTAATAGCTTTTTTGATTTCAACTTGGTTAGATTTTAGTTCTTTTATTTCTCCAGAGAGGGCTTTTATTTATCTGGACAGTGTTTCTCTCATATTTGCCATGCCTTTTTCGAGCTTGGCTTTATTTATTTATTTATTTATTTTTTTGATAGGCATTAAGAGAAACTAGTTAAGAAACATTAAAAGAGGAAAGGGTAAAAGTTAAAAAAAATTAGCAGAAGAAAATTAAATTTAAAAAATGAATTAGCTTTGCACGACTACAGATTCTTGAGGAGAAAGCCATGAATTTCATGCCTTGCTTTCTCTTCCTCTGGAATTCTGTTGCTCTCCTTGGTAAGTGAACTGGTGCTTGTCTGGATTTCTTGTTGATAGTCTGGGGGAGGAGCCTGTTGTAGTGATTCTCAAGTGTCTTTGCCCCAGGTAGAATTGTACCGCCCTTACCAGGGGCCAGGCGAAGTAATCCACTGGGGTTTGCTTTCGGGAGCTTTTTTCACTGAAAGCTTTCCATAGAGTTCCGGAGGATGGGAATGAAAATGGCGGCCTCCCAGCCTCCAGCCTAGAGCAGCCAAGAGCTTGGGGCCCCACTCTTCAGTGTGCCCTCAGAGAAATGTGCTCAATCACTCCTGTCTCCCTGGCCTTTGGCTGCACTCCGAGCTCACCCAGCCTGTGACCAAGCGTCTCTCTCTCTCTGGCACACAGCTCTGCCTGGAGTCTCTGAACCCCACAAATCCCTGAGCTCTTCCATGTCAGAGTTTCCCCGAATCTTGTGGGGACCTCACTTACAGAGCATTGGCCTGTGCCATGGATTATGGTTCAAGGTAACCCGAGTTGAGAGCTCACTCCTCAGCTCTGTCTCTGTAGCCAGCTTCCCTGCTCTAATACCTGCGTGCTCTGCGACACTCGGATACCCCCGATCCTTCTGTGACCCCGTGGGACCTGAGGCCACGCTGTCCCTGTGTGGGCTTCACTCTGGTTTAGCCTCTGGAGTGATGTTGCTCAGTGGAGCAGACTTTTAAAAGTCTGATTTTGTGCTCCATTGTTCCGCCACTTGTTGGGAGCTGGTCCCTACCCCCGCAGTCTATCTTCCCATCGCTTTGGATTCACTTCTCTGACGGTCCTACCTTTCTGTTTCTAGAATTGTTGCTCTTCTTCTCTTTGATATCCTGTTGGATTTATAGGTGTTCAGAATGGTTTGATAAGCTATCTAGCTGATCTCCTGTTACCTGATGTCGTCTCAGCCTGCTACTTCTCAGCCATCTTAACTCCTCCCTGTAAGTTACCAAAGTTTTATATGAAAAAGTTTCCTATCATCATAGCATTCCTACAAAGTTATAAGCCATAAAAATATGGGCATTATTAACCAACTAACTAGGAATTGTGGGGGGGAGGAACATGAACAAAAGTAAAATTTATATGTAGATATCTGGGCCTTTAAGCTATTCCATCACGAAAAGGTTAATCAAAAGTGATGATTCACATATGTTTCTGCTTATCTGGTAATTTGTTTTAATCTACTTTAATATTGAGTCTCTGTGATCTTAAATCTTATTTTAGGTCCCAAGTTCTATTTAAGCTCTGGGTCTTTTTACAAACAGTTTTCTCAGCTTGGTGTGCTCCACCTTGCTCTCCTCCTTCCTTCCTTTACCATATATTTCTCAAGTCTTGCTCCAAATAGCACTCCCTAAGGGTGTCTTTCTCTGACAGTCTTGTCCTTATCCCCACTGTCTTTATTCAATACATAGGTTTTCCTTCTGGTTTATCAGCTTTCTCCAGTTTGACCCACGTCTTTTTTTCTTTCTTTTCTTTTCTTTTCATTTTTTTTTGGCTTCTATATCTTCACTATAATGCCTGGTAATTAAGAACTGCTAAATAGTATTTATTGAATAGAAAAATGCATGTCCCTTAACATCTGAATACAACCTGTATATCACACTGCCTCTGACATGGGTATCATACTCCATTTCTGCAGTATTACTCCTACCATCTCTAGACTTTCTGTGACAATCTATTTTCCTACAAGAGCTGTATATCTGTATATGTATCTATCTAGGTTTTTTTTTGTTGTTGTTTTGTTTTGTTATAGACTTCCTTCCACCTCCATTCATCATGGTCTATCCAACTCAAATGCTATCTTCTTCACTGTACCTTTGTGTTTCCCTAGCCAAAAATGATCCTTCTCTCTGTGTTCTCAAAACAATTAATTAATTTCTCACACTTCTGAGGTAATGGCACCTTGTGCTATAGATATTAACGAAGGGTTCATGTATCTATTCTTTAAGAACACAGGCCATGGGACAGCACCCTTCTATTTCTCATAATTTCCAACATAATACCTTGTACATAAGACTCATGTGCTTATTTAATATTTCTTGTGAGAACTGGATAATGGCCATTCTAGGTAACCAATGGTTTTCTTGGTAACACTTTTTCTCTGCATAATCTAAGTGTTCAGACCCCTTTGTATGGTGAAGATACCTTTACTGTAGAGTCTTATTTAAGCATTTTGGTTTTTTTTTTTAAACTATTTTTGTGTTTCATCTGATATTAGGGACTTCTTTAGATTTAGTGGATCTAAATCTCTGACTAAATAAAAATAGCTCAAACTGTAGTCATGAATCTCCAAAATGGAAGACTAAGAATAAAACCATTTTCTCTCGTTTATAGAGAAGCTACTGAATGTATGAGTTGGGCATGATTGGGCCCTCTTCAAGAATTACTAGAATTATACTGGGCAAAGTAAATTGAAAAATCAGCATCATTCCAAGTTTTTTCATTTTCCAACTAGCCTAGAGAGAAGCATTTTGAGAGTGGCCAGTGTGCTCAGGAATTTAAAGGGCTGTGGAAAACTTTTTTTGTCTGTGAGAAGAAACAGAAAATGATAATTAAGAAATGCAGTACATCTATCCTCTCGTTCTCTTTCCCCTTTCTCTTTCCAGAAAAAAAAAAAAAAAAAAACAAACAACTCTCTAAGTTCAGGAAAATTAGGAAGAGATTTATAAGTATCACACACTCATGGCTTTGGGGTTATCACTGAAAGACCACAAAAGGAATAAACATGTCAAATATCCCTAATGAGTATCCCAACATAAGTACAAGGATGCATTTACCTGCAAGTCATTTGCAGATGAATTCAGGGGAGTGGGGCAATTCATGAGGAGATGTCAGAGATCAGATGAGCCATTTCTATGGTACTGAGTATAGTACTAAGGGGTAAGTTATGAATGTGAAATGATTTTCAGATAAAGGGATACCTATGTGGGTCTATTCCAGCCCTAGTCACCATAAATTCTTTCTTGGTTAGGAAGTGGATGTCTGTCTATCGCTTGGAGGTGCCTTGTGGAAAGGTGAAGAAGTAAGCTCACCTCTCCTGCACAGGATTGATTTGGGGTGCTATAACACAATAGGGTCAGACTTTTCTTCTGACTTTACCACAAAAAGACCTAGGAGCTCCATGTTGCAGATCTGCTGTCTTCCGTAGTGGGGAGAAAGGGAGTGGTGACAACTGAAATCACAGTCATTGCTGGCTTATTTTCAACTTCTAGATGCATATTTCTATGGGATAATTTCTCTCAGACCCAGTAGCAAACCCCCAGCCATATTGATTCCATCTTTATCACATACCTCGAAAGGTTATTATTCTGTATACTTGCAGAATGGGAGCAGTTGGAGTATTTCCAGAGTTACTTGAGAATCTTTGGTCAATAGACAAGGATTTCTTGGGTTGGAACAAATGAATAATGGGACACAATCAGGGACTTCTGAGACTGTCCAGGATTTGTGTCAAACCAATTCTTAAGTTTCTCAAGGGCCTGAACAAAGATAGTGATGGTGGTACATGACAAAGAGTATAGACTTTACAAAAGTAATTCAGGAAGTTACTAAACAAGTAGGAACAACAACAACAAATAACAGACACGACAAACCATGGGGAGTGATGGAATCTGATTTCTGGAATTTCCACACTATATTATTTCAATGTCCACTTTTCAACAAAGGTTATGAGACACAAATAAACAGGAGAATGTGGTCCACAACCAAGAAACAGCAACAACAACAATGCAATCACTGGAAACTTCTCTTAAAAGGAAGCCCAGATGTGGATCTTCTTAGACAAAACCTTAAAGCAGCTACTAAAAATATGTTAAAAGAAATAAAGAAGAAATCATGTCCAGTAAAATTAAAGAAAAATAGGAGAAATAAATCTCTTTAAATAGAGAATATCAAAGTGACAGATTATAAAAAAGAACAAAATACATAACCTGGAGTTCAAAATTACAATAATTGAAATGAAAAATTTCCTATTGTTGAGGGGTTCAACAGAAGCTTTGAACTTACTGAAGAAAGAATCTGCCAACTTGAAATCAATGTAGATTACCCAATGGGAGAAATAGAATGAAGAAAAGTGAAGAGAGTCTCAGAAACTTGTAGAATATTACAAAACATGTCAACGCACATATTAGGGGAATTCCAGAGGTGAGGAGAGAAAGAAGTTGAAAGAATATTTAAGGAAATAATAGCCAAAACTTGCCAAATTTAAGAACATCAGTCTTCACATTCAAGAACTGGAACAAAATTCAAGAAGTGCAAACTCAAAGAGATGCACACCTATGTACATCATCATCAAACTATTAAAAGATGAAGATGAGAGAATTTTGAAAGCAATGAAAGAAAAGGAGCTCCTCATCTCATTTAAGACTACTTTGTCTCCAGTTACCCTGTTGTTCTATAGCATGGAATTTTTGGCCACCATATGCTGCTTCCACATCCCAGCTCTCATAGGCCTGTGGCTTTGTGCCTTCACTTGTGTATTGTGTTTCTGGCTCACAGATATGTTTATCATACTTTAGAGCTGGGCTGTGTATTCAAATTATGACAATTTGTCTTTTATTGTCAAAGGTTTGAAACAGAGATGAAATAAAGTCAAAATTCACAGAAATGTCTTGACCAGAGTACCCCCTTCTCCACATAGGTCTTTTAGATGGTGTATTTCTAGAAGCCATTTGCAGGAGTTACGCTGTATCTGCTTTGCCCTCAATAGACGATAGAATCTTGACTTTAATATCATTTATTTAACAAAATATTCAAAGAAGCGCTTCAGTTTGCAACTTATATAGACAATATAAGGATCCAATAAAAATGGCTGAAAAAAAAAACTAAGAAACCAACATTGGATAATAGTTTACAAAAAGAAATACTTCTATACATCATGGTGTATAATAATATGTAGAGTAGTTCCTTTTTTTTTTTAATTTAAAAGAGAATGAGAGAGAGAGAGAGCATGAGAAGGGGGAGGGTCAGGGGAGAAGCAGACTCTTCAGCTCAGCAGGCTGAGGAGGGAAGCTGAAGTGGGACTTGATCCTGGGACTCCAGGATCATGACCTGAGCCAAAGGCAGTCACCCAACCAACTGAGCCACCCAGGTGTTCCTGTAGTCTAGTTCTGATGTTAAATTTCCAAATATTTTCTACCAAAGAACTGGTGACATTCTTAGCCAGGTGTGCTTCATGGAAGAGCTTCTCTAATCTTATTCAGAACTTTTACTTCTTCTACCATCTTGGTCCCCAGGATACACTGAACTTCTTCTCTAATCTATTCTAACCCTTCTGAGGAATGACAATTTGTTTGCTTTAAGGTTATAATCTTGTAGTTTTGCTCTGTCAGATTACACTACCTCCCAGGAATATAAATGCCCTGATTTGAGAAATGGTGATCTTAAAGATTTTGGGGGGAAAACCCCCATTATTTAATAGCTTTTTATTATGGCAATGATACTGATATATAACTGATTATGAATATGATTGTGGCATAAATGAGTGTGGAACAAAAGGAACACAATTTGACTACTATTGTTATTGTTATCTTAGTGCTGTTGCCTTAATCCTGAAATCCACTAGGCAGAATTGTTCTTCTCAGGTCTTAAGTGAAATCTTGGGCACATCCAATTGATTATCTATTCACTTTTAATTTTTTAATTTGACAGAGATCACAAGTAGGCAGAGAAGCAGGCAGAGGGGGGGGGGAAGCAGGCTCCCTGCTGAGCAGAGAGCCTGATGTGGGGCTTGATCCCAGGACCCTGGAATCATGACTTGAGCCTGAGGCAGAGGCTTTAACCCACTGAGCCACCCAGGTGCCCCTATTCACTTTTATTTTTATTTATTTTTTTAATTTTTTAAAGATTTAAAAAATATTTTGTTTATCTATTTGACAGAGAGAGAGAGAGACAGTGAGAGGGGGAACACAAGCAGGGGGAGAGGGAGAAGCAGGCTTATTGCTGAGCAAGGAACCCAATGCAGGGAACCATGTGGGACTTGATATGGCACTTGATCCCAGGACCCTGAGTCAAAGGCAGATGCTTAACCACTGAACCACCCAGGCGCCCCTTTCTATTCACTTTTAAACCCTAAATAGTCCAATCAGTTGATTACCAAAACTTCAATATTTTGCAATTAAAAAATAATCTTTAATTCTTTATTTCTGCCCTGACTCAGGCTTCCAAACTGATAGCTTGGGAAAGTGGGGATGTTAGCTCTTTTTTCTTGCTTTATCACCTAATTTCTTTGTAGGTGCTGATTCTCATCCCCTCCCAAGAGAGGCCTGGGGGTGATGTTTAGAGGTAGTAATTAGTTATTGTGGCCTGGCCCATGGCAGACAAGTGCAGTGTTACTGTGAGGCACTTTGGTGGTTTGGCCACTACAGGATTCTTGCTCTTACGTGGGCTCCTTTTCTGTATGACTTTTGTGTGTTCCTTTTGTTGATGGAAAAGAAGTACTTCTTGGCTTTCCAAACTTGGGAAGCACAGTCCTTTCCTAACATACTTGCCACGCACTACTGCTGTCACACATTGTAATTAGCCACCTGTGACAATTCTTTTTCTGGTATGAGTCAGTAACTGTCTCAAACACTCAGGAACATGTGGTGGGCTTTCTGAATGGTTCTAAGTGATCTTTCTGATCACTTAGGAAGGAAAGGAAAATGGAAGATTCTCCAACAACTTCCTTACTGCCCCATCCTCCTTGGTCTTTCTCCTCAGCTCTTTGCCTACTGTCTCTCTAGCAAGGGATGAGCTAAGAATGTCAAAGCTACTTTCAAATGATCAATATAATTTTAAAACTCTTACCTTAATTTATATAAAAATGTACTGTTTTTAGTTTTTAGAAAGCATTTCTTTGAAAATACTTTTCAGATAAAAATGTTTTGTAGGTCTACTGACAGAATAAAAGAAATTTTGGAGTCAATCAATAGCTATTTCAAAAATTCCTTAAGTTTGGTATTTCAGTGACCATTTTCACACTGAACATGTGCTAGTTTTTTTTAAATTAATTTTTTATTTTTTATTAACACATATTTTTAGCCCCAGGGGCATAGGTCTGTGAATCGCCAGGTTTACACACTTCACAGCACTCACCATAGCACATACCTTCTCCAATATCCATAACCCAACCACCCTCTCCTTATCCCCCTCCCCCGGCAAACCTCAGTTTGTTTTGTGAGATTAAGAGTCACTTATGGTTTGTCTCCCTCCTGATCCCATCTTGTTTCATTTTTTCCTACCCTACTCCCCAAACCCCCCACGCTGCCTCTCAAATTCTTCATATCAGGGAGATCACATGATAATTGTCTTCCTCTGATTGACTTATTTTGCTCAGCACAATACCCTCTAGTTCCATCCACATCATCACAAATGGCAAGATTTCATTTCTTTTGATGGCTGTGTAGTATTCCATTGTATATATATACCACTTTTTCTTTATCCATTCATCTGTTGATGGACCTCTAGGTTTTTTCCATAGTTTGGCTATTGTGGACATTGCTGCTATAAACATTTGGGTGCACGTGCCCCTTCGGATCACTACATTTGTATCTTTAGGGTAAATACCCAGCAGTGCAATTGCTGGGTCATAGGGTAGCTCTATTTTCAACATTTTGAGGAACCTCCATGCTGTTTTCCAGAGTGGTTGCACCAGCTTGCATTCCCACCAACAGTGTAGGAGGGTTCCCCTTTCTCCGCATCCTCGCCAGCATCTGTCTTTCCTGACTTGTTAATTTTAGCCATTCTGACTGGTGTGAGGTGGTATCTCATGGTGGTTTTGATTTGAATTTCCCTGATTCCCAGTGATGTGGAGCACTTTTTCATGTGTCTGTTGGCCATCTGGATGTCTTCTTTGCTGAAATGTCTGTTCATGTCCTCTGCCCATTTCTTGATTAGATTATTTGTTCTTTGGGTGTTGAGTTTGATGAGTTCTTTATAGATTTGGATACTATGTCATTTGCAAATATCTTCTCCCATTCTGTCAGTTGTCTTTTTGGTTTTGTTGACTATTTCCTTTGCTGTGCAAAAGCTTTATCTTGATGAAGTCCCAATAGTTCATTTTTGCCCTTGCTTCCCTTGCCTTTGGAGATGTTTCCGGGAAGAAGTTGCTGCGGCTAAGGTCGAAGAGGTTGCTGCCTGTGTTTTCCTCAAGGATTTTGATGGATTCCTTTCTCACATTGAGGTCCTTCATCCATTTTGAGTCTATTTTCATGTGTGGTGTAAGGAAATGATCCAATTTCATTTTTCTGCATGTGGCTGTCCAATTTTCCCAACACTATTTGTTGAAGAGGCTGTCTTTTTTCCATTGGACATTCTTTCCTGCTTTGTCGAAGATGAGTTGACCATAGAGTTGAGGGTCTATTTCTGGGGTCTCGATTCTGTTCCATTGATCTATGTGTCTGTTTTTGTGCCAGTACCATGCTGTCTTGATGATGACAGCTTTGTAATAGAGCTTGAAGTCCGGAATTGTGATGCCACCCACTTTGGCTTTCTTTTTCGATATTCCTTTGGCTATTTGAGGTCTTTTCTGGTTCCATATAAGTTTTAGGATTATTTGTTCAATTTCTTTGAAAAAAAATGGATGGTATTTTGATAGGGATTGCCTTAAATGTGTAGATTGCTTTAGGTAGCATAGACATTTTCACAGTATTTGCTCTTCCAATCCATGAGCATGGATGAATATGTGCTAGTTTGCTTAAAAAAACTGTATGGTCACTCTGTTTAAAGAAAAAGTTAAGCTGTGAAACTCAAGTTGACTGATAACTCATTTGATTAATTTTTTAAAACTGGCTTGGTTTACTTTTTGGATTTGAATGATCTATTGAAAATATTCAAGCCAATTTGTTACTGGCCTAATAAGTGCATTCACCTTTATCCCCTAGTAATGTTTAAGATGTTTACAGGTTTTCTAGATTTAGACTGCTTTGTCTAGAACATCTCAAACATTTTTCCTGGGTATCTTGGGTCACTGTGTAGCCCTATTGTTGTTTTAATCATTCAATAAACAGGAGCACCTGGGTAGCTCAGTTGGTTAAGTGTCAGGCTCTTGGTTTTGGCTCAAGTCCTGATCTCAGAGTTGTGAAATCAAGCCCTGTGTCCAGCTCTGTGCTAAGTCCAAAGTCTGCTTGAGATTCTTTCCCCGTCTCTATGCCCTCCCCCTACTTGCTCTTTCTAAAAAAATAAAATAATATAAAATAAATCATGCAATATACATGAGTCCCAGGTATCATGGTAAATATAACCTATTTATTCCAAGACTGTTCACAATGCTTGTTTGCATACCAGGCATGTGTACAAAAAAACTCCTTTTATTATTTTTGCTTTCCTACACATTTCAATTTGTATATATGTAATAGGATTATTAAAGACAGTAGTTCACACCTACAATTATATATGAATATTTAAAATTGTTCTAATTAGCAATACTGATAGAAGTAACTTAAACTTTCCAAACTATGAGATTTATACCAATGATAGATTTGGGGTTATTATCTTATTATTTTTTTCATCCTATAAAAGGAATTATTAATCTAAAAATATATTTTTGAGTGGTAGGAAACCCTTTTGAAGGATTGCATTAAAATTTATTAATGTGAAGTTACTCAGCTTTTTTTTTTTTTAAAGAATACATCTGTTACATAAAAGCAAGGTACATTTGTAATCACCAAGAAGAATTACAAATAAAAAGCGTTAAGAAATTCAAAGATGATTTTGTCCAAGTGAAAACCTGCCCAGTAGGATCAGTCCTATCTTTTTTTGAGTCAGATCTTTATTTCCTCACTTGCAACAAGAGTGGGCCATTTCTTTCTCAAATAAAAAAGACTCAATTTTAAATGAAATGTTGAGTTTTTGGCCCTAGACTCACATTCCCTTATTTTATTGCTATTCATTTGATTTTAAATACTAAGAGGCTAAATAAAGCATTTCCCTTCCCATGCCACTTGTTAATGAAACTCACTTTGTGTTTTGAGGTTCCACATTCTGTTAAATTATGTTTGTTTTCTATAATGGATGTACTTTCATGAAGTTAAAAATATATCTTTAGTAAGCAGGTGATTATAATACTGGGAAAAATTATTAAGTAGCAAGCAAATGAATGTTTATTTCTGTATTTTTCTTTCTTAATAATAAATCCAATACGTATCCATAAAGGTATCTTAGTTGTAGAATTATTGTTTATTAGGTATTTTTAGCTTTCAAGCCCAGCTGTCATCAGTTTAGCACAAAATGTCTTAATTTATATACTGTACCCTGAAGCTACTCAAAACATAGTAACCATGGAAATATACACACTCCCTACAACTCTCTTCCTTTTATTTTTTGTTATCTAGGTTTTGATTAAATACACTTAAATGATGCTTTCATTTCAAGTTGTCTGCTGAGAATACCAGAAACTCATCCATTATATGCTTTAATTTCTAGAAAATTAAGATGGTTGATTTCTTTTTCTTTTTTTCTTTTTTAAAATCATGGGTGGGACAGGGTCAGCCCTGATAGACCGGTTCAGTTGAATATAGTCCATTGGGTTATAAGATACACTATGTCTTCTCTGAGGAAAAGTGTTTATAATTTCAGAATGGAAGGAAGCAGGGCTAAGTGATGGTTGCAAAATATGGGAGTTAAGCTGAACAGAAGAGTGAGCATCAGAGTGAGGAAGGAAGAAGAGGCCCTTGCTGTGGCCAACAACTCACTGGCTTTATGTGCTTCAAATGGCAGTTCTGGCTCCCAGCCTCGTCCTGAAATGGCCAAGTTACCCCGTTGTGAGACAGAGCTGCTCTCTAGTAATGTCCAGATCTTGTGATCTGGAAGATTTGCCCTGCCTTGTTCTACAACCAAACTGGCCTTAAAGATAATTCATTTCCATACCTCCATTTGGAAACATTCTGGGATTTTTGAGGCAAAAATTACCATGTAATCTGGACTGTTCTAAGATTTCCACGTCATCACACTGAAAACCTAGTGCTTATATTGAACTATTTTACTCACAGAAAATCTTTATTAAGCCCAATCTGTGTATAGTAGCAGCAGTAGAAACAACCGGTTCTAAGTATTTATTATGTGTCTGGAACTGTACTAGGTTCTTCTTTCACAGTACCCATTGCAGAATTATTACTATCAGCATTTAATTGGATGGAGAAATTGAAGTTTCAAAAGGAGTAGTAACTTTTTCAGGATCACATGGCCAGTAAGTATAGGTGCCTGGGTTTGAATCAAGAACCCTCTGCCTTCTGAGCCCACTTTCTTTTCCCTGCATCATTGTGCCTCATATATTGTTATAGTGAGTCAGTGCCATGGGTAGGAGGAAAGGAGAAATGTGGTCCCTTTCTTTGGAGAGCATATGATCCAGCTGGGGAAAAAATATGTTATCTATAAAACAACTGGAAGTGAATTGAGTTAATTGAGTATCAAATGGACCTGGACCGCAGGACCACATGTGCTTCTGCTTCATGATAGGACCTTTGTTCTAGAGGTCCTGCATTTAAAGTACCAAGAAGAATTTCCAAAGGGAGGGATTTAATTCTTATTTTCATTCTTCTATGGGATATTTTTTTCCTCAGGCTTCCATTATATCACATTTATGCTATTCTAGCCTAATCCAAAACTCAACCACCTTTGCTTTTTCTAACCCAGGGATTTAAGTCATATGCTAGATCAATCAGGTTAAATAGAATAATTGACTGGCACATCAGTTCCCTGCAACTCTCCCACCCTACCCCCTGAAGCAGTGGGATTATGAAGTGATGACATCTTGGTCCTTGTCATGACTTAGAACTGCTTCATTAATTAGACTTTGAATCCTTAAGATCCTCTCTACCTGCGGACAACCTCCTTAACTCCTTCTATCTCTTGCTATATGAACTTGGTCTTTTCTTTTATCCCTCTGTCGATCCACCTTCTTCTGATGAAGAAATCTTCTCTGGGTGTTATCTCTGTGTGTCCACATACAGGATCCCATCTTGGTTTGTAATTTTTATGTTACTTATTTATGTCCCAGAATCCATTACTTCCTTCAGCTTCTACTATCCCTGGCTTGCCCTTCCCAATCCTAAAATACCCTAATAGGCTCTTTTCTCTACTTTCATGATAATTAAATATACTACAAATTTGGGTTAGAGAACTGGGATCTCACAACTGGTTGTTCATTCATTCATCTGTCATTCCTTCCCTATCACATTTCTCAGTTATTTTTCCAAAGAGTCTTTATTTTTCTCATCTATGAGTCTATGCTTATCTTCTTTTTTTGTAAAGATTATTTATTTATTTATTTGACAAACAGAGATCACAAGTGGGCAGAGGGGCTGGAAGGGGTGGGGAGAAGCAGGCTCCCCGCTGAGCAGAGAGCCCGATGTGGGACTCAATGCCAGGACCCTGGGATCATGACCTGATCACCTCAATCAAAAATGAGGTGATAGCCCTTTAAGTGGTACAATGGTTGGTTTTTGTGGCTCTTTCGTATGTATATTTAACAAAATATCTTTTTATCAAAGTGTAAGAGGAGAAACATCCATAAGATATGTGTGATGCATAAAAATTACATGATGTACAGTACATGTCTTCTGGGAGCTTCTTAGTGAAAGCGGACTCAGGAAAATGCTTTAATCTGAACAAACATGTTTGTGAAAGACTTACTGACATTTTATTTATTTATTTATTTATTTGTTTTAAGATTTTATTTATTTATTTGACAGACAGAGATCACAAGTAGGCAGAGAGACAGGTGGGGGGGCGGGGACGGGGGAAGCAAGCTCCCGCTCCCTGTTGAGCAGAAAGCCTGATGTAGGCCTCAGTCCCAGGACCCTGGGATCATGACCTAAGCTGAAGGCAGAGGCTTTAACCCACTGAGCCACCCAGGCACCCCAAAATTTTAGGTGAAAACAAATAACTGAACCCTTGGAAAGCATTTCCATTATTTTTAATTTTTAAATTATGGATAAATCAGGTCATAATTCTTTCATTCAAAGAATGACAATGGCATACTTCATTACTAATGGATTTCTACTTCTAATGGAGGTAGTTTGATGAATTTTTTTTTTTTTTAATCTGCAGAAACTAAGTTAATCTACTTTTACTGCTGTGTTGTAACACTGTATCCGTCAGGATCCCATCAGGACACATCACAATTTGAACAGAGAAATTTTGATTTGGATAATTATTAAAATTCTTTTCTATCTGTTTATCTATCATCTATCTACTTTTAACTTAAAGGAAATAAAGGGATTCTACAGAATAGTGTGCATTTGAAGAGTGGAAAGAGAGGGATTTTCTCCAAGGCTGGGCTGCAGACTGTTGGGAAGATGTGTTTGCAGTTCACTGAAGGGTGAAGTTCCTTGGCTTGCTGACTAGTCAGGACCAGAATTGATCCAAAGTCCATGGGCCTTGGCTGGGTAATGGCTGCTGTGAAGCCATCTGGGGCTCCTATGGTGCTTGCCTAGAAACGGGCTGTGCGGGTGCCACTGAACTCCTGGGGGAAAGCTGCATTGTGTGCTCTGCACCCCAACTCAAAAGCCCAGGGATAATAGAAGCAAAACACACTAGGAATAGGAAGAGAAGCACTTTCCTCTGGTGTCCACTACTGACAACTACTGACACTACCCACTACTGACAAATGTTAATATTATGCCAGTTGGCAAGGCAGAACCATTCAGATATCAAAAGGAGATAAAGAAGGGTAGAGTTGGATCTGAGAGGCAATAGGCTGAAAACTTGCCGATGATTTATGCACTAAGCTGAACTGTCCATAGAGAAAAAAAAAGTCAGTGATTTTTAAAGAATTCTATTTAAAATACAGAGAAGCAGAATGAAAATATTCTCTCCCTTTTAGACTGCGATTCACTTCAGTCTTTATTATAATTACCTGGATCCCTGAACCGGCTTTTAGTTTCTTTGGTGGGTAGGGGGTGGGCAGAACAGCAGATGGTTACACAGCAGCAATGAGAACAGGAGTTCATGAACACAGAGGAATTATCAGGAACTGTTTATGTCCAGTCTGCAATGTGGTCTAGTCTGCTAGGGGTTCATCTGTATAGAGTATCAGAAGGAACCGTCAGACACTGTTGGGACACTGTGACTGTCTGGATGCCCCTCAAACATAGTTGGACATTGATTCCACATGGAGATCCTAAAACATCCCTGCCATGTAGTAGATGCTTCATAAATATTGTTTGAATTAATAAGTGAGTGGGTGCCATCTACGTGCCGGGTATTGTACTGTGCGCTAGAATTATGTCAGTGTTTAAGATCCAGTCTCTACTTAAAGACGGGTACAGTCTATTTTGAAGGCAACAAGGCTTAGTGTATTTAGAGTCTCTACCGAGTGGGAAGAGATGGTTGAAATTCTGATGCGGGAAAATGGTTTCAGAGTCTTTAAATCAGGAATTGTGTAGATCCCTTTGTTTTCAGAGAAGATCAGTTTAATAAAGGGGATTGGTTGGTTGGTTGGTTTTTTTCCCCAACCTTCCTCTCTTTTCTCATCCTCTTTTTCCTCCTATTTATTCTTTTGCCCAATTCTCTACCCCACATATTAAAAAGAATCCAATGGATATTTCTATAAGAAATTAAAAAAAACACACTAAAGTACTAGTTCACACACTAAAGTTTAATTTTGCATATAACAGTGAACAATATCACCATATATAGTCATTCTATACTTTGGTTAGTCATTTCCTTTTTTTTTCCCACCTTACATCTACTTCTGTCTCTTGATATTCAGTAATGCTGCCTTGACCTTGTTTGGATTTATTAAGTATTAAAAATGTTACTGTCTAGTCTCCCTAATAGGCTCTTACAGACTGGGACAAGTATTTCTCATGATTATCTGACTTTCTCTTAATTCCGTGAACTCTGTGTATGTGTATTCATTATCTGTATATTGTTATAAAATGTTATTCTCTATTGTATATGTCCAAGGTTTCATATTTAAATCTATATGTTGATATAGGAGTACATGCACACATACACATGCACTCAGGAATATGATATAGATGAATAAGCCATCAAAATAGAACATGTGTATTTTCTCCCATTTCTTATAATCCCCAAATAATTTTATCTTAAGTATTTACAGCTCTAATTTAGTCATCTCTAGAAATAAAATCTTATTTAAAAAATTACAAAATAATTAGTTGGATTTTTTTTTCAAGTCGATCCTCACTTTGATCATTTTACTTTATCAATTATTAAACTGTCCTCCAGTCCACCATTCTCATTTTACAGATGAGGAAATACCAAGTGACTTATCACACACATGGTGACAATTTTTTTCTCATCTTCGGCCAAAGTTACTCTGCCATTGATCCTCCCAGACTAATGGTTGGGCCATTTCAAAATGGAATATTTGGAGTTGACTGGTAAATACTTGAATACATTTTAATACATCTTCAGTGAACATATATTTTTTTTAAATATTTTATTTATTTATTTGACAGACAGAGATCACAAGTAGGCAGAGAGGCAGGAAGAGAAAGAAGAAGGGAAGCAGGCTCCCTGCTGAGCAGAGAGCCTGATTCGGGTGGGGCTCGATTCCAGGACCCTGGGATCATGACCTGAGCTGAAGGCAGAGGCTTAACCCACTGAGCCACCCAGGTGCCCCACAGTGTACATATTTGTATTAATTTTTTGCTTATATGTTTTAGAGATAAAATATTGGAATCCATTCTCATAGGTGGGGTGTAAAATGGGTGCCTATATATTTTTTATTCATACATATTGGGCATATAATGAGGTATTTCTCCTCTTTTTAGTGAGGCCTTTTTGTAAGGACTTTTAGTCTGGCTTAAATGGACCGGGTCCATGACTGAATAACCCCATTCCTATTTTCCCACACTCAAAGGCTCTGTCAGAGACATTCAGGTGAATCCTCCAGTAAGTGTGACAAGCCAAGAAAGCCATCAATTTGGAGCTCTGCCTGTCCCATTGGGCAGAGTTCAATAGCTGTTTATTAATAACTCTCCTTGCTCATTTTAAAGGTGAAACTTTAGATGAGCACACAAAGGCCACATAAATTTAATCTCAAAGATGTACAATAGTGTCTGGATAAATTACTAGTGTTTATTGATGTGCTAAAAAGAGAAATAAAGAAAAAAAATCCGCATATATGGGGCACCTGGGTGGCTCAGTGGGTTAAACCTCTGCCTTCGGCTCAGGTCATGATCTCAGGGTCCTGGGATCGAGCCCCGCATCAGGCTCTCTGCTCAGCGGGGAGCCTGCTTCCCTGTCTGTCTCTGCCTGCCTCTCTGCCTACTTGTGATCTCTCTCTCTGTCAAATAAAAAAATAAATAAATAAAATAAAATCAGCAAATACAAGCTAAGCTGCTTGGAGTTGGAGGTGGGGAATGAAGCCTTGCGCTGTAACATTTGCTTCATTGCTTTTATGTTTAAGCGTTTTATGCAGTGTCTGCTTTTTGCTGGTTGCCAATGTCAGTTTATAATTTTATGTCAGATGCTTGAATTATTCAATTAAAAAAATGTTAGCCTGAACAAGCCAGCCAAGACTGTAGAAAATAGCAAGCCATATAAAATAGATTATATTTTTACTGGAACATGAACAAAAACATAAATGTAACTCAGGAGGCGTTTGCCCGGGGATAAGCCACAGCTGGAAGATTTCTGGTCAAACTCTTCATTTTCCTTCTGCGTACCATAGCAAAGAGCATCCGCTTTTATTCATGATTACTTCGCAACTTATGACAATGCCTTAGGGTTTATTTTGGTTCAGATACAGATCTTCCTGTGGCCATCTTCTTGAGCCTCCTTGTTAAATAGTATGTTAGCTTTCCCTGTCGTAACAACTTCTAAACGAAAGGTTGTTCTGAGCATAAATTACCCTGTAAGCTTTTAATTTCTGAATACCTATTCACAGTCTCCATCCAGACATTTTTGCTTCAGGAGGTCTGCAGTGACTCTTAAGAATCATCATTTTAATGCGAAGCACTCCAGGTGATTGTAATGTAACTGGCTGAGAATTAACTAAAGTGATAATCACAAAAGAGAGACAATACTGGAGGCCAAGGCTTCCTTAGCAAGTACAAATTCAGATTGCTCAACTCTGCCCACCTACTTTGGTCTCTTCCAAGAAAAATTCAGACTGGAATTGTCCTTGGACCTGACTGTTTTATCCAGATAACTCCCCTAGCCCATGGTTCTATGTCAGGCCCTGTAATGAATAATCAGTAAAATCCTAGGAGGGAGATATTCTTGGTGAAAAAAATTGTTCTCTGCCAAATAGAAACAGGGAATTTGTAATCATGGTGAGAGACATGGAAGAGATGCTAAGAGTGATTATCCTTGTGTTCAATGGTTAATTTTTCCCAAAGGAGACAAATATGAAAAGACAAGAAAAAAATGAAAAAATAACAATCAAACAAATAGCTAAACATCATGGGTTTTGCCAGTTAAAGCAGAATTGTGTGATAACATTGAAATTTAATGAACACTCTTCTAGGTTTTACTTATGGCCTTAAGCATTAGAATTTTGGCTTAAATGTCCCCTAGTTTTAACTTGCCACAGTTGGGCAACCCTGGAGTTAAGTCTCTGATACTTGTGTTGGCATATTACACGTAAAGGAAAAGTACAAGTTTATTTACAGAAAAGATAAAACACAAAAAAAGGGAAGCAGTGTCTTGCCTCTTGACAGAATTTTATAAATTCGTAATTATAACATATGATATTTTCCCCCTTAATTTTTAACACATCTTTATAATTTGCTGATTATTAATATTACCCTTGGGCTTTTTCGTACATGTTACACTTGTTGGGTGTCTAGTCTGAATTTCCAAGACAATATATAGACACTGAAGTTTTTATTAGCCAAGTGAAGACTTTTCAGTAAGTTAAAATATCATTTGTTTTCAAATACCATTGAGAATCAATCTTTTAAAATTCACTTGATTATTAATATCTACATTTAACGTTTTTTTTAAAAACAGACCTTTTTATGGTCTTTGAATAGTTTTTAAAAGTAAAACTTTAGACATCAACAGGCTGTGTGTAAAATACTTTTGTTTTCTCTTTTGCAAGATCAGTATATGTAAAGAAATTTATGCTTCAACTTTGATCCTCACCTGATTTTTCCGTGTCCTTTATTGATAGTTCTTAAATGTTGGGGATTGGGGAGAAAAACCAGTTATCTGACTTCTGTTATATCTACTGCCTAGGTTTGTTTCCACTGGTAGAACTGTCCAAAAATATGGGGTGACATATGGATAAAATGTTTAAATAAGTACGTGCTTATATTTGTATTTTTGTTTTCAACATTGGCAATGTGTTATGGGAAAGAAAAGTAACACAAAACTAGAAAAAAAATAGAATAACTCCTTCAGGAGTCAAAAGAAGAAGTTGGAGGACCTGTTAGGAGGCTAAAATCCAACTCCCTTCCTACAGTAGCAATGAAATCATGAAGTATTCATAGTATACACTAGTGAACATTTGTATCTCCTAGGTCTGTGGCTTGGCTGGGTACTTCTGATTGCTCATGCACTCATGACTCATTTGCAATTTGGCCAGGGGATCTGTAGCATTCAAGCTAGATTTGGCTGGGCTCACTAAGCTCCACATGTTTGTCATCCTCCCTTTGGGACCAGAAAACTAGGTAGGATTATTCTCTTGGTAGTATCAAAGTCCAAGAGTCATCCTGATTGTACAAGTACTGTGTGAGTCCCTTCTATCATTTTTTTCTAAAATTCCAGTAGCCAAAGCAAGTCATATGACCATGCCCAACACCAAGGCATAGGGAAGTAAATTTCTTTCTTTCTTTCTTTCTTTCTTTCTTTCTTTCTTTCTTTCTTTCTTTCTTCCTCTCTCTCTCTTTCCCTCCCTTCCTCCTTTCCTTCCTTCCTTCCTTCCTGGATCTATGAAGTTACATGGTGGAAAAAGCATGGCCAAAGGAGTAAAGAATTGAGGCTAATGATGTCTTTTATCACAAAGTATCTTTCATTTGTCCAGACAAGCAATTTGGGGTTCAGACCAGGCATATAGCTGTGGTAGTGATAAGAAGAATAGTGTTCTGGATCTATTTTGAAGGTAAAACCTTCAAATCTCAGTGGGATTTACTGAGTCAGGGAGAGATGTTAAGGATGTTTTCAAGGTTTCTTGTATGAGCGACTTGAAAGGATAGGGTTGTCATTAACTGAGATATGAAAGGTTGTAGATGGAAGATTTTGGAGTCTCCCAGTGACTGGGAGATAACAAATTCAGTTTAGAACATGTATCTCAGATGTTAAAAGACAATCAATTGGAGATAATGGGTAGGTCATATTTATTTATTTATATTTTTAAAACTTCCATTCTGGTTTTATTTTGTTTTTTAAAGTAAGCTCTAGGCCCAATATGGCACTTGAACTCATGACCCTGAGATCAAGAGTCACATGCTCTCCTACTGAATCAAGTCAGGTGCTCCAATGGATAGGTCATTTTATATATGAGTCTGACCTTGTAGAAAAATTATCTGGACTACAGACATCAGTCTGGAAATTGCTGCCATATGCATGGTATTTAAAGCCATGAGTTTGGATAAAATTATTAACTAATGCAGCATAGTTAGAAAAGGAATGGGACTCAAGGGCATTTTAACATTAAGAGGTTGCAAAAGGGAGAGAAATCAGCCAAGAAGACTAAAAAAAGTGACCTATGAGATAGCAAAAAATCAAGTAAGAACGGTGTGCCATGTACATCAAATATATCAAGGATCAAAGAGGGTCTTCCGAAGCAGATAAGGCATCTTGATCCAGAAAGATTAGAACTAAAGCCTACTGTTCACAACATGACAATACTGAAGATTACTGGTGGGTAATCCAGGGCTGTTTTGAAGGATTGCACCCTGGTGAGAAATTATATTATGTTTGCTGGGCTCCCTAAATCTGAGGACTACATTCTTTAATAAACTGAGGAATAATAGGCTATTATCTTTTAAAATATTGACTTTCCTTTTTACCTGCATTATCTTTACTTATGGCTTCTGGAATGTCTTTTAGAGATTTCATGGATCATATCATGTTCTCCACATGTCTTCACTACTACTCTGTCATATTTTTAAAATCTTTATCTTTTTATTTCCCCTTGTAGGTAACTTCTTTAGCTCTGTCTTCTAGTTTGTTCTCTCCCCAGTTTTATCTAATGTGCTGTTCAACTAATCCATTGGATTTTTAACTTCAGTGAACATTTTTTTCCCCTTAAGATCTGCCTGTTTTTGTGTTCTCTTGCTTTGGATTCCTTTTCCATATACTCATTTTATTTATTTATTTATTCATTTATTTATTTATATGCTCATTTTAAACACAGATTTTATGATACTATAATTCTATCACCTGATGTTCTTAGGAGTCCAATGCCATTATTTATTTTCTATGTTGACTCGATTCCTACTGACTTGTTTTCCTGTGTGATTGCTAATTTTATTTATTTTTTTAAAGATTTTATTTTATTTTATTTTTTAAAAGATTTTATTTATTTATTTGACAGAGAGAAATCACAAGTAGGCAGAGAGGCAGGCAGAGAGAGAGGAGGAAGCAGGCTCCCTGCTGAGCAGAAAGCCCGATGTGGGGCTCGAACCCAGGACCTGGGATCATGACCTGAGCCGAAGGCAGCGGCTTAACCCACTGAGCCACCCAGGCGCCCGTGATTGCTAATTTTAGATTGGGATCTCCTGTTTGGTGTGGCCTATCCATGATAATATTTTGCAGCCAAATATGGGAAGTTTCATGTGTAACTCTGCCAGTCCCTCCAGGGTTACAGCAGATCCTTCTGGTGCCCTGCCAATATTCTCTCAGGCCCTGTCATTTCTGTAAAGACAGGACCAACTTTTATCAGCCATGGTCTATATCTCTTTGCTCAAGCATTTTCTCTGGCTGCCATCTGTTCTTACCATGTGCACAGCAAACCAGATGTGCGTAGCAATGAACACTCCCAACCTCAAAAAATGGCTCTCAGGAGTTAGTGTATAAACACCACAGCTCCCTTGCCTCTTGGGTGGCATAGTTCTGAGATATTCTATATTAGCTCCCAGATTCCCCCAGTGGGAATAAGATCCATTTACTCAGGGGAAACTCACTTGATAATACACTTTGTTGGGTGACTTTCTTTTCCTGCTTTTCTTCCTTTTACCTACTTTTTACCTACTCCCTCCTTTATTCATTCAAATACTTATCTCAGTGTCTGTTCCACAGGCACTCAAACTGAAACGCTGGTAGTATAAGCCTAGAAGTACCTCTTTTTTTCAAAGAAGCTAACTTCCAGAACTGCTTTTTAACACTAACTACTAGCTTTTCGTTCTCTGGCACATGAAGATGATGTGGGGTTGACTCTTGACCAGGAACAGAGTAATACTCTGTTTCAGAGTCTTCAGGGAAGACAGTTTCCCCTACCTAGTAACTGGGCGGAGACAGAGAAATGATCCAGATATCAGCTTATGCCACTGGCAAGATTTTTTTCTGATCTGTGTTTATAGCCCTTGGCTTGAAGCAAGAGAATCACTTATGCACTGCACCTTGTTCTAGACCCAAACTGAAACTCGGACATTTCTCTAAACTGGATATATAGACCTATCAGATACCTCTATTTCTGCTTTCATTAGCCGCTGCATGGTAATGGTTCCTAGGAACATTTTTGTGTGTGGGTCACCTTCAGTCATGTGGACTCGCAGTCTGCTAAGAGGATAACATTGCCCCCGAAGTCACATCTTGTCCTTTCTGCTATGCCTGCTGTTGGAACCTCTTACTCTGTCCACAGTTGGCCTGTGGACACAAAATGTGATCTCTCTCCGTTGTATCCGTTTGAGAGAGGTAACTGGGGTGAGTTGGTTTCTGTATCTTGAAAGATTTTCCCTCTCTGCATTTCATTTCTATAACAAGAGCAGGAAAATGCATTTTCAGAGGTGAGGAAATAACCCATGGTTTAAGTGGTAGTTATGATCGGAAGAGCCAAAGTCTCTAGCTTAATGTGTCTTGGGAAATATGTTAAAAACAGCAGTGTGCAAGTAGGAAAGTGTCTATAATAAAGCATTTCTATGTAATTAAAGCTGTAAATTTGGTTATTGCTTTAGAAGTTTTTTGTGCACCCTCTTTCTGAATGCTAGAATTATGTATGTGTTTTGTCTTAGCCTGATCAATTCCCCTTGTAGCTAAGTCTAGTGCATTCTGTTGTAGGATAACTCTAACCATTAGAAAGATATTTTATTGATTCAAAGTTTCATTTCTTCTAACTCCTTACTGGTGCTCATTCTACCTTTGAGAATAGCACCGTCCATAGAAATTTCTACAATGATGGAAATGATCTCTGTGTGTACTATTTAATATGGTAAATACTAGCCAAAAAAGCTATTGGGCACTTGAAGTAAGCTAGTGTGACTGAGACACTGAATTTTTGAAGTGATTCAAATTTAGGTTCTTTAAATCCTGTTTAAACCTTCTTCTGGGTGATAGCCATTAAAATATGTAGAGCCGTATCATGTCTTTTTAGACTTTTCTTTCTAAAGGGCAGCTTGATCCAGTGCCTTCTGGCTACTATTACCCTTCTCTAGATTGTATTGTTTATTTAATTGCTTAAAATCTAGTGTCAGACATGGATGGAACTAAAGGGTATTATGTTGAGCAAAATAAGTTAATCAGAGAAAGACAATTATCATATGATATCTCTGATATGAGGAATTTGAGAGGCAGGGCCGGGGTCATGCGGAGTAGGGAGGGAAAAAAATGAAAACAAGATGGGACCAGGGAGGGAGACAAACCACAAGAGTCTCTTAATTTCAGGAAACAAACTTAGGGTTGCTGGGGGTATGGCAGGGAAGGATAGGGTGGCTGGGTTATGGACATTGGGGAGGGTATGTGCTATGGTGAGTGCTGTGAATTATCTAAGACTGATGATTCACAGACCTGTACTTCTGAAGCAAATAATGTATTATATGTTAAAAAATAAAGAAAGAAAGAAAGAAAGAAAAGAAAAGAAAAGCAAGCAAGAAAGAAATCTGGTGTCAGAATTGGTCGCAGTAGCTCAGAATGGATTGAGTTGCTGGACTCATCATCTTACTTGGAGTGAGCACTGGAGTTTATTGGAATTCCATATTGTATTTACTTTGGACTGTCATGGAGCACTTCATATTTGGTTGGCAATAAATCATCTTCTGGCAAATCATTGTTACCTTAGAATTAAAAAGTATCTTTAGGACATCCTAGTTCAGTGATTCTTACAGTTTATTTTAATTAATGGACTTGTTATTAATTGAACCTTTCCCAGAAGATTAAACAGGTAATTCTACAGCTGATTTGATTATAGCACTATTTAATATGATTATTTAATATGAAGAACACTTTAGTGTTGATAGAGGCTGTAGAGTCCAACATCTGTAGTCAGCATGCTAGAGACCTGGGATTGCAGATAGTATAGTTCCAGTCAGTATTTTAAGGCCTAAGAACCAGGAGAGCCAATGGTGTAAGTTCTAGTCAAAGCTCTGAAGGCAAGAGAAGACCTATGTCCCAGCTCAAAGACAGTCAAAGAATTCTTTCTTACTCAGCCTTATTCAGGCTTTTGACAGATTGGATGAAGCCCATCCACACCAGGGAGGGCAATCTGCCCTACTCAGTTTACCAATTCAAACATTAATTTCATCCAGAAACACCTTCATAGACACACCCAGAATAATGTTTGACTGAATGTCTGAGCAACCCATAGCCCAGTCAAGTTGAGACATAGAAACTACCATCACAAGTTCACCTGTTGCCAATGTGATACTCATCCACATCTTTTAAAATCATATTTAATTTCCAAAAAAGACAATAACATATCTATAATTTTACCTAATAGAATACAGCTATCCTGTTCAATTATAAACACACCTACCCTTTGCTTAGAAAAGGGAGCAAAATCCTTGAGTGATGTTTAGTCTTCTTGATAACCTGTAACTTAAATACTATAATGTACAATTAATGACACTTAAAAACTTGCTCTAAACTTAATACAACTTATGACCTTATATATTTATAAAAATACACATATAAACAATTGACTTTATTGTATTTAAGTTATATTACATGATAACATGAGAGGAAAGAAAATAAAGATGTTTGCTTTAAGTATCTATGGATTTCTCTGCTATTTCTGCATGTACAAATACATTCATAACACCATAAAGAAGAATACTCATGACAGTAATAGTCTTCATTTCTATAACTAGTCATGTAGTCATAGCTGGTATTTGTAACTACCTTCTTCTACTACCCATTCTGTATTCCTTTTACCTTCAGCAAGCAATTCCCTTTACCTTCAGCTAGTTGTGGTTTCTGACCTGGTCGAGTGACCCAAGTCTTCATTCCTGAAGTGTCTGGGCCATTAGCAGTCCTGCCTGGATTGGGTTGTTGTAGTTTTCTGTTAACCTTAATTACAGGGCATTGTAAGACTAAGAGCTCCCCAAAGCGGTCTCCCATATTTCAAACCTCCAGTGTGGATTAGCAGTCCAATTTCCCCTTGGTAGTCAGGAGCAATAACTCAGTCATCACAGTAAACCCCCTTCTTTGCCGATTGATTCAGAGGCAAGAGGAGTGCAAAGTGGCTAGGTGGCATTTCTAAATTCTAGTTCAATGGAGTCATTGTTGTGTCTTCTGATAGAAGGATTCCTGCCTTTGGAACTAAGACTTCTAGGCCAGCATAGGGTCACTAAAACAGAAAGCAAAAATTTTACTAGAGAGAATATTTTACTAGAGATAATATTAAGTGGTGCCCCTCCAGTGTCTAGTCCTTGATTCCTGGGCCCATGAATCATGGCTATGGGAGAAACAATACCATGTTCTGGGCTCAGATTCAGAGCATTCACAGCCTTCTGGAGAACTGTGCCCTAGCCCTGTGAGGTATTCCCATCTAGCTGGCACTGTAACTAAATCTTCAAAAGGCCATCCCACAATTCCATTAAGTGAGCTTCTTCAGGATGGGGGAAACATGGTAGGACCAGTGAATTCCATGAGAAGTCCTGCACTTCTTTTGCTATAGAGTGAGTTCTTTGATCAGAAGCAGTGCTCTGTGCAATACCACAACAATGGATTAGATGTTCTGTAAGCAGCACATGATAGTTTTGGCAGAAGCATTACACTCATGGAAGGAAAATCCATATCCAGAATGGACTATTCCAGTGAAAACAAAATGCTGCTCCTACCATGATGGAAGGAGTACAATGTAAATAGCCTACCACCAGGTAGCTGGATAATCCTGGTGTGGGTCAAAGGCTCAGTGTTGGTCTCTGCTGCTGATAGATTTGGTGCTTAGTGGAGATCATAGCCAGGTCAGCCTTGGTGAGTGGAAGTACATAAGGCTGAGCCCAGGCATAACCTCCGTCCTTGCCACCGTGGCCACTTTATTCATGATCCCATTGGATGATGACCAGGATGGCTTGGGAAAGAGGCTGACTGCTAGTCACAGATGGCTCAATCTTTCCAGGTAATTATTAAAATCTTCTTCTGCTGAGGTAACCCTTTGCTGATCATTCTCATGGGACGCAAATATCTTCAAGTTTTTGCCCCTTCAGAGACATCTATCCCCATGCCTCTTCCCCAGATTTCCTTGCCAATAATTTTCCACCCATGTTCCTTCTAAATCCCTGACCATTCAGCCAAACCATTGGCCAGAGCCCCTGAATCAGTATCTAGCTGCATATCCTGCCATTTCTCTTTCTAAGCAAAGTGAGGGCTCTGGTCTAAATATTTGTGTGCCTCCCAAATTCATGTTGTCACCTAACCCCCCCAAGTGAAGGTATTTGGAGGTGGGGCCTTTTGGAGGTGATCAGATTGTGAGGGCAGAGCAGTAACTTTCTGCTGTTCATATGCTGTTCAATAGCCTATGGTATTTTGCTATAGCAGCCTGAAGAGACTGACAGTGAGACAGTAGGCACTTTGTTCAAGTTTCGACTCCCTCAGAAGATTTCCCTTCAACACTGTCTTTCAGTGATGTTCCAGAAAAGGGCTGTGATGTTGCAGCTGTTCAGTTTGAGGTGTGCCTGCCTATCCTGCAGAACCATCTAGGAATGAGTTCTGCTGTCAAGTGTAGGAGATTCCTTGTGAGGCCATCTGTGCAGGCTGGGAGAGGAGGGGCAGTGTAACCGGATTGAGGACCATGGACATTGTGGCCATTTCTTCATGTAACTTACTTGTGCTTTGGGGCTCTGTTCAGACCCAACACATGCAAAACACTGCCATCTAATGAGAGTGCTGCTGTGGACCCCAGTTTGGTAGGTCAGATAACACCCAGTTCATGACGGGCAGCTCAGGTTGCATGATAATTTGGTAGCACATGGTTAAGTGTTCAGTCTCTTCTAAGACTCAATAGCAGGTCAAGAGCTATTTCTCAAAGAAGAGTAGGTATCTGTGAAGGATACCAGGACATTGTTTCTCAACCCCAAGGGCATGTGCTGTGTATGATTGACCTGTAGGGACCTGTCCAGGGACCCACCAGCATCCTTATCTGCTGTTAACATCTTCAGTCATCACTGGATCTGTTCCAACAAATGGCCCAAGTGGCAGAGTAGCTTGTACAGCAGCTTGGACCTGGGGCAGAGCCTTTTCTTGTTCTGGACTCGCTTGAAACTAGCAGCTTTGCAGATCCCTTGGTAAGTGGGCTGGACAGTACACCCAAATGAAGAATATATTGCCTTCAAAATCCAAAGAGTTCTTTGAGGCAGCATCCCTCCCCCACCCCTCTGCCGATAGCAGATAGGCCAGGTACTACAAATTATCCTTCATCTTGGAAGAGATATCTTGACATGTTTTATACTACTGGTACCTAGATATTTCACTGAGGTAGAAGATACCTTAATTTTTGTTGATTTATTTTCCACTCTCTGATATGCAACAAGTCTGGAATGGTTGCTACTTCTTGCTTGCTAGTTTTGATTGGCATAATGTGATCCATGTAATAGGCCAGCACAATATCTTGTAAAAGGGAAAGGAGAACAACGACCCCGTGAACTCAGTTATGACATAGGGCTGGAGAGCTGACAAACCCCTGAGGTAGGACAGTGAGGGTGTGTATTCCTCTCCTTACCAGCTGAGGGCCCACTGCTTCTCCTGGGTCTTATGGACAGGGATGGAGAAACAGTCATTTGCCAGATTTATAGCTGCGTACCAAGTAACTGTGGATGTGTACATTCACTGAAGCAATGAAACCACATCTGACACAGCAGCTGCTACAGGAGCTCCCATCTGGTTGCTTACAATAATGCACTGTCATTTCCCAAGATCAGTCTGTCTTCTGCACAGGTCAGGTAGGTGAGTTTAATGGGAGTGTGGTGGGAACCACACTCTTTCAACCCCTACAGAGTGGCCCTAAGCTCAGGGATCCCTCCAGGAATGCTTGAGTATTGCTTTTGATTCTATTTTTCTAAGTAGAAGCAGTTTTAGCAGCTTCTGCTTGGGTCCCACTTCCCACATAAGAGAACCAGAGTGGGAATTCTTCTAGCTGCTAAGAATATTTATTTCAGTTATGCCATCTGCAACTGGAGAAATAATCACAGGATGTCTTATAAGAAGCACAGCTTCCTACAACTCCAATGATCACCTAACTTCCATAACCCCTGAGCCTTGCGGTAGCCACAGTGAGGCTTTGGTCTCTAGCAATTAGTGTTGGTTTAGAGCCAACGTCTAGTAGTCCCTGGAAGGTCTGATTACTTCCTTTTCTTCAGTTTATAGTTACACTGGTAAAAGGCCATTGGTTTTCTGGGGGCAGAGGCTGGAAATAAGACTAACTAAGAGTATAAAGTTTTGGTAGTGGATGGGAGTTCCTCCTTCAAGGAGACCTGCATCCCCTTTATTCAAGGGGTTTTGGATCTATAAACCAGCTCAAGTCTGGGAGTTGAATGAGGGGCCATGACTCTGTATTTTTATAATTCAGATTAGACTTCTGCCCAAGTGACCTAGAACATTTCTGCTTACACAGATCAAGTAAGAATTTTGGAGGCTTCCTTCCTATTTTACGTTTGGGAACACGGTGATCAATTAGTCAATGGCATAGGTCTGCATGAGTCAGACAATTCTGATTACTGTTCATTATAGTACCCACTCCCACCTTGCCTTTGGCAGTGAATGTTGCCCTTTGGCGCCTGCCACCCCAGGATCTAATTACTCTTATTGCATTTAGGTTCTCCAATTCACTGATTGCACTTCCCCTTGACCTATAGAGAAGAACTATGACAGAACTCTTCAAGGATGCCAGGGTCCCCCTTATAAATGTATTTCTCACAGTATTAGTGAAACATAGGTCTTCTAGACTCTTCTAGTATAGGTGAGTACCTCTTAGATGATAAATGCATTCTCACGTACCATTTTCCTTAACCATTTGAATGTTTTTTTTCCTGCATTAAACCAAGGCAGGTCTTTCATTGGCAGAGAAAAATCATCAAAATTTGGGAGCTCAATGTGCCCATTCCGATTTACAGTATTCCATTCTTTCCCAGTCACTGGCTTCACTTTAATGGTAGACACCCTGCAAGACTGAGAGTCCACTTTGTGTTTTAATTCAGACAGTTGCAGGATGAGATTCTGCATTTGATTTTTAGCAGTTGCAACTCTGTGGCTACAGGATATAATGATCTCCTTTAGGGTGCATATAGAAGAAGAGTTCAGGTCATGTACGTGACCCTTTAGCTGACAATTTTTTTAAGGTTTTCTTTCTTTCAGAGGGGTTGAGAGAGAGAGAGGGTGAGCAGGAGGAGGGGGTAGAGGGAGAGGGGAGGCAGACTCTCTGCTGAGCAGAGCTCAGTGTAGGGCTTAATGAAGGACTTAACACAGTGCTGGATCCCAGGACCCCGAGTGCAGGACCGCTTAACCCACTGAGCCACCCAGGTCACCTGAGGTGGCAATTTGAATCCCTAAGCTCATTCTTCTCTTTGACCATTTTCTCCAGTGACATTGAAAACAACCAACTAATTTCATTATATTTGTTATATTTCCAAAAATGTTAGAAAATATTATGTACATAGTCACCCAACTCCTTGCTTCTATACTTAGTGATTAGGAGGGTCAACTGGAGATATTTTGTAGATCTCTCTTGCCAGATCATGCCATGTACTATCAGCACTCTCTTTACTACTGGAAATAGAGTCATTGACATCTTTAAATCTAACCAAATTAGAGACTCAATTCCAGAGACCCTGGAGCCAATTCAGAATACTCACCCTTAAGATTCTGTTCTTAGGCCCCCCCCCTTTCAGTATCAAAATCTGTATCTATCTGGGTCCAGAGAAACAGTCAGTACCAATTTCAAATAAAAAAATAATATATAATTCCTTATGCCTAATCCTCCCTCTCTTTTTGTAGAGAAAGAGATGTATTATAAGGAATTGGCTCATGTGATTATGAATTGTGAGAAGTCCGAGATCTACAGTCAGCAAGGTGGAGACTCAAGACAGCAGGTAATACGTTCCCACTCTAAGTCTGAAGGCCTTAGAACCAAGTCTGAGTCCCAATCTGAAGGCAGGAGAAGACCGATATCCCAGATTGAGGACAACAAGGTGGAGAGAGGGAATTCTTTTTTACCCAGCCTTTTATTCTGTTCTGTTCACACCTCCGCAGGATCTGATGGAGCCACCCACCTTGGGGAAGGCCATCTGCTTTACTTAATCTACCAAGTTAAATGTTGAATCTCATTCAGAAACATCCTCACTGACACACCCAGAAATAATGTTTGCCCTAATTTCTGAACAATCTGTGACCTAGGCAAGTTGACACATAAAATTATCACACTTCCTAATAATGATTTGTATTCTGCTTCTATGGAAAATTTAAGAGTATTTGTAATTATTTAAAGATATTGGATATATGTTAATTTTTAGCCCATGTGGTGATGCTTCAAAGTTCAGACAGCCACCTACTGAACAAATTCTAAAGACTTTTTCTTTGTCTTCCAATATTTGGGTGAGACTTTGTGAGCTTCCAAGCTCATTGTCATCCCTTCAATCTCCTTTAATGGATCTTCTCAAACCTTGGTTTGTATAGGCATCATCTGGGGATATTAGTAAAAAGACAGATGCTGAGATTCTGATTTGGAAGAACTGGGAAAGGTCACAGAATTCTGTATTTTTAATCAGTTCTCCAAATAGTGCTGATACCAGCCAACCATATTCACACTTTGAGAAACACTGACCTATGTCATAGCCATCAACAAATAATGGGAAATTTGTGGCTTTACAGGCAGGCTGTGACTTAAAAGTAACATTGAATTTTTTTCTTTTATCTTGTGACACTTATTTTTAAAAAAGATTTTTTTCCCCCTAAAATATTTCAAACCCATGTTCTTTTGAAGTCTTAGACAATGTGCTTATCATGTGGCTGGCATTCCTGAGGCCTAAGATGAAGAGCATTTAATAGGTATTCCAGTCCTATTGCTCTGCTCTTGGAAACACAATTTCTCATTTTGCATCTGACCTTCTACATATCATTATGCAGCCCTTCAACCTCACTTGATCCAATTTGTCATTAGCCTGAGAGAGGCTGTCGGCTCTGCTGTGTCCTGATGCATGATTGCTACAGTTCCCACATATTTTCTCCTCTTAGCTTTTCTTCTTCCTCATCGCTAGACTTACCCACATATTTCATTGAGACATAACAGAGAAAAATAACGGTTGGGATAATGAGCCTGAAAATTAATAATCTCCTTTAATAAGCTTTCTTTCTTGTTGATGCCCTTTAATGAATATATGTAAGCTGTAGGAAGGGGAGCAAGTATCAGGGCCATAAAGGGCTTTCTCATTATTCAAATTCTGGATGGAAGATGAAAATTTAATGTCATCTCCAATAACTGTTGAAAATTTGCTATCACCCTTGTCTTTTACCAGTGAAATATCTGTGATAAATTTATTAAGCTTTTGTCTTTGTTCTGTCTACATAGAACACCGTGAACAAAACACACTGGTTGGCAGGTCTCTACCATTTATTTATTTATTTATTCATAGATTTTATTTATTTGAGAGAGACAGAGATAGAGAGAGCACAAGCAGGGGGAGAGGCAGAGAGAGAAGGAAGAGCAGATTCCCTGCTGAGCAGGAAGCTCCATGTGGGGCTCAATCCCAGGATCTGGAGATCATGACCTGGGCCGAAGGCAGACACTTAACCGTCTGAGCCTCCTAGGTGCCCCTGCCATTTAGATACCATCTTACACAAGGGCTAGCTACTGTCAAGGCGAGAAAGGTGAGAAAGACGGATAGCTTGGAGGTAGCAAGAGGTCTATAGCAGTTTCAGATCTGGACTAGTTAGGCTACACAGACCATTCAATAGATCTATGCTGATCAGCCATAGCCATCAGCCTCATGTAGCTATTTAAATTTAAGTGTTTTTGTTAAGTTAAATAAGATTTATAAGTCAGTCTCTACCACATTTTAGGGGCTCAAAAGCCACATGTGGCTAGTCGCTGCCATATTAGATCAAGCAATACAGAACATTTCCGTCAGAAAGTTCTATTTGGGGGCGCCTGGGTGGCTCAGTGGGTTAAGCCGCTGCCTTCGGCTCAGGTCATGATCTCAGGGTCCTGGGATCGAGCCCCGCATCGGGCTCTCTGCTCAGCAGGGAGCCTGCTTCCTCCTCTCTCTCTGCCTGCCTCTCTGCCTGCTTGTGATCTCTCTCTGTCAAATAAATAAATAAAATCTTTAAAAAAAAAAAAAAGAAAGTTCTATTTGACTGTGATATATCAGATTCTCCCAGTCTAGCAAACCTACCTGAGCAGATTAAAAAAAGCAAATACCTTCTATGTAAAGTGCTGGCGTTATTGTTTATTTCCCTTCATCTCTTGAGTTAAAGTGATTTTCACAGAAGTTGTATTCTAGAAATTTCCACTGAGGACTGTGTGCTGAATGGGCCTAGGCCTGTGTCATATGTGATAGATTTTTGAAGTGTGAATATGTTTTTTATCTAAAAATATGGTGCTTGTTCTTTCCACCAGAGTCCCTGGACTTATAGGTAGTGGCTGAGAGCTCTATGATGATTTTATGCCTCACAAATTTACCTTATTCTTTGTTTTTAATTGGAGTACAGAAATAGTTGTTTTAAACTATATATATATTACCAGGTGGGTATTTACTGCTTAAGAAAATCTGAAAAACAAACACATGTGGAAATGATTTTCCACATTGCAAAATAATTGTTTGCTTTATATTAAATAAAGGAATTTTTTTTTAAAGATTTTATTTATTTATTTGACAGAGAGAGATCACGAGTAGGCAGAGAGGCAGGCAGAGAGAGAGGAAGGGAAGCAGGCTTCCTGCTGAGCAGCGAGCCCAATGCGGGACTCGATCCCAGGACTCTGGGATCATGACCTGAGCCGAAGGCAGCGGCTTAACCCACTGAGCCACCCAGGTGCCCCTAAATAAAGGAATTTTTAAAAAAATTTCCTTTGTATTAAAAAAGAAATTCCTGAAATAGCAATGTTCTTTAATGAAACTAAAATCCAGCAAGGTGAATTTTTGCTTGGGCTCTTAAATTCCTATCCAAGAATATTAATTTGATCATGATATTATTTCCAAAGCATATGGATCTACCCTTCAGTGACAGCCCCAAATAACTGCTTTCCAGGTCCTTGCCAGAGATTTCAACCTTCAATTTATGTAATCACATCTTCTGTAAATATGTCTGGGTGTAAAACAGTAATGCAGACTTTTACCAACAATGTCTAGTTGGGCTCATTACTACACTTTCATCAAAACAAGAAACTATCATTAAAAAAAATAAGTATTATTTCCTATCACTATTTCAGTTATCCCCATAGTGACTTTTAATGTTTTCAACCCCAATTCAACTATCTGAATAAGTTACCTGCTATAAAGTAGAGATGATAGTTTGCTTTAGCAAAATTCAGGGCAAAAAGACAGACAGCATGCTGGGCAGCCCTAACAGTTACTTCTTTGAAAAGTAAACAATAGCTAAGACATGGAAACAACCCATGACCTCACATACACGGGAATATTATTCAGCCATAAAAAAGAAGGAAATCCTGCCATTTGTGACAACATGAATGAACTTGAGGGCATTATGCTAAATAAAGTTAGAGTAAAATACTGCATGATCTCACTTATAAAGTGAGATTTTCCAGTGGCATCTAAAATTTTCCGGTGGCATCTAAAAAACGTTGAACTGGTAAAAATGGAGGAGATTGGTGCTTGCAGGGGGTGGGGGAGGGGGGGAATCATGGAGATGTTGGTCAAGGGTATAAACTTCCAGTTGTAAGATAAATAAGTTCTAGAGATCTAATATATAGCTTAGTGGGTATAATTAAAAATACTGTATCTTACACTTGAAATTTTCCAAGTGAGTAGAACTTGAATGTTCCTACCATAGACACAAACAGAAGTAGTGGTAAATCTGTAGATATTGCAGATGTTAATTGACCTTTACTGTGGTTATCATTTTCAGTATATATGTATAACAAATCATCACAATGTATCTTAAGCTTGTATAGTGTAGTCATTTATATGTCTGTAAAGCTGGGGAAAAAAAAAAAAGCCCAGGAAAGTGAGATCTCCATTCAGTTATTCACATTAAATAAAAAACCATTTAACATTGTATTTTACAAAGTTCCATTTGCATCTTATGTGTGTTTTGCACATTATTCATTATTTAGTTACATTTTAGTACATATTTGTTGCAATGAGAAGGAAAGAGGACTTCATAACCAATATATTTGAATATTATATACAAACTTACCTGCTAATAAGTTAAGTAATAATTAAGTAGTTTCCTATTACGTAGGCATCTTTGAGGGAAATAATACATAGTGTTTAAGAGTGATTTAGTGACATTTGGGGAAATTGACTGGAGGGTTCGTATGCATTCATAACACATTCTTATTTTCTTTTTAATATAATGAAATACAGGCTCCTGTCTATTTATTATTCTCTACATTTTTGTTGATTAGATTTGATTAGATTATGAGGTTTATGTATGTATATATATATATCTCCAATATAATGAATGAAGATGACTTATGGTTTTAATCTGTATTTTTCCTTATTACTTGCAAGATGATATTCTTTATATTTATTGATTATTATTTACATCTTCCTACTTGTTTTTGTGTTTTATTATTTTTATATTGTGGCAAGCATCTTAAAAATTTGCCTGGTGTAGAAAAATCAATTGAGACTCTTTAATGACATAGTTATGTCCGTGAAACCATCACCACAATCAAGGTAATGAATATATCCATAACCCCCCAAAGTTTCCTGTGCTCTTTGTAATGTCTTCCTTTTGAGAGGGTACTCTGTCTCGTCTTGTTAGTAGGTAAGAGTGCCAGTTTCAAGACACCTGGACCCTCAACGCTTTGATCCATTACTTAGTTACTTCCTGTTCCGAGAGGTTTCCTATATGATGTGTCTGCAGAGCCCCTCTTGAGAAAGATGCAGGCATTTCTGTTCATTCCAGTTAAGAAACCAAAGCTGTAGGAGATGGAGGTAGAGGGAGATACAGATATCACCTATCCATAAATGTCAGTGGAAAACCCCATACATTGCTGAGATCATGGGGCTCTCATTCTATAGGAGGGGCGACCCAGAAAGGAAAAGCAGCTCTCCCTGCTCTCTCACTCTTTCCAGCCATCCACCTGTGTCCATTTTCATTTTCCTGAATTGCAGTGTTCCTTTCTATGACCATCTTTGGTCTTCCTCTTCCTCTGCATCCAATACTCATCCTTCGTTTGTTCTCCACATTCTTTCTCACCCAACCTTTATATCTGAGCTCAAGTGTCATTTCCTCAGGGAAGTGTTTCTAGATCTTTTTTCTTTTCTTTTTTTTTTTTTTTTACTCCTCGCATTATTGAACTGTTCCTCAAAGCTTTTGTTGCATTATGACTTTTAAATATTATAGTATTTGACTAATGCCTCTATCCTCCGTTAGAACGTAAGTCCCCTAGATTCAGAGAACGTGTTTGTTCCTACACACCATTTTGTCCTCAGCAGCAGTGTAGTATAGGCCTGGATGACTTTACAGGTGCCTTGCTCTGCTAGCAACCTTGGCATGGCTCTGATTAGATCTGTACATGCTACAGAGGGCATTTGAAAGCCACGGGAAAGCTTTGTCTATCTATTCCTCTCATTTGTTCTCGGGGCTTATTGTTTTTAGTGGAGTTATACTTATTTAACCTAACATTTAAGTAGCATAAAATTTTGTAAATTTCTTATGACTGGATTATAGTGGTTTCTTCCAGATTTGCTGTAGATATAATCTAGGGCCAGTGGGGGGTCATTTATGCATAAGCCTCCTTGAAGAAAGAACAGAAATTGACCAGGGTCTGGTGCCTATAAGGATTTCTAGTCTGTGTATCCCTAAGATCTACTACAAGTATCTCTAGATGGAGCTATTTAACCTTTTCTCTTATAAACTAAAGCTATAAGAAATGAAACCAGAGGAATGTACCGATATTGTTTGTTTCTAGAATTCTAGCCCACAATTTTTTTTTTTAAAGATTTTACTTATTCATTTTACAGACAGAGATCACAAGTAGGCAGAGAGGCAGGCAGAGAGAGAGAGGAGGAAGCAGGCTCCCTGCTGAGCAGAGAGCCCAACGTGGGGCTCGATCCTAGGACCCTGGGACCATGACCCGAGCCGAAGGCAGAGGTTTTAACCCACTGAGCCACCCAGGCACCCCCTAGCCCACAATTTTTAAAGATGATTTAATGCTGGAGGTTCCAGATCATGTGCGCTGGTTTCTTTCTTCTCTTTCTCTTTTTTCCTTACTCCCAAAGCTAGCTATGCCACTAAATGCCATGTATGAACAAAACAATTCTTTATTTGGTCTGATATGCATAAGGGGTGGAACATAAATTATAATTAATTTTGATTAGAATAAATTATGGTTAATATATAAAGAGAGAGAAAGAGAGAGAATATGGAAGAGTATATACATATATACACACACAGTAGCTCTTTCTATATTCTAAGTACCTATATACTGTCTTTTAATCCTCAAAACAAAACTATGTTTTCTGTAGATGCCTATGAGTTATTGTAAGTTGAATAGAAAACCTTGTCTTAAGCCCTTGGACATGCGGTTTAGTGTGGGTCTTAGGTGATGCCCTGAATCCTCACTCTAGGTTTAATTCTGTATTTTATCCTACATACCTGGTTCAAATGCCTCTCCTTTTGTGCAGACTTTTAATGATTTTTGAGCTTATCTTTCTGGACAAGGAGCTCTCCTTGAAGGCAGACACTGTGTCCTGGTCATGGTTATATCCCCACTCTCTGGAACTGTCTTATCCAATACGTTAGTCATCAGCCACATGTAGCTAATTAAATTTAAATCTAAATTAATTAAAACAAGATGAAATTAAAATTTCAGTTTCTCAGCACTATTAGACACATTTCAAGGGCTCAAGAGTCACCATATGTGGCTGGTAGTTACTCTAGCAGACGAGCATTACGTGAACATATCCATCACTGCAGAGTTCTGTTGACAGCATGTCTAGTGCAATGATCTGTCCATGAACTCATTCATTAATTCAACTCATCAATATTTAATGAGTGCCTTTTTTGAGGTAGGCGTTGTCTAGACACAGAAGATAGAGTGAAAAACAACAAGAGCAAATGACAACATGGTATCTCTGAATGAATCCTAGCATTTTGTTGGTGAAAGTAGAAATGAAGCAAGCCAGAATTAACAGGTATATGTCTAACAATTGACTATTTGGAATTCAGTGTCAAAAGGCCCATTCTGGAATGATTGAAGCAGGGCTTACTGTCATTCAGAAGCACATCCCAGTGGAAGTATTTTCCCTGCCCTTTGCCCCTATGACCTAGGGCAGGGGGTCTCTAGGCAATATTGGTATCAGAGGTACAGAAATCTGCTGCTTTTTTTCCTGGAACTATTAATGGGATAAGAGCTTAGCAGATTTTATAAACTTTCTTAAAAATATGTACCATTTTCCAGCTCAGATGGTGGGGATCTAAACTACATTTCCTACTAGAAGTGGGCGGAGAGAGAAGGCATTTACCACAGCAGGAGGACTATTAGTGAGCTGAAGTAGGACTGAACATGAGCAAAATCTTTGCTGGTTCCCTGTGCCCATGGTCTTGGGGGCTTTTTGCTTCATTTGCTTTCATTATTTTCCTCTTCTCCTTTTCGAAAACCAGTTTAACATGCTTCACACCATCAAAGACAGACAGGGAATAATAAAGACGCCTCATGAAGGACTGTACACCATTATGCGATGATAATATGCTAATTATCTGAGAATCAGCCCCCGTACTGTTGGTAAATAAAGAAGACTCACAAATAGATAATGCGGCTGTAAATTCCCTGATAATTGGTGTGATCCTCATTTTAAGTCATCCCAAGTGGCCAGATTGTATTCCCTGAGCAAGTGTGGAGAGGTGTTTACGTGGTGGCTGTGTCTGAAAACCTGCATGATGGATGGGCTCCCTCTCCACACCAAGGAGGGAGAGTGTACTTGCTGACAAAGAGGGGTGGAAATAAAATAGTGACCTTCTGTGTTGGATGGGCACATAGAGTACGTGCAACTCTGTAAATTGGGAAAAGAAAAGTTTTCCCTTGAAACAAGTGATGCATTTTATTTTAGAAATTTCTGGATTCTAAGACAAAAAGAATAATTCTGTCATTGGGGACGACGGGGTTGATGGTAAATTCTTGTGCCTCCCTCCATCCAGGGCAATCCAGGGTTTGACGTTGGGCTTTTATACAACTACATGTAGAATCTATGAGAGGAAAATAACACATAATTTCAAAGGAGACTAGAATTTTTTCTGCTTCCAGGCAAGATTTTATTGATTTAAGTAGTTGAAATGACAGCTGCCTGAAAATAATGTTTAAGTGATTTCATTCCACATTTGGTGAAATAGAGTGAACTGGATTTTATCCTTTAAGCTCATGTACAGTTATAGTCATTTCTAATTTTTATCTATTTACTTAAAATTTTATATTCCTTGTAGGATAGTTGTTTAAAGGTCACAAAAGGAACAGTAATGGCAAAATACATATCAATAGAGAGCATGAAATGATAATAATTCTTTTCATCGTATCTGTCAATTGAAAATCCATCTGGTTTAAATTTCTTTTTTTTTTTTTTTAAAACATTTTATTTATTTATTTGACAGAGAGAGATCACAAGTAGGCAGAGAGGCAAGCAGAGAGAGAGGAGGAAGTAAGCTCTCCACGGAGCAGAAAGCCCGATATGGGGCCCGATCCCAGGACTCTGGGATCATGACCTGAGCCGAAGGCAGAGGCTTTAACCCACTGAGCCACTCAGGCACCCCCTGGTTTAAATTTCTATGTACCACATGATGATATCTTTAGTATCATAAAAAATGTTAAAAAGAAAGCTATATTTATGTCTACTTTATTCTTTCATTTTGTAGAACAGAGTCTTGCAAATAGTAGTTTAAAATAAATTCATGCTATCTTTCAATAACTAAGCCTGCTAATTATAAGAAGTAATTCAGAAAGCAAGATTTCAGAGTATCATATAAAATAAACACATTTTTGTCTTCTTTTGATGCTAAAACTATAGGTGATGTTTAATCTGTATTGGAATTTACATTTGGCCCATATAAACACAAATATGGCAGCTTACGATTCACTTAAATCATTGATTTAGGGGCACCTGGGTGGGTCATTTGATTAAGCATTCATTCTTGATTTCAACTCAGGTCATGATCTTAGGGTTGTGAGATCAAGCTCTGCATTGGCTCTCTGCTGAGCATGGAGCCTGCTTAGGATTCTTTCTCTGTCCCTCCCTCTGTCTCTATCCCTGTTGTGGCTCGCATGCTTTCTCTCTCTCTCTCTCAAAAATAATGTAAAAAATCAAATTAAATTAAAAATCATAAGTAATTTAAATAAATTATTCCCTTAAAAATATCCCCTTTAAAGAGTAGATATAAGAATTATATATGTCATGACATTAGAAAATTATTAGTATAATCTATAATGATTTATTGATCTAAAAGATTTTAGTCTTTATTATAACTCACACAAAGTGATGAAATGATTTTAGAAAATCCTAATAGGATGGGGTTTCTATATCATAATTACTCTGAAATTAGTTTGTATGTCAAACAATGTTGAGAGATAATTTAATAAACTCTAAGACATTTTTGTTAAAAGTATTTGCTGATAGCTTTCAAATTAGCTCTCTCTCCCTCTTTACTTCCTATTTTAAAAATATATTATTTAATCTTTCAGAAATATCCCAAGTCTCTTGGAAATTGGACTTGATCCTCAACATATTTTGAGAACACAGAAGTCCAACTCCTAGAATCGGAAGCCATCGCCATTTTGGCTTGCCTATCCGATAGATACTCCCACCTAGCTCTTTCTCAAGTTGTGCCTTAAAATATATCCCAATTCAAAAAATGACAGTTTATTTTAATTCTAACATTTCTTTTATGGCCTGAGCATGATGGAATGGAAATCTAGGGCTTGTTGTGGACATTTGGTAGTAGTGGTGGTGGTGGTAGTTGGTTCTTAAGCAACCACATTCTTTCCCAGTTAAGGGAATTTCTTTATTGTACTTGGATAGTCTCAGACCTCTAGGGTGAAGACACATGAACTGTTCTTATCAGTTGGCGTTCCTGATAAGGATTTAGATAGGTTACAAAACTAAAGGAGTCACTTAGAATTCATGCATGGTAGTAGTAGAATAATTCACTGGCAAAGCACTGGGTGTGGTCTGAGTAATATCCTAATGAAAGGGTTCCTATGGGGTGATCAGGGCTACCTGGTCTTCTTTGATTCTCATTGGATTTTTGGGCAATATTTTTGAAGCTTCCCTAGAGATTGTGTAAGCTAGCCCATTATTTTCTAATAATTAAAGTTGTCCTGTTTAAGATAGCTGGAGCTGGTGTATGTTTCTTATACTCGAGAATCCTGCCTGATACAACTTCATACTCTAGAATTCAGAATTTAGTTTTATTATTATTATTATTTTTTTCTGGAGAATGAAATGTGATGTTGACATCTCTTGGAGATCCTATTTCTTAGGAAAGCTTGACTCTCATAATTTCAAGTGGTCATTGTGAAAATGATCCAAGAGGCCATTTCCCTCAGCCACTCTTACAGAAAAGTTAGAGGATCTTGGAGAGACAGGTAGAAAAATACGGTCTATGTGTCTGACTCATAGCCTCTATTTTTTTTTTTCACTTATTAACATATGATGTATTATTTGTTTCAGGGGTATAGGTTGGCTCAATAGCTTCTTATTCACTGTCCTGTCCATCATGGCTGCCATGTGACAATCTGTGACTTCCTCTCTCCTTCTAGACCAAAGGTGTCTGATAGAAAATGGGAAAGAACTGTTCCCATTCTTTCCAAGCCTGGATATCACAGGAAGCAGGATAAAGGTAGCTGAGATCAAGGGGCTTTGCTCAAATCACTGAGAATCAGAGGAGGGGAATGTATCTAGTGATTGCAATACCAAAATTAAATTATAATATCAATATTTTAGTATTTATTTTGTGTTAATATGAGTGTGTGATATTAACAGACACTTTAATATAGTTTCTAGGATTATTACCTTAAAAAACCTATGACACATAATGCTTAATATATTTCAAATGTAAGAAAGCATCAATGAGTTATAAAAAAATAAGAAATATACAAATTTTTAAATATTTGTTAGCTGACAGATTATGAACATTTTTAGCAGAATAAATTTGGAAGAGATAAAATATTCTAACAATAAAACTAGATACTACCAAAAAATGAAAAACAATGAATTATAAAATTAGAATACATTTGTGAAATAATGATTCACTATATTAGAATATATTATTTGATAGTTATAGGTGATATATATTATTTTACAATGGATTGTATTATTTGAGCTTTTGGAAAAGTGTGATCTTAAACAACAAAATGCATTGGTAGTATCATTATTTAGTCATGAATGTATTATAAGTTTTTCTAGCTTCTGAAGCAGCCCTTTCCAACTCTACACTAGGAGAACAATGGTGAGGAGAGTTCCAAAGGAATGCTAGATATTTTTCTCGGATATTTTTATCTTCAAATACTTTCATTTCTTGTTTCAATATTTTAAGATCTTCTTAAACAACTTTTCTTTTAGGAACTGCAAGCTTTTTTTGAAATCAAGTTGTAGTTTTGTCTTAAAGGAAGTATTTCCAGACTGTTTCCATCATGTATATATAGGGATTGTTATACAGCATTCCCTGTATCTGTTTCAGTCATGTTGATATTCTACTTGTTCAGAGATCTTTGAGTTAAAGTAAGAATTATTCTCACAATGGAAGATTTGCTCTTTGGATTCCTTCACCCCTCCTCTCTACTTTGTTGAACATGAGGGAGGTTATAGAAGAACACTATTAAAAAGTGTTTGTTAGATTTGAAATTTAGTGGTACATAAAATTCTCTAGATGATTTCTTCAAATCTTTTTGAACGGGTGAAATAATGGCATCACACACTAGGAGAAGTATGATATTTTATTTATTTCTTTTTTAAAGGAAGATTTAAAAAAAACTTTATTTATATGACACAGAGAGAGAGGGATGGAGGGAGAGTACAATTAGGGGGAGTAACAGAAAGAGAGGGAGAAACAGGCTTCCCACTGAGCAGGGAGTCTGATGTGGGGCTTGGTCCCAGGACTCTGGGATCATGACCTGAGCCGAAGGCAGATGCTTAACTGACTGAGCCCACCCAGGCACCACTAGAAGTATGATATTTTAGGAAATAAAAAGACCATGTTATACCAGAATAACAAAAATTTACATGATAATCACGAAGCACCCCTAGCTGGGAATTTCATCAAACTATGGATTAAAGGTTAGCAGAGAGGATCCTAAAAGTACATCCCTATGAGAGACTTCGAAACATACTCCTATTTACCAGAGACCCACTAGGACCAACCCATGGAAGGAGTCAAACCACCTGCCCTGATGACACAGAGAAAATTGGGAGTGGGGAGATGTTTGAAGTCAGAAGGCCCATGAAAAATTTTGCATTTCATAATCACCAAAGGAAACATAAAAAGAAAACAATTACAATTACAACTCAGTGGACTAGCATTTATGCCTAGGATACAGCTTTTGTGACTAAGGGTCAACCAGCATTTCTAGAAGCCTCCTTGTCAGTCAAGTTTACATTATTGGATATGTATGTATATATCTCAATAACTATGTTGTTAAATAAGTCATTTATTTGGGGAGGCATCTATTGATATACCTTGAACTTCATACGCTTAACATTCTTACCACTTAACTGTATTGCTACTGCTGTGTTAATTGGGAATTAGAACTCTAGTCTTACCACTGGGTGTGTTGGGAGGATAAGGATGCGGTATACCCTAGAAATTGAAGCACAAACTGAATCAGTGCCATACAGAATTGTATTATCCCAGTTCTTATGTACAAGTATTCCAGGATCATACCTCATTTTTCTTTTGTCATCACATCTTTTTTGAAATACTGATGTGTCACCACTCAAAGTTTCTTCCAGCTTTCATTCATACAGTGGTGTTTAGCAATTTCCAAGCCTGCACAGATGTTTATAGTTCCCTTTATTATGTCAAATAACTCTATCAATCCATAGTTATCTAGTGATTGTAGGTAACTTTTTTTTCCTTGACCATTGCTCAGAAGTGACGTAAGCTGCTATTATACTTGGATTTTAACATCCAGGGTGATGATACACTTTGAAACTTTAGCAGTCTCTCAGGCACATTTACACTTTCTTGTCACCCAGGGTGGTTTAAATGTTCGTCAGAAAATAACATGGTGGCAGGAAAAGAAGCCATTGTAAGGTAAACAGATTTTGTGAGTATCTGTTCAGCTGAAAAGAGCAAAGTGTGATGCCTTCATGTCAGTGTCAGAGAGCATTTGCTTGTATTTACTCTACTGCTTTAGAGGTTATGAGAACTATATATAAGCCTTACTGCAAATCTTACAATGGATTGCATATTTAAACATTAAAAAAAGGTTTGAGACAAATCACATTGTATTAAATCAGCCCCACATAGGGAGGTGCTCCAAGAGAAACATATGCATTTAAAGCATGCCAAACATGACTTGTAAATGTCATCCAATAGGGAGCTCACGTGAATATTTAATGTCTCTTCACAAGGAATTTTTGAAACCCAAGATCCTGTGGTGTAGGAGCATTATTTCTGTTGTGTTTCTAGTCTGGATTTCCCTCTTCCCACCCCCCAGCCCCACCAGACCCCCCCCCCCCCCCCTTTTCTTTGCCCCAGCCTATTTCAAGGCAGGAATAGGCTACTTCAGTAAATATTTTGTGATCACTTATAATGTGTCAGGTAATATTCTAGGTTTCAAATATTACTGCACCTGAAAGAAGGAATCTTTGCCTGATTCATCCCCTTTGTGGACAGATTTCTCTGTTCAGAAGGGACCAAGGGGCCACTGTTCTTCCTGGGCAGTACATGCTCCCTGAGAAAGCTCGGGATTTGAATGTTGAACTCCTGTTAATAAGTAATCCATCCTCTGGGGAAAGATGACAGCCTCCATACTGCTCCATACATAGATCAAAGGGAGCAGCTCTTTGAAAAGATGTTCTATTCTTAGCTTGGAATGGAGTAAACTGAACCCACGTAGCTTTAAAATGTCCCCCAGAATGCCTAAAATCTGACAAACAAAAGAACACTTGTTATTTCTTAGCAGTCTGTTAAGACATTTAAAAAGGCTTGCCAAATGAAAAGCTGCATATGCACACATGGTACACCAAAATCGTGAGAAACCTATGCTTTGCTTGACAGCACATGTTTCCAGCCCAATTTTGATGTCTGTGTTGCTTTGTTCGTGCTATCTCTGAGTGTCACAGCAGACAGGAAGTCTTCAAACAGCAAGACCTTGTCAAGAATATGATCAACTTTTTCAGGTCATGATGTAACATAATGTTTTGAAATGACGTGTTTTTTAAAAAGTAGTAAGTCTTCACTTCAGGTCTTACATTCATCTTTTGTACATGTGAAAGGAATGCTATGTTCATAATATTAGTACAATGTCAAATGGAAACTCAGTTTTAGAGACAACTATTGTAAAGTATTGATATTCATTACTTGTGCTCCCCAAAACGGCTCTTTTAGTTTATTCTCTTTGAATTTGTCTGTAAATAATCTATTTAAATATATTGCCTGTGGAGAGGGGTTGTCAAGGAGAGAGTTAGTTAAAATTATTTGTGTCTTTGGTTGTTTATTTGTATGTGTGTGTGTGTGTGTGTGTGTGTTTAGAATGAGAGAGAACTCAAACATGTTTAATTGAAGGGTGCTGCATTTGTGTATTAAAATTTGTATTTTGTCCAAATTTAACACATTGCTCACTCTGACATATCCAGTAATATCCAGTAATGAATATCATGAAGCCTTGATTGTCTCCTTTTCAAAATAATAACTGTAAATTATGTCATACTGTTCATCCTTATTCAGTTGGTGAACTGTCTGTGTGTCGTAAGCCTTTTGTCATTTCACTGCTCATGAATACCTTTATCAGGGAGGAGGTGGGAAAAGGCAAAATTTTAAAACAAAACTCTCACATCTTTGTTGGTAGCATTGGCAAAGGATTTGGAAAAAGCTGTGTTTGTTCTCTGACTACTCTCTCGTCCACAGAAATGGAAACAAGAACCTCTTTGAGAATGGAACCAAGGAGGAAGAAGGAGGAACAGAAAGAATAAAGCAGGTGGGTGCAATCTGTTAAGAACCCGAGGCATACTTTTCTTTTTTTTTTTCTTTTTTTTTTTTAAAGATTTTATTATTTATTTGACAGAGAGAGAGATCACAAGTAGGCAGAGAGGCAGGCAGAGAGAGAGAGGGGGAAGCAGACTCCCCACCAAGCGGAGAGCCGGATGTGGGGCTCGATCCCAGGACCCTGGGATCATGACCTGAGCTGAAGGCAGAGGATTTAACCCACTGTGCCACCCAGGCGCCCCACCAGGCATACTTTTCGGGTGTGTCGTTTGATTGGTTACACAGTGTGACTTTGGAGGCATTCCTCAATATCTCCTACATCAAAAAATCTTACTTGAAAAAATTTTAAAGACTTTCATTTCATCACCAGAAATAAGGCTAAAATCCCTTGGGACTGCTTATGATGATGTAAACGCTGTTCAAAGTGTAGATTGCCATACCAGGATTTTATTCTCAGGATAGATGATGAAGAAACGCTTGTTTTAAGAATGAGAGAAGAAAAATAAAAGGGAGCGAGTATCTTGAGGAATAAAGAGGCAATAGTATAAAATCTGGATGGGGTATGGGTGCCTGATGTATTGATTTTTCTTAATTTTGTTCATTTACCTTTTTTGTTTAAAAAGAAATAAATTCATTTAAAAATGTCATGGGGCACCTGGGTGGCACAGTCAGTTAGGCACCTGCCTTTAGGTCAGGTCATGATCCCAGGGTCCTGGGATCCAGCCCTGCATCGGTCTCCCTGCTCAGTGGGGAATCTGCTTCTCCCTCTTCTCCCAGCTTTTCTCTGTATCTCTCTCTTTCTCTCTCTCTCAAATAAATAAATAGAATCTTTAAACAAAAATGTTGTCCCTTTAAGAGGTCCTACCACTAAGCAGAAGTGCTTGTTTCTTCCATTATGTTAACCTCAAAACATTGTTTGCATGTATTCCTCCTGGTATTATAGGGATAAAGTCTATAATAACATGAGAATCATATGACCTTCATAGTATTATAGAAATTGGATACAGAACTCATATGATTGGCAAAAACATGATCTTAGAAACGATACTTAGAAATGATACTTAGAATTAGTACTCATTACTGACTTTGTCACCTATAAGTTGTAGACTTTGGACATGTTTCTTTTTTTTTTTTTTAAGATTTTTATTTATTTATTTGACAGAGAGAGATCACAAGTAGACAGAGAGGCAGGCAGAGAGAGAGAGAGAGGGAAGCAGGCTCCCCGCTGAGCAGAGAGCCCGATGCGGGACTCGATCCCAGGACCCTGAGATCATGACCTGAGCTGAAGGCAGCGGCTTAACCCACTGAGCCACCCAGGCGCCCTGGACATGTTTCTTAACTCATCTCTGTTTTCTTGTCCATAAGTTTGTGATAATAATAGTATATCATGAGGTTAAGGGAATAAATAAGATCATACCTGCAAAGCACTTTGTGCCAAGCCTGTCAAATTTTAAGCATTGCATAAATAAATAGGAGCCTTATAGTTGATGATGGTGATGGTGGTCATGATGAGTTATGAATGTTTTAACCCAGCAAGTATAAGATCCTCATATAAAGGGACTATGTCTTAGCTATTTTTATGTGCTTAAAATACAGAAATGTGTATTAGTTAAGCAGGAAACCTTAGAGCCTTAAATTAATTGGGGGCTTTTTTTTCCAGCTCATGAAAAGTGTAATAATGGAGAATTAGCAAACAAATGCAGTTGTATTAAAATTTTTAATAACTTCAGTGCTAATAAAGAGTTACGAAATGGAGGTCCTCTGGAAACCTTATTTACTGGTGAGATAACAAAGATTGAAGGTGGCAAGTTAATTGACATGAAGCAGTATTTCTAAGGTGTTTGAAAATGTTTCTTCCCATAAAGTAGATTAAAAATTTGTCTATTTTCCTTTTATGTATTGTTGGTTTACAAATTTTTATTTTTTATTCTTATTTTACTCAGAAAACACTAAGGAACACAATAACTACATTTGAAAGGCATTAGGTAAACCTTTTAATATGAGTGGGAAGTAAAGGAATTGAGAATGTGGGTCTGAAATAATAGATAATTATGGAGAGGAAGTAATATCGGTATTCAAATATACATAGAATGTTGATATGTGTGTGTCAGCAGACATTGTTTTGGCTGCAGGTGACAGTAAATACAACCCAAACAAACTTAAGAAAAAATTATACGTTTTAATTTATGTAACTGGAAACTGCAAGGAACTATCTCTACCTTTATACTTGGCTAGATATTTTAGGACCCTGTCACACTTCCTGTACTTCCTTTTTCTGTGTTGGCCCAGAGACACTCTTGTTTCCCATGGGCAAGATGGTGGCTTGAGGATCTATACTTTAAAGTCTACTGAAATAGTCACAAGAAACACGAGAGTGTTTCTCTTGTTCAGTTATTCAAAAAAGAAGTCCTCTGGAATCGATTTCATACTCTTTTCTCAATGAATAACAGTGGTCTTGGGGGAACTGTTTAAATCCATGTTGCAAACACAGGCCCACCCCTGGAGACAGTAACAATCAACAACACATATCTAAATGTACCGAAACTTTGTAAGGGATAATTCTCCAGAGAAAAACCTGGGTATTGAAGTAAAGAAAGAGAATGGATAGCTACTATAACATGAAAATTGGAGCCCCCTTATTGTGTATTGTTCAACAAGACACAACTGGAATCAACTGGGGAAAATGAGTAGGAGGGAGATTTTAGTTCAGTAGTAAAAAGAACTAAGAATTTAGAACTCACAAGTAGCCCACCTCAGAAGTTAGAGGCCTGCATGGGAAACTTGTCTTCAAACTCAGGCTTGGTGACTGCTGTAGACTGGAGTAGTTGGTCTTTATGGTCTTTTTTTAGTCTGTAGGTGGTTACTAGATTTCTTCCTTCACGTTTGGATGAGATAAGAGATCGTATGCTAAATCCTTTTGAGGTTAGTTATGTGAAACATTATTTCCACGGAACTTGCTTAATAAAAGCACAGAAGGCCATGGAGGAAGAGGCTTCCTCAGAAGATGACATGCTTCATTGAGACATCAAATATACACGACATTGTTCATGTCCTGTTTCCTAACATTTAAGCTTCAAATATATTTCTCATTATAATGATTATTTTTACAAATTCCCCATCTAAGAAAGATAACACATTAATCTCTCTATTCTCATAACATTCAGTCTAATGTTTCATCTTGTAACTTTTTTGTGATCTGAATGCTTGGTTGAAAGGTAATATCACTTTTTTTCATAAAAGGGAACAATCACCAAAGGTGATATGAGAAGTTGATTGAGAGATATTGCTTTTGGTCTTTAAATAGTTTTCTGTTCATAGGGATATAAACAGGAAATGGAATAGAGCCAGGAATTATTGAGCATCAGTGATATGCCAGGTGCTTTATACAACTTTATCTCATTTAATCCTCACATTATAATTAGCTCCATTGACATGTAAAAAAGTCGAGATTTAAAAACATTTACTTAGGGGCTACTGGGTGGCTCAGATGGTTGAGCATCTGCCTTCAGCTCAGGTCCTGGGATTGAGCCCCATGTCAGTCTTCCAGCTCAGTGGGGAGACTTGCCCCTCTCTCTCTGCCTCTCCCCCTGCTTGTTCTCTCTCTGTATCTCTCTGAAATGAATTTAAAAAAAAAATCGTAACCACCCCCCCCCAAAACCCCCCAAAACATTAACTTATCTTGCCTGAGTTAAGTTATTCATCAAAGTGTAAGACCTTGCCCCAAGGTCATAGTACTCTTCAGCTAGCAGGGCCTAGATTCAAATCTGAATCTATCCATTCCTAAGTCCATTCACACAATGTTACCTGTCCGAAAAAGAGATGAAAAATACAAACCTGTTTTCTGTCAATTTTTGAGAGTACTAGGAAGTTCACTGTTCCCGATTTACTTGCTATTTCTGATGATGTTCAAATACCATTGTGTAAATTAGAGGGATGGTACTACAAGGAAATTAATAAGTGCAGGTTACTAAGGCAAAAGTAAAAATCAGAATTGAATCCATAATTCAGTAAAAGATACAGAAAAAATGGCTAACGCATTAAACAGCTTTGAAAGATAATGGCAATTGTTCCAAAAGGATTCAGTGTCCAAAATGATTAGCTTACATTTCCTCTACTCTTCATATTCTCTGAAAAAGTAAACCTATTTGAAGTTTCTATGTGGATTCAAAACTATGTTTCTTTATTGCTGGGAGGAGAGAAATAGCTTGTTTTGAATTTTAATCTTGTTTTGAATTTGCTACATTAATTTCTAGCCAAAGGTTTTATAACTATTCAAAAGGGAAGTGTGTTGTTGAAAATCTTTTACTACTTAACATATTGAAGAGTTAATTGTAATATGATTTTCCTGTAAAGGTTAATTGGCTTTCTTCCCCACCAATAATAAGATGTGACTATAAAAAAGGAAAAGACTATTAACACTCAACTGTAGGCTATAAGGGTTTTAAAAGTAAGAGTTGACACATAAAGTTGTGATTTCATGAAAATAAATTATTTTCTTCCATATGAAAGCTTTGATGTATACCTATGTCAGAGAAAGGTTTTTGAAAGTTTTCAAGAAGCTATGTCTGAAAAAAAAAAATTCCAGCACAAATGAAAGGGACGGTGAAGCAGGCATCTTGGAGAGCCATCTCTTGCTTGGCAGACGCGTGCTTCAGAGTTTGTTAGAAGGATATTTATTTCACATTTATCAGATCCTCAGTAAATGAGCTGATTTTGTATTGGAAGTTTTACAGGATATTTAAAAGAGTTTGCAGCCTGCTGTGGAAAGTTAAAGATTCTTAGGAGGTTATGGTCCAAACAGTGCTTACCTGGTCTTTGGTCTGACTGTGGCAATAATGAGGAATAACACATTTCTTAGTTTTTCTTTGAGGAGTCAGCCATTTAAAAACAGAAAGGCACACAACATCTTCTAAGAAGTCATGAGAAATATGTCAAGGATAGGGATGAACTACAGTGAAGGATGTAAGTGATTCCACGGAGGACAATACCAAGAGAATAGACTGTATGCAGTTTGTGTTCCACTCAAACTTCAAGACTGTGGCTTTGGGCATTCATTTTACTTCATCTGTAAAGTGGAGTTAAACAGGAAATATATTGTTGGCTTGGTATAAGGATCAAAAGACATAACACATATGAGTGCTCAGTAGATATCAGAGGTCTAATAATTTTTTACTCTAACTTGATTAAAATAACTCAGGGAATTAGAAGGACCAGGAAATCACTGGAGAGGATTCTTAACAAGACACCTTTAATATTTATGCTTGATTGGTGTTTTTGTCACTATTGAATGTAATTATTATACATTAAAGAGTAAAAGCTTAAGTGGTAGAAAACCTAGGTTCTAGCTACAGTAGCTATGCAGGAATTAGGCTAGATTAGATTTAAGATATTTTGTAGATCTCACTTTTAATTTTAAATTATTTTTAAATGATCTTTGGAATGAGTTTTATTTTTTAGACCCACATATTATACACAACACACATGCACATATACAGTCCATTCACATTTATTACAAAGCATTTACTGAGTACCTAACTCTGTGCAAGGCACTGCTCTAGCCAACTTTCTGGTTTGGGTGACTGACAATACAAGGTAGGATGGGGAATGAAGGAGCAGTTTAACTCTCAAAATATTAAACGCATGGAATTTACAAGCAGAATTTTTTTTTAGAGGAACTTGGACTCTCTTCCTGAAGAGAGAGATCTGAGCTGAAGAAAAATTCTTTGGGATTTGAAGCCATGCAACTAAATGAGCTTCTGGGGTACTCCAACATTTAAGGAGTGAGCAGAAATAGAATGCTCTCAAATAATTCTGAGAAATAGCTCCTGGAGAGGTGGGAAAAATTCAGGAGCAACTTGGATCTTGGATCAAGCCCTGATAGGAGAGCGTTTCTGGATGGGAGAATGGGCAAATGGTGTGAGAAATAATATAAAACGTGAATTTAACGATTTGGGAGTATTCTGATATCTATAGGAAGGGAGGTCTTAGTGGAAGAGTTAGTATGGAAAAAGCTCAAAGCAGATTAAGAATGAACAGCTCTTAAAAAAATAACCCAGCCAGAATCAATTGTTGCTTTAAAGTTTAATCATGAGGGCAGGAAGTTATTGTGCAATATTCTGATGGGGAACATGGGAGAGAATGTAAAGAGGATCACAGATATGGAGAGTAGATTCTAGACTTCTGGTGTCTATATTTCCTGGCTTTTCATTATATCCCTTTGAGGTGGAAGGATAGAAGCTTTTATTCTATTCTAATTTCTGTGGTTAATGCTATTCAATCTACTTAATCAATACTTAGCAGGTAACAGTTGTAGGATTTCTGCAAGTGCTCTGTAATGCTTCTGTATTTGACAGCAAACCAAGCGGTCTTAGGGTCGGATACTGAAATCAACGAGTATTGAAATGCGTGACTCAAATGGGTCTTCGTGGAATTAACTCAGGGTACACGTTGTTCTTTTTTCTATGAAAGAATAAGGAAGCAGCTTCCTTTTATGGGGATTTGATAGGGAGGGTTCATTTAAACCCTCCCTGTCCCGTACAGCCCAAGGCTTTAGAAGACCTTCTATAGTGAACTCTGACCTCGTTCAGATTTATTTATTAATATGCCTTGAGCTTTTCTGATTTTTTCTTATGGGATGACTCGCAGAAGTGAATGAGCTGTCACATTTCCCTGTGAGTTTCACTTTAACTTAATGTGTTGGTTTTCAACTCAGAAGAACCGGTAGTTTGGGTACAATACAGTCCTAATAGTTTTTGGAGCCAGGGTGAGGAACACCGTGAGGGAAGTGTCTGGCCATGTGATCTAGCAGGCTAGAGCAGCTGGAAGGATGCAAACACAAGCATCACGCTGAGATTCCAGCTCACTTGGCTTGTCAAGAGCTTTTTTTCCCTTCTGTTCCCAGAGGCAACACTGCACCAGCTTCTGGCTCATGGCTATTTGTTTTTTCCTGAACACCAACCCCTTTTTTTCCTTTTGTATTTCAATATTTTATTTTATTTTTTTTAAAGGTTTTATTTATTTATTTGTCAGAGAGAGAGAGAGAGCGAGAGTGAGCACAAGCAGATAGAGTGGCAGCCAGAGGCAGAGGGAGAAGCAGGCTCCCTGCTGAGCAAGGAGCCCGATGTGGGACTCGATTCCAGGACGCTGGGATCATGACCCGAGCTGAAGGCAGCGGCTTAACCCACTGAGCCACCCAGGTGTCCCTGTATTTCAATATTTTAAACAAATGTTGTATGGCCAAGGTGTCACTGCTCTTGAATATGCACAGCTCCTATTTCCCATTAGGAAAAACTATAATGGCTGTACTTTGCTTACATCCGTTTGTCTCTCTGGAACCTCACATGCCACATTTGTAGGAGCAAATCCATTTTGCTGTGCTTGTCAGTCCTCACATTGTAAAGCCATTTCCTTACTCCTGAGTTTTGAGACATTGAGATATGAAGGCAACTCTTGTTGGATAAGTTTTTAAAAAAAGAACCTGGGGGTGCCTGGATGGCTCAGTTTAAGCATCTGCCTTCCTTCCAGTCATGATCTCAGGGTCCTGGGATAGAGCCTGACTCCCTACTCAGTGGGGAGTCTGCTTCTCCCTTTGCTTCTCCCTACTGCTCATGCTCTCTCTCTCAAATAAATAAATAAAATATAAAAAAATAAAGAGGGAACCTGTTCACCTTGAAATTTCACAATTATAATTTTGTGAGGAAGAAACTCAAAGAGCTGTAACTTCTATTCACTTTATGACAGTCATCGAATTGCTGAAGTTGAATCAAAATGTCCCAGTTAAGTGGCCTATGTGAAGGCTGTGCAAATGATATGCATCTAGTTAAATGCTGTGTCCTTTGAAAATCTGAATTATAACTCAGCAAAGGCAGTTCTTTTTTTAACTTGTGTGGTAATAGCCAGACTTGAGGGTACATAAAGCTCTCTGGAGGGCTACAAAACAATGTGTATTAGCCCCTGTCATTAAAGACTAATGATGTGGGTTTTTATTAGGCTCTCATGTAATACTGAAGGAGTCTGCAATTATTTACATGCCGGTAAAGAATTATGAACGAAAGGTAATCATGGTATTTTGGGGTGGTCAAAATATTATCAAGGGGTCGGTGGCTTGGGTGAAGTTTGCCTTGGCACTGCTGGGATAAATCTCCAGATAGTCTCAAAAGCCTTTGGTCTATGTAGCCTGGGAGGATGGGACATGAGGAGAAGGAGCCGTCCCAGGTGGGAAATGGGTATCATCATGAGAGGAAAAAAAAGGTGCCTTCATTCTATTTTTTTTTTTTAAGTTGTTAGTTATTGTACTTTGGGGATCGTTTAAACATAGTAAGCCAATCAGAAATATGAAGGTGTAATATAAGTCTATTATTCTTTCATTACTTATGACTTCCTCATTATGTGCTCAAATTCAGTTACATTTATAATGTTCACCTTGGGAGCTTGTCACTGTTTGCTTTGAAAAATGAATTCATTTTACAGATTGGTTTGGCATGGAAGTACTGCATTTTGACAATGAAGAATGATCTATGCCAGCTTCCAGTTTTATTGATAAGGAAATTGAGGTCCACAGAGTCTGAGTGACTGGTTCAGGCGCACACAAAAACCTATCAGCTGGGGAGGTAACAAATTGGTATTCTGACTCCAACCAGCATTCTTTCCACTGCTTCACATTGGCACGGCCCAATGTGATTTATGTGTGTGTGTGAGTGTGTGTGTGTGTGTGTGTGTGTGTGTGTGTGATGTGTCATGGAACTGGGTATAATACATGTCCCATGACACTTACGCAGGGGCCTTTCTACTATCAAAAGAGTTTTGCTTAAGTACAAAACTAAGTAGTATTGGGGGGGCTATCAACTAACATAAAATTGTACTTGAAAGCAAGAACACCACTTTTCTGCCTATGAATTTTTCCATGAAAACTTTCTATGTACAAATACAAATTTGCTTTAAGGAGCAAAATAAATATGCCTTTAAGCCTTTTTGTCTATAATTTTCCTTGTTCTTTTTTCTTGTTTTCCTTCCTTCCTTCCTTCCTTCCTCCTTTCCTTTTTTCAGTTAGTAGTAATGGTGATTTCTCAAGAAATCAAGCCATGTACAAACCACATATCATAGAACATAAATTATTATGTTCACAATGAGTTTAAGGAGATAAGCATGGAGATGAGAAATACATCTCCTGTCATCCAAACACGTTGTACCAAACGTTTAATTGGACAGGGTGTTTTCTCATAAACTACTTCACTTAATGCTCACAGAACTTTTCAAGGCAGATAATTTAATCCTATTGTATACACAAAGAAATTGAGGATTAAAAAGGAAGAACAACTTGCCTAAGTTGAAGCGGCTACCTAGCACTGAATGGTGACTAGTGAGTGTCTGTTGCTTTTGTTAACACCCATATGGTTTCATGATCTGCAGAGTCCCCATAAGGAGGACTTCATGCCCAGAAATAGCCATTACACTAACCTCTGGCAACTTAATGAGGCCCAAGGTGAGCATGCATATCACCCTCCTCTTTGTCCGGCAACATATTGAATTCATAATGTGTATTTCTTAAAGTCCCCTCCTTCCATCAGGTTCCACAGTCTCCTGTGTGGCCTTCAGTGGGTTTAATAGAGCCTATAAGCAACTATGCTTTGATAATCTTTTCTTCATATATTTTCCATATCATTTCCTATTTTCCTACTACCTATTTCTCTGTTCTCTAAGGGCAGTTGGGTCAAGGCATTAATGACTGCTTTAATCATCTCAGATAACATGTTTATATTCTTTAAATAGTCCTTTTCCTTAAGAATGAGGACTGTATCATGATGGGAATTTTGTGCCAAAAATAATTACTTATTGTAGTAAGTATCCTTCAGGAATGGATAGCAGCCTCCATTGTTAGGGACTTCCTGGGGCTACCTGCCTCAAGAGGTGAAAGTAGAGGAATTATCAGATTTTAGGAAGGGCTACAAAGATCATCTCTTTCTTTTTTTAATCCAATAGTCCTGGGAAAAGATCATGAAATATAGCTGCCACTCTGGTGTTGCCATGAGAAATAACTATGGCAAAAAAGTGGAGTCTCACTCTTTCCCTTACAGATAATGATTAAGACAAAAATACTTTATTTTTTTTCTAGCTAAAATTGTGGCATTATGAAGTTGCTTTATTATATGGAAATGACAGAGGAAGTTATGTTAAGATCCTTGCATGTATAGCTTGCACTGTATATCTACATTTGTATGGGATAGGAAGGTGTGATAGGAAGGAAAATGGCCCCAAAGATGTCTGTGCCTTCATCCTCTGAACCCGTGAATATGTTAGTTTCCATGGGAAAAGAGGCTTTGCATATGTGGTTGAGGTTGAAGACAGTGAGAAGTGGAGGTCATCCTGGATTATTTTGGTGGGCTCAATGTAGTCAATACATGTCCTTAAATGCAGAGGACCTTTCCTGGCTGCAGAAAACATAAGAGAGCAGGATGAGGAGGACTCAACTTTGTGGTTACTGACATTGAAAGTGGAGGAATGACCATGTGCCAAGGAATGTCAGTGGTCTCTAGAAGTTGGAGAAGGCAAGGAAACAGATTTTCCCCCAGAGCCTCTAGAAATTAAGGCAGCCCAGCTGGTACCTTGGTCAAGCTCAATAATACCCATGTTGAACTTTGGCCTACAGAACTGTAAGAGAAGAATACAGGAAGAAGGTAGTTGACATGTTAAGTAAATATTATTAATTGTTGAGTGAGGTTAAAAACAAAAGTTAACATTTTTAAAAAAGATTTTATTTATCTGAGAGAGAGAAAGAGAGAATGAGAGAGAGAGAGAGAGAGAGAGAGTCAGTGAGAATGAGAGAGAGAGAGAGAGAGAGAGAGTCAGTGGAAGGGAAGAGGGGTAGAAGTAGAAGCAGACAGCCTGCTGAGCAGGGAGTCTGCTGTGGGACTCCATCCCAGGAGTCTGAGATCATGACCTGACCCAAAGGCAGGCGCTTAATGGCTGAGCCACCCAGGCACCTAAAAGTTAACATTTTTTATAATGCTTATCATGCACATGATGTTTTTCTAAAAATATTAAGTTTCAGGAATCTAATGGCTTTTTCTTAACCTAATTTTGCTGAACAAAAACTGAGATAGAAAGATGAATTAACTCGCTCAATGTCATATAGCTGGTTTGTGGTAGAACTTAGATTTGAATTGAGACCATACCGCCTCAGAGCCTAGCTTCAAAAGAAGTTACGGTGTTTGTGCTCTTAACCACTGCACCAAAATTTATTATTACTCCATCTTTGGAAGAACCAAGTTCCAAAGAAGTTTGGTTTCTTTCTCAGATTCACAGACCAGTGGAGAATGCATTACCCCTTCATTTTATCAAAAAATGCCTTTTTTGTCTTCTCTCCTTCCCCCCCTCCCTTTTTTCTTTCCTTCCCTCTTTCTTTCTAAAAAAACAATGTAATTTGACATTGTCTATGTTTATCTCAGGGTCAGAGAAAGAGGAACTTTTCTATTGAAAGTGTGTTCTCACTCATTTGAAAGTATGGTAGAAAAAGTCCATGATCAAATAGTGTGTTGGAATTTTAGCCATGTTGCATTTTCTATTAACAATCTTTTCCCTCAAATAAAAGAAGTAAACAATCTTAAATTATGTAAATAAATCATCCTTTTTTATAGTTTCAGAGGTAGAATTTAGTGATTCATCTGTTGCATAGACTCATCCTATTTAATACACTGTTTTTGTTTAATTTTTAAGATTTTATTATTTATTTGAGAGATAGAGAAAGAGAGAGAACACACAGAGAGAGTGGGAGAAAGAGACTCCCAGCTGACCAGACAGCCTGATGTGGGGCTGCTTTCCAGAACCCTGAGATCATGACCTGAACTAAAGGCAGATGCTTAACCAAGTGAGCCACCCAGGAGCCCCAATACACTGTTTTTGAAATGCAGGTACAGCATGACATCTCTCACCTGGCATTCACTACGCAGAGACAACTTCTTCTGTTTCTTTTGTGCCTGCCTCTTCCTCTGGGCACATTTCTGCATGGTTGGAAATCAACTTTCTATAAAATTTAGAATCCTCTCATTTTTTTCATGGAGTAGGCCAGCATAAACACTTCTCGTGTGTGAATATATACTTATGAATATATACTTACTTATAAACTTATGAAGTATATCTTTCCATGGAAGTTTGGTATTTTATCTTAAATAACATAATTATGTAACCAGTCTCCTATGACTGTAAATAGAAGTATTTACAATAATTACTGTGAATACTCCTATTGCTAACAATTTTCTCTGATACACAAGCTAAAGGATACATGTTTGTGTAGATTTTTCTTCTATTTCAAATATAGCATCGGAGTAGAGTTATAGAAGCTTAATTATCAGATTAATCGGTTAGAACACTGTGTCACACTCCTTCCCAGGGTGGTTATATAAGTTTATGTTTACAGTCATAGGCATGAGAGTGTTCATCCTGATATATCTCTCCAGCAGCAGATAATTTAATTTAATTTTTTTAAAAGATTTATTTATTTATTTATTTATTTGACAGACAGATCACAAGTAGGCAGAGAGGCAGGCAGGGGGAGAGAGAGAGGAGGAAGCAGGCTACCCACCGAGCAGAGAGCCTGATGTGGGGCTCAATCCCAGGACCCTGGGATCATGACCTGAGCCGAAGGCAGAGGCTTTAACCCACTGAGCCACCCAGGCACCCCAGCAGCAGTTAATTTTAAAAACTGCTATTCTACTAGGCAGAAAATGTTTCATTACAAGAATTGCCCTTTAGGGAGCCTGGGTGGCTCAGTTGGTTAAGTGTCTGCCTTCAGTTCAGGTCATGATCTTAGGGTCCTGGGATCAGATCAGGCCCCACATCAGGCTCTCCACTAAGTGGGGATCTCCTTCTCCCTCTCCCTCTGTGACCTCTCTTGCTCTTGTTCTGTCTCAAATAAATAACAATCTTCAAAAAAAAAAAAAGATTTTCCCTTTAAATTTTTCACATCCACCTTCTCGGTGTGAAACTGAACAATATGAAGTAATTCTCACCTGCTTACTTTGTAGGCAGCAAGAGCTCTGACTTGCAGTACACTGATAAAGTGGCTGTGGAAAAGTAGCATTGACTGGAGCTGAACCAGAAGCCACGTTGGCATGTTTCATGAAGAAACTGAATATGGCAGAAACATAGTGCAAACTTAAGAGTCGCTCATGAAGACAAGTAAAAAAAAATGATCAGCTTACTAACATCCTGAAAGATAGCAGAGACCGAGAATAAAATAAGTACCATCTGGAGAGTGATTTTCTCTTATATGTATTTTAGTTACCTCTGTATTTGCTTGCATTTGTTTCCTCTTGTTGCGTATGACTCAATGAATCAGGATTATAGGTTTTCATTATAATCAAGAGGTCTGTTTATTAACTCCATGAATCTGGTTTTATTCTTGGACTATTGCTCTAGGAAATCTTCTAGTGTTGTTTTCTGCTTTGTTTTGTTGTGGCAGACCCTAGGACAGCACCATGCTTATCTTAGAGATGTTAGATTAGCAGTTAGTAACACAGGCTCTGAAGACAGAGAGGAGTTAGAAATCAACAGCTCTTAACATTGACCATCCCTGTGTTCTTGGGCAAGTTATCTAACTCCTCAAAGTTTCAGTTTCCTTTATCTGTAAATTGAGATAAAAACAGGACCTGCATATGGTTGAGAGAGAATTAAATGAGGCATTGCCCACAGTAAGATTGCTTCAGGAAAGATCTGTGAACAGTTGTTTCTATCATCATTCTCATACCTGTCACCATTCTCATCATCACCATCATTATAATCTCTTTACCTCTTTGATTCTGTTTGTACCATGAGTTATTGTTGTCTCAGCTATAAATTCTAGAAGCTCTACTCCTACTTCCATATCTTTTTAACATTCATTCATTTATCAACACACATTTATCTAGAATGAAACAGACTCTGGATGCAAGGATCTTATAATCTTGTGAAGGAAGATAGATAATGAATGAACAAGCAAATAAATATATAGTATGTTGGACAGTGTTAAGTGTTATGGAGAAAAATGAAATAGGGCAAGGAAGACATGAAGGGCCAAACATTGTGCTAGGGGTAACATAGGGGGAAGGTAAGTTATTATTTTTACAGAGTGATAAAATCCTCTGACAAGTGACATTTGAGTTGTCTTAAACAGAATGAGAGAGAAGAAAGAAACTTTTTTTTTTTTAAAGAAAGAAACATTTTTGATGGAGGAGATGTGTCTGGAATGTTCAAGAATCAGCAAGAAAGGCTGCGTGATAGGGACAGAGTCATGAAAGGGAAGAGTAAAGGGAGAGGAGATCAAAAGGAAGGAGAGGCACACCGCATAGGGTCTTACAGGCCATTGCAAGGGCTTTGATTTTTACCGTTGGTGAGATGGGAAGCCACTGGACAATTGTGAGCAGAGGAATGACCAGGCAAGGGCAGAAGTGGGATATCAAATGTGGGGGGTGGGGAGCTGTTTCAATAACCCAAGAGAAGGTAATGGCTTGGACTAGTAGAAGCAGCAGCAGTGATAGAAGATTGGTTGGAATATAAATATATGTATTTTCCATATCATATTTTATGTTATATGCATATGTGACTATAATCTCTGTGTGTGTGTGTGGTGTGTGTGTGGTTATACACCAATGTGTTTGGACTCAGATACAGGGGCATTGAATCTTGTACATGACATCAACATGATGTCAGAATGAGTATTAGCATGTAGAAAACAGATCCATTTCAAATGCTTTACAATTTTGCCATTGGCAAGGCTTATAGCATTACCTTAAATATTTCATTCTGTTCTATTTTGTGATTGACATCAGTACCTCAGAGTAAATATTTAAAATACACACATGCAGCCAGCTCCAAATATATTGTGCTCCAGGTTTTCATGAAGCTCCTGTTCTTCATCTCTGGTAACCTCATTCTGTTCCTTACCCTCCCAGATCCCCAACTTTGATGTCTCAGTCAAGACTCAGGTTCTTAAGATTGTCATTTTTTTTCATGCAATAAACACTTACTGACTTCTTATTGCACCAGCCAAGAAGCAATCAGTAATAATATGTGATAACCTTCCTGAGGGATTTATGGCATACTGAGGAATAAAAGATAGCAGAAGACAGTAGGATAATGATTTATAATAAATTAACTTATAAAGGTAAACTTCCCTGATTTTCCAGTTCAAGTGCAAGTTGTCTGACGTTTTTTGTGGCTGTGTTTTAGCTTCTAGCATAATTTGCTGAGGGAATTCACCACATTAAGTAGAAAAATGCTTTCATCGTACACTCAATTTCCACCGAGGGGGCTAGAGATAGCATGGGTTGTAGGAATGACTTTTTGACAGTTCCTAGACTTTAACTACGTGCATTTGAGTGAACTTCAATAGGCTTGGATATTTAAGGTGCACAGATGGCCTTGTGGTGAGGCATTTATGTGGTGTTATGAAGAACAAGTCTTGTGAGGCCCTCAGATGGGAAAGGTGCCATGAATAAGGATTGACAGGGGCTTATGGGTAAGCTAGTAAGACCCTCTCCACTTTCATGGTTTTAGTCCCTTCATTCATCTGCTTGCCCACAGGATCTGTCTCTTCTCATGTCTCTGTCCCAGGTAACAAGTAACTATGTTATTTAGCGAATCTATGTTGAACCAGCTACTTGCTGCTCCTTCAGCCTGGAAAGCTCTTCCTCTGCAAACATACATGACATAATTTCCTTTCTCATTTTATTGAGATTTCTGCTCAACCATTATATCACCTGAAATACTTCTCTTGGTTGTCCTATCTAAAATAGGAGCCTCCCGTGATTCTTCACCTTCTTCCCCTTCCCGCTTTTTAAGATGTATTTATTTAGTGTGTGTGTGCCTGTGTGAAAGAGAGAGAATGTGAGCGAGCATGAGTGGGGGAAGGACAGAGGCAGAGAAAGAAAATCTCAAGCAAATTTCCCACTGAGTTTGGAGCCAATGTAGGGCTTGATCTCATGACGCTGAGATCATGACCTGAGCTGAAACCAAGAGCTGCACGCTCAACCAATTGTGCCACCCAGGTGCCCCATCCTTACTCTTTTTTTGTGTGTACTTATATATTTGGCCATTTTATACTACAATATAAGTTCTAGGATACTTTGAAAATTGTTTTGTTCTTTGATGTACACTCAGAGCCAGGAACGGTGTCTCGCTTAGAGTAGTGCTCCCAAATGGTATTAAATAGATAGCAGGGAAATAAAAGAGAATGAGACTCATTCCCTGCCCTTAAGTGGCTTAATAAATAATGGGAAACAAAAGTTTTTAACAATTACAGGTAATAAGAGGAATTATCGAAGTGGCTAGAAAATACTTTTCTTTTTTATTTTATTTTATGTATTTTTAAAAAAGATTTTATTTATTTATTTGACAGAGAGAGACACAGTGAGAGAGGGAACGTAAGCAGGGGGAGAGGGAGAAGAAAGCTTCCTGCCAAGCAGGGAGCCCGATGCGGGGCTTGATCCCAGGACCCTGGGATCATGACCTCAGCCGAAGGCAGACACTTAATGACTGAGCTACCCAGGTGCCCCACTTTTCTTTTTTTTAAAGAATTTTATTTATATTTTTGAGATAAAGAGCACAAGAGCATGACCAGGGGAAAGGGGAGGAGGGGTCCATCGGGTCAGAGGGAGAAGCAGAATTCCCAGGGAGCAAGGAGCCCAGGACCCTGAGATCATGACTGGAACCAAAGGCAGGCAACTGAGCCACCCAGCAGCCCCTAGAGTATAGTTTGAAAGTATGAGAAAAGGCATGTCTCAGTACTTGGGAGGAGCTAGAGGGGGCTGAGAGTAGAAAGATCAGCTGGGCTGTCTGCCTTTTTTCCAGTTGACTTGTCCATATTGCCTGTTTCGATATTATGTTTCAGCCGTCAGAGGCTGTGTATGCTGTTTACCACCTTCTTTTAGCATTGCTCTATGGGCTGCTTGGAGAGAGAGAAAAAGGAGTATTTTTGATGATCATAATTTATTCCAGGGAGTGTGAAGAGTAGCGTCCCAATCCTGTTGAAGATACCAGGTCTGAAAACTAAATCTTCTGAATCCTGCTTCCCCCCAGTCACCCTCAGAGTGTCAGTAACCACGCAGTCCCTCTGACAGCAGGCACGCTCTCAATCTGGATTTGGGAGGAAAAGCCTGTGCATCTCCCTGGAGTCCATGCCTTCCTTTGAGCACCCACAGCACCGCCAGGGAAGAGACCAGGTGCACTCAGTTGTTGGCAGTGCGCTAAGTGTGTCTCCAAGCAGGAAGAGAGCCAGCGTCTTTGAGTGGGTGTGGGTGTAAATATTTCTCTTGGATCTGTTTCTTTAGCTATTGCTAGCCTTGGGGATCCTTTCAAGAGCCACATTCCACGTCAGAGGTCAATTTGTTGACTGACTGAAAATGCCCCTGTCACTCAGCAGATAATCTGCAGGGCATCTAGACTTTCCATGACCTGTGCTGAAGAGTCACAAGAGTCTTCCTTTAACCTTTGGTGTCCACAGGAGCTTGGTCTCCTTTCTGTAACTGGCTCAATGAAAAACTTCGAGATTATTCTCTCAATATTCTATGCAATAGATCATTTGAAGCCTGAGTCAGAAAACACTTGTTATATCCAGGCTCTGCTAATAACTGTCTTTAGAACCATAAAAGCTTTCCATTGAAGCTTTCCAGTTCTTCAAATTAATGCAATAAAACACAGTCTTTGGAATCAGCAGCTTTCAACAAATTGGAGAAATGAACCAAAACAAACATCACATTTACAACTGTAAGTGGAAAGACAATAAGTTGTGATGGATAGAGGAATAATACAGAGACAGGAAATTTGATACCTAGGTTTGAACTGAACACCAGCCGGCTCTGGGACCCCGATAAATCAGTTAGCTTCCAGGGGCCTGGCTTTGCATATTAATAAAATGAGAGGCTTTGTCTTGGCCAGCACTCTTCAATAGAAGTTTTTGTGATGATGGAAATGTTCTAGAGCTACAATGTCCAATATGGAAGCAAATGGCCATATATGTCTATTGAATCTTTGAAGTGTGGTTAGTATAACCGAATGAGTAAGTTTTTTATTTATTCAGTATTTATAATGGATATTTGCATTATTTGGGTGCCAGTAATCTGAAACCATCCTGATTATCCAGTTCAGTCTTGCGGGGAGGCAGAGCTCATCTTTCTCTGTCAAGATTAAAAGTTCTAGATACTTGCTTTTCTAGTCTCCATTGAATTTAGAGGGTGGGCATGCAACCTAGGCTTAACCAATAAGATGGACTCACTCTAGTTTTTGAAATAGAAGCTGATTAGACAAAGAAGCAGAAACTCTGAGGAGAATACATTCTGGACAGGTAGTAGTCACAATATTAAGTTTCCAAGGCAATGATCATAGTTGTGGTGGGGGAATCTCTTTTTTCAGTACTGTGATGGAGCAAACTGGTGTCTTTTATTCACCAGGGCTGAACTATAACTTTAGGTAAACTATTTAGCATCTCTAATACTCAGGGTAAAAATCTGTAAAAATAAATACTTATTCTCTGTCTAAATGTTAAGTAAATAAGTTTGGCAAAGAGAAAGCTTTGGAGGAACATAAAATAATCCCCTTAAAGTTTTATTTATTTCCTTTTTGTTTGTTTCTTGTTGGCAGGGCCAGGGTGGGGGGTGGGAGGGACCCTCCCTTTCTGATAAGTAGTTATTTTGATCTCTCCATACAGTTTTTTTTTTTTAAATGAATTTTCCTCTGTACAAAGTTCTCTAAGCATCTAGTAAATAGAGGTGCTATTGGTGCCTGGGTGGCTCAGCCAGTCAAGCATCTGACTCTTGGTTTCAACTCAGGTCCTAATCTCAGGGCTATGAGATAGTGAGATTAACCCCATGTTGGGCTTTGTGGTTAATAGAGGCTCTGCTTGAGATCTTCTCTCTCTCCATCTGCCCCTGCCCCTGCTCACTCTTGCTTTCTCTGTCTCTCTCTCTGTCAAATAAATAAATATATCTTTTTAAGAGATCTTAAAAAATAGAGATATCAGCTATTACTTAAAATAAGAGCTCTTCCTAGAAAAAAATATATTGATGGTGAATTGTGATTTTAGTGTCTTTCCACTCCTTTTGCGTGTCTTCCTTTTCTTATTTGGTAACTAGGCTGTCCAACTGCCTCCAATGTCCAGTGTGCCCTACCCATCACTAGAAGCACCCTCTCTTCCCTTCCCTCTACGCCACTAATAGGTCACTGGCACAACTCCTGGCCCAGTTCGTGGTAGGAAAATTATATACCCATAAAAACCAAGGAATTAATGGAACATTCTTTAATTAGACACTCTTCCCACACAGAAGTTTCATTTGAGCTAAAGCCTTTTTATTGAGTTTTCAGGAAGATAATTAATTGTACACAAGACCCATTGAAAAACACACACAGGGGATAAATAGGGACTAGCATATTTAATTTACTTCCCTTAAAGCTGAACTTGAGAATTTAACCTGAATGTCATGGTAAAGTGGGTTTCCTAGGGCTTCCTCTACTCCCTGTTCCTCGGCATACCATCAAGTTCAGAGCTGAAGACCCATCTGAGTGCGGGAAGTATCAGTTTGTAGAGAATGCTTATCCAGCCAGCTGCATGGAGAACTTGTCTTTTCCTTGCCAAGAGCAGGGACGGGGAGCTTGAGGCCATATAGACATAAAGACCTTTAGCATATAACACTGCCAGATAGAAAAATAGAAATGAGTAAAAGTCATACTCCTACTGCCTCATCAATCAGATAAACCACTTCTCGCATAGAAAAAACAACTGAGAAATGGAAGAACGTCTGGATGTTTCTACCCATTATATACAAGAAGTCAGAGTTTCCTCTAGTATGGACAAGCAGGAATCTGAGGCAGGAAGTGGCTTATTCCTCCTGCTTTTCTGCACCATAAGAATGAGCTTAGAAATACAGGAAACTAAGGTGTTTTTCAAGGGCAGATACAGGCTAATAAAGGCTTTCCTGATGCCATTTAGTCATATCTCCTATGTAGAAATTTCCTCTGTTTTGTGATTATTTGTCATTTTACCTAATCTCTGCTGTTCCCTTGACTTTTAGAAAAAAATCTAGTCTTTCATAATTGTTTTTTTTGTTTTGTTTTGTTTTGTTTTTGTTTTTCTTCATACAACTAAAAGGGCCAATGGAACAGGAGATAATGCATCTAACTGTAATCGGAATATTTCACATTCACTCCTGGTTAGAATATTTACAACAGGTAGTAAGTCTTTTGAGTTCTGAAATAAATTCTTCCCTTATAGAAAAATCCTACCACAGTGCTTAGCACATAGTAAATATTGGATACTTAATAAATGAATGAATTAACCTCACCCTTTTCCTTTTCCTCTCTTCTTAAAATGTTATTTTAATTCTTAACACTTCTTTCCAGTTTCTTGTGATCGGAATAAACATCCTCATTTTCTTTTCCCTCACTTTTCTTTCTTTTTCCTAGGCTACTGCTTTGTTCCTATAATGTTCCATTCTGTCTTTCTCTTCCTCTTATTTTTTCTTCCCATTTATACTTCCCTTTGTTTCTACCTTGTCTTTATAATTATCTAAAAATCACCTCTCTAACCATGACTTATATAACTAGACAGGAACATTATGAGATATGAAAATTGATATGAGATATTGAAACAGATAAATTACTAATTGGTCATGGGGAAGGGCCACAAATCCATCTTGGACTGCTCTGACACAAAACTGTACCAGTATCTATTTTGGTGTCATAAATGTTTTCAATGGATTGCTGGTCTTTCTTGATTGGGCATTTACTTGAATCTAAAACTCACTCCCAAACACTAATCTATACTTTGCTAGCATGTATATTTATGTGGATGTACTTATAGAAATAATAGTTTGCATATTATGTCTCCCCCTATCTAAATAGCTAAATTAAGAAATTCCAAATTAGGGATCCCTGGGTGGCTCAGTCATTTAAGCATCTGCCTTTGGCTCAGGTCATGACCCAGGTCATGATTGGGTCCTGGGATCCAATCCCACATCAGGCTCTCTACTCAGTGGAGAGCCTGCTTCTCCTTCTCACTCTTCCTCTGTGTTCTCTTTCTCTCTCAAATAAGTAAGTAAAATCTTAAAAAAAAAAAAAAAGAAAGAAAGAAGGAAGGAAAGAAAGAAAAAGAAATTCTAAATTAGCAGAAGGGATAATGCCTTTTAAGTACTGAGAACAAATAGAACCCATCTGAAGACTTTGGGTAAAGTAATAAATATTAATTTGAAGTAAGCAATTCAAATTATAACTTTGCAACTCCCCAATTGACAGTATTTTGAATTTTCAATGGATCTGAAGATATATGGAATATTTCCTATCTTTTCCAGTAATTCTCCCAACCGTAAAATTATTGAATTTGATTATAACCTCACCAAAGACAAAACAAATAATAAGGAAGAAATACAGTTACCTGGGGAGATGTAACTTTCTCATGAGAACTGTATGCTAGAAAATTGAAATGAAGCTTATTATTGGCAGATGAAAATTAAATTAAAAAAAATCACCAAATAAACCTATACATACTTAGTAAGGGAAATTATTCAAAGATTGTTGATTGAGGCATCGAGCCTTAAAGAAAAGTATTAAGGAGCTAAGAGGGAAAGTAAGAGATGGTGACCCATATTTAAGATCTAGTCATATGGGAATGAGAAAGAATTGAGAGATTAGATTAACCCCCAAACAAATGACAGTTTGAGAAATAGAGAGCAGGCAGAAATTCAGGGAGGTCAGGAGTTGGCAGAAAAGGACAGCAATGATTATCGGGGATCAGTTACTGGGTTTTAGGAGCAGAACTGTGTCTATTTTTGTCTCATAAAGACTAGGGAATCATCCAAGAAACCAAAGGAAAGACTTATATAATCGGAAGAATAGTATAGCCAGGGTTTGGCTGGCAGGAATAAGAGGATAGCCTAATCAGGCTCAAAACCAATGTTAGAGCAGAAGCAGAAGTCAGGATGTTTGGCTTTTGATTCTCTAAGCTATAGTCTTCAAGGTCCTAAGATTTCCTGTGGCCAGGGGCAGAATTAGTTTCAGGGAGAGATAATTCTTTTCCTAGTATGGATTTTGATATTTTGCTCTGTGACTTGATTCTCAATTACTGGGAAAAGGTTCCTATTACAAAAAATGAAAGGCAAAAATTTCAATGACATTAAATTTAATCAGTTTTTATTTACTGATAGGCACCATTGGCAGGGATGAAGACGAAAAAAAGAGTTCAGTGAAACACATGAGTATAGTTGATAATAGAAACACAGATGGAGCCCTACTACTCAGTGCACTTGCTATTCAAGAATCTGTTGGTTTTCCCTCTGTTGAACATTAGATGTTACATTAGTTCATGGATATTAGATACATCATTAGCTGCAAAATATATCATAGCTATAAGATATATAATACATATTAGATATTATGTTAGCTTTATATTACTACAGCTCAAAATAACAGAAATGTATTATTTCACTTAATAAACTTAGCCTACAGTTACAGCTTACAAATTAGTTTTAAATGAAGAACATTTATTATTTCAGTTTCTGTAGGTGGGGTGTGCAGGAGCAGCTTAGTTGTATGGTGCTAGCTTAGGGTATCCCATGAGGGTGCAGTCAAGATGTCAGTTGGGGTATCACCATCTGAAGGCTTGACCGTGGCAGGAGGATGTGTTTCTAAGATGACTCCCCCACCTGACTGTTGGGAGAAGGTTCAGTCCCTTGACACATGGACCTCTCCATAGAGTTGCTTGTGTGTCCTCTTGGCATGACAACTGGCTTCCCCCAGCATGAAGGATCCAAGAGAGGAGGAGGAAAGAGCCACATGCCTTTTGTGACATAGGCTTGGAGGTTGCACACTTTTACTTCCACCAATCCCTATTTCATAAACCTTTAAGAATGATTTTCATTCAAGGGAAGAGAAATTAGACTCCCTTTCAGAGGAGAATCAAAGAATTTGTTGATGTTTAAAAATCATTATGAATATATTTAGTTTTGGGCCAAAATATATAGGTCATTCTCCCCATTATTTGAGAATTGTCACTGCAGCTGTATTCTGGTCCTATAAGGCCACAGTCCATGATTTAATAATCATGAACAATTTTGTTGCCTCCATGAAATGACTTTGTTTAGGCTGCTGGGAAATATGCCAAGAAGGTAATGATCTTCTTTTCTCCCTTCTCCTCTCTCCCTTTCAGTTCTCCCCACTCTCTTTCTTTCTCTTGTAAGCCCCCTTTTCCCTGCAGCCTCTACAGCAAAAGGTACATATTTGGACTGAGGGATAGCGTATTTACGCAGATGTGGGTAGTCATGCAGTTCTGTAACAACAGTTGACTTTTGGGTAATTAGCTATAACCTGTAACACGACTACCTATAAAACTTAGAGAGAAAATCAGTGAGCATCTGGTTTCTTCACAGGCAGCACATTGCCCTTTGCAGTTACACTCATCCTAGCCTTGATGGTACACTTTTATATTCTAAATGTGTGACTCTCTGTTTCATCTAATAGTGACTGAGCTTGGATCATATCACCATTTTTACACAACATTTTTTTTTTTTCATTTGTGCAATTACATTCTCATTCATTTATAGTGAATTATATTTAAAAAGTCTTAAATATAATATTTTACCTTTCCCTAGTCATTGCTGTTGGTAGACAAGGTGTTGCTCTGCCCTGAACTATATTCCCCCAAATTTCATTAAACCCCCATGTGACTGAATTTGGAGATAGATTCTATGTGGAGGTGATAAAGTTTAAATGTGGTCAGAAGGGTGGGGCTGTAACTTTTTGTGAAGAAAAAGAAATACCAGGGCTCCCTTGCTCTGTGCCATATGAGGACAGAGTGACAGGCTGTCATCTGAAATCCAAGGAGAGAGCTCTCATCAGACACTGGCCCTGGTGTCACCTTGATCTTGGACTTCTAGGAATAGTGAGAAATAAATTTCAGTTGTTGAAGCCACCCACCCTATCATATGTTGTTATGGCAGCCCAAGCAGAGCAGTACAAGTGTTATCCATTTCTGTCCCCTTCCTCCCCCACAGATTGCCCTTTTCCAGGGAGGGGTGGCAGCATGTTCTTGTTTTCATTTCATAAAGTGTTCTTTTCTGTATATGGTTGTATAGCTATGCTATTTTTAAAAGTCCTTACTGTGAAAAAGAAAAGATAAAAAAAGATAAAAAATATCTTTCCTTTCCCCTTCTTGCAAATGTTGTTACTAACTTATGAAACCCTACCATCTATAAAAGATTGGGCAAGTACACAGAGCTTTCTGGATTTCCATGCGGGGGATTTTTTTTTTTTTTTTTACGTTTTAGAAATTTAGTGTTATCACTTTATAGGGTATTAAAAACCTAATAAATAATCTTGTCATGTTTTTCAAATCTTACATTATGACATTATATTCTTAAATTTGTATGAAATTAGCCTCCGGAAATAGCCCTGGAAACTTTCTAGTGAAATGTAGATCCCCAGAAAGATTTCTAGCTTAGTACATCTTCATATTCTATGAATTCATTCACTTTAGAGGTTTTAACTGACTTTACGCCCAGTCAAGCAGACTGAAAAGTAAATTTCCTAGAGAATGAGAAGCCACAGACTGGGAGAAAATATTTGCAAAGATATAAGTGATAAAGGTCTATTTTCCAAAATATACAAAGAAATTTTAAGACTCAATAGTAAGAAAACAATCTGATTACATAATGGGCCAAAGAACTTATAAAGATATTCCATCAAAAAAGATACACAAGGGTTGCCTGGGTGGCTTAGTTGGTCATGCTACTGCCTTCGACCCAGGTCCTGATCCTGGAGTCCTGCAATGGAGTCAGGCTTCCTGCTCAGCGGGGAGTCTGCTTCTCCCTCTGACCCCCCCCCTCTCATGCTCTCTCTCTCTCTCTCAAATAAGTAAAATCTTTAAGAAAAAAAAAAAGATACACAGATAGAAATAAGCATATGAAAAACACCTCCAATCTTAAGTCATCAGAGAAATGCAAATGTAATAACAATGAGATAGCATCACACATCTATTACAATGGCCAAAATCCAGAATACTGACCAAATCCTGGCGAGGATATGGAGCAACATGAGTGCTGATGGGAGTGCAAGATTGTACAGCCACTTTGAAAGACAGCTGGGCAGTTTCTAACAAAACTAAATATACCCTTATCATATGATTCAGCAATTTCACTCTGGTATTTACCAAAAGGAGTTGAAAACTTATGTCTACAAAAAAACCTGCACACAAATGTTTCCAACAGCTTTATTCGTAGTTGCCCAAACCTGGAAGTATCCAAGCTGTCCTTCAGTAGGTGAATGAATGTATAAACTGTGGTACATCCAGACAATGGACTATTACTCAGCACTCAGATGAGCTATCAAGTCATGCAAAGACATGAACTTTAAATGTATATTACCCAGGCAGAGAGGCCACTCTGAAAAGGCTACAGACTATGTGATTCAGACTATAAGACATTCTGAAAAACTGAGGAGACTGTAAAAAGATCAGTGGTTTTCAGGAATTGGGGTGGGGGAGGGATGAACAGGCAAACCACAAAGGAATTTTGAGGATTACTAAGTACATGTGAACTAATGACCTATTCCTTAAAGTGCTTCATTTTCCCAGGGCTTAAAAAGTCTGTGCACATATCGGAAAGTTTTCCTTTTGCTTATGGTGATTAGTTATGTTGTTAAAGGAAAGTATATTAGAATGATTGGTAAACTAAGAGAAGTTTTGGAGGACAGTTTTTTGTTTTTTTTTTAATGTATAAAATTCTTGGGATTCATGTTACTTCATCCAATTTTAACTGGTTTGAGACTCAAGTTTGTCAGACTTATCTTAATTCTCCCTGTAGCATCTAGTGGAGTTCCTGGTAGGCAGTAGAAATTGAATAGCTAGTTTTGGAAATGAATATTTTTTTCCTAAAATTTAACTCCTTAACTCCTTTACCCTCTTTTCCTTGGGTATCTTTGTTTCTATCTTATGGACAGCGTTCTTACTATAGTACACATCCTGACAGATGCTGGCACAGTATTTGAAGATGATATCTGATACACTGTCTTCAAGGTATCGAATGTCAAGATTTGGGTAGGGATATCCTAGTTGCTTGTTTTAGAACAGGTGAACCACCAACAAGAATTGCTGTGATGGGGAAAAGGACAGACTTAACTACTTAATGAAGATTCACAGTGTTGTGCAGAACTGCCTCCTAGGGTTTCTCCACCAACATGTCATAAAAAAAGTTAAGGTTTCTCCACCAACACATCATAATAAAAGTCAGCTTTGTCACCATGGACTCTGGAGAGACTAGCAGGGGTCTCTGGCAGGTAGAAAATATAACACAATAGGGCATCAGAATGCAAAGCCTTAAAAAAGCCTAGCTATAAAGAGCAAGCACATAGGTGGAGATTCTTCTATGGTAGGGAATGTCATTCAGTAACAATCATTCCTCAAACATCTTGAGCATGTAGATTGTACAAACAACTTGGCTACATAATAAGAGTCCTAGGGAGCGGGGAAAGGGGGAAAATGGCTCCAAGGTTTTTTTGAAGAAATAATTAATAAAAATTTCCCAAATTTCATGAAAACATTAGCTTATCCATTCAGGAAGCTTAGCAAATCTGAAGCAGGGTAAATACAAAATCAAACACATGTAGCAACATCATAGTCAAACTTGTAAAATCCAAAGACAAAGAGAAAAATCTGTGACACCAAAGAAGATAATTTACATACCAGATAATTTACTTCTCAGAAACACAGAGGCTGCAAGACAATGAAAGAATATCTTTCAAAGAAAACAAATGTCAACACAGAATTCGAGATTCAGCAAAAATATATTTCAAAACTGAGGGTGAAAGCACTGTTTCAGATAATTAAGAGCTGACAGAAATTATGCCTGTACACCTGTCTCAGGCAAACTGCTAAAAAGAAGTTCTTCAGGCTGAAGAGAATGACATCAGATGAAACTCAGATCTACAGACAGAAACAAAGAGCCCTGGAAGTTGTAAATGTGTGATTTTTTTTTTCCTTCTCTTGGCTTATTTAAATGACACCTGACTATTTAAAGCAAAAAACAAAACAAAACAAAACAAACAAACAAAAAACCCACACAGTATTGTAATTTAGAACTGATAACATAGGCAAATATGATATCTATGATAGTTGCAGAAAAGATGAGGTGCTAAGTGGAATTCAAGTGCTGCATGTCCCTTAGTTTTACATCAAGTGGTACCATCTTATGTCTCAGTGGATGGTGGTAAGGTAAGGATGCGTATTTTAAGGACTAGAATCATCCACTAAATATAATACAAAGAACTAAATGGAAAAACCAATAGAGGAAATAAAACATAATACTAAGCAAATATTCAGTTATCCAATAAGAAGTCTGAAACAGAGGAACAAAAACCAGTTCAAACAAGTGGAAAACAATAGTATTAAACCTGGCCATATTAATAATTACATAACATATAAATAGACCAAGGACTTCAATTAAAGGGAAGAGATTTTAGACTGGATGAAAATGTTTTATTCCCAAGGTGTTTTACTACCTATTGATGAGAGAAGAAAAAAGACATAGCAGGTATGAGAAATGTCACAGCATAGGCCAAACAGAAGTTTCAGCCACTTCTTAACTGACTCTGTTTTTGTTTGGTTTTGACCCTTGTAGAGTGAACTGTGAAGACAGTGTTTAAATCCAGATTCTACTGCTTACTTGTGACATGACCATAAATATGTCACTTAACCATTTGGTGACTCCTTTTCTTTATCTATGTATAGAGAGAGAGAGGAAGAGGGAGGTGGGAGAAGAGAGGGGGAGACAGGTTTATTATCAGGAATTGGCTCATGATTATGGCAACTGGCAAAGCTCAAGAGCTGGGGCGAGTCCACAAGCTGGAGACCCAGAAGAACGATTTGTGTAGCTCCAATGTAAGGGCTAACAAGCTCAAGACCCAGGAAGATCCAAAGTCCCAGTTAAAGTCTGATGGCAGGAAAAAAACGATATGTCAGTTCTTTTTTTTTTTTTTTAAGATTTTATTTATTTACTTAACAGAGAGAGAGAGATACAGTGAGAGAGGAAATATAGTCATGGGGAGTGTGAGAAGGAGAAATAGGCTTCCCACAGAGCAGGGAGCCCGATGTGGGTCTCAGTGATGTACCAGTTCTAAGGCAGTCAAGTAGGAAATGTTCTTTCACTCAGGGAGGGATCTACCTTTTTTGTTCTATTCAGGCCTTCAGCTAATGTGGATAAGACCAGGGTCCACATTAGGCATTAGGGAAGGCAATCTGCTTTACTTACTCTACTAATTTGAATGTTAATTTTACCAATAAATACCCTACAGAAGTACTCAGATTAATATTTCATCAAATATCTGGACATCCGGTGGCCCAGTCCAGTTGATATATAAAACTAGCCATCACGACTGTTACTTAATATTAAAAAAGCAAATCAAAATTTTCACTGAAATCATAAGGGGTTGGCTAGGTCATAGTGTTATGGTGGCCAATTGAATTAACTGAAGAACCCAAAAAGGTAAGCCATTATACTACCAGACATGGCTGCTATAGATCTGGCCATAACATACACATCATGCATCATGTGATAGTCTTAGACTGGATGAATGAGAACTTCTGAGCTAGCTGTATCAACACACACACACATGCACTCTCTCTCTTACAGTAAACACAACCTAAATCTAAAAATAAAAAAAAAAAGAGCTAATGCTACTGTGGTGAAATCATATCTGAATTTGAGGACTTGCTAAAATGTGTCTCAGATAACATATATTTTTTTTTGTGGACTCTGTTAAAAATCTCCATCTAAACAGTATAACTACTATTTTGCACATGTATTTTTTGAAGTGGTTGGGTAAAGGGTACCATAAAAACTTTTCTAAATGAATTTAAATGAAATCTGTATTTTTCCAATATTAAAATTAATTTGTGTTGATTTAAAAATTGAAATAGCAGAAAGAAGAAATAATTCATCCTTAACCCCATTATCTGGTGATACCTCAGCTATTAGTTCAGTTGTACAAGAGTAATCATCAGCACTCTGATTAATTTGTCATGTTCCTCACTAAGTCACTTCCCCCAACATTAATGCAGAGGTAGTAAGGACACTGGGGTGGGAAATAGGAGACCTAGATTTTTAGCTCCATTGCTTTTAATGTTTATCGGCTGGTATTAGGCTAGTCTTAGGATATCGTTTGTCAAGGGAGAAGTTGGACTAGATGACATTAATTACTTATTTTGACTCTAATGCTTTATGATGCTATCATGCTATGAATAGCTTCTGGTAGACTGATTAATGTCTACCAAGAGAAAATTGGCTGTCATTTAGTTTAAGGAGTTAATGTTGAGTATAAATACTGATCTTTTCTATCCTCCCATTTTTCTCCTCCCCAATCCCTTGAGCTTTGTTTCTTAAGTGTTTCAGAAAAGACAAATTTATGGTGTGTGTGTGTGTGTCTCTTAAAGTAGGTTAAATTTACCCAGATTCTGGCATCAAGGACCACATTGCTAATCACCATGTCTCTTACCAAAAATGAGCTGTGGTTGACATCATTAATGATCCATATCTTAGGAACATACTTTGAGGTCATGCAGTGTGATTTCTTTAGGAGGTTGCTCTCTGGATTGATCAAATTTGGGATCGGATCTGACATCACTCTAGGCCAGATTTCATCCACATATAAACTAGCTTCAGAAACGCAGTGTTATGATACCTAGCTTTTGAGTGCAAATATCAAGGTTGTACAACCTATGGTCAGTGTTTCTCTAATTAGAACCTAGACCTTCGTATTTTCACACTAAAATGTCAACAAATGCATTCAAGGCAATAACATTATTTTTAATTTCCAGAGTCCAACATGGCATTTTAAAGCTCAGTGAGATGCTTTCCTAGAATTTAATTTAATAAGACATGGTTGAGCAGATGGAACAGAGAAAGACAAGCTGTGTTCTAGTTTATTTTCTAAGCAGTGCCATTTCCCTGTAAACCAATCATTCTCTTGGACCCTGCAAAACATCAGCAAATCAGAACTATAGGAGAAGGTGCCAGTAAATTAAGTCTTATTGCAAAACATTACAAGTAAAGTGACTCATTTAAAATCACAATGCCTCTTAAGGAACTACTAATTTGGTTAATCAAGGTGATATAGCTTTGGAAAGTAAATTATGCTTAAATGAGGTTCTGATGTGGCTCTAATCCTTTAAATGGCTCCCAGAGCATGTCTCTACTGATGACAGAATTACAACAGTAATTTCCTTGGATGCTGTGTGATCTACGAGTTTCATGTCAGAGAGGAAAGACTGAAATTCCAAGTTAAGCTATTACATATTGGATAATTTATAAAGGAAGATTCCAAAGCTTCTCCATGCAATTGTGAAGTCAGGAATCAAGGGTACACAGTCTCTGTCCTACCAAATATAGTGGGAATAAAGAGTTCTCTTTTCTTTCTAGTTCTGTCAGCCAAAATAGACAGTCTCACACTGCATATGTGTTAGATATGTAAGAGCCACATGTGGAAGTTCAGAAGGAAGAACAAAAACAGGGTGGAGAGGAGAAATAAAGTATTGGGGGCATAGAAGAAGCTCTAGGAGCCATATCATCCTGTGGGAGGTGTGTCCATAACTTCCTTTTCTTCTTTTAGCAGGACCTAAAGATGGTCCCACATACTTTTCTCTTTGGTACCAGTTTTACTTTTGCCTACCATTTCTGCTTAATACTTGGGTCAAAAACAAGTACCCTTTGCAATCCTTTGTTTAAAATGTACCAGTCATGAGAGGATTTCTTCTTCCAAATATGGTGATGCAACAGGGACCAGATTCACCTTCCTGATTTAAGCAACAAACAAAACAACGAATGTATGAAGCAACTTTTTTCAGGCTTGGACAACAGGCAGCATAGAAGAGTGATCCCTGAAAGAAGCAAAACAAATGAATTAAGCCTTACCATTGCTCCAGCTCACTGCCTAGAGAGAGTATCCAGCCTGTAGAAAAAATGGAGGGGAACTTTAAACAGAGAAAGAGTACTCTGGAAATCTGCAGAGATTCCTTTTGCGTCAAGAGCAAAATACTGGTGATAAATGCATGCACATCTACCCAAGGCTGGGGGAAGAACCAATATAAAGGAACAGGTAGAGCAATGTCAAAGGGTCACACAGAGCCAGGGAGAGTTCACAAAAATGGAAAGCCCTCTTAACATATGTGTTGTCAAGTAAAGTTCTCAGAAGATTATTACCTCAGTAGTGAGATTATGTTAGCTCTAGACTAAAGGCTGTTTGGCAGCAGCCTAATGCAGCTTAAAGGCAAGTCTCAAAAGGTTTGTATTGTTTCAAATTAACTGTGTCCCAGAACAAATCCCTAAAAATACAGAAGTACAGCAAAATGCAATACTCAATGGAATAAAATTTATAATCTCTGACATCTAATCAAAATTACCTAAAAAGTAAAGACACGGGGCACCTGGGTGGCTCAGTGCTTGGGCCTCTGCCTTCGGCTCGGGTCGTGGTCTCGGGGTCCTGGGATCGAGTCCCGCATGGGGCTCTCTGCTCTGCAGGGAGCCTGCTTCCTCCTCTCTCTCTCTCTCTGCCTGCCTCTCTGCCCACTTGTGATCTCTCTCTGTCAAATAAATAAAATCTTTAAAAAAAAAAAAAGCAAAGACACAAGAAAATATGATCCATAATGAGGGAGAAAATCGATCAAGAGAAGGAGATCCCCAAAGGCAATAGATGATAGAATTCATGCCCAAGGACATTGGGATGACAATTTAAATATACTCCATATGTTATGTTCAAGAAGGTAGCAGAAAGTGTGAGCATAATAAAGACCAGACCTAAAAAAAGAGAAAATCAAATTTATAGAGATTGAAAATATGTTGTCTTGGGATGGAAGCCCACTGGATGGGATTGATAGCAGATTAGACACTGTAGGAGGAAAGAGCCATGAACTTAAAGCTATATCAATATAAATCTCCAAATTGAAACAAGGTAAGAAAAAGACTGAAAAAAAAAAAAATGAACAGCATCATGACGTGGAGGGCAATATCAAGAGTGTTACAAAAATATGTAATCGGGAGTCCCAGAAATGGAATGAAACATCAAAATATTTAAAGAAACAATAACTAAAAACTTTCTCAGTCAGATGAAATGATAGATTTTGCTCTCTACCACAGATACAGTGAATCAGAATTTGTTGGTTAGGCTTGTGTCTCTGGTGAAAAATAGACCACTGGAACGGAAAAGTGGAATGGGAGAAGGGAAAGTATCTTTGAAGGAAGCCTGTAACTCTCAAATGGAATAGCAAAGTGACCTCCAACCTGAGGGTTTATCATCTTGGAGAAGAATCGTGCTTTGGTGCCTGTTGCGATGCACGCGTGTGTGCACACACACAAGCACATCATGTTGTGAATTCTAGTAAAGAATATTTAATAGGATTTTTGAAGAAAAAGCAGAGCTTTTCCTAAAATCCCATACAAACTCTTCTCTGTCTCTCGGCCCCCATCTAAGTGGATAGGCTGTGTTAACAGGGATGAACGCTGTTTTTTTTTTTTTTTTTTTTTTTTTTTAAAGATTTTATTTATTTGGGCACCTGGGTGGCTCAGTGGGTTAAAGCCTCTGCCTTCGGCTCAGGTCATGATCCCAAAGTCCTGGGATCGAGCCCCGCATCGGGCTCTCTGCTCCTTGGAGAGCCTGCTTCCTCCTCTCTCTCTGCCTGCCTCTCTGCTTACTTGTGATCTGTCAAATAAATAAATTAATTAAAAAAAAAGATTTTATTTATTTATTTGACAGACAGAGATCACAAGTAGGCAGAAAGGCAGGCAGAGAGAGGAGGAAGCAGACTCCCAGCTGAGCAGAGAGCCCGATGAGGGGCCCATCCCAGGACCCTGGGATCATGACATGAGCCGAAGGCAGGCACTTAACTGACTGAGCCACCCAGGCGCCCCAGGGATGAACGCTGTTGGTAATTATGCACACGGCCTCAGGGGAAGATATGCAGGTTTCAGATAAGGTGGGAAGTTATTAGGAAGGATTCATGTGCATTTTATATAGATCTGCTTACTTTAGCAGGATTAAACTAAAGATATGGTCCATGGGCTGGGCAGATACAATAGCATGCCTTTGTCCGAGAAGCAGGAAGAGGAAAGAAAACACGGGTAAAGTAATTGGGTTGAAAATAAAATATAACCTAAAGAACAAAAGAAAATTCCTCATTAATACTGCATTTCAGAAGAGGTTAATAAAAAGACAAATTCAATAAATTGAGAGACATAGAACACCAAAATAAAATGCAAAGAGAATGTACAGAATTCAAGAAAAAACCTGTAGTCCAAAAATCACCTTTACTAACTAAAAATGTAAATTAGAAATACTAAGAAATGAAATAAACTGTATTAAAAATAAATTATTTCAAGGAAGAAGGTATTGATACAATTACTTTGAACATAAGAAGTAAACAAAGAGGTCAAAGCAATAGGGCAAATATGAAGAAAGAGCATAGACACCAGAAAATATGTGTTTCTAAATTATAGAACATGACTCAACAATGATAAAACTAATTAAAAATAAAACATAAAATAATATTCTTTGAATTAATTGCACAACTGAATATAGGGACTGAAAAACACATTCATTTAAGAAAAACTGTTATAGAGTAATAAATAACAAGACATGCCTAATTAAAATATGGAGTTTTCAAAAAAAAAATCATTCTTTAGGCATAATGGTAGAAAGTACAATCACCTATAATGAAAAAAAAATCAGGGTTGTTTTTTTTTTAATATTTTCCTCAGCAATAGGCAAATGAGTTAACAGGATTCTGAGAAAAGAGAGACCCCAAAATATTGTAGCTGGCCAAGTTGATTTCCTTTGTTATCTAAATTCTCTCAAAGCTAGGGTAACTGAGACAGAAGATAGAATTAGTGATCTGGAGGACAAACAGATAGAGAGAAAGGATCAGGAGGAAGCCTGGAACAAACAGCTTAGAAGCCAGGAAAACAGAATCAGGGAAATAAATGATGCCATGAAATGTTCCAACATCAGAATTATTGGAATCCCTGAAGGGGAGGAGAAAGAAAGAAGTCTAGAAGATATAGTGGAACAAGTTCTTCATGAAAATTTTCCCAATCTCGCGAATGGAACCAGCATTCATGTACTAGAGGCCTAACGGTCTCCACCCAAGATTATAGATTCCAGAAAAACATCAAGGCACCTGATAGTCAAATTGAGGAATCACAGTTGTAGATATAATCTCTTGAAAGCTGCTAGGACAAAGAGGCTCCTTACTTACAGGGGAAAGCCCATCAGAATAACATCAGACCTGTCCACAGAGACCTGGCAAGCCAGAAAGGGCTGGCAAGATATATTCGGGGCACTAAATGAGAAGAACATGCAGCCAAGAATACTTTATCCAGCAAGACTGACATTCAAAATGGATGGAGAGATAAAGAGTTTCCAAGACCGGCAAGGCTTAAAAGACTATGCAACCACCAAGCCGACACAGCAGGAAATATTAAGGGGGGTTCTATAAAAGAGGGAAAATCCTAAGAATAGCATTGAACAGAAATATAGAGACAATCTACAGAAAGAAAGACTTCAAAGGTAACACGATGTCAATAAAAACGTATCTATCGATAATCATTCTCAATGTGAATGGCCTAAATGAGCCCATAAAACGGCACAGGGTTGCAGATTGGATAAAACGACAGGACCCATCCATATGTTGTCTACAAGAGACCCATTTTGAACCTAAAGATACACCCAGACTGAAAGTGAAGGGATAGAGAAGCATCTTTCATGCCAATGGGCCTCAAAAGAAGGCTGGGGTAGCGATTCTCATATCAGATAAATTAGATTTTAAACTAAAGACTGTAGTCAGAGATACAGAAGGACACTACATAATTCTTAAAGGGACTATCCACCAAGATGATCTAACAATTGTAAATATCTATGCCCCCAATATGGGAGCAGCCAATTACATAAGAAAACTGTTAATCAAGATAAAGAGTCATATTTGTATGAATACATTAATAGTAGGAGATCTTAACATGTCTCTCTCAGAAATAGACAGATCATCGAAGCAGAAAATCAATAAAGAAACAAGAGCATTGAATGACACATTGGACCAGATGGACCTCATAGATATATACAGAACATTCCACCCTAAAACAACAGAATACTCATTCTTCTCAAGTGCACATGGAACCTTCTCAAGAATAGACCACATACCGGGTCACAAATCAGGACTCAACCGATACCAACAGACTGAGATTATTCCCTGCACATTCTCATGTCACAATGCTTTGAAACTGGAGTAAATGGGCTACAATTCTTGAATAAAAAAGCAAGAAAACAAACTTTTTTGGATGCTATCTTGCCAGCACCTCAGTGGAAACTACGCAAAACTATAAATGGAGGCTGAGGTACCATATGTCAAAACTTAGAAGATTATGTCTAAGATTACATACACACACACATATATGTGTGTATATACACACACATATATATAAATAAATAGCTAAGAACTATAAAATAAAATATACTCTCCTCCTATCTTGATAAATATACTTCTCAACAATCTGGTTTAAATTTAGAATTTTTTAGCTCCTTAGAGGAACAAACCAGAACATGATTGTACAGAAAGAGCCCGTTGTGGCCCCAGGACCCTTGTCAATGTTTAGCACCATGAGAGATGTCATATGAATACCTTAGTCCACAAGGGTTGTGGTGGCTTGGTCCACATTCCTGAGATGGACCTGGGGAAGACATCTCTGTAGGCTCTGGAAACAGGTTCATGGTTGTTTGGGCAGAGAATGCTGGGCTTTCATGTGTCCCAAATGTGATCTAGAATAGGCACAAGCACAGAATCCCTTAAAGCTGCAAACCCTTTGCTCCATGGGGAAAAGATCTGAATTGGGATAAGCTAGTTCAAGGCACTTTAAAGTACAGGGCTTGGAGTGGGAATATCTTCTGCCCAGGCTTGAGTGTGCTGTTGTGGCAATAACGCCCAGGATTTCTCTTCCTCCTCCCCCACCCCTCTTCCTCCTCCTCCTCCTTCCTCTTTTTTTTTTTTTTAAGAAAGGAATTTGTTAATTTTGTTTTAAAGTTTTTATTTATTTATTTGACAGAGAGAGAGAGATCACAAGTAGGCAGAGAGGCAGGCAGAGAGAGAGGGGGAAGCAGGCTCCCCTCCAAGCAGAGAGCCCGATGTGGGGCTCAATCCCAGGACCCTGGGATCATGACCTGAGCCAAAGGCAGAGGCTTTAACCTACTGAGCCACCCAGGGGCCCCTTCTTTTTAAGATTTTTATTTGTTTGACAAAGAGAGACAGAAAGAGAATGCAAGTAGGTGGAGGGGCAGGCAGAGGGAGAAGGAGAAGCGTACTCCCTGCTGAGCAGGGAGCCCCACATGGGGCTCAATCCCAGGATCCTGGGATCCTGACCTGAGCTGAAGGCAGTCTCTTAACTGACTGAGCCACCCAGGCGCCCCCCATGATATCTTCTTGAAAAAACTACCGAGTATTAGCTTCTGCCAACCAATGAATGGACAAAATAGTAAATGGATTAAATCACCACTCATGTCCAGAAGATGGGAGGAACGTCTGCAGTGCTTAGCAGGAAGAAGACCAAGCCAACAACTTTATAAACTTTAACATGTTTTTCTAGTATAAAAGGCAACAGACTGGCATTATATGTATATATATATATTTTAATTTTTTAATAAACATATAATGTATTTTTATCCCCAGGGGTACAGGTCTGTGAATCGCCAGGTTTATACACTTCACAGCACTCACCATAGCACATACCCTCCCCAATGTCCATAACCCCGCCCCCCCTCTCCTGACCCCCTTCCCCCCAGCAACCCTCAGTTTGTTTTGTGAGATTAAGAGTCACTTATGGTTTGTCTCCCTCCCAATCCCATCTTGTTTAATTTATTTTTTTCCTACCTCCCAAACCCCCAACGTTGCATCTCCACTTCCTCATATCAGGGAGATCATATGATAGTTGAACAGACTGGCATTTTAAAGCACATACAAATTCATGGAATAGAGGAATTATGAGCCTTTCTTTAAAAACAACTTAATGATTAAATCTATTCAACCAAGAAATGACTACTAAAAAGTGTAGCAAAAGGACTGGTAGTTATCATTGCATCTATTTAAATATAGAAACTTAGGCTAAGTAACTGAGAGAATTATGGTTATAGAACAAAATATAAATGTTATAAACCCTGTAACATAAGAAATTATATAACCAAAATTAGGGGGTGGGATGTGAAGACTGAAGTATACACAAGAGTGCTAATTTCTTTATTTTTAAAAGCAGGGAGTCAATTATTCTGCCTAAAATTTAAACATGTCATTTACAAGAAATCATAACTCTAGATATTTAATGTCGCTCCATGTCTGTGTTTCTTACTCATAAAACAGGAAATTATAAATTGAAATGAAGAAACATGTATTTAAGTTCCAGCCATTTCTTCAGCTTCCCCTGGGTTTCTCCTTTTGTTAAATGCAAAACTTAAATCTTATACTTTTTTTTTTAAAAAGCAGCATGCAGAGGGTGATCAACTTTTTATGCAATTACTTTTGTGTTTTGATTAATCTGTCTTTTCCCTCCCTCCCCCTGATCTATGCACTTAGCCAAATTTCTGTTTACCACCATCTTTATCCATCTATCTGTCCATTCCTTGATCTAGACATCCATCTTCATCAAGAGATTTCTGGAATGATAATTATTTAATACATTTCTGTCATGGTATTTGGATTATTTTGTTCATTTTTCTTAATAACAAACATAGACAAGCCTCACAAAAGGATTGTTATTTTGAGCTACCTGGGTTTGCAAACAACTGAGTCAGAATATTTTTTGCCAGTAAATTCCTTGTGGAAGTTTTTTTGGCAGATGCAGAGGACCAAGGAAGAGAAAGAATAATAATGAAGGAAGAAGAATGAGATTATTGACCTCATTGTCAAGAGCCTATATTAAACTGAAAGCTAGGCTTAGGTCCTGTTGATGCACACATACAGATCAATGCCATTGCCCATCTTTGATTAGAATTTTATTTCTTGTTTATTTATTTAAAGATTCTTTTATTTATTAGAGAGAGAACAAGAGCAGGGGGAGGGCCAGAGGGAGAGTGAAAGAGAGAATCCCAAGCAGACTTGCCTAGGACCGCAGGATTCAGAGGAGGATTTAACGTGCATCTCTCATTCTCTCTGCCTGAGTGGGTTGCTGAAATCCCCAATGGAAGCAGAGCTGATGAGAAGCAGCCACACACGAGAACGCTGGCAAATGGAAGGAGGAGTGCATCACCCCAGGGGATGTCTGCGAGGGGTTTTGTACTGTAGGGCTATGTCTTCTGGATTTACTGTGGAATTAGTCCTTTTTTCATTCTATAGAAGACAAACTGAGAATAGAGACGTCGGGGAAATGCAGCGGATACAAAGGTCCAGCAACACATTGGGGGAGTCAGAGGGCTCCTGGCTGCTGGGGAATTACAGAAAGCTACAAGATCACAGAAAGGCTCAGAATGACAGAAGCAGAGGAAGAAGAGAGAATGAAGCCAGGGACCTTCAGGTTTAAATCTGCGGAGTGAAACTGCCAAAATAACTTGGACTGAGAATTTCAAATGATGTCTCTGTTCTTTAGATATGTGCATCTGACAGCTTAGTTTTTGAATTGAAATTTAGTTTCAGAGGATGTGTGCGGGGTGGGGGTTGGTAAAACAGAATCAACCATGGGAAATTGTTTTCAGCAATTTCATGTGGTTCAACTTAATATTTACCTCAGTATCCACCTCATCTCCCCGAGGGTCAGACAGATTTGGGTTCGAGTTGTGGCTCAGTCACAGTCTAGCTTTGTGAACACTTGGCCAGCTTTCTCACAAGATTCTCACTTTCCTTATCCAGAAAGCGAGAATAATATTATCCTAGGGCTGCAGCACAGGCGGAAGGTGTCCATGTTTACTAAGTATCCCTGGAAGCACTCAAAGGCAGTTCTTCCTACTTTTGTTGCCCTTAAGCCCATCTCTCTGTCAGCCCTCCTTTTTCAAGCTCTTTCTCTGATGTCCCACTGCCCTTGAGTTAAAATCAAACTTCTTGACAGGTCCGACAAGGCCCTTCATGGCTTCCAGCTTTGGCCTATTTTGCCACCCTGTGTTTTTTTTTTTTTTCATTCCCACACAAGCTATAAAGAATTTCCACACTCATGTTAAAGTGAAATCCTTCCATTCCTCAGCAAGCCACCATTTGCTCTCATTTCCTTGGCCTACAACACCAGTCCCACATCTTATCTGGGCCCCTCCTATTAACAGGTGCCTTTTCCCCTTGGAAACTTTTAGACTTCTAGCTACATACTAGCAGAGCTCCTTTGGAAAAATGTATTTTGCTCCTCAGTTCACTCGTTACACTGTATTATAACGGTTTGTTTTCTTGGCTCTCTCCCCCTCTGACAGCAGCTATATCTGGCTTATCCTCCATCATCTCCCAAGACTGATAGCACTGGACACATTTTAGGGGCTCAGTCATTCTTTGCCAATGCTGCCACATCTTAGCAGCTCATGTTCCAGAAAATTCATTTTTTCTCCTATTCTTCCAGATACTTTTTCCTTTAGACACAGCTCACACATGTAAGGACAGGCTGATGAGGAGAAAAAAAATTCTGCATCACTACTGGGTATATATAGAAGATTTGTTTCATATAAATAAGCAATCCTTAAATACATAGGATTTTTAGTTTATTCTAGTAGGGAGTCCTTCTTTGTTTAGATCTCTTTGTAATTTAAAAGGTCCATGAATATCTCAAGTTATGAAACTAAAAGAAAATGTTCTAAACATAATTGAAAAATGTTATTTACAGGATATCTAGGGGTAATCAGGGAAGAAGGAGAAACTTAGTTTTCATAAAATGGTACTTTAATCAATCAATATTACAAAACACCGTTAATTTTTTCTTTTAGATTATTGTTTTCAATTTTTATTTGATTTATTTAACTTACTTTGCTTTTTATAAGTAAGAGCTTAATTTACTCCAGCTCAGTAGAAGCAAAAAAACCAAAAACAACAACAAACAAACAAACAAAAAAACCCATGCAAGATATTTGAATTTAAAAAAAGAACCTTTTATTTCAGGACAGCATACTCTCCAATTTAGAAAGAGACTATAAAGAAAGAAATACAGTATCATTTCCCTTCACAGTACACAAAATAGTCTTAACACTTCTGTACTTCTGTACTCTGGTCATCAAATGTGTAATAGTTTTCCCTCTCTCAACAATTATGCGATGCTAAGTTGGTTTCCTATAATTTGACTCAATTCTGATACTATCGACTTAGAGATACTCTCAAATCATGCAGATTAGGGTCTCTGTCCCACAAGACTACTTTTATTTAAGATGTCAAGTTTAAGTGCAAGTTGCTCTTTGTACTTCTGATGGACGGACTAGAAATCAGAGTCTCCCATGGCCCCCTCCCCCGCTTCAGATTTGATTAATTTGCTCAGGCAGCTCACAGAACTCAGGAAACCAATTTACTTACTACAGTCCCAGTTTATTAGAAAAGAATTTAGGTGTGGTCAGAGGGAAGAGTCGTTTTCATGCCCTCTCTCTGAGCATGTTAACTCTCTTGGCATCTTCACAACTAGGACGTTCTCCAAACTCCTTCTTTCTGGGTTTTCTTCATTACAGAGGTGTGATTGGATAAATTACTGGCCATTGGTGATTCTTTTCTCTTGGTTGTATTGAGATATATTCACATATTGTGTACGTTTAAGGTGGACAACATAGCGATTTGATATTTCAAAAGGATTATCAATATAAGTTAACATCATCATACAGCTACAAATATTTTTTATCTTATGTTTGAACTTTAAATATTTACCCTTAGCAGCATTCAAATATATAATATGGTATTGCTAACTATAGTTAGCACTATATATCACATTTTCTTTGTCCTCTTATCTGTCGATGAACACACAAGTTGTTTTCATGTCTTGGCTCGTATAAATAATGATGCAATAAACATGGGGGTGCAGATGTTTCTTCCAAATAGTGAACGCTTTTCCCTTGAATAAATGCCCAGCAATGAAATTTCTGGCTTATATGGTAGTTCTATTTTCACACTTTTGAGGAGCATTCATAGTGTTTTCTATAGTGGCCATATTTTACTACAATTTACCTTCCCACCAGCAGTGTAAAAGGGTTCTTTTTGCTCCATATCCTTGCCAGTACTTGCTATGTTTCGTCTTTTTGGTAATAGCCATTCAAACATGTGCGAGGTGATATCTCATTGCAGATTGGATTTCCATCTCCCTGATGATGAGTGATGTTGAGCACATTTTCATGTACCTTTTGGCTATTTGAATATTTTCTTAATGTATTTTCAGGTCCTTTCCCCATTTTTAAATTGGATTATTTTTTGCTATTGAGTTGTATATATCAAATATATTATATATATATAATATATTTGGGTATGAAACCTTTATCAGATGTATGGTTTATAAACAATTTCTCCCATTTCATAGGTTTCTTTTTCATTTTATTGATTACTTCTTTTGCTGTGCAGAAGTTTTATACTTCGATGTAGTCACTTGTTCATTTTTTATTTCGTTGCCTGTGCTTTGGTGTCATTTCCAAGAGATTGCTAACAAGACTCACATCAAGTTGCTTTTTTCCTGTATATTTTTTTCTAGGAGTTTTACGGCTTCTGGACTTACATTTATGTCTTTCAACCATTTTGAGTTAATTTTTATGAGTGGTATAACATGGATATGTAGTTTAATTCTTTTTCAAGTGAATATAAATTCTACCAACACCATTTATTTATTTATTTATTTTAGTATATGTGCTGCTGAAGCGAGTGCTATTTATTTATTTTAAAAAGATTTTATTTATTTACTTATTTGTCAGAGAGAGAGAGAGCACACAAGCAGGCATAGTGGCAGACAGAGGCAGAGAGAGAAGCAGGCTCCCTGCGGAGCAACAAGCCCGATGCGAGACTCTATCCCAGGACCCCGGGATCATGGCCTGAGCCAAAGGCAGTGGCTTAACTGACTGAGCCACCCAGGCGCCCCCCAACACCATTTATTGATAAGACTGTCATTTCCCCCATGAGTATTCCATGCTACCTTTTCAGATGCTAGTTGACTGAATATGCATAGGTTTAGTTCTGTGCTCTTGATTCTGTTCCATTGGCCCATGTGTCTGTTTTTATGCCATTACCACTCTGTTTTGATTACTTATCACTTTATAATATAATTTAAAATCAGGAAGTGTGATGCCTCTGGCTTTGTTTCTCTTTCTAAGGATTACTTTGGCTATTTGGGGTCTTTTGTGGTTCCAGGCATATTTTAGGACTGTTTTTATATTTTTCTAAAAAATTTTGTTGGAATCTTAATTGGAATTGCATTGAATCTAGAGATGGCTTTGGGCAGTGGACGTTTTAACAATATTGATACTTCAAATCTATATACATGGGATATTTTTCCATTTCTTTGTGTCTTCAATTTTTTTCATCAATATCTTGTGGTTTTCAGGGTGGAGGTCTTTCACCTACTTGATTACATTTATTTTTAATTATTTTATTGTTTTTGATGCTATTGCAAATGGTATTACTTTAATTATTTCATTTTTAGATAATTTGTTGTTAGTATATAGAAACTTTTTTGCATGTTGATTTTGTAACTTTTAACTTTACTGAACGTGTTGAGAGATTTAAATGATTTTTAGTGAAATCTTTAGTGTTTTCTATATATAAAATCATGTCAACTGCAAAGAAAGACAATATTATTTCTTCCTTCCCAATTCTGATTTTTCTATCTATCTTTCTATCTTTGCCTAACTGCTATGGCTAGGACTTCTAGTGTTATGTTGAATAGTGCTGATGGGAGTAGGTACCCTTCTGTTGTTCCTGATCTCAGAGGAAAAGTGTTCAACCTTTTAGCTTTAGCTTTAAGTATAATGTTAGCTGTGGGCTTGTCATTATACTGAGGTATATTCTTTCCATACCCTAGTTGTTGGGAGTTTTTATCATGAATGGATATAGAATTTTGTCAAATGCTTTTCTTCTACCTATTGAGATGATCATATGAATTTTATCTTTCATTCTAATTCATGTGATGTATCATATTTGTTAATCTGCATATGGTAAACCATTCTTGCTCTTATGAATGAATTCCACTTAATTATAGCGTATGATCTTCCTAATATGCTGTTTAATTTGGTTAGCTTGTATTTTGTTGAGGATTTTTGCATCATATTCATCAGGGGAATTGGCCTATAGTTTTCTTTTCTTGTGGTATCCTTTTCTGGCTAGGGTGTCAAATGCTTGTCTTATAAAATGAGTTTGGGAGTGTTCCCCCTCTTTAATTTGAGAATTTTCTTCCTGTCATCAGTTTCTAGTGTCATTACATTGTAGTTGGAAAAAAAAAATGTGTGTATGATTTCAAGTCTCTCAAATTTCTTTACTCCATTAAGTTGACAGCATTATCAATGTTCACAATTATCCAATCAGATATATAGAAAGTAAATTTTTTTTTTTTTTAATATTCATTTGTTTGAGAGACAGAGAGAGAGTGAGCACAAGCATACAGGGTGGTGGGGGAGGGACATAGGGAGAGGGAGAGAGAATCCCAGGAAGACTTCATGCTAAGTGTGGCACGATTGGAAGCTGGATCTCAGGGAACTGAGCTCACAACCTAAGCTGAAACCAGGAGTCAGATGCTTAACTGATTGCATCACCCAGGTGGCCAGGGAGTAAAGATTTTACCCATTTGCTCCTAAAGACTATAGGATATAACATGAACAATTCCTTGCATTTTCTGTAGCAAACTGCTTCAGTGTTTTGGGCCTCTCCTTTGGCTTGCATTTACTGTAGAAACATGTTTTATAATCCGACTTGAAAATGTGCATTTGCTCCATTACCACTCTGTTATCACCTTCCCAAATGCTGTCTTTGGAAAATACAAACAAAAAAAGTACTTGTGTGAATGGGACTTAGAAAAGAAATTGTATTTATTGCCTGGTGTTTAGCATTCTCAGAGGACTTTTAATAGTATAGACTATTGATAAAAAGAGAAAACCCTTCTACAATTATTGCCCTTTCACACTGTAAATGCTTAACCTCCAACAAAACATTATTTGAGATTATTCTTTTCTCCTAAGGAATACCAGGGAATAATCAAAATTTTCAAGCTTTATATGAAGGAAGGAAGGTTTCCCCTTTATTTTATGACTGGTTTTTCTGATCATAAAAAAATAAAATGGACATTGCTGAATATTTTTTAAACTTTGAAGGGAAGAAAGAAAGAAAAAATCCCTGTAGTTCTACCTACCAGAAATATTATCCTTAAACTTTCATTTCCATTATTTTTTTTATTTTTTATTTTTTTTTATTCCTAGAGAGAGTAAAAACGGGAGAGGAGGGTGACGAGGAGTGGGGAGGGGCAGAGAGAGAATCCTAAGCATACACCCTGGGGCCCGACAGGGGCTCTATGTTCTGACCTTGAAATCATGACCTGAAGCAAAATCAAGGGCCAGATGCTTAACCAACTGAGACACTCAGGTGCCCTAAACTTTCCTTCCCTTCTAAGCAGCTCACTGCCTTCAAGCACTCCCTGCCCAGCCCCTGCCAAGCCACCCTTTTAGAAACTTCTGTGCCTGAGACTCTGTGGGCACCAACGTGATGCCTCGTATTTTCCACTCCTTTTTTTTTTTTTTTTTCCTCTCTCCTTGTTATCCTTCTGACAACAGGGAAAGAGTGTGTTGCTGGTGATGCTGCCAGACGGATCAAAATTTCATTGCCTCGGAATGTAGGACCTCCCACCCCCACCCCTGCCCAGAGGGTGCCTGCTGGTTAATGCAGGTCTTAGCCTTTCTGGGGGCTTATGTTAGATTGTTTCCATTGTTCCCGATTTCAGCTTACCTTCTCATCATTGCCTTTTGGGCCCACCCCTGCACCCCATGGCTTTATAGCCTGTTAACTACTATGACTATCAGTGAACTCTTAGAACCCTACCTGGCCTTAGGACACTACTTGCTTAAAAATGGTGTTTGGACACAGGCATTCTGCACATACTGCCTTCCTTCTGATTCCTGAAAGTGAATTTGTGGGGTTACTGGTGAAGTAGTAATTATTCTTATGTCTCTTGATACATATTGCCAAATTTCTTTTTAGTTAGTATACCCTGTATATTAATAATAAAATTTTATCTGATGTCTTTTTACTTCAGAATTTACCTAGTTTATTTCTGCCTTTTAAAATGTTTTTATTCAGATTTTATTGAGTTCTAATCTTCTGCTTGTTTTTTGGCAAATGTCTTCCCCTGCTTTTATGATTATAGAAATTCTATATACACTCTCGAGAGGCTCTATGATTTCCATATACTTCCTGTTTTCGTTTTGGTTTCTTTAATTTTGTCTATTGTATTTATCTAAAATTTTAGCATATAGTACAACGTGGCACAGTAACACAATTATTTTAAAATTTCCAAACAGGGGTGTCTGGGTGGCTCAGTCATGATCTCCAGGTCCTGGGATCAAGCTCCACGTTGGGCTCCCAGCTCAGCGGGAAGTCTGCTTCTCCCTCTCCCTCCACTTCTCCCCCTCCTTGTGCTTTTTCACTCTCTCTGTCTCTGTCTCTCTCTCAAATGAACAAATAAAATCTTTTAAAAAATAAAAAAAAAAATTTCCAAACAGATAATTGTTCCAACTTGAAACCCTGGGAAACCCAGATCTAAGTCCATTCAAATCATCTATATAATAAAGTAGAAGTCACACTCTTTTAAGTTCCTTTGTGCTTTTTTGTTTGTTTGTTTTTGTTTTGTTTTGTTTTAGAAAGGATGGTTTTAGAGGCTGGTTATTTAGCTCGTGGTAGTAATCCATTCCCTTGAATGAAATGATGATGAAAATTCCTGAAGCCCTACCAGTATAGTTGGTAGAATCATAAAACAGCCCTAGATGAGATAGCAATGGAAATGAGAATAAACATGAATGTTTGTGTTTATATATAAAAAGAGAATCAAAAATGTTTCCTTTTAATGTCCCAATGAGTGGAGTCAGAAAGCAAGTCAACAGACAAAAACCTGTGGATTTGTATAGATAGATTCATTCAAGCACTCTTGTAGAGTTGTCTGGGTCCATACATGCTGTTATGTTAATATAGTTTTTAACCATGTAGCTGTGAACCCACATCCCCTCTCTGTTCCAAGAGTCTGTGTTCATAGAAAAGACATCATCTCACTCTCTTTGTATATCTCCTTGTATGAGTTAGTCTGGGATTGGGGCCCTCGAGACAATCAACAATTTAGGTTATTTTCTCTGCCATTATCATGGTCCGGGAGGCTGGCAGGTGCAGAAGTGTAGGACTGGGACCAAGAAGACTTGATTTAAAAATCTCAGAGCAGGGGTCAGAGTCTTAAGTGTTTCCTAATTTTCTTGGTGATTCTTAGGACTGATTAAGTATAAAAATTATGACAGCAGGGTCTGCATTTAAGAGATATATTGTTTCATTTTATATATGATTTTTGTTTATTCTTCACAGTTTTAATTCATATGTTTTTTGATATATTTTATTCATCTAGCAGGGTAAGATTTATTGTAATTCTTTTTATTTATAATTTTAAAATGTGCTTTGTCTTCTAGATGAATTTTATAATAATTTCCATGGGAATTCAGTTAAAATTATAATAGTGCCGTAATTGTCATTTAAACATTTTTTTTCTATGTATTTCAGGAACATAAAAGATTTATGATTGGTAAGGATTTCTCTTATTTTTCTAAGTGAAGTTATATTATTTTCTTTGTAAAGGACTATAATATTTCTACTTGTTTTAGTTATCTACGTTCTTAGTCACTACTGTGAATGAATTGTTGTTTTACCTTTTTATTTTTTTAACATCTTTGGTTACAAGAAAATAATTACTATTTTGTACTTAAGCATTTTAATATTCTCTACTCAAGCAGAGTATGTTTTAAATTTTCACTCACATTTTCTTGGATTTCTCCAAATAATGATACGTATCTGAAAATTCCTTTTGGTTTTCCTGTACAGACTACTTACCACAAAATTCTTGGGTGAAACTCCAATCTCTGTTTCTGTATTTGGATGCTAGTTTCTTGAATGTGTCCACTCTGAAAATTCATCAGGATGTACCCTTATAAACTATGCACATTTCTGCAATAACTATTTTTTTTAAGATTTATTTATCTGTTTCTGAGAGAGTGCATGCATGTGCACATGGCAGGGGTGGGGGCTGGGCAGAGGGAGAAGATAATGAGAGAAGCAAACTCCCCACTGAGCAGGGAGCCTGACTCGGGCTGGGCTCCATCTCACAGTCCTGAGATCATGACCTGAGCCAAAATCAAGAGTCAGATGTTTAACCCACTGAACGCCCCCCAGGAACCCCTACAACAAGTTTTTTAAAGCCCTCATCGAACCTTGTACTCCTGTACAAAAAGGCAGAGTGTGTAAGAAGTATCTGGATGCTCATTAAAAACATAAACCCTTGGTTCCACTGTCTCAAAGATTCTGTCACAGGAGATGTAGAGTGGGCACAAAACACACGGTTTTGCTGAGCACCGCAGGTGATTCTCAGGAAGCTTCCATCACATTTTAGGAATGCTGCTGAGTATATTGTTTTCAGTGCTCTGTAGTGTTTCAGGGAAGAAACCTGAGATCTCTGTCTTCCTTCCTCTACTTCCTATCCTTCTGTCACCTGAGACTTGTGTCCCATTGGTAAATAGAGAAGAAGTGGGGTGGGGGAGAGTATGAGGCTGGTGGAGGCAGCCCATAGGTAAAACTCAGACTCCTCAAATGTAGCAGCACCTGAGAAATGGGTCACGGCAGCCGATGGGGAGCCTAAGAGAGGAGGGTCTTTCCTCTTTCCAGAGATAAATGCTGCAGCTACTGTGTTTTAGAATCTGAAGGAAGCCTGTAGAGCCTGATTGAATTCTTCAATACTGCTCTGTTTACATTCATCGGACAGGAATCCATCCTGATCTCCTGTTAATAACTTCCTTTGTTCAGAGTCCTGTCCATCTCTCCCTCCATGCCTTCATCATCCAGAAGTCTGGAATCATAATAAAGTAGAAATTTCAGGGGAACAGTTTTCATAACATCTTTCGTCTTCTTTGAAATGGCAAAATAGTTAACCAAAACAAAATTTACCAGAACAGTTATAGAAGTGATTGGCTGTAAATATAAATATATAGTTTTATAATGTGAAAAGAACTTATACCTTGGAGTCCTAACACATTAATCTCTGTCTGTAACATAGTCAGTATATTTGAGCACCAGACTGGAGTCATAAGAGAGGTTTTAAACCAGGTTCTGTCACTTACTTTCTGTTTAATCTTAAACAGGTCCCTTAAACTGTCTGGGTCTTTCCTTGCAAAACAGGGTCTGGAATCTATCATCACTTAGGATTTTTTTAGGTGTGTGGCTCTGTTATATAATGAGGTCATGGGGCACTCTCAGGTCTTAAAGGATAGAAAGAAAGCTTAATTACTGTTATGCTTCTTATAGACATACACTGCATTTTAGAAATTTTCAACAGAAATGTAAACAAACTATGTAGATTGACTTGTAGCTCCATGTTCTCCTTAACTAACATTTATATGTCTGCTTAGAATTTTGAATAGCATTTTCCTATAAAGTTTTGAATTATGAGATGGGCACGATTATGAGAGTTCCAAAACACATATGCTGTATTTTAAAATAATTATATAATATCTGTCTATCCCCTGTCATCTATGTATATGGGTAGGTATACAAACAAACTTGCATTTAAAATATTATTTGAAGCAACTCCTAGTTAGCTTAGCTTTTCTGGATACCACATTTCTTCCTTTGGTTGGAAAAAAAAAAAAAACAGTTAAATTTGTTTATCTTTAGTGATCCTGAGTTAGTGGAAGCATAAGCATTTACAAACCAAACTTGAGAGGCAGATTTGAAGATTCAAGGAATACAGAGTGACTACTGACACTCAAGTCATGGAAAATTACAAGTTCTAGAATATCCAAGGAATTTTGAGAAACAAACATGTTGCTCAACAGGCTTTGTTGTGATCCCAAGGAGCCAGTAAGACATTTTTGACATTAAGAAGGAAACCATAATTTGATTCTCCCTGCTAAGGAAATAAAGGAGAAAGTTTTCTTAATTTCTGGGAGTTAATAGGATGACAACAAGTAGAGAAGCTAGAAAGCTGGGCAGTCTGATTTTGAATTAGGAACAGAAATGCATCTCCAAACCCATTATTTATGTTATCCATCCATACAATAAAAATGTAGTAGGTAGCCTGCCTAGAGAAGGCATAAAAAGGTAAGAAGACAGTAAGTCGCACACCTCAAGGGGTTTATGAATTGGAGGAGATAAATAGATAAGAACATAAAGTTTAATAGCCCCTGCAATAAAACCCCACTTAGGGAAAAAGGCAGTCTTAGTATTTGTTTTAAAGTATTTTATAAAGCTCCCTGGTCATTCTAACATACTTCCACAGATAAGAACAGTTGCACAGGTAGTCATTTAAGGGTTGTTTCCAATGGTTATGGCTCCAGGATAATGGGGAGAAAAAGAGTAACTCATATCTCTGGTATGGTCATTTTTGTTGACTACATTGGACACATTTTCTTTTTCATTTCTTGATGTATGAAATTGGCACTAGATCCTGGTGTTTCCTCTAATTTGCCCTAAGAATTCCTGTTGTCTCAAGTAATTTTCAGCTATCACAAAGATATCTACAACTACCTTCCAAAGTCTTCATTGTACGCATTAGTACATGTATAAAATCACCTCTATGAAATGAACACTCAGTCAGGGAGGCATGAGTTCACGGACATAAAGAAATTAGAATAAAAACACTCCATGGATTTCTAAAATGTTAAGTCAGTGTCACGAACTCTTCATGACCCTGAGCAATCAGGTACCTCCTTATTTAGGAACAGATTACAATTAAATCTGAGAATTTGAAACAGCTAACCCAAACAATACATAACTGAGAATCCTATCAAGAATGAAAACATGGATACCTTAAGGTATGGTTCGTTTAAAGGGCTTTTGACTGGGGATTGACCACTCAAAGCTTTAGAAGACATTCATTGACTGCTCTGTCTGGGAAACTTCTATCCCACCTCAGGGCTGGCCACTGTGATTTTTACTTCTTCTCCCAAGCTGTCATCTTTCCCTTTTCACTGATCTCTCTGCCAGGTTGCAAACATTTGCCCTCATTTGCTCTCTGGCAGAGAAGACAGAGGCTGGGGGGATGGAGAGTCCAGTGCTTGTTATGTGTCCTGTATTCCATCAGCTGTGTAATACCTTGTTCTTTCTGTAATTGGCTCCAACCAATTTATCCATGTCCTCAGTTACTAGTTTCTTCTGTGAATCCTTTCCTTTATCCAGGTATTAAAAGCAAAGTAAATTGTGGTACTAGCACAACAGAAAAATGAAAAGAGAAACAATATTCAATGTAAAATTTTGAGGGTTCACCCTATTGTTCAAGGAGATCAGGATTCCTCTAAGTAAAAAAAAAAAAAAAAAAGAAAGAGAAAAAAAATCCATGGAACTAGCAAAAATAAATAAATAAATAAATAAATAAATAAATAAATAAAGGGAAAAAGAGAAACAGCTTTCTCTTTTTCTATGTATGTCTAGTGTTTCCATTTTCAACAAGATCCCAAAGAATTTTTAAGCTCTTGCCCCACGGACTATTCTCTTCTGCTGGAAGACCAACGGATTTCTCCTGGTAGAAAGTGTTTTCCTAGTATCTATAGTTATCTCCCCCAATATCTAATCCTAAACCAACCCAGAAGTAGATGAAGCTGCTTTGCTGCGTCACTGCTGGAGTCCCTGGATTAGCTCAGCTCAGTCAGGACCAACACTGTCAACTCCGTAGTCCTCCGCTACGCCTTATCTTTCCTCCATCTTGGAACTCTCTAGGCCTCAGTACGGAAGCATGCTGCTGCAGAGCAGAATGGCACTTTGTTTTGTATCCTTTCCTGGAGCATTTGGGCACGGTGTTCTGCACCTGAGCTTCACTGGGGGAAGTTATGGTGTTTGCTCTCTGAGAGTTTCCCCTTCTAGATTTCTTCCTGCTTTAATCGTACTGAACAATGTATGAGCCCTAATGGCAGCTTTGCTATGACCCCTGGGTTTCTCTCTACATCATATCCTCCCAACCCGTTATTTAATGAATTAACCTTTCTTTTTTTTTTTTTAAAGATTTTATTTATTTATTTGACAGAGAGAAATCACAAGTAAGCAGAGAGGCAGGCAGAGAGAGAGGAGGAAGCAGGCTCCCTGCTGAGCAGAAAGCCCGATGTGGGGCTCGAACCCAGGACCTGGGATCATGACCTGAGCTGAAGGCAGCGGCTTAACCCACTGAGCCACCCAGGCGCCCCTGAATTAACCTTTCTTTGGAAGAGATTCCTCTTCTAGCTCATTGGCCAGGCTTTTTGTTTCACCTTTCTCGGAATCCTGACTTGACTATAAGACCAAAGTGTATTTTTACGTGATTCTTTTTCTCTTGAAGTCACCAAGGAACCTCAGTTCTAAGGGAAGATGTTCAGAGATGAATATTTCTAAACTTTTTTTTAACCTTTGGATCTGATGGGGCACCTGGGTGGCTCAGTGGGTTAAGTCTCTGCCTTCAGCACAGGTCATGATCTCAAGGGTCCTGGGATTGAGCCCCGAATCGGGATCTCTGCTCAGCAGGGAGCCTGCCACCGCCCCCCCCCCCGCGCCTGCCTCTCTGCCCGCTTATGATCTCTGTCTCTCAAATAAATAAATAAAAACCTTTAAAAAAAATGAAATATTTCCATGAGGTTTAACCCACCTTTGTTTAGGAGATGATGTTATCCCCGTGTTGCCTGTTTATTGACAAGAGACCGTAATCACAGGTTGAACTCACAGTTTATAACACTTAGCCATAACTCTCATCAAAAATAGTCAGGTGAGACTTTAGAGAACACGTGGATTATGTTGGGCCGAGGGGAGGGTTGTTGAAATCCAGGAGCCTCGGCGTATATGGCACAAACCCAAAGTTCGCTCTAAATCTCACCCTCCAGTGACAGGCTAATGGGTACTCTTACCCGTTGAGACCTAAAATCTGGACTGACATGCAATATAAAGGTCTCTCTTCAAAGACTTTAGAACACAACTATACCATGAAACTCTGCTTATTTTTGCTCACAAGTGGTACTTAGTCACTGTCTGAAATACAAAATTCCCCACAGCTCGGTTTCACTAGCAGCTATGTTCAAGCTGCTGTCCACTCCCTTGTTCAGAAAGCCCCCAACTTTCACTGTGATGCTTGATCCCAAATAGCAGTCCTTGGTGCTTTTGTTTTTCTCAAGTTGGTTTTCTGCTCTGGGCCCTGTGTGATGAAGATTGGAAGGTATCAACATTTGTTCCTTCTTTCACACTGGTACTGATCAGTGGAATAGAAACACAAAGATAGCAGATAAGGCTCAAAGTATTGGCTTTATTAATAGCTGGGAAGCATCCTCTAACCCCAAAATACAGAGCTACTGAAAACTGCTGCTTGGTTTAAAGCATGTGCCAGGAGCTTTCTTCTCTTGACTTCTAACTGTGAATCTAAACAACCACCAAAAGACTCTAGCGGAGCCTGCCAGGGACTCTGAGGTCTCTTGCAGTGGTCTGCAAACTTGAGTGTGCATCAGAATCACCTGGAGGGCTCCTTGCAACAGATTGGTGGGCTCCGCCCCCAGCGTTTTGGGACCACTAGGTCTGTGGCAGGAATGGAGAATTTGAATGTCTAACAAGTTCTCAGGTGATGCTGGTGTTGCTACTTTGGGAGTCCCAGGCTGTAAAAATTACTTTGATTTATTTTGCAGCAGGTGGAGGAGTAAGGCTGATCAACTACCGCCATTGCGGTAGTCTGAGAGAGAGGTTTGAATTGCTTTTCCAACACAATAACCCTACCCCCTTCCCACCCTCCAGAGCACGTGGCCCTGTGGATATCAGATTTAATTAATTTTGCCCATCAGGATGCTTGCTTTAAATGGAAATCTATTCTTTTTTTTTTTAAAGATTTTATTTATTTATTCAACAGAGAGAGATCACAAGTAGACTGAGAGGCAGGCAGAGAGAGAGAGAGAGAGAGAGAGAGAGAAGCAGGCTCCCTGCTGAGCAGAGAGCCCGAGGATGCTTGCTTTAAATCCTAGTAGGGGAAGCAAATAGTAGGACCAGCATGAAAACCCAAAAATATACACTCAAGTTGTGCTTTTTTTTTAAAAAAGCATTTTTGCTGTTTTTGCGGAAAAGAGAAAGGTGAAGTAAGGGTTTTTCTATAACAGTTAAGAGTAGTGACCAAAAAAACAATTTTGCTTCTTGAGGAATTAGGTGTGGGAGGATCCCAGAAGAATATAAATTTTGGAGGTGCCGAAATGTTTGATTCTCCCTGCTAAGGAAGTAAAGGAGAAAGGTACTTACTTTCTGGGCAGTAAATAGAAAATGACATTTTGACGGGAACACTGGGCTACTTAACTGTTTGGTGGTGAGTGGATGTTGGGAATCCAGAAGATTATAGGACTCGGTTTACCACTGGACTACGGAAAGGTAAGGAAGATTTTTTTTTTTTTTTTTTTTTTTTTGCTTGTGGGTATTACGCTGGAATTTATTAGCTGTGTGCTTGGGAAAGGCACTTAATTTTCTTAAGCTCCTGTTTTCTCATCTAAAAATTGGGAATAGCCTTGCTCTGAGAAGGGTGCTTTTGGATATTAAATGAAACAGTGCTTTAAAATGCTGAGTACATTGTTTGGTCTGCAATATACTTTGTCAGTGGCAGCTACTTAATTAAGTAAAAAGTTAATGATTTAAGAGAAGTTAAACACAAAGAGTTGTAAAGGGAGTGTATCAGTTTTCTAGTGAGGTTGTTAAAAATTGCCGCAAATTTACTGTGTTAAAACAAGACACATTTATTCTTCTAGTTCTCTAGGTTACAAGTCTGAGACCCGCCTTTCTGGGGTAAAAGCAACATGTCAATAGGGCTGTATTCCCTTTTTGAAGACTCTAGGGGAGAATCTAATTGCTTTCCATGTCCAACTTTTAGAGGCTGTCCAAATTCCTTGGCTAATGGTCTCTTTCTTCCATCTTCAAAGCCGGCAAAAGATTGTTGCCCTGCTCCTGCTTTTGGTCATTACATACTTTTTTTGGATTTCACTTGTCTTCTTCCTAATGTGATTACACTGGGCCCATGAAAGTGGTTTGGGATTATTTTAAGATCAGCTGATTAATATCCTTAATTTAAACTGCGACTTTACCTGCCTCAAAGTGTAACGTACTAATTGGTTCTGAGAACAAGATGTCACCATTTTTTAGAGATGGGGTATTATTCTGCTTTCTATAAGAGGGAAAGTTCATTTTCACTGTGTTCCATGAAGGTGCATTAGAGGCATGGAATTGTATGCATTTGCTCATTTGCTAGCACATTTTAAGTATTGTTACCTATTTCATCACTGGAAATTAAAAAATATGAGTAAAATTCTTTCTTTCTTTTTTTTTTAAGATTTTTAAAAATTTATTTATTTGACAGAGAACACGAGTAGGCAGAGAGGCAGGCGGGTGGGGGGGAAGCAGGCTCCCTGCCAAGCAGAGAGCCCAATGCAGGGCTTGATCCCAGAATCATAACCTGAGTTGAAGGCAGAGGTTTCAATCCACTGAGCCACCCAGGCACCCCGTAAGATTATTTCTTATAACAGGCTAGAGTCATCTAGTGGGATATAGACTATCCATAAGTGAAATCGTGAAAAAGTATAATGGAGGACCCAGTGAGGGAGTCGTGCATTCTAGTAAGAATGAATTTGGGAGGACTTCAGGAAAGGTTTAACAGGAAAGATGCTTGGGTCTTGGAATTTGTTTATCCGTAGTGTAGGGAGGCAAGAAAGCCAAGAATGCAGAGAGAATATAATTACCTAGTGTAATGAGGAGTGCCTGGAAAATATAAGTAATTAGGCACACCAAGAACGTGCCGAGAGATAAGCCTAGAAAGATAGCGAGATTGGAGATTCTGATTCCTATTTATCTTCTGCTCTTTTGGTATAACCTTGCATTAGTGGAATTACAGCACTTTGGCTTTATCTTAAAGCCAGTGGAGGACTGTCATGCTAGGTAGGATGAACCCAGATACAGAAACTCTCAGATTCCATGCGGAGGCTGCATCCTGGTGACCATGATCGCTCGCCTGTTGCAAATCCTCCAATTACTACTATGCCAACCCTATGATAAGTGTTTTTGTTCCAGAGATAAGATAAAGGAAGCCCTGCCCATGGCCTTGAGGCTTCTCAAGACAGGAGATAGAATTATGGCAATTGTGATAAGTAATGCAAATGAGATGTCCCGTGGTGCTTGTTTGACCTTATCACCCGATGCTTTGTGATCTTCCCTTGTGTGTATTGGTTTTGTGTCCTTAACCCTATCAATGTCTTTGAAGTAGGGGGGGGGCTTTGGCTTAGCAGTTGCTCAGAAAACCAGTACTAACTCTCTTGCTCCTTCATTGGACACAACAATGGGAAATAGCTGCCATGGATGGCTTTGCATGTTCTTTCAAACGAATAATTATTTAAAGAAACTGTTCTGTCATTCCTCAGTCATGGTAAATCATGGCTTGGGTTTTAGGGTCTCTCTCAACACAATCTCTTAAAATGTCCTTTCCCTTTTCTCTCCCTAACACCTAACTTTGCAAGTTGCTTTTTGTTTGTATGCTTGTTTTCCCTGAACGATAGCTTTGAGAAGAGTAGAACTTAGCCCGGTTGCACTCTTGTGCTGCCTGGAAAGGGATGTTGGATATTTTTGCTTGATATTAAAATAAAACATGATCACACCTATGAACTTCCTATTCTACCTACCAGTGCTAGAAACTGCTTCCTTCCTAGACCAGACCTGCATTGAGAATTTTTCTCAAGATAAGGGGTTCATGTTGACATTCTGTTATAATGGACAGGTGGGAGATGGGGCAGTCCCCATTGGTCTTCATAATTCACTATAAAAAATAACTCTTTGGGGGAATACTTCTTTCCCACTAGTTGCAATTGACTTCTGATCTCCTAGCATTCATCACACTCAGAGAGGGCTGTGAGACCTGCCCATGCTTCTTCTCTACCTGGTAACCATCAGTGAAGACTTGAGCACCCACATAGACTATGCACACAGTCCTTGAGCCTAAAAATAAGCAGTGGTTATCTATCCCACTTTACTCGTCTATCCCAAAGTACATACAGAAACTTTGAATTACTCCATGTTTCAGTCTTAATATTGTTTGCAGAAATCTCATTTGCTCCTTTGGATCTGTCATCTAGTGTATCCGTGCATTCAGGATCTCCTAAGAAAATACCATGAACTGGGTAGTTAAGGAGGCTGGGAAGTCCAAGATCAAGGCACAAGCAGAGTGGGTCTGTGGTCTAAATATACTTCCTGGTTCATTGTGTCTCTGGGGAGCTCTGTGGTTTTTCTAAAAGCAGTAATGTCACTCATGAAGCCTCTACCCAAAGGGCCTAATCTTCAAATACCACCATCTTTGGGGGTGGGTGGGTAGGATTTTAACATACTAATATCGGAGAGACACATTCATTGCATTGCATTCTTCCTGACCCTTGTCTGTGCCCCATAAGGGTGATCTCTTTGGGTTGCATCGATGCGCTCCCTAGCTCTTCAGCTTCAGCAAACAGATCTAGCAGATGGGATAGAGGCAGAAAAATGAAATCCAGGAACTTGCTCCTCTTGCACTCTTCATGTGGAGTTGCTATTAGGATGCCCTTAAAACATAGTTGCCTTCTCTTAACTACTTCCTCAATCTACCACTTCAGTTGGCCTGAAGCGTGAGTACTCTGGCCTGGTAAAAGTACTCTGCTGTTATTATGCCCAGTGAATTGTGTTATTCCTGTGGCTTCTGTACGTACTGCACTTGCATAAACATTTGTGTATGGTTCATTAAATTCTTCTTAAACTACCCGACATGAGCATTCCATATGTTTTCTACGAGAGCACTATTACACAGATCTTCTTACCCTAACTCTCTGTGTACTGCTTTCAAATCTCAACTTGTCTGTCAGCCAATATAGCAGTTCTATCCAGGTTTTCTTTCCTGTGTAATGCAGATCTTGTGGCCCTTCCTCTTTTTGGTGTTTTCTCCTAATTCTGTTATCCCCCATAATGCCAGTCCTACAACCATCTAGGTACATGAAGGATTTGATTCTGTCTCCTGTCCTCTGAACATTACTGGACAAAAGCAAACAATTAGATGGATTTGTGTCCCTAAAAGTTCATGGTCCTGTATTGCTGCTGGACTTTCAATAACTGTCCAGTTATAGTTCTCGTTGTGGATATTGGAAATGCAGACATTTGTACTGCTGTGTTCTTTTTTCCCCTGCTTTGAGTCGATAATCTACTTGCTAATTTAACAGAAAAAGCTATCTTTGAATTAACAATTCCCTAGGCTCCTCTCTGTGTCTCTTGAAATTCTTCCTTCTTAAAGTTTTGGTGGTTGCAAGGAAGATTTTGGAAAGTAACAGAGAACCAAACCCAAAGTGGTTGAAGCAGAAGGTTATTTATGGAGTTAAATGTGAGACTTTGAAACTGAGGTGGAAGGCTGACTTAGGTGTGTAGACTTCATTATGAAATGGACTTCATTTAACCCATCCACTCATGCTCATTTCTAATGGGAACAATAGATTCTATTCTCCTGGTAACAATCAAGCAGGAGTTCTGGGCCTGCCTCTAGTGAGCTTCATTTGGGGGAACTACCCATTCCTGAACCCAACTACCTCATCAGTTTAAGTACAAATTAGTTTAAATCACTTAGTACCTGATCTCAGATCTGAAGATTGGTTCAAATACCCACAAGACTTGTGTTGAAAAATGTTAATACCTGGTTCAATTGAATGAGTTTCTAGGCTAGTGGCATAGGCGGTCTTAGGTCTAGTCAATGAAAACTGAAGCAGGGTTCCTGGCTCAGGAGCTAGGCGGTGGGGGTACTATTTACACAGATTCTGACCTGGACACTGAGGAACACATTTCAGATTTCCCAGACTAGCACAGTAGGGTAGGGTAGGGTCATTCTCAGTACCTAACTTGAACCCCTGATTTTGCTTAGCTAAACTGTCCTAAAGTTTTCCTCAGCCATATTTAACTGCAAGGAGTAACATGAACATTTCCTGAAGAAAAACAAATCTAATAATATTGTATCCAAGGTACTTCCTAGATAAAGTGTTTCACAATTTAATGATTTCACTGATGGAAATTGCACCAAAAGAAATTGGACTGTATGATATTATTAAGCTATTTATTTCCTTTAGTACTTCTTGTTCCAACCTAATCAGTAAGACAAGATAAAACATGGTTATTAGAGTTAGGCCAACAAAGAATCTAGTTTTTCTGGGGCTATCTAGTTAGACTCCATTTACTGTGCAGCGTTGCTGAAAATTCAATCAGAAGTCAGATGAGTCTCGATGGTTTGTTTCATTCTTTCTTATAAGATACATTAAGATTGGCAAAGAGAACATAGGTAAGCTGTGTCAGAACTCCTGGGCTTTTGTGCGGTATGCCACAGACATTTTCGAGGGAAACATGGAGTTCTTAAATTCATGTGTAAGTACTAAACAAAGACCTTGTGCTTCATCAGATGTCAAACATTTAATAAATGTTTCTAGTATAGTGAGGAGTTTCTGAGCTACTGCGTATGCTTTTGCCTCTTAGATACCCAGATATTTTCTTAGTAGAGAGAAACTTAATTACAAGAACTGTATTATAATTAAGTTTTCCATCTAATTCTGAGTCAGTTACCTAATTTCCCATTTACTTAGGTTTTTGGCTTCGTTTACAGTATGCAAATGAAGAAAGAGAAAGTGAAATCCTTAATGATGCAATTTACCTTTTCCTCCAAAGCTTGGTTAGAGGGGAACTAAGTCTTAAGAGATGGCCAGATTGTGTATTTTTCCCCCTCACTCGGGTACATAATAGTTACACATATTACTAAGTACAAAAATAGGGTGAAGAATAGATGACCAAGGACCAGATCTTGGCTTTGAGTGCTGGCATGACCACTTATTGTGAAATCTTGAAAAATTTTACCTTTCTGGAGTTGAGTTTCCTGACTAATGAATAGTTAATTCTTTGGTTTATTATATATGAATGATAAAGTAAAATAATCATGTGTAATACATTAAATAATTTGTGGTGATCAGAGTAAGATTTTAATTCTAGTTTGAGATCATTTTTTTTCTTCCAAATGACATTTCCAATATAAGGAAGTAAATCAGTTGTGCAGTTAATGTTTTATGGATTCAAATGCTCAGGGGGGGAAAAAAGAAAAGCTGTTTTGAAAATACCTTTATTCCAGGACAGTTTGTTCCCTCTTTAACAAAGAGATTTTTTTTTTTTTAAATAGTAACAATACAGCTTAGCTTCTAGTTTGCAAATCGCTTACCTCATTTTGATAACACTTTTGCGGCCAAGTGAGAAATATGGGATCTGAATTAATATTCCGTGTTCACTCGCAACACAAACTGTGTGAACTATTTCTCAGTGTAAGTCTTCAGGGTCATTCTTGGCAACTGGCATTACTCAGGTAATGAGACAAGAAAACTATGTTTAAATACTGGAAAAAATGTAAGCTTGACAGCCTTGCTTCTTACCTTCTCAGAAATCCTAATCACCTCAGAGAGATGCTTTCGTTTACATATTTTAAAGAGCGCTCCATTTGTGCAGTCCTGACGGAAATGCTGATTAACCACATTCTTGGAGTGAACAGATTGTTCTGTGATAAGAGAAAATGGATCCCTCTTTTTCCAAGCAAAAGGTGAACTTGATTTGACAGATTGTTACTTGACAGATCTTTCTGCAGTTATCCCCACCGCAGAGATGATTTGCGTCAGTTAACACGGAAACAGCCGGCTTGGCTTCCAAGCCTGGCAGCTACTGCTGTTAACACCTGTGTACCTACCTTTGTTCTGAATCTTAGAGAGACCCCGTTCCCTTGTCCCCAGATTGCTTTTATTTTACGAAGCATTTTTATGAGTATATATTTATTACTACAGTAGTGAACATGGAGAGGACTGGTTTGGAACTGGGCCTCCCCACATTCCAGCTGTGCAACTTGGCCTTTGGGCAAGTGTCTCCTATTCCCTGTGCTCATAAATATTCTCTAGCTTCACACTTCACGAAGCAGTAAAGGACCTTGAGACTTTCTGTGAGGAATAGATTAAATACACTACACTCTACTGGGTGTAGAGTGGGATAGAGGTATGGGGTTGTACCATAAAAGTGAGAGAGCAGAGTATTGGGGGAAGGGAAGGGTTTTCATCACCATAAAGTTTATGAGACTGGGAAAATTTTGGATCTTCACTGATCTCTTGGAATGCCCTCAAATTCATTCATTTAACATAGATGTGTTTATTCATTTATTTAACATACGAATAGAGAGCACTTTTTAAAAAAGATTTTATTTGAAAGAGCGCGAGCACAAGCAGGCAGAGAGGCAGAGGGAGAGGGAGAAGCCTCTCCGCTAGACTGCTCTCGCTAGAACTTTTTGAATGTGTTTCCTTATATATCAAAAAAAAAAAAAAAGTTTTAGCTTCAGTGAGAAAGCCTATGTCAAATACAAACACTGTTTCAGGGACTGTATAATGCTCCAATAAAAACCATTGCTTTTTGGGCAGGTCTATGTAACAGAACAGGAATTGTTGTAATCCCATCTCTAACAGTGAGGGTTCTTAGAAGAAACCGAACAGTAGGATCCTTTCCCTCTTTTACCTTAGTTATCTATAGAGAAAAAACAGTATCTCTAGCAAGGTATTACACATATCTATATACAATACAAAGTGTCTCTCTGTTTAGGTATTTCTTGATAATAATTACTGGTGTTAATTACTGAGGTCAACTACTATTATCAATGAATATTAACTATCATGACTAAGATGGTGGGTGCTAGCGAGTGTGAAATCTAAAGGAATGGCCAACCAGCAGGCTAGAAATTCAGAAAGAGGTGATCCTATAGTCTTGAGATGGAAACCTGCAGGTAGAACAGCAGGATGGGAAGTTCAGTAGGATTTTTCTGTTGTGGTGGGGCAAAATTGCTTTTTCTTTAAATCTCAATCTTTACTCTTAAGGTGTTCAAGTGATACCATGAGAACCTCCAACATTATAAAGGGTAATCTGCTTTAAAGGGAACTGATTGTAGATGTTGAGGATGTCCACGGTTAGCTTCACAGAGACACCTAGACTTGTGTTTGACCAAACAGTGAGGTGCGATAGCTTAGCTAGGTACATATAGAAAGTCATCATACTGGGGAAGAGTGTGTGTGTGTGTGTGTGTGTGTGTGTGTGTTAGGGTCACCAGTACTTGGCTAAGTGTTGTAGTGTGCTGCTTAAGTTATTCAAGATAGCTTGAACACATTCCAAAGTCAGGTGAGATTGTGAGGGGAAGGGGACTCAAAGGAGAAAGCACAATGCTTGGTGCTAGAATTCATGGGGCTGATAGTCTGTAGCCGTTAATTGGATAAGGAGGGCAGAGGGGAAAATGGGGAGGCGAAGCCTGGAAAAGCCTCCTTTGATTCTTTCAAAGGTGCTTCTGGAATCTTGTTATCTTTACCTGAGCTCAAACCAGATCCCCTTCCAGGATTGAACACTCCTCCCACAAACGTGTCCTTATTCCTGTCAAGTGAAGGCATTTCCCTCAAGTGAGCACACTGAACTCCACGATTATGCCAGAATGATGGTTACATCCCCCTTGGCAACTGCTGTGGCTGCTTCATTCCCAGGAAATCGCTTGCTGATATGAACCACATCTGAGCTGTAGCTGGTCCTTTGGAGGGAAATACATGGGAATTAGTTGCTCTCCATTTCTAACTAACATCTTGAGACATCCTTCACAAGGGGATCATTCCAGTACTGTCCTTTTGAAATTAGAGCCTAATAAACTGCCATCTGTAACCCGTTAGGAGTCTCCTGACCATATGCTGAATGGACTCCTAGCCTTCTCTCTGGGGATACATGTTCTTGAAAGAAAGTAAGTACTGGCCATCCAAGCCCTACAGCAAAAATGTTGTGAGATACTAGGTGGTGTTGGTGGCTGCTAGCATCTCAGAGTAGTTAGAATGATCATCTGTCACATTACAGGTTCATTTGGGGCCAGTGTATAGTGCCTTAATTTTCTTAGTCATTTTTTTCATAGGCAGAACACTGTAGGAGACCAGAACCCTGTGCATACATTTAAAAGTTTTTCCAAAACAAAAGCCTGTATCTGCAGGATAAGGAATAGAGTTCAGACAATGGTATGTGGACATTGTTCTGCCTATGTGAATATAGAGATATCTCTGCAAAGATGTAAGGAAAATAATGCAATTGATTATTGGGAGTGAGAAATCCCATTGAAGTGCTTCATCTTCAAAATGATCCCTACTCCTCCCTTGAGGACAGACAGGTGTCTGTGAGGTAGTTGCATGGACTGGCTTTGGAATAGGATACTTGGATGAAGGGCCCACAGTAAAATCATCCTTTCCCTGAAGAGGGGCAGCTGTGGTCTTATTAGGGATGAGAAGCCACTGATGGGGTACCAGGGTCCTGCCCCTCATGAGACATGGCGCTGTGGCATGGCAGGATGGAGGGCCACTGACTGCCCACATGCTCTCCAAGGGTGGGGTCATGGTAATGGCTTTGGAGGCAGATTGAAAGACAGCTTTTGTGAACACTTCCTGGGACCATCAAATAGCCTTACCATGTCATTTTGAAATGGGATCAAGTTCAGAGGTGATGAAAATGAAGTCCAGGTTCTATTTCAAACTATGGTCTATACACAAGGATTCTGGTGGCATTCCAGCAGAAGGCTTGAATCAAAGTGTTTCTACTTGCTTGCTTGATTTTATTTATTTATTTTTTGGTCCTCCTTCTTGAGGAACTTGGGGGGAAGAGAGCTGCTCCAGGGATGCAGGTGAGGGCTATGTCCTGACTGAGCACAGCTCCCCACCTGTGCAAAGTGCCTTGCAGTGAACTGTGTGGCTGCGAACTCTGACAACCATTTAAAAATTAATCATTAGGCCATCGGAGTCTTGACTTTGTTTAAAACTTGAAGGGTAGGGGCGCCTGGGTGGCTCAGTGGGTTAAAGCCTCTGCCTTCAACTCAGGTCATGATCCCAGGGTCCTGGGGTTGAGCCCCGAGTCGGACTCTCTGCTCCGCAGGGAGCCTGCTTCCTCCTCTCTCTCTGCCTGCCTCTCTGTCTACTTGTGATGTCTGTCAAATAAATATTTTTTAAAAAACTTGAAGGGTTAAAAAAGCAACAAAAGAACATTTTGTTTATTGGCAGATCTGTTATCTTTGAGACACAGGCAAATGTGCTTTCCTTGGCCTACCCCATCTTCTCAGTACAGTGACTTATTCTGACATTGTCAGACTAATCAAAGGATCTGATGAACAAATGTTATTAACTCTACCCTCGTGGGAGAGACAGCTTGATAGACGAGTATCAGGGCTTTGTCTCACAGGGCTGGGCTTTTACCATCTCATTGAGTCCTTGACTAATACACCTGTACTTGGACAGAGCTGATGCTGAAGTTTAGAAGGGGAAAACTTGGATTCTTGGAAGATTGATTTCCGGGGGGTGATTGAGTAGGACCTCAGTTAACTTTACGAGTGCTTTCCAAGGGCTGTACCTATGTGACAGTGGTCATTTCAAGGCCCCATATCCATAGCATATAGCTAAGTGACGTGAATGGTACCAATGTTCTAAGAGAAAAGAGGGAGGAATTTTCAATACTGAGTTTTAAGTTTTCTGTACTTGTCAGGCAGCATGGGGTTACTTGAAAGTGAACTTAGTTTAAAATGTGCACTTAAATTCTAAGGTAGCCATTTAAAATAGTTTAATTTGTGTATCAAGACAGGAGGGAACATTGGATCACATAAAATGCTCAATTAAAACCAAAGAAGGTAAAAAAGGCAGAAAATAAAAGATGAAAATAAACGATTTGCTGACAGGAGATACAGGCATAGGGGACCATTCAGACTTCACTTCATATAAGTGGGCTGAACTTTGAGGGCTTCTCTGGGTGATAACCTAAATACTAATATGTGCATGAGTGCGAATTCCCACATGAAAGGCCTTATTTTTCTTGGTTTACTTTCTTTATAGAAGAGTCCTCTTTTTTCTCTCAGGGGTAACCCCTAATTTGACTGCAATGCAGTCATGAGCTGACTTGAACATATAGGTGTTTAAGTCTGGTTTCCCATTCTATTCCTCACCCTCCGTGCTGGGTCCTAGATTTCCAAGAAGTAGTGCTTCCGGTTCCCAAGTAGAAGTAAAATAGAGAATTGGGTTTGAGGATGCATGAAACGTTAGCCCCTATACCAAAAAGTTACTTTTACTCTGTTAGGTTCAAAGAATCTCTCCAGCCAAATGTACCAGAGGTCAGGACACTTCTCTTTTCACCTCCACTTTCCTCAGAGAGGAGGATTCTGGGAGTCAACTTTGAAGCACCAGAGCATGCCGGGCTCTTCCACCATTTTAAGCCTCCCCATGTGTGTTTTAGGCTGCTGCTTGCTCTACTTCCCTCATCATGCCCCATGACTGCTGCATTCCATCCTCTAGAATTTTACTGTTGTTGCTTAACTTCTGTGGACTCAACTCTCCCCAACTTTATTTAGTATCTAGAACTGGCCCTTTTGTCCCTCTCATTTCAATTATTCTTGAGAGATTTGAAGCTCCATGTGGAGAGGAACCTTGTCTGTTTTGTTCAGATATATGCCCAGAAACTAAAACAGTCATAGTCACATAACATGTTCTCCACAGGGGTGCCTGGGTATCTTAGTCACTTAAGCATCTGCCTTCGACTCTGGTCATGATCTCAGGGTCTTGAGATCAAGTCCTACATTGGGTTCCAGCACCCTAGTTCTAGGGGTCTAAGAGAGCATAAATGGTAATCATCAAGCATTTTAACATACAGTGCACAATGAAAAGAACCAATACAAGTAACTGGATCATCCCATCTCATTGTAATCCAAATTTATTCGGGGCATCTGTCTTATACTGACAATGTGATTTATTTAATTCTAATAGAACTCATTTCTTTTTTCTTTTTTTTTTAAAGATTTTATTTATTTATTTGACAGAGAGAGAGAGATCACAAGCAGGCAGAGAGGCAGGCAGAGAGAGGGGAGGAAGCAGGCTCCCCGCAGAGCAGAGAGCCCGATGCGGGGCTCGATCCCAGGACCCTGAGATCATGACCTGAGCCGAAGGCAGTGGCTTAACCACTGAGCCACCCAGGCGCCCCTAGAACTCATTTCTTAACATTAAAATCATCAGTGCTAAGCATTTTCACTCTATATAGTTATAATAAAATCAGTCACTACATTTAAAAAAATGACACTTAGAGGTTTGTCTTCTGAAATAATGTACTAGACTTAAGACTGTATTAATGTTATAAGCCATTTATTTTCCAGACAAAGAGTGTGATGTAAGAGGTTACTTTTGCCAGCCTACATGCGCAGAATGCTCTATGATAGGGCTTTGGAGTTCTATCTTCTGCATTTTTTAGATGCTTCTATTAGAAAAAAATAGCATAGAAATTGAGGGTATGATTTTAAGTAATACATTGCCAATTATTGGCATTATGAATATGGGGCCGATTATTTTACTTCTCTATTGTTTTCTTTCCTATAAAATGAGGATTAACACAGTGCCTCGGGGATGACTGAGTCAAATGAAATCAACGTCAGTCACTGAACTCTGGTCCGACTGAGGAAATAGCCAATAAATACTAACTTCCTATTGGACTGGTGGATGTTTATTTAGCGCCCGCTGTGTACTAGACAATGATGCAAGCCTTCTGCACTTCATCTTCGTAGTAACTTTGAGCTTTTTAACACTTACTTCCCTTTTACTGATGACAGTATTAACACATGTGTAGGTTAAGTGACTTCGCAGAGTCCTACAACTAGTTAGCATGAAGGGGAATGTCCTTTCCAGTAGTGCCGGCTGCTCACATCAAGGTCTAGGTAATGCCCGACTTGTTCAATTTCTGAAAACCCAACACAAACCTATGATCCTTGTGGACCCTCCTTTTATCTTCACTTAATAATGTATGTTATTTAAGCTTCAGGCTGGGCCAACTACTCTTAGAAAACAAACTGCAGAGATAAGGCCTGCCTATCTCCACACTCTAGCCCTGCCTCCTGTCTGTCCTGAACAGAGAAGGCAGAGATGTCACATGGTCAGAGAACTGGGGGGTCCATCTTTTCTACCTCAGATTTTCCATTTTTATTTAGAAGCTGTGGAAATAAGGGCTGTTGGTTATGTTCAAGGGGAGATTTTTTTTCTAAGGGAACAATGAATCTTAGAATCTGCACCCTTTGAATAAAGTAGGTGTCAAAGCCACTTCTTTTTCTCTTGATAAGAGTGTCTTCTATTCCACCTATGACCTATGTGAACTGCAACTGATAGTTTTCTTATCTATAAAATTGACAAAATGTACCTTTACTATTTTGAGATTATCTTAAGGGTCAAATGAAAACAATTTTGTTTGGAAACTCCTAAGTGCTCTAGTTGTAAGGCGGTGTCATCAAAGTGAGTATTTATGCAAAGCAACATTAAACCAAAACTAGAAACCTTCCAGATCATGATACCTAAACCACTTTCTGCCTCTAACTTTTTCACAAAACCTCGAAGAGGGCAAAATACAAAGCCTGTTAGTATAGAACTAACTGGCACTAGAGTACAGAATTCCATGAAAGCTGATGAATGCTACTAATTTAAATATTTAGTAAGGTTAACTTCTTTTTGAAATATGTCAAGAAAATAACGTAAAATTAAAGTGCCTTTTTAAAAAATACACTACAATGGTATCACACTCCTCCACTAGTTACAGAAAGCAGATTACATTTTTTAAAAAATTTATTTATTTGAGAGCTAGAGAGCACGAGCAGAGGGAGCAGCAGAGGAAAAGGGAGAAGCAGGCTTCCTGCTGAGCAGAGAGCCCAATGTGGGGCTTGATCCCAGAACCCTGGAATCATGACCTGAGGTGAAGGCAGATGCTTAACAGACTGAACCACCCAGGAGCCTCCGGACTACACATTCTTTTTTTTTTTTTTTTTTTTAAGATTTTATTTATTTATTTGATAGATAGAGATCACAAGTAGGCAGAGAGCCAGGCAGAGAGAGAGGCAGGAGGAAGCAGGCTCCCTGCTGAGCAGAGAGCCCGATGTGGGGCTTGATCCCAGGACCCTGGGATCATGACCTGAGCTGAAGGCAGAGGCTTAACCCACTGAGCCACCCAGGCACCCCCGGACTACACATTCTTAATGTGGTCACCATTCTTTACCAAGGAGGTCCTTTTGTGGAAAACAAAAACAAAACAAAACACAACACAAAACAAACTACCAAGAAAATGCTGTTTAACCAAGTTAACGGAAGGGGTGCCTGGGTGACTCAGTCAGTTAAGGGTCTGACTCTTGATTTTGGCTCAGGTCATGATCTCAGGATCCTGGGATGGAGCTCTGTGTTGGGCTCTGTGCTCAGTGGGAAGGAAGTCTGCTTGAGATTCTCTCTCTCAATCACCCTCCGCTCCCCCAACCCCATGCTCACTCTCTCTAAAATAAATAAATGTTAAGAAAAAGTTAAGGGGGAGGCATGGATGAACTTGGGAAAACAGGGCAATGTGGAATTAGGAGGGCACTTGCTGTTCCTATGCTTTTTAACAATATGAAAGGAACAGTCATTCCCAGGGTCAGGAAATATTTCAGAGATCACTGCTATTCAGTATTTCAGCAAGTGGCACAGATGATAATTCAAGCATTATGATTTTCAGTTATCATAAATGAAAAAGTCCATTCAGTTACACAAAGAGCACCAAGGAAGCCAATGAATTTGAGACCAAAATAGGGTTTTCAAATACCTCCAAGCTTGTTCTTTCCTGAAAACTTACATCAAAAGTTACGTGAAGGGGCGCCTGGGTGGCTCAGTGAGTTAAAGCCTCTGCCTTTGGCTCAGGTCATGATCCCAGGGTCCTGGGATCGAGCCCCGCGTCAGGCTCTCAGCTCAGCAGGGAGCCTGCTTCCTCCTCTCTCTCTGCTTGCCTCTCTGCCTACCTGTGATCTCTGTCTGTCGGATAAGTAAATAAAATCTTAAAAAAAGTTACATGAAAAGCTTAAGTTTAAAGTTGTAGATCAAAAATGCACAAGTGGACTTGCTTCATCTCGTATCTGATCATAAGGGGTGTGGGCAAGAAGGAAAGGTATCACGTTGCAGGACTTGTTTCTGTTTATCAGGCAGTGAGAACTAAAACTGCCATCACCTTCCCCAACCATGTGCCATGTGCCTGCTCATCCTTGTAAATTCCAAAGCTTAGGTTATGAGCTATTCTTAGAATTGATTAGGTATTAAGATAATCTTGGCGGCACAAGTAGGAACAATGCCATCTGTGGAAGCACTCAGTCCTATTTCACGCACTATTTAAAGCATGCACGCGGCATATCTGCAACATCTGGACATTCTTCTTCCTCTGTCATCAACTAATGGTAATCTAGTGTCTTTTATAGGCTCATCTCTGTATTAAGCACTGGGTGGAATAAAAGCCCCGATAGAGGACCTGTCCCTCAGACACTTGATAATCGCATAGGAAGATAACAAAACAGCAGTGAACTATGCAAGACACAATACACTAAAAATGTGAAGGAATGTATTCAGAACCACAATATGGGTGTTCTGAAGAGACCAAAATCTGTAACGGCTGGAGAACTCAAAGAAGGAAAGAGATAGAAGTCAGTCAGTTGGATCTACATAAAAGAACAAAGTGTATCAAAAAAGAAATGAAGATAAAATACGGTAGTTTCTTAGGACGCGTGGGTGGCTCAGTTGGTTAAGCGACTGCCTTCAGCTCAGGTCATGATCCCAGGGTCCTGGAATTGAGTCCCACATCAGGCTCCTTGCTCAGCAGGGAGCCTGCTTCTCCCTCTGCCTGCCATTCTGTCTGCCTGTGCTCATGCTCTCTCTCTCTGACAAATAACTAAATAAAATCTTAAAAAAAATACGGTAGTTTCTTATTCCCAATTGATATAAAAGTGAACTGCTTAATATAGAGGACCTCCAACCTACAAAGATTCAACTTTATGATGGTCCTAAAGCAATACACATTTTATAGAAATCATATCTCTAACTTTGGATTGTGATTTTTTTTTCCTCCTCAAGCTAGCCATAGGCAGTATGGTCCTCTATCATGATGTGGGGCAGACACATCATGATGATGGTAAACAACCGATTCGCTTGTAACACTTCTGTACCCATATGACCATTCACGGTGTTTTTCACTTTCTGTGAGTATTGAATAAATTACGTGAGAGATTTGGCACATTGTGATAAAACAGGCTCTGTGTTACCTGACTCTGCCCAACTGCAGACTGCTGTAAGTGTTCTAAGCACACCTAAGGTAGGTCATATGAACAGCTGTCTGTGAGGTAGATGTTTTGTCTCTGGCGTCTTGATTATCCTAAACTTCTCTCTATATGTCTGTGTCATGATCATCTGTTTCCATTTCATTAAGTATCTGTTGATAGCCTTTTGCACTTTTGCCAATTATTTCCCTCCTCTGAGAAAGGTTTTTTGTTTGTTTGTTTATCTTATTAAAAGAATCTGATAGCATAATTAGGAAGTTTTCTCCAACAGCCACTGGAAATAATAACTGGAAGTTGGGACATGTTGAAATGAGTGGCCACGTGAGAGGTCATAGCTATGATGAGAACATTATGACTAGTTAACTGAACTCACACCCTAGAGCTGACAGAAAAATCCAAATAATCACACTCAGAGTGCTGGGAGCAGTTACACTTGAGTCCTGTTGTAGAGGTCAAGGATTTACATATAATATAGGCCATAGTCTCTGGGTGAAGTGAGTGTATGTGCTGCTCTGTGCCTTATCTTTGTTTAAAAATAGTAATTAGTCTCTAATCCAGCTCTCAGTTTCTGAAAAAAAATCTATTACTTTTTGATGTACATAATATGCTCAGGTATGTATCTAGACTCTTACTCATCTAAATATTAATACTTGGCCAACAAATCATAGTTGAACTTCCCACCATTGGCTCTCTGAGGTTAGGCTGTAGTTGAGAAGCTTTCTGAATTTTATGTTCCCGCCAAAATGCTGAATACTTTCTCTGGCTGAAGTGCTTTGAACTAACCTTGTGCCTTTGATCTCATGGTCTTACAGTGTCCTCAGCGTATTTTCTCATTTAGACACATGGCTGCCTTAGGAGATGGAAGGAGTAGAATGGCAGCAATCCTTTGTAGATAAGGACTTGGAATGTAGAAAATTTGAAACCCCATGAGATAAGCTGAGAGGGATGGCAATAGAAACTAGGATTCCTACACTGTGCTGAAGATGGATTAGAATGTGTTCTGTATACCAGGCAAACTTGCTTCCCTTGGTTCCAGCACACACTGAGGGTCTCTTGGGCTAGCAGAAATGTGAAGGTTACTCTAATCATTCATAAACGTTCATTTTCGAATTCCTGAACTCATTTGACCTACGATTGCATGCAGACTGTGGGCATTTTAAGGCTCTCAATACCATAATGACCCAGGCCTTTTCTGATCCCAAAACTGTATAGTAAGATTATCCTTGGAGAATCAGTACCTGTCAGAGTGAGCCATGCCTGCCTACGGAATGACGATCAACTTCCTTCAGAAAAAATGTTCTGGTTTTTGACCGCCTACCGATTATTCTCAAACTACTTAGTGATTCTTGATCATGGTACTGCTAACCTTTCACAGCAGTAAAATCATGATGTCTTCTAGGAATCCTGTTCAATTACAGATTAACCTTCTGTGTCTTTAGTATCTTCATATTACTCATGGTGCTAGTAAATATTTAAAACTAGCTCTCTGGAAAAAAAGGTGTATACGCACACAAGTTTTTGATACATTTTACTAATATAAATAGTGTGTAGCACACAGTTTACAAATAATGATACTCTTTATTATAAATTCTTATAATAATAAATTCTTATATTAAATTCTTACATATAAATTCTTACATATAAATTCTTACATATAAATTCTTACATATAAATTCTTATATATAAATTCTTATATATAATTCTATTATAAATTCTTATAAATTTTAAAGATTTGCATAGAACATTTTTTTTTCTTGGCTGAACTCTTGTTACTGATAAACAATGACTACGAATGGTTGTAGTTCCAACAGAAATACTTTCATTTAGATAGATGAGGAAGGCAAAGTGAAACCATGAAAGCAAATGTCAGATTCAGTCTTAATTTGCAATGACGTGAATGATTTCTTTGCCAAATCAGATTGTGGTTTCAAATACCAAGAGAATATTTTCCCCAATCTTTCTTTGTGCTACTCACCATGAAATGGCTGCAGATATGTAGCCATTGACATTTCTTACACATTGGTAGTTTAATCTACATTATTTTCTCCATTATTTTTTTAAGTCTAAACAAGGATTTGGCAATTTTAAAGAGCCAGGTGGTAAACATTTCAAATTTAATAGCATATGGTTTCTCTTAAAGTTACTCAATGCTGTCATTCTGGTGGAGCCACAGACGATACTTTTGGCTGTATTCCAGTAAAACTTTATTTACAGCAGGAGACAACAAGTGGAAAATAGTTTGTTTAAACAAGTAACAAAACAATAAACTGAACCTTGACCTGTAGCATTTACGTTTCCATAGTGTAAAAACTCCATCATGGTCCATTTCAAGTTGCTAAAACAATGTTACTGAATGGGGAGTTGGGAAGGGATGGGCAGTAGCACTCCATGATGTAATATTTCAAAATAAGTGGAAATAGGGGTATTTGGGTGACTCAGTCAATTGAGTGTCTGCCTTCGCCTCTGGTCATGATCTTGGGGTCTTGGGATTGAGTTCTGTGTCAGGCTTCCTGCTTCTCCCTTTACCTGCTATTCCCCCTGCTTGGACTCATGCTCCCTCACTCTCTCTCTCTCTCTCTCTGACAAATTAATAAAATCTTTTAAAAAAAAATTAGGTGAGACTAACCTCAAGAGTATAGGTAATAAAATGCAGTACAGTCATGAGCAAATGAGGGATTTTGAGTTTATGTTGATTTTGGTTTTAATACCACTGCCTTAATTGTAAGCTCATGTAGTGAAACCTCAATTGAACATAGGCTTTGCTATCAGCCCTGAAAATTTCTGAACATCGTGCAGCTGCTTCTTGTGAGCTAGTGTGAGCTGTTGCTACCACAACTTTTCTCTGGCACTTTCCCATTGCAGTTTCATTCTCTTTACCATAGAACTGGGAAGCAGGACCCATAAATTCATTCCATGGATATTTTATTAGCTGCCATTTGTGCAGACACTCTCTTGTCATTCTCTTGACTCCCCATTGCTACTTTTAGTTGAATTATCTTCAGCTTTTCTGTAAAAAGCCTGACCCTTTGAAAATGGGCCTTGTTCTGACCAATGGACCCCTCTATGAATGTGACATGCATATGACTTCAGCTGTGGATGATTCCATTAACATTCCAAATAATTTCTTTAATTCCTATTTTCTTTGCCATTATTCTAACAATCCACTTCCATATGTGTTTCCTAAACTTACTATCCCCACGAAGAGTACACTCTCTTGAACTTTGATACCTTCCTTTGTGACTTAAGCCATAAATTAGGTATTATCTTCATAAACTTAGGACGCCTAATTTTCAAGCACACTGAAATGTGACGTGCTTGATATTTTACTTGCATCCGCCTGTTGGGATTAGTTTTCTTACACACCGTGGGCTACTGGCGTCATTGTAAGCAGTCTCTACAGTGTTTGTTAGGTGTCATCCTCTTGATCTACAGCCATACTTGGAAGAACATAGTCTTGGCTTTCTATAGCCGTTCCCCCCGCCTTCCTTTCTACCTCTGCTGTTGATCACAGGTGGTTTGGGATATTAAAAATTTATACACTTCCTGTTTTATTACCCCCATTCCATTTTCCTTCCTCATTGTTTATTGCAATTCACTGAGTTTCCTGTTTCATACAGCTTACATTCCAAGCCTGAACCTCTGTTCTCAAGCAAGTGATTCCATCCCTACCTCTCAGTTTCATGCAGGCAAGTTTGCCATCCCAGTTCAGGGCCTGGTGAGTGGAGCTGCTGTAATAGCCCGAGTCCGTTCTCTGAAACAGTCATCAACAGCGGACCCACCTACTTCTGGGGAGAGCTGAAGACTGAATCTCAAGACCTAAATAGGCTGGGGAGGATATGAAGAGTAGAATCCTGAAGAATAGTAAGTAACAAATAGGCCATGATCCACTTCACCCCTGGGGTTTTGTCTGTGGCCTGCATCTTTAACTCTGCAAACTGTCCCTGAGCCATCACACTGATGATTTTAGCTAACGCCTAAAAGCTCATGACATCCTAATGTTTCCTTTCCTTCTTGGGCTTCAGAATTTTACTGGGAACTACACATCTTTTTCTGTAATCTCCAAAACCAAACTAAACTTGACAAGTTTATTTCCAAAAATGATGTTTATGTACCTCAGCCTGTCCTGAGACTGCACTTTGTTCTGAAACTCTTCTTAGCGACAGGTAAAGTAGACAGCTGGGAGTGTCCTTTGCTCCTCCCTCACCCACATTTGCCCATATCCATAGGTTTTCATTTGCAGAAAATTGTATCTCCTAAAATCTTTCATCTCTCTCTTCCTTCCTATCCTGCATTTCCTCTTCTTCACTTGAATGATTCTTGGGTCTTCACGTTGTAGTAAAAACCAGACTCCTCTGACCTATTTGACTGAGCCTCTGTGGGGTTGAAAGAGTGATAAGCCAACATGCAAATTCTGAATTCTGTTTTATTCACCTTTTACAGATTATTCATTTGTTCAAAGAGGCCTCTGCTTGTCGCAATTCTGAATACTTCCTTTTCTGCAGTCTTTGTTTTCTAAGATAAAATTTTTTTAAAGATTTTTTTTTTATTTATTTGACAGAGAGAGAGATCACAAGTAGGCAGAGAGGCAGGCAGAGAGAGAGAGGAGGAAGCAGGCTCCCCGCCGAGCAGAGAACCTGATGCGGGGCTCGATCCTAGGTCCCCGAGATCATGACCTGAGCCAAAGGCAGAGGCTTAACCCTCTGAGCCATCCAGGTGCCCCCTAAGATAAATTTTTGTTTGACTTTTCACACTATCAAATGTACCACGCCTCACTGAGGAAAAAAAAAATTTGAACAGGTATATTACCTGGATTCAGATCCAAGGTGTATAGTACTCAGAAAGTTGAGGGTTTCCTCTCTATGACTCCTGCATTCTACTCTAGGGAGTAGACGAGTGCTTTTGCATTTTTCTCCGTTCTCATCTTGCTAAATGCAGGCCAAGATTGTAGTCTCAGAAAGAAGTAAAAATAAAAAGAGATTAATAATACTGAAGTACATTTCGAGAGCTCAGTTTCATTGTAATTTTCATTGTGATTGTGTATATAAATTAAAAACATCATAGGGGTTACCATATCAGAGAACTAGCTAGAATGTTAGCAGGGAGTTGCCACACACATGAAGCAGAGGTGACATGGGCAAAGACTCTGGAGACAGAAATTTGTACCAGGATTTCAAAAAAACAATCTACCTAGGCTAGGGATAGGGAAAGGGGATTCTGTAGCTACAAAGTAGGTGGACAGCAGGACTAAAGGTAATGTTGAGAATAAGTAGGAAGAAAGGATAATTTCAAAATTATTTCATATTCAGAGAAGGGGAGCAGCATTTGGAAGGTCCAAGGAATGAACTTTCTGGTGGGAATCACTTGTAGACTCAAACCGGGCAGTTGTAGCCATATAGAAGCCATGGTATTGGGGAAAGAGGAAAAGAAAATAAATAGTATGGGCTAGAGAGACCGAGATCATCCATATAAGATGCAAAAGGAGATGCCTGATGGGTAGGATTGAGAGTAACAGATAAAAATTCACTTGGAGGGCAGAGGAGAGTAGACCTGCTCCTGAAGAAAACCAGATTTTTAAACGTGAAGGAAAAATCTCCACTATATTCTGGACAGAAAGTCCATTTAAAGGAAAAGGGTGAAAGTAAAGGTCATAGATAAGGAGGAGAAAGAAGGCTCAATTTTCTTAAAGCTTCTGTTTCTGAAAGAGCCCAGAACAGAGGAGACAGAAATAGTAACCATACAAAATAGATGGTAATTTTCCTAAGTGGAATAAAGCAGAATAATTGGTTATACTTGGACATTCCATTTTGAGCCTCAAGAAAATATATATTCTATGAAAAATAGTAACATGTAATGCATTATAAAATATTATATATGGACCGGAAATAGGATTTACTGGTGGGCATGAATACTGAGGGAGCAGTGGGGAAGTTCTCCTGAGTGCAGAGTCTCCCATTTGTCCAGGGGGCCATGATTAGGGATATATTCAACCCAACAGTTATCTGGGATGAGCTGTTTTTCAGCCACCATGTATTTAAATTCTTCATCATTAAGCTTACTAAATCCCCACTTTTTGGAAATGTGGATCTTCTGGTGGCCAAAGAACTTGAACTTGGCCCTGCATAGGGGCTCCATCCTATGCTCTTTGTTCTGTAGCTTGACACGGATGGACATGATGACTTGGCCAATGTGGACCCTGGCCACTGTGCCCTGGGACTTTCCCAAGACATTCCACATTTCTGTCTGGAGCCTGTCAGCCCCAGTACAGGTCAACATCTTTTTCTTTCTTTTTTTTCCAAAAGTTTTATTTATTTGTTTGCCAAGGGGAGAGAGAGAGAGAGAGAAAGAGAGAGAGAGAGAGAGAGAGAAAGAGTGCATAAGCAAGGGGAGAGGCAGGCAGAGGAAGAAGCAGGCTCCCCACTGAGCAGGGAGCCCGATGTGGGACTTGATCCCAGGACCCTGGGATCATGACCTGAGCTGAAGGCAGCTGCTTAATGAACTGAGCTACCCAGGTGTCCCACAGGTCAACATCTTATTTATTATATAATACACAATAAAATATATATAAGTAATATAATAAAATATACAATTTTTTCCAAATGTAAAGTATATAAGCATTTATTGAAGAGTGAAAAGACTTATCTATAAAGGCAACTGGCGACCTTGAGGGAAGTCTTGGAGAAGTGTAATCTCCACTCCAATAATCTCCAGTGAGCTTCTAAGCCACTCTGCATGAAGACAAAATCATTCATACCCTTGCAGTGCCATCATGGTTTTAGGTCCCCAAACACCCTTTCTATCACCCATCTTCACCCCTACTTGACTGCTATACCTAATGGTTCCTTTCAGTGAAAACATTCTGAAACCAACACTCTTAAAGACATATGGAACCAAAGGGCAATGGGAACCAAAAAATAAATGAAGAATGGAGGCCACATGATAGAAAAATTACTGGTGGTGAATGCCAAGAAACAGCCATTGAGTTTATTCACTCCAGCAGATACTTACTGAGTGTCTTTGATCCAAGAGCCATTGTTTTAGGACATAAGAATCACGTAGCAAAAGACAATGCCCCTGTCTTGTGGAGAAAACATAATATAATGTCAGTAGACTCTATTTTAATGCCCTTACGTATGAGACATCTACATGCTTCCAAGAAAACATCAAGAGAAATAAAGGACATTTCAAAGTGCCTCAAAGGTGATGGTTATCCTTGAGATTTCTTTTGCTTTCCAGTTTTCTTTTTGAGACATTCGTGATTTATCTTTAGGGGAAAAAACACTAGAAGCTGCAGCAGGTCTAACTTAGAGACCATGGTTTGCCCTCGGGTTTGCAAGGGTCAAGCCCTCTCAAAACAGGATCATTTCCTGACTAAGTTTACTTCTTGGGAGACAGAAAACCATCAGTGGAGTGTTGTACGGGCCTTCTGCCTGGATCTGATAGAATGTTGGAATGCCATACAGTCAGCTCAGCAGTTAAGACAGAAGGTCCTCTTGGTTATTCAGGGAGGTAGTTTAAATACTGAAAGCTCTGTACTCCAAAGGCAAATCTTGGCTTTGCCACAGTCTGAGTGATTGCTGTTGAGAAATTACTTAACCTCCCTTACTTGCATTTAAGCTCTATGTGTAAGAAAATATTTTATTTGATAATACATGTATAATTGTTGGGATTACATCTGTGCACAAGTGTCCACATTTTTTTTTTTAACCGTCCTTACTTATAACCAGTGGTAACTCTTGATCTGATGGAGATAGAATTTCCTTGCCCAAGTTATTGTCACAGCTTTTTGTGTGTGTGTGGTTTTTGTTTTTGTTTTTTTTTGTTTGTTTGTTTTTTGAGCAGGGGTGGGGAGAGAGCAAAGCAAGTGAGAACATGAGTAGGGAGAGATAGAAAGAGGGAGAAGCAGGCTTCCCACTGAGTAGGGAACATGCGCTGAGCTCAATCCTAGGACCCTGGGACCATGACAGCTGAAGGCAGATGCCTAACTGACTGAGCCACCCGGACGCCCCTTGTGGTTGATGTTTGAAGCAAGAGAAATACAGAGATATAAGTATATATGGAAAACAGTTTCCAAAATCAATCAGGGAAGAAGGAATAAATAACCAGAATAAAACACACAACCAAACCTAATTTTGACTATTTGGAGAACATTTACTCCTGTATTGATTTGTACTGAGTAAAAAGCATTTAACAATTAGCAAGAAGGCTTAAGTGTTTCTGAGTTTTTATAATTGGGTAGTTAACATTGTACTTAAACAAACGTTGCTTTTCGTATGATCAATGCAATGAATTTTTTCTTTTTTAGGAGGATTCTTTGGCATAGCTATAGATTTTATTTTTCTCCCCAAAGCAATAAAAATCTGGACAACTTGCTGTGTCCTCTGGAAGTTTTTGTATTTCTGATACTAAATTGGAACTTAAAAGGCTAAATGAATTTTCTTTTTATAAAAAATAGTTCTTAAATGTTTAAGATTCTAGTGTCTGGGGGAAAACCTGACTATAGTTTTATCTTGTTTCACTCAAAATAAGAAAAATAATTAAACGTGGGTTAGGAGTACAATTGCTTTGATGCTATTTTAAGATGATTTGCTTTGGAATAGAAAAGAGGTCTGATTGAGATGATGTGTTTGATTCCAAATGCCTTGTTTCTAACATGGGTGAATAAAGATTTTACAGTTGTCCCATGTGTTTCAAAGTGGACAATGAAAAACTAACTCTCCCCTCTTTCTTGTGGTGAGGCTACATTTTTTTTTTAGATTTATTTATTTATTTATAAATTCAATTAGCCAACATAAAGTATATCATTAGTTTTTTTTTTAAATTTTTTATTTTTTCAGCATAACAGTATTCATTATTCTTGCACCACACCCAGTGCTCCATGCAATCCGTGCCCTCTACAATACCCACCACCTGGTGCCCCCAACCTCCCACCCCCCACCCCTTCAAAATTCTCAGATCGTTTTTCAGAGTCCATAGTCTCTCATAGTTCACCTCCCCTTCCAATTTCCCTCAACTCCCTTCTCCTCTCCATCTCCCCTTGTCCTCCATGCTATTTGTTATGCTCCACAAATAAGTGAAACCATATGATAATTGACTCTCTCTGCTTGACTTATTTCACTCAGCATAATCTCTTCCAGTCCCGTCCATGTTGCTACAAAACTTGGGTATTCATCCTTTCTTTTTTCTTTTTTTTACAGCTTTATAAACATATATTTTTATCCCCAGGGGTACAGGTCTGCGAATCGCCAGGTTTACACACTTCACAGCACTCACCATAGCACATACCCTCCCCAATATCCATAACCCCACCCCCCTCTCCCAACCCCCTCCCCCCATCAACCCTCAGTTTGTTTTGTGAGATTAAGAGTCACTTATGGTTTGTCTCCCTCCCAATCCCATCTTGTTTCATTTCGTCTTCTCCTACCCCCTCAACCCCCCATGTTGCATCTCCTCTCCCTCATATCAGGGAGATCATATGATAGTTGTCTTTCTCCGATTGACTTATTTCACTAAGCATGATACCCTCTAGTTCCATCCACGTCGTCGCAAATGGCAAGATTTCATTTCTTTTGATGGCTGCATAGTATTCCATTGTGTATATATACCACTTCTTCTTTATCCATTCGTCTGTAGATGGACATCTAGGTTCTTTCCATAGTTTGGCTATTGTAGACATTGCTGCTATAAACATTCGGGTGCACGTGCCCCTTCGGATCACTACGTTTGTATCTTTAGAGTAAATACCCAGCAGTGCAATTGCAGGGTCATAGGGTAGTTCTATTTTCAACATTTTGAGGAACCTCCATGCTGTTTTCCAGAGTGGTTGCACCAGCTTGCATTCCCACCAACAGTGTAGGAGGGTTCCCCTTTCTCCACATCCTCGCCAGCATCTGTCATTTCCTGACTTGTTCATTTAAGCCATTCTGACTGGTGTGAGGTGGTATCTCATTGTGGTTTTGATTTGAATTTCCCTGATGCCGAGTGATATGGAGCACTTTTTCATGTGTCTGTTGGCCATCTGGATGTCTTCTTTGCAGAAATGTCTGTTCATGTCCTCTGCCCATTTCTTGATTGGATTATTTGTTCTTTGGGTGTTGAGTTTGCTAAGTTCTTTATAGATTTTGGACACTAGCCCTTTATCTGATATGTCGTTTGCAAATATCTTCTCCCATTCTGTCAGTTGTCTTTTGGTTTTGTTCACTGTTTCCTTTGCTGTGCAAAAGCTTTTGATCTTGATAAAATCCCAAAAGTTCATTTTTGCCCTTGCTTCCCTTGCCTTTGGTGATGTTCCTAGGAAGATGTTGCTGCGGCTGAGGTCGAAGAGGTTGCTGCCTGTGTTCTCCTCGAGGATTTTGATGGATTCCTTTCTCACATTGAGATCCTTCATACATTTTGAGTCTATTTTTGTGTGTGGTGTAAGGAAATGATCCAATTTCATTTTTCTGCATGTGGCTGTCCAATTTTCCCAACACCATTTATTGAAGAGGCTGTCTTTTTTCCATTGGACATTCTTTCCTGCTTTGTTGAAGATGAGTTGACCATAGAGTTGAGGGTCCATTTCTGGGCTCTCTATTCTGTTCCATTGATCTATGTGTCTATTTTTCTGCCAGTACCATGCTGTCTTGATGATGACAGCTTTGTAATAGAGCTTGAAGTCCGGAATTGTGATGCCACCAACTTTGGCTTTCTTTTTCAATATTCCTTTGGCTCTTTGAGGTCTTTTCTGGTTCCATATAAATTTTAGGATTATTTGTTCCATTTCTTTGAAAACAATGGATGGTACTTTGATAGGAATTGCATTAAATGTGTAGATTGCTTTAGGTAGCGTAGACATTTTCACAATATTTATTCTTCCAATCCAGGAGCATGGAACATTTTCCATTTCTTTGTGTCTTCCTCAATTTCTTTCATGAGTACTTTATAGTTTTCTGTGTATAGATTCTTAGTCTCTTTGGTTAGGTTTATTCCTAGGTATCTTATAGTTTTGGGTGCAATTGTAAATGGGATGGACTCCTTAATTTCTCTTTCTTCTGTCTTGTTGTTGGTGTAGAGAAATGCAACTGATTTCTGTGCATTGATTTTATATCCTGACACTTGACTGAATTCCTGTACAAGTTCTAGCAGTTTTGGAGTGGAGTCTTTTGGGTTTTCCACATATAGTATCATATCATCTGCGAAGAGTGATAGGTTGACTTCTTCTTTGCCGATTTGGATGCCTTTAATTTCCTTTTGTTGTCTGATTGCTGAGGCTAGGACTTCTAGTACTATGTTGAAGAGCAGTGGTGATAACGGACATCCCTGCCGTGTTCCTGACCTTAGCGGAAAAGCTTTCAGTTTTTCTCCATTGAGAATGATATTTGCGGTGGGTTTTTCATAGATGGCTTTGATAATATTGAGGTATGTGCCGTCTATCCCTACACTTTGAAGAGTTTTGATCAGGAAGGGATGCTGTACTTTGTCAAATGCTTTTTCAGCATCTATGGAGAGTATCATATGGTTCTTGTTCTTTCTTTTATTAATGTGTTGTATCACATTGGTTGATTTGCGGATGTTGAACCAACCTTGCAGGCCTGGAATAAATCCCACTTGGTCGTGGTGAATAATCCTTTTAATGTACTGTTGAATCCTATTGGCTAGTATTTTGGCGAGAATTTTTGCATCTGTGTTCATCAAGGATATTGGTCTGTAGTTCTCTTTTTTGTTGGAATCCTTGTCTGGTTTTGGGATCAAGGTGATGCTGGCCTCATAAAATGAGTTTGGAAGTTTTCCTTCTATTTCTATTTTTTGGAACAGTTTCAGGAGAATAGGAATTAGTTCTTCTTTAAATGTTTGGTAGAGTTCCCCCTGGGAAGCTGTCTGGCCCTGGGCATTTGTTTGTTTGGAGATTTTTGATGACTGTTTCAATCTCCTTACTGGTTATGGGTCTGTTCAGGCTTTCCATTTCTTCCTGGTTCAGTTGTGGTAGTTTATATGTCTCTAGGAATGCATCCATTTCTTCCAGATTGTCAAATTTGTTGGCGTAGAGTTGCTCATAGTATGTTCTTATAATTGTCTGTATTTCTTTGGTGTTCGTTGTGATCTCTCCTCTTTCATTCATGATTTTATTTATTTGGGTCCTTTCTCTTTTCTTTTTGATAAGTCTGGCCAGGGGTTTATCAATCTTATTAATTCTTTCAAAGAACCAGCTCCTAGTTTCGTTGATTTGTTCTATTGTTTTTTTGGTTTCTATTTCATTGATTTCTGCTCTGATCTTTATGATTTCTCTTCTCCTGCTGGGTTTAGGGTTTCTTTCTTGTTCTTTCTCCAGCTCCTTTAGGTGTAGGGTTAGGTTGTGTACCTGAGACCTTTCTTGTTTCTTGAAAAAGGCTTGTACCGCTATATATTTTCCTCTCAGGACTGCCTTTGTTGTGTCCCACAGATTTTGAACCGTTGTGTTTTCATTATCATTTGTTTCCATGAATTTTTTCAATTCTTCTTTAATTTCCTGGTTGACCCATTCATTCTTTAGAAGGATGCTGTTTAGTGTCCATGTATTTGGGTTCTTTCCAAATTTCCTCTTGTGATTGAGTTCTAGCTTTAGAGCATTGTGGTCTGAAAATATGCAGGGAATGATCCCAATCTTTTGATACCGGTTGAGACTTGATTTAGGACCAAGAATGTGATCTATTCTGGAGAATGTTCCATGTGCACTAGAGAAGAATGTGTATTCTGTTGCTTTGGGATGAAATGTTCTGAATATATCTGTGATGTCCATCTGGCCCAGTGTGTCATTTAAGGCCTTGATTTCCTTGTTGATCTTTTGCTTGGATGATCTGTCCATTTCAGTGAGGGGAGTGTTAAAATCCCCTACTATTATTGTATTCTTGTCGATGTGTTTCTTTGATTTTGTTATTAATTGGTTTATATAGTTGGCTGCTCCCACGTTAGGGGCATAGATATTTAAAATTGTTAGATCTTCTTGTTGGACAGTTCCTTTGAGTATGATATAGTGTCCTTCCTCATCTCTTATTATAGTCTTTGGCTTCAAATCTAATTGATCTGATAGAAGGATTGCCACTCCTGCTTTCTTCTGATGTCCATTAGCATGGTAAATTCTTTTCCACCCCCTCACTTTAAACCTGGAGGTGTCTTCGGGTTTAAGATGAGTTTCTTGTAGGCAACATATAGATGGGTTTTGTTTTTTTATCCATTTTGATACCCTGTGTCTTTTGATTGGGGCATTTAGCCCATTAACATTCAGGGTAAGTATTGAGAGATATGAATTTAGTGCCATTGTATTGCCTGTAAGGTGACTGTTATTGTACATTGTCTCCGTTTCTTTCTGATCTACTACTTTTAGGGTCTCTCTTTGCTTAGAGGACCCCTTTCAATATTTCCTGTAGAGCTGGTTTGGTATTTGCAAATTCTTTCAGTTTTTGTTTGTCCTGGAAGCTTTTAATCTCTCCTTCTATTTTCAATGATAGCCTAGCTGGATATAGTATTCTTGGCTGCATGTTTTTCTCATTTAGTACTCTGAATATATCATGCCAGCTCTTTCTGGCCTGCCAGGTCTCTGTGGATAAGTCTGCTGCCAATCTAATATTTTTACCATTGTATGTTACAGACTTCTTTTCCCTGCCTGCTTTCAGGATCTTCTCTTTGTCACTAAGACTTGTCAATTTTACTATTAGGTGACGGGGTGTGGACCTATTCTTATTGATCTTGAGGGGGGTTCTCTGAACCTCTTGAATTTTGATGCTTGTTCCCTTTGCCATATTGGGGAAATTCTCTCCAATAATTCTCTCCAATATACCTTCTGCTCCCCTCTCTGTTTCTTCTTCTTCTGGAATCCCTATTATTCTAATGTTTCATCTTATGGTGTCACTTATCTCTTGAATTCTCCCCTCGTGGTCCAGTAGCTGTTTGTCCCTCTTTTGCTCAGCTTCTTTATTCTCTGTCATTTGGTCTTCTATATCGCTAATTCTTTCTTCTGCCTCATTTATCCTAGCAGTGAGAGCCTCCATTTTTGATTGCACCTCATTAATAGCTTTTTTGATTTCAACTTGGTTAGATTTTAGTTCTTTTATTTCTCCAGAAAGGGCTTTTATATCTCCTGAGAGGGTTGCTTTAATATCTTCCATGCCTTTTTCAAGCCCGGCTAGAACCTTGAGAATCGTCATTCTGAACTCTATATCTGACATATTACCAATGTCTGTATTGATTAGGTCCCTAGCCTTTGGTACTGCCTCTTGTTCTTTTTTTTGTTGTGAATTTTTCCGCCTTGTCATTTTGTCCTGATAAGAGTTTATGAAGGAGCAAGTAAAATACTAAAAGGGTGGCAACAACCCCAGGAAAATATGCTTTAGCCAAATCAGAAGAGATCCCAAATTGTGATGGGGGAGAAAGGGGATAAAAAGGGGTTCAAAAAAAAAAAAAGAAACTATTTAAAAAAAGAAAGCCAATAAAGAAAAAATATAAAAAGAGGAAAATATATATATATATATATATATATATATATATATATATATATTAGATAAACTATTTAAAATCGTTAAAGAAGAAAACGGTAAAAGTTAAAAAAATTTAGCAGAAGAAGAGAAAAAGAAAAAAAAAATTGAAAAAGAAAAAAAAATTAAATTAACTGCAAGGCTAAAAAATCATGGGGAGAAAGCCATGAGTTCCGTGCTTTGGTTTCTTCTCCTTGGAATTCCGCCGCTCTCCTTGGTATTGAAACTGTACTCCTCGGTAGGTGAACTTGGTCCTGGCTGGGTTTCCCGTTGATCTTCTGGGGGAGGGGCCTGTTGTAGTGATACTCGAGGCTACATTTTTAAAATGACTTTTTAAAGAGCTCGTTACCCAGACTTTAACAACTCTGTAGGTATATATGTGGTGATATTTACTAGAGATCATGACTATAGTTGGCTTATTCTCCACTTCTTACATTTTGTATAAATACTAGTTCCAGTCAGAATAGCATAAGGCAGCCAGAAATGGTCAGAAACGAATCCTGCCCTTACAAGATGAGTTGGCAATTCATGGCCCACAGGCCACATCTGGACAGCTGTTTCATTCGTCCACATACTGCTTATGGCCTCTTTGGTGCTGCAAAGGCAGCACTCAGTAGCTGTGAAAGAGCTTGTGTGGCCTCTAAAGCCTAAGACATGTACCATCTGTGCCTTTTTGTGGGGGGATCTTGAGATCCTCCACTAGCCAGGGCAGAAGTTGAAATGAAAAGTAAGGAGAGGGTGTCTAGGTTACTGAGTCGGTTAAGCATGTGGCCTCAGGTCGGGTCATGATCCTGGAGTCCCAGGATTGGGCTCTGCTTTGGGCTCCCCACTCACTCAGCGGGACGTCTGCTCCTCCCTCTGCCTCTGCTCCTCCCCAACGTGTGCTCACTCTCTCTCCCTCTCAAATAAATAAAAGGTCTCAAAAAAGAAAAAAAAAAAGTAACAAGAAAAGTTGACAGAATGGGAAAGGCAGTGATAAAGGAGCACATGGCCCAGATCAACTTATGACCTCTAACATCTCCCAAAGGGAGGGGAGACAAAACAGGGATGTTGGGGAAATTAATGAACCACATGGGGTTGGGGGGACATGAGGAGCAGGTGTGAGGCTAGGAAGATGCCAGGACCTGCTCTTTGATTTCCAGACCTCAGCAGTTCTCCTTGGCCCTCCTATTGTTGCCAGGGTATTGATTCACTGGCACTCATGACAGACTCAACTAGGATCAATTTTAGAACAGCTAAGGCTGACCTTGGGTCAGGGACTTGAGCATATCCCTATTTTCTTACTGCATCTTTTCCAGCTTGGTCTAGTCTCCTTTCTGGATTTTCTCCCCTCTCTTCTTCCATTGGTGTCAGATCATTCCTTTCACTGTACACTCTCCCTTGTGTGATGCCATACCCTCAAGAGGCTTTAGGTACTGCCTATGTGTTGCTTACTTTGTACTCTTTTTAATCTAAGGGTAGTAGGCTGTATTCCTCTTCTCTGCTAAATAAGGCCATACATCCTTGTCCCACCGACTCAGGGTTTGGCTCCGTAACTTGCTTCAGCCAAAGGAATATGAGTAGATATGCTATATATACCATGTCTGAGTGGAAACTTTTAAGTTGTGAGTGTGGCTTAGCTTGGCTCCTCATGCTTGTGCTTTATGCCACTGAAACAGCATGTGTCAGGAGGGGTTGCTTTTCTGACAGTGTTGTGGAGAAGAGTGTCAGCCCATCTTGTTATAGGCCTGCCAATGGAATGTCTGTTGTTGGGAGTTATGGGGATATGGGGGGCGGTGATTGTTCTACAACAACATTGGCTAATTAGCAAAACTTTGGGTAGGTAGTTTTTCTTAGATATTTTTCCAGATGCCTCAAAGTCAAAATATCCAAAATTGAACTGACCTTACTTGAGGTCACCCACAAACTTTTTTGTCCTCAGTGTTTCCCTATCTCAGGGAAGGCTGCCATCATCCATCTAGTAACCCAGCCAAAACAGTTGTCTTTAACTCCTCTTTGGGTATACATATCAGATAGCATTTCTGCTGGGCAACTTTCTATAGCTGTAGACAGAAATGACAGTCCTTGTTCTTTGTCCCAGCTCTCCCTAAGTTGAATTGCAAGAGCCTCTAATAAGCTTCTGCTCTATCCTCTGTCTACTTCTATCCATGGTACTGATCAAATGGGATTGTGTTGTCTACCAGTCTTTGGATCTTCTGGTCATTTGACTGTTCTCTCAGACTCCTTCCGCTTCTTTGCACTTTTCCTTAACTCCTCTTCCCACATGTATAATCCCTAACCACTTGTACTCTTTGAAAGTGACCCTGAGATACCTGCTGGATTTCACTTAGGGAAAAGGGGCAAAGGTAGCTGAGGAAGGGTTAATATGACTACAGATCTGGAATTCCAGGCCACTTTATATAAAATTACATACACATGTTTAAAAAGCCAAAACCACAGAAATCTTTAAGATCATTCAGAGCCACTTTTGGATGCTGCTTGTAAAGGACACAACTCCTGTGCAAAGAACAAATATGATGGTTAGATGGTAGACATTTGAAAATTTTTGGTCTGTTTGTCAAAATCTTTTTATGAAGATATACCCAAATACATGATTAAATTTAAAAATATAGCCAGTATTGTTAAGCTCATTATGAGAATGGCTCTCTTAATATATTCTTGACAAATACAAGAATTAAAACAAGAACTGGGAAAGTAATTTCATTCATAAGAATATCCATGACTTCCTATTCACTAACTTTATTTTCAGGAAATGAACTTATGTAAAATATAAGTATATTACTGTTATTTTTTTTAAAGATTTTATTTATTTATTTGACAGAGCTCGCAAGTAGGCAGAGAGGCAGGCAGAGAGAGAGGAGGAAGTAGGCTCCCTGCTGAGCAGAGAGCCCGATGCGGGGCTCGATCCCAGGACCCTGGGATCATGACCCGAGCTGAAGGCAGAGGCTTAACCCACTGAGCCACCCAGGAGCCCCAGTATATTACTGTTAAATACTCAAAAAATAAAAATATTAAAGATGCCTAAATGTGGTTTCACATTTTTTTTAAAATTTGACAGAGATCACAAGTAGGCAGAGAGGCAGGCAGAGAGAGAGGAGGAAGCAGGCTCCCCGCTAAGCAGAAAGCCTGATTCGGGGCTCGATCCCAGGACACTGGGATCATGACCTGAGCCGAAAGCAGAGGCTTTAACCCACTGAGCCACCCAGGCTCCCCTGGTTTCACATTTTTAATGTAAATTAAAATTTAATGTGAATTTGAGTGAAATTAGAAAACATTAGTAGAATGTTACTCCATTCCTGTAATTGTGGAGAATGTTCATAACAATGATAATAGCAAAAGTACATTGAACATTTTGAAGAACCAAAGAAATTCTACAATAGCATTAACTATTAATTAGAGCCCATTATTACAGGTGCTACATTAGGTACTTGGGATATAGAGTTGCCTAATACCCAGGTCAATCTTCAAAGCCATTAACGAGAGAAAGGGTATTTTAAAAGCTACCTAGAGTAGGATGATATGCAGTCAGAAGTAGAGAATGAGTGACTTGCACACTGTTCTCTGAAGCTGCAGGGTCAGGATCTCACAGCACAGTTAGGCTGATTTGGCATCCTTGTATAGCTATATTTATAGATACTTAGAAAGCATAACTACTGGTTTGGGGTCCATTAAGATACAATAGTTTTGCAATGGTGCTAGGATACCATGTTGTCACTGCTCAATTTACTCAGAAGACTAGTAAGTAGAATACTGTATTGCTCTAATCTTGTAATGATATAAAGAATATTACTAAGAACGATACCTAACATTCATTAAACACTTCGCCTGGCCCTGTTGTGAGGCATTACATGTATTGTCTGATATAGACCATCTAATGACTTGAAGTTACTATCTTAATTTTTCAGATGTGACAACTGAGATATGGGAAGTTGAGACAATATATCTAAGATAATAAAGCCTATATGAGTTGGGACAAAGATGAAAAGTTAGTCTAGATCCAGAATCTGTGGTCTTATCCACAATTCTAATTGCATCCAGAGGAAAATTCTCTTCTAATAGAAGTTGTCCTTGCTCACTCATGAGTGACCACAAGAAGCCTAAAGGATAATCCTAAGAACAGCCCATTTAGAAAGTGCATATTACTTGTGTAACTCTGGCTTCATTCTTGGGTTTGTTTTCTTCGATGTTAGAAAAACAATTTTGAGCTTCTGTATGTGACTAGACTTGGGATCCTTGGTTTCTTGTACTAGTATCCAAGCTTCAGTTAAGGGAATTACCCTTCATCCTAAGATGAGACTAATTTTTATTGCAGTACCACCCAATTCAGTGTTATTGCATACCAGTGGATAAGAATAAGGGTACAAATACATTACATATACTGTATAACAGGCACTGTGATAGGCACATGAATGTGAATGCAATCTCTGTTTCACACTGTGAAACATTTTACTATCAGAGCATCTCTCTACTTTTTTTGTAAAATGTATTTAGTTACTCAGAAATTTCGAGAAAATTATAAACATGCAATAAAAACAGTGAGTGGGAAACCCATTTGTTAATGAGATAGTTGTAACAAACATCTATATGGTGGAAAGCAGAAGAACTAGTGATGACTGACAGGGCAATGTGGGGATAAGCTCCAGGGAAGACAGCTGGTTTAGAGCCAGGAGAAGTAGAGACAAGAATAGGTCCTTCTCACTCTGCCTTGCTATGGCACATCCAGAATGGCTGTTCACTGAACTTGTGTCAGGGAGAAGTGAAAGAAGACTTTTCAGTTAAGAAATAGAAAACACAATTAAAACCAAGCAAAAACAGAAACAGGATCCTTACTTTGAGAGATAGTGCCTCCAAGGTAAAGCTCTCTATATTCTGAAATAGGTAAGCTGAGGTCCTATAATATCAGTGCTGATCTGCTCATCTGAAAATTAAGTTTACCAATAGATATACATAAATTGCTCTTAGATCTTTTTAAATGTAGATGAAGAAAAATAATCATCACTTGTTATTAGATTCATCTAATCAATATCAATATCAATAAAAAATCAATATCAATAAAAACTGACCCTGAAAGAAAGAAAAATCAAGGAAAAGAGATGAGGGGAAGGGGGGTTTAAACAGGTGGCTGATGGTTGCTCACATGACAGCAATGAGAACCACCAGATAAAATGACAGATTTACCCAATTACCATTCCAGGTGATGAATAAGGTAATTAAATAATAACTCGAGAAACCAAAATTCCAGAAGAGAACGGTTAAGACATGGCCTGATAACTCTGCAGCTAACATTCTCTGTGATCATTTGCTGACTCTGGGCAATAGTCTGTGAATGCACATTCATAAATCAGACTTCAGAGACTTGAAAAATAGGACTAATGTTTCTTCCTCTAAGATACTAATTAGATTTGAGGCTGTGTGGCAAGAGAATGGTGGTGGTGTTAACAGAGTGACAGATGCCAGTTAAGTGTCCCACACCCCGTCAAAGAATCATTCAAGGTTGCCTTGTATTGGCAAATAAAAGCACAGTACTTACCCATACTCGAAGATGAGGAAGTAGCAGTCACAAGATCAAAACCAAGAGCAGTAGAACATGGTTATCATGGGAAAGCAAAAGACTATGTTACTTGGAAAATTTAAGTATAAAACTAAAACTTGAACACACACATTTCCAAAATTGCAAGTCCATTTGTACAAAAAGTTTTTGCAACCTTTAAGTAAACCAGTAATCCATAAGATACCTGATAAAACAGAAAAATAACTTAAAACAGAAAAATAAAACAGAAAAATAACTCAATTAGTATGGTTTCTGTACTTTGAAGGCCAATGCCAACTGAGGAGAAGAGAAAAAAAAATGTTATTTTTTCACTTAAAAACTTAAATGCAAAAATCCTAGTAAGGATTAACAAACTAAAACAAAAGGTACTGTGCTATCTAGATGTTATTCCAATGATGCTTTTATAATAAAAATCTTTTAACGTAATTTGCTCCATTAATTGATGAAGAGAGGGAAAAATTATGGTGGACTTTAGTCCCACTTTGCCAGAGAAAATGATGGTTTATTCACATTGCTCTGACACAATTACCAATAGCGCCTTCTTTCACTGTCAAAACTGTCTTGGTTTGGATGACAGAATAAATGCTCTAAGAGAAACCATGTGATTATCTAAATTGTGGCATTAAAAGCATTTTGTGAATTTTAATGGTCCTCCCTAGTTAAAACTGTGAGCAAAGAGTAGACAATCCTACAGTCTCATCTGTACTAGAGAAAAGATGGGTTCTCTTTAAATTCCAAAGCAAAACAAAACTAACAATACTTTTATTTCATGCTGAACTTCCAGGTCTTGTTAAAATTGAGGCTAGAATTAAAACATAGACATATATATATTATATAAAAGCACCAGAAAGGAAGGAAAAATATTTCTCATTTGCTTTATAAGATTATCTAGTGGGAAGTTGCAAGATTGCCTACAAGTAGAACTAATAAAAACATTCAGTAAGGTTTCTGAAAGAAAGATATTTAAAATCATTTGTATCTCTGTGTTCTAGCAACACTCATCAATAAAATTTCAAAAAAGACTGTAAAATCAATAGTCCAGTTTTTCCTTTCTGATGGAGGCTGCAAGTCTGTGTTCCAGACTCCCTTTCAGTGAATTTGCCTCATTGGTCCTCATTCAATGAGGCAGACTTTTGAGTCTGAGACTGAGAGCTGGCAGTGATCAGGGCAGGAGGCAATGTACTCAAGATCGGTGGGGATGGTAAGGCTAGTGATGTCTGGTTCTTTTGCAGTTAGCTACCAGCAAGGTTCTATGGGAGGTCCCTAGTGTTTGAGCTCTCTTGAGAAGAGTGGATCCAACAGTAGCAGGAGATTTCCTCTATCAGGAAATCTATCAGCCTCTATCAGCCCAGGGCTGGACTTCCTTTGGTCCTGTTCCTCGTGGCAAGAGCGCTAAGCTTTCTTCTTTGGTCCTCTCGCAATTTCTACAAGCTACCTAGTACTCTTTTAAAAAGTTTGCTTTCTGATTAAACTATGGAGAATGGAGTTTTGTTTTCTGAAAGATAAGATCCTTAACAAAGATAACCAGAGATATATTGAACAGAAGATACATGAGACTTAGAGTCATCTGCTGAGCATGAAAATATCTAAATAAGCTGGGAGACCTTGTTTATTCATGGATAAAGAAACTTATATATCATGAGTATGTATGTTCTTCCCAATTAATGTATAAAGGTGATGCAATTACAGTTAAAGGTATAATAAGATTTATTTGTTTTAACAGATCTTGACAAAGTAAATCAAAGTAAATAAAAAATTGGTTTGGATGAGTGCCAAAGTAGCACAGACAACTATAAAGAATAAAGTGAGAAGTGGGAAGGAAGTTACTAGATACCAAGATCTCCCTAACACCTATTAATTGCCATAGTGCAGTATTAATGCCAAGACAAATGATTGACTAAGGTTGTCAAGGTTTTGGAAGAAGTTTAATTCATTTTTTAGTTAAAATTCAATTAATTAACATAAAATGTATTATTAATTTCAGAGGTAGAGTCCAGTGATTCATCAGTCTTATATAATACCCAGTGCTCAGTACATCACATGCCCTCCTTAGGGGGTTTAATTTTATACAGTTAGTTTGCAATGCCTTATGAAGTTAAAGATGTGTATAGCTAAAAGCAAAAATCAAAACAAAAGAATAGCTAACCCACTAATTCTACTTGTATTTTCCCCCAGATGCACAAAGAGAAGTCTCTAATCATGGTTACTAGAACATGGGTTTTAAGATACAGGTATATGTTGAAACTTGGTAAAACTTAAGGTGTTAGCAATAGATGGTTGTCAATTGTGTTTTTGGTTTGAAGTATTTAAAAAGTTAAGTAAGTGGTTGCCTCTTAAAAGCGGGTCTGGGCCCCTAACTATAGAGAATTCACTGAGGGTTACCAGAGAGAAGGTGCTGGGAACGTGGGTGAAGCAGGTGACAGGATTAAGGAGGGCACTCACGATGGCCACCAGGTCATATTTGGAAGTGTTAAATCACTATGTTGCCAATCTGAAACTGATACTATATATGTTAAGTAACTGCAATTTGTTATTTGAAAGGTTTTATTAAAACAACAACAGAAGCCCAAGCAAATAAAGGAAAAAATGTGGGTCTGGGCCTGGAGAAGTGGGGTTATGAAAGGTAGTTTTCCTTATGGCATCGACACTTCTGTTTCATTTTTTCCAAATACATACTTATATTACTTTAGTACAATATTAAAATGTTTATAATTTGTATTTCTTCATTATTTCCTTGATATATTTTTATGGTTACTCAAGAAGTGAACCAAATGAGATTTAGACCAAGAGCTTGCTACATAAGGCCAAAACAGGCTTATAATGCTAAGTAGATGGGCTGCTTACATGTGATACTTCTTGTCAAAACTTATTTTTTTCCAGAGGGGCGCCTGGGTGGCTCAGTGGATTAAAGCCTCTGCCTTCGGCTCAGGTCATGATCCCAGGGTCCTGGGATCGAACCCCGCATCAGGCTCTCTGTTCAGTGCAGAGCCTGCTTCTCTCTCTCTCTCTCTGCCTGCCTCTCTGACTACTTGTGTTCTCTGTCTGTCAAATAAATAAATAAAATCTTTAAAAAAAAAACTTATTTTTTCCAGTTTTATTGAGATGTAATTGACTTATAATTTTGTATTAGTTTAAGGTGATTAAATTAGGCACATGTTGTAAAATGCTTACCCCAGTAAATTAACATTCACAACCTTGCATAGTTAAAATGTTATTTTGTGTGTGATAAAAACTCTCCTCTATCATCTATATTTACTACTTTAGCAAATTTCAAATATACAATATAGTATTTGTAACTGTAGCATGAATACCTACAGTATGAACTACAAGCATGAATTTATTAAAAATTAAATTTGATACGGTAGAATTTTCACTTTATTTGACAGACATAGATCACAAGTAAGCAGAGAGGCAGGCAGAGAGTGAGAAGCAGGCTCCCTGCTGAGCAGAGAGCCCAATGTGACAAAGCTTTAATCCACTGAGCCGCCAGGTGCTCGGATACAGTAGAATTTTCAAAGAGTATGTGTTGTATGGAAGATGCCAATGAGAAATATAGTTCATTTTCAGTGAACTAGAGGCCCTGGGCCCGAAGCTAGCATGTTCCTATAGAATGTCCAATCTAGAGCATGTTTTTGTTTCTTAAGTCAGAAAGTACTATTTATGTTAAAAGAGAAGAAAAGAACTAGTTTGTGGTCAATGTTCTTTTTAGGTACAATTTTTAGCTGTAGGTGGAGCTTTGACTACAGCAATTAAGAAAATTCAAAAGTTGATTGAGAGATGGAACAAGTAGCTATGACTTAAATGGGCAAATAGCTAATAAATGAAAACAGATTTGTCTCTATGTTGGGGCCCACTTGCTTGTTCTGCAATGATCAAGCAAAAATCTGGCTAAGCAAACATGGTCTGAATCCTATTCTTATCACATAAAAGTTAGAGAAGTCACAGCTGGAATCCATCATTGAGGTTCTGAGTGTGGGCTTTGGAATAAGAGCAGGAGAAGGAGCATCTGGTTTTCCACCTAGTGGCCATTTTCACTGATGAGAAAGCCTCAAGAGAATGTGTCAAGAATTAAATGAGATAATGGACATAAAGTACTATTCATGGCGTGGTAAATCTTTTCATTTGTGAAAAGAAACAATCTTTCAAAAGAAGGCAAACTTGTTGAACTCGGCTCATAAATTCCACCATTTTAGTTTCTCTTCTTTAAGACATAAATTGTTTAAGAACTCTGCCACAGGGCTGTCTCCACTTACCTCAGCTTTCTCTTTGCAATTTAGGACCAGGTAAGAACTGTGTGTGAGGGATGGATTCAGGAGAGGGCCACCTGACTATTCTCAGAATCAGATTTTGAACAGTCTTCTGCTTTCAAGTGAATTATCTGTGTTTCCCTCTTTGTCAGACCGAGCGCAAGTCGAATGTGTAGGGAGCATTTCCTTTTTTTTTTTTCTTCCATGTGATACTATCTGGTATAGAAACTTGAAACTCAAGGTGATTAATTGCGTCAGTGTTGGGCATCCCCTGTGACAGCAGAACATTTTTCTAGTGAGGCGTTGGTGACAGTCATTCAAATATCTCGAGGTTGTTACCACGGAACTTGTCTTTTGGAGCTGGCTGTGTCCTAAAGCAAAGCAGGCAGAAGAGCAGGCCCGGTTCCTCATTCTGTTCTGTTTTAAACCAACCACTTGAAAGTTGTTTCAGGATAGTGGCTCATGAAGGGTTTGAATCACTACTGTGCCAGTTACTCATCAGGAGAGACTGGACAGTTTACTCTGCTTGATTTTTCTCCTGTGTTTCTCTCACATGTTGTGAACAAGTTGGGATCTTACCTCATTATTTTGTTGTACAGTTTTAATAAGTTAGTACATGGAGAGTCAGGATGTCATAGGGATTGAGATCTGCGTTTCATGGACCTTACCATAGATTCAGACGCCTGTATGGGGATTTTGTTCAAAGTCAGATCTTGAGCCAGTAGATCGGGGGTGGGGCCCACAGTTCTGCCTTTCTCACAAGCTCTTAGGGGTGCATGGAAGCTGCTGCTCCACAAACCGCATTTTGAGTAGCAGAGAGTTGAAATTTAATGCTGGTCCTGCCTCCAGCTAGCTGTGGGATTTATGCAAATCACCCAAGCTCTCTGTGCCTCAGTCATTTCATTAAAGTGGAGATAATAAGGGTGACTACCTCATGAGGTTTCATGAGGATAAAATTGATATTTGTGAAGAGTTTGGAACAGGATCAAGTCACACAGTGGGCACCCAAAGCACATTAGCTAGTGTTACTGCTTTTATTACTGAATAATGGGAGGTATCTCCTTCATCCTATCACCACATTTTAAAAGAAAAGGAATATATTTATCAGGGTAGACGGATGTTCTTACCAATTGAAACATTGTCCACAAAGAATGTAAGCAGACACAGCCTCATTACTCAGTATATTTATATAGTACTTTTACCATATAAATAGTATATATATAGGAGACATAAGTGCATTAAATATATTAATACACTAAAGAGACAAGAGTAAAGAGCTTTGGCATAAACCCGCAAACCATCCACCTCACCAGACCCTGGACTCTGGGAGGTAGATGTTGTTATTATTCTGTGCATTTTACATATGAGGAAACCAAAATGTGTGGTGAGAATAGCAATTGGAAAAGTCAGGATTTGAAAATCCTCAGTCTAGTTTCAGACCTTGCGGTTAACTACATTACTTGTGGTTTGATGGTATTTATCATTGTTTCTTAGTCTTAACTTTATTGATTTTGATTCCACACTTAAAATTTTCTGATTAATATTACCTTCATATGTAGATACACCCATGGAGAGAAAATGAACTAATCAGGCCAAGTTGAGTGTTTTTGCATTTTGTTGTTGTTGTTTTCAAACCTAATAGCAATTGTACTTCTGTCTTAAGAAATACACATCTAACTTCTTTGGCATTTTTAGTATAAACTCATCCTTGAATAATGACTTAACTTTCAGGGCACCATAAACTTTGACTTCTGGGACTAGAAGGCATAGGGCATGATCCTGAATGTGGTGAGTTATCCAGTAACGAGGTCTTCCAGGAAATAACAAGAGAGCTCCTCCTACTGATGGCTTGAGTCTGAATAACATACCTTTCTGTCCAGTCTGCAGAAACATGACCAGTGAAATGATGGACCTACAAGGACTGCACACAGGCCATTAAACTAGCTGAAATTCAACTTTTCCAGGCTAGAGAGAAGCAAAATTCCAAGGTGGCAAGGTTTTTGAAAGTCATGTGAATTGGAGAGCTCAAACTCCTCTGAAGACTTATTTTTTAAAAAATGGATCTGATTTTCCTATTGGAATTTTTTATTAGAGATAATTGGTAATTGATTCTAGAAGGTCTTGGAGGGTTTGCAATACTTTTTTCAGTAAGTACTAAAAAATAATCACCTGTCACGATACTTGGGGTACCTTATTTAACCTGGGGCATTCATAGCTGGATCCACTATCAGATACTTGGAGCGCTATGAATGCTGATGTGTATATTCTATTGTCCTGACTCAGGCTTTGATCTCACATGTTTATTTCATTTCCATTTGAATCAGGCTGGACTGTGGGCAAGCCTCAGGTGGGCTTCTTTTATCCCTTTAATTCAAAGCCTCTGGCTGACAGGCAATATAAAGAACCCACTCTTTCCCCTTTCTCTCTTCTGGACTGAGCACTTTTAACTTCAGGGGAAAAATAAAGCTATAAAATGAAGATTATTCTGCCAGATCATTTGTAACTCCTTAATCCTCCTCTCCAGGAGTTGACTCAAAGGCCATAGCAGGTGCCCTTGGGAATTGTATTTATTTCCTACGGCTATTTACTAAATGACTACAGACTTAGCTTAAAACAACCATTTATTAGCTAACAGTTGTGTAGGGTAAAAGTATAGCCGCCATTTGGCTTGGTTCTCTGCTCAAAGTCTCGAAGTCTACAATCAAGGTATCAGTTGGGTTTAGTTCTTGTCTGGAGGCTTGGGACAAAAAAAAAAAAAAAAAAAAAAACCCAAACAAACAAAAAAACCCACAAAAAACAAAACAAACAAAAAACCCACAAAAACCAACAAACAAATAAACAAAAAATGCCCTTCCAAGCTCATTCATCGTTGGCAAAATTCAGTCCTTGAATTTGTGGAACTGATGTTCCATTTTTTCACTCTCTTTTTGAATTTTTTATTTAAATTCTAGTTAACATACAGTGTGATATTGGTTTCAGGAGTAGAATTCAGTGATTCATCACTTACATATGACATCCCAGGGCTCACTATACAAAGTACCCTCCTTAATACCCATCACCTATCCAGCCCATTCCCCACCCACCCAACTCCCTCCATGAATCCTCAGTTTGTTCTGTATGATTTATTTTCTTCTCTCTTTTTTCTTTTCTTTTTCCCCTCACATCTGCTCATCTATTTTGTTTCTTAAATTGCACATATGAGTAAAATCATATGGTATTTCTTTTATTCTGATTGACTTATTTAGCTTAGCATGATACCCTCTAGTTCCATCCACATCATTGCAAATGTCAAGATTTCATTCTTTTTGATGAACTAATATTCCATTGTGTGTGTGTATGATCACATCTTCTTTGTCCTGAAAGACTCAAACAAAAAATTGCTAGAACTAATATATGGATTCAGCAAAGTCACAGGATATAAAATCAATGTACAGAAATCTGTTGCATTTCTATACACCAACAATGAAGCAGCAGAAAAAGAAATCAAGAAATTGATCCCATTTATAATTGTACTGAAAACTATAGGATACCTAGAATAAACCTAACTGAGGAGGTAAAAGATCTGAACTCGGAAAACTTATGAAGGAGATTGTGGAAATGGAAAAACTTTTTTTTTTTTTTTTAAATGCCTGGCACCTAGGGGCTGTTCTAAGCTTCTAGATGTTGTTGACATCACTTGCTACTTGGTCTTCTCCTTTTTCAAACCAGTAGCATACCAAATAATTCTCAAGCTTTAAATCTCTAACTTCTCTTCTTCCACCACCCAGAAAACAAAACAAAACAAACAAACAAACAAAAAACCCCTCTAAGTGCCTGGAATGATAACATCAGACCCATTCAGATAATCTCACTTTCTTAAACTTGCTTTATTGTATAATACAATCCATCACAGATGTAGAATTTATCCCATTCACAGCCCCATGGATTATATGGGCTGTGTACATGATGAGTGAGAAATCTTGGGAGCCATCTGTGGGAATAAAATAAGGGCTTAATGCCTAGAATGGGCTCAGGAGTTTTGAGTCTTTGGCCAGTAGTTACTTGGATACAGGCTCTCCCTCCTTTAGAAAGAAAGCCTATGGACAGAGCAATGTTGATGACAACCTTACCTAAATCGTGTGATCTATTTTTTTTTAATTAGATTATTTTGTGTTTCAAAAAAATCGTTTTTCATGGAATGGTTATTAAATGTGACAGTAAATTTGAACACTGTGGACAAATGGCTCTAATAGGATGTAACCTATGGGACCAGGCTGTTTCTATCACAGATTTGACATCCTAGGCCTCCTTTAGTTTGCAGTGTGAGTTTGTCTTTCTGAAAAAAATGGCAGCTCTGTCCTTAACTAAACCTCATGTGCTATCCCTTCAGGCTGTGTTAGGATTGCAATTATTCTTAATGGCTGTGTTCCTGTTTGATGCCTCTATTAAGCAATGTTAATTGAGCTTCAGCTCATTGTTCATACTTCATTTTTACATTGTTTTTGTGGTGGTGAGTTACACCTAGAACTAAAATTGTAGTCTTGGAAAACATATGCAATAATAAGCTTTGCTGAGATTTTGATATCACCTAATGTAGCAAAGTTGTCAATTGTATATGTTTTAGCCCTTGATGCTTATTTCCTCTAGAGAATGAGTAAATGGAGAAGACGGTGAGGATTGGGTTATTGCACAGGTGTCCATTACCCGATGATAAAATACTCTAGCATCCTGTGGGAGGGCCAAGTCTTGTCTGACCTTTCTGCAACTGAACTGACTAATGATTGTTAGTATAGATCCCTTGACTATTTCAATGGGATTTTGCAATCCTATGCATAGACAATCAGGGCAGCTGCCAATGTGATCAAGAATAATCATGAAGAATGTATTACTAGCATGAGTGGATATGGCAGAAGTCAATGAAAGGGAGGACAGCCAGTGTTAAACCTTGTTCTCAGTGCTCCACGTGTTAAGACACTCACTGGAAAAGACAGTGTTTGAAGTTATTTGATGCTTTCTGGTGTATAGTTATGCATGTTGATTTTCTGTCTGGACTTTTATTTTTTCTTATGAAAATGAATAACTGCAAAAGTATAAAAAGTGAAATTAACAAACAATCAGTAATAAACTACAAGTGATTTAGAGAGCAACACTCCAATAAGAATGTGGGCAGTAAACATCAATATGTAATTCCAAGGTCTTTTTGGCTTTATCTTACATAATTTCATAGCACTTTGTCTCACAGCTTGAACTATACACTAAATGCAACCATTTCTTTATTATGTATCCCAAATGATAGACAAAGAGCTCTGTGAGGTATATTTCTTTCTCACCATTAAATCTATCCCATTAACCAGTGTCTAGTAATGGCAAGTGATGAACAGATATATGTTTAAAAATTAATCAGAGCTTAAGAAATAGTTAATCAAATATAACAAGGAAAGATCACATGTGAACTATGAAATACAAACTGAAATACAAATGTATTTACATTGGCAAAGGTTAAAAACAAAAAACAACAACAAAAAAAGAAAATGTATCAGGGCTGTAGTGAGAAAAAAATGGCATTCTCATTCCCTTTGGGTCGATCTCAAATAATCTGAGCATGACTTAGGTGATAAGGACTCACTGATGAATAAAAAATCTTTTGGCAAGAAATAAGTATACTACAAAACACTATGAAGAGCAATCTGGCAACTTTGTATCAACAGAATAATAGTTGTATCAGAGACTCACTAATTGTAATTTTAGAGACTTGCCCCATAATATTCACTGAGGATATGAATGTTCCTATTATAAACTCAAAACATAGGAAATAACCATAAAATCAAATGAAAATAGAATAGTTACATTATTATATACCCATGTGATGAAATCCTTTAGGCTAATTTGAAGAATATCTAAGTACTTGGGAAATTGTTCAAAGTATTAAATAAGAAATAAGTGGATCCCAACATAATACTAATTAAATATATAATTATTATATAATTATAAATTATATAATTATAAATTATAAATTAAATTATAATTTAATTATAATTATAAATTATATAAATTATAATTATAAAATTATAAATTAAATTATAAATAAAATTATAAATTATAAAAATATAATTATATAATTAAATATAATATAATATGACAGGACAGATAAATATTCCATAGTTTTCTTTTATGAAGATGATAGGTGATTTTTTTGAAGACAGCTTTTATTTTTAAGATTTTATTTATTTGACAGAGAGATCACAAGTAGGCAGACAGGCAGGCAGAGAGAGGGGGAAGCAGGCTCCCTACTGAGCAGAGAGCTGATGCAAGGCTGGATCCCAGGACCCTGAGATCATGACTGAGTCGAAGATAGAGGCTTAACCCACTGAGCCACCCAGGTGCACCAAGACAGCTTTTCTTTTTAGACCGTTTTAGATTTCCAGAAAAATTGAAGATATTTAAGAGTCAACAAGACCACCACCCTAACTCAATTTCTGCTATTAAAATTTTACACAAGTATGATAGATTTGTAAAGAATGAATGTACTAATATTGAGATATTATTAATACCTATAGTCCCTACTTGATTTGGATTTCTTTAGCTTTTATGCAACTTCTGGGTCTTTTTACAGTATACTTTTTTTACATTCTTTTGTATTTTTCACAACTTCTGAAACATACTTTCAGATTCTGATGATGGCATAGTAACTTTGTGAAACTAATCCTCCTAATTTATGACCATACTTTTGCAACATAGATTTAAAATAAAACTGTTTGTAGGCTAATTCCTTTCCTGTACCAATGTGGGGCAAGAATCTAAGCAACACCGGAAAGTAACAGCTAGGAGCTGAAAACACTGAGCAGAGTTAGCAGCAGAAAAATCCTCCTAAATTAGAAGGACTTAGAGAAATACACCTGCCATAATAAAACCTAAAACTAAGCCACAGAAGATGAAAGGGATCCACTAGTGATTTAATTGCATACTAGGTCATAACTCAATACTTTACAGAAGAAGCTAATAGAATATAGATTGTCTACCCTAAGTACAAATTTATTGTACATATACTGTTATGATATATTGTACATATACTGTCACTGGAAAAAGACCCAGTGATGACTGATAGACTGCAAGTAATTTATGAAAAGTATGGTAAAAATAAAACACAGCAATAGGTGGACATAATGGGTAAAGAAATTGGAAATTTAAAAATATTAAAAAACTGTTAGAGTAAACTAGAAAGTCTAGAATGGAAATCCTCAGTACCTCAAATCAAGAAATTCAGACTATGATATTAAAAGTGTATTGAACACAATAGAAGAACCAGTGGACTTGAAAATTAATCAAAAGAAATGATACACATTGAAGCACAGAATGAAATACAGACAAGCAATGAAGATGGGTATCTATGTTAGGATCAGATGAAATAGACAAGATGTAAAGGGTGTTACAGGAAATAAAGTGTGTCCTTGTGTAATGATAAAAAGGGTCAGTTTATTCAGAATACATGATCTAACAATAGTTTCACAATAGAACAAAAATAAAAATTGACATAACTAAGGGAATAAATAGAAAAATCTAAAATTATGCTGGGAGACTTTAATTTCCTCCCCTTTGTGGGGAAACCCTCCTACACTGTTGGTGGGAATGCAAGCTGTTGCAACCACTCTGGAAAACAGCATAGAGGTTCCTCAAGAAGTTGAAAATAGAGCTACCCTATGACCCAGCAATTGCACTACTGGGTATTTACCCTAAAGATACAAACGTAGTGATCTGAAGGGGCACACGCACCCAAATGTTTATAGCAGCAATGTCCACAATAGCCACACTATGGAAAGAACCTAGATGTCCATCAACAGATGAATGGATAAAGAAGAAGTGGTATATATATACCATGGAATACTATACAGCCATCAAAAGAAATGAAATCTTGCCATTTGCGACGACATGGATGGAACTAGAGGGTATTATGCTTAGTGAAATAAGTCAATCGGAGAAAGACAACTATCATATGGTCTCCCTGATATGAGGAAGGGTAGAAGCAACATGGGGGGCTTGGGGGGTAGGAAAAGAATAAATGAAACAAGATGGGATCAGGAGGGAGACAAACCATAAGTGACTCTTAATCTCACAAAACAAACTGAGGGTTGCTGGGGGGAGGGTGGAGGGAGAGGGGAGTGGGGTTATGGACATTGGGAAGGGTAAGTGCTATGGTGAGTGCTGTGAAGTGTGTAAACCTGGCAATTCACAGACCTGTACCCCTGGGGATAAAAATACATTATATATTTATAATTTCCTCCCCTTTGTAATTGATTGAACACGGAAGGAGAAAAATGAATCAGGATATAGAAGATTTGAACAGTACCATCAACCAACTTCATCTAACTGGAATATATAGAATAATATATCCCCCCAATTTTTTTTCCCCAAGTGCACATTGCTCCTTTCAGCTTTATAGACCATATGCTGGTTGATGAAATAAATTGTTTATTATGTTTTTAATTGAGGTATAATTGACATATACTGTCATATTAGTTTCACATGTACAAGATAATGAAAAAAAAATTGAGGTGCATATATCTTTTCAAAATAGTGTTTTTGTTTTCTATACCCAGTGGTGGAATTATCAGATTGTGTGATAATTGTATTTTTTTTTTTTATCATTTTGGGTTTCCATACTCTTTCCCATAGTGGCTGCACCAATTTACATTCCCCTCAACAGTGCATGTGGATTCCCTTTTGTCCATGTCCTTGCCAACACTTGTTATTTCTTATCTTTCTGATACTAGCCACTCTGATTAGTGATACCTTATTGTGGTATCACTAATTTAGGCATTTCTCTCACGATTCATGAGGTTTTGCAGCTTTGTGAATGTCTGCTCCCCATGCTGGAGAGCTGAAGTGGACACAGTCCAGTTCGTTCCAGGATGCTCTGTTTATTAAAATAAATCCTAATAAATTTGAAAGCACTATAGTCATAACAGTTTTAATGTCAACAGTGGACTTTTATTAGAAATTAGTAAAAGGGAGACTTTCATTTTAAAAATACCCAAATACTTGGAATTGAAGGAGCATACTTAAAAATGACAAATAGGACACTGAAAAAAATTAAATTTTTAAAAAATGACAAATGGGCCAGGAAATCACAGTGTAACTAGAAAACATTTTTAACTGATAATGAAAATAAAACTCATCTTCTGGGATACATCTTATGGAATCATAAAGAGGGAATTTATAGCTTTAAATATTTACCTAAAGACGAGAATAAATTTCTTGAGATTAAAGTAAGAGGAGTAATTTAAATCAAAATAAGTCAGATTATATCAAAGGAAGGAAACAAAAAAAAACTAATAGTAACAAAAGTCCTTTCACTGAAATGTTGATAAAATTGATAATCCCAAGACTTAAAAAAAGATGATTAAGGAATAATAATTTAAAAAACACAGATCATCAAACATCAAGAATTAAAGGAACTCAGTATTCTATTACATTGAAACAATGATGAGATATTTTCATCATTTTTAAGCCAATTTAAAAAACCTAGGTCATACACACAAATTCCGTGAAAAAATAACTTCATAAATAATAGAGAAAGGGATAGAATATCCAAAAAGTCATTTGTTTCTTGAACTTGTAATTAAAAATTTTCCACAAAATAACCTTCAGGACAAGATACCTTCACTAGTAGATTCAGATATTTAAAGAAAACACAAAACGTACATAAACTTGTCTGTGAAATAAAGAGAATATTTACCAACTTGTTTAATTTAGCAAGCACAACATTAATACCAAAGTCAAGTAAGGACATCAAAGAAATTAAAATTAGACTAATACTTTTCTTGAATTTGTACACAATAATCTGTAGCAACATATTTGGAATATAATCCAGCAATATTAAAATAATGTTAATGCACTAGAAACAGGTGAAGGTTATCCAAAGAATGCAAGGTAGATTTGATATTTGGTAATTTGATTCATATGAAAAGTGCTTAACATCATGAGTCATAAGGGTAATGCTAGGTAAAATCGGAGTGAAAACATTTTATGGATGACTCAAAGTTTTGAGTGGGCATTTTTTATATACATTCTCTTTAAGATAATTTCGGTCACTCTTAAGACATTACAGCCTTGTTCAGTTTATGAAATCTAAATGGAAAACTTTCTTCAACCTTGAAAATTGGAAGATTTTCAGTTCTAAGATTCTTCTCTGCAACACACTCTATGTATTTTTCACAATGAGAGAAATAAACCAGAAGCACTGAAGGATTTCTTGGAGCTTTGTTAGAGAAGTGTCCAAAGATAGCTCATTTCTTTTTTCAAGCAATATATAAATAAGTTGACAGTGACTGCTATTAACCTCTTCATAACAGTCAGAGAAAATCTATTATATGTTTCTGCAGCAGTGAAGATAAATAAAGGACTGGGGAAATACATCTGCTATAAATTACAAATGTATTTGGTAGAACATGTTGAACACAACAGAATCAAAGTATCACTACTAAGCAGGAGCCAATGGAACATGCTTGGAAGACTTTTCTGTGACATTGGCTTTCTTATGGGGACACATAGCCATCCATTCAGTAAGAATCTTGCCCAGTGCAAAGGACACATGGAATTATATCCCCATTGGGAAAAAAAATTTTTTTAAAAAACACATACATTAATAAGGCCATAAGCTCATTCAAAGAAAGAAAGCAAAATTGATGCTCGGTTGTCTCTGAACAACTTCTAGGTCTGCAGCTTTTCAGTGTCTGGGAAAGCAGAAAACTTTGCAAGTTGAAAGCAAGGTAAACACAGCATTTTACTAAGCATTTCTAGAGAAACACTTAAGAGTTCTTAGAAATGCTACCTGTGTTAAAAATCACTAACAGCTTTTCCTAAATAGACAAGTGGTTTTTTTTTCCTTTTGATCACTGCTATATCTCTAAATCCAGTTTTATGCGGAGTCATAAAATAAGTTACCTTGCCTCCTCCGTAGCTCTCTTAAAGTTTTTAAGAAAAAGCCCATTGGTTTTCTATACTATTTACATTTATGTATGTATGTATGTTTTGTTATGTTAGTCACCACACGGTACATCATTAGTTTTTGGTGTAGTGTTCCATGATTCATTATTTGCATATAACACCCAGTGCTCCATGCAATACGTGCCCTCCTTACTACCCATCACTGGGCTAACCCAACCCCCCACCCCCCTCCCCTCTAAAATCCTCAGTTTGTTTCTCAGAGTCCACAGTCTCTCATGGTTCATCTCCCCCTCTAATTTTCTCCAACTCACTTCTCTCCATCTCCCAATGTCCTCCATGTTATTCCTTATGTTCCACAAGTAAGTGAAACCATATGATAACTGACTCTCTCTGCTTGACTTCATTCACTCAGCATAAACTCCTCCAGTCCCATCCATGCTGATACAAAATATACCCCATGTTGGGTATTCATCCTTTCTGACGGAGGCATAATACTCCATAGTATATATGGACCATATCTTCTTTATCCATTTGTCTGTTGAAGGCAGCCCAGCTCTTTCCATAGTTTGGCGATTGTGACCATTGCTGCTATGAACTTTGGGGTGCATATGATCCTTCTTTTCACTACATCTGTATCTTTGGGGTAAATACACAGTAGTGCAATTGTACTTATGCTTACTTAGACTTGTAGCTTTCAGTTTCTTGTGTTGCCTTTAGTTTTTATTAATTTGTAATCTTGTGGGAAACCTTAGCCTGCCAACAAAATTAGGGACTAAGATAGTACATTGTGTGAACTGTAGTCTCATTGTAATTTCCTTAGTTGGGATTTAACAGTGAACCTTCAGGTCATTTTCAAATGTGTTCTTAAAAATTTAATTTCCTCTACTTGTGATAGCAGCATAAAACTAAGATACCCAGTTAAGTAAGGTCACTGTATTGGTACACTTTCTGTTTTGTTCTTGGCAGGTACTTTGAGGTGCTTTGCAGGGTTATGAAATGTGTTCAGCTTGAGTGCAGCCCGAGGACTAAAGTAGACAGGAAAAGCAGTGGTTTTTCAAGGGTAGCAGAGTGATGGAATCCTGGACTGAGTCTGATTTTAGTGGTGGTTTTAATGTTCTTCTTTCTGCAGCACAAAAATTCATTGCCACTATGGTAGCTACATTCTGGCTAAAACAGACAAATATATTTTAATCCACAAATAGGCTCCTGCTATTAATTTTATGTAATCAGTGAATTATCCTGTGTACTTGGAACTGCAGAAGAAAAGTATTCTGTGTGTAAAAATGTCAGTGTTACTTTTGAATCCGCAGTTAAAAATCAAGTAAAATGTTTTCCTGAAGGTTTCTGGAATCCATAATACTCAGCTTTGAATCATTGATCATGCTATTAATAGATTTCTTGAATTAAAAATTAAGTTTCTTCCCCTTGCTGTCAGAAACAAAGCATTTCAGCAGTGTGGTGAAGGTAACTAATGATCATTGGCTCTTTAAAATATTCTTCTTCCTACTACTTTTTCTATTTATTTGTTAGAACACAAGGAATTAGGTCCCTGAAACATGTGGAAGAATTAAGGTAACACAACCTGCCTTTTCCTTTTATGTCCTTGAATCAAGAACTGCTTAGCAACAAACCCAAAGCCATGTTTTTGTTTTTGTTTTAACGTAGTGATCACCTGTATTTCTCTGGGTTCATTTTTAAGTCATGTTATTCTCCAGATGATTGCATTTTCCCAATGAACTTGAAGCTCACCTATCTCTGTAGTACACGTTAGATGACAGAGCCGCAGGCAAACCACTTAGCATTGCTCTAGCTTCTGTGCTATGTGCTCTGTAAGTGCACAGAAACCTACTTTCCTGATAATATATGTCACTCAGTGGTCTATATTTGATAGTCAGCAAATTTGCTTTACCTGATGGGAATTCCCAGCATTGTATTCAGCTTCTTTTATGACTCAGGTCCAGAAGGGAAACACCTAGCTAGTAACAAATTTCTTTTGCCTTTATCTGAAGACAAACTCAGAATTGGTTATATTGTAGAATGTAAAACAAGTAAGATGAATATATTCACGTTACATGTATCCTCAATGGGAAGGTTTAGGGGAGATACATGTGAATGACAGTGTGGCTGCTAGACAAACCTACTAGATTCAACCTAGTAACCTACAAACCTCAGGTTAGTGAATTACTTGGAAGCTCAGTTTCCTGTGGATTCTGTATGAACTGAATACATTTAAGCTAAAGGAACAAAGACTTGAGAGGCTTCTGTCTCTTTCCAAATGAATGAAAGATTGCACACTGAAAGAGAGGTTAGACTTACATTGTTTCCCTTTAGAAGGTAGATGCACACCCCATGGTGGCAGGTTTTTGGATGCCGAGCTTAGCTTAATTTAGTACTTTAAAAAATTCCGCCAAATGAGAGGTAGACATTAAGCCTGTGTGGATAAGCAGTGAGTCTCTATCTTTGACCAGTCTGCTAGGGAGGTTGGCAAGGAGACTGTTGATCTAGCAGAAATTTGCCTTTGTCACTTTTAACGTTCATTCCGACCATGGTTCTGTTGAATTTGTTCTTGTATTTGACAGCCCTGTCTTTTCTCTGATCTCTCATTTTCCTTTGGTTTAGGACAGGATAAGACACAGAGAGGGGAGAAAAGAAGCCTAAATCTATGTCTTAACTACTACTACATGAATTTATTAATTAACTCATACAAACATTTTTATCATACAATTCCTTTGAGCTTCTGGGACCATTTCATTACCTTAATGCCCAGGTTCTCAAACCACATATTCATGTGGCTCTAATTTAATTCTTTTCTTAGGCCATGTGTGTTTGCTTTCACTCTCTTTCAGTCAGCCTTACTTAATGTAGCAATTAGTCATCTGAGAGTGTGAAGTTAGGAACTCTTATTTCCATTTACGTAAAAAGAAAAATGACTTTTTTAATGAAGCAGATGATGTTTGACTTCTTAGAAGTCTCAACAATGCCTATGACTTCAAGGCAAGGATTAAAAAGTGACTTATTTAAGGCCTAGAATCAAATGGGCCAAAGAAAAAGGAATGCACAATTTTTTCTCATTAAATGCATTCCTAATCCAGAACTTTTCATAATAGGCTTTCATGGTCAAGTAAGTTAGAGAAATATTTATAACAATCCTATTTACCATTTATTAAGTATGTACTAAATGTATGGATTAGGTTTAGAATATATATATATATATATATATATCATTATTTTCACCCTATGAGGTCAAAGTTCTTATCATTGCTCTTGTTTCATAGAGGAAGAGTCTGAGAAATAAGAATGTCAAGTCAATTGCTCCTACCTTGGTAGTAAATGGTAATGCCAGAAAGAGAAGCCCGTAATTCTAGTTCTCCATGACTCAGAGACCTAATTGTACATTTGTGGTTCATTAATCTTTGTAAGAGAAAAATGGTTATCAACTTTATTCCAAAGGTATTTGATCACAGGGCACTTGAGTGGGACCTGATGAGAGACTAGCTCTTTTCTTTTCAGAAATACCACCTTTGATTATCTTTCAGCTGTATCTCTAATAATCCTAGTCTTTTTGATTAAAAATAATTTTGATAGAGGAAAGAGTTCTAATTAGAAGAACCCCCATTGTGAGATATAACCGGATGTTGTGAAATACTGGTGAAGATTATTTCTTATTACCGGAAATTCTCAAACAGGGCAGCGTTCATACTGGAAAGAGCAGCAAGTTCAAAGTAAAGTTTGCGTGAGTGGTCATGAATGACTGTCCTTAGGGGATGAGTTTAGGGGTGGCTTGATATGCAGCAATAGCAAATCAATACAGAGAATGTATGTGTGAGTTTTGTAGGAGTTGGTAATAAAAGGGGGACCAATATAATTTTAGTGGATATTACTTGAGTGAAAAGTTTGTTGACTTTTCCAAATCTCTGGTTCTGGAGAAGGAGTTAACAGTGTGAAATTGGTGATATGGCCATGTATTGAAGAGAGAGGAGCTAGCCTTTCAGTTTCTGGGTTGCTGAGAGATGGAGAAGATTGGTCCTGCTCATTTTCTTAGGTCCAAAGTTGTGCCGTAGAAACAGTTGAGCTTGGAGGCTACTGGAGACCACCACATTTTGGACAAAAAATGACCTACATCTGAGGTTTGCATCATCGTGCCTCCATGATGGAGATTAAGTTGAATCTCACAGGGGTTGAAAAAATGTGCTTGAGAGCTGCTTGGGATTTAGTAACCCTGCAGACAGTGAGCTTAATAAGCCAAGGGGAGGGGAACAACGATCCCACTGCCATATACATAGGTAGGGAAACAGCAGTGACAGGCCCAAAACATGACAGGTAACTTAACATGGACTGCTTCTCCTTCCCGGCTATAAACCAGAGAGGCAAACTCAGGAAACAAAGAGGGGATCTATAAGAAGAATCCTCCCACATTCACCTTTATGTCAGTCTGAGTTCTATGAGCTAATGGGTGAACAATACCAATAAGCTGTTATTGGTGCCTGGATGAGGAGGGCTTTGCACCCAATGTGAAATTAAAATATTACCTGTACTAAACCATCTTAATTACCTGAAAGTACCCAGAAAGTGATGAAAGGGTTCATAATTACTGTTAATGAAGCTTATCATGCAAAGGTAAAAAGAACATTCTCCAAGCACTGTTAGCAACAAATACAGAAAAATAAAAAATGTTTTGTATTTGTATTTCAATAAACTTTGATTCCTTAGGCAAACTGATGGAAGAATTTTAATTAAATATACTTAGTTGTCATAAATGGGTCTCTACTTGAAATTGCTGAGCACAGTTTTGGGGTTTTGGCCAAATGGTCTGGTTCCTTTCTTTAAAAAAAGACAACCACTTAGGGAAAAGCTGAGTCATGTTATGTCGGTTGTGCTGAGAGATGTTCAGTTACCTAATTAAGAACAGCTGAGAGATGCAGGGTTATAATTTGTTGTGAGGGAAGAGACTGCTTAGTCCTAAGCAAGGGCCAAACTGTGTTGCCAAAGAATGTTCCAGAAGAGGCAATAGCTCCTAGAGCAATATATGAACTAAATGCCTTGGGTGGAGGGGAACCTTCCATGTAGGTGGAAATAGCGCAGTTAATTAGTACTTCCCATAGTGCTAAACCAGAAATGGTAGGTATTGATGGATTTATTTAACATTTCAGAGTAAATTGCAGTTACATGGGTAAAATCTGTACAAAGGCCTGAGGCAACTTACATGGTCATGGATGTCGCTACCAGGTAAAGCTGCAGCTTTGGGTGTATTTGAAATTATTGTCAACACTTGGGATTTTGTGTAAGGTATAGCAACTGTTGTTGTTTAAAGATGTTTGGTTTCTTATTAATAAATATCACTGTGGACTCGAAGTGTGGAAGAGCAGCTGTGACAACAACTGGTACTGGGAGCAGAAAGAAGATACAGAGCACAGCTCTGAATGAATTGGAAGGGTGGGTGTGCAAAGCAAATGGGTCCAGTACGTGATGAAAATCAAAAGCATTTGCTGTGAGTAATAGCACAGTTAGGAACTAATGGGCCCTTGAAGCTCTATGTGACTTCAACATTGTTTCCCATTCTTCTGATTTAAAAAACATTTTTATAGGCAAGTTTGAGATGAACAATGAGACTGTTTGAGTTGTAATATAGTTTTAAGGAAAAGGACACATATTGGCCTTACATTTTCTATCCATCTCAAAATGCAGGAATGTACAATTTGTCAAATACTTAGCCACAAAACTTTTAGACTAGACCTTTAAAATATATGTATTATTCTTCTTAAGGTATTATTCTTTGGGTATTATTAAGAGCTTTTCAGTCTTCTCTATCAAAAGCTCACTTATAGGTAAAGGACTTGCAAAATGAGAAATATGGTGTGAGCCCTCAGACTTTGACTTTATTGTAGCATCAGTAGTCAGTAAATGTGATCACAGAATTATGTAGCCCACACCTCCAAAATTAGGCTGAAGGGTATAGCTGCTTATACTTCTTAGAGTGAGCTCAATCACTTCATTTAAATGGAGACATAAAACAGGGCTGCAGTTAAGCCTTATATCTGTGTCTAAAACTTCACATTGTGTAAAGCTTTATTCCTAAAGAAAAGTGCTCTTGTAACTGAAACCCGGTGTGTGTGTTTTGTTGTAATAGTTAGAAAGGATTTAACTTGTGTTAGTCTGAGCCTTTCCAACATGTGACTATCTTCCTAGGGCTTCCTTAGTTAAAGACTACATTTTTTGAACCTTGAAAATGCATGGTTACAAAGATATTGGTAAGTATGTCATTGAAATGATGAAACACCTCAAGCAAGTTCGAAAAAAAAAAAAAAGACATGAACTAAGGGATAAGTTCATTCTGTGCCTGAGGAAACCATTATTTTAAATCCTCTCATAGTAAGTTTTTAGAATGCTGATATCCTAATATATAAACCCACTGCCAGCTAATCCAAGGAAATCTAGTGACTAAAGTAGAGGCAAAACGAAGAAATGATAGGTCCATATTCTCCATTTGTCAACATTTAAAAGAGATTGTGTGGTAAGTGACATACTGATGTGACATAGTTGGAAAACCAAGAAAAACATTGATGACAATAAGTTGTGTAATCTTAGAAAAGTTAACCAATCTAAGTTTGTTTCCTCATACAGGAAATAGTACACATTACAAAGTCATTTGGAGTCTTAAATAAGCTCATGGGACAGTGTGACTGACAGTTACTACCAAAAGCTTTTGTTGGTGAAAGTACCCCCTCTTTGAAGGTCAAGCGCTATTTCTTCTTTGACTACACTGGATTCTCTTTTACCTGTAGTGTCTTACAGATGTTGCTGAGAGGACCGAAGCCCAGTCTGTGAACTTAAAAGAGTTCAGGTGGATTATAGAGATAGTGCTCATATACAGAGAATGAGACCTTGGCAGCGAGAGGATTCTAGCCAGTTCCGCATGGATCATGAAACAACAGGGATGCCAAGTGAGCTCATAGTGAATTGTGGTGTTGAACGAAGCTTCACAAATACATAGGCCTTAGGTTAGATGGTGAACATCTTCTCTAAGCACAGGAAATTGAAGGGAAATACAGATGTATTAGTTGGTTGTGTTGTAATAACAGAAAACCATAGGTGTAAGAGAAATTTGTTTTCCCACACTACTGGGGACTGGAAGTCCAGTCCAAGATCAAGATGCCAACAGGGTTTAGCTTTCTCATGAGGCCTCTCTTGAAGTGTGCAGAGAGCTGCCCTCAGCTCAGAGCCACCTGTAGTGTGTCACGGTGCTGCCAGTTGTGGGTACCAGCATCCTTCTCTCCGAAGTGTCCAGGGCTGACAGAGGCACAGGCGATGAGGGTCTGCATGCTTGGGAGGCTACCACTGTGGGCCACAGCAGCGTGCTGGGGACAGTGGAACAGTCTGCTCAGCCAGCTGGACAGGGCTGACACCGTAGGGCACCCTCATGCCTGCTGCTGATGCTCATGTCCTGGTCTGTGCTCTCAGCAGAAGTGAGAGCCCCATTTCTAAGGCAATGCCTTTTCAGTGCTAAATTTCTGAATTCCCCTCTGACTCCAAGTCTGTTTGGTTTGATGTGCATGGATGTGGGGCTCAGGATGAAAAACCCAGGTTCTGGCTTTGCCTTTGACCTTTGAGAACAAGTGGCTCACGTGCTCAGGGCTTTCCCAGGACTGCCACGTGAAGTCACCAGGAGCTTTGATGACAATAAAAGCCAGGCCTGCTGTTTAAAAAAAAAAAAGGTGTATGTTGAAGACAGCAGAGCCTTCACCAGCCTGGGTCTCTGAAAGCCATCACACCCACCTGTTCACCTATACACTAGAATAGAGTTGAACTATTTTTCATTTCTGTGTCTTTGTTAGAGTCACTAGCATTAGCCTAATACATTTTTCCATCATCGGCTTTCCCTCTTCTGCTTCCACAGTATTCTCATTTTCCCATCTGAATTTACATCCTCATTTTTAGCCATATGATTCCCTAGAATTCACCCGACTGCCTTGTCTAACAAAGGGTCCTAATTATTTTAAGTTAATTCGCATATCCTGTCCCACTATCCACCGTGAAGGACTAAGCATAAAACTCAATGCAGGGAGATTATAAACAACTTGCTGGGATTTCCCTGAACCTAAGTTTCTTTGATTCTTAGAAGAGCTATAAGAAGAGACTTTCTAAAACTAGAGTCAGTGATCTTATGGTTTGGGGCTTTGGGAGATTGTGTGACATGTGACACACTGGTATGCCATAGTTGGAAAACTATGTAACAGTAATCTGCCTTCAGGATCCTGTTATCATCCCTATGGGTGAAGCTGACACAGAAAAAGTCAAATTCAGAAATAAATCCGGCCATCTAGTTTGAGCTGTGCTGGAAATACAAGAGAGACTTTTTGTTTTCATAGTTAAGAAGTCCTCCAGGTTGAAACATACATTGATGAATTTGACTGAATGTTATTTATTCATTAGTAAGTATATAGTAAATATCTCTTATGTAACATCCTTGGACCTCAGCTGCTTCATCCATAAAATGGGGTTATCCAAGGGCTAAGGACTAACCCAGAAGATACCGTGTGGTCCTTCTAAATTAGCTATCAGTTTTTAATTTCAACTGGCTGCATATCCCATGACTTTTTATTTTTGTTTAATTATTTCAGTAAACATTTATTATAGCAAGGTTATGCTCCTAGTTTCCATTTCTGCTTTTTGAAACCCAAGCCTTTTATCTCCATTTTGTCCCAACATCTCTTTCCTATAGAAAGTACATACCGGTAATGGCACATTAAATTTCTGTCACATTGGAATTTTTCAAGTGAGAATTATCTGTCTTATTTATGCTGTTGGGAAAGATTTTGTAAAACTGTGGTTTAAAGTGTATGATTTTATCTTTCACAGGTTTCCTTCATGCTCTTCTACACCAACCCAATTAAAACGGATGCTTGGTTATTGTTGTGTGATTGGGAGAAAGTTATCTCATCCCCTCATGAAGTTTCAAGTTTCATCCACTTTGGGTGAACTGTAGAATTAGGAAAAAAAAAATCTCACTATGGTGAAGTGTCACAAAGCTTGCCTTCTTTCCTTTAGAGTTATTTCTAAAATAGGACTTTAGTTTTACTCTCTCAAGTTCTCTGAATGAAGGAGAGACAATAGTGTGATGCAATGAAGGGAAATCAGGAGACTGGCCTCTTCCTGAATTCAGGGAATAAAACAAAACAAAACACAACCAAATCGCAATTTCTCATCTGAGAGCTATTATTTTCTAGGGATAAAAATACAAATATGGTACTACTTTGCTCACTGTGGAACTGTGCTTAAGCCCATGGCAGAGCCTTAATCTTGGCTATTGATATACACAAATAGAATATATCATGTGTTTTCCCACCCTGGGGCAGATACTCTGTTCATGACACTTCTCTATTGTCTCTTCTTGGAATGTCACTGAATCCATCAAATGACTAGTACTAAACTTTCTGAAGGCCAAGACTAGCTCTTTATCTCAGAGATACTTGAGCTCACTTTGAAAATTTCTATATGTTCTGCAAGTATCCTTATTTAAAAAACAAACAAAACCTATTCTTAATGCCTCTGTCCATAATCAGCATTGTTCAAAATCCCCTCAAAATCTATTCATCCTGGGGGTGCCTGGGTGGCTCAGTGGGTTAAGCCTCTGCCTTTAGCTCAGTTCACGGTCTCAGGGTCCTGGGATCAAGCCCCACATCTGGCTCTCTGCTCAGCAGGGAGCCTGCTTCCCCCCCTCTCTCTGCCTGCCTCTCTGTCTACTTGTGATCTCTCTCTGGTAGATAAATAAAAAACTATTCATCCTGTAAATTTAATTCACTCCATTGAAGGATTTTGATTTTCTTTTGGCCGTCTTTATTTTTCCTGAAACATTAGGAGAGACTAAGGGCCATTATTTCCAAATGACATTTTTGAACTATACAAATTCGTATTTCTATTGCTTCTGTTAACAAACACAAAAAATTGTTACATGATTGCAATTGTTCTTTTTATGCGAATTTGAGCACAAACTCATTGGAATGAATTTATCAGCCTCTGAATACCCACTGTGGGCTACCACAGACCACTCCTGTAAATGACATGTTTCAGCCCAATGAGTAAATATATTTCAAAATGAAAAGGGAAGATTTAACAATTCTTCTTACTTTAATCAGATGTTCTGTAGTTGGTAACTAAATTCATTCATGTCTTAGTATGGAAAAAGATCTTCTAAAATTAGTATAAATATCTTATTACAGAATAAGATGAACAAAGCAAATACTAAAACAGTAATTGGTGTGTTAACCTGAATTTGGTGGGGTAAAACAAGAGGTTAATAGGTGTATGTGCTGGAAAAAAAACCAAAAACTGCTATAACTATAATTGTGCATTAACTTGTTTATATGATAGTAGTTGATATTTAAAAGATTTGAGTCCATTTTAAAAAGCAAGATGTTTACTCTTTTACCCAGCAACAGCCTGGGAAATTTAACTGAAAACAGCTGATGATGTGATCATGCCAGACCTCAGTATAAATGTCAACAGAGAAAAGAGAACTGTTTGTTGGTATGCTGCTTGTTTGTTTTGTTGAGAGAGAGAAATTTGATTTCAAGAAAGGAAATTGCCTTAAAGGAAGAACCAGGGAAATAGTTTTTCTCCTAAAAGTTTCAGAGGGCTAGCCTGTAAACTCTGATAAGCAAACAAATAAGAAAATAAGTTAATTTGAGATATGGTGTTTTAATACAAGAAATAGGAAAATTGAGTGCTAATATCATTGAGATATTAGAACATTAAATTTTTAAGTACCTAGGCTAACATAAAAATCAAAAGCAGAATTTTTTCAATCATGTTCAATGGTACATCACCCATTTGAGAACCTTTCATGTGCAAGTACCTGTATTAAATTCTATGGAGACAAAGTAAAATGAAGATACACGTAGACTTTAAGAACCCTCTGTAAAGAAAGAGGACATCAAAAAGTTATTACATTTCTACTAAAGTCACTGGAAACTAAAAAAAAAAAAAAAAGGTACCTACTTTAAGTTCTGAGATGAATGATTTTAGCTGTCCAAGATGACCCATAAATGGGGCACACCCCCTGATATTTGAATCAGTTTGGCGGAGGTAATGCTGCCTATTGTCTGAGGCTATGTTATAAGTAGTCTTGCAACTTCTGCTTTGATTTCTTGAAACAATCAGCCTGGGTGAAATTGGCAGCCACATTATAAGTATGACTACCCCAGGGTGCTCGCATAAGTAAGCTCAAGTTAACCATGTGGAGAGGACACATAAAGAGAGACCAGTGATAAACATCTTCAAGCCATTGCAACTATCCCAGCCCGACTGCTAGATCTGACAGTGTAGTGGCCACATTGGAAGTTTCAGCACCAGTGGACACCATATAGAGAACCAAGACTCTAGTCAAGCCTTTACAAAAATCTCCAGCAAACATTCTTGTTTTGTCCCTCATTAGTATCAAGAGTATACCAGATTAATAGAACTGTTAGAGTGTTGGAGATATTTGCCATGAATGTTTTTGGTGAAATCTTGATCACATTAACAAGATAAACTTCAGTTTGCTAAGAATTGGGAAGGATGTTGAATTCAGGTTGATTTCATCCAAGTAAGAGTTTTCCTATGTTCTTGATCACTCAATGCATTAATTATTCTAATTTGGCGTGCTAATTTGAAACCATTTGAAAACAGCAGTGTACAACTTGGTTGTAATTTATTAAACATTCAGTTCTCAATACTAATAAGGCTTTTGGAGTATTGAAATTCTTATTATTAGTGGGCTTGACCTATTTCACACTGTACTTCTCTGGTGTTGATACCAAATTTATACTAACCTCATATATTGAATATGAGAGAACGGCCACCTTTTCTATAAAAAAATACATTGAATTAGAATTACTAGTTCTTTGAAAACTTTCATAATTTGTTTTTATTTGGGTGAGTGGATAGTGATTTTAAGATTAAAATTTCATAGGGTTATGGCAACATTTCATGTTTAATTTTTCTAGACAGTTTTATAATTTTCTATTTTTCTGTTATCTCTTTCACCTAAGTATTCAAATATACTAACATAAAATTTTTTGTTTTTTATTATGGGCTTAGTTCCTCCTGAATTTATAATTATGATCCTTTTTACATGCTATTTTAAGGCTTTTTTCCCCTTTTCTATGGATCATCTTCTCAAAGGTTAGTTGATCTAATTATTTCAAATAACAAAGTTTTGGCATTATTGGAAAGATTTTTGTTTTTTACTTGATCTATTTTTGCTTGAACTTTTATCATTTATTGTTCAATTGTATTTGAGTTTATTCTTTTTTCCTGTTTTCTTATTTCCCAAGCTAGAAAATTATCTCATTAATTTTTAATTACTAGAAGAGTCTGGAGGTTTTCCCAAGTGATGGGTCAGGCACGATGCAATGAGCCATGCTAATTGTTCTGGAGTGATGGGACTAGCTATGGAAATTCAGGCAAGGGCTTTAGGTATTGAGGTGATATATATAGATGTAATTATAAGAAGTGACTGGATACAAGGAGAGGATAATTTGGAAAAGCAAGAAATACATTTAAAAAAGCTGTTTGGTTTATCTATGCTTCAGAAATAGTCTACCAGAATAGAAACTTAATATAGATGGTAGCGCTAGTGAAGGTGGAGAAAAATAAATGGATTCAAGTTACATTTGTGACATAAAATTGCCTGAAATTCTTGATGGATTAGGTCAGTCACTGTTAAGCCATTTCTCAGGTGTGGCATCCCCAGTAACAAGAATAACATGCTTCTGTTGTTGTTACACTACTTGTTGAATAAATGAGTGGAAAGCTGCTGAGTTAGTGATGCCCAATGAGGAACATTCTTCCCCTTCCTTTATATTTTATTCTGCTTAAAGAAGAAAAATGAACCAATGCATAAAAGAGCAGTATTATTTTAGTGAGTGCCTATTCAGTATTATCAATTTTCCAATTATTCTGATTTCATTATTAGGTTTAACAACAAGATTTGCGTCTTTTGTCTATTAGAAATGTGGAGTTAAACTTTAGGGGTAGTGTATCTCATTGGTATGGATTCATGAAGCCCGAGAATTTTATTCTACAACAAAATATAATGCATATTATTATCTGATACCGATCAATTTTTATGACCAGTAGAATTCTCCATGAACTGTCATAATTCAAAAAATTTAGTTATAGAAATAGCTAGGGGAAATGGAAAATAGGAAAGGTGCCTATTGATTTCCCTAGCTATTTGGAATTTACTTTGTTAAAGTTCTAATTTAAACTTGGTATTATAAAACAGGCTATATATCTTAAAAGCACTTACATCAAACAAGAGGGAAACTACAAAGAGCCATTAGAGCTGAAGAATGGGAATATTTTGCATATGGAGAAGACTAATGTTTTAATGAAGTAGTCCTCTTAATATTTTAAAGGTACATTTTAATCCATCCTCAGATAACTGAAGACATTTTATGTTTATTGAAAAAAATAAATCTTAGGTCAGGTTTTTATTTTAGGGATGGCTTGTTTAGCACATTGATAAGGTTACATTAAACTTAGAGGTTTCCAACTCTATAAAGTTGACAGTATAAAATCTGAGCTAGTGGGCACCTGGGTGGCTCAGTGGGGTTAAAGCCTCTGCCTTCAGCTCGGGTCATGATCCCAGGGTCCTGGGATCGAGCCCCACATCAGGCTCTCTGCTCAGCGGGGAGCCTGCTTCCTCCTCTCTCTGCCTGCCTCTCTGCCTGCTTGTGATCTCTGTCTGTCAAAAAAAAAAAAAAAAAAATCTGAGCTAGAAAGTAATTCCATTCTCATTTTGGTTTCTCTTTGGTAGAAAGACTCTAGATAAGAAATGAATAAAATATTATATAATGTTTGTAGAAAATAATTTATTAATGTGTTAGTAAAACTTGAACTTTTTTTTATTGAGATATAATTGGCATAATATTATGTAAGTTTCAGGTGTACAATGTGTTGATCTGATACATTTATTACAATAGCATTCCCTCCAAAGTATTAGCTGGTACCTCCATCTATAACGTAATTAGGAATTTTTGTGTGTAGCAAGAGCAATTCAGATCTAATTTCACAATTGAAGTTCTTAATAGAATATGGTTGACTATAACCATGCTATGTATTAGAACTCCAAAATGTATTTATTTACTAGTTACAAGTTTGTGTCCTTTCCAATATGAATACCTTTTATTTTATTTTATTTTATTTTTTTGTTTTGCTATAGCTTAGGCTTGCACTACTATGTTAAGTAAGAATGAGGACCCTTATGTTGTCCTGATCTTGGAGGATAGCTTTCAGCCTTTCATTGTTGACTGTGATGTTAGCTGTGGGTTTGCAATATCAGTCCTTTATTATGTTGGGGGTAATGTTCATTCGGTACTCGACTTTGTTGAGGGTTTTTATGATGAAAAGTTGTGTTTTACCAGATCCTTTTTTTTTTTTTGCATGTATTAGGATGATCGTGTAACTTTTATCTTTTATTCTATTAATGTGGTATTTCACATTCATTGATTCGCATGTTGAACCATATTTACAAACCCACTTTCTTGATCATGGTGTGCAATACTTCTGATGTGTTTTTGAAATCTGTTTGCTAATATTTTGTTGTATATTTTTGCATCTGTATTCATCAGGAATATTGGTCTATAATTTTCTTTCACTGTAGAGTCCTTATCTAGCTTGAATACCAGGGTAATTTTGCTCTCATAAAATGAGTTGGGGAATGTTCTCTTCTCTTAAACTTTTTTGAAAAAAAGATTGAAAAAGATTGGCATTAATTCTTTAAATATTTGGTAGAATTTGTCAGTGAAACCATCTGATCCTAGGCTTTTCTGTGTTGGGCGATTTTTTATAATGATTCAAAATTAGTACTTGTTATTTGTCTGTTCAGATGTACTGTCTCTTATAATTCAGTCATGATAGGTATAGGATTATAGAATATCCATTTCTTCTAGGTTTATTTCTTGTTGATGCATAATTATTTAGAGTAGTCTTTTATGATCCTTTGTATTGCTAAAATATCAGTTGTAGTGTCTCCCCTTTGGATTTGGATTTTGGATTTTATTTTACTTGAGTCTTCTTTTTTTTTTTAGTCTAGGTAAAGATTTGTCAATTTTATTTATCCTTTCAAAAATCAGCTGATTTTTTTTCTATTGTTTTCCTGTTCTTTCTGTATTTCCATTCTGAACTTTGTTATTTTCCTCCTTCTGGCAACTTTGAACTTAGGTTGTTCTTCCTTTTCTAGTTCCTTGAGACAAACTTAGGTTGTTTGAGATCATCTTATTTACTTAATAAATAAGGAACTTATTTCCTTTATTAACATTATTAACATTATTTTGCTTGCTTAATGATTTTGCACTTAAGCTTAATGCTTTGTGATAAATCAATTAAAATTCCTTTCAGTGTTCTCAAAAAAGGGGGGGGGGGCGGGCACCTGGGTGGCTCAGTGAGTTAAAGCCTCTGCCTTCCGCTCAGGTCATGATTTCAGGGTCCTGGGATCGAGGAACTGCTTTTGCACTTTCTCCTAGGTTTTGGTGTTTTAAGATTTTTTAAATTTCTCATTTGTTTTTATCTTTGATCTATTGGTTGCTTAGGTGTATGCAGTTTAGTTTCCATATGCTAGTAAATTCTCCAGCTTTCTTCTTGGTGACTTCTAGTTCCATAATGTATTCAGAAAAGATTCTTAGTATGACTTGTCTTCTTGAATTTGTTAAGAATTGCTCTGTGGCCTGACATGTGATCTAGGGAATGTTGACTTTTTCTCTAATAAGTGTTTATGAGGGTTTAAATGTATCTTTCTAATCATGGCTTTATTTGTGCCCTGCATGTTTTGATACATTGCATTTTTATTATCATTTAGTGCAAAATATTAAGTTTCCTTGTTATTTTTATGTTCTTAAGCTATTTAAAAACATGCTTCATTTTCAAGTATTTGACTGTGATCTAGGTATTTGTTAATGTCTTCAAGCTTATTTCTCTTCCCCATTTTATGTATTTTAAGTCCTTTGAAATATAAGACATTTTTGTTTAATATTTGAAATGTTTCCCACCTCTCCTAATCCTTTCTGAATTCCTATATTTAAATCTTAACTTAAATTTATATTTAAGTTTATTAAAAATTAATTAAGTTAATAAAGAATGAAGTAAGTTAATAAAAATTAAATCATATTTAAATTTATATTTAAAAACTTAAACATTTCTGAATTCCTATATTTAAAATATTTCTAATGTATAGCATATAATTTATTTTAATCCAATGCAGTATTTGCATATAATTGTAATATTTAATCTGTTCACATATAATTTCTGCTATTTTTCTGCTGAAATCTGCCATTTCCCTATTTTTCTATAGTCTTTTAGTTTTCTGACTTTAGAATTAAATTAAATATATTTAATTACACTATTGCCTATTAACTTGTTACTCATTTTTTGTTTATTGTCACAATAGAGATCACAAAATAAATGCTAATTTCTTAGTGTTTAATATACCACTTCCATACCAAAGCAACTACCTTAGAGCACTTAATTCCAATAACTTCCCTTCCAACTTTTGGGTTATTATAACACATTGTTATCTTACTTGTTTTTATCAGCAATATTTATTCAAATTTACCCACATATATTTTCTTTCTGTTACCTCTTTCGTTGTGTACCTAAATGGTACATGTGTTGTGGGGGGGGTGTGTGTGTGTGTCCTATATCTATTCTTGGCTCTTTTCCTCTTTCCCTCTGTTCCTTTTTCTTTTATTCCTTTTTTTTTAAAATTAGAACCCCTTTTAGTATATTTTTGTGTGTCCATCTTTTGTTAAATTCTCATTTTTCAAAACATATCACTTTGATATGATATTTTACTGCATATAGAATTCTAAGTTGCCAATTATTTTTTTTTTCCAGCAATTTATTTATTTATTTTTTTATTTTATTTTTTTTTTAAAGATTTTATTTATTTATTTGACAGAGAGAGATCACAAGCAGGCAGAGAGGCAGGCAGAGAGAGAGGAGGAAGCAGGCTCCCTGCTGAGCAGAGAGCCCGATGCGGGGCTCGATCCTAGGACTCTGAGATCATGACCTGAGCCGAAGGCAGCGGCTTAACCCACTGAGCCACCCAGGTGCCCCTTTTTCCAGCAATTTAAAATACTGTTCTATTCTCAACTAGTTTTCTTTGTATTTTGGTTTTGTTTTTTTGTTTTTAATCTCCCAGAATTCAGCCATAATTGCCTCTGGCTACCCTTAAGATTTTCTCTTTGATGTTAGTTTCCAATAACTTGATGATGATGTGGGTATATGTGGTTTGTTTGCTTGCTTTTGTATTGGATTTCATGGTCCAATGTTGAATCTGTGGTTGGATATATTAGAAGTTTTTCTGGTTGGGCATATTCGAAATGTATTACCTTCTCAACTATTACTTCTTTGCTTTCTGTTACCTCCTTCCAGGACTGCAATTAAATCTTATATGTGTATTCCCAGTCTTGACCTTCTGTCTCATGATCTTTGCTGATGCTTTTGTTTCTTTATGCTACTTTATAGTTTGTTCTGACCTAACTTCCATGTCACCAGCTTTTTCTTTAGCTTCTATTAAACTCTTATACTGATTTATTAATTTTAGTGATTATTTTTTGGTTAGGAAATAGAAAATTTGATTTCTTTTGTAGGTTCAAGTTTTCTATTGAAATACTCCATCTAATCTCTAAATATTTATTGCTATTAAATTAAAAATCTTCATCTGATATCTTTAATAACCCAAATCTCCTATGAGTCTTCCTCTTGTCTTTTTTTTTTTTCTTGCTACTTGGCCCCTTCTCATCTTTTTATATTTCTGACTTTAAGAAGGCCAGACATTTTATTTAAAAACATTGTAGAGGGGCGCCTGGGTGGCTCAGTGGGTTAAGCCCCTGCTTTCGGCTCAGGTCATGATCTCAGGGTCCTGGGATCGAGTCCCACATCGGGCTCTCTGCTCAGCAAGAAGCCTGCTTCCCTCTTTCTCTCTCTCTGCCTGCCTCTCCGTCTACTTGTGATCTCTCTCTGTCAAATAAATAAAATCTTTGGGGCGCCTGGGTGGCTCAGTGGGTTAAGCCGCTGCCTTCGGCTCAGGTCATGATCTCAGGGTCCTGGGATCGAGTCCCACATCGGGCTCTCTGCTCAGCAAGAAGCCTGCTTCCCTCTCTCTCTCTCTCTCTACCTTCCTCTCCATCTACTTGTGATCTCTCTCTGTCAAATAAATAAATAAAATCTTTAAAAAATAAATAAATAAAATCTTTAAAAAAAATTGTAGAAAATTTGAGGCTTTTGATAATGTTATATTTCCCCAAGAGCATTTATATTTTTTGTATGAGAGTATTTAGGGAAGGAGAAAATCACTTTAATCCAAGTATTCAAATCCAGATTTAATTTTTATGTGAGCTAATATATATCAATATGCTTTTGTTGCTACTACACAGCCCTTTGGAAATCCCATCTGAAAGATTGCTGTTTAGAAAGCTTTTCTTTCTTGTTACATCCAGATATCCAATTTTTGTTTGCACAGTCCTATGTGATTATTAAATGTTCTGTTGAATTGCTAAACATCTCAGGAGCCATTTTAGAATCAGTCTTCTGTTAAAATTGAATGCTAACTCCAACTGTTTGCATTTCCCTTCTGTCCAGCTTTCTAATTCCTTCAAAGGTTGTTTTTTATCTTTCATTTATCTTTTCTAGCTATTTTTGGTAGAAGTGTTGTTCTGATAAAAGCTAATTTATTATAGACAGGAATTGCATCTCATGCTCAGTTTCAATTGGATAAAATCAGATTCCAACTTAGCTCACATGTTTTTGTCAGCATAATACTACATAACACTTTTGTTTTCCATGCACAAAGTTCCAATATTCTATCATTGTTAGAAATTATTTTTGTATTGGTACTCTTTCTTTTTAACCACTAACAAGTCTTTTAATGGATAACAATTTCAGGTTCCCAGTGACTTTTAAGATTGAGCTAAGGTATGAGTATGTGTAATATATCCTAAATAGACTGCATGAGATACTTACTTTTTCTTAGTATAAAACAAGTTCATGAGAATATTTTTAACACAGATATGGTGAATTTTTTTGATTGTATGAATGCTTTGTGTTTCAACAATTTTATTTTTGCCTCTGAAAAGATCTAAATAGCTTTCAAAACTGGAAAGACCTATCACATATCAGATTCCTCCTTCTGGCCCTAGCCCACATTTCTTTTCTTACTGTTTTTCTACAGAAGCTACTTAATCCCAACAAAGTGATGAAGGTATTTCCCATTGTTGAAATGTACTTTTATTTCCTATGCCCATGCTTTGGCTTATGCCGTTAATTCTTCTTGGAGTATATTCTATTTCCAACATCACTTGAAATCTTATACATTGAATAAGAATCCACTCAAATGGCATAACTCCCATGATGGGTGTTAAAGTCATTTAAGCCAGCTTTGAAAGAAAGTATGGAAATTATCTATAATTCTGTGACATGTGCATATGTTTTTGCCTAGCATGCCTATGTAATATGCATACATTTTATAACATAATGTTTTGCCCCATAGTTACTGTGTATCTTTGTTACTTCACACATTACTGTAATCATCTTGATACCAGAGCCTGATGCTAAATACTGTGCAATCCCCAAACTTGAGGGTTTTCATATAGCAGCTATTCATTTAAAGTCATGAGAGTTAGTTAAAATCAGATGGAGCAAATAGTGGGATTACATTATTTCCATTTTTTATATCTAATAGAATTTTGCAGGTTTTTAAAAAATTCTTTGTAAAGATGAAAGAAATAATTGTACAGCATAAAATACCTAAAACTACTTTAGGCACAGAAATACAAATAGCAGGAATCTTGTACATATTATGAACTCTTGGATTCACAGCATTTTAATGGGAATACTATGATACTAACTCACTAGAATTTTGTTCATAATCAATTTTAAAAGCCATATTCCTTTTTGGGGATTGTTTTTCTTACTATTTTTCTATTATCCCCACTCAGATCAATTGGTTGAAAAGTTGGAAAGTAAATTCCTCATTAGAGATGCCTAAGCTTTAATAGTATTCCACTGGAAGAACTTGTCTGAAGCTGTAAAATCTGCTTGACATTTTATAAGAATAATCATTTAAAACCTCAAACTGTTATCTCTGAAAATTTACAGTGTGCCTCAGAGGGTAGAAATAAACAAATCTCTACAACATTTGGGCTTGACAATTGTTTATTTTTTAATGACAACCCATTTCTATTTTTAATAGTACTTATTTTTGTAAACAGAAGGATCAAGCCTATCAGGACATGCTCCAAATGCAAAGGATGGGTTCCCAGAATATTGGAAAACAGCATTCATGTTGTGCCCATCATTTATTATTGATATAATGGGTGGCAGAGTCTTGCTAAATGTCACAGATCCCATTTTCTTTTCTTTTCTTTTCTTTTTTTTCCATGTTTCCCCACCTGTCAATACTCATGCAGTCAGCATGGTATTTGTTTAAACATTCTGTGTTCCTTCTACAACTTGTAGTGGAACCAGTTACAGAAATTCATCAGTCAGATTTTAGCTGGCAGTTTTCACACTGAAACATGGTGCAGAAGGGAACCCAGCTTGCTCTTCCCCAGGTGCATTTTCTCTGTCATGCCAAAAGGAGCATAAAATAATATATGATTGTCAGTTAGGGAAGCAAATAGAATTCAGAGATACCCAAGGGGAGGAAAATGTTGACTGTGCAAGTAAGACTATTTTTATACTTACATTTTTAACTATCCACATTCATTAATGAAGAGAAGGAGAGCAGTTTGGGGAGTCATTGGAATAACAAAATGCAGATTTACCCACTGCATAAATAGAGTGGTTTATTAAAAACTGAGACCCTATACTATAAGTAGCTTTAGGTAGGCTAGCAAAGAAATCTTTTCAAGGTGATATGAAAAATCACGAGAAAATTATTCTTTAAGATAATTAAGCCCTTCATGTTGAAAATAATGGCCAATATGTTTGATGTCGTCTATACATACATAGTTGAGAATGACGTTGTCTTTCTCTCTTTGTTTTTTTTTCATATAAAATCCATAATTTCATTTTCAAATACAAATCCATGAATAATAGCATTGAAATAAAATGTCACTTATTTCCTCTTCTTTCCTAGAATTAAGTTCACAGTAATAACTTGTCATTTCAATTAATACAAGGCATCTATTTAAAGTATATGATTTAATGAGTTTTGAGAATTGGGGAAGAGCTGAAGCCACAGTCACAATGAGGACAAAAAACATTTTTCAGCCCAAATAGTGTCTCTTTGTCCCTTAGCAGCCCATTCTCTATTTTGCTCCAGGCAACCGGTCATCTGCTTTATGTCTGTAGATTAACTTGTATATTCTAGAATTTTGTAGAAAAGGGATAATACAGTATGTGGTTTTTTTTTCCACCTGGCTTCTTTTAAGTTAATAAACATAACTAGAGATTCATCCATTTGCTTATGCACATCAGTCATTCCTTGCTTTTGTTTGCTGATTATCATTCCATCATATTTTTGTTTTCTTCATCCAACTGCCTGCTAATAGATGCTTGAATGAGTTCTAATTTTTAATACTGTAATTATTATTGATACTAAGATCTGTGCATGAGTTTCTGTGTGTACACACACACACACACACATATATATGCTTTTATATCCTTTGAATAATATAATATACAGGTGTAGAAGGTCTGAGTTACATACTATGTGTATATTTTTTATCAAATTGCCAAAGAGTTTTCCAAAGGGTTGCACCATTTTATATTTCTCCCAGGAATGTATAAGAATTCCATTTTCTTGGGGCACCTGGGTGGCTCAGTGGGTTAAGCCTCTGCCTCCAGCTCAGGTCATGATCTCAGAGTCCTGGGATCAAGCCCTGCATCTGGCTCTCTGCTCAGCAGGGAGCCTGCTTTGTCCCCTCTCTCTCTGTCTGCCTCTCTGCCTACTTGTGATGTCTGTGTGTCAAATAAATAAATAAAATCTTTAAAAAAAAAAGAATTCCATTTTCTTTACATCTTGGCCAGATTTAATAGTATGAATGCTTTTTTAAATTTAGCTACTCCAGGGAATAGTGTTCTTGTATGCTTAATATGCATTTCCCTAATAACTAATGATGGTGGGCATCTTGTTCAGTACTTACTTGCCATCTTCAGATTTCCTTTTCTGAATTGCTGTTGAAATATTTTCCCCATTTTTATTGGGTTATTTGTCTTCTTATTAAATGCTGAAAGTTCTTGATATATTCTGGAGGCAAGCTCATTTTCAAACATATGCATTGGGCTTTCCTTCTCGTCTGGTTATAAAATAATTTTTTTAAACTTTCACTTAATTGACGTTACCTTGCTTGAGAGAATGGGGTTTAAAGATGTCTGGAAGTCTCTGAAAATCATAGGATTACGTGGAAAGTGCCACATAACAGAGGCACAGATTTGGACTTAATTTAGTAAAGCCTTTCCTTTTCTTGTTGCCTAAGTTATTTCCTGATAGTATATGATTTCTGAAGAGAGCTTATTATTTACCTCCAGTCCCAATACTGGTATAAAACTCTCTCTATAGATTGGGCTACTTTGGGGGCGCCTGGGTGGCTCAGTGGGTTAAGCCGCTGCCTTCGGCTCAGGTCATGATCCCAGGTCCTGGGTTCAAGCCCCACATGGGGCTTTCTGCTCAGCAGGGAGCCTGCTTCCTCCTCTCTCTCTGCCTGCCTCTCTGCCTACTTGTGATTTCTCTCTGTCAAGTAAATAAATAAAATCTTTAAAAAAAAAAAAAAGATTGGGCTACTTTGCTTGTCCTATTTCTTAAAGTATTCTTTCTGTTGTATTGTCTACCCAAGCTGAAACCATAACCTCTAACACCAAATGCTCAGAGATTTTGGGGGAAACAAGTGGATAATGCATCTCTCATTTTTAAAAATTCTTCAAATTAGTTTCAGTGGTAGAATTTAGTGATTCACAAGCTGCATATAATACCCAGTATTCGTTACATCACAAGCCCTCCTTAATGCCTGTCGCCGTTACTCCAGCACCTCAGCCCTCCAGCAACCTTCAGTTTGTTTCCTAGAGTTCAGTGTCTCTTGTGGGTTGCTTCTCTCCATGTTTTTATCTTATTTTATTTTTCCTTCCCTTCCCCCATGTGTATTTTTTTGTTTCTTAAATTCCACATATGAGTGAAATCCTATGGTACTTGTCTTTCTCTGACGGACCTAATTCACTTTGCATAATACACTCTAGTTCCATCCACATTGTTGGAAATGACAAGATTTCATTCTTTTTGATGACTGAGTAATAAAAAAACAATGCTTCTTCCATGTAGACTAGTACGTCAGCACCAGAGATTGCCACATGATCTGAACTTATGTGTTAAGGAAGGCACGGCCAGGGCTTCCCCCTTGCGAGGGGACTTTGTGTCATTTGGGTTGAAACTCAGGATCTCCTTAAGAATCTTAGTCCAGGATTCTTAAGACTGTATTTGTTCTTCTAAGAGAGGAGGGTTTTGTACGGGTGAATAGGTCTTTTACAGGGTTGATTGCATGTGTGACAGCATCCGTCTGTAGAGGATGGGTCTCTTAATCATCATTTTTTTTATGTAAGAGGTATGGATTTCCTAAGAATGTGTTTCTAAGAATACACAATTTGGAGTCTTAATCAATATTAACTGTGTCTGTGTGTGACTACTGTGGCACACAGTGGAAGGATAATAACAATGCCAGCCTGGTCAGTTTTTTTAGTACATCACTCTGCCTACTACACAAAATGTTCACATGTTTCTGGACAGCTAATTGTCAGTCTCAGCCTAAGCTAGTTTTCATTGAAAGGGAATAGGGGCCAAGTGTATTAAATCCTTCCAAATATGTTTCAAATGTTAAAACAGAAAACCACTACTTAAAATTTTATTGTCGCTGAGTGTAAAGAAACACACCACAAATACTATGTTGATTTCACATAATTTTTAAAAAAGATTTTATTTATTTATTTATTTGACAGAATGAGAGAGATCACAAGTAGGCAGAGAGACAGGCAGACAGAGGGGGAAGCAGGCTCCCTGCTGAGCAGAGAGCCCCATGTGATGTAGGGCGGGGCTCGATCCCAGGACCCTGAGATCATTACCTGAGCTGAAGGCACAGGCTTCTCTGAGATCATGATGTGAGCCACCCAGGTGCCTGATTTCACATCATTTTTAAGCTAATGGAAATTCTATATGTGATTAATAACATAATTTCCAAATTATGACATTTGATTAAATTCCTAATGAAGGGTTTAGGGGCTGAGAAAACAAATAAAAATACAGATCTTATAATATTTTCCTTGGTCACAAAAAAATGATGAGACCCTCCTCTCTTGGTTATGCTTCTCATGAGTAATAAGTCTTTTCTTCCTTGATAAAGATCAGTGTAATAATCCAGACTTGCAGTCATGTGCTGCACCATCTCTGTTTTCGATTTTTATCTTTAAAAGTGAAAAAAGACAAGTTGTTTTTCAGATGGCAGTGCTCTACAAATGCCACAGTGTAGCTGAGTTTAAATAGAAATACATAACAGATTCTTTTTTAGGTATTATTCTAACTAAGCCAGCTATTTCATACACCCATAGTTGCAATATATTCTAAAGCAGTAATATTTAAAGTGATTCAAAGCCATGTAAATGCTTCACTGCTAACTTGTCTCTTTAAAGTGTCCAATTTTCTGAATGTCTCATATTATCTGTTCTGCAGTGCTGTAGAGAAAACATCTTGCAAAACACTTATTTCCTACATATTCCATCTTTGTCTTGAATACTAAGCTTAGAGGGAAACAAGGCTCCTGGAATGATCTGTTCCTTGCCCTTTCCCTTCTAAAGCCCCACAGAACCAACTGTAGACCCAGGGAGCTTCACTGGTAGTCACAGCAACATCAAATGAAGAAATAATGCCAATACACAAAACTTGTCTAAGCAATTGGAAGAGAAAGGAGCCTAATAACAAAGGATAAACAAGAACATTATGAGAAAGAAATATTGCCAGTTAGCCATGAGTGTGAATATAGAGGCAAATTCCTCAACAGAATAACAAACATAATCTAACTATATTAATTATATCACAACCAACTTGGTTTTATTCCAGAAAGCAAAATTTGTATGTTTGCTTCATATTAGAAAATCAATTACTGTGATTCACTACACTCATAAATTAAAGAACCCATAAAATAAAGAATGGTAATAGACTAGGAAAAGCATTTCACTAAATTCAACATCATTCCTTTTAAAAAAAAAAAAAAGACCTCTCAGAAACCAGTATTAAATAGTAACTGTAATCATGATAATGAAATCCTCCCTCTTTGTGTTTTGAAAACTTGAGTTTGCTTCTAGGAGGATTCAGTTCCTTCTTATAGAAGCTGGATTTTCATAACTAATCAGGGTGGGAAACAGATTGTAAATGCATGACATTAAAACATCTGAATTTTGGACTACTCCCACCACTCCCTCCGGCACTGAGGAGCAGGAGCAGTGGAACCAAAGCTTATGGCGTTGTTTGTCCTATTTTAGCATGCTTTGGAATGACTGGAAGATCTGTCAAAAAGATAGCTGTGTCCCACTCCCTGAATATCTGACCTAGTGCATCTAGATGGAGACCTGATAATTTTCATTTCTAGTAAGTTCCCAGGTGATATTGGTGCTGTTTGTTGGGGTACCCAACTTTGAGAACCATTGGCCCAGAACAGTGAGTGTGATGTTTTGGTGGGGGGGGGGGGGCAAGGCAATGACTGTGGTTATTACTTTTATTTGCCACTGCACAGAAGCTACATAGAGCTTTAAAATTCTAGTCTTTATGACACTTTTTGGTTTACCCATGTTTTTTTTTTTGTTTGTTTTTGTTTTTGTTTTTTTTTACTCTCACCTTTCTAGAAAGCAGAGCTTGAGGTAAAGGCTTATTTGCTGAGATTTTACTGAGGAACATTATCCCAGGGAGGGATAGAGAATGATACAGCACAAGAAGAAGAGGAAACACATGTAGTGTATTATTAAGATTGATATAGAGGGCAACTGGCTGCTTAATCCTATGGGGATGTTTCTAGTCTACTTCAGGGCTCTCTTTGAAAGGGGAAAAGGTAGAGAAAATGGACCTACCAGTGCCTATATCCCACTGCGAGTGAATGTATTTAAATGCATTGATTTCACAAGTATGCCCTGTAATTTCTCAGTAAATTGTGTCCTCACTGAAGCCCTGGGATGATAGGTGAGAAGTGCATGGTAGACATTCAAGGAGAGACCACAGGCTTATGTATCCCTGATGACCGATGGAATCACACAACAGTGAGACCAAGATAATTCAAAATGAGCAGAAGAAATAGGCATCTTGTATATATCACTTAGATTTGTATTATTCCTGTTTTCCCATTGTAGGTTACAACCACTGTATGATATGATACATGGCTTCCATTTTGACCAAACAAGATGCCTTCATTTTTCATATAAGGAGGGAGGTGAATGTTATCTTTAAGATGATGGCCAAGTTCAATCTTTGAAAAAAAATGTTTAATTAAAACACCTGTATACAATCTCAAATTTGCTAGTTTCTCTTTTAGTACATATCTTTTTGGTTTAAGGTAAAGTAAGCATTGGGAGTTCTTGGGGACCACAATCAGGTTGGTGTGTTCCTAGTCAGTTTCTTCTAAAATTTCCTTCTACCTGTGCCTTCTGACATTTCTTTTTCTTTTTTTTTTTTAATTTTTATTTATGTATTTAGGAGAGAGAGAAAAAGAGAACATGAACAGGGAGGAGAGGCAGAGGGAGAAGCAGGCTCCCTGTCAATCAAGGAGCCCAATGTGAGTTTTGATCCCAGGACCCTGAAATCATGACCTGAGCCGAAGGTAGATGACTAACCAACTGAGCCACCCGGGTGCCCTCTGACATTTCCTAATAGCATTCCTCACTAATTATAATATTTCTATTTCATTTACTGAAAATCATTATCATATACAAAACTCAAGAAATGATTTTAGGAAACTATTGAAACTGGTCTCTTGTGTGCCCACCAGGACATTAAATCTAATATCATTGGTAATTAACCCGTATCAATAATTATCATCAACCCTGCATTGTATTTTACTACTCAGTACCACACCATCACAATCAATTTCTATACATGTTCTCCTAGGCCCTCATGACATATTAGCTAAGTCTTCATTGCTATACCTGTAACAGTTCTACCTCCCAGTAATTCTTCTTTAAAACTTACCTATGTGCAGGGTCAGTGTGAGTGGCTCCTGGCACAGCAAATGTACCCCTCCAGTTCCCAGTAGGTCATCTGCATGTATCATTAGACCACATCAGACCAGAGTTTTTCCAAATCCTGGGTTACCGTGTGCACTTTTTGGAGTAGCAGCTCTTTTAGTGCCTACTGAATATCTTCCATTAGCTTCTACAAGTTGTAGGTCAGCCTGGTATCAATTACAGAAGCAACAACCATACGGGAAGCGTTTAACCAACTCCACAAATTACATAAAGTCAAACCTCTATTTTAAATCCATATTCTTTATCATTCCTACTAATTCTGTTTCTCTGATCAACCACCAAGTGATAAAAAATTTAGTGCTGGAGATGGTTCCTGAGGTAAAAACTTGTTTCTTTTTTTTTTTTTTTAATATTTTATTTATTTATTTGACAGAGATCACAAGTAGGCAGAGAGGCAGGCAGAGAGAGAGAAAGGGGAAGCAGGCTCCCTGCTGAGCAGAGAGCTCGATGTGGGGCTCGATCCCAGGACCCTGAGATCATGACCCAAGCCGAAGGCAGAATCATAACCCACTGAGTTACCCAGGTCCCCCTGAGGTGGAAATTTCTTAAAGATGAACCTCTGAATTGATGATAGCTTCTTTGGGGTTGATTTTCTACTCTCATTAGACTTGCAGGCATTAATGAACCCATTTCCAGTGTAAAGGGAGCATTGATAATCTATGACATATAATGGCAGACAGCTGCTTTAATTATCATCAGTAGAAACCTGTACAGTGTAGGAGGAAGGCTTTGGGTGGCCAAATACTTACTAACATAGAATACTTCAATGAAAAGAAGCAGTATGATGGAATTGATCATTGTTTTTGAAGTATGCTGCAGAATTGGCAGATGAGCTCAGGGCTTTAAATTTCCAGCTCAAGTCCCATACAAGGGAATTTGTATAATTTAACCTATTTTTCCTTTTTTCTCCTGTTCCCTTATCATTTAATATAAGATGTATTTAGAGTATGTAAGTTACATCTCAATGTTAACATTATAGGCAATCAAAAGGAGAACATGGCTCCATTAGGAAAGCAATAAATCTCACTCAAAGATAGAAAAAGGGAGTTTGTTTCATTTTTTTGAGGAAGTTAACTTATTTGTGGTTAGATAAGGATAGCGGTGTTTGGTAAAAACATGGTTTTGCTTTTTCCTTTCTTTGAAAACTGCAGTAAAAAAAAAAGGTGTATTTTCCCTGTCACCTATCAATTGCTTATTTTTTTCAGACTTTGTTCTTGTTTTGATGATTTTTTTTTTAAAGATTTTATTTATTTATTTGACAGAGAGAAATCACAAGTAAGCAGAGAGGCAGGCAGAGAGAGAGGAGGAAGCAGGCTCCCTGCTGAGCAGAAAGCCCGATGCGGGGCTCGAACACAGGACCTGGGATCATGACCTGAGCCGAAGGCAGCGGCTTAACCCACTGAGCCACCCAGGCGCCCCTGTTTTGATGATTTTTTTAAATGATTTTGTTATTTTTTGTTTTACTGGATTGTTGGGAGAATGTTTTCATATCTGTTTTAGGGATTTACTGATACTTTTTTTGTGACCTAATATATGATCCTTTTTTATTCCCTTTCCATGTTTACTTGGGAAGGTTACTCTCTGTCATGAAAGTATAGAGTTCAATATATATCAATAAAATCAACTTTACTATGTAATTTAGGTGATATAAATCCTTAACTTGGTTTTTGTCCACTTGATTATTGTGGTAAATAGAAAAAGAAGGGTCATAGTATTTTTCAGATTTTGCCATTAGTGAGTTCTCTTACTCTGCTCCTTTAATTTCCACTCATCTTCTGACTCGCTTTGACTGATAGAATGTGGCAGAAATGATGTTATGAGACTTCCAACCTGAGACTATCTTAAAACCTCCAGTCCCAGCCAAGGTGCCATCTGGGTAGTGCCAAGTAGAATAATCATCTAATTAATGTACACAACCTGAAAAATAACAAATTCTTGTTATGGAGTTACTAAGCTTTGAGGTATTCTGTTATGAAATAATCTGCAACAGATGTATTCTATTTGTTTTGATAATGATGTATTAATATCTCCTTTTAGTATATTCTTCTATACTCTGTTGTAATTTCTCATTTATAAGGTTGGCTGCTATGTTGATAATTGCATAGATATTGGTAACTATTATATCTTCGTTGTAAATTATTGCTTTAGCAACATAAATTGTCCTTTTTGTAAGAATTAATGCTTTTTGGAATGTTTGGCATCTTATATATAACATCGAGCTAATTTTGTAAAGTAAAATGAAAATATTTTTAATATATAATTTATCCTATTTGTAATTTTTGAAATGTCTAGCACAATTTTATTATATTCTATCAAATAATGTATAGTGTTTGAATTCCTGTGTCTTTATGTGGGATTTTTTTCTTTGCTCTCTTCTATATAAATCCTTTCTGTATTTAAGAGGTTTGCATTTTCCTTAGTCCACTCTTTCCTTATTTAGCCTTTAGTTCTCTTGTTGGTGAATTGTCATAAAGGATGAGCTGTTTCCTACTTTCCTTTCTTTTTCTCTTCTCACATTTTAAAAATTGTGTCAGTTTTACTTGACCAGAATGCAGTTGGGCACATTTTTTTAAAAGTTACTCTTCTACTCTTTTATTCCCTTTATTTTAATCTTAGATCCATGATTAAACACAGACAATGCTTTCTATAAGTCTTGTTGCCCGAGTGACTGTGTCATCTTTTGGTTAAATCAAACTTATTCTTTTTTTTTTTTTTAAAGATTTTATTTATTTATTTATTTGACAGACAGAGATCACAAGTAGGCAGAGAGTCAGGAAGAGAGAGAGAGAGGGGAAAGCAGACTCCCTGCTGAGCAGAGAGCCCCATGCGGGCTTGATCCCAGCACCATGAGCCAAAGGCAGAGGCTTTAACCCATGAGCCACCCAGGTGCCCCAAATCAAACTTATCATACAGATACTTCAAGAAGGACTTGTGAGAATAGCATTTCTTGAATTCTTCTTAAAAAAAAAACAGTTTTATAGACTTCATTTTTAAGGACAGTTGAGATGGATATAAAATCATTGGTTCACAATTTATATCTTGGAATATTTAGGTAATGTTCCATTGTTGACTTGCTGTATAAACTGCTTTCAGAAACACGATGTCAACTTAATTCTCCTACCCTTCTAAGACATTTTGCAGACCTGCTGGAAGCTCTCAGGTTTTTTTCCCTTTGTCTTTAAAAAATGTGCATAGAGCACAAATCTGTCTAGGATATATCTTGAAGTTGAGAATTCCTGTTCAAGTTTTCTAGGCATTTGATGGACACTCGAAATTTGCAGAGAAATAGTATTTTATTTAAACAAGGTTTCACTAAACTGTAGTTTTAAATATTTCTTGTTTTAGTTTTCTTCTTCAGAGACTCCGGTATGTATATGTTGGATTTTGGAGGGCCCTGTGCTTCATTTGGATCACTTTGTCTATGATTGCTTTCATTACTGTCTTTATCTCATTTTCATCAAAACACATTGTAAAATTTTTAATTATTGGATACTCTAGAAATTTATTTCTGCTTTTGGAGTGATTTTTTTCTTCTTAAATATTTTTCTGAGCTTAATTAACATTCATTTCATTTCTTCCAAATTTTTTGGTCCATTTTGGTTGTAGTTTTTGAGTTTCAAATCCAAGTCTTTTCCTAATTATATTCCTAAATGCTCTTTGTGTGTGTGTATGTGTATATACACATACACACACACATAAATATGTAAGGTGAAAGAGACTTTCTACTGTGTACAGATTTTTGTCCTCTATTTAAATTTCGTTTTTGCATTATCCAAATACATCATTTTAAAATATAATATGGAATTGCTTTCACACATCTCTATATTTGATATGTACTAACATCAAGGGGAAATATTTTTGTTGTAATCAACAAAATAAAAATAGCTAAATTATCCAAATGCTTTTTTGATCTTTTGCATTATGTTCATTATAGTATCAGTGGCTCTGGATGTCACTTATATTAAAAAAAAAATCTTTCCCTAAAATTTTATTATGAAAATTTTCAGTTACTCAGAAGAGATGGAAGGATTTTATGGTGAATGTCCAAACAAATACCACCTCATTCTGAAAAAAAAAAACAAAAAAAAACCAAAAACTAGTAGACTTTATTTATCACATATTTATCAAGCTATCAATTTTACTCATATAGCAATGTATCTTATTGAAAACATGAAATGTCATTTAATTTCCATTTATTTGTTGATACTTGTTTTTTGTTTTTGTTTTTGAGCCACAAGTTCTTTGAGAGCAGTAACTGGTAACCAAAATATACAAATAACTAATAAACCCTAGTGATTAAAAAAACAATTCAATTTAAAAATGGACCAAAGATCTTTAAAGACACCTTATCAAAGAAGATCTACAGATGGCAAATAAGCACATACAAAGATTCTCCACACACGTTATCCGAGAAGTATAAACAAAAACAGGAGGTACCATCACATACCTGTTAGAATGGCCAAAATCTAAAACACTGACACCAAATTGTTGTCGGCACCAGTTAGGAGGATATGGAGCAACAATAACTTCGATTAATTGCTGGTGAAAATACTTTGGGAAGACAGTGTGATCTACAAAACCAAACATACCATATATCCAGCAAGTGTGCTTCTTGGTATTTACCCTAAGGAGTTGAAAGTGTATGTTTACACAAAAACCAACACATGGATGTTCTTACAGTTTTACTTAGAATTGCTAAAACTTCAGAAACCAAGTTGTCCTTTGGTAGGTGAATAGTTAAATAACCTGTGATAGAGACAGTCCCTGGCGAGACAAGGGAATTACTGTTCAGCACTAAAAAGAATGAGCTACTAGGCCATGAAGAGAGACAGGGGAACCTTTAGTGCATGTTACGAAGTGGAAGACACCAAGCTGAGAAGGTTGCATACAGTATGCTTTAAACTATAAGACATCCTGAGAAAGCAAAACCATGGAGACTGTAAAAAGATCCACAGTTTCCCCAGTAAGAGGGGAGGGAGGGATGAATAGGCAGAGCACAGAGGGTATTTAGAAAATTGAAACTAATCTGTATGATACATGTCATTAATACATTTGTTGAAACTCAAGGCAAATATGTCACCAAGGCTAAACCCTTAGGTAAGCTGTGAACTTAGGGTGACTGTGATGTGTCAGCATAGATTCATTGATAAAAAAATGTACTAGACTGATATTGGGGTTGAGATTAGGAGAGCATAGGCATGCTGGGAGGGGGCAGAATATACGTGGGAATTCTTTGTACCTTGTGCTCAATTTGGCTGTGAAACTAAAACTGCTCTGAAACAGAAAGTCTTGGGTGCCGGGGTGGCTTAATCAGTTGGGTGTCTGCCTTCAGTTCAAGTCATAATCCTGGGGTCCAGGGATTGAACCCCACATTAGACTCTCCATTCAGCCAGGAGTCCACTTCTCCAACTGTCCTTCCCCACTCCTTGTGCTCTCTCTCTCTCAAATAAACAAACAAAATCTTAAAAAAAAACTTTGCTGTTGCATTTAGGCTTTCCTTGCTTTCCTTTGTCCAACTCCTTTAGGTGTATTTGAAACTTAATTATTGTTTCTTGAAGAAGGCTTGTATTGCTGTATCCTTCCCTCTTAGTATTCCCCGTGCTGCATCCCAGCGATTTTAAAGTGTGTTTTTGTTTTCATTTGCTTTCATGTATTTATAAAAATTTTTGTTGAATTTCCTTGCTGACCCATTTATCCTTAGTAGGATGTTCTTTAACCTCCATATATAATGGAATATTACTCAGCCATCAAAAAGAAGGAAACTCATGCCATTTGCAAAGACTTGGATAGAACTAGAGGGTATTATACTAAGCAAAATAAGTCAGTCAGAGAAAGTCAAATATCATATGATTTCACTCTCATGTGGAATTTAAGGAAAAAAATGAACATAGGGGAAGGGAAGGAAGAATAAAATTAGATGAAAACAGAGGGAGGCAAACCATAAAAGACCTTTAACTCTAGGGAACAAACTGAGGATTGCTAGAAGGGAGGTGGATGGGGGTTTGGGGTAACTGGGTGATGGACATTAAGGAGGGCACTTGATGTAAAGAGCACTGGGTGTTATATACAACCAATGAATCAGTAAATTCTACCCCTGAAACTAATACTATAGTATATGTTAACTAAATTGAATTTACATAAACATTTTTAAAAAGCCAGAAATGCATAGCTTCTTGTATATAGTAGTCAGTAAATAATATCAGCTCTTCATCTTATTGATAGAATTTATAATTTTAACTCTTTTTGCTAAAGTTAAGTTTATGGTTATAATAAAGTGAGGTATCAATTTAGAGGAAAATTTCAGTGCATTCTACTGAATAGAAATGTATGTTCAGGCAACAGAAATTGAGATAAAGATTTTAGTTGTATACCATCTTTTTCTACATATTCCTCAATAACCCCCCTTTCTTGCTTCATTTCTCCATGCATGCATCTGCCCTGCTGAATGATGAGGGTTCTAATGATTCATAGACTTATTAAGTAGGAAATATTTGAACAATTAAAGTTGGTGTCTTTTGTTTGTACTGTTAGATCCTTTCAGCATCCTACAAATAAGCAGTAACTTTCCTCTTTTTTTCCCCTACATAAACTATGTCCTGTACTGTAGGTGCTAATATTTGCCATGGTAATCATAGAAAATACCATTGACTTGCAAGTCTCAAGCTATAATATATGCGGACACCTGGGTGGCTTAATTGGTGAAGCATTTGCCCTAGGCTTGGGTCATGATCCCAGGGTCCTGGGATCAAGTTCCACATCAGTCTCCTTGCTCTGTGGGGTGCCTGCTTCTCCCTCAGCCTGCCTCTCCCCCTGCTTGTGCCCTCTCTCTCTGACAAATAAATAAAATCTTTTAAAAAACCCTATAAGATATAAAGCACACACTGGAGTATTAGCAACATAATAATTCTTTCATCAAATGGAAATTTTACTTCAAAAGGATTAAGTAGGCAGAAAACTTTGGGTCAGATTTCCATGTTGTTGGAACATCACAAGTCAACACAAAGTTGGTAATACAAATAGAAGACTGAAACAGTAACCCGTCTCAGTATAAACAGAATACATATGTAACCTAATTCCAAAGCTGGTATCTCCCTTACTTAAATTAACTGGGCTATTTGATGTGAATGAGGATGTTAGTAATAGTGTAGTTTTCAAGCCAGAAGAGGAACAACATTCAGACTGACAGCTCTCAAAAGGACCCTAAAACTAATGGGTTGCCTCTCAGCACCTTTATAAACCTTTGCAAACTTCTCCCAGAGTGGATGTTAAAGTACAAAGAGCAGATTAAGTGAATGGGAAAATAAAGTAAGATAAATAGTGTAATGTTGAATCAATACACCATTTCAGGGAGTAACTTTCCAAATGGTACAGTCAGCCATGTTGATAAATGGCATTTTATGTGATAGTTCTATGTTGCACGAAAAGTAACATTCAAGCACTAGATGGAATGGGACTTGATAAAGGTTGATTTTCTATTCCTGGAAAATTAAAAAAAATATTTTGGTTACCTTCAGAAAAGTTCATGAAGACAAAATTATCAGAGATGATTTGAAATTATTATATTTGGTGTAATAAAGAGCCAAAACGACTTCATTTGAGTTCCTACACACCTGGTGTATTCCTATTACAGTGCTTACCTTCTATCCTGGATAACTTTTTATGCATATGTCTTATTATCCTTTAAATTTCTGACACTAGGTTTTCTTTCTGATAAGCCTTTTAATCTCCTCTTCCAGCACAATGAGCACATACTAAATTAATGCACAAATGAAAGGGAGTACAGCTGAATTAATAAATACTTGCCCACCTGCCTAGCTTTTTTCAGTTTCTATCTCTAATGTCAAATCTAGTTTCTTCCTGCTTTCCTCATTCCACATTTGCATTTCAAAACAGCATAAATCTAATACCCATGTTATTTCACTCCTTCTGTTTACCCTAAAGCGGGTGATATTTCTATCTTCTCTGGATAATTATTTCTTTGGAGAGGAGAAGGAAAGAAAAACGTTGCACAGATTTTGCTCATGTATCATTACATCTGAAAAGAGTACCTCTAAAATTTGAAAGTTCTTTTACTTGAGCAGTTTGTAGCCCAAACATATATTGTACTATAAAGGAAAGGGAGGAAATTCCCACCAATAAAACTATCTGCCTAAGTAATTTAAGATGGAAGTAGGGCGTAAATTACATCTCTACAAGAGAATAGAAAAGTGGGTCTCTGCTGCCACTTGGGAGAATAAATTCTAAGTAGCACATGAAATGGAACAACTTAATTTTGTACATTACAGTGCTTGGCAATTGAATGGATGGGTACTCTTTCAGCTCCTACCAAATGCTACTGACCTGAATCCAAGTCTTGTTGGAAGATAAGGGCAATGAGGGTCAATCCAATTTGATCTTTTAATTCCTGCATTAAGTAAAGCCTCTCTTGGACAGATGAGATGAAGTTCTCTGTTACATGTGCTTCTGAGCACAATTCCAAGAATAGTTTTTCTACTTAGCACAGAACCCAGGACTCTGATTCAGTGGCAGATAATAGAGGAAGGAGAATTGGTCTTTCCACCATTTTTTCCCCAAAGGACTACAAGTTGTTACAACTTCTTTAACTTTCTATTTAAGTGATTCCCCTTTCTCTCCCTTCCCCTGGATTCTGGGAATAAGTTGTTTGACAGTCTTAAATTACAACATGTGAAAGGTCTTCTGGTTTTTTTTGTATCTGTCTTCTGAGGTTTGAAAAGTTAGGAACCACTGAGATTGATGTTGTTACTTTTAACACCAGATCTGAGTTTCAGGAATGGAAAGTACAGAAATGTGGTACAGATTGAAGGTGAAACCACAGGGGTGTGAAAGAAAGGCAAGTTAAGAGGCTTTCTGTAGGGCACCTGGGTGGCTCAGTGGGTTGGGCCTCTGTCTTCAGCTCCGGTCATGATCTCAGGGTCCTGGGATCAAGCCCCACATCAGGCTCTCTGCTCATCAGGGAGCCTGCTTCCTCCTCTCTCTCTCTGCCTGCCTCTGCCTACTTGTGATCTGTCTGTCTTAAATTAAAAAAAAAAAAAAAAAGAGGCTTTCTGCAACAGGATGGGAAAAAGATGGTAAGGGTCTGATCTAAAGCATATTAGCCAGACAGAAAGGTGTGAGTGTAACCTGTTTAGATTGACCAATCTTTTCAAACAATTGGAGATGAAGATAAAAATTAAAGATTGTCTATGATTTTTGTCATAGATAACTAATAATATTAATTTAGAAGGAAAAGGTAGATGAAGAATGGCTGACTTTTTATAATATCTAAGGAAAAAATGGCATGAGGCAAACTGAGATGGACAGACCCAGGATTCCTTGGAAGGAAGCTATTTTGGGGAAGTTAGAAGTATGAAATCAGAATGGAAGGTAATATTAATCTTCCTTTTAAATGAGAAAGTTTGGTACAGAGTTATTTTTTCTCAGAATACCATTAATACATGGGAATGTATTGCTTGGGCTGCTCTAAGACAAGACCATGCACTGCTGGATGGACATTTATTTCTCACAGTGATAAAAGCTGGAACTCTGGCCTAGTTGGATTCTGGGGGGAGCTGTCTTCCTGACTTACAGATGACCACCTTCTCACTTTGTGCTCACATGGCCTTTCCTTAGTAGGTTTGTATGGAGTAAGAGAGAATTCTCTTTTCTTATAGGTCACCAGTCCTATTAAGTTAGAATCCTATCCTTAAGACTTGACTTAACCTTAATTACTCCCTAGGAGCGCTATCTTCAAAAATGGTCACTTTGGGGTTAGGGCTTCAACATGAATTTTGGGGGAACCCAATAGATGAGCACAAGCAAAGCATGGTGGTACTGAATGGAATAAACCTTAAATTAATTTAGGAATACAAAATTTGCAATACGTAATTTAGTCCTCAAGAATATTGCTATAGTACTGTGTATATAAACTGTGTATACTGTATTATTATATACAACATAAGTAAACATAAATATATAAGCAAAATAATTATTGATTAGTATAATGTAATATAATACAATATAATATACAATATATTATATATATATGTATATGTATAGAAAGAAATCTGTTTCTTGGCAGTATTTCTAATGAAATCTACAGAGCTCTTACAGGTACAAATCATCAGTGACACTTAAATTAGTCATGTGTTTTGACTCTGTAGACATGGTTTTATTCTTTGAAGGGAGTGTAGTGTGTCAGAGAAATTGGAATTAGTTATCAACTTTTAGGCAAAAGAAAAAGCGCATCTGTGGGAAACACATCTATATAGAAAGCCAAGGGACAAAGCACTCCTTAAAGCAATGTGACTTGTACAAAGAGTTAGACAATTACACATTGAGTGTTTATACTTTCACATACATTTTTCAAAGTATCTTTGAAGTGCTTCCAACTACTTCTTTGGCAAATAACGTAATTGCAAAACAATAACCAGAAATATATATTCTTGGGGCGCCTGGGTGGCTCAGTGGGTTAAGCCGCTGCCTTCGGCTCAGGTCATGATCTCAGGGTCCTGGGATCGAGTCCCACGTCGGGCTCTCTGCTCAGCAGGGAGCCTGCTTCCCTCTCTCTCTCTCTCTCTGCCTGCCTCTCCATCTGCTTGTGATCTCTCTCTGTCAAATAAATAAATAAAATCTTAAAAAAAAAAAAAAGAAATATATATTCTTGAAATAGGCAGTATCCAAAAGGACTTTACTGCTAAAGGTCAAGGAGAAAATTATTTGTGAAAAAAAAAAAAAAAGATGATTAAATCCTCAAAAAGAAAAAAAATATTCTCACGATGGTGGGTCTGTTTTTTTGTTTTGTTCAGCTTCTGATCAAATATCAATGTGTAATTAGAATGTTATGTTTGTGGCTCCTTAACATATTCATTTATATTTGCCCTAACTCACTCTAATACGTGACCTCATGTTCCCATTTCAGAAAAGCAGTCATTAGACTAGCCCAGGCTTCAGAGTGGCTTTGTAGATAGGTTTCAAAAATCATTAGTCTGTCAACAATTTTGATGGGCCTGTAAAATATTGTGATGACCCTGCTTATAGTTATCCATGCCACTCCATCTACTGTTTCCTTGGCCCTAGGTTTTCCTGACCCCTCTGCCATTAGGACAAAAGGATGTATGCAAACCTTCACCAAGTAATTGGGCTCAACATTTATGACCCTAAAATAACAGGAACATAAGGGTGAATAATGAGCCCATGGCCATTCATTGAGCAATTAATATTTTACAGTCATTTTGATGCAGCTTTCCTTCTGTGTTCCATACCCAGTGATATTGTTATTCCTAATACTTACACTTTATTTTTTTAATTGATTATTTTTTTAAATTTAAATTCAATTAATTAACATAGAATGTATTATTTGTTTCAGGGGTGCAGGTCTTTGATTCATCAGTCTTAGATAATACCCAGTGCTCATTACAACACATACCCTCCCCAGTGTCCAACATCCAGTCACCCCACCCCTCCCACCATCATCCCCTCCAGCAACCCTCAGTTTGTTTCCTGAGATTAGGAGTCTCTTATGGTTTGTCTCCCTCTCTGGTTTCATCTTGTTTCATTTTTCCCTGCTTTCCTGCCAGGATTCTTTGTCCTGTTTCCAAATATCTATTTTAAGTGTAGTGCATCACAGTTGCTTAAAGTAAGGTGTAATTGGTATACATCATATTTCAGGTGTGTGACATGATTTCATATTTATATGTTATGAAATGAGCACTACAATAGGTTTAACTTCTGTCACTTTCCATAGTTTGTAGAACATTTTTTCTAGTGATGAGAACTTTTTGCTGTTCTCTTAGCAACTTTCACATATATAATATAATATTATTAATTGTAGTCACCATGCTATATATTATGTCCCTGTGACTTACTTGTTCCGTAACTGAAAGTGTATACTTTTTGACCCCTTCATGCATTTTACCCACACTCACCCCTGTGTCACTTTATTTATGAAGTTGACTTTAGGGGTTTTGTTTTTGTTGTTTTAGACTCTACATAAGAATGGGATCATATAGTATTTGTCTTTCTCTCTCTGACTGACTTCAACTAGCATTTTTGTCCTTAAGATGCATGTATGCTACCACTAATGCCATGAAGTCATTCTTTTCTATGGCTGAAAAACACTCTATTGTGTGTGTGTGTGTGTGTGTGTATAAACATACATACACATACCACATCTTCTTATTCATTCACCCACCAATGGACACCTAACTTGATTTCTGTATCTTGGTCATTGTAAATAATGCTGCAATAAGCCTGGTGGTCAATATGCACTTTTGAGTCAATATTTTCATTTTCTTTGGATAAATGTCCAGAAATGGAAATGTTGGATCATGCGGTAGTTTTATTGTTAATTTTCGGAACAATCTCGTACATTCTTGCCAATAGTTACAAAGGTTCCCTTTTTTCTATATCCTTGTTAATGCTTGTTATTTCATCTTTTTGATAATAGCCATTCTAACAGTTGTGAAATGGCATTTTTTTTTAAGATTTTTTATTTATTTATTTGACAGAGAGAGATCCCAAGCAGGCAGAGAGGCAGGCAGAGAGAGAGGAGGAAGCAGGCTCTCCGCCGAGCAGAGAGCCCGATGGGGGGCTCGATTCCAGGACCCTGAGATCATGACCTGAGCCGAAGGCAGCGGCTTAACCCGCTGAGCCACCCAGGCGCCCCGTGAAATGGCATTTTGGTATTGATTTGCATTTTCCTGAAGATTAGTGATGATGACTACTTTTTATGTGTCTGTTATTCGTCTATATGTATAGAAAAATGATCAGATCTTCTGCCCACTTTTTAATTGGATTTTTTTTTTTTGCTCATATATTTTGGATATCAATCTCTTATAAGATACATGATTTGTAATTATTTTTTCCTATTCAGTAGGTTGCCTTTTCATTTTGTTGATGGTTTCCTATGGTGTGCAGAAGCTATTTAGTGTAATGTAGTCCCACTTACTTATTTTTGCTTCTGTTGCTTTTGTTTTGGTGTCACATACAAAAAAATCACCATCAAGATTTATGTCAAGTGGTTTTTACATGTATACATTAATCTGTGAAAAATACATGTATTTATGTGTACTATAAATTTATATATTTTCTATATTTATGCAATTTGTTCCTTTTGTTGAGGAGCATCCAGTAGGTGTATGTATGTGTGTGTAAGTTCCAATGTAATACTTGCCAGAAGAGATTTAAATGCTACAGCCCACATTCCTGCTTAGAGCACTGAACCTCTTGCTAGTGTCAGAGTTACTCTATGTACCGACACTGTTGCCCAGGGGTGGTATGTATCTGTTATAAACATTTTGCATGAAGTAAACTGATCCCAAGGCATAGGTCCAAATTACAGGGACTGAGGTCCTCTCTTTTCCCTCTCTGTAAATATTGGAAGATCTACCCAAAGATAGTGCTATATTTATATTATGGGCAAATGAGGGACCAGAGGAAGTGAGTGAAGAGAGAATTCCATGTTCAATCAGAAAAAGAGGAAATTAGCACTTTTTATCATTTGATGAAGGTTTCATAGACAAGGGTTATTGGAGCATCCTACATTTTCTGTACTAGGTAAATTTCAGGAAAAGTTACCAGCCAAAAGATTTAACCTTTATATGGTATCATTTTCAAATTCCTTTGCTGGGGCAATGTTTTTGTTCCTTTGCATTCTCGAATGCAGGTTCATGTTATCAGGGATAGCTGAGACTGCTTAATGCATAGCAATGGTGGTGAAATTGAAATCTTAAAGTGAAGTTTAATGTTATCTAACACTTCTCTTTTTATTTATTTATTTATTATTTTTTTTAAAAGATTTTATTTATTTGTCAGAGAGAGAGGAGAGCGAGCGAGCACAGGCAGACAGAATGGCAGGCAGAGGCAGAGGGAGAAGCAGGCTCCCCGCCAAGCAAGGAGCCCGATGTGGGACTCGATCCCAGGATGCTGGGATCATGACCTGAGCCGAAGGCAGCTGCTTAACCCACTGAGCCACCCAGGCATCCCATAACACTTCTCTTTTGAAAATTATTGGACTGACACTCTTTGTTATCATTCTTTTCAAACTTTTGACTTACCATCATCTACCTGGTTTAAAACACTAAAAAAATTACAACAGTGCCATATATCTTTGTTTTTAACTAACTCAGAGATGAGTACAATGAAGCCAACAGATGATGGAAATGAATATCATGTCAGAATTTGTACTGAATTAGCCATTTATCTTTTGCCATGTTCAACAAGTGTGCTCTATTTTGTGAGTGCTAAAAATAAGAAATGCCTGCCAACTTTCAATAGACTATCTAAAATGGTCTATAAATGAAATTATTGAGACAAATAAAAGAGAATGAAAGGTAAGAATGAGTCTTTTTACACTAGAAGAAGTGTAGGGACAGTCAAGGGATACTTTATAGGGAACAGAATCATCCCAAGCCTTTAACCACAGACAGACCATTCAGTTCAGACGGAAGACTAGGTAAACAGATAACATTCCTGGAAAATGAACTGAGTCAAATGTCCTCTAGCTGGGCAGGAACAGTAGAAGAAAACAGTACCCTACGAGTGCCCTCGGCATCTGCTGGGCCGTGCCATTGCGCAGTGCTGTGTAACTCTCAGTGCTCAGAACACCTACCATAATAGGGCAGGTACTCCTTTGACATAACTCTGGAAATATTTTTAGTTGCAAATGTAAATCATTGCTCCCCATTCCCCTTGTGGATTGTGATAAGCAAAATGTAGTTTAGTGTTCAACTCTACACTGATTTTTACTATGTTAAAATATCCTATAGACATTCTTCTTTCTACCAGAATTAGGTTTCTTTAGAGTGATACTGTCTCAACATTATGGCAGGGTCTTTCAGGATTTATGTCTTTGGTGGGGAAAAAATGAGAACACTTTTCAGATCCAGTGTATTCTTTATGGACTCAAAATTCAAGTCTCATCTTTCAGTTGTTTTTTTTTTTTTTTTTTTTTTTTTTTAAGAGTAATAATGTGGAAAATAAATGGTCTTGATTATATGGAAACCACAATTTGTTCTTTATGTTCTCCAGTAGAAAAATAAATTATATCCCATTTATTTACAAAAAAAGAAGAAATAATATGATTGGGAACCATATTAGGGGGGATACAAGCTCCTCACCAGCATTTAGAGATAGGAGCTACTTCTCAGTGTATGGGATATGGCTCATTTGAGGTGTATTCACTGGCATATGGATTTGCTCAAATACAGAGAGCAAAATTTTTTTCTGCATTTGTGGAATACTGATCTGGTTATTTTTAGATGGGCATGCCCGCTAGCAGAAAGAAAGGTTTCTCAACCCTCTCATATTGACCTTGAAAACTATAGTGAGACACCAAGGAGATAATGACAGCAGGTAAAAGTTACTGAGATTTGGTCTCATTCCTCCATGTAAATCTGAGAAGATAATCCTCTTAGGCAAATGAGGCAGAGTTGGTTGTTTAAAAAAAAAAAAAAAAGTAGTACTAATTATTGCAAAGCTGTTTATTAGTTTTAGCTGAGGAGGTTTAAAAATGTTAATATCTCCCTTTTTTCCTCCCCACTATGTGTCTTCTGTACTTCTTTCAGTCCAAAGGCCATTAGGAAAACCTGGATGAGGTAAGCAGCTTTAGAGGCTGTGAAGACTGGTTACAGGGAAATTAAGACAAAGTGTGTATATCAAGGATACCGTAGCTAAGCTTCTCACTGTTAGAGAAAGAAATGACAGATAGGAAATGGGAGAAAGTTAGAATGGACATTGTAAAATTTGATAGAAATTAATAATATGGGTATGAACTCATGGTTTTATATATCTGTGTAGAGACCTAGATACAGACCTAGGTACAGAAATTAAATACCAAAGTACAAAGTGTGTATTGTCTATTCTATCTTTGGCCACTTGCTGTGATAGAAAAAAGACATGTTGGCTTGAAGAGCTCCTACTGCAAAATCTAGGACAATTTGGGCGTCTAAATAAATGTTGATTGTAATAGGTCGTATTGAATTATATCCCACTGAATAAAAGAGGTTGCTGGAAGAGAGGTAGGTGGAGGGATAGGGTAATCAGGTGATGGGGCATTAAGGAGGGCATTTGATGTAGTGAGCAGCTGGGTGCTATATGCAACCGATGTCACTAAATTCTTCCCCTGAAACGAATAATACAGTATGTGTTAACTAAATTTAAATAAAATTTTAAAAAGAACAAAAAAGATAAATCTAGGAGGCTCCAATGAAATAAGTGAGCACATCAATGTGGAGCAGAAGAAAGCTTTTATTTACAGAAGGCCAAATAATAAATGTAGAAGAAATGGTAGAATTGGAAGATTATAATTTGGAAACAACTGCAGTAAAAACTTGGTCAACAAAGAACATGAATGGATATTAAATGTGGATGAAAGCTTAATGACCAACAAAATATTTATGTAGTCTCTAAAAATCTTATAAAAACTTATAAATACAATGGAGAAAGAGCAGCTTTAGGGGAGAGTAATTTGAGCAGACTATAACCAAGACCTCCAACAACTGGTGAGGATTTTCACCAGAGGTGGGACATACTGATGTTACACATCTCCCTGATGGGATACAGGAAGAAGATAATATCACTTTGGTGATTTTTTCTGCCAAAAATCCATAGCTTGAATCTGGTCATGAGGAAACATTAAACAAATTTAACTGGAAGGATATTTTACAAAATAACTGGCATATATTAAATATAAAAGTTAGTAAGGTGGAAGAACTGTGAAACTCTTACAGACTTAAGGTAGAAAGCTGTGGCATCCGTGTAAAATATCATCCTGGTATGGATCCTTTTGCTTCAAAGTATGTTATTGGGATTATTGGTAAAACTTAAATGAGATCTCTGGATGAAGGGGTACAAGATTTCTTTGTACCCCACTTCAAATTTTATTTTGTAAATTATTGCAAAAAGTATGAACTATACCTAGGTGTCCCCTCACACAATATTAAATCAGGATCTCTGAGGTTGGATAAATTTTGGAAAGATTCTCAAGTAACTAACATGTAGCTAAGGTTGGGTATAGCTGGCTGAGTCTGAGCAACAGTTCATTAAGACCAAAACTTGCAACAGGAAGAATTCTAAAATGGGTATATTTTTATTTTATTTAGTATGAATTCTAATAATGGGTTTATGTCTAGTGCTTAACTAATGAATGTATGCAAATTCTCCATTCTTTCAGAGTTGCTTGTAGTGAGCTAGAACTATTTTATTTTCTGTACATTGCAGCCCTTGCAGTGTTCCACATCACTTTTAGTTATTTTTTCTTGATTACTGAAGTATCATATCAAAGTATAATTGACATGTTACATTTGTTTAAGGTATACAGCTTATTGATTGGACAATTGTATACCACAATAAGTTGTAGTTGCCATCTGTCACCATACAACAGTATTACAATGTTAGTGGCTGTATTCCCTATGCTATAATTTTCATCTCCATAACTTATTTTATAACTGAAACTTTGTACCTCTTAGTCCCTTTTATCTGTTTTGCTGTTGCTCCATTCATCTACCCTCTGACAACCACCAGTTTGTTTTCTGTATTTAAATAGGTTATTTTTTTCTTTGTTCATTTGTTTTATTTTTTAGATTCCATATAAAAATAAAATCATGTGGTATTTGTTTTTTTCTGTCTGATTTATTTCACTTAGCATAAATGACCCTGAGTGATTCAGGCACCCCCTCATTCTTTTTTATGGCTGAATAATATTCCATTGTGTACATTTACCACATCTTCTTTATCCATTCAACCATCAATGGACACTTATGTTGTGTCCATATCTTGGCTTTTGTAAATTATTCTGTAATAAACATAGGGGTTCATTTCTTTTTGAATCAGTGTTTTTGTTTTCTTTTAGTAAATACCCTGTAGTGGAATTATTTTCTTTTAGTAAATACCCTGTAGTGGAATTTTATACCATAAATATATGGTATTTTTATTTTTAATTTTTTGAGGACTCTCCCTACTGTTTTCCACAGTGGCTGCACCAATTTACATTTCTACTAACAGTGCACAGGATTCCTTTTTTTCACATCCTCATCAACACCCACCTGTTGTTTCTGGTGTTTTTTATTTTAACAATTTAGACAGGTGTGACTTCATATCTTATTGTGGCTTTTTGTTTTTATTTTTGAAATTAAGATTCATTCATTTATTTTTTTTTTCAGTGTTCCAAGATTCATTGTTTATGCACCACACCCAGTGCTCCATGTGATATGTGCCCTCCTTGTGGTTTTGATTTGCATTTCCCTAATGATGAGTGATGCTGAGCATCTTTTCACCTGCTTGTTAGCCATTTGTTTGTCTTCTTTGAAAAAATGCTTATTCAGGTTCTCTGTTCACTTTTTAAATTAGATTATTTTGGGGGGTTGAGTTCTAGTTTTTTACACTTTTCACACATTAAACCCTTGTTGGATATACCATTTACAAATACCGTCTTCTGTTCACTAGGGTACCTTTTTGTTTTGTTGATTTCTTTTGCTATACAAAACCTTTTTATTTTGGCATAGTCCAAATAATTTATATTTGCTTTTGTTTTCCTTTCTTTAAGGAGACATATCCACAAATATGTTGCTAATGCTGATGTTTAAGTTCTATTTATTTTCTAAGTAAAAATGAGCAAAAACTTGATTTACTTGGAAATTTAGTAAACTTCCATGACTTAGAGACACTTGGTTTTCTGTAAGTTGTCATTAGTTTGATTTTGATAATGTTTTATATTTACATAATACATTTACTTAAATATACTTTACCAATACATTGGTGAGTAATTCACTTGGGTTTCTGTTCTAACAGTGCATCAGATAACATATTAAAATCCCTCTCTTTTCTGCAAATATTTCTGGAATATTTACAAATGGAGGAGTGTTCACTGGCCCTCCATGCACTACCTCTGCCCTTTGCACAGGCTTATATCTGTGCAGATGAGAGCATCATCTTCTCATTTTGGGCAGGAGCTGAGGGATGTAGCAGGTGCTTGGATTCTGCAGATGGTCCAAGATTAAGACCTTCAGATTGGATACTTTATAGTGGGCCATAGATAATAAGTGAAGATAATTTTAGTGGCATTACCAAGGCTTGCCTCAAACAAATTGTGAAATGTACCAAGGCAGTCACTGGAGCCTCCCATTCTTTGCAGTACCCAATCTGTCTTCCCTGCTACTGTTTGCTAGGTGTCTCTTGGATACACAGTTCACACAATCTCAGCTGCCACAACTTTGGCTAACTTTTTGCTAAGGTATTACATGGTAAAATCTTTAATACTAACCCTTCCCAGGGATGTTTATTTCCTAAAAATGGTATGTATCAAAACTGACTTGTGTATGGAAAGAGAATATTTTATAGATAATAATAATTACTTATGAGTCCATTTATCTGCCAAACATTTTGCTGCATACTTTCTATTATCTTATTTTGTCTTCTTAAGTACCATATGAGGTAAGCTCCATTGTTTATATCCACATTATAGAGGAAATCTTGAAGCTAAGAGCATTAAGGCAGTTTTCCCAAGATTACAAAGCAGGTGATTAACAGACCTAATGTCAACCCAAATCCATATGATTGCAAAATCTATCCTCTAGGCTCTATTGACTGTGATGTTCTTGCTTAGAGGTACCTAGACAATCTACTCCTGATTTTAGAGAAGTTTAGGGAGTATGAGTCTAAGAAAAGAACCTCATGATCCAGTATCTCTTTCCAGCCAACTGGTCTTTACTGTTTTGTAGACCATATGGTACCCAAGAATATTCACCCAATTATTTCTCTCATCATACTTTTGCTCAGACTGCAGCCTCATGATGAAACCATTTTTCAGTTTTTTAACGGGTGTCTAAATAAAGAGAGTTATTGGGAGTTTTTCTGTGGCAATTTTTCCAATCCTTTCTTATGTTCATGTATTCATTTAAAGAGAAAACTGAGTAGAGTAAGGCCTTACAGCTATTTCTGGCCTGTTGAGATCAGTGAGGTACCAGTCTCAAATATACAAAATACACCTTCTTAGCCTTCTCTTTGAGGTATATATTTAGTTATGCATTTTATGCATTTTAAATAAGGCTTTATGTTCCAAAGCAATTAAATTGTAATGAGGAAAACAGAATAACTGAGAGCATCCAACATATGCGGTATATTTTGAGATAATTGTGGTTAATCATTTTCTAGTTGCAGTAAAGTCATTTCAGTTCAAACCCATTTAACTGAGGCAATCAAGCACTCAGAAAAGACTGAAAACATCCTTGTTTTTGAGGTATTATTTAAATATATTTATGACATGTCAACATTTCTGTATTTGTATGCCAATACATTAGTGCCTTTTTTTGGCTGACAGTGTTCAAAATATTTAAAAAATTGTAGCTTTTTCCAATATTACATTGCTGAAGAAACATAGGAAGGTTACAATGAGAATAATACTTAAGCGATAGAGTTATCTTCCTGAAATACATAGGAAATATATGAGGATACACTTAAGTGAGATACTATTATCTTCCATTATACTGCTGGGAAAAAATAATGTTCTTCTCTAAGTAACCAAACTAATCAAGTTAATAACTGCCATTTACCTTGTGCCAGGTATGATTGAGGTGTTAGGATTATTATTGCTTGTTAGATTTAAATAAGTGAAGATCTTTGGAGCTGCCTACTAGCTATATAGCTAGACATGAGCATAGATAGATTACAAATCCAAGGTTATCTCACTTCAAAATTTATCCTCTTAACCAGCAAGTTTTATAGCTAAGGTAAAATAAATCTTAAGGTCTCATGTTTCTGTAAGTAGTATCTTGCTGGTATTGACATTTACAGTTAAAAAAAACATACTGCTTAAAAACTAAAAGTGCCATCTTACACCAACAATTGATTTGATGGATGAAGAAAATGAGGACCACAAAGGATAAATGATATTCTTAATCTAGAAACATTTCATGAAACAAAATGTTGACCAAATATTAGATAAATGATTAAATTATATTCAGTATTGCTTACTATTGAGTCTATTCACTTACTCTTGTAGTAAAAGAAAGCCAGAATTGTCAAAGATGGAGGTCAGTTGATAGGGCAGGCATGAACCATCATAGGGACAATATATATACTCTAGCCCATTTTTTTTTTAACTCCTCACATCTCTTATATGTAAAATGGAGGTACTGTAACATCTGACTGCTGTGTAGATGATGATGGTTAAAAGGGAGTATGTTTGAATGCCTGGCATATAGGTGTATTCAATGAGAGGTAGATGTCATTATTGTACTACTTTATTAAGCTCTTCATATGTGAGTGTCATGGTCTCAGCTTTGCAGGTCCCAGAAGGTCAGTTATTTTATTGCCCTCACAAATGATCTAGCAGATAAAAATTTAGGATGTTTTATCTTAGGAGTGGTGTTCTAATAAATCTTTAACACTTGGCTTTGGGAGGGGTTAAAGGAGGAGAGAAGTTATTTGTAGAATTTGCTGAATTCTATCAGGCTCTCTGCTCTGCAGGGAGCCTGCTTCCTCCACTCTCTCTCTCTGCCTGCCTCTCTGCCTACTTGTGATCCTGTCAAGTAAATAAAATATTTTAAGAACAGAATTTGCTGAATTCTATGTGTAAATTCTTTTAATCAGGACAGGTTTGAAATTACCACATATCTACTGACTTGTACAATTTTTGAAATTTTAACAGCAGGCTCTCTGGGGTAGGTATTAGCTAAGTTCAGCATGCATTCTCCTCTGGGTATGTGTGCATGTGTGGGAACACATGTGTCTATATTAATACAAAAACACATATAGCTATATAAATGAGTGTCAAATTATAATCACAAATTTACACTGTAGGCATATATTCAAAACAAGAATAGCTATATATTGTCACTGTCACTCAGCTATCATAACAAATCTTGGGTCTAAGACAGGTCCTTCCTTGGATGGTGTTGGAGACATAGGGATAAGTTGTGTCCTTGGATATATATTATGATAGACTAGATTCATATTATTGACCTTCTTGCCCCCATGAATAGTCCATTCCAGCACAGAATGGTTCCCTGGAGAATACTTCACCTTTCTTTGACTCTCTTTGATCACTGACAAATTAAACTTAGCATTTTACTCTCAGACAGTGGTCTTCCCCCAATCTAGATTGGGATCCTTTTAAACAAATTCAAGAGAATAGAATTCTAAAGAAAAGAAAGTCCACATCTTGCTGGGGTAATTGGGGGGAAACTTCATGGATAGAAGATGGCATTTGAAAGGTGTTTCAAAGTATGAGGACAAAAAGGATATACATAGACAAAAGACAATGCAGAGAGAGAGCACAATTAAAGCAGTTATGTCCAATTTATCATGTTCATGACATTCTCAAATTCAAAATTTTTAGTGTTATAATAGGAGGGTTTAGACTAGTCCACAGACTTAGCATCCATGAATCACCCTTTAGCACTTTGGCACGACTGAAGAGAACTTTCTGTTATCCTCAATATGGTCTTCTATGGAATTGTTTTGGCATTATCTAGTACATATGTCATCTTATGTTGATGCCATTTCTTTACTTCTCTCTTCAGCTTTCTATATTCAATAGCACCAGATGTTCCATCTAACAGACTTAGCTGAAAAGCACTTGTCCTCATTTGAGAAAAAATTAATTTTGTGCATCAATCTTTTATGGCACACATTTGAAGATTTTTGGTAAGCCCAGTGCACTATGACACAACTGTGGTGTACTATGGGCATTAGACAAGGCAATGAGGGCGGAAATGACAGGGAACTTTTGATGATAATATCTGTTCCAACACAATAGAGGATCCATTAAATGAAATACTGAAAAATATTTAAAAGGAAAAGTGTGACCACATTGCCAAAGTAAGTCTCTTTTATTCTGTAGCTCAAATTAATCTTTTTAGACACAAAGGATTCCACAGTGGTACTTAAGAAATTACTTTTGTTGAAGTGGGAGAATTAGCAATTAAGAAACTTTCAGTCCTACTTCAAATGGAGTAGCTCAGGCTTTTTACTTTATTTTATTTTATTTTTTTTAAATAGTGTTTCGGTAAGAAAACGTTTTAAAAATAATTGGGTATGTTATGAAGAAACATTGAAGGTTTTCGGGGAGGTGAAAGACATAATTAGATTAGTTTTAAAAGATTGCTCTGGTGTCAGGATGTTATCAGGAGTGCAGGAACTGTAAACAAAGAGATTTATTGGAGGACTCTTATATGGCTTAGGAAGAAGTATCAAGACAGCCTTCATAGGGTGAGGGTAGTGAGACCAGAAAGGAGGAGAAGGACAAAGAACAATTCTAGGGGTAGTTTCAATGCCTCTCACAATATTTTGGTTCAAGGGGTAAAAGAAAAAAAAAAGCAATGATTATTTCAAGTATTTATGTCTTTCTTGTTAGAGAAGACAGTCATATCATCAATACAGGTATACCTAAGTTAAAAAGTAGAGAGGGGGAATGAGTTTTATTGAGAGTCTGGTGCATTTGAAGTAAGCCCTGGATGCCCTTTTAGATACAGTGGGCCACTTTAAAGGTACTTCTGTAGCTTTGTAGGTATTACCTAGCAATACAGCCACATGAGTATTTATGTAGATGTTACACTGGGGAAGTGGCCAGAAATTACACGGGAAGAAAAAACATTAGAGACAAAAGTTGAGTGACTACAAATAGTCCATTGTGGAAGGGGTCTGTCTGCAGCTAGAGAGAGCAAATTCTACAAGTTATATTTGAAGCCCTTTTTGAAATTAAATAGCAAAAATTGGTAATGAAATCCAAAGCAAATACAGAATGGGGTCTGTAAAGAGGGAGTAGGAAACCCAGAGAGTCTAGCTCTGTACTCTTCTCCACACCCACACCTGTTTATCAACCTTGGTATGCCCCACAGTTGTCCTCCTATAGGAGTGTGCTAGATAAAATTAAGCCCACTGCTGAATTCATCCTGACATTGGTAACACATCCCAATGGGATAGAGACTATGCTAGCAGTTGTTGACAAACCTGATTCTGTAGCTTTTCCCCCTGTGGGATTGTAGGTGTGGAATCAATAACCACTCCAATGTGTCTTGAAAGTTCACACCATTGAGGGCACGAACTGGTATTATTTTTCCTTGTTTAGTTGTCTGTACTTTTTCCATTAAAAAGTCATATGTGTTATATGTTGGCTAATTGAACATAATAAAAAAAAGTCATATATGCTAAAACCTGAGGGATTTCTACAATGTATTTGTCCATTATTTTTGCTGACAAAGAGCTTTCCCTCTCTTAAAACATCCCATAAATTTATTGACACAGATTTTCAATGCTGTATCTTTAATCTGCTTCTGAATTTCCAGTATATCCATGCCACTGAGTTATAGGTACTTTGAAAAGTAAATAGCAGTTTCCTGGATGAAACGAGAAGTATAAGTTTTTAGATTTGTACAATATCTATTATCTCTCTGCAGAGCTTGGATGCATCTTTCATGCAGGCAGGTTTTATTCCAAAATTCCATATTTGTGAAAAAAACAATGAAGCGGATGCTAAAGTAATGATTTTTTTCTTGTAGCACTTCTCTATTTTAGCTTATCAATAGCTGAACAGAGCTGTCACAGCTAAATTTGACCAGCCAAGGCCAGACCCCAGCCCACCTGTGGATGTATGTTTGAACCAAACTCAGATCAGCGGATCCCCAGCCAATGCTTAGACTAGTGATCTGTAAGAATATATTATTGCTATTTTATGCTGCAAAGTTTGGGTTGGTCTTATTAAGCAGGAAAAACTAACTGAGACAGGCAGCATTTGGAAAAGCCAATGCCTGATGGGATATATATGCTCCAAACGAATAAATAAAAGAAAAACCACTTTGTTGAACTGGAACTTTAATAAGACTGTGGTGGTGGGAGTTGATGTTATCAAGATACATTTATTAGCTCATTAAAGGCCTTAATATGCATTTCTGAACATGATCATCAAAATAATATTTGTCCAACTCCATTCTCCTCTCCAATAATTTCTCCCTAATCTACTTTCTGTAAGAGTTGATTTTTCTTCTAGAATTGGCATATGGTGTGTACCGGCACTCCTCTTCCATCCCATGACTGATAACTTTTGTCAACCAGTCACTCTTTGCTGAGTCAAAAAAGTCTTCTCAGCACAAACCTGTTCATACTCTTGCCTTGAAATCACCTTTCCTTCCATCTCTGTTCCAAACTCTATCCATCAATGACTGGCTCAAATGTTAGTACCTCATGGAGCCCTCTATGATTGCTTCTACCAGATACACTATTCCCTTCTTTAAACAGCTACAGTGCTTTATTTATCAATTCTCATAATGTCACATAACATTTATTTATCTCTCTTGTTTCCCATCCTAAACCAAAGCTTTTTGAAACTGAAGATCTGTCATGTTTTTTAAAGCCCTTGCAGCATCTAAGTTAACATTTTGAATATGTTAAGTAATGCATAAATGTTTTTAGAAACATGAATTATAAACTTAAAAATGTTACAACTTTCTTTTTTAACTTTTGGCTTTTATCAAGAAAAGGTTAAGATTCTTTGTGATCAGTATACAAACATATGATTCTGCTTAGTGGCTTTCTAAAAGGTGTCAAATCAATTTTTTTTCTAAAAGGTACCTGACAAGAATTTACAAAGAGCCTGAAAGCCATGGGAAAATTCTCTGGGTGCAGCATGAAAAAAGGTAATGTTAGTTTCTGCAGATGGATAGTTTTTTTCCACTTTGATTCAGAAACTGAGAGAAACTATTTCCCCTCCAGATTTTGGGATTCATTTCTTTTTATTTAGGGTCCTAGAGAGGCATTAGCCTAGAATCCTGAATGTTAATTTCCTATGAAGTTGGTCATTTTTATTTGTTCAGCTCAGATGAAAAAACTAATAATCTTTCCTTTTTCACACTAATTCAGAATTCTTTGGTGAATCTGATTAGGAAGAGAAAAATTCAACAAGCATAATTCTAATACCCAGCGCACTTAATAAGATGAATTAGATAGGGATCCTTAACTTCTGGGCAATAACTTTGTTTGACTACTTCATGTACACAACAAAAAAGATCACATTTACATTAAAAGATGCAAAGTAGATGGTGCATAAACAATGAATTCTGGAACACTGAAAAGAAAAAAAAAATAAAAGTTAAAAAAGAGAAAAGAAAAAAGAAGCAGGGAGGAGTCAAGATGGCGGAGAAGTAGCAGGCTGAGACTACTTCAGGTAGCGGGAGATCAGCTAGATAGCTTATCTAAAGATTACAAACACCTACAAATCCAACAGGAGATCGAAGAGAAGAACAGCAACTCTAGAAACAGAAAATCAACCACTTTCTGCAAGGTAGGACTGGCGGAGAAGTGAATCCAAAGCGACTGGAAGATAGACTGCGGGGGGAGGGGCCGGCTCCCAGTGAGCGGCGGAGCAACGGAGCACAAAATCGGGACTTTTAAAAGTCTGTTCTGCTGAGGGACATCGCTCCAGAGGCTTAACCGGGGTGAAGCCCACGCAGGGTCAGCGTGGCCTCAGGTCCCGCAGGGTCACAGAAGGATCGGGGGTGTCTGAGTGTTGCAGAGCTTACAGGTATTAGAACGGGGAAGCCGGCTACAGAGACAGAGCCAAGGAGTGACTCTCAGCTCGGGGTTACCTTGAACCGGTCGCAGGCTCGGTCAGCTCGGAGCGCGGCCGGAGGCCAGGGTGGCGGGAGTCATTGGGCGCTGTTCTCTGGGGGCGCACTGAGGAGTGGGGCCCCGGGCTCTTGGCTCCTCCGGGCCGGAGAACGGGAGGCCACCATCTTCATTCCCGCCCTCCGGAACTCTACGGAAAGCGCTCAAGGAACAAAAGCCCCGAAAGCAAACCCGAGCGGATTACTCAGCACGGCCCCGGGTAAGGGCGGTGCAACTCTGCCTGGGGCAAAGACGCTTGAGAATCACTACAACAGGCCCCTCCCCGAGAAGATCAGCAAGAAACCCAGCCAGGACCAAGTTCACCTACCAAGGAGTGTAGTTTCAATAGCAAGGAGAGCGGCGGAATTCCAGAGGAGGAGAAAGCAAAGCACGGAACTCAGGCTTTCTCCTCATGATTCTTTAGCCTTGCAGTTAAATTAATTTTTTTTCTTTTCTTTTTCAATTTTTTTTTCTTCTTCTAAATTTTTTTAACTTTTACCCTTTTCTTTTTTAACATTTTTAACTAGTTTATCTAATATATATATATATTATATATATTATATATATATTATATATATATATATTAGATGTATATATATATTTCCTTTTTATGCTTTTTCTTTATTGTTTTCTATTTTTAATTTTTTTTTCTTTCTTTCTGAAGCTCTTTTTATCCCCTTTCTCCCCCCTCACGATTTGGGATCTCTTCTGATTTGGCTAAAGCATATTTTCCTGGGGTTGTTGCCACCCTTTTAGTATTTTACTTGCTCCTTCATATACTCTTATCTGGACAAAATGACAAGGCGGAAAAATTCACCACAAAAAAAAGAACAAGAGGCAGTACCAAAGGCTAGGGACCTAATCAATACAGACATTGGTAATATGTCAGATCCAGAGTTCAGAATGACGATTCTCAAGGTTCTAGCCGGGCTTGAAAAAGGCATGGAAGATATTAGAGAAACCCTCTCGGGAGACATAAAAGCCCTTTCTGGAGAAATAAAAGAACTAAAATCTAACCAAGTTGAAATCAAAAAAGCTATTAATGAGGTGCAAACAAAAATGGAGGCTCTGACAGCTAGGATAAATGAGGCAGAAGAAAGAATTAGCGATATAGAGGACCAAATGACAGAGAATAAAGAAGCTGAGCAAAAGAGGGACAAACAAGTACTGGACCAGGAGTGGAGAATTCGAGAGATAAGTGACACCATAAGACGAAACAACATTAGAATCATTGGGATTCCAGAAGAGGAAACAGAGAGGGGAGCAGAAGGTATATTGGAGAGAATTATTGGAGAGAATTTCCCCAATATGGCAAAGGGAACAAGCATCAAAATCCAGGAGGTTCACAGAACCCCCCTCAAGATCAATAAGAATAGGTCCACACCCCGTCACCTAATAGTAAAATTGACAAGTCTTAGTGACAAAGAGAAGATCCTAAAAGCAGCCCGGGAAAAGAAGTCTGTAACGTACAATGGTAAAAATATTAGATTGGCAACAGACTTATCCACAGAGACCTGGCAGGCCAGAAAGAGCTGGCATGATATATTCAGAGTACTAAACGAGAAAAACATGCAGCCAAGAATACTTTATCCAGCTAGGCTATCATTGAAAATAGAAGGAGAGATTAAAAGCTTCCAGGACAAACAAACACTGAAAGAATTTGCAAATACCAAACCAACTCTACAGGAAATATTGAAAGGGGTCCTCTAAGCAAAGAGAGACCCTAAAAGTAGTAGATCAGAAAGAAACAGAGACAATATACAATAACAGTCACCTTACAGGCAATACAATGGCACTAAATTCATATCTCTCAATACTTACCCTGAATGTTAATGGGCTAAATGCCCCAATCAAAAGACACAAGGTACCAGAATGGATAAAAAAAACAAAACCCATCTATATGTTGCCTACAAGAAACTCATTTTAACCCTGAAGACACCTCCAGATTTAAAGTGAGGGGGTGGAAAAGAATTTACCATGCTAATGGACATCAGAAGAAAGCAGGAGTGGCAATCCTTATATCAGATCAATTAGATTTTAAGCCAAAGACTACAATAAGAGATGAGGAAGGACACTATATCATACTCAAAGGAACTATCCAACAAGAAGATCTAATAATTTTAAATATCTATGCCCCTAACGTGGGAGCAGCCAACTATATAAACCAATTAATAACAAAATCAAAGAAACATATCGACAATAATACAATAATAGTAGGGGACTTTAACACGCCCCTCACTGAAATGGACAGATCATCCAAGCAAAAGATCAACAAGGAAATAAAGGCCTTAAATGACACACTGGACCAGATGGACATCACGGATATATTCAGAACATTTCATCCCAAAGCAACAGAATACACATTCTTCTCTAATGCACATGGAACATTCTCCAGAATAGATCACATTCTTGGTCCTAAATCAGGTCTCAACCGTTATCAAAAGATTGGAATCATTCCCTGCATATTTTCAGACCACAATGCTCTGAAGCTAGAACTCAATCACAAGAGGAAATTTGGAAAGAACCCAAATACATGGAGACTAAACAGCATCCTTCTAAAGAATGAATGGGTCAACCAGGAAATTAAAGAAGAATTGAAAAAATTCATGGAAACAAATGATAATGAAAACACAACGGTTCAAAATCTGTGGGACACAGCAAAGGCAGTCCTGAGAGGAAAATATATAGCGGTACAAGCCTTTCTCAAGAAACAAGAAAGGTCTCAGGTACACAACCTAACCCTACACCTAAAGGAGCTGGAGAAAGAACAAGAAAGAAACCCTAAACCCAGCAGGAGAAGAGAAATCATAAAGATCAGAGCAGAAATCAATGAAATAGAAACCAAAAAAACAATAGAACAAATCAACGAAACTAGGAGCTGGTTCTTTGAAAGAATTAATAAGATTGATAAACCCCTGGCCAGACTTATCAAAAAGAAAAGAGAAAGGACCCAAATAAATAAAATCATGAATGAAAGAGGAGAGATCACAACGAACACCAAAGAAATACAGACAATTATAAGAACATAATATGAGCAACTCTACGCCAACAAATTTGACAATCTGGAAGAAATGGATGCATTCCTAGAGACATATAAACTACCACAACTGAACCAGGAAGAAGTAGAAAGCCTCAACAGACCCATAAGCAGTAAGGAGATTGAAACAGTCATCAAAAATCTCCAAACAAACAAAAGCCCAGAGCCAGATGGCTTCCTGGGGGAATTCTACCAAACATTTAAAGAAGAACTAATTCCTATTCTCCTGAAACTGTTCCACAAAATAGAAATGGAAGGAAAACTCCCAAACTCATTTTATGAGGCCAGCATCACCTTGATCCCAAAACCAGACAAGGATCCCATCAAAAAAGAGAACTACAGACCAATATCCTTGATGAACACAGATGCAAAAATTCTCACCAAAATACTAGCCAATAGGATTCAACAGTACATTAAAAGGATTATTCACCACGATCAAGTGGGATTTATTCCAGGGCTGCAAGGCTGGTTCAACATCCGCAAATCAATCAATGTGATACAACACATTAATAAAAGAAAGAACAAGAACCATATGATACTCTCCATAGATGCTGAAAAAGCATTTGACAAAGTACAGCATCCCTTCCTGATCAAAACTCTTCAAAGTGTAGGGATAGAGGGCACATACCTCAATATTATCAAAGCCATCTATGAAAAACCCACCGCAAATAGCATTCTCAATGGAGAAAAACTGAAAGCTTTTCTGCTAAGGTCAGGGACACGGCAGGGATGTCCGTTATCACCACTGCTATTCAACATAGTACTAGAAGTCCTAGCTTCAGCAATCAGACAACAAAAGGAAATTAAAGGCATCCAAATCGGCAAAGAAGAAGTCAAACTATCACTCTTCGCAGATGATATGATACTATATGTGGAAAACCCAAAAGACTCCACTCCAAATCTGCTAGAACTTGTACAGGAATTCAGTAAAGTGTCAGGATATAAAATCAATGCACAGAAATCAGTTGCATTTCTCTACACCAACAACAAGACAGAAGAAAGAGAAATTAAGGAGTCCATCCCATTTACAATTGCACCCAAAACTATAAGATACCTAGGAATAAACCTAACCAAAGAGACTAAGAATCTATACACAGAAAACTATAAAGTACTAATGAAAGCAATTGAGGAAGACACAAAGAAATGGAAAAATGTTCCATGCTCCTGGATTGGAAGAATAAATATTGTGAAAATGTCTATGCTACCTAAAGGAATCTACACATTTAATGCAATTCCTATCAAAGTACCATCCATTTTTTTCAAAGAAATGGAACAAATAATCCTAAAATTTATATGGAACCAGAAAAGACCTTGAATAGCCAAAGGAATATTGAAAAAGAAAGCCAAAGTTGGTGGCATCACAATTCCGGACTTCAAGCTCTATTACAAAGCTGTCATCATCAAGACAGCATGGTACTGGCAGAAAAATAGACACATAGATCAATGGAACAGAATAGAGAGCCCAGAAATAGACCCTCAACTCTATGGTCAACTAATCCTCGACAAAGCAGGAAAGAATGTCCAATGGAAAAAAGACAGCCTCTTCAATAAATGGTGTTGGGAAAATTGGACAGCCACATGCAGAAAAATGAAATTGGATCATTTCCTTACACCACCCATGAAAATAGACTCAAAATGGATGAAGGATCTCAATGTGAGAAAGGAATCCATCAAAATCCTTGAGGAGAACACAGGCAACAACCTCTTCGACCTCAGCCGCAGCAACATCTTCCTAGGAACATCGCCAAAAGCAAGGGAAGCAAGGGCAAAAATGAACTATTGGGATTTTATCAAGATCAAAAGCTTTTGCACAGCAAAGGAAACAGTTAACAGAACCAAAAGACAACTGACAGAATGGGAGAAGATATTTGCAAATGACATATCAGATAAAGGGCTAGTGTCCAAAATCTATAAAGAACTTAGCAAACTCAACACCCAAAGAACAAATAATGCAATCAAGGAATGGGCAGAAGACATGAACAGACATTTCTGCAAAGAAGACATCCAGATGGCCAACAGACACATGAAAAAGTGCTCCATATCACTCGGCATCAGGGAAATACAAATCAAAACCACAATGAGATATCACCTCACACCAGTCAGAATGGCTAAAATTAACAAGTCAGGAAATGCAGATGCTGGCGAGGATGCGGAGAAAGGGGAACCCTCCTACATTGTTGGTGGGAATGCAAGCTGGTGCAACCACTCTGGAAAACAGCATGGAGGTTCCTCAAAATGTTGAAAATAGAGCTACCCTATGACCCAGCAATTGCACTGCTGGGTATTTACCCTAAAGATACAAACGTAGTGATCCGAAGGGGCACGTGCACCCGAATGTTTATAGCAGCAATGTCTACAATAGCCAAACTATGGAAAGAACCTAGATGTCCATCAACAGACGAATGGATAAAGAAGATGTGGTATATATACACAATGGAATACTATGCAGCCGTCAGAAGAAATGAAATCTTGCCATTTGCGAAGACGTGGATGGAACTAGAGGGTATCATGCTTAGCGAAATAAGTCAATCGGAGAAAGACAACTATCATATGATCTCCCTGATATGAGGGAGAGGAGATGCAACATGGGGGGTTAAGGGGGTAGGAGAAGAGTAAATGAAACAAGATGGAATTGGGAGGGAGACAAACCATAAGTGACTCTTAATCTCACAAAACAAACTGAGGGTTGATGGGGGGAGGGGGTTTGTGAGGGGTGTGGGATTATGGACACTGGGGAGGGTTTGTGCTATGGTGAGTGCTGTGAAGTGTGTAAACCTGGCGATTCACAGACCTGTACCCCTGGGGATAAGAATATATTATATGTTTATAAAAAATAAAATTAATAAAAAAACAAAAAGAAGAAGCAAAGTAAAAAGGAAGAGGGATCGAGGTAAGGAGGAGAGGGAGAGAGAGAAGAAGGAAAGATGTTTCCTGCTGATGAATATTTTATATATTTGAACGACCCTGACTTTAGATTCTGATTTTGGGATTTTTTCAAAGATTCTCGACAATTCTTTAGGTATCCAAGTTGCTTATAATCAAGTCAACTCTAAGAATAACTGTGGGTTCTAGTGAAAAAATATTTGTGATAAGAAATAATGTTATCCTTTCTAATTATGTCTTCACTGACTGTATACACCCATGTAATGAAATGTCCCCTTGACTTTTTAGGAATGTAACCAGTTCATATTTTGAAATAAAAATTATTGATATTAACAAAGTTAAGAATATTTTGAAAGTTACATTAACTATTTTATCCTTACTATTTTAATAAACAATACTTAAATCTCTAAAAAAGTAATGACCCTTCCTTTAAGGATATCTTACAAACTCAAAATGTATTACAGCATATATCTCATTAGATACATAAGCTTCTCTTGGTGTCATTTTTTTTAATTACAGGGATTACCTTATTACTAAGCAAACTGTCAAAATATTGACCAAAACTTTCCATGATGTTCTCTAAGCTGTCTCATAGAAATGATATGCTTGGAGCTTGGCTTTAATTGGCATATTAATCTTGAACTTTTTCTCCTGCCTAATTTTCAACGGACATCTTAAGTTGCTTTTGGCATTTTCAGTTTTACATGCTGAAAATTTTACATAAATATTGAAATGTCCTTTATACACACTGAAGATTCTAATACTCTGAACTATTTCCTTGTGTAGGAGAAGAGCTAGTAGATAATAAAACAGGGCAGAATTAGACTAGTTCCCAAACTTAATTTTTCTCTACTGGAAGGAGCTTGTGGAGGTGCTTTTATTTATTAATTATATTTTTTTACATTTGAATATAGTTGATAAACAATGTTACACTAGTTTCTGTTGTATATCATTGTGATTCAAACTCTTTATATGTTATGTTCACTGCAAAGATAGCTACCGTCTGTCAACTTACAAGGCTATTATGATGTCGTTGGCTATATTCTCTATACTGTGACTTTCATTCCCATGAGTTACTCATTCCATACCTGGAAGCTTGTCTCTCCTACTCCCCTTCAGAGTTTTGCTTATCCCCCTACCTCTGGCAACCATCAGTTTGTTCTTGGTGTTTATAGGTCTGATTCTGCTTTTTGTTTATTCATTTATTTTTTTCAGATTCCACATGTGAGTGAAATCATGTTGTATTTCTTCTTCTGAGTTACTTTACTTAGCATAATACCCTCTAAATCCATCCATGCAGTCACAAATGGCACATCACATTTTTTTATGGCTGTGTAATAGTGTGTGTGTGTGTGTGTGTGTGTGTGTGTTATACACATTTCCTTATCCATTCATTTATCAGCTAGAGAAATGCATTCCATAGCTTCCACGTTTTGGCTCTTTTAAAGTGTGTGGTTCTTTTAGTTTCTTACCTGATTATGAGAGCCACATACAAGCTAAACAGAATGATGATTCCAAGGAAAGGGTAATTTTATTTTCATCATTTTATTTAAAAAAAAAAAGATTTTGTTTATTTATTTGACAGAGATAGAGATCACAAGTAGGAAGAGAGGCAAGCAAGGGAGGAGGGGGAAGCAGGCTCCCCTCTGAGCAGAGAGCCCAATGTGGGGCTCCATCACAGGACCCTGAGGTCATGACCTGAGCCAAAGGCAGAGGATTAACCCACTGAGCCACCCAGGCACCCCTGAAAAGGATATTTTTGAAAGCAGGATGGTATACACTAGAGAAAGACCCTCTTATTTTGTCAGAATATATGTGATATAGTGATTAACTCTCCTAGATGCTTCCATTTAAAAACCATATGACTCATGGCAAGTTAATTCACCTCATAGTTTTAATATTCTCACCTGTAATTGGGAATGATAACACCTACCTTGAGGATTGAGCAGAATAATAGGCATAAATGGCTTAATAGCTTGGCATGTTATAAGCCTGTTCAGGAGAACTTTCACTGAACACTTGATAAAAGTATTAAGGCAGACTTTATGCAAGACTATTGGAATAGGGGAGGGAGAATGAACTCAACAATACTGAAATATTGAAAAGCTGGTTAATTAATAGAACACAAGTTTTAGTTCTTGAATATATAACTAAAAATGGGATGTCTGGGTGATAAAATAACTGTATGTTAAATATTATAGGATGCTACCAAACTCTTTACTAAAATGGCATTACTTCACATCAGCATATGTTGAGAGTTTCAGTTGCTAGGCATCTTCAAATGATAATGCCTTTTTTTTTCTTTTTTTTGTAATTTAGCCATTCTAATGGTTGTATAGTCATACCTCATAGTGGTTTTGTCTCTTTGTCTTTGCATTTCTATCAGATGTTTCCCGTATTTCCGTGTTCTCTTGTTAGGTACATACATGTGAAAAATTATTTTGTCTTCTTGGATAAATGACCACTGTATCCTTCTTCCTAATTCTGAAGGCTGCTTTTTCTAAAATTAATAATGGTACTTTTAGTTAATGTTAGCTTAATATGCCTTTCTGCAGCCCTTTACTTTTATTCTATGTCTTTACAGTTAAGGTGGATTTCTGTTACGTCTCCTTTGATTTATTCTTTTATCCACTCTGAGAATCTATCTTTAATGAGTGTGTATAAACTATTCACATTTAAAGTGATGATTTATATAATTGGATTAATGCCTACCATATTTGTAACTGCTTTCTATTTATTGAACTTATTTTTGTTACTCATTTTTATTCCCTTATTTTTATGCATTCTCTGGTTTTACTTGAACATTTGTATGAATCCTTTTTCTCACTTTTCTTTGCCTGTCAATTGTACATCGTTTTAGTTTTCTTTTTAATGTTGGCTCAAGAGTTTAAAATAAATACTCATAACTAAATGCACTTCTTTTTTAAGAACTTGACTTATCAAGCAACTACAATTGATATGTGCTAGCTGGGAGATGCATATTAATTTCATCTTCCTGGTGATATCAATTTTATGAGTTGACTTTTTAATTGAATTATAATTGATCTTCAATACAGAATTATATCGACTCTTACTGAATTCTTGCCAGAGTTTTTTGGCTCACTTCTATATAAATAACCTATTTGAAATACTAATTGCGATTTTAAAATGCTCTCCTAACAGTTGCTGAAATAATTTTGTTTAAAAATGTTACACATTTGTTAATATTCTATTAGTCACTTCAATATAAAATGTGGGCTCACAGAGTTTTAGTACTAGACGTACTACTAGATAATATACCTTCAAATGTTCATCCACAGACAAGAAAACAGAAACCTGGAAAAATGAGGTGAATCAAAGTGTAAACTCCAGATTTCCAATATATGGTCTGGTGTATTTTCCCAGTGTGCTGTTATACTAAAAGGTTAGCTGACAAGTAAATATTACTTAGATATCCTTTTAGAGAATGAAAACACCTGTCATTTTACTGTGAGAATATCCTATAATTTTAGGAGTCTCCCAATTAAGAAGCTTATACCTATTCATAGCATTGGTGCTATAGATACATTGCCAAATAGCCTTGTTTTAAGGGGAAAAAAGATGCACCATAAAAATAAACAATGGATATTATGAAGTATTCACACTGAATTCCAAGGTGAATGATTTAAAAAAAAAAAAAAAAACTAGGGGCGCCTGGGTGGCTCAGTGGGTTAAGCCACTGCCTTCGGCTCAGGTCATGATCTCAGGGTCTTGGGATCGAGTCCCGCATCGGGCTCTCTGCTCGACAGGGAGCCTGCTTCCCTCTCTCTCTCTCTGCCTGCCTCTCTGTCTACTTGTGATCTCTCTCTGTCAAATAAATAATAAATAAAATCTTTAAAAAAAATTAAAAAAAATAAAAAATAAAAAATAAAAAAAAAACTAGTTAATTTAATGTGTTTTACTAGAAAAGGCTGTAGTTTAATTATAGTACATGCTGATATGCTTAAAAATAAAAGAGGGTAGTAGTTAATCAGTGATTAAAATTAACAATTATTTTTGGGATGCCTGGGTGGCTCAGTGGGTTAAAGCCTCTGCCTTCAGCTCAGGTCATGATCCCAGGGTCCTGGGATCAAGCCCCCCATCGGGCTCTCTGCTCAGCAGGGAGCCTGCTTCCTCCTCTCTCTGCCTGCCTCTCTGCCTACTTGTGATCTCTCTCTGTAAATAAATAAATAAAATCTTTAAAAAAATTAACAATTATTTTTTGTATTCATGGAAGCAAGGGCCCAATATAAATTGTCCTTTAATTGTTGAAAATGATACACCAGCTCCTTGAGGTTCTGTCTATAATTCTGAACCTTCTAAACATTGTTAATTAGCCATCCCCCATTCCTCACGTTTCCCTGTGAAAGGATGTAAGCTAGAACAACACTGCCAACCTCTTAATCACTATTCCTCAAGGAGGAAGCCTGAGCTTATTGACAAGATGGCCTTTGGTTGATGTTTCTCAGTTTGGTACAGCTGATCTGATAAAAAATACTTTAGTATTTTAGTGTTACAGTATTATAGTGTTTAGTCTCTTATTCCCTCTCTCTATACCAAGTGACTAACGAACAGCAATTTTTGGTAATTTTATTTGTCTCTTAGACCCAAATGTATTCTCCAGTGGGCACATCTCTGGTAAAAATGTGAGAGGTGTTAGAAAGTCCATTTTCTTGTACAAAGAATATATATTATCCAGAGTGCTTTGTAGTAATAGACATTGTGTGTTACAGGCTGTTCCTGTTGAGATTCCAGTGGTCCTGGTTAGTACCAAACTGTGTGGTAAAGACTGGAGTATTATTCATTGACCCCTATCATTTATTGTATGGGTTACCAACATTAAGGGTAGACAAAAAAAAGGGGTTTTGGGGACTGAGTGTGGAGAGAAGAAAACTTCTATTGGTCAGGGCATAATTCTTAGGCTTTCATGAGCAAACTAATTTTGAACTTGGTGGATTATAACAGGTAATTTTAGCAGCTGCTTATGGAAGAGAAGACTATTTAATAGCTGTATGCTTAGCAATTCCTGGCTCTAGAGGCAATAACATTCATGCTGCTGCAGCTTGACATTAAAACATGTTGGTCAGTTTGGACCTGTAATGGTAACAAGACCATGTTAGGGAATACATCTCTTCAGATAGTGATGAGCAGAATATTTGTAGCCTTCCTGCACTGTTTATCCAGCCATGTCTGCCTGGCAGGACTTTCAAAGGCAAGCCAGCTCTGTTATGAATGCTTTACTGAACTTCAGTAAGGTTCTTGCTTTAAATAGTCCGAGTCCTGCCTCAGAAGACATTGTTAGATCAGCTGCTCTAAATGTCATGTCAGTTTTTTGTTGCTGCTGCTATTGTTGTTGTCCTGTATTGTTTTGTTTTAGAGTAGAAAGAGTTACCTAAGGAAAGGCCTCCTGGATTTACACGACTTTTTCAGGCTCCTCAGAACCCATGCTTCCTCTTCCCATCATCATGTGGCTTTCTCAACCCCGACATTCATTTAATTAAAAAGTACAAGCTGAACCTTCACTTAATTCCATCAGTACTGACTATAAAACATCCTGAGTTTGGCAGGAAAATTGATTGACCACTTAAATATTTGTTGAGGGTGTAAATAAAATAATGAATAGAGTAGCAGATATAGTTAATCTCTGCCCTATCCACAGGAGAAGACAAATCACAGGAATATTAACATTTTCAGTGAGTAGTAGAACTTGGCATCTGTAATTGGTGAAGCAAAATAAAAAGAGAAAGCAGCAAGAAAAAGACAGTAAGAGAAAACAAAGAAAAATGATTAGATCCATGTGTATTATCAAGCTTATTTTATTTAACATTTCTAGTTTAAATGAAATTGAGCAATCAGATAAAGGATATCCTTATGCATTGATCTCCAGAGTAACAAGATCATCCCATATTGCTGAAACAATACAGTTTTACTGACACCCCATATTGTAAGAAGCTTAGTGGGATCACTTACATTCTGAGTTCTTTTCATCATCAGATCACAAACTGATAGACAAATGTAACACTAAAGTCACATTGGACAAAGAAAGCTGCTTCCCCCCTTGCTCATCCCCAGCCATGTATAGCCTTCATGTTTTGTTCTTTGTTCTCCTATCTCAGTACCAGCACTGAAAGACTTAGTGTAACCCATTAAACTTGACATTAACTATAGCCAACAAAACATAGATGAAGAATGCTGAAATCCCAATAGATAGGTGTGCAAATACTGTGAACAGACAAGTCATGGAAAAGCAAAATTCATTGGAATGTAAATATACATGGAGATTTTTTCAGCTCTGTCAGTAATAAAAATACATTAGCCACAGTGAAACACCAAATTAGCATCTAAGATAGCTCTATTAATATCCTACATCTTACGAATTCTAAGATGACTGCATTTTCCACGTTTACCTCTTTGAAATTGACCTGTATCTTACCATTGTGGCATTTTAGATACAGTGAAATATTGTAGATAAATCTTTGGTTCATGTTGCAATACTTAAATGAAATTAGCTAAGAGACTGTGAGACTGGTTACCACGATTAAAAATACCATATTCTATGTTTTTCCAATTGACTTGATCCAGATGAACTAGTTATTCTGCACTAACAATCAGTCCCAAATCTCAGTGCTTAACACAAAGGCTCATTGCTTTCTCATCCTGTGTGTTCACCTTAGGTCAGCAAAGGTCTCTGTTTCCTGGGATTCCAGAGACTCAGAGTAATGCATGCCGTCTTAGCAGGACCTGAATGATCATTTCAGCAGAGGGAAGAGTAAGAGACAGGTCATGTATTGGCTGGTAAAGCATTGGGCCTATGTCACATCTGCTCATAATCATTGGTTAAAGAAAACCACAAAATCATGTCAGACTGGAAAGGGCAATCCTACCATGTCTCTTAAAGGTTAAGTGCCCTAGGATACTTGCGAGCATCACCAGCAACCTCCGTAACCACCTCAACCCAACTCTTTCTCTCCTTAATCTTGGATTTTTTTATTTGGCAGTCATAAAGTAGCTATCTCCTGATTCAAACTTATATTCAGGAAAATAACAACAGACTCTGTCCCTTAGAATAATTTTGAACAGGAACATACAGTCACATTTATAACCCCTGTTATGCGCTGTATTTTTCCCCCAAATGAAAAAGTTCTAACCCCAGAACTTAATAATGGGACTATATTTAGAGATAGAGTCTTTAATGCAGCAGTAACTAAGTTAAAGTGAGGTCATGAGAACAGTCCTTCATTCAGCATGACTCCTTCAGAAGAGTTGATTAAGATACACACACACACACACACACACACACACACACACACACACACACACACAGAGGGAATGCCCTGAGTACACAGGGAGAAGATGGCCATTTGCAATCTGGGAAAAAGGGGTCTCAAAGCCAGCCTTGCTGAATCTTGATCTCATACTCCTAGGATCCAGAATAGTGAGAAAATAAATTTCTGTTTAAGTTACTCAGTCTGGGGAACTTTTTGTAGAAGACTGAGCAAACTAAGACAACCCCTCCCTCCCACCCTGATTTTTCTGATAGTTAAAATGATGAATGTCAGAAATAACATTTACACACAGTTGTTTTTCTCAGATAATAATTAGCGTCTCTTCCAAACTGAAGGGCTTGGAAAAAGAGTCATCATTCTTAGGCCTGTTGCCTGGGTTGGCTGACTCAAACTTTAGTCAGTTTCCAGTAATAAAAAGATACATTTTACAACTTAGAATTCATGCACCAACTTGGAAAACGATCTTTGCTCTCTTCCTAGGGTTTTCCTTTAGAGTCTTGGTAATACTGTGCCTATATCACTCTTCGGGGATTTATTTATGGCTAAAAGAAAAAGATGCCAGTTGAAAACTAGCACTTGATCTGAAGAGAAATGAAATAAAAAGTTACCTTCACAGGTGAAAGATAATTATACTTCGGAGGGAAAATGCCTTTGTTTAGAAAATAATTTTAAATGCTGCTTTTATTGGAGCATGGGACTTAAAGGAAGGGGTTATTAGGGTATAAAGAAAGAATGTTTTGAATAGAAGTGAATAGGAATTTGACAGAAGAGCTGTATGAGTAAAGAAACCATGGTCTGTGACCAAGAGATTAAAAGCATTCATTGTCAGATTTGGGCCATTCGCTCTAATGCAACATTATCTCTCCCTTTACATTGGTGTCCTTCCATAAATATGCTGTATTCACAGAGGTAGCTTATGCAAATGTATATATATATAAGCGTGTGTGTGTGAAATTTAAGGAAGGAGGCCCAGTTGTATACTTGGAGGTACAAAGTAGGCATGTAAACCCATCCTTCTCTGTGATTCAGGGAGTTAATGAAAATAAATGAAGCCTGTAGTATATAGGATAAGAAAGGTAGGGTGATCTGGAGAAAAGACTTCACTGGAAAGGAGCTTCCTGAAAATGAGCTCTAGTATATTATTATTGCCTGGGGAAATAAGGTTTCAGTGAAGACACCATTTTTTCAAACAATCCTAAAATTTTGGTATCTATGTAAAATTTCCTGATTTTTTTTTAAATTGAAGAATAATTGACATATAATGTCATATTAGTTTCAGGTTACAACCTAATGACTCAACACTTCTATCTGGGATGCTTGCCACAGGTGTAGCTATCATCTGTCACCATAAAATACTGTTAAAATCAGGTTATTTGTCTTTATCTGTGCAACCTACCTGACTTAGCATAATATCCTCTGGGTGCATTCGTGTTGTTGAAAATGGCAAGATTTCACTTTTTATTATGACTAATATTCCATTGTGTAGTATATACCATGTTGTCTTTATCCATTCATTATTGATGGATGCTTGGGTTGCTTCCATGTCCTAACTATTGTAAATAATGCTGCAATAAACAGTTGTGTGTATATCTTTTCAAATTAGTGTTTTTGTTTTCTTTTAGTAAATATCCATTAGTAGAATTACTGGATCATATGGTATTTCTACTTTTTTTTTTTTTTTTTTGAACAACGTTCATACTCTTTACCAGAGTAACTGCACCAATTTACATTCCCACCAACAATACATGAGAGTTCTTTCTCTGCACATTCTTACCAACATTTCTTATGCCTTTTCTGCTAAGAGCCATTCTGACGGGTGTGAGAGGGTATCTCACTGTAATTTTGAGCTCAGCTTTCCTGATGATTAGTTATGTTGAGCATTTTCTCATGTGCTACTTGGCCATGTGTCTTCTTGGGAAAAAAAGTGTCTCGTCAGGTTCACTGCCTAGTTTTAAATTAGCTTTACTTATTTAAATTTTTTGGTTTTGAGTTTTATTCTTTATACATTTTGGGTATTTGTCCCTTATCAGGTACATTATTTGCAAATATCTTTTCCCATTCACTGGGTTCTCTTTTTGTTTTGTTGATGGTTTCCTTCACTGTGCAAAAAGTCTTTTATTTTAGTATAGTCCTAATAGTTTAATTTTGCTCTTATATCCCTTCCTTAAAGAGACTTACCTTAAAAAACGTTGTTAAGGCCAACATCAAAGATCTAACTGCCTGTTTTCTTCTAGGAATTTTCTGGTATCAGGTCTCACATTTATTCTTTAACTCCATTTTGAATTTATTTTTGTGTATGGTGTAAGAAAGTGGATCAGTTTCATTCTTTTCCATTTGCTATTAAGTTTTTCCAGCATCATTTATTGAAAAAACTGTCTTTTGCCATTGTATATTCTTGTCTCCTTTATGATAGATTAATTGACCATCTAAGCACAGGTTTATTCCTGGGCTCTCTATTCTGTTCCATTCATCTCTGTGCTTATTTTAATGTCAGTACCATACTATTCTGATTACTGTAACTTTGTAATATATCTTGTAATCTGCCATAACATAGCCTGATTGTTAAATTTTGACAACTAATTTAAATAATAGAGTGTACAGACCACATATAATGTTTGAATACCAAAGTCAGTTTGGGGCCTATAGCAATACACGGAGAATGGGAATTCAGTGGAGACCAGGATTTGAAACAAAAGGAATGATCATAAGACCTTAAGACCCCAGAGATGATCAGAAAAAGTGATAGCATTAGACATTTTATAAGGCATCCAACAAGATTTGCAGCTAACTTTACCTTGACCATAAATTTAGAAAAACGACCTCAGGACATACCTGGATTCAAAAATAATGGTGCATACCTTACTGTCATCTTTTTTTTTTTTTTGTCTGATAAAAGATTCTTGCTACAAATTTTGTCCTTAAGTTAGGATCAGAATCTGAAACAATAGTCCCCAGTCTCCATAAGGTCTGGATGCATAATGGGACTTAAGGGCATACATTTGACCGTTGAATAGATTAATGGAAGCATCATAGAGATACACACTTTTTCAGTGCCCATGAGTTTCAAAATTTGAAAAAAAAAAGTGTTTATTTTTGCTCATAAGGGAGAACCATGCATCTTTTTATGACTTCTAATATTTTATGTTGCTGATAATATAAGTAAGTAATCACTTTGCATAGCCTCTGACAGAAAATGTGAAGTTTCAATTTTCAACTTCAAGATCAGATGTGAGTACATTAAATGAATGGGTCCAGTTTCTCAGGGAGCAAGACCCTTATAAATCATTCTTTTTCAGCAATCATCAACAACCCAGATGGAGAGTCTAAAATGAATGTCCTTATAAGTTTACCATTTTATAGAAATAATTTCTGAGATAAAAATTTACTTGATCAAAAGCTTTTGCACAGCAAAGGAAACAGTTAACAGAACCAAAAGACAACTGACAGAATGGGAGAAGATATTTGCAAATGACATATCAGATAAAGGGCTAGTGTCCAAAATCTATAAAGAACTTAGCAAACTCAACACCCAAAGAACAAATAATCCAATCAAGAAATGGGCAGAGGACATGAACAGACATTTCTGCAAAGAAGACATCCAGATGGCCAACAGACACATGAAAAAGTGCTCCATATCACTCGGCATCAGGGAAATACAAATCAAAACCACCATGAGATATCACCTCACACCAGTCAGAATGGCTAAAATGAACAAGTCAGGAAATGACAGATGCTGGCGAGGATGTGGAGAAAGGGGAACCCTCCTACACTGTTGGTGGGAATGCAAGCTGGTGCAACCACTCTGGAAAACAGCATGGAGGTTCCTCAAAATGTTGAAAATAGAACTACCCTATGACCCTGCAATTGCACTGCTGGGTATTTACCCTAAAGATACAAACATAGTGATCCGAAGGGGCACGTGCACCCGAATGTTTATAGCAGCAATGTCTACAATAGCCAAACTATGGAAAGAACCTAGATGTCCATCTACAGACGAATGGATAAAGAAGATGTGGTATATATACACAATGGAATACTATGCAGCCATCAAAAGAAATGAAATCTTGCCATTTGCGACGACGTGGATGGAACTAGAGGGTATCATGCTTAGCGAAATAAGTCAATCGGAGAAAGACAACTATCATATGATCTCCCTGATATGAGGGAGAGGAGATGCAACATGGGGGGTTGAGGGGGTAGGAGAAGAGTAAATGAAACAAGATGGGATTGGGAGGGAGACAAACCATAAGTGACTCTTAATCTCACAAAACAAACTGAGGGTTGATGGGGGGAGGGGGTTGGGAGAGGGGGTGGGGTTATGGATATTGGGGAGGGTATGTGCTATGGTGAGTGTTGTGAAGTGTGTAAACCTGGCGATTCGCAGACCTGTACCCCTGGGGATAAAAATATATGTTTATAAAGCTGTAAAAAAAAAAAAAAAAAAAAGAAAAAGAAAAAAGAAAGGATGAATACCCAAGTTTTGTAGCAACATGGACGGGACTGGAAGAGATTATGCTGAGTGAAATAAGTCAAGCAGAGAGAGTCAATTATCATATGGTTTCACTTATTTGTGGAGCATAACAAATAGCATGGAGGACAAGGGGAGATGGAGAGGAGAAGGGAGTTGAGGGAAATTGGAAGGGGAGGTGAACCATGAGAGACTATGGACTCTGAAAAACGATTTGAGAATTTTGAAGGGTTGGGGGGTGGGAGGTTGGGGGCACCAGGTGGTGGGTATTGTAGAGGGCACAGATTGCATGGAGCACTGGGTGTGGTGCAAAAATAATGAATACTGTTATGCTGAAAAAAAAATTAAAAAAAAATAAATATTACCTCTAAAAGAAAAAAAAATTTACTTGAAAATTACAGAATGATTTCTAGGACTTTCAGATGATACCTTTACACTTACTTAGAGTTTTTCACCTGGCCAAATGATTTCAAATAAGCAGGAAATCACCAACTCCTCCATCATCATTTATCTACATACTAATGTGTTATGTTTTGTTTTCAGAGAGTCCTGACTGAATGTTCCTTCAGAGTGTTATGAGAATAATTACAATTTGACTTAAAAATACTCAGCTTCCTTGAGATGTATGAGATATGAATGTGACCTTTGTGGTTATTTATCATCATTATTATTAATGCTGCTACTGATAATTATAAAATTGTTTGATTCAACATTTGACTTTTCAATATCCATTCCTTCTGTCTGTAGTAACCCACCTTCTTTTTGTCATCTTTGCCTCCATCTGCCTTGGAGAATTTTTTTGTGTTCCTAGTAACTGAAGCTTGAGGAAAGAGATCCAGATGACAAACGTCATTATTAAAACCATGGTATAGAGTTGCAACTAAAGAAAATTGACAAAAAATAGTCATCATTGTAGAACAGTGTGGCATATAACAATGTATAAAAAATTAGGCTTATTCCAAGACTGAATAAGAACTAAATGTCATTGTGTGCATGTATTTCCCCCTTACTTGCATATTAGAAATGCATCCATAATACCAAAGATTTTTATAATGCATTTGTAGTAAGATTTATACTACTTCTGGTTAAGTTTTTGAGCTTATCTACTGACTTGGCTCCCATTAGTATAATCAATTAAGATATATGTGTGAATATACAATAGATAAACACAGAGAAACTTAAATACTGTAGTTTTTTAAAATTTAGTTGATATTGATAGGTTTTATTCAAATGATGTTTTTAAATATGAAGAACCACTTTTTTGGTGACTGAGCTATTTGATGTTTCAATCAATACTGGATCAAAACATACAATCCTAAGTAACACACATACCAAATTGAACCATATGACGTTTCCAATATCGACCTCTTGTTTTACTTGAAAAGGGATCCATTTGTGTGGTTCAACTTGATAGGAAAATACTTACAAAATGAAAATTATTTAACTGTTGACACAGTTTGAGTTTTGCTTAGCCAGAACAAAGTCAACCATTTCTTAAACACAGAATGACTTTATTAAAAACTTTAAAAAACTCTGCTCTCTTGGGAAAAAGACTACCAATTTATTGAAATACTACAACTGTAGAATGTGCTTTAGAAGAAAAAAATGCAGTGATGGTAAGAAGAAATTTTTAAAACATTGATACTGAAAAAATGTGCGGTTGACTTTTAAAATTCTTGGGAGTATTCATTTGAGATTGTTTTTAAAATCTTGCTTTCTGGAAACAGCAGCTTATTAGTTCACTCTGTCCTAGTTCAACAATGAATTGAAGGAGATATCTCATTACTGTGCTCTCTGGTAACTTTTCATAACTTTCCTCTGAAGTCTTTCCCAAGAAGCATCATTAAAGATTCAATACACAAATAAGTCATCTCATTTGTCCCCAAGTGGGGTATGTACATCTGCTGTTCTGAATAAACTATAGTATGAGTATTTCAAAAAGCAAATGTGAAAAACATTGGACCAGTGGACCAATCTAACAAATTCAGCTTTGGTTTAAAGAGATAAGGAAAAAAATACCTTTCCTTCCTTCAAGTAATTCATCTTCACAGAGTGGTAATATGTACAAAGTATTTGCAAATAGAGGCATTAAAGCGTCCATCAATAATTCCTCTTTTTTTCTTCCTTTCAAAGGCAGTTTTTCATCCTTTGTCTAGCCTTTTAAGTAACTTGATTATGATAATTCCTATGTGTCCTTCTGGGATGCAGTGATGAGCCTATGAATGCTTGCTCATAAAATTATGGAGAAAAAAAAGGGATTTGGAAAGTAAATATGAAATAGGAAAAAAAAAACCCACAGGGAAATGAGGATAAGGAGAGGCTAAACATACACCCCTACCTCCCCCAACCCAAATCCCTTCTCAGCTGGTTGTGTTCAAAAACCATCTTTGTAAATTGAAAATGAGTACAATACATGCTGATGAAAAAGCTTTGGTTTGTGTAAAATGACTGCTGTGAATGTCAGAGAAAATTTTGCTTACCACATCAAATGGAAAACTTTGGTGCTCTTGTATGAATAATAGAGCCTAATATGCCTCCCAGTCCGCCATGGAACAGTCTTGGTTAGGCTAAACACTGTAGCAGAAGCATTGAGTTAGTAGGAAAAAAGCCATGAGGTATCAAAAATGAAAATTTATTTCAGAAAGTAAAATCTTGATGCTAAGCATGATAATGAAGAAAGAGAGAAAACATTTTTTTTTTTTTTAAGGGAAATCTTATTTGGGTTTTCCCAAGTTTGAAAGTCAAACCTATAAACTTTACCAGAAGCCAGATTTCAGGAAACATTTGTTGTAGTCATATTTTATGATAGGAAAGGATTATTTGCTAGTTTCTACCTTTTATGGATCACAACATCTAAAGAGGAGACAGATAAGCAAGCCAGTCATTACAATGTACTGTAATAAACATAATGATAGAAATGCAAAAGGTACAAAATGGGCAAAATCAAAGCTTTTGACATTATGAGCTAGGGCATGCTCTTGGAGTGGTCACATTGGAATGGAATCTTGATATGTCCACTGGAAGGAGCCAAGTAGGAAAGGGGTGGTAAGAAAAAACACAGTATATTCAAAGTCATGAAGTGAAAAAGCATGGGATGTTTGGTAAACTACTCAGTTGTGTGGACAGCCTCATTTTCTGTTAAGCTCTACAAAGCTCTGGGTCAGTGCCAAGGAGAAGGCATACCTGTTCCACTTATCATTCAGCAGGCTGGCAGGTGGACTTTTATGGTCCATTTATTGCTATATCCAAAGACTCTTCCCACCTTTCTAGGAAGAGGATCTAGAACAATCATTTACTCGTGATGTCAGTGTAATTCTTTTCCCTGTGGTATATGTAAGAGTTTCACTGAAGGGTAGGGTGGTGAGAGGAAGAGTGTGTAGAGTCAGCACAATTTATGGAATTTTTTATTCAGGGTGAGAACTATTTAGAAATGAAGTAAATTCTAAGAACTGACCTTTTTTTTTTTTTTTACATCGTTATTGGAGTTCCGAAACTAAATGCAGCTATTAGAAAATTATGTGAGATGGACTATTATTAGACTTAGATGAGCATGTGCATATGGGAATGTCTATGAAAACTACAATTGTGACTGCTGTCATTGAGACTGACTCATTTCCAGTTTGTTGAAATTTCATTGTATTCTTATAAACAAAGTTTTTCAGAGTGGTAGATTGGTAAATTCTGTTGAACTGAAACCTAATTAACTTGAAACCTCAAATGACCCCTCAATTACTAATTACAAATAAACTAGGAGGTGAAAACACGAGACGAGTTCCTGTCAGAGGTTAATTTCAAACATCGGGGTTATGTGTGGTCTCGTTTCTTAAAGTGTTTATATGTAAATTTGCAGAAGGAAGAAAAGTTAATTATTATTGCTAATGAAGACTTTACACAGTTGTGAAATTTTGGTAATGAAGGTCTGTATTTTAATGTACTGTATTTTGTAGCAAGAAGATGAAGTAGGATGCTGTACAAGTCTGAACTCTTTGTGTGCGTGTGTGTGTGTGTTCTTGTTCTGAAGGCTATCCAGTTCAAAAGGAACTTTTTTTTAAATTTTATTTTATTTTTTATAAACATATAATATATTTTTATCCCCAGGGGTACAGGTCTGTGAATCGCCAGGTTTACACACTTCACAGCACTCACCATAGCACATACCCTCCCCAATGTCCATAACCCCCCCCTCCCAACCCCCCTCCCCCATCAACCCTCAGTTTGTTTTGTGAGATAAAAGGAACTTTTCTACCTAAGTTGTTGTTATATTGTTTTTTTTTCTGTTTAACATAGTGCTTACTATATACCAGACAAATATTATAAATACAGATTTAATGCATAGAACAACACAGTGAGATAAAATAGGATGCCACAAAAATGCCTGTTTTGCAAATGGGGCAAGTAAGACCCAGAATGATAGAGTAACCTGCCCTAACAAAGGGCTGGCTAGAAAATGGTAAACTGAGATAAAAACCCTGGCAGCCTGACTATAGTCTATATTCTTGATACTCAGGAATATATTATGCAATAAGAGGGATAGATTTTATCCTGCAATAGGCTCAAAAGAACATTTTCAGGAAATATGCCAGGATATATCAAACTGATTTTGGATTTTTTTTTAATTTTTTTTCAGCGTAACAGTATTCGTTGTTTTTGTACCATACCCAGTGCTCCATGCAATACACACCCTCCTTAATACCCACCACCTGGCTCCCCCAACCTCCCACCCCCTGCCCCTTCAAAACCCTTAGATTGTTTTTCAGAGTCCATAATCTCTCATGGTTCACCTCCCCTTCCAATTTCCCTCAACTCCCTTCTCCTCTCCATCTCCCTATGACCTCCATGTTATTTGTTATGCTCCACAAATAAGTGAAACCTATGATAATTGACTCTCTCTGCTTGACTTATTTCACTCAGCATAATATCTTCCAGTCCCGTCCATGTTGATACAAAAGTTGGGTATTCATCCCTTCTGATGGAGGCATAATACTCCATAGTGTATATGGACCACATCTTCCTTATCCATTTGCCCATTGAAGGGCATCTTGGTTCTTTCCACAGTTTGGCGACCATGGCCATTGCTGCTATAAATGAGCACAGTTCTTGAGTCTCCAAGGTTTTCTCCTTGGAGACATTGGTTGGTGTCAATGGCAATCTGCTTGTACAGGGTCATATCCTCCTGGATTGGCAGAGTAGAAGAAATATTTCCAATCAAACCATTATACATTGTTATCTTATTTAGAGTTTTTATATTATACTTAGGGGAAAAAATACCTAGATATTTTGATCATATGCCACTACTGTACATATGTAAAACAGGCCATATAATAACATAATTGTATATTCCTCAAATTTTCCCACATTTTGAATGTCAATCCTTTGAATTACTTTTTAAAAAATTTTTATTTAAATTCCAGTTAGTTAGCATACAGTGTAATATTAGTTTCTGGTATACAATATAGTGATTCAACACTTTCATACAACACCCAGTGCTCATCACAGCAAGTGTCTTCCTTAATCCCCATCACCTATTTCACCCATTCCCTTACCCACTTCCCCTTTGGTGACCATCAGTGTGTTCTCTATAGTGACGTTTATTTCTTGGTTTGCCTCTCTATTTTTTCCCCCTTTGCTCATTTGTTTGGTTTCTTAAATTCCACATATGAGTGAAATATTATGGATCTTTCTCTGGCTGACTTGCTTTACTTAGCATAATATTTTGTAGCTCCATCCACATCATTGCAAATGGCAAAATTTCATGCTTTTTTGTGGCTGGATAATATTCCATTGTATAAACATATACCACATCTTCTTTATCTGTTCATTAGTCGGTGGACTCTTGGGCTGTTTCCGTAATTTGGCTCTTATAGATAATGCTGCTATAACTGTTGGGGTGCACATATCCCTTTGGATTAGTATTTTTTTTCTTGAGGTAAATACTTAGTAATGCAAGTCCTGGATCATAGGGTAGTTCCATTTTTAACTATTTGAGGAACCTCCATACTGTTTTCCAGGGTGGCTGCACTAGTTTGCATTCCCACCAACAGTGTAAAGTGTTCATCTTTCTCTGCATCTTCACCAATACCTGTTGTTTCTTCTGTTGTTGATTTTAGCCATTCTGACAAGTATAAGGTGGTATCTCATTGTACTTTTGATTTGTATTTCCTTGATGATGAGTGATACTGATCATCTTTTCATGTGCTTATGGTCAATGTCGGAGACAATACTGCCTGTGTTCTTCCCTAGGATTTTTATGATTTCAGGTCTCACATTTAGGTCTTTAATCCATTTGAATTTATTTTGTGTATGGTATAAGAAAGTGGCCACTCTCACTTTTTCCATGTTACTGTCCAGTTTTCCCAATGCTATTTGTTGAAGAGACTGTCTTTTTCCCACTGGATAGATACTCTTTCCTACTGTGTCAAAGATTAGTTCACCATACAATCGTGGGCTCATTTCTGGGTTTTCAATTCTGTTCCAATGATCTGTGTGTCTATTTTTGTGCCAGTATTATACTGTCTTGATCAGTACAGCTATTTAAAATAGCTTGAAGTCTGGAATTCTGATGCTCCCGGTTTTGTTTTTCTTTTCCAAGGTTGCTTTGCTATTCAGGGCCTTTTGTGATTCCATACAAGTTTTAGGATATTTGTTCCAGATCTGTGAAAAATGCTGGTGGTATTTTGATAGAGATTGAATTAAATGTGTAGATTGCTTTGGGTAGTGTAGACATTTTAACAATATTTCTCTTCCAATCCATGAGTATGGAATATTTTTCTTTGCATCATCTTCAATTCCTTTCATCAGTGTTTTACAGTTTTCAAGGTAGAGGTCTTTTACCCCTTTGGTTGGGTTTATTTTGAGGTTATCTTACCTCAAAACATTTCTGTTGCAATTTAAATGGGATTGGTTCCTTGATTTCTTTTTCTGCTGCTTCATCTTTGGTGTATAGAAATGCAACAGATTTCTGTATGTTGATTTTGTATCCTGTGATTTTACCGAATTCATATATCAATTCTACCAGGGTTTTTTTGTTTGTTTATTTTTGTTTTGTTTTGTTTTTTGGTGGTCTTTTGGGTTTTCTATGTAGTTATCATGTCATCTGCAAATAGTGAAAGTTTGAATAATTCCTTACTGATTTTGGATATCTTCTTTTTCTTTTTTTGTCTGATTACTGAGGCTAGGACTTTGAGTACTAAGTTAAATAATAGTGGTGAGAGATGGACATCCCTGTCTTTTTCCTGACTGTAGGAAAAGCTCTCAGTTTTTCCATTTCGAGGGTGATAAGAGCTCAAGGTTTTTTAGATGTGGCTTTTATGATGTTGAGGTGTATTCTCTCTAGTTAATTTTTAAAGTTATTTTCAACTCTAAGTCAATAATGACATAATTTGTACACAGAATCATCCTCTGGGCCATCAAAGCATTTTGGAGATTAGGCATTTTTAAAAGTTTTCCTATTTAACTGTTGCCTGACTCCATAAATAAAATAAAGCAAAAATCCCCCCAAACAGTTTTAAGATATGTTCCAACTTATGAGATAATAAAATGTGGGGTAAAATTAATACTTGGTTAATTATTGAAAAACAGCTTAAAGTACTGAGCGAGTATAGTGCATGAGAAGTCACATAACAATTTTATGAAGATGGCTAGTCTACAGTGAGCCCCAGTTTTATAAGAGAGTTAAGCATTGTCTCATACTAATTTATTGGTATCCCTAGTTATTTAACAACTCACGTATTAAGTACAGAATAATTTTAATTACTCTGGATAAATATTTCACATTCTGAATTTTATTTAAGCAGTGTCTTTGGTTTGGTTTTTCACAAATGCTATAAGTTTAGGGAGATAAAAGAGTTTGAATACACAAAAACCATGGTGCTGGCCTAGTCGGCTTCTACAATGTGCAGAGGGCAGGCAGTGATGGAGCAGGGATGCTTGTGTGTGCTTGAACAAAAAGTTAGACTAAATAAAAAGGGAAATAAATGAGATCTTGCTGTATGCTCATAATACTAAATGAAGAATCTCCTTGATTTCCCCTTTTCCTTTTTTAGTGTGGTGTACATGTTTCATAGGTAGATGATGACAATCCTTTTATCATTAAATACAGAAACATGTGTGATTCTTTCTTTTCCTCTGAGCTTTATTGATTGTCATGGCTTCTAAGACTATAGACTTGTATGCAGAAATAAACTTGGGATTATCTGCTAGTATCTTGTATCCTTGTATTCCAACTTGTATTCCAAGCTCAGGCATTTCCCATATTCTGATTTGCTAAACTAGTCAATGTCAGAGGACCTGCTCATCCCAGCCACAGTGGGCCAGTCTTTCAAACAAGGATGTTTAGAGGACGATTACATGAAATACACAGGTTTAAAAATTATGTCATTTGAAAAATTACAAGGACAGAGCCTAGGGAATGTTTAGTTTTTAAAATAAAAGGAAAGTGGTAAAGAAAGTAAATACTTCTTAAATAGTTTATAGTGTACAGTGTAGGCCACACTAACTTTGGATGACTTCAAGAAGTAGAACCAAAGATGGAAAAAGTGTTAGGTTCAGACTAAGGGCATATGCTCTTGTGGTTATTGCTACTCAAAGATGCAATAGCCTTCTTCAAGTATTGTGAATTTCCAGTTACTTGAAATATCAAATTCTAGGATGGACAACAGTCACTAAGGATGACACCATGGTGACTCAGACATCACTAGGTAAATTAACTCGGGGACTTACCAACATCTCTGCCCCCATCAGCTTTTATGATACTCAGGTGGTAAGATAAATACAATAAAGGTAATATATCTTGGCTTGCAGGCTAAAAATAAATAATGATATGTGATACTACTTTGATATGTGTTGAGATAAGCTTTCTGAGAAGGCTTGTTCTTTTAATCATATACTCTACGCTGAATCTTCATTCTCTTTCCATATTTTTGCTTGAATATCATATGACTTTTTATGTGTTACTCTGTGGATCTTTCACTAGAATTCTCTGTATTTGTACCATTCCAGTTGATTTAATTATATATAATTAATATCTATTTATATATAAATAATATATATAATATATTATAAAATCTACATATAATTAATTAAATTTTATATTATAATTTTTAATATATATTAATTATATCTATAGGTAGCACTATGCTGTTTTATGCATAATTTTAGTAGAAAAGTTACATAATTTTTTTGTTTACTTCGTGAAAAGTCCTACTGAAATGTGAGTTCCTTAAATTTATCCACTCAACAAATAATATTTTAACTCATTCTATACCAGACAACTCATGGATCCTGATTGTTGGCAGAAAATTCTCCATGGATTTTTGGTGTTCCTACGTATTCTAGGCTTTCTGAGTAAAGGACATATTTGAATAGCAAACAGCCTTGGAGTCTGGAGATAGTGTGCAGAACCATCTCTCTTCTTGTGGAAGCTCCAAGACAGAAAAAGATAAGGCCTTCTCCTTGGCCTCTCTGCTGGTATTTGCTCACATTTCAGTGTAATAAATCTGGACAAATCTTCCCTTCCCCCTAGAGGAGTTTCCTACACTGCAGATGAATGAGTAATATCTCCTTCAAGAGGGGGATGGGCAAACACATGTGCCAGTAGTCTCTTGAAGTTTTTTTTTTTCGAGTTTCCTAAATTTGGGGTTGCTCTCTTATAGTACATACCACTGCACATGTAGACAAATACCTACCCCTTATTTCATCAGCTGTGGTTTTACCATAACAAATGATCTGTTTCTTTGACCCAGAGAGATGTGCCTAAGTATGAAAACCTGTGTCATGCTAACCTCTACAGCTTACAAGTGGGGTCAATCTCAGACTTTTGATAATTTTGGGCTTAAAAATGCTCTGCGCATATGTGCACATCAGTGTGCATGAAAGCACACCATGTGTATACAGGAGAAAGGGGAGGAAACAGGGAAGATATGGACATTAAATTAGTCATTATATTCAAAAATTGGATAACTCCTGAAAAACAAAGTGCTATGGGAGCACAGAGGAGGAAACAGATTGCAAGAATAGCGAATATAAAGGATTTTAAACTGTTTGGTAAAATATAAATTCAGTGCAATTTGAAATAAGATGATGGAAGAGTTCTATTGTTAAATCTGTCCAGTCACCTAGGAAATTTATCTTTCCACAACATGAAATTAAAGATTTCTCTGCCTCTTACTTTGTCTGTAGTGAGAGCTTTTCCCCAATGCCTTATTGCTGCATCTTATCTGAATTGCTTGGCTTTATATCCTTGTGGACAACAAAGGATTACCTCCTGTTTCTCACTGTTCTTCTTACTTCCCAGAGGACTTAGGGCTTTCTGTGACTCTGAGGCCTCCTTCACAGTTTGTGTAAGAAGAGCATTGTACGTTTTGCACTTTGCTCTGAGAGCTAGTCCTTTAAATGACAGATATCAGAGTTAGGAAAACAAATAGAAAAAGCAGATCAGAGCCGTATCACTTACATTTTCTAATGGAAGAGTCAGTTATCATTTTCCCCCACCAGGGAGAAACTGCTGGGCATCTTGCTAAGTGCCAAAAAGGAACAACTGTTCAGTGCTTTCAGATGTATCAAGAAGAACTATTTTAATCTTCCCTGTAATAGATGTATCAGATAACTTTAGTTTATTTAGTTATTTCCTCTCTCTCTCTGTCTCTAGGTCCTGGAACACTGGCAAAAATCCATTTCCAAATATTTAATTTCATTTCTGTGTTCCCCTGTCTGGGAATAGTGGGGCTAAGGTTGGAATGGTGAACACATGGCTTCCTTAAGCAAGCAGCTGACTGAAGGTGATTGCTAGAGTATGTATGGTTCCTGCAGAGCCCCACTCTCACTCTCCCCTCCCATAGCCACCCTTAATGAGCAGACCTGTCTCCATTCCCATAAAGTGCTAAGGAGGGATATAATGGTGTGGGCAACAGCCCAAGAGACTGGCCGCCTCCTATAGTGCATGGCTGAGCCATGATAATCAGCATAGACTTAGAGACCACACAGTTCTCACAGTGAGTTTGGAGTCACAGTATCCATGTGAATTTGGAGCTCAGAGGTAATGGTTTAATAATGACTCAACACCCAAGAAAATTTCAGAAAGATGGAATATTCCTTTATACTGATTAGCCTATACACAGTCATGGACTTTGCATTCCAGGTGTATGGTCATGCACAGAAGCTGACTGTTTTATACAGATTCATCATTCCATATCCAACAACTATTCTAGACACATGACAGACTGAATAGACCATTCCAATTATACTGTCCCTAACCATCCACTATTTCCCACCTGCACCTGAGAAAGACCTACAATCCTACTTTCTAACCTCTGGGGCTTGGAACGCATAGGGCATGGAAAGTTGTGATAGCCCTGAGGCCTTTGTGAATACTTATACCCTATGAAATGTTGTGGTATACTTTTCCAAAGTGCAGCTGAGCTTGGTTTTCAAAATGATTATTACATCTAATGAACATGAACATGTACATGTGCAGTGATAATAATAGCTATTCCTTGTTGAGTTTTTACTATTCAAAAAGTACTTCTATAAAGTACGAGTGCCATATGTATATGTATATTTGTTTGTATAAAATTCTATATATACATATATATAAGTAATTGTAAATATAAACTTATTTCATCCTTACAATAATACCATGAGATAGGTCTCATAATTATCTCTGTATAATAGATGAGAAAAGAGAAATAGCAAGGGGGTAAGTAAGTATCTTGCCTGGGATTGTAAAGCCAGTACTGGGAGAGTCAGGTAATAATCCTGTGCAACTGGACTCCAGAATTCTCATTCTTAACCAGTATTTCTGACTAAATTTCTGATTTATCAAATATTGCCTGACAGGTTGCAGGAAAAGTGACTTCTTTTGTTCAGCATTTATCATGTACTTCTTAAATCTAATACAGTGTTTAAAGAGGGTATAATATCATTTGTTTCTCAATCATGTATTTCTCAATCTGTTATAGGAATAAACTTTTGAATGAATTAGATAATTTCTTTCAAAACTTCTAAAATGTAAGAAGACCATCATATTTTTCTGTAACAAACTTAACATTCAGTTGATAACAGAACTTTCTGGTCTACCTCCCGGAAAGAAGAGTTAGGGCTAGTATAGTCCTCTCATGCTTCCAGAATCAAAGAAGTCTCACAAAGCATTGAAACCAGCACAATAATACATAGACACATATATTGCAGGTACATATCCATACATAATATATTGTAGCATTATTAGTATCCTTGCTAAAGGCTTGCCTTGTCATTGGCTATAATGACCATTTTGAAAACCAAGCTCAGCTGCACCTGGGGAAAGTACAGAATTTTACAAGATAGAATGTAAGAAATATTATTTGGGCTAAAGAATAAAGTAATAGTAGAAGAATCCTTTGTTCTAGAGGCTTTTTATCCACAAATTCCTGCCTTCTTGTTTATTTTTAAAGCAATCAAAATAACAAGTGTAAAAATCCAAAAGTCTCCTTTGATTGTAGAAAGTAAGTAAAACAACTCCCCAAGTGAAACTTCCATGCGTGATAATTGAGCAGTCTCTGCACTGGCCCTTTCGCCTCTAAGGTATTAAGATAAATCAAGTTTACTGAAGTCTACTAGAGAAGAGAAGAGTAATCATACAAAAGTCAATATGTATAAAAAGTTGACATGAATTATTCAGATAGGTAGGAAAACTTTCTGAAATACCCTTGGCGTCTAACACCGAGATCTGGCATTATCTCCCCAAGACAGAATGTTTGCCTATGACTTTTCTGCATTCCTTCCATTATCCTAATCGCTTTACAGAAGAGGTTTTTAGACTTGAATATACATTTCCACTTGGGGAGATTTAAACGTACACTTACCTGGGCCAGAGCTTCTTTTTTAATTGATTTAAAATATGGCCTGGGCATTGAAGTTTAGAAAAGTTCCCCACATAATTGTATATACAGCAGAAGTTTAAAACCACTGCTTTAGAGTAACTCTGTCTTGTCTTTATTTCCATACCCAAAACACCTTCTCTGTGAGCCCCCTCCCCTTCCTGTACAATTTCTCTCCTCTTGTTCCAGCCAGTCAGACCTGAGAGGTTTACATATTGCAAGTTGTTCCTACCTAGGAGATATTAATTCACATTACTTGCATGATAACTGGTAGGTTCTTGATATTCCTAGAAATAGTATACCTATTTTTTAAAAAATAATATACCTATTGTAGAAGCACATAGTTTTTAGTGACTAGTAAATGCAGGTTATGACTGTGATAAATCAATTTGTTGATTTATCAGAGTGATAAATCAGTTTGAGTATTTTTAAATGATATTTTAAAAAGAAAATTCCAGAAAGAGTAAAAATTTTTGGTACTGACATAACATAGAGGAGCAGATTTATATTTGCTGGTGTGTTAACTATCTCTGAAAATAATACTTCACAGTCATAAAATTTTTGCCAAACATTGAGTAAAAATAAAGTTAGGCAATTTTTTTCCTACAAGATTCTTTGAGTAGTTAATTGGATACTATGCATTGTGACTTATGAAAAGTACAAACTTACTTGGGCCCTTTTATTATTATTTTTCAGTTTTTTTTTATTAATTTCTTTTCAGCGTAACAGAATTCATTGTTTATGCACCACACCCAGTGCTCCATGCTGTACGTGCCCTCCGTCCCTTCAAAACCCTCAGATTGTTTTTCAGAGTCCATAGTCTCTAATGGTTCATCTCCCCTTCCAATTTCCCTCAACTCCCTTCTCCTCTCCATCTCCCTATGACCTCCATGTTATTTGTTATGCTCCACAAATAAGTGAAACCATATGATAATTGACTCTCTCTGCTTGACTTATTTCACTCAGCATAATCTCTTCCAGTCCCATCCATGTTGATACAAAAGTTGGGTATTCACCCTTTCTGATGGAAGCACAATACTCCATAGTGTATATGGACCACATCTTCCTTATCCATTCGTCCGTTGAAGGGCATCTTGGTTCTTTTCAGAGTATGGTGACCATAGCCATTGCTGCTATGAACATTGGGGTACAGATGCAGATGGCCCTTCTTTTCGCTACATCTGTATCTTTTGGGTAAATACCCAGTAGTGCAATTGCAGGGTCATAGGGAAGCTCTATTTTTAATTTCTTAAGGAATCTCCACACTGTTCTCCAAAGTGGCTGCACCAACTTGCATTCCCACCAACAGTGTAAGAGGGTTCCCCTTTCTCCACATCCTCTCCAACACATGTTGTTTCCTGTCTTGCTAATTTTGGCCATTCTAACTGGTGCAAGGTGGTATCTCAATATGGTTTTAATTTGAATCTCCCTGATGGCTAGTGATAATGAACATTTTTTCATGTGTCTGATAGCCATTTGTATGTCTTCATTGGAGAAGTGTCTGTTCATGTCTTCTGCCCATTTTTTGACATAATTATCTGTTTTGTGTGTGTTGAGTTTGAGAAGTTCTTTATAAATCCTGGATATTGGGCGCCTGGGTGGCTCAGCGGGTTAAGCCGCTGCCTTCGGCTCAGGTCATGATCTCATGGTCCTGGGATCGAGCCCCGCATCGGGCTCTCTGCTCGGCGGAGAGCCTGCTTCCCTCTCTCTCTCTCTGCCTGCCTCTCTGCCTGCTTGTGATCTCTCTCTGTCAAATAAATAAATAAAAAATCTTAAAAAAAATAAAATAAATCCTGGATATCAGCCTTTTGTCTGTACTGTCATTTGCAAATACCTTCTCCCATTCCGTGGGTTGCCTCTTTGTTTTCTTGACTGTTTCCTTTGCTGTGCAGAAGCTTTTGATCTTGATGAAGTCTGAAAAGTTCATTTTCTCTTTTGTTTCCTTTGACTTTGGAGACATATCTTGAAAGAAGTTGCTGTGGCTGATATCGAAGAGGTTACTGCCTATGTTCTCCTCTAGGATTCTGATGGATTCCTGTCTCACGTTGAAGTCTTTTATCCATTTTGAGTTTAACTTTGTGTACAGTGTAAGAGAATGGTCGAGTTTCATTCTTCTACATATAGCTGTCCAATTTTCCCAGCACCATTTATTGAAGAGACTGTCTTTTTCCACTGTATATTTTTTCCTGTTTTGTCGAAGATTATTTGACTATAGAGTTGAGGGTCCATATCTGGGCTCTCTACTCTGTTCCACTGGTCTATATGTCTGTTTTTATGCCAGTACCATGCTGTCTTGGTGATCACAGCTTTGTAGTAAAGCTTGAAATCAGGTAACGTGATGCCCCCAGTTTTGTTTTTCTTTTTCAACATTTCCTTAGCAATTCGGGTCTCTTCTGATTCCATACAAATTTTAGGATTATTTTCTCCAGCTCTTTGAAAAATACTGGTGGAATTTTGATCGGAATGGCATTAAAAGTATAGATTGCTCTTGAACAGACATTTCTGCAAAGAAGACATCCAGATGGCCAATAGACACATGAAAAAGTGCTCCACATCACTCGGCATCAGGGAAATACAAATCAAAACCACAATGAGATATCACCTCACACCAGTCAGAATGGCTAAAATTAACAAGTCAGGAAATGACAGATGCTGGCGAGGATGCGGAGAAAGGGGAACCCTCCTACACTGTTGGTGGGAATGCAAGTTGGTGCAACCACTCTGGAAAACAGCATGGAGGTTCCTCAAAATGTTGAAAATAGAACTACCCTATGACCCTGCAATTGCACTGCTGGGTATTTACCCTAAAGATACAAACGTAGTGATCCGAAGGGGCATGTGCACCCGAATGTTTATAGCAGCAATGTCTACAATAGCCAAACTAAGGAAAGAACCTAGATGTCCATCAACAGACGAATGGATAAAGAAGATGTGGTATATATACACAATGGAATACTATGCAGCCATCAAAAGAAATGAAATCTTGCCATTTGCGACGACGTGGATGGAACTAGAGGGTATCATGCTTAGCGAAATAAGTCAATCGGAGAAAGACAACTATCATATGATCTCCCTGATATGAGGGAGAGGAGATGCAACATGGGGGGTTAAGGGGGTAGGAGAAGAGTAAATGAAACAAGATGGGATTGGGAGGGAGACAAACCATAAGTGACTCTTAATCTCACAAAACAAACTGAGGGTTGATGGGGGGAGGGGGGTTGGATTATGGACACTGGGGAGGGTATGTGCTATGGTGAGTGCTGTGAAGTGTGTAAACCTGGTGATTCACAGACCTGTACCCCTGGGGATAAAAATATATGTTTATAAAAAATAAAATTAATAAAAATTTTAAAAAAAGTATAGATTGCTCTAGGCAGTATAGACATTTTAACAATGTTTATTCTACCGATTACTTGGGCCCTTTTAATATTAGTTAAGGAAATGAATTTTTAGAGCCCTGTTCTCTTCTGCTGTTTTTTTTGTTTGTTTGGGGCTTTTTTTTTTCTTGTCCTTTTGCTTAAAGCCAAGAAACTTAATAAAAAAAAAAAAAGTCCCTTTATTAGGGAGCTACAAGAGCAATAGAGTATTAGGAATACAAGTAGAAGTGAAAGATTTATGGAAGATCTCAAATACCATGAGGACAAGATTAGTTCCAGAAGAGAATTTAGTTTGTCCCGTGTGTGGTACATAGATGAACTAAACTATTGATAGCGAACATTGTATATAGATGAATTCCTTCATATATTCTTACAGATACTTGGTAAAACTGTATAGATGAGCTTACTGGGTTTAAAACTTTCAGATAGTTGGATAACTTTCATATAGACACCTTTCATGTAGTTGGGAAACTGTTCATTTATTTTTCTTTCTCTAAATCTAGGGTGCTTTGTGGTATCTTCAGATTATAACATATTAGTAGTGTTGATAAATGTAGTACTTATATGATTATTTAAGGCAGTTAGGGCAAAGCACCCACTAATTTGTGGCTTGTGGAAATGCAGCTAGTGTGGAAAATCTTGTAGTCATTTTTCAAGAACTAAAATATGGAATTGCCATTTGGCCCAACCATTCCATTCCTTGGTATATACTGAAAAAAACTGAAAACAGAGACCAAAACAGATACCTGCATGCCCACAGTATTCCCAGTAGCCAAAAGGTGGAAACAAACCAAGTGACAATTAACGGACAGGTAGATAACAGATGGAATATTAGCCATAACAAGAAGGGAACACTGATATATGCTACAATGAATGAACCTTGAAAACACTATTTTAAGTATGCCAGATGCAAAAGAATAAATATTGTATGATTCTTTTAAGAAACATCTAGAATAGGCCAATTCATAGAGATAGGGAGTACATTAGTGGTTACCAGGGGCTGGGAAGAGGGTGAAATGAGGGGAATTGTTTAAGGGGTTTGGGGTTTCTATTTGATAAAATGAAAAAGATTTTTAAAGAGATCCTGGTTAGGGGAACATACAAACTTGCAAGCATAGTAAGTGACACTTGAATTGTACACTTAAAAATGGTTAAAATAGCAGTTTTATTATGTAGATTTTACCATGACAAAGACATGTGAAAATTAGTTAGTGGCTTAAAATAGAGTTCTTATATGCGCTCATGATGCTGCGAGTTAGGAATTCAGCCTGTTTAGTTGGGGAGTTCGGCTTCGTGTATTGTCAGCAGGTTTTCTCATGAGTCAGTTGGTGACTAGGAGTCCAACGTCCTAACAGGCTTCAGTTCAAGACCTATGTTGTGCCACTTTCCAATACTGAGAAGTGAAGCATACATCATTCTTGTCCCCTAGTAATGTTAATTTAAACTGATAACATTTTCTTTGCATGAGCATTTGCCATCTCTAAAAGCTCCCCCATCCCCACATACCTTACTTCATTTCACAAGAATTCTTGGGCATTTTTTCTCCATTTGATCTTAATTTCTTCAGGTAATTTTTCACTGTATGGAACAATATTTGAGATGAGAGACCCAATATTAACAGGTTCTGTCCTAGTCTTTGACTCTTCAGATAAAGGGCCAGTGATCTCCTCATTTGTTTGGCTGATAAAGAATAGTTCTAGCTTATTTATAATAATAAAAGAAAAACTACATGAATAAAAAGAACTCAGGTGAATGCTTACTGAATATTTCATATGTGCTACACATTCAAGTACCTTACAAGCATCCAATCATGAGATACTTAAAATAGCCCTTTACGTTAGGTACAGTTCTGTCCCTATTTTATAGATAAGGCCAATGAGGCTTATCATGTATCCAAAGTCACCCAGCAAATAAGGACAAAGAGTTGAAACTGGGCCTGATAACTCTGGAGCCTTTTCTTTTAATTGCTATTATGCCTCCTCATCACAGAAGTCTCTAGTTTTGTACTCATGGTCTTATTCTCTTCTTTTTCTCAAGAGTTTCAAGAGAGTTCTACTTTAGAGCTACTGTGTTGGGAACGTGTGAATCAGCTAATCCTTTGTTGCTGAAAACAAAACAACATTTCCACCATCATTTTCAGAGTAAATGGGGTATATTAAGGGATACGAATATAAGACAATAACAATAAAATATCTGTGGCAGGAAGCGAGTCAGAACTCTGGTTATTTACAGGCTCTCCTCAAATGATCCTTCCCAAGTCTGCTGGGAGGTGATCCTGGGACAAGTCATGGCTGATGCCTTTAGTCATACTCTTTGCAGCATTAGCCTGGCCTTTCATTTTGGGGCAAGAGTGCATAGCTTTACTGCATATGTAAAGTAGAACTGAGATGCAACATAAAGATTCAAAGTCAAGTGAGGGCATGCAGGTCATCCAGAAGACACAGGATTCTTTATATGCAGAAAAGGGAAGGTGCTTTTACTGTGCAAATAAATGTGACACTTCTACATAAGGATGAGTTTGGATATTTACTGAGCTGGTTCTTCTTCACCTTCATGTAATTAAAAACAATATGTAGGTTTTATTGTTTTACTTGAGAAAGGTTGGTTGAGCATCAGCTGGAAAGCAAACACCGGTAAGCACTGGGAAACAGATTTGGATGATTTTGAAGGCAATATGAACATATTAATGATAGATTAAACAGAGAGTTTGAAAATCCATATATGAAGGCAAAATGAAAAAAAAAAAAAAAAGATTTAGGAGTTCTTTTTAACAGCTGCTTCCCTAGGGAGGACAAGTTCAATTTCATTCTAAACAGATAATGGAACATACAAATTTAGTTGTTCAGATTAGTGAAACAAAGGTTGTTGGATTTTTGTACTGGTGTGGGTTCAATAAATTTCTTTCCCTCTGCCCTTAGAGTTAGGATAAGTGGTACATAAGATATTCCAAGTCCCTTGAATGAAAGCTGAGGACACTTTTTGTGAGAGGGAATGGTGGGCCATTTGAGGAAAACTGTGACATGTGACTGTAAGAATACTATAGATGGGGCGCCTGGGTGGCTCAGTGGGTTAAAGCCTCTGCCTTCGGCTCAGGTCATGATCCCAGAGTCCTGGGATCGAGCCCCACATCGGGCTCTCTGCTCAGCAGGGAGCCTGCTTCCCTCTCTCTCTCTCTGCCTGCTTCTCTGCCTACTTGTGATCTCTCTCTCTCTGTCAAATAAATAAATAAAATCTTTAAAAAAAAGAATACTATAGATAAAGCATTTCTTTCAATGGCTAGTTCTTACTGGGTACAGCTTAAATCAGTTTTTGTTCATTTCTAAAGTTCATGAGAAACACCTGAAAATCAACATACACCTAAATCTTTGTTCCCTTAAGATTTAAAAACACATGTGAAGCAGGTAGAAAGTATGCAATTATTGCCGTGAAGTGATGGCAACAAGGAAACTAAATCTCACAGAAAACACAGGTGGAATTCTCATTCAAACTGCATTTCTACTGAGGATTACAGAGTGATCTATCCTACATCATCCTAATTTCAGAACCCTGGCTGACAGAGCACCCACTCTGGGACACTGCATATACCCTTTACAGAAGAAAAACGTGTCAAAGCACAGCTTCTGTTCAGAAAAACCACGGATCACTTCCCCGTGCATTTTATTGGCGAAAGAAGGTCACATGGCTACAGGTGATTTCAGAAGGGTGATTAATTATAATACTATCATGTGGCTGAAGGATGAGAGAGAACCTGCTCTTTGTTAACCTCCTCAGTGGCTACTGGATGTGAAGTTTGTGTTTTACCTAACACAATGTTAGCCTTTATGATACACAAAATGTCTATCACGTTGTCAAAAATTAAAAAAGAAGGATGTTCTGCAATGACTTGTCAATATCACCTTTCCAATATGCCATCCTATGGTAGGCTCAAGAAAACCAGGAAGAAAAGCAGAAATGTCACTGTAACTCATTTTTGCTAAAATGTACCTTAAAATAGGTCACATTGGGTCAGTTTTAAATGGAAGCAGATATGTTCACACTAGCACCCAGAGCTGTGTGCTTTGGAACTCATTTTAGGTATCATACACAGCAAAAATCTTGAGGAATAAGTCATCCTTTAGGAATTTTGAGTAATGGAAAATTGGATGTAAGAAAAAAGTGTAACAAATTGTAAGTGACCAGAACAGTCCACTGAAGAAGAAAGTAATGTGTATTTAACAGTGAGCTTGTTGGCAAGCATGGAGGGAAGAAGAAGAAGAGGTCTGTAAATGCAGTTTCTGCTGTGCCCTGCCCATGGCACCTCACCTGTCAAATAGCAATCAGGAGATGCCTCTTATATGGAGCAATCAGCGTTGCACAGTCTTGGGATTTAAAAAGAAAGAAAATAACATCCTACAGTTCCCTGACTTGCATGTCAATTATCCCATTTGCCAAAGCATAACAAAGTGTGAATCATATCTAGATTTAGTATGGTAAAAATTCACTGAAAGATAGGAATACAGAAATAATATTTGGGAAGGAGAGGAAAAAAAAAAAAAAGATGTTCTCAGCTCTCCAGGGTGATCCTTGAAACCAGACCTGACAAAACAGAGCATATTATCTATTCTGCACATCTACACATCCTAAAATGACTTGCAAAATATGTAGGTTTTCTATCCTAAGCCTTCTGGGCCCAAATCATGTGAACAACACCTTGCATGTATTTGTAGTAGAGGAGGGATAGGGTGAAAATGGCAAGGGAGTTAAGACGGAGACAAATACTAAATTTTTGGTCAGTGAGTGAAAGTCCTTAAATGGACATTTTTATAGACCTTTCTCTGTGGTTAAGTTATAGCAAATCAATCCATTAAAGATTTTTAACTGTATCAATCAACTTTATTAAATGATTGGTGAACTGGGCAGTAGCCCATCCAGCAAGTAGAAGGGAGCTTGAAGGAGTTATACAAAATGGAAGTTTTTATATGAAGGAGGGTAGGGCAAGAAAGTTACTAATAAAGAAAGGGATTGTTCCAGACAAGATTGCTTTCTCTTAGTAGGGAAGAGCTGAGGTTCTCACCATGCAGATAACCTCATCGTCCTCTGGGAAATGGAAAGGGCTCCTATAGCAGATGACTTCACTGGCACTGATGAGAAATCTCCTGACTGACCAGTTAAGACCACGTTTCTGGGGGAGGTTGAAACTATAATTAGATTAGTTATTAAGCTCTGGTTTGGGGCCTCAGTCTAAATGGTGCCATTTTGAGCCTAGGTTTTTCTTTTTAATAATCCCAGGGCAACGACTCTTTGGATTTAGTACTGCTTTCTTTTGTAAGATTCGAATCCACATTTGTTTATTAAATCCACCCAGGTTTCTTAGGGAACATCAGCAGCACAATGGTCTACATTACGCTTGAGAAGGCTCAGTGGGTATCATACAGAACATTTGTCAAGTGCTAAAACTCCAAGCAGTGAACAAAGACAAGGACGAGTAAATCTCAGACTCTTTTTTTTTTTTAAAGATTTTATTTATTTATTTGACAGATCACAAGGCAGGCAGAGAGAGAGATGGGGAAGCAGGCTCCCTGCTGAGCGGAGAGTCCAATGCAGGGCTCGATCCCAGGACCCTGCGATCATGACCTGAGCCAAAGGCAGAGGCTCAACCCACTGAGCCACCCAGGTGCCCCAAATCTCAGACTCTTAAAGATACTTTTGTTTTTACAAAACAGAGTGGTTGTGGTCCAGGCGACAAGATAGTATTTAAAAAGACACATTAAAAATATTCATTGAATTTAAATGTAAAGTTTTATTTATCTTGTATTAATTAAAAGAGATTTCTATTGATCCTTGCCACGTGCCTATGAGTCTGTGGCTCTTTTAGGAGACCAGCTAAGAACTATACATTTGAGGCCATTGATTTGAAGTCAGGAAGCCAGGCAATAAGGCAATCTTGGTACACACTCACCATCTAATTTTGGGTCCAGGCTTGTTTCCACTATGCTAAACTTCCATACTCTCTGATACCTAATACCAGATACTAATTCTGCTCCCTTTATTTTATTTTTTTTTAAGATTTTAATTATTTATTTGACAGACAGAGATCACAAGTAGGCAGAGAGACAGGCAGAGAGAAAGGGGGAAGCAGGCTCCCTGCTGAGCAAAGAGCCTGATGCAGGGGTCCATTCCAGGACCCTAGAATCATGACATGAGCCAAAAGCAGAGGCTTTAACCCACTGAGCCACCCAGGTGCCCCATGCTGCTCCCTTTTAAATTCTCCCTTCATGCAGTTTGTCTAGGAAGTAAAAAACATTCCTGTTGACAGTGGTAACAGGAGAGCACTATTCACTATGTTGTAACTCAGTTAGTTTTGTTGACCATAGTTCTTATTTCAAAGGGCATTGGACTATGTCTTATTGTCAACCAAATATATATACATATATTTTTTCTGGGTATATTTCTTTTTATATTTTTAATTTTTTATTAACATATAGTGTATTATCAACCCCAGGGGTACAGGTCTGTGAATCGCCAGGTTTACACACTTCACAGCACTCACCATAGCACATACCTTCCCCAATGTCCATAACCCAACCACCCTCTCCCTACCCTCCTCCTGCCGGCAACCCTCAGTTTGTTTTGTGAGATTAAGTGTCTCTTATGGTTTGTCTCCCTCCCGATCCCATCTTGTTTCCTTTATTCCCTTCCTACCCCTCAAACCCCCCACATTGCCTCTCAACTTCCTCATATCAGGGAGATCATATGATAATTGTCTTTCACTGATTGACTTATTTCGCTAAGCATAATACCCATCCACATCGTTGCAAATGGCAAGAGTTCATTTCTTTTGATGGCCGCATAGTATTCCATTGAATATATATACAACTTCTTCTTTATCCATTCATCTGTTGATGGACATCTAGGTATTTTTCATAGTTTGGCTATTGTGGACATTGCTTCTATAAACTTTCAGGTGCACATGCCCCTTCAGATCACTACATTTGTATCTTTAGGGTAAATACCCAGTAGTGTGTTTGCTGGGTCATGGGGTAGCTCTATTTTCAACTTTTAGAGGAAGCTCTATGCTGTTTTTCAGAGTGGCTGCACCAGGTTGCATTCCCACCAACAGTGCAGGAGGGTTCCCCTTTCTCTACATCCTCACCAGCATCTGCCAATTTCCTGACTTGTTAATTTTAGCCATTCTGGCTGGTGTGAGATGGTATCTCATTTTGGTTTTGATTGGTATTTCTCTGATGCCAAGTGATGTGGAGCACTTTTTCATGTGCCTGTTGACCATCTGGATATCTTCTTTGCAGAAATGTCTGTTCATGTCCTCTGCCCATTCCTTAATTGGATTATTTGTTCTTTGGGTGTTGAGTTTGATAAGTTCTTTATAGATTTTGGATACTAGCCCTTTATCTGTTATGTCGTTTGCAAATATCTTCTCCCATTCTGTCAGTTTTCTTTTGGTTCTGTTAACTATTTCCTTTGCTGTGCAAAAGCTTTTGATCTTGATGAAGTCCCAATAGTTCATTTTTGCCCTTGCTTTCCTTGCCTTTGGCGATGTTCCTAGGAAGAAGTTGCTGCAGCTGAGGTCGAAGAGGTTGCTGCCTGTATTCTTCTCAAGGATTTTGATGGATTCCTTTTCACATTGAGGTCCTTCATCCATTTTGAGTCTACTTTTGTGTGTGGTGTCAGGAAATGGTCCAGTTTCATTCTTCTGCATGTGGCTGTCTAATTTTCCCAGCACCATTTGTTGAAGAGACTGTCTGTCTTCCATTGGATATTGTTTCCTGCTTTGTTGAAGAATAGTTGACCATAGAGTTGAGGGTCTATTTCTGGGCTCTCTATTTTGTTCCATTGATCTATGTGTCTGTTTTTGTGCCAGTACCATACTGTCTTGATGATGACAGCTTTGTAATAGAGCTTGAAGTCTGGCATTGTGATGCCACCAACTTTGGCTTTCTTTTTCAATATTCCTTTGGCTATTTGAGGTCTTTTCTGGTTCCATATAAATTTTAGGATTATTTGTTCCATTTCTTTGAAAAAATGGATGGTATTTTGATAGGCATTGCATTAAATGTGTAGATAGCTTTAGGTAGCATAGACATTTTCACAATATTTTTTCTTCCAATCCAGGAGCATGGAACATTTTTCCATTTCTTTGTGTCTTCCCTAATTTCTTTCATGAGTACTTTATAGTTTTCTGAGTACAGATTCTTTGTCTCTTTGGTTAGGTTTATTCCTAGGTATCTTATGGTTTTGGGTGCAATTGTAAATGGGATTGACTCCTTAATTTCTTTCTTTTGTCTTGTTGTTAGTGCATAGAAATGCAACTGATTTCTGTGCATTGATTTGATATCCTGACAATTTACTGAATTCCTGTATGAGTTCTAGCAGATTTGTGTCAAGTCTTTTGGGTTTTCCACATAAAGTATCATATCATCTGCAAAGAGTGATAGTTTGACTTCTTCTTTGACGATTTGGCTGCCTTTAATTTCTTTTTGTTGTCTGATTGCTGAGGCTAGGACTTCTAGTACTATGTTGAATAGCAGTGGTGATAACGGACCTCCCTGCCGTGTTCCTGACCTTAGTGGAAAAGCTTTCAGTTTTTCTGCATTGAGAATGATATTTGTGGTGGGTTTTTCATAGATGGCTTTGATGATATTTGGGCATGTACCCTCTTTCCCTACATTTTGAAGGGTTTTGATCAAGAAAGGATGCTATACTTTGTCAAATGCTTTTTCAGCATGTATTGAGAGTATCATATGGTTCTTGTTCTTTCTTTTATTAATGTGTTCTATCACATTCATTGATTTGCAGATGTTGAACCAAACTTGCAGCCCTGGAATAAATCCCACTTGGTCATGGTGAATAATCCTTTTAATGTACTGTTGGCTCCTATTGGCTAGTATTTTGATAAGAATTCTTGCATCTGTGTTCATCAAGGATACTGGTCTGTAATTCTCTTTTTTGATGGGTCTTTGTCTTATTTTGGGATCGAGGTAATGCTGGCCTTATAAAATGAGTTTGGAAGTTTTCCTTCCATTTATATTTTTTGGAAAAGTTTTGGGAGAATTGGTATTAATTCTTCTTTAAATGTTTGGTAGAATTTCCCTGGGAAATCTGTGTGGCTCTGGGCTCTTGTTTGTTGGGAGATTTTGGATGACTGCTTCAATCTCCTTACTGGTTATGAGTCTGTTCAGGTTTTCTCTTTCTTCCTGGCTCAGTTTTGGTACTTTATATGTCTCTAGGAATGCATCCATTTCTTCCAGATTGTCAAATTTGCTAGCGTATAGTTGCTCATAATATGTTCTAGTTGTTTGTATTTCTTTGGTGTTGGTTGTGATTTCTCCTCTTTCATTCATGATTTTATTTATTTGGGTCCTTTCTCTTTTCTTTTTGATAAGTCTGGCCAGGGGTTTATCAATCTTCTTAATTCTTTCAAAGAACCAGCTCCTAGTTTCCTTGATATGTTCTAATGTTTTTTGGTTTCTATTTCATTGATTTCTGCTCTGATCTTTATTATTTCTCTTCTCCTCATGGGTTTAGGCTTTCTTTGCTGTTATTTCTCCAGCTCCTTTAGGTGTAGGGTTAGGTTGTATATTTGGGACCTTTCTTGTTTCTTGAGAAAGGCTAGTATTGCTATATACTTTCCTCTCAGGACTGCCTTTGATGTGTCCCACAGATTTTCAACCATTGTGTTTTCCTTATCATTTGTCTCTGTGACTTTTTTCAATTCTTCTTTAATTTCCTGGTTGACCCATTCATTCTTTAGTAGGATGATGTTTAGCTTCCATGTATTTGGGTTCTTACCAAATTTCCTCTTGTGATTGAGTTCTAGCTTTAGAGCATTGTGGTCTGAAAATATGCAGGAAATGATCCCAGTGTTTTGGTACCAGTTGAGACCTGATTTGTGACCCAGGACGTGATCTGTTCTGGAGAATGTTCCACGTGCACTAGAGAAGAATGTGGTATTCTGTTGCTTTGGGATGGAATGTTCTGAATATATCTGTGATGTCCATCTGGTCCAGTGTGTCATTTAAAGTCTTTATATCCTTGTTGATCTTTTGCTTAGATGATCTGTCCATTTCAGTGAGGGGAGTGTTAAAGTCCCTTACTGTTATTGTATTATTGTTGATGTGTTTCTTTGCTTTTGTTATTAATTAGTTTATATAATTGGCTGCTCCCATGTTAGGGGCATAGATATTTAAAATGGTTAGATCTTCTTGTTGGACAAACTCTATAAGTATAATATAGTGTCCTTCCTCATCTCTTATTATAGTCTTTGGCTTAAAATCTAATTTATTTGACATAAGGATTGCCACCCCAGTTTTCTATTGATGTCCATTAGCATGGTAAATTGTTTTCCACCTCTTCACTTTAAATCTGGAGGTGTCTTTGGGTCTAAAATGTGTTTCAAGCAGAGAGCAATATCAGTGGGTCTTGTTTTCTTTAATCCATTCTGATACCCTGTGTCTTTTGACTGGAGCATTTAGCCCATTTACATTCAGGATAACTATTGAAAGATAGTAATTTACTGCCATTGTAGTGTCTATAAGGTGACTGTTACTGTATATTGTCTCTGTTCCTTGCTTGTCTACTACTTTTAGGCTCTCTCTCTGCTTAGAGGACCCCTTTCAATATTTCCTATAGAGCTGGTTTGGTGTTTACAAATTCTTTTAGTTTTTCTTTGTCTTGGAAGATTTTCATCTCTCCTTCTATTTTCAATGATAACCTAGCTGGATATAGTATTCTTGGCTGCATGTTTTTCTTATTGAGTGCTCTGAATTTATCATGCCAGTTCTTTCTGACCTGCCAGGTCTCTGTGAATAAGTATGGTGCCAATCTAATATTTTTAACATTGTATGTTACAGACTTCTTGTTCTGGGCTGCTTTCAGGATTTTCTCTTTTTCACTAAGACTTCACTTACTTCACTAAGTAAGTTTTACTCTTAGATGATGGATGTGGACCTATTTTTATTGATTTTGTGGGGGGTTCTCTGCGCCTCCTGGATTTTGATGCTTGTTCCCTTTCCCATATTGGGGAAATTCTCTACAATAATTTGCTCCAATATACCTTCTGCCCCCCTCTCTCTTTCTTCTTCTGGAATCCCAATTATTCTAATATTGTTTTGTCTTATGGTATCACTTATCTCTAGAATTCTCCCCTCATCATCCAGTAGTTGTTTGTCCCTCTTTTCCTCAGCTTCTTTATTCTCCCTCATTTGGTCTTCTGTATCACTAATTCTCTCTTCTGCCTCATTTATCCTAGCAGAAAGAGCCTCAATTTTTATTGCACCTCATTAATAGCTTTTTTAATTTCAGCTTGGTTAGATTTTAGTTCTTTTTTTCCTCCAGAAAGGGCTTTTATTTTTCTAGGCAGGGTTTCTCTAATATTTTCTATGCCGTTTTCAAGCCCAGCTAGCACCTTGAGAATTGTTATTCTGAACTCTAGATCTGACATATTACCAATGTCCACATTGAATAGGTACCTAGCCTTCGGTACTGCCTCTTGTTCTTTTTTTTTTTTTTTTTTTTTTTTTTTTGTGGTGATTTTTTCCATCTTGTCATTTTATCCAGCTGAGAATATATGAAGGAGAGAAAGGGTGGCCAAATCCCCAGAAAAATGTATGCTAACCAAATCATAAGAGACCTCAAATCAGGGGCAGAAGAAATGGGATAAAAAGGAGTTAAAAAAATTTTTTTAAACAAACCATATATATATATATGTGTGTGTGTGTGTATATATGTGTATACACACACACACACACACACACACACACACATATATATATATATATATATGGACTGGATCAATAGAACAGAGACACCCATTTAATTTTGGGTGTGTTTTGGTCTCTTAGAAGAAACTACCTTCCAAATTTTTAAAGAAAGAAAAATGTATATATATATATATATATATACACACACACACACACACACACACACACAAATAAGGGTAAACAGGATGAAGGGATGAAATATCACTGTAAAGATGAAAATTTAAAAAAAATTCTAAAAAAGGAGTTGATAAGATAAGTTGGTTGGAAAAAGAAAGAAAATGAAAGTAGAATTTGTTCAGGCTGGAGACTAGAACAAAACCCTGTGCTAGATTTAGGGTATATTTTGACCTATTAGAAGAAATTGTATCCCAAAAATTTTTTGAAGAAAAAACCCTATATGTATTCAAAAATAAAGCTAAGTACAATTAAGGATAAAATATAATAATGAAGGTTTAAAAAGATTTTTTTAGAAAGGTATTATTAAGTTAAACTAGTTAAAAAACATTAAAGGCGGAAAGAGGAAAAGTTAAAAAAATTAGAATAAGAAAAATTTTTTTTAAATTTAATTAACTTTGCAAGACTAAAGAATCATAGGGAGAAAAGCATGAACTCCATGCTTTGCTTTCCCCTCCTCTGGAATTCTGCTGTTCCTGATTAGTGAGCTTGTTCTTGGCTGGATGTTCTTGCTAATATCCTGGGGGGAGGGGCCTGATGTCATGATTCTCAAATGTCTTTGCCTGAGGCGGAATTGCATTGCCCTTGCCAGGGGCCCGGCTAATAATCTGCTTGGGGTCATTCTCAGGAGCTTTTGTTTCCTGAACACTTCTGTAGGGCTCTGGAGAATGGGAATGAAGATGGCAGCCTCCCAATCTCTGGCCCAGAGGAGCTGAGAACTCAGGGCCGCACTCCTCAGTGCACCTTTGGAGAAAAGCAGTCAATCCCTCCCATCTTCCTCGCCTCTGGCCACTCTCCAAGCTCACCCGGCCTGTGACCTAGCGTTTCTGTCTCTGGCACAAAGCCCCGTTTGGAATCTCCAAACCCAGCAGATTCCTGCCTCCAGAGAAGGAAGGCAGGTTTCCCCAGATCTGCCACTTGTGTGGTCCCTGCTCAAAGACCCTTAAACTGCGGATCACAGTTTAAGTTAGCCCCAAGCAGAGAGCTCACTTCTCATCTCCGTCTCTGTAGCTGGCTTCCCGCTCTGACACCTGTGAGCTCTGCTACACTCAGACACCCCCGATCCTTCTGTGATCCCACAGGACCTGAGACCACACTGTCCCTGTGAGGGCTCCACCCCACTTAGCCTCTGGAGCAATGTCCCTCAGTGGAGCAGACTTTTAAAAGTTCAAATTTTGTGCTCCATTGCTCCACAGCTTGCCAGGAGCCAGCCCTTCCCACTGCAGTCTATCTTTGCATCACTTCAAATTCACATGACTTCCTATTTTAAATAAAGCAAAAGGGATTCTTCATACCAGACAGTATTGATTGAAGAAATGCTCAAATGCATTATACAACCAAATACAACAATATAAATGAAATAATTGCATCCAAGAATTACATATGAAAGATCTCAGCTCTGGGAAGAAAGGATGGTCACCCAAATTGACTTCTGTTTATTAATAATAAAGTTAAATTAATAATCATGAGAACTATTATATACTGAATACTTCTCACTACACACAGTATTAAGAATTTTGTAAACCTGTATTTTTTTTTAAAGATTTATTTATTTATTTATTTGCTAGAGAGAGCAGGGGGAAGAGCAGAAGGAGAGGGAAAAGCAGACCCTGCATTGATTGTGGATCCCTACATGGGGCTCGATCCCACAACCTTGAGAACATGACCTGAGCTGAAATTGAGTTGGACTCTTAACTGACTCAGCCACCCATGTGCCCAAATACTTTGTAGAACTATCTTAATTAACTCTTAGTGAACTTTTATGAAATACCAGATCTCAATTTTATAGATGAGAATATAAAACAGAGCCAAAGTAACATGCTCAAAAATCATGATTAGAAAGTCACACATTCAAAATTCATTTGAATTCTATGTCATTCCAAGATGTAGCATTTTCTCTACTGTTTTAAATAAGCTTCTTGCTCTTAGAGAATCAATAAAATCATTTCTTAAAGATACAGAGTTTTGAACTCAGTATTTCAATTTATCCTCTGTGTTTTTATGTCATTCTTATTAGAAGCATAATAAACTATCCTTAAGAAAATTTATGGTGAAGACCAACTATATCAGTGCTATATTGTCTTAAAAAGGGGAGGCATTTGCTTTGAGACTGTTGAGGGAGAGGAAAACTTTCTTACTTCTTTGGCTTGTTTGATATAAAATTGATTTTATAAATCTTTGTAATATGTTATAAGAAACTAGATTTATCCTCTGCCCTGAATTTAAAAAAAAAAAAAAAAAAAGCTAATACAGGAAAACAACAGATACTAAGACAGGTATTAGACAACAAATAATGATTGCTAAGAAATAGGAAATAAGCGTAGTTAGCACTAACACTGCCTCAAATTTAGTATGTGAAGAGTGTTCTAATCATAGAGCAGGAAAGAGGAACACACATAGTATCCAGAGGTCTCCCTGAGTCAATGGAGTAGAGTGTGAGAGGCCAAAGCAAATAGTGCTCACAGGAAAAGTTGCCAGAGATGAGAGACTTGTGCAGAGAGAAAAGTCTAGAGAGAAGAAATCTTAGAAAGTCTCTCAATTTTGCAGATGAGTTGTGATAAACATATGCATTTGAATACCCAAACCTGAGGAAATAATACCCAAAAGGATTGAAGGGAAAGATCCCGTAAGCCCAGGTATAGTGCTCATGCCTACCAGCAAGAAAGAAAATCTTGTATTATACAGAGCATGAGTAAAGTACTGAGAAGGCTTTTTTCTCCAAACTAGTCTGAGAATAAATGTTACTCTGGTTTTGTTTAAAGCATTTTAAAAGCAAGACCTGGAAGGTTAGAACTGCTTCCAAATAATAGTATTTCAGAATGAAGCTCAGGAATACTTACAGAAACAGGAGATATCCAGGATCCAAGATATTAAGATTAATAATCTATAACCTCTAATTTGAAAAATAAGACTTGCAAGACTTGCAAGATTAATAATCTATAACCTCTAATTTGAAAAATAAGATTTGCAAGGAAAATATTACCCAAATATCAAGAAAAATCAATCAATTGAAACTGATACAGAAAGTATATAGATAATAGCATTTGTAGACTTTAAAACCATTGAATAAATTAAGTAAATATGTTAAATATATCTTTAAAATATAAAAATTGAACCACTAGAGATGAAAACTACAATATCTTTGATGGATGAACAGAAAATTAGATACCACATATGAAAATACTAGTGGACTTAGAAATACTAATAGAAACCTTTCAAAATGAAATATGGAGGAAAAAAGACTTAAAAATTAAGATTTAAAGTATAATTTCCAGTGATGTAATGTTAGTATAATGAAAATTCTCAAAGGAAAAAGGGGAGAGAAAACATTTTGAAGTAACAGTGGCAGAGTTTTCCATATTTCGTGAAAGCTGTAAAGCCAGAGACCCAAACAGCTCAGTGAACCCTATCCAAAAGAAATAAGAATAAAAATGCTAAGATAGGGAAATTGCTTAAATCTAGTAATAAGAGAAATCTTAAAAGACAAAAATAGCACAGAATATAGAGAGCAACAAAGATAATGGCAGATTTCTCATCTAAAACAATGTGAGCTCAAAGATAGTAGAGCAACATCTTTAAAGAACTAAAAGAGAAATTATCTTCCTAGAGTCCTCTGTGCGCTATGAACTTTTAAAATAAATGAATTCATAAGAAGTATGCACCCTCATCATAATGGAACCAAACCAGAAATCAATAGCAGAAATAACATAGTAAAATCTCCAAATACACAGAGAGTGAAAAAAAACATGTTTCTAAATAATTGCTGGAACAAAAAGAATTTCTCAAAGATTAAAAAATACATGTAAATTAATAAAAATGAAAATTCAAATCTTTGAGATACAACTAAAGTGATATTTAGAGGAAAAGTTACTGTACTTAATTCTTATACTAGAATAAAAAAGAAATTCCCAAATCAATAATCTAGGCTCCTACCTCAAGAAACTTGGAAAAATTACAAAATTAACTGAAAGCATGTAGAAATAATATAAGAGCAAAAATCAATTGTATTCAAGATAGAAAAAGGTAGCGACAAGCCAGAAGATGTTTTTAAAGAATTATATAAAACTGACAAATCCCTAGCAAACTGACAAGAGAGATGGAGAGATAGAGCAGGATGGAAAGGGGAAGAGGGAGAGGAGACACAAATTACCAGTATCAAGCAATATCAGGAATCAAGGAAGGCATATCATTATAGATCCTATTGACATTAAAAAGATAAGTGAATATTACTAACATTTATATGCCCATAAATCCAATAATGTAAATGAAACGGATATATTTCTTGAAAGATAGAAACTCCAAAACACACTTAAGAATTAAATAATCTGAATAGTCATATTTGAATTAAATAAGTTGATTTTATACTTAAATTTTTTGCATAATGTAAACTTCAAACACAGATGGCTTTACTGGAGAATTCTACCAAACTTCAAAATAAATAATATTCATTCTGTAAAAACTCTTATAGAATATGAAAAATCACAAAGGAAGAAGGCAAGAGAGGAAGAAAGGAGTAAAAGAACTTCTAAACAGCCAGAAAACAATTTTTAAAATGGCAATAGTAAATCCCTACTTATCAGTAATAACTTTAAATGAATTCACTTCTCCAGTAAAAAGACAGAAGTTGGCTAAATGGTTTAAATGTAATCAGACCCAACTATATGCTGACTTTAGGAGACTCACTAAAGCCTTAAGGCTCATAAGTGAAGGGATGAAAAGAGATAAACCACTAAGAGGAAATAAAAACAGCAAGAATAGCTCCATGCATATTAAAGAAAAAATTGAAGTAAAAAACTTGTTATAAGAAACAAAGGAAGTAACTATGTAATAATAAGGGAGTCAATTAATGAAGAGGATTTTACAACTGTATTGGAGAACCTAAGTATATGCACAAATATTAACATATCTGAAGGAAGAAATAAGGAGGAATACAATAGTAGGAGTTCTTAATATTACACTGTTAACAATGGATAGGTCATCCATACAGAAAATCAATAAAGAAACATTTGACTTGAACTATACCTTAGACCAAATGAAACGAATAGGTATATACAGAATTTTCCATCCAATAGCACCTGATCACACAGTTTTCCAAAGGGCACATGAAGCATTTTCCAGAAAAGCAAGACTTAATAACATTAAAATCATATCGAATACCTTTTCTGATACAATGTTAGGAAATTAGAAATCAGTAACAGGAGGAAAGCTGGAATATTGATGAACAGCACACTCTTGATTTTCAAGAATAAATCAAAAAATATCTTGAGGCAAATGAAAATGGAAACACAATGTATAGGTGTAGAGAAGCAGCAACAACCATTCTAAGATGAAAATTTATAGTGGTAAATGCCAACATTAATTTAAAAAAAGAGGAAAAAAGAAAACCAGCTGAACTTTACACCTTAAAGATCAACTAAACCCAAAGTTAGCCTTAGAAAGAGATAACAGTGATGAGAGCAGAAATAAATGGGGACTAGGAAAAGGCGGGCAGAACTGAAGGAAACTAAGAGCTGACTTTTCACAAAGATAAACTTGGCAAACCTTTAGTTAAAGTAAGAAAAAAAAAGGAGAACTCAAATAAAATCAGAATGGAAATAAGAGACATTACAACTGACCCCAGAGAAATAAAAGGAATATAAAACTGCTTTGAACAATTACACACTAATATATTGGATAACCTAGAAGAAATTACTAAATTCCTGGAAATGAACAACCTACCAAGATTAAATGATGAAGAAATAGGAAATGTGAGCAGAACAATAATAATTAAGGAGATTGAATCAGTAATCAAAAATTTCCCAATAGGGGCGCCTGGGTGGCTCAGTGGGTTAAAGCCTCTGCCTTCAGCTCGGGTCATGATCCCAGGGTCCTGGGATCGAGCCCCACATCGGGCTCTCTGCTCTGCAGGGAGCCTGCTTCCTCCTCTCTCTCTCTCTCTCTGCCTGCCTCTCTGCCTACTTGTGATCTCTGTCTGTCAAAAAAAAAAAAAAAATCTTAAAAAAAAAAAAATTTCCCAAGAAAGAAAAGTCTGGGACAGATGGTTTCACAGGTGAAATTTACCAAACATTTAAAGAAGAATGTCAAAACTTCTCAGACTCTTCCAAAAATTGAAAAGGAAGAGACACTTCCAAACTCATTTTATGATGCCAGGGTCACCCCGATACCAAAACCAGACAAGAATACTATCAGAAAAGTAGAGGCTAATATCTCTGATGAACATATATGTAAAAATCCTCAACAAACTACTAGCAAACCAAATTCAATGGCACATTAAAAGGATCAGACACATGACTGAGTGAATTTTTCCCCAGGGTGAAAGGGTGGTTTAACATATACAAATCAATAAATGCGATATACCATGTTAACAAATGAAAGGTAAAAATCGTATTATCATCTCAATAGGTGAGAAAAGCATTTGACAAAGTTTAACATCCCTTCATGATAAAAAAAAAACTCTTAAATTAGGTATTAAAGAAATGTATCTCAATATAAGTAATGTCATCTATGACAAGATCACAGTTAACCTATTCAACAGTGAAAAACTGAAAGGTTTTCCTCTCCTATCAGGAACAAGGCAAGCATGCCCACTTTCACCACTTACATTCAACATAGGAAGGAACACAGGAAGTCCTACTCCAAGCAATTAGGCAAGAGCAAGAAGAAAATTTGGCATCCAAATCAGAAAGAAATAAAATTGTCTATATTTTTAGATTAAATAATATTATGTGTCCACCAAAAAAACTTAGTATTAATAAGCAATTTGAGCAAATGTAAAGGATATAAATCAATGTAAAAAAAACAGTTGCATTTCTATACACTCACTACAAAACATCTAAAAAGAAATCAAGAAAATGATCCCATTCTCAATAGCATTGAAAATAGTAATATACTCAGTAATAAAGTTAATCAGGAAATGAGTGATCTATACAATGAATATTATAAAATATTGACAAAAGAAATTAAGACACAAATAGATATTTCATGTTCATGGATTGGAAGAATTAATATTGTTAAAAAGGCCATAATTATGCAAAGTAATTGACAGATTTAGTTTAACCCCATAAAAATTCCAAAAACATTTTTAACAAAAATAGAAAAAAAAATCCTACAATTTGTGTGGGACCACATATAGCCAAATAACTTTGAGCAAGAATAACAAAGGTGGAAGCATCACACTTCTTGGTTTCAAACTACATTGCAAAGCTATAGCAATAAAAACAGTATTGTACTAGCATAGAAACAAACACATGGACCAGTGGAACGGAACAGAGAGCCCACAAAAATCCATGCATATACAACCATACCATTCAACAAAGGTGCCAGGAATACACAGTGGGGAAAGGAGAGTCTCTTCAAAAGTAGTGTTGAGAAATTTGGATATCCACATGCAAAAGAATGGACTTGGACCCTCACCTTACAGCATACACAAAAATCAACTGAAAATGGATTAAAGACTTAAACATAACATCCCAAACCATAAAATTCCCACAAGAAAGTATAGAGGAAAAGCTCAGCAATGATTTTTTGAATATGACAGAAAAGACAGTTTCTGTTAATTTCTCTTGTGAACTTACCTACTTTCTTGTTGCTTTGTCTGCTTGGTTTTGTCTTTTTGTTTGTTTGTTTTGTTGTTGTTGCTAAAACTAGAAATTTTGAACATGATCATGTGGTGACTCTGGAATGGACATTGCCCTCTCCTGGGGGTTTGTTTTCATTGTTGGCTGTGTATTGTAGTTGTTTAGTTAGTCACTTCCTGAACTACTTTTACAAAGTCTGTAGTTTTTGTCATGTGGGAACTTTGAAGCCCCTATTTCTTTAGTTTGTGATCCAAAATAAGAAAGGGAGGAAGAAAGGAAGGAGGGGGACAAGAAAAGCGAAGAGGAAGGGGAGCTCATCTGGTCTTTACAGATTTGCTGTTTTCAGGCATGTCTGTAACTCATCACCAGACTACTCACAGCCTTGACTTTGATTTTCTTCTGTTGCTGAACCTAGAATCAGCCAGAAGTGAAAGCTTGAGGTTTTTTCCTTAGGTCTTCTCTGAACGTGCATCCTGCCCTTAAAATTCATTTGTCTTCTAAATTCCTCCGTATGTGCACACACATCTTTACACTTTCCAAAGAAACTCCAGCTTTCCCTCACAGACTTTCAATGCATCTATTGTTTGCCTCCCCTTGATTCTCTTGCCTCAAACAACAGCAGGTTGTTGGTGTACCTTGCACTATTTTCACAGAATGCCCTCTGCATAGCCACAGTTCTGCCTGAAGGAGTTTGATTTTGTTTTAAATTCCAGTTAGTTAATATACAATATTTATAGTAGTTTCAGAGGTACAATATAGTGATGCATCATGTCCATATATCACCCAGTGCTCATCACAGGTGCTTTCCTTAATCCTCATCACCCATCCCTTTAGTCACCTCCCCTAGCTAGAGAGTATAGTGCTAAATGAAGTAAATCGGTCAGAGAGAAAATTGTGTCTCGATCAAAACAAAAAGGCAAGGACCTTCAATCAGTCCCTCAGGTAGGCTCCAAATAGGTCAAAGCAGACAAGTTTCTGCAGAATAAGAGCTGATATGCTCTTTCTGGACTTAGGACTGGGGTTTGATCCTGGGAGTAGAGACTACAGTTCTTGCCAGTGGTGGGGTGGGAAGGGACAAGGATGAATGAAAATGTTGTAAAGCCTTCCTCTCATTTACGAGTCCCTTTTTTCCTGACTCAGCATTTGAGCGGATCTATACCTTGGACTATTGTGTAGACTTGGGCAGTTTGTTCGGACAATTTTGACATTTTTCAGTGCTCCTATTGAGTTATGAACTTTTGGAACTACCTAATGTACCATTTTCACAGGCATGTTTCCCGTTTTTCTCTTCTTAATCTTGTATCTCCATGGCTTTCTTGCTTATTTATTAATTTTCAAGTCAGAGCTTTTTTCTGCTAATGATCTTTGGTTACCCATATTTAAAAGTGGAATAATAAAAAGGTTATTGGAAACACTGTGCCGATGTCTAGGGATTATCACGTGCAGGCTTTAGTATTAAAGCATTATCTAGGGGCGCCTGGGTGGCTCAGTGGGTTAAGCCTCTGCCTTTGGCTCAGGTCATGATCTCAGGGTCCTGGGATCGAGCTCTGCATCTGGCTCTCTGCTCAGCAGGGAGTCTGCTTCCCCCTCTCTCTCTGCCTGCCTCTCTGCCTACTTGTAATCTCCATCTGTCAAATAAATAAAAATCTTTAAAAAAAAAAGCATTATCTATTTGTATCATTATATTAGGGACTTCCTGATGTATGTTTATTCATCTTTACCTGGTCTGTTCAAAAGAGGAAGCTTTTCTGGTCATCTGAGAGGGTAGACTTGGCTACTGTCATGTTGAGGGACATGTAAAATCCAGGTGTTGAGGGGTTTCCACATTCAGTAAACAAATGGTTACTGAATCATCTTACACCCGAATGCACATGGGGCCTCCCGTTACAGAGCCCTCTCTGTGTCTTTGGTGAGGGAATGCGTGCTTCAGTTACCTAGTTTAGAAGAATCATTAGGCAATCCTCCAGATATTAGTCTGATATTTACCTTCATTTTCAGAAGTACTATCATTTGGAAGTTCCTCACTGCTGGTTAAAAATTCACATTTGTTGTGTCTGCTTTCAAATACTACCATTCATTTGCTTTCCCTCTTAAAGTTTTCCTGTGGTTTTTTTGTTTGTTTGTTTGTTTGTTTTTTCTTGTGGACTTATTTTTTTATGTTAATTATTTTAGTGACATTTAGCTGTGGAGACGACTGAGCTGTGTTTTCAAACTGCTGTCTTTACTCTGAAATCTGTTTGTAGGACTTCTCCTTGACCCTATTTCTTGAATCTGAATTTAAGAACCAGTTTCTAGGATTTAAGCTTTACAAATTGGAAGAGGCTTTTTAGGATAAATGGTAGAAATAAAGAAATTCCTTCAGGTACTTTGTCATATTTATCTTTTAATGGATAGTCTTGAACATCAAAAATCTTGAGCATCATCATACAAGTTTATTTGAAAATAATATTTTAATTCATTAATACTTTAAACCTTTTGTTGAATGTAGTGTATTACGGAGATCAAAGATAGACCAGGCCCTAATTGTGAAAACATTTGGCTTAGCAACTAAAGGCTTCCAAGAGTGATACATAATGTCAAACAACTTGCCTATTGGAAATTTAGTTGATTGTTCCTCAATAATATTTTATTATTATATTACTAATTTTTATTATTTTATTATTTATTTATTTTATTATTTATATTATTATATTATTCCTTTATTTTCATTCCCATGTCCTATTGTTTATAGGCTAAATCTTCAGTTTTTCTTCTATTAATTAATCCATTATTTCATATAAAGCCATCAAGTTAATTTGTAGGAAAACAGAACACTTAAAGGCATGGAATATTTGATTGTTGACTTATATTCCATTATTATACTCTTTCATTTTTAAAATTATGAGTAGTTGTCTGCTACTTTATGGTCAAAATTGCAAGGTTATTTCATTTCACTATTGCTCTTATACCAATATTTGAAAATTCTTTTTAAGGTGGGTATTCTTCTTATGGTTCATTCTTACAAACTGTTTTTTAAGGTTAGATTCTTGTAATAAATTTATTGAAAAGATCACTGAAATGGAAAATTGGAGTGACTCATTCAAGCAAAGTGTAATTGAATGTTTGAGTCATTACTCTTGATGACAAATATAAAAACTAATGAAAGTCAATGGTGTTAAAATCAACAAAAAGTAAAACATCAAACACAGTAGGGAAGACCAAGATCAAAGGAATACATAGGTTGTGAAAGTGTTGTAAATCCATGACTACCACAATCTCAAGTGTCAGTGAAGCTTACATTAAAACTGTAGAGCTACATTTTTGGGTGGTATAGGAGGGATGGTTAAAAAGGTAATTATTTGTGTTCTGTAGAAAGCCAAGGATACATTATAAACTTAGTTAAGACTTCTCAGTGCCACCTCCCCAGGTTTCTGAGAAAGACTCTAATGTGTTATTTAAGACTTGACTTTTTTCTATTTGTCCAAGCTCTTTTCCAGTCCTGGTTTGACAGTTTGCTTTCTTTTTCTTCCCATTCCTTAGACTTTATTTTTGTTTTGATTGTTTAACTTCCCAACTTGGCACAGTGACACTGATATAGAACCTACTTTTTAGCCAAATTTTTGGCAGGCCTATAACTTGTTCCTCATCAGTCTGGTCAGGCAAATCCTAGGGCACTGGGCTTTAATCTAAGAAAATTATACCTATGAACTTAAGAATAGAATGTAAGCTCAAAAGTCAAGCTCTTCAAAATGGGCAAGTTGGAGTCTTACAGTAGAGACCTGATAAGGAAGGGCAATTTTCTCCTCTTGCCCACTTTTAAGTCTGAAATGGAACGCTGATAAAATGAGCTTGGGAACCATTCCAGGTCAACAGTAATGTCCGAGTGATCAAATACTGGGAGTAGGTAAAGAGAGGTGTTTAGCTAGGAGAACACTGGCAGTGATGATTTCTCACTCACAGCCATTTTAAAAAGATGTCAGAGTCAGGTTTCCTGGAAGGTCTATGCAAATTGATAATAAGGATCAACTAGCAGGTGGAGAGATATAAATAAAAAGAACCAGCTTCTAGGTTCTATGCTGTCTTTCATATTTCATATTTGTTTGATTGTTCTAAAGCATATAAGAAATCAGGCCATCATTTCCTAAATGTAATAAACTAGCAAAGAGTTCTTATAATTGCCTTTAGTTATGGTAGCCAAGAGAGTATCAGCAAAAAAAGTTATATTACTTCAAACCCTCCTCATTGTCTATATCATATTTATCTCTACTGTTTTTATTTGAAAAACTTGGTCCAATCCAGTTGTTACTGGAGCGCAGTTAAAACTGTTGTTCTACCTTATTGTCAAGAAGCCAGTACATCAATAATAGCTTTATCTCCGTGCCTCTAAACAGAACTTGAAATGCATGTGTATGTGTATGTGATATAGTTAGGGAGTTGATAGCTTAGGCTCTAGAGTCAGATGTCTGAGTCTCAGTCTACATTTCCTAATAGTACTAGATCTGTCATCTTACCCAAGTTAATCTTATGCATATCTCAAATTCCAGTCTTGTTAAATGAGTCTAAAGATGTTACATACTTCACAAAATACAATAAGGTGATAAAGTAAAAATGACATCATTTAAGGCTATAAACTTAAATTTTTTTTCAGTGTGATATGTCCAAATGTGCAAGCATCACCAGGCTGTTCCTGGCATTGCTAATACAGAAAAATTAATACTATTATATGTTAATTATTTTATTGCAGTTTCCATTTCAGTATAAAATGTATAAATGAGGACTGCCTCATTATGAGGTCACATTAAAAAGGATCCACTCCAAACTTGGTATCTAAACCAAAATCTCCTGAAGGTATACCGAAAGAGAGGGTTGTAATTTCAGTGTCTACAGAAATGCCTACTAAATTCTCTTTATTGACCCATCATGCCAAGGTCCTTTTGATTCCACAGTAGACAACTCTCATCTTATTTCTTTATGTTGCTTTAATGTATTAAAAAGCTAATGCCTTTATGACTGAGCGTCTTGATATTTTTTCACTGTTTTAGTGGCATCATGGGAATTAACAATCCATTTATGGAAAATTCATAGTATTCTCTACTTGGTACTCGCATTTACACTCTAAATTATTATTTTGTAATAAGTTTTTTTATGTCCCTGAAGACTTCCGTGTTGAGCCCTGAGTGAACTTACTAATGGATCAAGGCAATCTTACAGAATACCTAGTAGCTCCATCTTATGTAAATATCATTTTTCCTAAATCTTCATATTGCCATTACATTTCAAATACTCTTTGAGCCTTAATATTCTATTGTTACAGAGTGAAACAAACCTCTTAATCTCTTATTATATGAGTGGGAAATGAATCTTATAAAAGCTTTTCTTTTTGTGTGTAACCAGACTCTTGGTTTTGTTAGAACCAGAATAAAATGAAGTTTTCATAACCTCGTAATGTTGTTCACTTTCAGAACTATTATGTCATTTTTCACTGAGTCTGTAGGCAATATTTCAGTGCCTTATAGTAAGATAGTTATATTGAGCTGCCTGACTGGAAATTACAACAGAAACAGCATGAGCTTTCCTCTTTTTCTCTGTAAGAAGCAACTATATTTGAACATCTGGTATCATTTGTCCAATATACATCAGAAGGAATAATATTCAACATGTAATGCTTCTATGAATGCTTTAATATCCTATATTTTAATATATATCATAATTTATTTTAAACTTTGAACAAGTTTAGTTAGAAATGATTGTGGATTTGTATTCCAAGATAAAATTTACTGATGATATGATTGCACTCATCAGAATAAGAACAAAAAATATTCATCAGGGCTATGATCTGTTTTGTATTTGAAAATTCCTTAGGGAGAAATTTAATTAATCGCCCCTCATTGCTTTATTAGCCTTCTCTTTTTGCCATTCTTCCTTATATTCATTATCAAGGATTGGCCAGAGACCTCTGACTGTAACCTTGAACTAAGACAAAAAAGAAACAGAATCATTATAGAAGTATTTGGATAAAGAGGAAAGTGGAGACCTACAGTAGCATCTCTACCACCTAAAGTGAGAACTAAAACCCTTGTGACTGTCCTGGAGTGAGGGCTGAGGTCAGTATTATTAATTAGTTTTCTAGTTGTCATTGCTATCAACTTTCCTTAGCTTACAGAACTTTGATATTTTTAGAAATGCAATGTGTTGAACCATAGGAGAGGTGTCATGGTTTGGTCTATTCAGTTCAATAGTCTCATTTTCATCTCTGTGTTCTGCAGAATCCTTTGGAGCAAGTGGTCTGAGTAACAGTTACTCACTTAGATGCATGTTTTTTGTTTTGTTCATTGCAGTGCTCTGGCCTGTGTTGCTGTGTTCCCAGCAGTCTTGGTTCTCTGGTTCTGGCTGCCAATCACTGGATGTCTGGTGAGTCTTCCTACACTCAGTACTTAGTGTTAATATCCTCATCTATCCCTAGTTTTGTGACTGCCTCTACACTGTAGCTTTCACGTGTAAATTCAGCTAAGTCGTTTTAGGAATCACTGGGTTCAGATTAGAATTCCTATAGCCTTTCCTGTGAATTTGCAAGCATCTAATTCTTGTATTAAACCCTTTTCTGCTTAAAATACTTACAAAGATTTTTATTTCTGAAACTGAACATGATGGACACAGCTATACTCTTTTTGCAGGTAAGTTTGGCCCTGTGACTCAGTGGTTGCAAGGGTTGTTGGGATTTTTTTGCATATCTTCTGGTAAAGATTGTTTTCTGATTAAAGACATAAGGGTAGAAAAGTAAGTAGTTTGGCTGTTCTTCTCCTTCCCGTCTTTCTCCTTCTCTTCCTTCCTTCGATCTCAGTGTTAGAGCAGGTGTCTTACAACCATGTAATTTCTAGATGGATGAGGGCCAAAGGCTACTATATTAGGCATAGTAGAGAAGGGTGGAAAAACCCTAGGTCCCTGATAATATCATTAGGCTACTGAAGAAGGTCTAGACTGCTTACTGAATTTGGCATTGTTAGGTTTCCTATTATGTACTAGAAGAATAATTTCTTTCTTTTTTTATTTTTTTAAAGATTTTATTTATTTATTTGACAGAGAGAGATCACAAGTAGACGGAGAGGCAGGCAGAGAGAGAGAGAGGGAAGCAGGCTTCTTGCTGAGCAGAGAGCCCGATGTGGGACTCGATCCCAGGACCCTGAGATCATGACCTGAGCCGAAGGCAGCGGCTTAACCCACTGAGCCACCCAGGCGCCCCTAGAAGAACAATTTCTAATTGATCAGGTAGTATTACCTACTGACTTCTTCATGGCCATAGATTAAAGGTAAAGGAAGTCTGAACTTCTCTAATGGGACAGGTGCTGTCAGTATCCCACCCATGTTCTCAGGTTTTACTCTTCCATTGTAGTCTAGCCAAACTTGCATGGTCATATAATGTCTCTGTGACTGAGTACTTTTCTTTGAATTTCAGAAGGCCTCCTTCCAACTTCTAGAGCAAGGTAAAATTGCCAAGAAATTAATATCTCTTCAGATATCCTCAACCAGTCACTCTCAGAAATTGTCATATAAATATACTAAACTCTTGGTTCCCTGGGCAGGAAAATTCTGAGTGGTTTTTACTCTTCCCAGACTTGCACAGCACACTGTATTAGCTTAATAACTGATCATTTATTGCCTGTCTCATATATAGAGGTTATACTATCTAAATCAAGTATTTGCACTTGATTTCTTCTCCCTTATGTGCTTCTATGAGAATCAAAGTTAAGGCAACTGAATTAAAATCAAATTAGATCCATTAAATCCCAATCAAATAAAAGAGTCTTTGCTGTTTTACTCAGTGGTCAGTACACAAAGCCCTGTGGAAGCCATCTGTGATTTAATTTATGACTACAGCTTTTCAAAGACTTGGGCTCTTTGATTTTGATATATTATTTCAGTTATTACTGTGTCTTGACTATTCCCATCATATAAGTCTTGGTGGATACCATTACATCAGCTTTATCACTAGCTATCATCAAGAAAATCTATAATTAACCCACTGCTCTGACTCCACTACTGCTTCAAAAGACAAGTTAATTTTAATTCATTTAGAAGACCATTTTCCCATTTGTTAAGTGACTTTAACTGAAAATAGAGTTTGAGTTCTCCTTAATCAAGTATCTGCTATTTCCATAAGCTCAAGCCACATCACTTTTTATATCCATGTGTGCAGGCAAGATGGTTAGATTTTTTTTTTTTTTTTTGTAGAGTTAAAAAAAAAAAGCCCCTGTTGACATGAGAATACTTTGCTTCTTGGCTAAAGTGCTAGTAATTCTGTAGCTGAGAGAGGTTTCCTAAGGTAACAAGCCATTGTAACTGAATTAAAATATCTTGCTACCAGGGAAGACCAAATAATGAGCTAGCGGATGCATCACTGAGGATGTGCTCATTTAAAATATTACCACCCCTTGTCACCTACCATATGGAAATGACTCTATTGAGATTACATCTTAATGAGAAGGAGGAAGAAGAAAACAGATGAATAATTTGTTACTTGGGTCAATTACTCTGTATGACAGAGCACATTGTGAAGACTTCAGGGCCCCAAGAAAAAGATTATAAAATGGCAGGGGGGGGGGATGTCAAGCAAAAGCTGATATCCACTGAGCAACTAGTATACAGGGTTACCCTGTATAGAAAAATAGAAAAAATTTTAAAAATAAGGAAGCAAAATAATAAGCTATAGTTAAACTTTGCCTTAACTCTCCATTTCCACTTCACAGCACTTAAGAATTGTGGGATCAGCATAAAACATTTTGCTCTTACAAGAAAAGCTATTTTATTCTGACAGAAAGGCCTTAGGTAAAAAGTAAATTTAAAAATCCAATTTAGAGGGGAAGATTTTAGGAAACTGTGTTATTTTTTTTGTTGGTAGAAACTGTCACACATACAACTGAGTTCCCTTGCATGAATCTTTTACCAAAGCAAGGCCAATGAGCTAGTTAGCTGATGACAGAGCAGTTTTTACACAAAACAATTTTATTTTGGTGAGTTTTAGTTGATGACAAACATGTTTGAATATCTACTAGGAAAATTTCCAAGGAGGTCCCCTTCTGTTAGAGGGAGAAAGGAGTAATAGGTTTTAGGAAGTAATTTTCCTGATAGAAATGATCTTTCAACTCTGTTAACTGATTAGTGCCAGGAATGTGTTTTATACAATTACTGTAAGAAAAATTATAAAGAAAAAAGAGTTCCCCCAATTGTAAGTGTATTGAGAATAAAGACCTTAATTTAATCATCTGAAGATCCTCACTGCCCATAACCATACTTTGTAATTATTACGTTGTCAATAAGTATTTATTGAATAAATGAATGCTAGTTATGTTTTGTTTTATGTTCTCAAAGAATTTATAATATAGTTGACTTATGGAGGCATACTTCTGTGAACTGGCCAAAACTGCTATGTTGTATACACAAGCAGTGGGCTCTTTGGTTAACTACTGATAGCTGTTAGCAGTTTAAAATAAGTAAAGGTAATTCCCAGGCTATAATAAAAGCAAGTCTCAGACAAATTTGGCCACAGATGCCAACATGTGTTATCAGTCAAGTATAGGATGTTTTTAAAAAATTTGATCAGGTTCCAGTTTATAAGAAAGTAATTTGCATGAAAGATGTACTTAAGGCATGTGACAGTATTCCATTGTTAGATCATTACTAAATCAGACTATTAAGAAATCTCTGAGTCAGTGGTAGAAAATAAATATTTAAGAATTAATCTAAGATGTCATGCTTAAGGGTATAAGTGAAAATATATTGTTCATTATACTCTTATCCCTGTTAATGCAAAGTCTGGGATTATTCCTAAAGTATTTTAGTCAATCTACACATCTTGAAGATCACCAGTGAGATTTCATCCTTAATAACTATTTTGATAGTGATCAGAATTCCTCCAGTAGAGTCATAATTGTAACATACTGTGCTGATGAGCTAATTTTGATGATGATGACCAGAAAAAGAGGTAACTGAAGTGTATATAGTAGCTGTTGGAGGGATGGGCTAGTTCATTCTCTGCTGAATTTCTGATAAGGACAAATAAATTCTCCTAGAGTGTGGTTTTCATATGCATATATAATAGCAAATTGTCTATGCTAAAGTACTTCAAATAAATGCAGTTTCATATCATATATGACATGAGTGGAGATCAATAAAAATAACTAACGCATATTGAATGCTTCCTGTGTGTGGAGGGAAGCTTCTAAATATTTCACATGAGTCATATGAAATAATCCCACAGCAACACTATTATTTCATTGTCGATAAGAGAAAATTGAGGCTCTGAGAAGCTGGGTTGCTTGCTAAGGTAAGAAGCTGGCAGGTGGCAACTTATGATTTAAATGTAGGTAATTAGCTCTAAAATCCACACTCTAAACCAAACTGCAGTAGTGACTCTCAGAACACTGAATGCAGAATGATGGAACTAAGGACTAAATTGTACAATCTACTGGAACTTGGAGCTTGACCCAGTCATACTGCAGAAGGACTGGACAGGTGTGCTGTTTGTCCTGGATTCAAGATCTGCTCAGTAGGTAAATAGACTCAGTTACAAGTGAACCAAGATTACCTATGTGGTAGGTACTCTGACATGTGTCCATATTCTGTCTGTATCATTTATTCAAATTTGTAACAGGAGAGCAGTTATCTTCATCCAAACAATCAGGCTTGACCTGTACACCCAGCTTCTCAGGACTTACATAGCTGATAGGCCATCTGGATAAGTGCCATGATCAATTGAAACCCTGGATTCACACTACAGTGGTGAGTTTCAAGGGGTATGGGTGATTTAGTGATGGTAGAATGTGATTATTTGGTGGAGACAGCTCAGTAGATGAAAAAAATGTAATCTAAAAATAATTACTTCAGTGGAACAACCAATTTACCCTTTAAAAAATTTTATTAACGCATAATTGCTGTACAGTGTTATATCAGTTTCAGGTGTACAATGTACTAATTCAACAATTGTACACCATGCTCAGGGCTCACCACTATTAGGTTAGTCACCATCTGTCTTACAATTGTTGTTACAGTGTGATTAACTATATTCCCTATGCTGTACTTTTCATCTCTGGGACTTAATTATTTTGTAACTGGAAATTTTGCTTCTTAACTCCTTAATCTGTTTTGCCCACCTTCCCATCTACCTCCCATCTGGCAAATACCAGTTTGTTCTCTGTATTTAAGGGTCTGTTTTATTGTTCATTTTGTTTTTTAGGTTCTACATGTCCATGAAATCATATGATATTCATCTTTTCTGGGTCTGAATTAACTTAGTATTAGGCCCTCTAGATCCATTTATGTTGTCAAAAATAGCAAGATGTCATTCCTTTTTTTTTTTTTTTTTTTTGGCTAAGCAGTATTTCATTGTGCGTGTGTGTGTGTGTGTGTGTGTGTGTGTGTGTGTGTATGCCACATCCTCTTTTTCTATTCTTCTGTTGATAGACAATTGATTTGCTTCCCTGTCTTTGTTACAGTAAATAAAGCCACAATAAACACAGGGATGCACATGTTGTCTTTTTGAATTAATGTGTTTGTTTTCTTTGGGTCAATATCCAATATTGAAATTACTAGGTCATACGGTATTTCTATTTTTTTTTTTAAAGAATTTTAATATGATTTTTTTTTTTTTAAGATTTTTTATTTATTTATTTGACAGAGAGAGATCACAAGTAGACGGAGAGGCAGGCAGAGAGAGAGAGAGAGGGAAGCAGGCTTCTTGCTAAGCAGAGAGCCCGATGTGGGACTCGATCCCAGGACCCTGAGATCATGACCTGAGTTGAAGGCAGTGGCCCAACCCACCGAGCCACCCAGGCACCCCACGGTATTTCTATTTTTAATTTTTGGAGGAATCTCCATACTCTTTTCCATAGTGTTATACCAATTTAAATTCCTGCCAGCAGCGTACAAAGATACCCTTTTCTCCAACTTCGGACCTATGCTTGCTTGTTATTTCTTGTCTTTTTGATACTAGTCATTCTGACTGGTTTGAAGTGATATATCATTGTGGTTTTTGATTTGCATTTCCTGATGGTCAGTACTACTGAGTACCTCTTCATTTGTCTGTTGGCTATCTCTGTGTCTTCTTTGGAAAAATGTCTGTTTGCGATCTCGGCCCATTTTTTAATCAGATTGTATTTTTTGTTGTTGTAAAACTTTTTTGTATGTACTTTGGATATTAACCCCTATCAGATATATTATTTTTGCAAATAACTGCTCTCATTCAGTAGGTTGCCCTTCTGTTGTATCAATAGTTTCCTTCGTTGTGTAAAATATTTTTATTTTGATTGTCCTAATCGTTAATTTTTGCTTTTATTTCCCTTGTCTGAGGAGACGTATCCATACATGTGTTGCTAAGGATGATGTCCAAGAGATTAATGCCTTTGTTTTCTATTATAAGTTTAATGGTTTTAGGTGTCACATTTCAGTCTTTAATGCACTTTGAGTTTATTTTTATGTATGGTATAAGAACATGGTCCAGTTTCATTCTATTGTACATAGCTGTCCAGTTTTCCCAACCCATTTTTGAGGAGATTGTCTTACTCCCATTGCATGTTGTTTCCTTCTTTATTGTAGATTAATTGACCACATAGATGTGGGTTTATTTCTGGGCTCTCTATCCTATTCATTGATCGATCGATCGATCGATCTATGTTGGGGCCAGTACCAAACTCTTGTTATTGTAACATCACATTGATTGATTTTTGAATATTGAACCAGACTTGCCACCCTGGAATAAATCCCATATGCTTTTAGTGAAGGATTTTTTTAAAAGTATTATTAAATTTGGTTTGCTACTATTTTGTTGATGATTTTGCACCTATGTTCATTAAAAATAATGAGAATAGGTGTTTTTTATTTTTGTGTGTTTTTTTTGTTTTTTGTTTTTTTAAAAGATTTTATTTATTTGACAGAGAGATCACAAGTAGGCAGAGAGGCAGGCAGAGAGAGAGGGAGAAGCAGGCTCCCCGCTGAGCAGAGAGCCTGATGTGTGGCTTGATCCCAGGACCCTGAGACCGTGACCCGAGCTGAAGGCAGAGGCTTATCCCACTGAGCCACCCGGGTGCCCCTATTTTTTTGTTTTTGTATTTGTCTGGTTTTGGTATCAGGGTAATGGTGGCCTCATAGAATGAATTTGGAAGTTTCCCCTCCTCTTTTAATTTTTGCAATTGTGAGAAGAATAAGTATTAATTCCTCATTACATGTTGGACAGAATTCACCTGTGAAGCCCTCTGGTCCTAGATAATTCTTTGTTGAGAATTTTTTGATTACTGGACATCAATTTTGTTACTAGTAATTGGTCTACTCGAATTTCCTATTTCTTACTGATTGAGTTTTAGAATACTGTATGTTTCCAGAAATTTTTAAATTTCTTCTAAATTGTCCAATTTGTTGGATAAAATTTTTCATAATATTTTCATAATTCTTGATATTCCTTTGTATTTCTCTTTTATTTCTGATTTTATTTATTTCAATACAGACTTTTTTTTCATAATGAGTCTGGTTAAAGGTTTATTAGTTTTTATTTTATTTTATTTTATTTTTTATAAACATATAATATATTTTTATCCCCAGGGGTACAGGTCTGTGAATCACCAGGTTTACACACTTCACAGCACTCACCATAGCACATACCCTCCCCAGTGTCCATAACCCGACCCCCCTTCTCCCAAGCCCACTCCCCCCATTAACACTCAGTTTGTTTTATGAGATTAAGAGTCACTTATGATTTGTCTCCCTCCCAATCCCATCTTGTTTCATTTACTCTTTTCCTACCTCCTTAAACCCCCCATATTGCATCTCCTCTCCCTCATATCAGGGAGATCATATGATAGTTGTCTTTCTCCGATTGACTTATTTCGCTAAGCATGATACCCTCTAGTTCCATCCATGTTGTCGCAAATGGCAAGATTTCATTTCTTTTGATGGCTGCATAGTATTCCATTGTGTATATATACCACACCTTCTTTATCCATTCGTCTGTTGATAGACATCTAGGTTCTTTCCATAGTTTGGCTATTGTAGACATTGCTGCTATAAACATTCGGGTGCACGTGCCCCTTCGGATCACTACGTTTGTATCTTTAGGGTAAATACCCAGCAGTGCAATTGCAGGGTCATAGGGTAGTTCTATTTTCAACATTTTGAGGAACCTCCATGCTGTTTTCCAGAGTGGTTGCACCAGCTTGCATTCCCACCAACAGTGTAGGAGGGTTCCCCTTTCTCCGCATCCTCGCCAGTATCTGTCATTTCCTGACTTGTTCATTTTAGCCATTCTGACTGGTGTGAGGTGATATCTCATTGTGGTTTTGATTTGTATTTCCCTGATGCCGAGTGATATGGAGCACTTTTTCATGTGTCTGTTGGCCATCTGCATGTCTTCTTTGCAGAAATGTCTGTTCATGTCCTCTGCCCATTCCTTGATTGGATTATTTGTTCTTTGGGTGTTGAGTTTGCTAAGTTCTTTATAGATTTTGAACACTAGCCCTTTTTCTGATATGTTATTTGCAAATATCTTCTCCCATTCTGTCAGTTGTCTTTTGGTTTTCTTAACTGTTTCCTTTGCTGTGCAAAAGCTTTTGATCTTGATGAAGTCCCAATAGTTCATTTTTGCCCTTGCTTCCCTTGCTTTTGGCGATGTTCCTAGGAAGCTGTTGCTGCGGCTGAGGTCGAAGAGGTTGCTGCCTGTGTTCTCCTCAAAGATTTTGGTGGATTCCTTTCTCACATTGAGGTCCTTCAACCATTTTGAGTCTATTTTCGTGTGTGGTGTAAGGAAATGGTCCAATTTCATTTTTCTGCATGTGGCTGTCCAATTTTCCCACCACCATTTTTTGAAGAGGCTGTCTTTTTTCCATTGGACATTCTTTCCTGCGTTGTCGAAGATGAGTTGACCATAAAGTTGAGGGTCTATTTCTGGGCTCTCTATTCTGTTCCATTGATCTATGTGTCTGTTTTTATGCCAATACCATGCTGTCTTGATGATGACAGCTTTGTAATAGAGCTTGAAGTCCGGAATTGTGATGCCACCCACTTTGGCTTTCTTTTTCAACATTCCTTTGGCTATTCGAGGTCTTTTCTGGTTCCATATAAAGTTTAGGATGATTTGTTCCATTTCTTTGAAAAAAATGGATGGTACTTTGATAGGAATTGCATGAAATGTGTAGATTGCTTTAGGTAGCATAGACATTTTCACAATATTTATTCTTCCAATCCAGGAGCATGGAACATTTTTCCATTTCTTTGTGTCTTCCTCAATTGCTTTCATGAGTACTTTATAGTTTTCTGTGTATAGATTCTTAGTCTCTTGGTTAGGTTTATTCCTAGGTATCTTATAGCTTTGGGTGCAATTGTAAATGGGATGGACTCCTTAATTTCTCTTTCTTCTGTCTTGTTGTTGGTGTAGAGAAATGCAACTGATTTCTGTGCATTGATTTTATATCCTGACACTTGACTGAATTCCTGTACAAGTTCTAGCAGTTTTGGAGTGGAGTCTTTTGGGTTTTCCACATATAGTATCATATCATCTGCGAAGAGTGATAGTTTGACTTCTTTGCCGATTTGGATGCCTTTAATTTCCTTTTGTTGTCTGATTGCTGAGGCTAGGACTTCTAGTACTATGTTGAATAGCAGTGGTGATAATGGACATCCCTGCCGTGTCCCTGACCTTAGCAGAAAAGCTTTCAGTTTTTCTCCATTGAGAATGATATTTGCGGTGGGTTTTTCATAGATGGCTTTGATAATATTGAGGTATGTGCCCTCTATCCCTACACTTTGAAGAGTTTTGATCAGGAAGGGATGCTGTACTTTGTCAAATGCTTTTTCAGCATCTATGGAGAGTATCATATGGTTCTTGTTCTTTCTTTTATTAATGTGTTGTATCACATTGATTGATTTGCGGATGTTGAACCAGCCTTGCAGCCCTGGAATAAATCCCACTTGGTCGTGGTGAATAATCCTTTTAATGTACTGTTGAATCCTATTGGCTATTATTTTGGTGAGAATTTTTGCATCTGTGTTCATCAAGGATATTGGTCTGTAGTTCTCTTTTTTGATGGGATCCTTGTCTGGTTTTGGGATCAAGGTGATGCTGGCCTCATAAAATGAGTTTGGAAGTTTTCCTTCCATTTCTATTTTTTGGAACAGTTTCAGGAGAATAGGAATTAGTTCTTCTTTAAATGTTTGGTAGAATTCTCCCGGAAAGCCGTCTGGCCCTGGGCTTTTGTTTGTTTGGAGGTTTTTGATGACTCTTTCAATCTCCTTACTGGTTATGGGTCTGTTCAGGCTTTCTATTTCTTCCTGGTTTAGTTGTGGTAGTTTATATGTTTCTAGGAATGCATCCACTTCTTCCAGATTGTCAAATTTGTTGGCGTAGAGTTGTTCATAGTATGTTCTTATAATTGTCTGAATTTCTTTGGTGTTAGTTGTGATCTCTCCTCTTTCATTCATAATTTTATTTATTTGGGTCCTTTCTCTTTTCTTTTTGATAAGTCTGGACAAGGGTTTATCAATCTTATTAATTCTTTCAAAGAACCATCTCCTAGTTTTGTTGATTTGTTCTATTGTTTTTTTGGTTTCTATTTCATTGATTTCTGCTCTGATCTTTATGATTTCTCTTCTCCTGCTGGGTTTAGGGTTTCTTTCTTGTTCTTTCTCCAGCTCCTTTAGGTGTAGGGTTAGGTTGTGTACCTGAGACCTTTCTTGTTTCTTGATAAAGGCTTGTACCGCTATATATTTTCCTCTCAGGACTGCCTTTGTTGTGTCCCACAGATTCTGAACCGTTGTGTTTTCATTATCATTTGTTTCCATGAATTTTTTCAATTCTTCTTTAATTTCCTGTTTGACCCATTCATTCTTTAGAAGGATGCTGTTTAGTCTCCATGTATTTGGGTTCTTTCCAAATTTCCTCTTGTGATTGAGTTCTAGCTTCAGAGCATTGTGGTCTGAAAATATGCAGGGAATGATCCCAATCTTTTGATACCGGTTGAGACCTGATTTAGGATGGAGGATGTGATCTATTCTGGAGAATGTTCCATGTGCACTAGAGAAGAATGTGTATTCTCTTGCTTTGGGATGAAATGTTCTGAATAGATCTGTGATGTCCATCTGGTCCAGTGTGTCATTTAAGGCCTTGATTTCCTTGTTGATCTTTTGCTTGGATGATCTGTCCGTTTCAGTGAGGGGAGTGTTAAAGTCCCCTACTATTATTGTATTATTGTCGATGTGTTTCTTTGATTTTGTTATTAATTGGTTTATATAGTTGGCTGCTCCCACGTTAGGGGCATAGATATTTAAAATTGTTAGATCTTCTTGTTGGACAGATCCTTTGAGTATGATATAGTGTCCTTCCTCATCTCTTATTAAGGTCTTTGGCTTAAAATCTAATTGATCTGATATAAGGTTTGCCACTCCTGCTTTCTTCTGATGTCCATTAGCATGGTAAATTCTTTTCCACCCCCTCACTTTAAATCTGGAGGTGTCTTCGGGTTTAAGATGAGTTTCTTGTAGGCAACATATAGATGGGTTTTGTTTTTTTTATCCATTCTGATACCGTGTGTCTTTTGATTGGGGCATTAGCCCATTAACATTCAGGGTAACTTGAGAGATATGAATTTAGTGCGATTGTATTGCCTGTAATGTGACTGTTACTGTATATTGTCTCTGTTCCTTTCTGATCTACTACTTTTAGGCTCTCTTTTTGCTTAGAGGACCCCTTTCAATATTTCCTGTAGAGCTGGTTTGGTATTTGCAAATTCTTTCAGTTTTTGTTTGTCCTGGAAGCTTTTAATCTCTCCTTCTATTTTCAATGATAGCCTGGCTGGATATAGTATTCTTTGCTACATGTTTTTCTCGTTTAGTGCTCTGAATATATCATGCCAGCCTCTTCTGGCCTGCCAGGTCTCTGTAGATAAGTCTGCTGCTAATCTAATATTTTTATCATTGTATGTTATAGACTTCTATTCCCAGACTGCTTTCAGGATTTCCTCTTTGCCACTAAGACTTGTCAATTTTACTATTAGGTGACGGGGTGTGTACCTATTCTTATTGATTTTGAGGGGGGTTCTGTGCGCCTCCTGGATTTTGATGCTTGTTCCCTTTGCCATATTAGGGAAATTATCTCCAATAATTCTCTCCAATATACCTTCTGCTCCCCTCTCTGTTTCCTCTTCTTCTGGAATCCCAATTATTCTAATGTTGTTTTGTCTTATGGTGTCACTTATCTCTCGAATTCTCCCCTCATGGTCCAGTACCTGTTTGTCCCTCTTTTGCTCAGCTTCTTTATTCACTGTCATTTGGTCCTCTATATCGCTAATTCTTTCTTCTGCCTCATTTATCCTAGCAGTGAGAGTCTCCATTTTTTATTGCACCTCATTAATAGCTTTTTTGATTTCAACTTGGTTAGATTTTAGTTCTTTTATTTCTCCAGAAAGGGCTTTCATGTCTCCCAAGAGGGTTTCTCCAATATCTTCCATGCCTTTTTCAAGCCCATCTAGAACCTGAGAATCGTCATTCTGAACTCTAGATCTGACTTATTACCAATGTCTGTATTGATTAGCCTTAGGTACTGCCTCTTGTTCTTTTTTCTGTGGTAAATTTTTCTGCCTTGTCATTTTGTCCAGATAAGAGTATATGAAGGCGCAAGTAAAATACTAAAAGGGTGGCAAAGACCCCAGGAAAATATGCTTTAACCAAATCAGAAGAGATCCCCAAATTTTGGGTGGGGGAGAAAGGGGATAAAAAGAAGTTAAGAAAAAAAAAATTAGAAAATGAAAACGAATCACGATAAAATATAAAAAAGAAAAAAAATATATATATATATTAGATATACTAGTTAAAAATCATTTAAATAGAAAAGGTTAAAGGTTAAAAAAAATTAGCAGAAGAAGAAAAAAAATGAAAAAGAAAAAAAATTAAATTAAATGCAAGACTATAGAATCTTAGGGAGAAAGCCATGAGTTCCGTGCTTTGCTTTCTCCTCCTCTGGAATTCCGATGTTCTCTGGTATTGAAACTGCACTCTTTGGTAGGTGAACTTGGTCCTGACTGGATTTCTTATCAATCTTCTGGGGGAGGGGCCTGTTGTAGTAATTCTCAAGTGTCTTTGCCCCAGGTGGAAATGTACCGCCCTTACCAGAGGCTGGGCAGAGTAATCCACTTGGGTTTGCTCTCGGTAGCTTTTGTTCCCTGAGCCCTTTCTGTAGAGTTCCAGAGGATGGGAATGAAAATGGCGGCCTCCCAGTCTCCAGTCTGGAGGAGCTGAGAGCTCAGGGCCCCACTCCTCAGTGTGCCCTTAGAGAGTAGTGCCCAATTACTCCCGTCTCCCCGGCCTCCGGCCGTGCTCCAAGCTGACCAAGCCTGCGACCAGTTCAAGGTAACCCTGAGCTGAGAGCTAACTTCTCGCCTCTGTCTCTGTAGCTGGCTTCCCCGTTCTAGTACCTGCAAGCTCTGCGACACTCAGACACCCCCGATCCTTCTGTGACCCTGCAGGACCTGATGTCACGCTACCCCGCGTGGGCTTCACCCCAGTTTAGCCTCTGGAGCGATGTCCCTCAGCAGAACAGACTTTTAAAGTCCCAATTTTGTGCTCTGTTGTTCTGCCACTTGTCAGGAGCCGGCCCCTCCCCCCACGGTCTATCTTCCTATCGCTTTGGATTCACTTCTCCCCCAGTCCTACCTTTCAGAAAGTGTTTGATTTTCTGTTTCTAGAATTGCTGTTCTTCTTCTCTTAGATCTCCCATTGGATTTGTAGGTGTTTGCAATCTTTAGATAAGCTATCTAGCTGATCTGCTACCTGAAGTAGTCTCAGCCTGCTACTTCTCCACCATCTTGATAAAACCCCCTATATATTCTCTTATTGGATTGTTCCCTTTATCATTATGTAGTGCTCTTCTTTGTCTCTTGCTATAATCGTTCTCTCCTCTACTATTCTGTATAATAGCCTTGCTGGGTAGAGTATTCTTGGTTGTAGGTTTTTTCCGCTTAGCCCTTTGAATATATCCTCCCACTCCCTCTGGTCTACAGAGTTTCTGCTGATAGTCTTATGGGATTTCCCTTATATGTGGTTGTTTTCTTTTCTCTTGCTTTTAAAATTCTCCCTTTATCATTCCTTGTTGACTTTTTAGATATTAGGTGTCTTGGTGTGGACCTCCTTTGGTTCCCCTTTTAGAGACTTGGAGCCCCTAGAATCTGAGAGTCCATAAGTAATAGAATATAACTTGCAGAAATCTACAATGATCTCTTTATATACCCATGAAGGAATCAAGACCTAGAGAGGTTAATTGACTTTAACAAATGTGAACGCTTCCAGAATATTAAAAGCTTTTGAATAATCTTATAATATAGTCTGATAAAAAAACTGAACTAAGAAAAAAAAAAAGTCCATTTCAGCTGCCTGAGGGAAAATAAGATATGTGAATGTCTTTGTTAAAGTTCATCATATTTGACAGTTTTACAGTTTCAGTGTTGGTATGAAAGTGAGTGAGGAAACCTTGGTTTTCTAGCATTTAAAAAATGTATATTACCACCTATCTTCTAAAACTTCAGATTTAGTAATTGTCCTTGGAGTAAAATAGTTCAGTATAACAACAGGCAAATTACCATTATGCTATCAATCTTTTTTGACATGGTTACTGCTATTAATGAATAGTTAATTGAGGTTGATAAAAATTTTTCCCTTTTTACCTTTTCATCTCCTTAAAAACAAAAGTAATACTGCATTTTGTGTGGCAGCTTTTCTACCTCTGTGGAAAGAACTGGACTTTGATTAAGTATATATTAAACTATTGAAAAGGTCTGTGTGTGTGTACATATGTGCAAATGCATGAATATGTTTGGATTTTCACATTCACTGAAAACAGTGTTGGTGATATCAAAAACTTTTGTTCTTAATCATATATGTAGCCAATGCAGGTATAGTGTCCTAGAGTTATAACCTCTGTCACATCAGTAAATACCCATGATTTGTTAAAATTGTACTATGGTTATGTATGGTACTTCTCTAAGCTTTGACTGGCAAGATAATTTTACTGAAAGGGACTATATCAGATACTGACCATTTGGATTCACAAATAAAACTGAGACATCTGAAATAAAAGAACTTTAAAACCTTATTTTTGGAGAGCAAATCGAAATCTTTCCAATGACCTCACTTAAGGCAGAAGTAGTACTTACCAGTATCTTCTCTTCTTTGGAAAAATAAAATGGGGAAATAAAAGTTACAGCATTAAATGACCCCCATATGAAAAGGGAAACATAAATATGTCTGACTTTAGATCAAGTAAAGGTTCTATCTTGGAAGCTCTGGTTTTACTGTGTTTCTTTTGGGTATTACACAAAAGAAATGGTTTATATATACTATGCCTAAAATAAATACTTAATCTTCATGAATGCAATTCTCATGGAAGTACAAACAAGCACCTGTATCCCTGTATCATCCCTCTTTCCCAGTCTATACAATAAGGACTCTTAAGAGTAATTATTTTCAGTACAATGTGATGTAACTGTGCCACTTTCATCAGCATTAATGAGTGCAGCACAGCTAATTCTTCATTCAGGGCACTGATCTGGAGTTCTGTTGTGTGAAATGGCTCTACAACTAATAAATTATACTTTCTGCAAGTTATACAACAGCTGAGAATAGGGAGCATCTTCAGAAATCCTCAGGCCAAATGGTTTCTCTAATTATACTAAACATTGAGAGAATTGCTCTGAATTGAGCTTTCCTGTGCCTTCGAAATTGCTCGGTAAGGGAGTAAAAAAAGGAACAGAAAACAATATCTATTGTTTAATTTAAATCATGCTAGACAGTGTTGCAAAATAAGTAAACTGTTTGAAATCAAAAGGCATATAGTAGGGTAAGATATTTTAGTTTCCTAAGAGGGCATAGAGGAGGGTCTAAGGGTTAGAGTACCTGCTCTTGGATGAGTGTATGGAAGTTTTCATCCTATAGAAGACACCTTTCTTTCTTTCTTTTTGAAGATTTTATTTATTTATTTATTTATTTGACAGAGAGAGAGAGAGAGAGATCCCAGGTAGGCAGAGAGGCAGGCAGAGAGAGAGGGGGGGAAGCAGGCTCCCTGGTGAGCAGGGAGCCCAATGTGGGGCTCCATCCCAGGACCCTGAGATCATGACCTGAGCGGATTGCAGAGGCTTTAACCCACTGAGCCACCCAGGTGTCCTAGAAGAAAGCTTCTAATGCACTTGTTTTACTTTCAGTGGAAAAGACAAAGTTTCCTGGAATGACCAATAAATAAATAAATAGGAAACTTTTAAATAATCTCATTAGTATTTCAAGATTATTTTCAGGCACCTGTTGAGTTTGTGGATTTTTTTTTATTTGATATCTGATATGTTACATTATTTAAAATGATCATCATATTAGAGTCTCCCCCTGGAAACAGATGAATATAAAAAGGTCTGAATCCCTAAGCTCATTACCTATGACATAGTATAACAAGGATTTCCGTGTATAGTAAGACAGGGCAGCATTTCCTAGACTCAACATCTAGGTGGTCATATAAGGATCTTCCCCAGGGGAGAAGTGTTTTTCCATGAATGTGCAGTAACATGAAATATTTCAGAAGAAATGGAAGTAGGTTTTTGTTTTTTGTTTTGTTGTTGTTGTTATTTGTTTGCTTGTTTTTTAGTAAGAATTAACTAGGTTTTTGTTAATACCCACTCATAGCAATCAGTGAAATTTTGCTTCCCTTTTCTGAGCAGCTCCTCTTGTTTGATGGTGATTTTTATTTCCCAGTTTATTCTGAGTTGTCATTAAAACTTGATTATTGTGAGGCTAGAATCAAGTCAAATTTCTTCCTCTTAGTAAGATACAGCTCATAATTCATGCCATATCTCTTGTTTTTTCCTCATTTAGCTTGTGTTCTTTCTCAAGACATTTCTTCAGGAACACTAAGTGGGAGAGAAACTGAATCCTTTCATGTATGAAATATATTTTGTCTTAACATTTGAATGGTAATTTTGTTTGGCAAAAAATCCAGATTGAAAATAAATTTCCCTGAGTAATTTAAAGATGTTCTCAATTGTCTCCTAACATTCAGTTTTGCTGATGGTAAATGTGATGTTTGTCTGATTCTCATTCTTTTTGGTTATGTTGTTGTGTTTTTGGAAGTCACTTGATCATCTTAATCCTTGGGATTATGACATATTATGTAAGTATGTTTAGGATTGGTCTTTTTTCTGTCATCCTGTTTGTAACTTAGTAAGGCATTTCAGTACAAAGGCTCATGTTTTTAACAGCTTTAGAGAATCATTACACTATTTCTTTGAAACACTTTTCCTTTGAACTTCTAGTCACATAGTGCTGAGTTCTTACTCAATACCTATTATTAACTTAATCTACAGATACCAAATATTGATAGGTAATACATATTTATGGTTTAAAATATGTAGCAGATAGGGGCGCCTGGGTGGCTCAGTAGGTTAAGGCCTCTGCCTTCGGCTCAGGCCATGATCCCAGAGTCCTGGGATCGAGCCCCGCATCGGGCTCTCTGCTCGGCAGGGAGCCTGCTTCCTCCTCTCTCTCTGCCTGCCTCTGCCTACTTGTGATCTCTCTCTCTGTCAAATAAATAAATAACATGTTTTAAAAAAATTTAAAAAATAAAATAAAATATGTAGCAGATAAAAAAATGCCAGGCCTAAGCATAGCATATTAACATATCAATAATCAATAATACTTAAAGGTAGAAAAATTAAATATACTAACCTAAGAAAAAGAGATTTCCAGTGAGTTTTAAAAAATGACTCAACTATATGCTACTTAAAGTAACTTTGAAATCAAATATGTAAGTGTATTGAAAGTCAAATGATGAGAGGAGATATACTATGCAACCATTAATAAGAAGCAGAAATGGCTATATTAATATCTAATAATGTAGACTTATGAGTAAGTAAAATTACCAGAGTCAAAGAAAACATTATGTAAAGATGAAAAGAGCAAATTACCAGGAATGCATAATGATAATAAATAGGTTACCCACTAAACAACAGAGACTTCAAATATGTGAAGCAAAAACTGATAGAGCTAAAAGGAAAAATAGATAAATTCACAGTCCTATAGCTAAGGACTTTAACAGTCTGCTCTCAACAGCTGATAGAACTGGTCAGAAAGTTAGCAAGTACCCAGAAGATCTGAACAATATAAACGACCAACAGTATCCAATCAAAATATACACAACATTCCAGCCAACAATAGCAAGACATCTACCAAGGTAGATCATATTTTGGGCCATAAAACAAACCTCAATAAGTTTAAAGAAATGAAATTGCACGGAGTCTGTTCTCTGATCATTATGGAATTTAAGTAGAAATCTATAACAAAAGACAGCTGTCAAACTTGTAATTCTTTGGAAATTAAATACAACTTCAAAGAGAATGACTCAAATGAAACAAAAAAATAGAACTAAATGAAATTAAGAAGTCAGTATATTTAAATATTCAGGGTAAATCTAAGGGAGTGTTCAGAGGCAAAGTAGATTTGAATTCTTACATTAGAAATGAAAAACGGTCTCAAATCAGTAGTCCAAGTTCCTAGTTCAAGACACTAGAAAAAGAAGAGCAAAACAAATAAAAGATCTCAAGGCAAGCAGAAGGAAATAAATATTAAATATAATAAGAAATCTATGAAATTGAAAGTAGGAATATAATAAAATCATTGAAACATAAAGTTGATTCTTCAAAAATAATAAAGTTGATAGAAGTGTAGCAAGACAACAATAAAAAGAAAGAACACAAATGATCCCATTAGCAATAGAATAGGAAATAGCAGTTTAGATCCTAGAGCCAAAAAAAAGAAAGGGAACACTATGAACAACTTAATATTTATGAATTTGGTACATTAAACCAGGTACTTAAAAACCCAAACTACTAAAACTCACCTAAGCTTGAATAGAGACACTGAATAGGTCTGTAATCACTAAAGAAGTTGAATTTAGGCTCTTCTTGAAAACAGACTTTCAAGGCCAAATTGTTTCTGTAGAGAGTTCTATGAAAAATGATACCAATGTTATGTAATCACTTCCAGAAAATAGGAGAAGAAAAAGCACTTCCCAACTCATTTCATGAAGGCTAGGTTTACCCTGATAACTTCACCAGAAGATAGTACCAAAAAAAAAAAAAAAAAAAAAAAAAAGACACTAAAGAACAGTATCTCTCAAGACTAGAGATAGAAAAACTCTTAGGAAAATATTGACAAAAATTCAATCATATATAAAAATGATTATTGTGTTATTAGCAAGTGGGATTTATGCCAAGTATGCAAAGCTGGTACACCACTTGAAAATCAATGTAATTCATTGCATCAACAGTTAAAAGAATACAAATTCATATGATTGTATCAGTTGGCACACAGAAGAGCACTTGACATGGTGTGCCTGGGTGGCTCAGTTGTTAAGCGTCTTTGACTCAGGTTGTGATGCTGGGGTTCTGGGATCAAGCCCCACATCTGGCTCCCTGCTCAGTGGGAAACCTGCTTCTCCCTCTCCTACTTGCCCTGCCTGTGTTCCCTCTCTCACTATCTCGCCCTCTGTCAAATAAATAAATAAAATGTTAAAAAAAAGAAAGTAAAGAAAAGCACTTGACAGAAATCCAACATCCGTTCCTGACAGAACTCTCAGCAAATTAGGACTAGAAGGGAGTTACCTTAACTTGATGAAGAGTGTCTACAAAAAGACAACAGCTAACATCACAGTTACTTCTGAAAAATGAAATTTATAGAGGTAGAAATGAAATGGGCCAGGAGAATTTTATCTGATTTGTTGCTTCAGAGGCAATTATGTAGAGGCAATAAAATATACAAATAAGTCTGAGTTGTTGAAGAAACCTGCTTTATGAAAAGTCAATGATAGGAGCAACCGACAGCTTTGAAGTATTTAGTGGCAAGAAATGATGAGGTGTCAGTATGATAACCTTCCCAGCAAGAGAGGGGTGTGGTTGGAACTGAAAACTCTGATGCAACTCAAGAACAAATAGAAATTGACAAAAATCAACATTATCTACAAATAGGCTGCATTAACTAAGGCTCTTCCAGATTTTTGATAAAACAAATTTAGTTCATATGTTGACATGATAATACTCACTAGCACCTTTTAACCCCTGGCCACATCCCCATCCTCTGTTCAGAGATAATCAGTTTGTTGTGATTTCTTTCCCATATATTATAAACATGTAAAAGTATATATGCATTTGGATATACATTTACTTACACAAAAGGGGTCATACTAGACACATTGTTTTGTAACATGATTATTGCCCTTAATATCTCACATATCCCAATGCCTATTGATGCACCTTATTCTTTTATTTCTGCATGATATTCCAAGTGAGTTTATTTAAGTTGATCCTCTATTGAATATTTTCCCAGCTTTACTGAGATATAGATGACATACAACATTGTGTAAGTTTAAGGTATGCATGTGATATTTTGACATACATAAATATTGGGAAATGAATACTATAATAAAGTTAGTTACTATGTCCATGGCCTTAAAATAGTTGCTATGTGTATGTGCATGTGTGTGTGTGTGTGTGTGTGTGTGTGTGTGGTGAGACCATTTATAATCTACTCTTCAGCGACTTTCAAGTATACAGTACGATGTTAACTATAGCCACCATAATGTACATTAGTATTGATGAACATTTATTTTGTGTTCAGATTTTTGTTTTGGGGGGTAATGCTATGATAGATATCCTTGTATATATGTGTCCTTATATTTGAGCATGTCCTTGGAGGTAAGATCACTCTGAGTGATAAGAATATTGATTAATACTGGCTTTCAGAGGGTTTATAAGAATTCACTTGCCTCACAAACATTTTATGAGGATTCTTGTTTCTCTACATCTTCACTAATATTAGATTATCAAGTCTTTTTAATGTTTTCTATCTATAGAGGAAAATAATATACTATTGCTTAATTTATATTTCTTAGTTATAAGTGATAATAGGCACTTTTTTACAGGTTAGTAACTTGCTTGTTTGTGAAACATCTTCAGATACTTGGTCCATTTTTCTATTGTGAGAATTTCTCTAACTTATAAAAGTCTATTAAATATTTAAAATATTAAATATTAATATTAAATATTAAAGAAAAACATATTAAAGAAAAATATTACCTGCTCAACATAGGTAATAAAATATTTTTCTTTTTGATCCCTGGACTATATTTTGAATTTTGTAAGAGTTTTACTTGGGGAAACATAAAACTTAAAAAAAAAAACTGCTTTTAGCTAAATTTATTACTCCTTGTTTGTAGATTGTTAAGAGTTTTATGTCAGCTTTAGAAAATTTTATCCCTACAAAATTATTTTTAATAATCTGAACATTCTTCTAGTATTTAGTTGGTTTTTTCTCTGTTTCAAATTTTGCTCTATCAGGAGTTTATTCTGTATAAAGAATGAAGTAGGGCCTAGCCTGACCCTTATGATAATATTCTTTGCAAAGAGTACAACAACATACGTGACAACTCACATTTTTTCTTTGCTAATTTAAAAATGCATCTTTATCACATACATTTTCATACATATTTCTGGATACCTTGTTTCATTCCAGTGGTCTGCTTTATTCATTTCTGCCTTGTACAATCATGGGAGCTTTATAGTATGTTTGACATAGTCTAGGAATAATCTCTTCATGAATTGTCTCTTTTCAGATATTTTTCTCAGTTATTGCCACATTTACCCACTCAAATCAACTTTATGGTCATTTTAACAAATTATACAAATTGGCCCTTTTGTAGCTTGATTGAAAGTATGTGACTATAAGGTCAACTTAGAAAAAGTTACCACCAATTCATGAATAATTTTATTCCTAAAGCTTTAAAACTTTTTGTTGATATTAAAATGAGAATTTTTTTTCATATTATTTTTTATGAGATTATTGTTTGTATTTAGGAAATCTGAACATACTATGCACATTGCCACTCTATCATCAAAAAAATTAGGAACACAACAAAAATGATTTTAAGCTTATATCTAAAAATATTCATTGAACAAAATGAAATCAAGTATACATATAAAACTTTGTACTATCAGATGTACAAATGTTTTGGGGATCAAAATAAGTGTTTTATGAAAATCACGTTAAAATTACAGGATTCTCTGATTAGTAGTTTTTCAAATGAAGTACTTCACTACGCTTCATTTTATTTACTTTTTTCATCCCGGTAAGTGTACTCTTTAATCCTTTCATTTGTTTTACGTATCACCCAAACACCTCCCCTCTGGTGATCATTACTTCTCTATAGTTAAGAGTCTTGTTTCTTGTTTTCTCTCTCTCTCTTTCCCCTTTGCTCATTTGTTTTGTTGCTTAAATTCCACATATGAGTGAGTTCATATGGTATTTGTCTTTTTCTGACTTCTTTTGTTTACCACTATATTCTTTTAGCTCTATCTGTATTGTTGCAAATGGCAAGATTTCATTTTTTATGGCTGAATAATATGCATTGTACGTGTGTCTGTGGGTAGGTGTGGGTGTGTGTACCATATCCTTATCCATTCAACTGTCAATCTGTCAATGGACATTTGGGCTGCTTCCATAATTTGGTTAATGTAAATAATGCTGCAATAAATGTAAGTGTGCATAGATCTTCTCAAATTAGTGTTTTTATATTTGGTAGTGGAATTACTGGATAGTAGGGTAGTTCTATTTTTAATTTTTTGAGGAAGCTTTATACCATTTTCCACAGTTGTTGCCCTAGTTTGCATTCCCCCCAGCACTGCAACATGGTTCCTTTTTTTTTTCACATCCTCACTAATACTTGTTTATTCTTGTGTTTCTGACTTTAACCTTTCTGATAGGTGTGAGGTGATACCTCACTGTAGTTTTGATTTGCATTTCCCTGATGATGAGTGATGTTGAACATCTTTTTATGTGTGTGTGTTGGCCATCTGTATGTCTTCTTTAGACAAGTGTCTGTTCATAACCTCTGCTCATTTTTTAAATTAGATTGTTTGTTTTTTGGTGTTCTATCAGTTTTTTTATATAATTTAGATACAACCCCTTCAAAATATTCATTTGAAAATATCTTCTCTTCCATAGGTTGCCTTTTCATTTTGTTGATTTTTTCCTTCACTGTGCAGAAGCTTTTTATTTTGGTAAAGTCCCAATAGTTTAATTTCGGTTTCATTTCTCTTGCCTGTGGAGATGTATCTAGAAAAATTGTTGCCATGGCCAACACCTTTTAGGATTTTTGTGGCTTCAGGTCTCATATACACGTCTTTAATCTATTTTGAGTTTATTTTTGTGTCTGGTATAAGAAAGCAGTCTGATTTCATTCTTTGCATGTCACTATCCAATTTTCCCAAGACCATTCGATAAAGATATTATCTTTTTATCATTGGGTATTCTTTCCTGCTTAGTTAAAGATTAATTTGCCATATAGTTATGGTTTTATTTCTGGGTTTTCTATTCTGTTCCACTGATCTATGTGTCTGTTTTTTTTTTAAGATTTTATTTATTTATTTGTCAGAAAGAGAGAGAGAAGGCACAGCAGGCAGAGTGGCAGGCAGAGGCAGAGAGAGAAGCAGCCTCCCAGCCGAGCAAAGAGCCTGATGCGGGACTTGATCCCAGGATGCTGGGATCATGACCTGAGCCGAAGGCAGCAGCTTAACCTTAACCTAGCCACCCAGGCAACCCTCTATGTGTCTGTTTTTATGTCAGTACCATACTGTTTTAATTACTACCCCTTTGTAACATAACTTGAAATCTGGAATTGTGATACTTCCAGTTTTGTTCTTCAAGACTGCTTTGGCGATTCAAGGTCTTTCGTGGTTTCATACAAATTTTAGGATTGTTTGTTCTAGTTTTTGAAAAATTCTGTTGATATTTTGCTAGGAATTTGCATTAAACTTGTGGATTGCTTTGGGTAGTATATACATTGTAATACTTTTTCTTCCAACCTGTGAGCATGGAATGTCTTTCTCTTCCTTAGTGTGGTCTTGAATTTCTTTAGTGTTTCATAGCTTTTAGTTTTTAGAGTCTTCCACCTCTTTGGTTAGGTTTATATAATTCATTTTATCTTCCAAAATTACATTTCTTTGGTTGGATAATATACACCTCTTTATTTCATGGGTATAGAAATGACTTAAATTGTTGGAATTCTTTTCAAAGTAATAGTTTTAATAGCTATTATATTTCAAAGGCCTAGAAGATATAAGCCATGCTTTGCCTAAGTATTTAAAAACTAACATTTATTATTTCAAAAATGTTATGAGATAGCTGTCATTGTTTTCCATTTCTTAAGAGAAGAAAACTTGATAAGATAGATAAAGTAACTTTCTACAAGTTGTTCAACTGATGCTTGGCAAAGTTTATGATTACATGTAGGTCTATTTGAGGTGCAAGTCAACACAGTAAGCATTAGAGACATCATCTCCCTTAAGAGTAAGCGTCATGAGGTATGGAGGTAAATAAAGAGAAATGATTTCCCGAGTGGTGGTGAGCAGCACAGGTTAGCAGAGAAATCCCCAATTCAGTACAAGAAGATGCCAAGAAAATGATATGCAATGGCAAGGGATAAGCTGTGTTCTGCTTCCACAGAACACATCTTCCTTGGGTAGCTGTCAGGTGTGCAGAGGCCCCAGTGAGAGACAGAACTCGGCACCTCCTCCTGAAGGATGCTCTGCAATAGATGGGATTGTACCTGGAAATTGGGTACTAAGGGGAGAGCAAATATCCCCTTCATGGTGAATATCAGATAGAAAGTTAAGGTCAACATTTTGTAAACTCAGTGTAACCTACTGCCTAGCAACAACAGTCTGATTCACATTTTTCTTTGGTCTATTTCCCTGACAGATTCTTTTCTTTTAATTTACTGATTGTATTTTGTACTGAACTCTGGAGACACTCTGTTTCTGAGAGTCTCGCTTGAGTTCACTCATTCATTTTAAAGATGCTGTAAAGGATGGCTTGGTTTCCATGTTTCACTACAGAATGCTTCACTGCACTTTTTGCCAGTTGCTGTCAGACCCGTAATACCATTTCTCATTTTCTCTTAGAGTAAATTGTTTAAAATAAATATATTCTTTGTTGAAGAACTTACGCAAAGTAAATAGTATGCTGAACACTTCTTTATCCAGGAAATACAGGTCTTATTTATTGATTAGTTCCAAATTATTTATTCATTTTTTCCCCCCGGAATACAAAAGTGAGTTTGTCATTTCAGTGCCCTGAAGAATGATTTATACATTCTAACTTGAGGCAGACAAAACAAGATGGATTTAGTATAATTGCTGATTAAAACTTTGCTGTCATATTTTAATTGAAACCAAAAAAACAGGGAGAAGAGGTAAAAAAAAGACTCATTTCTTCAATTTCTGGACATCTGTGTATAGAGGAGAGGAATCATGTAAAATGAAAAAAAAAAACAAACAGTAAAATGAAATTCATTAGTGTCTTCATTTTAACCCCATGCTTTAAAATACCATGTTTTTCATAGGTTGAGAATCTGAGATATTTTTAGTATATGTGGGCCATGTTTTTAAGTGAGACTTAAAAAAAATTACTTCTTAGCTGTATTTTTGGTGTTGAACCCTTATTTAGAGAACAGTTATGCTGAACCAATTCTATATCACATTTTAACATTGGCACAGCTGTTGTAGAATCCATTCTAAAAGGGAAATTCAAGTGGACCATGAGGAGGTTATAGGTGAATATCAGGCTATCCATTTCTAGAGTTTTCCCCACTCACTTGAGTCATCTAAGGACAGGAGTTGCGAATATCACTTGAATCTGAGCACACAGTATTGAGATTAGAGTGCATTAAACATAATTTTATACCAAGGCAGTAGACTATAAATCTAGTTTTGGTGAAAGAGGAAGAGAGGAATGGGGGAGAAGTGAAGGGAGGCAGGAAACAAAAGAGGTAGGGAGATTGAGATTTTCGAGACCAACTGGCAATCATAGCATTTCCATAGAAATCAATGGAAAGACAGAAGAGGAAAAAGTCACAATGGGGATTCAATCTCTCTTTTCCTACCACCAAAATCCTTCAATCACACATTTTCCCCAAATAAATTCATATATTTTCTTGGAGATGACCTGGGGGAGTGTGCAAACAATATGTGAAAAGAAGCATCTTAGTTAAAAGAACAGAACAATCACCCTAAAGGACTGTATAGATTACTGTTGGACTCAGTTTACTAAATGATATTAAGATTTAGGATTTTTTCTTCTTTACCCCATTCCTACAAGCAGGTGTGGATTTATGAGCTCAGAATTAGAAACCATTTTTATTTTTTTTATTTTTTTATTTTTTTTAAAGATTTTATTTATTATTTATTTGACAGAGAGAGATCACAAGTAGACAGAGAGGCAGGCAGGCGGAGAGAGAGAGAGAGAGGGAAGCAGGCTCCCTGTCGAGCAGAGAGCCCGATGCGGGACTCGATCCCAGGACCCTGAGATCATGACCTGAGCCGAAGGCAGCGGCTTAACCCACTGAGCCACCCAGGCGCCCTAGAAACCATTTTTAAAGCTATCTTTTCTTTGTACATCTCAATATAGTAGGTGTCATTTGCAAAGCTGATTCTTCAACATTTGGTTAGTGTTTTTGTTTTCTCTTCTTAGAGCGTGACCTACCAGATGCTCTGAGTGAGGCTTTAAAAGTGCTTTCTAGTAATGTTCATTGTACAGATTCCAAATGATAATTTAGTTAAAGGAATTCCTTCCAAATCATTTGAATGTGTGCCGACATGCAGCTAATGTGAACATATCCTAAACTGTCTGTGAGTAACGGTCAGTCTGCCTTCGAGGTGAAGGATCTCCATTCAGTTAGCAGGCGATGGCAAAGCCATTCCCAGGAAAGCACAAGTTACAACCCTATTTTTGAAGTTACTTTGAGGACTAGAAAATAGACAAGTAATAGTTATATGAAGTTACTATCTTATATTCATTTATAAAAATGAGATAAAAATATAGGACAAACATCTTGAACTTTGCTCTTATTAACTGAATTAACTGAATTAACTGAATAATTAAATGAATAATTTAAACCAATTTAAAGTAGGTTTGTAGAGCATCATGTGGTCAAAATTGCATTAAAGAGCATTAGGGGGAGATGAACCGTGAAAGACTGTGGACTCTGAGAAACAAACTGAGGGTTTTAGAGGGGAGAAGGTGGGGGTTGGCTGAGCTTGGTGGTGGGTATTATGGAGGGCACGTATTACATGGAGCACTGGGTGTGGTGCATGAACAATGAATTCTGGAACACTGAAAAGAAATTTTAAAAAATTAATTAAAAAAAGAAAAATTTTTAAACGCATTAGGGCAAACAAGTCAGGCCATGGTACTATCGAACTTATATTTTTTTACAAGTGCAGATGATTATATCTTAAAATAGGGCTGTATTTAATTGTGGGGATTGATTCAGGTTTAGGGGTCCATTATATTTGGGGCCAGATTGTCCCTAGTGTATGGTGTAAGTAGTAAGTCTAAGATGGGGAAATAAGTGTTCCCAACTGTTTTTAGAACACAGAAACAAGGTATTGAAGAGCAGGGGAATTATGGCAAGTAGCAGGAATCTCAATTCCAGAGATTCTGAAGCATTAATCTAGGAGGTGAGCAGAAGCCCATAATCTTGGGAAAATTCAGATAAGAAGGAAATTAACAAGGCACAGAGAAACCAAGAGAATTCATATTCTCTAACGAGTATATAAAGTAGAGCCTGTTAAATATAAATGAGAAACAAAATGATTTGGAATTTTAGACCAGCTATTATGCTTAAATATCTGCAGCCTAAGATCAGGTTCAGTCCAAAAGGTTAAGTTGACTTTGGTTTTCCCTGGAAACTTAAGCAGAAAAAAAATACACTTTGGGGAAGTAGAATGTTTTTGTGTGTTTCAACATCTTGGTTCCCAGCTAGTTGACTCATTCCCTGTCTTTGTACAGTTCTTTGCCTTTCCTTATCATGATTTCTTTAGAAACTCTCTCATGTTGATTACATATAGTATCCTACCATTTTAAAAATTAAATATTATATATTGATCACCTGTACTCAGCCCCTGAGATCCTTATATACCTCACACCTTCTACTATACATTCAGAACTTCTTTTTTTCCAGTTCCTCATCCTTTTTTTTTTTAATTTAATTTTATTTTTTTAGGTTCCAAAAGTCATTGTTTATGCACCACACCCAGTGCTCCATGCAATACGTGCCCTCCTTAATACCCACCACCAGGCTCACCCAACCTCCCACCCCCCTCCCCTCCAAAACCCTCAGTTTGTTTCTCAGAGTCCACAGTCTCTTGTGGTTCATCTCCTCCTCTGATTTCCCCCAATTCACTTTTCCTTTCCTTCTCCTAATGTCCTCCAAACTTCTTCCTCTGATAAGCTGCATTTAAAACTTGGCTTTAAAGTCTGATTTGCACATGGGCCTGGGGGGGGGGGAAATGTATATAAATTTGCCACATTTTTTGCCACCATTGGGCATTATTGTCCCAATAACTTTTAAAATTTTAATAAGTAGGATTACATTTAGTTATTCTAACTTTCATATCTTTGATAAGTAAAAATGAATAATCATCATATGCAAGTATTGGTTGGGTATACCCTTTTTTAAAATCAATTAATTAATTAATTTATTTATTTAAATTTTATTTTTTATAAACATATAATATATTTTTATCCCCAGGGGTACAGGTCTGTGAATCACCAGGTTTACACACTTCACAGTACTCACCATAGCACATACCCTCCCCAGTGTCCATAATCCCACCCCCCTCCCAGCCCCCCTCCCCCCATCAACCCTCAGTTTGTTTTGTGAGATTAAGAGTCACTTATGGTTTGTCTCCCTCCCAATCCCATCTTGTTTCATTTACTCTTCTCCTACCCCCTTAACCCCCCATGTTGCATCTCCTCTCCCTCATATCAGGGAGATCATATGATAGTTGTCTTTCTCCGATTGACTTATTTCGCTAAGCATGATACCCTCTAGTTCCATCCACGTCGTCGCAAATGGCAAGATTTCATTTCTTCTGATGGCTGCATAGTATTCCATTGTGTATATATACCACGTCTTCTTTATCCATTCGTCTGTTGATGGACATTTAGGTTCTTTCCATAGTTTGGCTATTGTAGACATTGCTGCTATAAACATTCGGGTGCACGTGCCCCTTCGGATCACTACGTTTGTATCTTTAGGGTAAATACCCAGCAGTGCAATTCCTGGGTCATAGGGTAGTTCTATTTTCAACATTTTGAGGAACCTCCATGCTGTTTTCCAGAGTGGTTGCACCAGCTTGCCTTCCCACCAACAGTGTAGGAGGGTTCCCCTTTCTCCGCATCCTCGCCAGCATCTGTCATTTCCTGACTTGTTCATTTTAGCCATTCTGACTGGTGTGAGGTGATATCTCATAGTGGTTTTGATTTGTATTTCCCTGATGCCGAGTGACGTGGAGCACTTTTTCATGTGTCTGTTGGCCATCTGGATGTCTTCTTTTCAGAAATGTCTGTTCATGTCCTCTGCCCATTTCTTGATTGGATTATTTGTTCTTTGGGTGTTGAGTTTGCTAAGTTCTTTATAGACTTTGGACACTAGCCCTTTATCTGATATGTCATTTGCAAATATCTTCTCCCATTCTGTCAGTTGTCTTTTGGTTTTGTTAACTGTTTCCTTTGCTGTGCCAAAGCTTTTGATTTTGATAAAATCCCAATAGTTCATTTTTGCCCTTGCTTCCCTTGCTTTTGGCGATGTTCCTAGGAAGATGTTGCTGCAGCTGCGGTTGAAGAGGTTGCTGCCTTTATTCTTATCAAGGATTTCGATGGATTCCTTTCTCACATTGAGGTCCTTCATCCATTTTGAGCCTATTTTCATGTGTGGTGTAAGGAAATGATCCAATTTCATTTTTCTGCATGTGGCTGTCCAATTTTCCTACACCATTTGTTAAAGAGGCTGTCTTTTTTCCATTGGACTTTCTTTCCTGCTTTGTTGAAGATGAGTTGACCATAGAGTTGAGGGTCTATTTCTGGGCTCTCTATTCTGTTCCATTGATCTATGTGTCTGTTTTTGTGCCAGTACCATACCGTCTTGACTATGACAGCTTTGTAATAGAGCTTGAAGTCCAGAATTGTGATGCCACCAACTTTGGCTTTCTTTTTCAATATTCCTTTGGCTATTCGAGGTCTTTTCTGGTTCCATATAAATTTTAGGATTATTTGTTCCATTTCTTTGAAAAAAATGGATGGTACTTTGATAGGAATTGCATTAAATGTGTAGATTGCTTTAGGCAGCATAGACAAAAAATGTTTATTTTTCTTATTCTTAAGCTAGCAGATAAATTTGTTTTAATTCATAACAGTTCCAATGTATTTAATGATAATAGCTTATTCATAAACTAAAGGAAATACAGTAATGGCAAAAATAAAGGAGGGAGGGATTAGGAATACTTTGTTATTTTAAATCATTTACACTACCTGTGGAGTGGTTGAGTATTGTTTGAGAGAGAATTTTGATTCATTGTACATTTATATTGCAAGTTCTAGGACAACTAACAAAAGTGTGGGGAAAAAAGTAATTTTTTGTCATTGTTGTCAAAAAAGAGGGAAAATGCAGTCTTACAAAATGCTCATTTGAAATCAGAAAATGTAGAAAAGAGTGAATGAAAAAGAAAAAAGAGCACAAGAAAAAAGAATAGTACAACAAATAAAAAACAGAAATAAGATATATATGTATCTAAATACTTCAGTAATCACTTTAATTATCAATTATAAGCAGATTTTTAGAGAGGATACAAGAACAAGATTTAATTCTTTGTTCACAGGACACCCACTTTCAATATAAAAACACATATAGATGAAATTAAAAAAAAGGGAGAAAGATGTACCATGGTAACACTAACCAAAGGAAGGCTTGAATAGCTATATTAATTACAGACAGCAAATATTAGGGCATAGAAAACTCTCAGGGGTAAAGAAAGGCATTACCCTCTGAGAAATGAGTCAATTCTCCAAAAAGATAAAGCAGTTGTTAATACCAATACACCCAACAACAGAGAGTCAAAATCTGTAAGGTAAGAACTGATTGATAGAACTACAAGATGGGATAGATGAATCTAATATTGTAGCTGGAAACTTCAACACCACTCTGTAAGTAATGTACAGGTCCAGCAGGCAGAGTATCAGTAGATATTGAACTCAACAACACCATCAATCAGTGATTATAAATGTTACACAGAGAATACTTCATTCAAAAATAGTAGATTGCCCATTCTTCTTAGGGAAATATGGAACATTCACCAAGATAGACAATGTTCTAGGTCCTGAAACACCCTTTAAATAATTTAAAGGAATAGAAATTACACAGCATACCTTTTTAGACCACAGTTGGGAGAACCGTTGTTTGGTTTTGGTTTTGGATTTGGTTTTGGTTTTGGTTTTTTCGCCCCTTGCATGAGTTGTTCTTTTTCCTTTGGTTGAACCTGAATAATACTAAGAGGCCTTTGATCTAGCTTTTCCACAGTAGTCTTCCCACCATTTTTGTCCCCCTATTTCTCTGAATCCATATCTTCCACAAAACTACTGGATCTGCTCAATGTTAGTTGACTCCGTTAACAGTGAGTGACTTTACAAAGTGGGTATGTTTTTTTAATATGGATTCCATATCAAGCAGTTTTCTCAGGAGGATTAAAAGCAGAAGACATTACTTGTTTTGTTGACAAGTTATTTTAATATACTTCACATCACTGGTTGATAAGTCATTGAACCAGAAGCTATCTTTATGTTTAGTGTTTCAATTTCTTTTCTGGACTGCAATACAAATTGCCTAAAAGGTACAATTAAGAAGCATAAGATTTACTGGGAAATTTGTTTCACATTCAGCCAATTTGTCCTTTGCTTTAATTTAATTTTACATTCCTGTTAAGTTAAATTTGGTTTCAAATTCTATTAAGGGGAAAGTAGGAAGAAACATGGTGAAGTCATTTGCCTTTTCTCACAGATGGAAATATAAAATTTTCTGTATGTCGACCTTAATGAAGTTGCACCTAGCTTAGCATTATTGAGGGCAATGAACAAACTGTTTGCCAACAATATGACTGATAGTTCTGACTGGGTCAATTAGACTGTCCCAAGAGCTGTGTACAAACCATTTTGCAACTCCATTTTATCTTCACGATGAAGTTGAAAATGTATTGCTTATTTAGGAAGTACTCTAGGCAGCAATAATAATTAATGGAACAAGATTATGAAGGCATTTTTAAAAGGCAGCAAAATGATCGTTATATTGAGTTGTTCTTTTGTACTATTGAGTCAGGTGGAAAAAAAGCATTTTTCAAATTGGACATGAGGGTATACTGAATATTTACAATTTCCTATTCTAGCATATGTCCAACAAACAACTAAGTGTTAAATGATAATGTAAAGAGTCAGTACAGTCCGTTGAGAGTGATGCTGCCCTGTGAATCCAATCAAAGTCCATCTGGCCTATTCCCAGAGTATCCTAATAATTAGTTTCCTCAGCTTTTCTGAATGACCCAGTTGAGCATCTCACAGTCCTTACAAGGCAAAGAGTTTCTCTTACGTTACCATTATTAGTGACAAAAGTGGTAAGCTGCATTTTTTAGAGCAATTAAAGTTCAAAAAAGAGCTTTCACAAACATATAAATCACTACCTTCTATGCCCAATTTAGGTATAATTATCCCAACTCAAAGTGTAAAGAATTTACAATTTTCACCAATTTTCATGGCATTAAGTCCTTTAAAACTGACTAACAAGATACATGTTGACATTCTAAATCTATAATTTCAGTTCAGTGATGACTCACATGGAGCCCATGTTACATGAAGGGAATTCTCTAAGGATAGCCATCAAGGATGCAATGAATTCCTTCAAACTGTATGGGGAATGTTATCTATGTATATGGGAAAAATAATTTTCTTAAGGTTCTCAAAGGGTATCAAGAATCTAAATATGTTCAAGAAACATAGGTTTAACTGATTCCATTTTTTTTTAACTCACGTTTTAGAGATCATCCTAATAATAGACTCCCGTACATAATTAACTTCTTTGCTGTATTAAATCATGTTAGAAATAGACAAAAATACAGGAATGGCTGCATTTTATCTATTGTTATTCATTATCTAGGCATGAGGGACTTAGAAACTTAATTAACTGATTATTCTAGGACAACAGCCTACTTGATTATGAACCTTCAGTCTCTAGTCATGTTGGTAGTCACTGCATTCCAAATCGGCAATAGAATCAATTACTGAATCCTCTTGATATTTCTCTAATAAATCTCTCTAAGCTGTCCAGTCTTTGATTTCTTGTTATCATATTGAGCTCAGGTTCTATTAACTCTTCTCTATGTCACAGCAGTTTCCAAATAATATTTTTGTCTTTCTTTTTCTTCATACTGTAGTTAAAGTAATACTTTTAAATGTCAGCTTACTTCTTAAAACTTTTAATATTTTCTCGTTGCTCTTAGTACAAATTCTAGATTTTCAAACACTACCCATTTTTCCTTGTAAGACTTGACCTCTTTTTTTATTCTGCACACTCCTATTTTGTGACATATTAACCCTTCAACTTTTCCTTCTAACAATCCTGCATCTGTTGTGATGTCTCAAAATGGCCAAAACCCCTAAGAGCTTCCCAGTTGTCTTAAATGCTGCTCTTCACTCTAGAACAGTGGTTCTCCAAGTATGATCGTCAGGTCAACAGCAGCATATTCTGGGGAACTTGATAGAAATGCAAAATCTAGCTTACTTCTAAGACCTACTAAATCAGTGACATGTTGTTTGTTGTTTGTCTTCAACAAGTCCTCCCAGTAATTCTGATATTTGCCCAACTTGGAGAACCACTGTTCAGAGAGCATTTTTACCTTCCTTTGCCCTGGCAAATCCTACACGTCAGCTCAGATCTTACTTCTTTGAAGAAATTTCTATTACTTTCCAAGTTTCTCAGTGAATCTCTATTTTCCACAGAGTTAATACAACTCATGATTCAGTTTGCCTGTAGATTTCTATACCCATCGAAAAATTCTGATTAAATGATTTGGAAGGAGAATGGAAATAGGAAAATTGAAACACACATAACATTCCTGGGTGATCCTACTGACAACCCAAATTTATAATTACAGAGTTAACTATATAGTTCTGCATTTTGTGCAGTGGCAGTGGTTACCATTGTCAACAACAGAAATGTATTGAACGTGTAATTTTGTTATAAGTAAAACTTCAGTCTGTGTTAATCTGAATTTTTTCTTTCATTACTTTATAGTGAGTAATGCACTTTATTTTTTTCTTAAAATATATTTGAAGTGTATTATACATAGGGATAGGTATTTCTTCAGTGTATACCTTGATAAGATTTTCATAAACAAACAATGCACATAAAACCAACAACCAAGTCAGAAACCTGAATATTATTGGGACACCTGGGTGGCTCAGTTGGGTGAGCATTTCAGCTAATTTCAGCTCAGGTCATGATCTCAGGGTCCTGAGATTGAGTCCAGCATCAAACTCTGAGCTCAGCAAGGATTCTGCTGTACATTATTACATTATTTCCCTCTGCCCCTCCCCCCACATGCACTCTCTCTCTCTCTCTGAAATAAATAAATCTTAAACAAATCTGAACATCACTAAGATTCCAGAAGTTCCCCTTGTGCTTCCAATGAGTGACCACTATCCTGCCTTCCAACAGCTTAGTTTTGCCCATTTTTGTACTTTTATTAACAGAATCAAGCACTATTTTTATTTATTTTACTTATTTTACATAAAAAACCACAGTGAACTCTTTGAACACTTCCAAGTGACATTACATTAAATAAACAATCATGCAATTTTGTCTTCAGCCTGCATTTTAGCAAAATATTTGGAAACTCCCAACTCTGTCACTATTTTGGGTGAAATTTTGGCTCCCCCAGCAAATGCTTATTTCTAAACAGGACTTTTCTCATGGTCTGTGCTCCTGAATCCACTGTTCTTACTAGTGGCTTAGAAGGTAATAGCTGATCACTACCCTGATGTGACAAATGGCCTCCTTGTACATGCAGGTAAGCCCACTGGCAAATGAAGCCAATCAGAGTTCCTGAGGTTTGAGCATTTGTTCCAGCCAAATTAAAATTCAGAAGATTATTAAGCATGAGAAATTATTGGATTTGCACCAAATATGAGGTATTCAGCAGTCTGGAAGTGTTTATTGCTCTAATCCATTCTTAAGCGCTAAGTGTGACATTTTGGTATGTAATGAAAACTGTTTCTTTCTCTAGCTCCCTGTATTACTCCCTAGTTGAAAGGACGTGCACTGCCAGCTTTCATGATGTCTGAGGTTAAGCATCTTATTTCTTTTTTTTTTTAAGATTTTATTTATTTGACAGAGAGAGATCACAAGTAGGCAGAGAGGCAGGCAGAGAGAGAAGGAGAAGCAGGCTCCCTTGCCGAGCAGAGAGCCCAATGCAGGGCTTGATCCCAGGACCCTGAGATCATGACCTGGGCAGAAGGCAGAGGCTTAACCCACTGAGCCACCCAGGCGTCCCTAAGCATCTTATTTCTATGCAGAAGGACTTCTGCTCCTGCTTACCCATGCTGAAACTTGGGTGGAGACTCTTGCCTTTATGGGGTGTGGATGCAAGCTTATAGCTACCCAACTGTGCTCTAGCAGAGGCACAATTTTGGACCAGGAGAGCCTGGATTCAAATTCCATATCTGTGTGACTTTGCTCAAGTTGCATAAAATTCTATGCATCTCAACTTGCCCATTTGTAAAGCAGTGATACAGTGCTATTCTACCCATAGGGGTTTTGCTAAGTTTAAGTGTATTTGGATATAAACATAATGTCTTTTTTCAACAGTGTCCAGAAAGTAATAAGTATAATCCAAATGTTAGCTTTTAAAGTTATTATCTATAGCATTTGGATATGAACAAATCAATGAAGCAATCCCAGGGACCCCGTCCTTCCCTCAATGATTTAGAAGCCTTAGTATAGACCCATGACTAGTTCTGGGAGAAGCTCTGCTTCAGGGTCAACCATACGCCTTAGTACAAATCCAGATGCATAAACTACTATGTAAGTCCTGAACTTGTGCAATGTGCTTGCTCTACTCTTCTCCCCGCAATCCCGACTACTTCCTGTCTCTCTCAATCCCTGTGCACTTGACCTCTTGAAGTCAGTACCCCACCCACTTCTTTAGAAAGACAGCTTGCTTTTGCCTGCCTGAATTGATGTTTTGGTCAGCTTCCAGCACAGACTTAGGCTCTGTCATGTACCCAAACCTTTAAAGATCAGGAGAAACCATCACTGTCACTTGATCTCGACTCAAAATTGGGGCACTTATAGCCACCTCTTGCATTCTTATATAAACAAAATGAAATCAAAATTTACATGACAAGCGTCCACCTATAAAATAAGGATAAATTACCTACATGGTAGATTTCATAGAAATTAGGTGAGATTATAGATTTGAAACCTTAAATACAATATCTGGTTGAAAAAATGCTTGAGTATTGATAGCAGTATTTTATTATGATGCAGTAAAATATAAAGCCCATATCACAATAAGTGATAAGAAAGTAATCTCCACAGTATTTTGCAGAATACTGTAGTTACTGAAGTAAGGGTGGATTTTGGCCTGCTTAAATAAAGCAGTGTAAGGAGAGAACATTGCAGGACCATGCACTACCACCAGGAAGCATCCATAGGCAGACTGAGTAATGGAACGTGATCATTAAGTATCTTACAGCAGATACAGCATCTATGATAGAATATATAAACTGCTGGTGGGCACATATTGCGTGGAGCACTGGGTGTGGTGCATAAACAATGAATTCTGGAAATTAAAAGAAATTAAAAAAATAAAAATTTAAAAAAAGAATATATAAACTGTTAGAACTTGTTCTCAGCATTGTTACAGTTGAAACGTGATGGTTTAGATAAGTAGAACTGTTACTCCACTATAAATAGTAGAACCAAGAGGTCCCGCAGGACATAGTGCTCTGTCTTCACCAGACTCTCACCTACCTGACCGTCTGATATAGACCTTGATTTTCACGCTTCTATGTAAGTTCAAATGATCCACATAAATACACCCCATGAGCACAGGAGCGCACACACACACACACATCCCATGCATGCACACATTACTTATATCCTTGGTCAAGTTAAGATCTATTCATCTAGTATGGTGGATGTTCTCTGACAGCAGATTTCAAAATATTTTGACTTATCCACAAGACGAAATGCTTTTCACACTAGAAGTCTAGCAGAGATGTGCAGGGGTATGTGTGTGTGTGTGTGTGTGTGCGCGCGTGCGCGTGCACGCTTATAGAATTAGGTAGATTTTATCTAAACGTATCATCCACAAAAAAGATTGTGAAAGTTTCATAAATAGTACATGCTTTTATTATGAGTCATACATTATTATACAGCTTGTCATATCTGATTCTCTTTATTTTTCTTCTACTTTAATTTTTTAAAATCCTGGTTTCAATCCACCATTTTCAGATTTCAAATCCACTAATAAGTCTTGACCTGCAGTTTGGAAAATGCTGTTTTAGAAAACGGTTACTGAGTACTTAAGTGAATCTTGCATCAAAAATGTTGCTTTGTATTATGTTCTATAAAACTATCTAGACTTCAGCCTTGAAAAACCACATAGCATTTTGACCAAACTCTGCATGTAACAAATTCAAGTATGCGCAAGAAGTAAAGTTTCTGCTTGCTGAAAATGGGTCAGTTTTTTCCTCTACCCATTATACTTGTCCTTATAGCCCTGTTTTCCAATAAATGCCTTGTATGCTCAAAGTTTATTTTTGAGCTCAAAACTGATTGCTCAAGAATGACAGGTGAAATATTAAAGAACATTCTTTGAAATGCCTATGACTGCCAGCAATAGCATGAAAGTAATTTGCACATTATGAAAAGTTCTCTCTTTTTTTCTTTCTATTTTTAAGAACTTTAAAATAAAACTGCTAAGTAGCTCTATTTAGTCACACATTACTTTTCTTTCAGTCTTCATTTGCTCCCCCCACCAATTTCCTGTTCTATTCACTTGATCTGGCAGAACGACGACCTATACTTAATTACTTTCTAACTTTCCATGAATTTCTGTAGGCATCCAAGTAGCTGAGGCCAAAGTTTTAAGTGTTGTCAGGATTTGTTTAGTTTTGTGAGCTCTTCCAAAGTGTGCTGATCTCAAAAAATCCTTTACAAACTAAAAACAAGAAAGTCGATTTTTTTCTTTTATCTTTACTTTCCTATGTTACTCTTTTGGTATATATGTTTACATGTTGAATAGGGGACAATATGAATTGACCCTTCCCCCAGCAAAAGTTGAATAATTTTCCAAACATAATAGATTTAATAATTTAGTCTTTTCTAAATGATTGATGATGCTGATGAAGTTCTAGAACCTAGGTGAGGTTCGGTGTGGGCTGAGGTTCGGAGCCAATGACCAAGAAAGAATTCTTGAGACATCTTTGGTGCAAAATGGTGGTTTATTAAAGCACGGGGACAGGACCCGTGGACAGGAAGAGCTGCTGCCCTGGGGATGTGAGGAGTGGCTGGTTATATACCTAGGAGTTGGGTAGGTGAGGATAAAGGGGTGTTCAGAAGGGCTATTAGGCTAAAGAAGACTGTCAGGATATTGAAGGCCTGGTTACTATCAAGCCAAGGCCACTTTCCCTCTAATGAGGCACTAACATAAAGACAATTGGGAGTCTCCTGGTGGAATGTTACATTCCTGCTATCAAGTGTCCTTGTTAGTGAGATTTGGGTTTAGAAGAAATTCAACTTTATTTACTTTTCTTTCTACCTCAGCTTCCTTCAGTTTTTATGGAGTGGAGGGCGACCTTAGGGCTTGAGGAACTGAGTTATGTGCCTTTGGAAATTGGGCTATTGATAAGGTAACTTCTTTGTTGTAAATCTCAAGGACATTTGTAAACCAAGGGAGACTCCTGCCTTGCAGGATTGTGATCTCTGCAAGTTAACTATTTGTTTTTCTTTTAGGGCAGTGCCTGAGGAATGTGACACATATTACCGAGGGGAGTAGGTGGAGAGGGGGTGCAAGGTGCCAGCTTTTGCTTTGTCCTCAGCCAGCCTCCTGCTCCCTCATCAATGCCTCCTTTATCACATATTAAGATTTATACTACAGGGGTGCCTGAGTGGCTCAGTGGGTTAAGTCTCTGCCTTCGGCTCAGGTCATGATCCCAGGGTCCTGGGATCGAGCCCTGCATCAGGCTCTCTGCTCGGCAGGGAGTCTGCTTCCCCTTCCTCTCTGCCTGACTCTCTGCCTACTTGTGATCTCTCTCTCTGTCAAATAAATAAATTTTTAAAAAAAATTTGTACTACAGTGTTATAAACTATTCATCCCTTTGATCTGTATTTATTTTTGTGTGAATTCTAAATCATGTTAATTACTGAAAATATGTTTATATATTTGAAAGGTGAGTGCCTTTCTGGTTCTCTATTTTCCTTATACTAATATTTACAGAGAAAAAAGCCTTGGAACCAACCAATTTTTCTTAATTGAATTCCTTATTTATCAGTAGAAATTGCCCTTGGCCATAATTTTATATTCCATTTGTTCTGGTGATAAAAATTGTTTCTAAATTATAAAAATAGAAACACATGCAGTGTATCCAGTACATTTATGATGTTTAATAAGGAGCACCATGAATTCCAGGTTTACTACTATGTGAACAATTGAATATTTCTTGAGCATGTAAGTAGGTTGACATCAGTACATTAATTGGTCGAAGTTCAGAGAGGTGAAATAATGAGCATTAATGAATACATAGGGATAAACATTCAATTGGATCCTAAATAGGTGGAAAGATTTATCTTTGTCAGCAAGAGACAGTCTCAAAGTAGATATTCAGCGGCAAAGGAATAAAACCTAAAGATAAAAAGCCTTTATCTAAAACACTAATTATGTAGTTCGTGCAGAGACAAATAATACTGTGGAAAAATTTGTGATGTCTGTATTAGACCATAGAATTAACATATAGTTAAGATTCATGGCATAAAGGCATGAAATAGAAGAAGCAGAATGGGACACCTGGGTGGCTCTGTCGGTTAAATGTCTGCTTTCAGCTCAGGTGATGATCCCAGGATGCTGGGGTTGAGCCTCTCATTGGGCTCACTGCTCACCTGGGAGCCTGCTTCTCTCTCTCCCTCTGCCTGCTGCTCTGCTGGCTTGTGCTCTCTCTGTCTCTCTGCCAAATAAATAAATAAGACCTTAAAAAGAAGAATCAGCAGCAGCAGAGAGGAAAAGCAGAGAAAAGAAAAAAGAAATTAACAGAGATGTGTGGTAACACTGGTTCCTTGTATATAAAGTTTCTCAGTAGTGGAGCAGAAGATAGAAAGTGATGGAGAACAGGGACTGAACTTCTCTGGCATCAGGGGAACCTGAAGATGCAGAGCTCCTGCACTGGTTCTTGACCATCTGTCCTCCACCTATTCATTTTTGTCCTATTTCTTCTATATTTTCCTTTTATTAATATGATCTCCACTTTTTTTTAACATGGAAAATTCATACTTTAGAAATACTGAATTAAAAAAAAAGAAATACTGATTAAAATTCACATAGAAGGTGTCAGTTTTGTTCTTTATGGTGCATTTTAATAATTGTGGTGAAATACATCTGACAAAATTGATCATTGGTAAGTGCACAGTTCAGTGGCTCTACATGCATTGACATTGCTATGGACACCAAGCTATACCATCCATCCCAGAACATTTTTTTTAATCTCGCAAAAAAAACCATTAAACAATACCTTCTCGTTCCCCAACCCTTGGCAACAACATTCTACTTTCTGTCTACAAATCTGACTAACCTAAGTTCCTCAAAACCAAAGAATCATACTTGCCCTCTTTTTTTAATGTATTTTATTTTATTTTTAAAGATTTTATTTTTTAATTTTTTTTTTAAAGATTTTGTTTATTTAACAGGGAGAGACACAGCATGAGAGAGAACACCATAGGAGGAGTGGGAGAGGCAGACTTTCCACTGAGCAGGGAGTACAATGCAGGGCTCGATCCCAGGACTCTGGGACCATGACCTGAGCTGAAGGCAGATGCTTAATGATTGAGCCACCCAGGTGTCCCCATACTTGCCCTCTTGTAACTAGCTTGTTTCAGGGCTCATGTCGTAGCATGTATCTGAATTTCCTCTGTTTTTAAAGCAAAATAATGTTCCATTGTATTACATTCTGTAGCCTGTTTATTCACCTGTCTGTTGACCTTCTCCTGATTCTTAACATATCTTTTTGAAGGACACAATCTTATAACACTTAGGGAGAACCATTCCAGTTGCATTAAATGTTTTAATTCCAGGGTCTTGCCAAATCTCAGAAGTAGATGTTCAATAAGTAACTTAGATGGATACAAGAACATAATAAATTTAGGCACAGGAGTATATGAAATCAAATGTAGGGAAGAACCGAGGAAAGCTATGCTGGGTGGGGGTTACTGGCCATTAGTGAACTGTGGTAAACACTCTCCTGAGCAAAAAGTTCCATGGAAGAGCTGGGTTCGTTTTCATCAAGAGTCCTGGGATTATAATGTGTAAGATGTTAGTTCTTCCCTCTTTATTTCTACAAGTCAAAACAAAAAGTTGTAGCATCACACTATGATAGTGTGATTTGCGTCGCTTTTAGGACCCATCCAACCTTTTATTAATTCCAGTAATGTTCATGCTGATGTATGAACCTTAAAAAGGCCAGTACACGAAACTGTAATTACTTCATTCCAACCAATTCAGAATTATTATACTAGTCTAAGGGGGGGAGTCAACATTTAAATACAGAAGAAATTCAGAAATAAATCACCATCCCTTCACTCTGCATGTTTTCATAACCATAGAAACTTCTATAGTTTGACCTGCTAACCATCAAGAAAGTTTCCATAAGTCAAAATGCTTTTATAAACATGCAGGAATCAGTCTTCATTTCAAAGGTCCAAAATGAAAGCACACAGTAAAACCAGGCAATTCCTTCAACTAGGAGGTTTTATTCAGGACTCTAAAAACATTACTGCTACAAAATATCTTTTCCAGCTGTCAAAAACACCAAGTATCAAATTCTGTAATAAAATGAAGGGTGATAATTTTCAACTAGTTTTCCCTACTTTCATATAAATGGTATCCTACAGTACGTAGCCTTCTCAGATTGTTGTTTTTTTTTTTTTTCACTTAGATATAAGCATGTAAAATTCACCCAAGTTGTTGTGTGTTTTGACACCTCTTTGATGCTGAGCACCACAGTGTGGATGTCCCACAGTTTATCCATTCACCTGTGGAGCGTCATCTGGGTTGCTTTCAGTTTTTGGCAATTATGAATAAAGTTGCTATAAAACTGTGCATATAGATTTTTGTGTGGACATAAATTTTCACCACTTGCATCAGTAACTAGGATTGTATTTACTGTGTCATGGGGTAAGTCTATGTTTTAATTTTGGAAGAAACTTCCAGTCTGTCTGCCGGAGCAGCTAAACCTTTTTACTTTCCTCATAATGAGTACATTTTTCATTTCTCTACATCCTCACCTGTGTTTGGTACTGCTGGTTTTTCATTTTAGACACTGTAGTGATAACTTGTTGTTTTAATTTACTTTTCCCTAATTGAAATTATGTGGAATTATGTGCTCTTTTGCCATTTGTATATCTTCTCTGGAGAGAGATCCATTCAGATTTTTGCCCACTTGTAACTGGATTATTTATTTTCTTACTGCTGGGTTTGAGAGTTGCTTGGGTTTTCTGGGTGTAAGTCCTTGATCAGATACATGATTTGCAAATATTTTCTCCCATCCTGAGATTGCTCTTTTCTTTCTCTTAATGATGTATTTACAAAGCAAAATTTTTTAAAATTAATAAAGTTCAAATTATTTATTTTCTTTCATGAATTTTGTCCTTGATATTTTATGTAACATCTCATCACCAAACCCAAGGTCATGCCTGTTTTCTGTTTTTCCTTTGAGAGATTTTATACTTTTGCATTTGCATTTGAGTTAAATTGAGTTTTCGAGTTAAATTCTGAGTTAAATTTCATGTTAAGTAGGGTATGTGTTAAGGTTTATTTTTTGTGGTGTGTGTTTGCTTTTGTTTCTTTGCCAAAAATATGTCAGATATATTTATATGAGTCTTCATGAGTTTTCTCTTCAGTTATATTCGTGTGTGTGTGTCCAATATCAGATTACTTTAAGTGTAATATCAGGTACTTTAAGAATCACATATATGATATATACATATATATGTAGATATATATATATATATATCTTCTGTATTTTATTCTTCATCTTTCTAGTTAGAAATTTAGGAGGACACATATTACATGGAGCGCTGGGTTTGGTACGTAAACAATGAATCTTGGAACACTGAAAAAAATAAAAAAAAAAAGAAAAATGGGTTCCAACATCAAAAAAATAAAATGAAATTTATCAATCGAAGCAATCTTTTCAAAGAACACGTTTAGTTGCATTGACTTCATTGATTTCTTTTTGTTTTACTGTTTTAAGTTTTATGGATTTCTGTTATCTTTATTATTGTTTTCCTTTTGTTAGCTTGCTATTTACTTTATTTTTATTTTTCTGATGTATTAAGATAGAAATTTAGATTATGTGTGTTGCTATTTCCAGATTTCAGCAATTTTCCATATATTTTTCTGGTATTGATTTTATTTTCATTCCATTATGACCAGAAGAAATACCTCATGATTCTATTCCCCTACATCAGTTCTGTACCATAAGAGAGACTTTTTTTAGTGTTCTACCAAATTTTCTGTGGATTTTAGTTGGGGCTGGGGGGGGGAAAGCTGGTAACGACATATGAACTTGACCTAATTTTGTTTTCCCAAAGGATTCACTGTCTTTCACCAGTGCATACTCAATTTCCACTAATTTGCCAATCACCTAGCTGAACACGTCTTACTGCTCTGGCTGTTTCATTATGCAGCAAGCCAGTAATCATGTCTTATCACAGCTTGCAGACTCTTGTCCCATATTTTAGACTAGCCGAATACTCACTAAGTCTTCAGCACTATGATGGAGGTGAAGAAAATTTGAGAACTTGCTGTTTGTATGGCTTTTGTACTCTACACATCATTCAGAGATTGAAGGTTTTTCTCCATTTCCTAGTTTTGTTGAAAATACAGTATTTTTTCTCATTCTCCTATCTCTTTGTATTATTTCCAAAAGAATTAATGGAAGATTCAGAACTAAGTTGTCTCTGTATTTCTCTAACCTTGATATTTCAGTGGAATTTTTAAAAAATTAAACAACCTTTTTGTTTTGTTGACTGTTTCCTTTGCTGAGCAGAAGCTTTTGATCTTGATGAAGTCCCAAAAGTTTATTTTCGCTTTTGTTTCCTTTGCCTTTGGAGACATAGCTTGAAAGAAGTTGCTGTGGCTGATATCGAAGAGATTACTGCCTATGTTCTCCTCTAGGATTCTGATGGATTCCTGTCTCATGTTGAGGTCTTTTATCCATTTTGAGTTTATCTTTGTGTACAGTGTAAGAGAATGGTTGAGTTTCATTCTTCTACATATAGCTGCCTAGTTTTCCCAGCACCATTTATTGAAGAGACTGTCTTTTTTCCACTGTATATTTTTTCATGTTTTGTCAAAGATTATTTGACCATAGCATTGAGGGTCCATATCTGGGCTCTCTACTCTGTTCCACTGGTCTATGTGTCTGTTTTTATGCCAGTTCCATGCTGTCTTGGTGATCACAGCTTTGTAGTAAAGCTTGAAATCAGGTAACATGATGCCTCCAGTTTTATTTTTGTTTTTTAAGATTTCCTTAGCGATTCGGGGTCTCTTCTGATTCCATACAAATTTTAGGATTATTTGCTCCAGCTCTTTGAAAAATACCTGTGGAATTTTGATCAGAATGGCATTAAAAGTATAGATTGCTCTAGGCAGTATAGACATTTTAACAATGTTTATTCTTCCAATCCAAGAGCATGGAATGGTCTTCCATCTTTTTGTGTTTCTTCAATTTCTTTCATGAGTGTTCTGTAGTTCCTCGAGTACAGATCCTTTACCTCTTTGTTTAGGTTTATTCCCAAGTATCTTATGGTTCTTGGTGCAACGCATGGAATGGAAGAAGATATTTGCAAATGATAGTACAGACAAAAGGTTGATATACAGGATCTATAAAGAACTCAAACTCAACACACACAAAACAGATAATCATAGCAAAAAATGGGCAGAAGATATGAACAGACACTTCTCTAAAGAAGACATACAAATGGCTATCAGACACATGAAAAAATGTTCATCATCACTAGCCATCAGGGAGATTCAAATTAAAACCACATTGAGATACTACCTTACAGTTAGAATGGCCAAAATTAGCAAGACAGGAAACAACGTGTGTTGGAGAGGATGTGGAGAAAGGGGAACCCTCTTACACTGTTGGTGGGAATGCAAGTTGGTGCAGCCACTTTGGAGAACAGTGTGGATCAAGAAATTAAAAATAGAGCTTCCCTATGACCCTGCAATTACACTACTGGGTATTTACCCCAAAGATACAGATGTAGTGAAAAGAAGGGCCATCTGTACCCCAAAGTTTATAGCAGCAATGGCCACGGTCGCCAAACTGTGGGAAGAACCAAAATGCCCTTCAACGGATGAATTGGTAAGGAAGATGTGGTCCATATACACTATGGAGTATTATGCCTCCATCAGAAAGGATGAATACCCAACTTTTGTAGCAACATGGACGGGACTGGAAGAGATTCTGCTGAGTGAAATAAGTCAAGCAGAGAGAGTCAATTATCATACGGTTTCACTTAATTATGGAGCATAAGGAATAACATGGAAGACATTGGGGAGGTTGAGAGGAGAAGGGAACTGAGGGAAACTGGAAGGGGAGGTGAACCATGAGAGACTATGGACTCTGAAAAACAACCTGAGGGTATGAAGGGGTGGGGTGTGGGAGGTTGGGGGAAAAAGGTGGTGGGTATTAGGGAGGGCACGTATGGCATGGAGCACTGGGTGTGGTGCAAAAACAATGAATACTGTTAAGCTGGAAAGAAATTTTTTAAAAATGCAGCAACAAAAATAAATAAATAAATAAAAATAAAAAGTAAAAAAATATTAAACAACCTTTTTTTTAAATGCAGGAAGTGTTTTTCTATAATCTCTTAAAAATTTTTTCACTTTTGTTTGCATTCACATTACGTTGTCATTTCTTTTCCTCATGCTTGGTATGTTTTTCTCTTTGGGCCTCACAAGAGCTTAGTCTGTTTGATGGCACTTCTTAAAGAGCAATAGCACCAATGAAGTAGCTAAGTCTCTTATTAATAAATGAAAACTCATTAAGATATTTTGCATTACAGGTGGACTATGATGCAGTAAATTCAGATAAATACTTGGAGTCAGTTCTTGAAGATGTATTTATAAAGTGCTGTATATTTCAAATACCAGTTTTTTTCTCTTCCTGAACCTGAAAATGTGGTTGGAAAAGACATTTTTAAAGATTATAATAATGTAAAATATAAAATCTCTTTGTATATTTTTTCTCTTAAATCAGAATATCTTCTAATTTCTAATATTTCTAATTTCTAAGCCAAGGTGGAAACCCTCTTATTAAGTTAAAGTAGAATCTTTTTTAAAAAATGTAATTTTTTTTTTAGTGTTCCAAAATTCATTGTTTATGCACCACACCCAGTGCTCTATACAATATGTGCCCTCCATAATACCAATCACCAGGTTCACCTCACCCCCCCAAAAACACTCAGTTTTTTCCTCAGAGTCCACAGTCTCTCATGGTTTGTCCACTCCCCTCCGATTTTCCCCAACTCACTTCCCTTCTCCATCCCCCAATGTCTTCCATGTTATTCCTTATGCTCCATAATAAGTGAAACCATATGATAATTAACTCTCTCTGCTTGACTTATTTCACTCAGCAGAATCTCTTCCAGTCCCGTCCATGTTGCTACAAAAGTTGGGTATTCATCCTTCCTGATGGAGGCATAATACTCCATAGTGTACATGAACCACATCTTCCTTATCCATTCATCCGTGGAAGGGCATCTTGCTTCTTCCCATAGTTTGGCGACCGTGGCCATTGCTGCTATAAACTTTGGGGTACAGATGGCCCTTCTTTTCACTACATCTGTATCTTTGGGGTAAATACCCAGTAGTGTAATTGCAGGGTCATAGGGAAGCTCTATTTTTAATTTCCTGAGGAATCTCCACACTGTTCTCCAAAGTGGCTGCACCAACTTGCATTCCCACCAACAGTGTAAGAGGGTTCCCCTTTCTCCACGTCCTCTCCAACACATATTGTTTACTGTCTTGCTAATTTTGGCCATTCTAATTGGTGTAAGGTAGTATCTCAATGTGGTTTTGATTTGAATCTCCTTGATGGCTAATGATGATGAACATTTTTTCATGTGTCTGATAGCCATTTGTATGTCTTCTTTAGAGAAGTGTCCGTTCAGGTCTTCTGCCCATTTTTTTGCTATGATTATCTGTTTTGTGTGTGTTGAGGTTGAGGAGTTCTTTATAGATCTTGGATATCAGCCCTTTACCTGTACTGTCATTTGTGATTATCTTCTCACATTCCATGGTCTGCCTCTTTGTTTTATTGACTGTTTCCTTTGCTGTGCAGAAGCTTTTGATCTTGATGAAGTCCCAAAAGTTCATTTTCTCTTTTGTTTCCTTTGCCTTTGGAGACATGTCTTGAAAGAAGTTGCTGTGGCCGATGTTGAAGAGGTTACTGCCTAAGTTCTCCTCTAGGATTTTGATAGATTCCTGACACACATTGAGGTCTTTTATCTATTTCGAGTTTATCTTTGTGTACGGTGTAAGAGAATGGTCGAGTTTCCTTCTTCTACACATAGCAGTCCAATTTTCCCAGCACCGTTTATTTTTTTTAATTAATTTTTTATTTTTTCAGCATAATAGTATTCATTATTTTTGCACCACACCCAGTGCTCCATGCAATCCGTGCCCTCTACAATACCCACCACCTGGTGCCCCCAACATCCCCCACCCCTCCAAAATTCTCAGATCGTTTTTCAGAGTCCATAGTCTCTCATGGTTCACCTCCCCTTCCAATTTCCCTCAACTCCCTTCTCCTCTCCATCTCCCCTTGTCCTCCATGCTATTTGTTGTGCTCCACAAATAAGTGAAACCATATGATAATTGACTCTCTCTGCTTGACTTATTTCACTCAGCATAATCTCTTCCAGTCCCGTCCATGTTGCTACAAAACTTGGATATTCATCCTTTCTTTTTTCTTTTTCTTTTTTTTTTTTTCAAGCTTTATAAACATATATTTTTATCCCCAGGGGTACAGGTCTGCGAATCGCCAGGTTTACACACTTCACAGCACTCACCATAGCACATACCCTCCCCAATATCCATAACCCCACCCCCCTCTCCCAACCCCCTCCCCCCATCAACCCTCAGTTTGTTTTGTGAGATAAAGAGTCACTTATGGTTTGTCTCCCTCCCATTCCCATCTTGTTTCATTTACTCTTCTCCTACCCCCTCAACCCCCCATGGTGCATCTCCTCTCCCTCATATCAGGGAGATCATATGATAGTTGTCTTTCTCCGATTGACTTATTTCGCTAAGCATGATACCCTCTAGTTCCATCCACGTCGTCGCAAATGGCAAGATTTCATTTCTTTTGATGGCTGCATAGTATTCCATTGTGTATATATACCACATCTTCTTTATCCATTCGTCTGTAGATGGACATCTAGGTTCTTTCCATAGTTTGGCTATTGTAGACATTGCTGCTATAAACATTCGGGTGCACGTGCCCCTTCGGATCACTACGTTTGTATCTTTAGGGTAAATACCCAGCAGTGCAATTGCAGGGTCATAGGGTAGTTCTATTTTCAACATTTTGAGGAACCTCCATGCTGTTTTCCAGAGTGGTTGCACCAGCTTGCCTTCCCACCAACAGTGTAGGAGGGTTCCCCTTTCTCCGCATCCTCGCCAGCATCTGTCATTTCCTGACTTGTTCATTTTAGCCATTCTGACTGGAGTGAGGTGATATCTCATGGTGGTTTTGATTTGTATTTCCCTGATGCCGAGTGATATGGAGCACTTTTTCATGTGTCTATTGGCCATCTGGATGTCTTCTTTGCAGAAATGTCTGTTCATGTCCTCTGCCCATTTCTTGATTGGATTATTTGTTCTTTGGGTGTTGAGTTTGCTAAGTTCTTTATAGACTTTGGACACTAGCCCTTTATCTGATATGTCATTTGCAAATATCTTCTCCCATTCTGTCAGTTGTCTTTTGGTTTTGTTAACTGTTTCCTTTGCTGTGCAAAAGCTTTTGATCTTGATAAAATCCCAAAAGTTCATTTTTGCCCTTGCTTCCCTTGCCTTTGGTGATGTTCCTAGGAAGATGTTGCTGCGGCTGACGTCGAAGAGGTTGCTGCCTGTGTTCTCCTCGAGGATTTTGATGGATTCCTTTCTCACATTGAGATCCTTCATCCATTTTGAGTCTATTTTCATGTGTGGTGTAAGGAAATGACCCAATTTCATTTTTCTGCATGTGGCTGTCCAATTTTCCCACCACCATTTTTTGAAGAGGCTGTCTTTTTTCCATTGGACATTCTTTCCTGCTTTGTCGAAGATGAGTTGACCATAGAGTTGAGGGTCCATTTCTGGGCTCTCTATTCTGTTCCATTGATCTATGTGTCTGTTTTTGTGCCAGTACCATGCTGTCTTGATGATGACAGCTTTGTAATAGAGCTTGAAGTCCGGAATTGTGATGCCACCCACTTTGGCTTTCTTTTTCAATATTCCTTTGGCTATTCGAGGTCTTTTCTGGTTCCATATAAATTTTAGGATTATTTGTTCCATTTCTTTGAAAAAAATGGATGGTACTTTGATAGGAATTGCATTAAATGTGTAGATTGCTTTAGGTAGCATAGACATTTTCACAATATTTATTCTTCCAATCCAGGAGCATGGAACATTTTTCCATTTCTTTGTGTCTTCCTCAATTTCTTTCATGAGTACTTTATAGTTTTCTGAGTATAGATTCTTAGTCTCTTTGGTTAGGTTTATTCCTAGGTATCTTATAGTTTTGGGTGCAATTGTAAATGGGATGGACTCCTTAATTTCTCTTTCTTCTGTCTTGTTGGTGTAGAGAAATGCAACTGATTTCTGTGCATTGATTTTATATCCTGACACTTTACTGAATTCCTGTACAAGTTCTAGCAGTTTTGGAGTGGAGTCTTTTGGGTTTTCCACATACAGTATCATATCATCTGCGAAGAGTGATAGTTTGACTTCTTCTTTGCCGATTTGGATGCCTTTAATTTCCTTTTGTTGTCTGATTGCTGAGGCTAGGACTTCTAGTACTATGTTGAATAGCAGTGGTAATAACGGACATCCCTGCCGTGTTCCTGACCTTAGCGGAAAAGCTTTCAGTTTTTCTCCATTGAGAATGATATTTGCGGTGGGTTTTTCATAGATGGCTTTGATAATATTGAGGTATGTGCCATCTATCCCTACACTTTGAATAGTTTTGATCAGGAAGGGATGCTGTACTTTGTCAAAGGGCTTTTTCAGCATCTATGGAGAGTATCATATGGTTCTTGTTCTTTCTTTTTTTAATGTGTTGTATCACATTGATTGATTTGCGGATGTTGAACCAACCTTGCAGCCCTGGAATAAATCCCACTTGGTCGTGGTGAATAATCCTTTTAATGTACTGTTGAATCCTATTGGCTAGTATTTTGGTGAGAATTTTTGCATCTGTGTTCATCAAGGATATTGGTCTGTAGTTCTCTTTTTTGATGGGATCCTTGTCTGCTTTTGGGATCAAGGTGATGCTGGCCTCATAAAATGAGTTTGGAAGTTTTCCTTCCATTTCTATTTTTTGGAACAGTTTCAGGAGAATAGGAATTAGTTCTTCTTTAAATGTTTGGTAGAATTCCCCCGGGAAGCCGTCTGGCCCTGGGCTTTTGTTTGGAGATTTTTGATGACTGTTTCAATCTCCTTACTGGTTATGGGTCTGTTCAGGCTTTCTATTTCTTCCTGGTTCAGTTGTGGTAGTTTATATGTCTCTAGGAATGCATCCATTTCTTCCAGATTGTCAGATTTGTTGGCGTAGAGTTGCTCATAGTATGTTCTTATAATTGTCTGTATTTCTTTGGTGTTCGTTGTGATCTCTCCTCTTTCATTCATGATTTTATTTATTTGGGTCCTCTCTCTTTTCGTTTTGATAAGTCTGGCCAGGGGTTTATCAATCTTATTAATTCTTTCAAAGAACCAGCTCCTAGTTTTGTTGATTTGTTCTATTGTTTTTTTGGTTTCTATTTCATTGATTTCTGCTCTGATCTTTATGATTTCTCTTCTCCTGCTGGGTTTAGGGTTTCTTTCTTGTTCTTTCTCCAGCTCCTTTAGGTGTAGGGTTAGGTTGTGTACCTGAGACCTTTCTTGTTTCTTGAGAAAGGCTTGTACCGCTATATATTTTCCTCTCAGGACTGCCTTTGTTGTGTCCCACAGATTCTGAACCGTTGTGTTTTCATTATCATTTGTTTCCATAAATTTTTTCAATTCTTCTTTAATTTCCTGGTTGACCCATTCATTCTTGAGAAGGATGCTGTTTAGTCTCCATGTATTTGGGTTCTTTCCAAATTTCCTCTTGTGATTGAGCTCTAGCTTTAGAGCATTGTGGCCTGAAAATATGCAGGGAATGATCCCAATCTTTTGATACCAGTTGAGACTTGATTTAGGACCAAGAATGTGATCTATTCTGGAGAATGTTCCATGTGCACTAGAGAAGAATGTGTATTCTGTTGCTTTGGGATGAAATGTTCTGAATAGATCTGTGATGTCCATCTGGTCCAGTGTGTCATTTAAGGCCTTGATTTCCTTGTTGATCTTTTGCTTGGATGATCTGTCCATTTCAGTGAGGGGAGTGTTAAAATCCCCTACTATTATTTTATTCTTGTCGATGTGTTTCTTTGATTTTGTTATTAATTGGTTTATATAGTTGGCTGCTCCCACGTTAGGGGCATAGATATTTAAAATTGTTAGATCTTCTTGTTGGACAATTCCTTTGAGTATGATATAGTGTCCTTCCTCATCTCTTATTATAGTCTTTGGCTTAAAATCTAATTGATCTGATATAAGGATTGCCACTCCTGCTTTCTTCTGATGTCCATTAGCATGGTAAATTCTTTTCCACCCCCTCACTTTAAATCTGGAGGTGTCTTCGGGTTTAAGATGAGTTTCTTGTAGGCAACATATAGATGGGTTTTGTTTTTTTATCCATTCTGATACCCTGTGTCTTTTGATTGGGGCATTTAGCCCATTCATTTTCAGGGTAAGTATTGAGAGATATGAATTTAGTGCCATTGTATTGCCTGTAAGGTGACTGTTATTGTATATTGTCTCTGTTTCTTTCTGATCTACTACTTTTAGGGTCTCTCTTTGCTTAGAGGACCCCTTTCAATATTTCCTGTAGAGCTGGTTTGGTATTTGCAAATTCTTTCAGTTTTTGTTTGTCCTGGAAGCTTTTAATCTCTCCTTCTATTTTCAATGATAGCCTAGCTGGATATAGTATTCTTGGCTGCATGTTTTTCTCGTTTAGTACTCTGAGTATATCATGCCAGCTCTTTCTGGCCTGCCAGGTCTCTGTGGATTGGCAGCAATCTAATATTTTTACCATTGTACGTTACAGACTTCTTTTCCCGGGCTGCTTTCAGGATCTTTTCTTTGTCACTAAGACTTGTAAATTTTACTATTAGGTGACGGGGTGTGGACCTATTCTTATTGATTTTAAGGGGGTTCTCTGAACCTCTTGAATTTTGATGCTTGTTCCCTTTGCCATATTGGGGAAATTCTCTCCAATAATTCTCTCCAATATACCTCCTGCTCCCCTCTCTGTTTCCTCTTCTTCTGGAATCCCAATTATTCTAATGTTGTTTCGTCTTATGGTGTCACTTATCTCTCGAATTCTCCCCTCGTGGTCCAGGAGCTGTTTGTCCCTCTTTTGCTCAGCTTCTTTATTCTCTGTCATTTGGTCTTCTATATTGCTAATTCTTTCTTCTGCCTCATTTATCCTAGCAGTGAGAGCCTCCATTTTTGATTGCACCTCATTAATAGCTTTTTTGATTTCAACTTGGTTAGATTTTAGGTCTTTTATTTCTCCAGAAAGGGCTTTTATATCTCCCGAGAGTGTTGCTTTAATATCTTCCATGCCTTTTTCAAGCCCTGCTAGAACCTTGAGAATCATCATTCTGAACTCTATATCTGACATATTACCAATGTCTGTATTGATTAGGTCCCTAGCCTTTGGTACTGCCTCTTGTTCTTTTTTGTTGTTGTGAATTTTTCCGCCTTGTCATTTTGTCCAGATAAGAGTATATGAAGGAGCAAGTAAAATACTAAAAGGGTGGCAACAACCCCAGGAAAATATGCTTTAGCCAAATCAGAAGAGATCCCAAATCGTGAGGGGGGAGAAAGGGGATAAAAAGGGGTTCAAACATTTCTGCAAAGAAGACATCCAGATGGCCAACAGACACATGAAAAAGTGCTCCATATCACTCGGCATCAGGGAAATACAAATCAAAACCACAATGAGATATCACCTCACACCAGTCAGAATGGCTAAAATTAACAAGTCAGGAAATGACAGATGCTGGCGAGGATGCGGAGAAAGGGGAACCCTCCTACACTGTTGGTGGGAAGGCAAGCTGGTGCAACCACTCTGGAAAACAGCATGGAGGTTCCTCAAAATGTTGAAAATAGAACTACCCTATGACCCTGCAATTGCACTGCTGGGTATTTACCCTAAAGATACAAACGTAGTGATCCGAAGGGGCACGTGCACCCGAATGTTTATAGCAGCAATGTCTACAATAGCCAAACTATGGAAAGAACCTAGATGTCCATCTACAGACGAATGGATAAAGAAGATGTGGTATATATACACAATGGAATACTATGCAGCCATCAAAAGAAATGAAATCTTGCCATTTGCGACGACGTGGATGGAACTAGAGGGTATCATGCTTAGCGAAATAAGTCAATCGGAGAAAGACAACTATCATATGATCTCCCTGATATGAGGGAGAGGAGATGCACCATGGGGGGTTGAGGGGGTAGGAGAAGAGTAAATGAAACAAGATGGGAATGGGAGGGAGACAAACCATAAGTGACTCTTTATCTCACAAAACAAACTGAGGGTTGATGGGGGGAGGGGGTTGGGAGAGGGGGGTGGGGTTATGGATATTGGGGAGGGTATGTGCTATGGTGAGTGTTGTGAAGTGTGTAAACCTGGCGATTCGCAGACCTGTACCCCTGGGGATAAAAATATATGTTTATAAAGCTGTAAAAAAAAAGAAAAAAGAAAGGATGAATACCCAAGTTTTGTAGCAACATGGACGGGACTGGAAGAGATTCTGCTGAGTGAAATAAGTCAAGCAGAGAGAGTCAATTATCATATGGTTTCACTTATTTGTGGAGCATAACAAATAGCATGGAGGACAAGGGGAGATGGAGAGGAGAAGGGAGTTGAGGGAAATTGGAAGGGGAGGTGAACCATGAGAGACTATGGACTCTGAAAAATGATCTGAGAATTTTGAAGGGGTGGGGGGTGGGAGGTTGGGGGCACCAGGTGGTGGGTATTGTAGAGGGCACGGATTGCATGGAGCACTGGGTGTGGTGCAAAAATAATGAATACTGTTATGCTGAAAAAAAATTAAAAAAAAAGAAAAAAAGTGGTTCAAAAAGAAAAAGGAAAAAAAAAAGAAACTATTTAAAAAAAGAAAGCCGATAAAGAAAAAATATAAAAAGAGGAAAAAATATATATATAAACTATTTAAAAAATGTTAAAAAAGAAAACGGTAAAAGTTAAAAAAAATTTAGCAGAAGAAGAGAAAAAGAAAAAAAAATTGAAAAAGAAAAAAAAATTAATTAACTGCAAGTCTAAAAAATCATGGGGAGAAAGCCATGAGTTCCGTGCTTTGCTTTCTTCTCCTCTGGAATTCTGCCGCTCTCCTTGGTATTGAAACAGCACTCCTCGGTAGGTGAACTTTTTCCTGGCTGGGTTTCCCGTTGATCTTCTGGGGGAGGGGCCTGTTGTAGTGATTCTCAAGTGTCTTTGCCCCAGGCGGAGTTGCACCGCCCTTACCCGGGGCCACGCTGAGTAGCTGAGTAATCCGCTTGGGTTTGCTTTCGGGAGCTTTTGTTCCCTGAGCGCTTTCCATAGAGTTCCGGAGGGCGGGAATGAAGATGGTGGCCTCCCGGTCTCCGGCCCGGAGGAGCCGAGAGCCCGGGGCCCCACTCCTCAGTGCGCCCTCAGAGAACAGCACCCAATGACTCCCGTCACCCTGGCCTCTGGCCGAGCTCCGAGCTGACCGAGCCTGCGACCGGTTCAAGGCAACCCCGAGCTGAGAGTCACTCCTCGGCTCTGTCTCTGCAGCCGGCCTCCCCGCTCCAATACCGGTAAGCTCTGCGACACTCAGACACCCCCGATCCTTCTGCGACCCTGCGGGACCTGAGGCCGCGCTGACCCCGCCTGGGCTTCCAGTTAAGCCTCTGGAGCGATGTCCCTCAGCGGAACAGACTTTTAAAAGTCCTGATTTTGCTCTGTTGCTCCGCCGCTCGCCAGGAGCCGGCCCCTCCCCCCGCGGTCTATCTTCCCGTCGCTTTGGATTCACTTCTCCGCCAGTCCTACCTTTCAGATAGTGGTTGATTTTCTGTTTCTAGAATTGCTGTTCTTCTTCTCTTCAATCTCCCGTTGGATTTATAGGTGTTTGCAATCTTTAGATAAGCTATTTAGCTGATCTCCCGCTACCTGAAGTAGTCTCAGCCTGCTACCTCTCCGCCATCTTGACTCCTCCTCCCCAGCACCGTTTATTGAAGAGACTTGTCTTTTTTCCACTGTATATTTTCCAATGTATATATTTTCAAAGATTATTTCACCATAGAATCTTTTTTTTTTTAAAGATTATTTATTTACTTGAGAGAGAGAGAGAGCAGAAGTTGGGGGCAAGAACAGAGGGAGAGGGAGAAGTAGGCTCCTTGCTGGCCAGGAAGCCCAAAGGCAGACGCTTAACTGACTGAGCCACAGGGACCCCTAAAATAAAATCTTATTCGTTGAAATTTCTTCCTTATTTTAAGTTACGTTGAAGATTTTTTTTTTACTATTTAAATAATCCCTAGGTTACTTTTAATTTGCTCCATTTTTATTTTTGTTGGGAGAGAAATCAAATGTGTCACTATATCATTTTTTAGTTTCCATTAGTACGTAACTATAACAAAATAGAAATATTCTTTGTTATTATGCTTTATAATATAGTCTTTTAATTTAAAATTTCCTTAGTTTCAAGAAAAAATGGTTACAATTTTTGGATATGACATCACCTTGTCTTCTCAGTCACTGATAAAGGATCGTTGAAGTCTCCAACTATAATAGTAGATTCATCTATTTCTCCTTGCAGCTTTTTTGGTTTCCCCTACATATTTTGATACTTTGTTATTAGGTGCATCCACATTAAAGATTATTATGACTTGTTGAAAGATTGCCCTTGTCAATCTTTAGGTAGTCTCCTCTACTATCCCTGATAATTTTCCTTGTTCTGAAGTCAGCTTTATATGAAATTAATATAGCTACTCCAGCTTTTTTTTGTTAATGCTAAAATGATATTGTCTTTCTCCATCACCCAGGTTTTAATCTGTCTTTGTTTTTATATTTAAGTAGAGTTTCTGGTAGAAAAAGAATCTAAACTTTCTGTCACATAGAAGTGCAGTTTTGATAATGACTGTTTCTTCAGAATGGGTTGTTTTTGTTTTTGTTTTATTTTTTAGTATGCTTTGTAAGTATGCACTAGGTAAAGGAAACTAAGATAAATGGGTCATTTGTGTGAGCTTTACAGTTATCTGGTTATAAGTTAGTCTGTTTACTATGTATTTTAATTCTAAGTGTTAGAGGCTAAAATTTCCTCTGATGTCCTTGTTTGTGTCTTCCCTGCTGTCTTTGAGTTTCTCTAGAGATTTCTCAAGCAAGGTCTGAGATGTGTGGTTCTTTCAGTTGTATCTCCCTGTTATTACACCCTCCTGATGTGGTGTTAATGTTGGAGGGAGGGAAGAGAAAGCATTCTATTTCCCTGTTATTATGGACTGAATGTTTGTGTTGCCCAAAATTTGTATGTTGATATCCTAATCCCCATCATGATGTTATTAAGAGGTGAGAACTTTGGCGTATGATTAGGTCGTGAGGGTAGAGTCCTTAAGAATATTAGTGCTCTTACAAAAGGGAGGCTGGAAAGTGTTCTCACCACTTCAGCCATGTGAGAACACAGGAAACTGCCATCTGTGAGCCAGGAAGTGGGCCCTCACTAGACAACATGCCTACCAACACCTTAGTGTTGGACTTCCTGACCCCTAGCACTATGAGAAATGAATTTCTATTGTCTATAAGCTATTCAGTGTATGGCATTTTTTTTTAGAGCCTGAACTATGACATTCTATGGTCCTATGATTAGGTGTCCATTTTTAAGTGAGTCAGTGACCCAGAGATTTGACTTTCCCAAGTATTTCCCTACACTTCTCATTTCCATAGGTGAGACAGGAAGGTTAGAGGTGGCTAACATTATATATTCACTAACTAACCTTCTTCTACATGAAAAACTAGCAAGAGCTAACATTTGGCCTTCCCCTTCCCTTGGATGGGTTAGGCTCCAGTAAAACCTGTCACTTACGCTGTGATAAAAACAATTTCTCTTAAGGGAAGACCTTGGTAGGAAGCATAGAATGCTCTGGAAATAGTTTTTTTTTTTTTTTAAAGATTTTATTTATTTATTTGACAGAGAGAAATCACAAGTAGGCAGAGAGGCAGGCAGAGAGAGAGGAGGAAGCAGGCTCCCCGCTGAGCAGAAAGCCCGATGCGGGGCTCGAACCCAGGACCTGGGATCATGACCTGAGCCGAAGGCAGCGGCTTAACCCACTGAGCCACCCAGGCGCCCCTGGAAATAGTTTAGATGGCTTCTTTTCTCCTTCCCCTGCCAAAATCACAAGGGATTATTTTTCCCTGATGAACAATGTGAGAAAATGGTGGGGCTTCTAGAGGTGAAATCCAAAAGTGTTGGTGGGGAGTGTCCCTACAACTGGGTTGTATCCTGGGGTTTAAATTCCCAGGCTTGTCCACCCTGAACCTCCAGCACCTGCCAATCATATTCGAGGTTTCCCTACCCTTCCGTTGGTTCCCACACTCATTTCTGCTCCTGGGCTTCCCCTCCAGTGACATTCTCTCCAACTGGCCACTTGTTTCTCCAATTCTAGGAACAGCAGTTTGCCCTCTGACCTCATTTCTCTGATAGATCTAAGACAAGTTGTTGTTTTTCAGTTTGTTCAGATTATTTGTCTTGTCTTGAGTATCTGACATGATAGCTTCTAGTATCTTTACCTGCTGAATCAGATAATAGAGTTCTATTTCTTGTAACTGTAATGTTTTATGACTTTCCCCAGCATTATTAATTTTAAATATGTTTAAATAGCAGGTGATATGTTTCACAAACTTTGGCTGATGTGTTGAAGTTTCTCATTCCCTTTTATTCCATGACCACAGGGAGATGATTATTCAGAATGCCTGCAGATGTCTCTGACTTGGTACCTATGTCTTTTTTTGTCATCCGGCATTGGGAGTATTCAAATTCAAATGAAAAAGATTTAATTTCTGATTCTAGGGATTTGAGTCTTTGAGAAAAAAATTCATTAGTTTCAAACAATGTATGCCTTGTTTTTTATTGTTGTTGTTGTGTGTGTGTGTGTTTATGTAGTATCAAATGATTGTGGACCTTTTGTTTTACCAAGCTTAAGAGGGAAAGGGGAGTCATTCTCTTAAGTCACTAGTGAATTATCCATGCTCCATGGTCCCATGTAATGGGATTTTGAAACCCATTTTTGGGATTCAGTTCCATTCAGCACCATTCCACTCAATCCAGTTCCACTCAACACCATTCAGTACACTGTCCCAGGGGCTAGAGAAAAGTTTCAAGTAAAATGAGCTCAGAATATGTAAATAAATTTAATGGCAGCATTTTGGGAGGACTCATACTGAATCATACAAAATAGTTATAAAAGGTAAAAGGATAGTCATTGCCATTTGGGGCAAAAATAAATATAAGAACAGCAGAAAATGAAGGTGAAAAAGGAAAAGAAATAAAGAAAGTGAATGCCCATGTTCCACTACATACACAGAATGACAAGCTGTCAACTTGTCCGTTTCTTCTTGCAAGGAAACTGTTTCATTCAATCTAATGATAATCAAGCTAAAGATAAATGGCATATTAAAAAAAATGAAGATAAGTTTTCAGAGTTCACATCAACGGTACCAATGTCACTTCTTGGCAGATTTCCCTTTGCCTCCACTTCTCCCACTGTTCCGTGTCCTCCATTTCTGTGGTGCTTATTTCTGCTTTGCTTTGGCTGGCTTTGTCCAGAGCAATGATGGCTCTGCAATGAGAATTTTAACTTTCATTATATACTTCATACTTATATTAGTCTCCAAGTACATAATTTTTGAGCTGTCTTATACAGCATTAAAAGCATTTAAAGGAATTCAGATAGAATTTTACTTTATTAAAAAGTGGTAGAAACAATGCTGTATGTTCAGCGTGCCATGTTCATTTTTCTTGAAGCACAAGAAGACAGTATTTCCCAGCCTCCCTTGTATTGAGATCAGGGCTGTGTGATTATGCTCTGGATAGTCTAGTCCACGGATGTCATGCCAAGCACCTGTATATGTCACTCCAGACCTGTGAAACCCCATGTGCCAGCATCCTCTCCCTCATTTTCCCTTCCTCCCTCCCACTTTTGTGATCAGAATCAAAGGTCCCCAGGATGACAGAGCTACACTTGTTGAAGAGGAAATGCCAAGGAGAAGCACTAACCCACATCGGACCATAGTGTGAGTGAAAAGTAAATGTATATCGTACACAGCCACTAGGAGTTTGGGATTGTTTTTAGAGCAGCTCGTGAGCATTACTCTGACTAAAACAGGACTCTCCAGTCTTCAAGTTCAGAAAGCTGAAAACTACAGGTTGTGTTTTATCTCCAAAGCAATATCATACCAATTTAAAATCATGGAGACCTGGAGCGTACCCATGGCCATGATAATTCACACTTCCTAGCAAACTGCCTGCATTTGGTGGGGTGAATATCGTAGTGCTCTTGTAGCACCCAAGAAGAGGAAGGCTCATGAGATTCTCAGTTACTTCGCAAGCCAGGAAATAGATGAACCAGGATAAGGGCTAATTTTTCTGTGCTTTATCTGGTTCCTGCCCAATATTTCTTCACATTGTGCCCTTAGAATCCACCTTCTGCATTCAGAGAGCCAAAATTAGCAGGCAGGCTCAATTTCCATTATTTTCTACACAAGAAACCCTGAATTCTCCTTCACACAACTGAAAACCGATCGCATAACACTGTTGCCAAGTACACCTGCGCATCAGAGGGGTACACAGAAGCCCAACATGATTTGTTTGTTTTACTATTTTTTAATGATACAACTTTAATAGTTCTCACAAAACAGATTGCTCTCAATATCTCCTTTTGTCCTCTTTGACAATTCCAAAGCTTATTTTCAGATGCAATTCTGAAATGACGGCAAATCCTGAAGATAGCATGGTTTTGTGTTATTTAGTAGGATTGGTGGCTCTGCAGCCCAACGCAGGACTCACGACATACTCTATCAGCGTCATTGGAATCAGTGTGGTTTAGCCTCTCAGCAGCTTTTCTTCAGGCTGCTGAACCCTCAAGGCTTCTAATTCATCCTTCCCCTCCACCCCCACCATTGGCTGACTTGCAGAGCATGGTCCCATTAGGAGATGACTTCTCCTTAGCAATTTTTTTTGGTTCAAGTTTTTATTTAAATTCTAGTTAGTTAACATACAGTGCAATGTTGGTTTCAGGAGTCAAATTCAGTGATTCATCACTAGCATATAATACTCAGTGCTCATCACAAGTGCCCTCCTTAATCTCCAGCACCTATTTCACCCATCCCCCTCACCTCCCTCCATCAGCCCTTAGTTTGTTCTCCACGCTTAAGAGTCTCGTGGTTTGCCTCCCTCTCTGTTTTTATCTTATTTTATTTTTCTTTCCATTCCCCTATGTTCATCTGTTTTGTTTCTTAAATTCCACATATGGGTGAAACCATATGGTATTTGTCTCTGACTTAGTTGGCTTAGCATAATATACTCTAGCTCTATTCATGTTGCTGCAAATGGCAAGATTTCATTCTTTTTGACGGCTGAGTAATACATCCATTCATCAGCCAATGGACATTTGGGCTGTTTCCGTAATTTGGCTATGTCAGTAATGCTGCTATAAACATCAAGGTGCATGTATACCTTCAAATTAGTATTTTCATATCCTTTGGATAAATACCTAGTAGTACAATTAATAGATCATAGGGTAGCTCTATTTTTTAACTTTTTGAGGAACCTCCATACTGTTCTCCAGAGTAGCTGCACCAGTTTGCATTCTCACCAAGAAAACAATTATTTTTAACCAAAGTGTCCTTAATCTTAAGGCAAAAGTCATTACTGACCACCAAGGTTTAAACATTATCATCTTCTACTTGGAAAAAAGTGATGTTTATTTAATTGGTTTTAAAAATCAACATTCTGAAAACATTAATAGCTAAATAGCATTTAATGAATAATTATGAAAATCAAACCACAAAGTCAAGGATCTGTGACTTTTTGATAACTTCTGCTTTTATTTTTCCCCCTACTGTAACCATGTACATGGTTGTAACCATGTACATGGTTGTAACCATGTACATGGTTGTAACCATGTAACCATGTACATGGTTACAGTCTACTGTAACAGTTTGACTGTTGCTCTCTCATTGAATATTTCTTTGGAAATAACAGGTTTGGAAAAGAAAAAAACTAAACCATATAGTACAGTGTGAAGTATGTTTATACCAAGCTTTAAAAAGAAAGTATTGCTCAGCATTTCATTCAAATTAAATTCCTATCACACCAAGTTTTTTTCTGACCACTTTTGTCATGAAAATGAATTGTTGAACACACTACCCTAAAGAACTTTAGTTCAAATATATCCCCACAAGAATCAAACAGTAAAGGGGGTTCATTCTAATATTCTTGGAACACTGCTTTTTCATTTAGGGTTAAAAAAGAATATGCACTGAGAAAGATACAGAATTATTTTAAAAACATTTTGGGGGGAGATGTAGGGATTGTTTTTAAGATGCGAGTCATAAACTTCATATAGCTAAAATATGTGACAAGTTATTCTTATTTCAATGATTTTTATTTCATGGTCTGGCCAAGGAATACATTCTGTGTGTGGGGGGAGAATCACAACTGCTGGTTATCCTTCATTCAGAGACCTCGCTTGCAGAATGTTTTTGTTGTTGTTGTTTTTAATCATGACTATTGCACAGTCTTGAACTTCATTACTTTTATTTGGCCTTTGAAAAAAGTCACCTTTAGGTCCGTTAGCCTCTTTATTTCATTGTTTTTCCTCAGTCTGTTGGTTGTGGTTTATTGGGTTAATGTTTTAAAGTCAACTGCATTTTCATTTGCTGAGATCAACCCTTGTAGAAATCCTATTAGCTCTCTAAATATGAATATTCAAATAAGAGAGGATGTAACTGCCATAAACTTAGAGAAATACATGAGCCTCCTTTCCTGGGCTATGGCTGCTTCTCTCCTTGTATTAAGCCACAACTCTCCTGCCTACTAATACTTTGACATCCTTTGTAAATTAGAAAACCTTTTCCAGAAACAACATTATGTTGATTGTGTTGACCTCGTTCCTACAGTCTTATGTCAGTTTCTAACAGCTTGCTGGACCTGGATGGCTATGGTAACGTGGTCTCAAATACAGTACATTTAAAACCAGTCTTAAATAAATTAAAAAATGATAAAACCAGTCTTTGTTTTCTCCCCCATCTGTGCACACCAGCTATTGCATTTCATGTAAGAACCTTTCTATTCATTCAGTCTGCAAGCATCATTTTGGATTCTTTCATATCCTTCACTATTCATATTCAATCTCTTCAAAATCTTTGCAATTTTTTCCTCCTATTCAACCTCCATGAGGCTGCCTCTGCTTAGCTCCTTATCATTTGTCACTGGAACTATAAATCTCTCTGCCTCATGTCTGCCACACTCCTAATCTATTCTTCACAGTGCCACAAGAGTGGGATTTATTGCACATCAAAATGCTATCATATTGTTTTACTGCTTAAAATCCTGTAACATCCTTCCATCTTCATTCCCCAAAACATACCTTCCTCCAACATACCAAATCTATAATCACAAGACTGATGTCTTCCTTTTCTCACACTTTTTTTTGCATGTTCTTCCTGCTACTGAGAATGGCTTTCTCCCTTGTCCAACTGGTAGCAGTTATCATATCTTCAACATTTAGTTCAACTTACCCTCCCTGGTAGTCAACCTCCCTTTCCTCTGTATTCTGGGATGAGGTATCCAAAACAGATAGTATTAAGATTCACAGAGAGCAAAGGTAATACCCCTAACAATCCTTTTCAACCTTAATCATTTCTTTTGGCTTTGTGATTACATGGGAATAGTACTAAAATTTGGCTACCTAACATGAAATAATAATACACAGCCTGATGAGTATTAATATGGATATGTGTGGTGGCACCTGGGTGGCTCAGTTGGGTAAGCTTCTGACTCTTGGTTTGGGTTCAGCTCATGATCTCAGGATCCTGGGAAGGAGCCCTGTGTCCAGCTCTGTGCTTAGGGTGGGGTCAGCTTGTGATTCTTTCCTCCTTTCTCCCCCTCTGTCCCTCCCCTGCTGGTGCATGCATTCTTTCTCTCTCTCTCTCTCTCAAATAAATAAATAAAATATTTAAAGTAAATAAAATGGGTGTGTGTGTGTAGTAGAAGTCACTCATTTGTAAATGAACTAAGAATGTATAGGTTCAGGGAGTCTACAGGTTTAATTTTCATTTGTTTCCTGAAAAACTGTCATTGATTCCTTCATTGTTAAAAGAATTAAGATTATATTACTTTGACAACTCGATCAAATAATTATGTATGGGAAACAAAAGATAAGAAATTTCAAATTGAAAAAAAAAAAGAAATTTCAAATTGCCTGGATTGAAAATAATGAACAAGATATATTTATTTTTTCAGGAATACACTAAAATGTATCCTCCTATAGAATACATCAATCCACATTTCTCATTATTATTTCCCTCTTAAAACTGAGAATGAAATATATTAAAAATTGTGATTGGAAGTTATTCCCAACTTGCCCTTCATGGCTTCTGAAGTTGGAGCCAGTGATCCATCTGTCTTTTTCAGAATTTCCTGAGGTATTTGCCAGTTAAAAGTGAAGATACCTGAGTCTTATCCTATTCCTATTAAATGAGTCTCTGGGGTGGCATACTCGGACTCTGATTTAACAACCAACCTACATGATTTCAGTGTTCTCTAAAGTTACAGAGCCATGCATCTAGTCCATTTGTTTAGTGTATGTCTCTTGGACTCTTAAAGACTTCCAGTAGTGTGGAACTCTTGAATTTCTGAAAGTAGTCCATTTAGATTTTTTTTTAATGACAGTGTAATTTACATACAGTAAAATTCATATTTTGAGGCAACCCTGTCAAGATCCCTTTCACTCTTGAGAGCTTTTTCTGTATCTTCCCTTAAGAAACTTAAATCACTTAGGGCGCCTGGGTGGCTCAGTGGGTTGAGGCCTCTGCCTTCGGCTTGGGTGGTGATCCCGGGGTCCTGGGATCAGGCCTGCTATGGGCTCTCTGCTCAGTGGGAAGCCTGCTTCCTCCTCTCTCTCTTCCTGCTTCTCTGCCTACTTGTGATCTCCATCTGTCAAATAAATAAATAAAATCTTAAAAAAAAAAGAAACTTACATCACTTTACTTTAAAAAATTCACAATTTTAGTGTTCACTTTATTCATTTTTGACACTCATATTCACCCATGTAACCATCACCCAAACATACAGAACATTTATTTTTTTTAAGGTTTTTATTTATTTACTTGACAGAGAGAGTGAGAGAGCACAAGCAGGGGGAACAGTAAGAGGGAGAGGGAGAAGCAGGCTCCCCACTGAGCAGAGAGCCCGATGCGGGGCTCAATCACAGGACCCTAGGATCATGACCTGAGCAAAAGGCAGATGCTTAACCCTCTGAGCCACCCAGGTGCCCCAATTCAGAACATTTCCATCATCCCAGAAAAGATTATGCCTACCACTTTATGTGCAAACTTTCTTCCAGAAGCAGCCTCTTTTTTTCCTTCATTAAGGAGCTGCTGATGATTCCAACACATCAGATCAACCTTACCTGTTAGATAACTTTATATACTTGGAAATTAAAAGTAAGTGTTCTCTTATGCCCAGCTTCTGTTGCTCACTTTCTATCTCTTGTAAGATTCAGTCATAGTATTAAATGTATCCACAGTCCATTCACTTTTAATTCTGGTTAGCATTCTCTTGTATGAAAATACCAATATCTTTCTCTTCACTTATTGATGGACATTTGGACTATTCCCATTTTTCAGTTCATTACGAATAAGACTGTTAGAACATTTTCATAAAAGTCTTTGTGTAGATATGTTTTCATTTATTTGGGATAATTACTTAGGATTGGAATTGCTAGGAAATGTATGTTTGACTTTATAAGAGACTGCAAATATTTCTTCAAAGTGATTGTACCATTTTGCATTGCCACAAAAAATGTATGATGGTTTTAGATGCTACTATCCAATATTTGGTGTTACTGACATTTGCTTTGATTTTAATCATTCTAGTGAGTAAGAAATAGTGTCTCCCTTTGAGCTTTAAATTTGAATTATCATAATTGTAAAAATACTTAGTATCTTTCCACATATTTACTGGTTTTTCCTGTATCTGTGTGTTCGTAATAATCAATTTACATCTTTTCCCCCATTTTAAAGTGGGTTATTAGTCTTTTCATTTTTTGATTACTAATTACACTTGTGTTATATTAAAAAAAAACCCAGTACTCAATTTTGAGAGGCTTGAACATAGTATATCAGTAAAGATGGCATTATGATATATTTTTAATTGTTCTGGGGACACCTGGCTGCCTCAGTTGGCTAAGCATCTGACTTTGGCTGAGTCATGATATCAGGGTCCTGGGATTGAGATCTGACATGGGCTCCCTGCTCATCATGGTGTTTGCTTGTCCCTTCCCCTGCTCATGCTCTCTCTCTTTCAAATAAAATTAAAAAAAAAAAAAATCCTAATCAATAGGCATTTGTACTATATTGTCTGAATTTGATCAATTTGATTTATCTCTTTACAAAATAGCCTTGAGAGATTAATACCAAGTTATCTTTAGTTTTGTAAAAAGAGGACACTTTTAGAGACACTTGGTTCTTAGTTACAGTACAATTCTGAGTGACAGTGTTTATGCAGCTGACATTTTCTGTTCTGATGTCTTAGAGCCCAAGTCCCTTTCTTGCAAAATTGCTAACACAGGGAGTTGTGGGAGTCATTTTTCCTACTTTATGTGGAACTTGGTAGTAGTTCTTTGGTGGCTGAAAGAAATGACTTAGAGTGTGAACGTCCAGTTGGCTAATTTGGGGCATCTCTTCTAGATGATTATGCTCTTCATCAACATGTAATTCCCAGGATGTATCTTCCTGATATATATGCATTTAATATGTTGAATTTGCTCAAGTGCACCAAAGTGTACTTAAATTAAACTTGGCCTCTGGCATCAAATTTCTGTTCTTAATGATCTTCAATAAACATGATTCAGTATGTATTTATTGAAAGTCTTTTTTGTGCACAGTATTCTGGGAAGCATGAGTTTCCCAGATGCCATTCCGGAGCAGAATCCAGCACAGTACTCTGTATATCCAGTCAGTCAGTATTCATGTGGACATCTTTCAGCTGGGGTCCATTGACCCGTTGGTTCTAAAAGTATAGCAGCCTGGGTACCCTGGACTCCTTCGGTATGATTTCATAGAAATGTCGGCTAGAAAAAGTCATTATTTTAAATACTTTTCAATAGATTGCTCACTGAAAGGAAAGAAAAGTGACCGGGTGTCAGAAACTAGAAAGAACTAATAATCATAGCAGCCACTTAAAAAATGACATTGACTCAGCTGTCACAGGGTGGTGATAGGCATTGTGGTGGGTGGTGTTGATCTCCAGGGTCTTAGCAAGGAGGGATAGTCACCCACGGATGGGAGAGGAGGCCAGGCATCCATAAATGTAAGAAGCAAGAACAAAAATCCAGCATGAAGTCTGGATTGGTAAAGAGTGGGCCAGGGAAATTTTATTCCACTAGTATCCACTAGAATAATAATTTCATTATATTAGAATAATAACGAAACTTGATTCTCCCTCAATGCAGACACAGGAGGCCTAAAAGAAAACAAAATGAAAAAATTTAAAAAGACTAGACAAAGCAAAAAATCACTAAATGCAATGAAGTACTAGATACTAAACCCACGAAATCATAAATTCAACTGTAAGCAGTAAGAAATACTATAAATATATAATAGTATTTAAGATCATTTAAATATTTAAGATCATTTAATAATAAGTATTGCAAGCACTGAAGACAGTTGTTGATTTGGGAATTCTTTACATTTGGCTTTCTGGCATGTATCTAAAGGGGTTGGTGGTCAATTCCATACCTATTTAAGCAGTCAATTGTCTTGCCAGTGTCGGAATAGTTTTGAAGATTATTCCTAATGCCAAGTATGCTGACTCATGTAGTTTTATGGTGAAAAGGTGCAGCACTAGAGGTAGCATAGGGACACAGAAGCATTCGAAAGCACATGTCCCAGAAGTACATGGACCAAGAAAGAAAAATCATGTTTGAAATGTATGAAGCCAGAAATGAGTATGTGTGTAATTCTTCCAGTGGTTAGCTATATCCACTTGTAAACAGAAGGTTCAGATTCCATTAAGCTAGTTCTCCCTTATCAGGAATATATTCAGTTACAGAGTGTATAAATATATCAGACTTTTCTCCTCTTTATTGTTGAGAATGGGGTGAAATAGAATTTATTAATGTTTTCCTATTTATAGAACACTAATCAGTAACAGTAGTACCCGTATGTATACCTATATGCAGAGTAGCATGCTTTTTGCATCCCTGCATGTGGATTGCATATTAGTACATTGGATTCCTTTCATTCTGATAAAGTCTGAAATCTCCTGATGAAATGGCATCCGAAAGTACCACTAACAAAGGACTCTTTGCTCTGTGAAGAGCAGGGCTTGTATACATGTTTATCAATAAGTCAAGGTATGTAGGGTAAGAGGAATTTGGTCATAAAAGTATCAGCTCAAAATAGTGAAGGAGCAATTTTAAAATACAATTGACCTGCTCTTGTGTGATAATTTGTGGTTAATTTTGTATGTCAGTAATGATTTAATCAGGGAAGAGGAACCAAGGTGTATTTTGTGGAATAAGGAATTAATGATAGGAAGTGGAATTTGCTTAATTATTGGAGATGCTGATGAAATAAGGGTTCAAAATAAATATTGAAAGATCAGAAAAATATTACCCACCAGTGTTGGCCCAGGTGAACAAATCTGAAAATGGGGCACATGAAGCTGCTAGAGTGGGATTTTTAAGGATGCTGGTTTAGAGGTTGATGGAAATGTTTTTAGTTCTTTGTAACTATCGCTGCTCTAAGTACCCAGTGAAGTATCAGGTGGTGCTTTGGGGTTGGTCAACAGGACCACATGTAAGGAGAACTGGGCTCAGAGTCCAGAGAGGAAGGACAAACTGGAACTTGCCTGCACCCATCTGTGTGTCATTCACTCACTCTGAACATGATGACCTCAGATAATAATGATCCATATTGCATTTACTCCTCTTGAATTTTGCCTATCTTCTCTCATGGCTGTGTCAAATGCTGAACCAGACACAGGAGATTCTGGAAAACATAGCTATCCCTGTAACCAACAAAAGCATCCCAAAGCTGTATATGGTCTTCCAGGATTTTTTTTTTTTGTCATAACAGAATTTATGAACGGAATGAAATTGGCATATTTTAAAGTAAAAACCAAAAAGGGAAGCAAAGCCAAAAATCAAATGATAGGAATCATGAGGGCAAGAGAAAGAGTTGAAACTGCCAAGGAAATACAGATAATAAAAATGACAACAGAATGAATCGAGATTTTTAAAAACCAGAACCCTTGAAAACAGGACACACACAAGATGAAAGGAAAAAAAAAAAAAAGATGAAGGGAAATAAGAGAAATAATTTAGAACCTCACAATTTTTACAGACAAGAGAGGGTGTAAAAATGGCTTGCAGTGGCTTCATTCCAATGAATTCTTTGATTTCTCTTAGTTATGAACATTTTCATCATGACTTATTAGGAGAAATGATTTTACTGAACACTGTTTAATGAAATGAATTTAGTTTTTCATAATATAACATTCATAATATGCTCTCTGGAGAAGGCATGGAAGTAAAAACAGGTTAGTGCACATTGTTGATTGGGATGGGGTGGCTGGGTGATGGGCATTGAGGAGGGAATGTGCTATGGTGAGCTCTGTGAATTGTGTAAGCCTGATGATTCACAGATCTGTATCCCTGGGGCAGATAATACATTATATGTTAATAAAAAATTATATGTAAAACTAATTACTGAGCAAGAAAATTTTAAGGGCTCTAATACCTTATATATTGTGTATGAAAGAATGTGATAGACATTTCCCCAAATGTTACAAAAATCTTAACATCAAATGACATGATCAATGGTAAGTCAGAAAACTGAAAAAAAAAAGACTCTAAATTTCAGTTATTAAAAAACAAATGTTTAACTCCCCTAGAAAACGATTTAATTATTTTAAATGTTTTTCTATGATCTTTAAAAATTGTTGTCAGATAAATAGGTGATCAAAAAGTAAACAGCCAAAAGTAGGAGAATAAAAAGCATTAGGCAGCTAAGTAATAAAACATATTTCTATTTTGTGATATTTATCTCGTGATATTTATGGCATTTGCCAACTTTTGAAAACTGTCAATTTACTATGATTTGCTTTTTTAAGCCCAATAAGTACTAACTTTCTTGCCTAATTTTATATTATAATTGTTCTAGTCTTTTTTCTTCGATACTCACCTGTGAAACAACAAATAGTACATGAAGGAAATGAAATTAGAGTTATGGTCTAAATCTGTTATTTATGTGGAGAAATAGGATTTGATAGGCTTTCAGTCTCTTTTTCATCTTCTTTTTTTTAACCTAAAATAATGTCATTTCTCTATGCTTTTTGCCCAGTGAATCAGTGGCTCTCCCCAATTCACAAACTTAAATAGTATTTGGATGCAGTTACTTTTTCTTTCCAAGATATGTTCCAGAAGCCATGGAGATCTCTTTTCCTCAGGATCTGAGTTGTGTTCATCATGAGAGTAGGTACATAGAGAAACATGTTGTAGTCTGCTACCTCTGAGTGTCAGATATTGAAAAACATGGTGTCCATAAGTTCTTTCATGAATTTGTTATATAGACCTTAAAAATCACAGGTCAAATCCTTTCCATTATTGAAGCCTGAATTAGTTTTCCAGTGCTTCCCTAACAAAGTAACAAAACTAGGTGGTCTAAATCCTAAAAGGTACTGCCTCACCATTCTGGGAGCAAGGAGTGAGAGAGCAAGATGTCATCAGAGTTGCTTCCTCCTGAAAGTTGTGAGAAGGACTCATTCCATGCACCTCACCTTACTTCCCATGGTTTCCTTGTCAAATTTTGTCCTTTTTTGGTTTGTAGAAACATGACCCTGATCTCTGCCTTCAACCTCATATGGTGTTCTCCCCATGGGCATGCCTGTGTCCAAATTTCCCCCTTTTTATAAGGATACTAATCAAAGGCCTTTAAGGGCCTACCCCAGTATGAGCTCATTTTAATTCAATATAGCCTCATTGATTCTATTTCTGTGAAAGGTTACATTCTGTGGAACTAAAGGCTAAGACTTCCATATATTAGGGGTGGGGCACAATTTAACCATAACAAAGTATGAGTATTACTTGTGCAGCAGCAGAGACAAAAAAAAAATAAAAGAAAAACAGTTGGACAAAATGACCTTTCATGCATGAAAGCTGGGAGTGTGGGAGACCTTCTTTCTGAGGGTTGAGGTCCCGTAGTGCTTAGGTTAGTGAATGTAAGGTGATGAACTACAAAAAATGGACACTTCATACTCAGTCAATGTTGTTGGGAGGGTTTTAGAAACCTATGGATTTGATTTAGATAATTTAAGAAATGAGACTTTGCTTGTACTCTAAATATCACAAAATGAACATGCTGAAAATAGTAGCTTTGCATATGACTATTAAGAGGGCATGCAAGTTTAATAGAGTGCCTAAGTCATGGTTCATCCAGAGAAGCAAAATGACATAGGAGTGGATAAAGCCTTATGTAAGTCCCTGGGTGGTAGTGTGGGCAGAAACATTACAGGCATGGAAAGCATATCTGGAGTAAGTGTCTATTCCAATAAGGGCAAATTTTTGTTACTTCCATGATGGAAGTGGTCCACTGTAATCAACCTGCCATCAGGTTGGTAGCTATTGACTTTGAGAAATGGTGCCAAATCAGTCCTGGTTACCTGCTGCTAGCAATTTGGGCACTCAGCAATGGCTATCATCAGGTAAGCCTTGACGAGTTCAAGTCTTTCTTGCTGAGTCCATGCCTGACTTCCATCCTTTGCACAGTCCCTTTGTTCCTGAGTCTATTGGACAGGAGAGACTGGGAGAGGGTGTTACTGGAATCCACAAAACAGGTCATTCTAGCCACATGATTATTTAGATCTTCCTCTGCCTATATCAAAATCCCTTTACAAAAGCCCTTAGATTAGTGTTTGATGGAATAACTGAGGAAAAGTGTATATATGTAAAAGAGCGGTCTTGCTGCTCTTTCATTTTCCATCTCTATTATAGGAATATCCTCTGTAGCCCACTCCAGCTAGAAACACAGCAAAAGGGAATCCAGAGATTTTGCTCACTCTAAGTTGACACATCAAAAGCCATCATATATCATGTTTTTGAAATATACACGTAAATACAAATTTCAAAAATTGGAAACAAGTTTTGAAATCAGTGTTAATAAAATGTAATGGGAAATCCTAAACACAAAACACACACAAATGGCCAAGAGACACTTAATGTTCATTCTTACTATTAATTACAGAATTCCAAAAGTACAAATAAAACTACAAATGCTGTTTTCATTTATAAAGAAAGTAAAGTTCAAGAAAGTAAAATATTTTTGGAATTAATGAGGAAATAGTCACTTTCTCCTTTTATCATAGATCCTTTGGAAGAGTATATACTATGAAATATTTCTGGAAATGTGTGTATGAATCAACATTCAGGGAAAATGAGATACTGTTCCTCTTTATAGTGAAATCAGAAATCAATTTTTGGTATTACCTGAACAAAAACAATTGAAATATCCATCAAATTATAATAAATAATTACCTTTTTGAAAACATTAGGTTATTATCCATATTTAAAATGTCAAAAAAATGATATTGCTATGCTCCCTTTATTGCTACACTTTCCTTAGGTGATATGCAAGAAAGAGTCCTACCATTAGCATAGGCTAAAAACAATTCACTGAAGTATCTTTCTAAAAATAATAATATAAATGAGTTTTTCATTTCCTGTCTTTGAACATTCTGGAAACAGTTTCCTTTCATAGGAATTTAAAAATACTCTGATATGAAACACAGAAAAAAAACCACTAATACCTGAGAGAGATATATTAGAGCAATAAAAATTAATACCTTCCAGAGTATGTGAACATGAGTCCTGACTAGGATATTAAAACTATATAATTTAGGAACTCTTGAGATGAAGTCAATATTATCTTCTGCAAACTGGATTAAAAAAAACAGAGGGAATAGAAAATACAATTCAGGGGGCACCTGGGAGCTCAGTGGGTTAAGCCTCTGCCTTCGGCTCGGGTCATGGTCTCAGGATCCTGGGATCGAGCCCCACATAGGGTTCTCTGCTCAGCGGGGAGCCTGCTTCCCCCTCTCTCTCTGCCTGCCTCTCTGCCTACTTGTGATCTCTCTCTGTCAAATAAATAAATAAAATCTTAAAAAAAATTTAAAAAAAAAGAAAATACTATTCAAAATACTAATACTAACATACAAAATACTAAAAAATACTAATCAAAAGTTTCTGTTCCTTATTGTTACATGATCATCCCAAAATTTAGTAGCTTACAACACTTCATTATTTCTCATGGTTCTTTGTATGGACTCAGATCAGCTGAGTGGTTCTTGCTTAAGGTCTCTCATGTAGTTTCAGTAAGATATTTTTTTAGGCCTCAGTCTTCTGAAGGTTCACATGGGATGGGTGTACAAAATGGTGCATTCGTAAGGTAGGCAGTTGATTCTAGCTTTCAGCTGGGAGCTGACCTATGTCTGTCGCCTGAAGTGCCTGCACATGATGTTTTCATGTGACTTGGACTTTTCATATCAAGGTCAAGTTTTGGTAGAATGCTCTAAAAATGAATGTTTTTTAAAAATGTTTTTTACTTCCATATAAAAATATTATTTTTAATATAGTTTAAATGGGACGTTACTTCCATATAAAAATATTATTCATCCAAATCACTAAGACAGCCCATTGAAGGGGAGGGAATTAGTTTCCATGTCTTGATTAGGGGATTACACAGTCACAATTTAGAAGGATGTGGGAATGAGAGGTATCGTTTGGTTATTTTTGTAAAATACCATCATCTGCACATCTTTTTTTCCCTCAAAATCAAGTAATCACAATCAGCTTTGTGTGACGTATTTTATATATCATTATTTCCATTTTTGAGTTCACTCAGTACTAATCTAGGGCTATATAATTTTTTCCCATATAATTAGTAGCAGACACTGAGGCTCCTACATTAGGTTTCCCATATAATTAGTAGCAGACACTGAGGCTCCTACATTAGGAGCTAAGTGTGTATTTCTAGTTCTCAGCTTTTTGGAAACTTTGAATTTTGTTCTTCATCCCATTCACTTTCTAACTGATTACTACAAAGAGGTGTGGTTGTCATTAGAATAATCCATTTGCTTACTAAAAGAGTTCTTATTTCATTGACACTTTGCTCTTTAATAATGGATCTCAAATTGAGTGTCAGAAATCTAAATCAGGTGTTTAATCTAAATTTTAGGGGGAATTTTACGAATCTCAACAGTTGAGAGCTTTGTTTTGGCGAATACTTCCTTAGCAAATTCCTCCTACAACTGCATTGTTGTCCTTCCTGAGATGTCATTATTACTTAATCTCCCTGTGCTATGGGACCTGGAGAATGCCTGAGGCAGAGGCAGAATTGCATGGTGGAACAACTCAAATTTTCTAGGGAGGTTAGTGACAAGACAGAGAACCTTCATAAATAATCAATGATAGGTTTTCATCTGCATAAGATAGATAAATTATAGGCATTTAAACTATGATGAAATCATTAAAATGTAGGCATTTATATGACTACCATTTGGGGGACTATATCATTTTACATCGTACTGTTACCCACGGAATGAAATAATTCACTGCCGTTTTTGTTAACTACCAGCTAGTCTGTGAAAATACAGAGATAGTAGTTATTCAGTGATTCTGGATGTGAAAGTATCTTAAATTTCTCAAAAAATAGATCAGCAAAATATCAGCAATCAAGTAGAATGTTGATGGGTTTACTAATATTGAGTGATGTCACTCTAGGAGTCCCAAGCCTGTTGGACTTCAGAGTAACAAACTCAGGTGACATTTAACAACCTTCCATGTTTCCTCCATATCAATCACTGACGGTTTGTTGCCCTTTTACGTTTTCATGTCTGTGTCACAAAGATGACATACCATTCTATTAGTACTTTCTAACATGTCTAAGAATGTCAAAATCAGAGTAAAACAGAGGTGGAATAGCTGTTGAAAATGATGTCTAGTTCTGAACTCAGAAAAGTGAAGAAGCAGAGGGGCTTTTAGTTTCTTTAGTTCCATGTTGTTTGTTTGTTAGTTTGTTTACTTTTCTGCCCATCTACTCTTATTCCTTCATTTACTTTTCATTTCTGATGCTCGACATGTTCTTTAGCACCTCTGTAGACATTCTGAACACACACAAATTGTAGATACCAGTTGGAGCAAACTAGTTGGTAGATACGTATGTTGTTAAGCAATAAGGATAAAAGAGGTGAAAAGAATCCACTTAAGGATAGAGTAGAGGAGTGAGGAGGCATCATCCAAAATAATAATACTTGAAAAGGATATGATTGCTCTCAGCAAACTAAAGGTATTAAACAGTAAGTGAACACGTGCTCAACTCAAGGAATATTAGAATATGAGAGGAGGAGCTTGATGACCTAGCTATAAGGTCATCAAGATGCCAGATTTTATGTTCTTTAAAATTCCCCCGGCCCACTTCAGGCTCTGCAAGTAGGTCCTTTCAAACCCCTCTCCACTGGTCCAAGGTGACAGAAAAGCATGTCTGTCTATCCTTTTTATTGGGAGGTAAGCATGCACAGAATATCAGCATTTCTCTCCAGAGAATTCTCTCCCTCATCTCTTAGTTTTTGATTAATTTCTCCAGGTTAATGAAGAGCTGAAGGTCACAAGCCTGTTTTAACCAGTCTTCTTTGTAAATCCTAATTCGGTGGTCACACACCTTGCTTCTGAATGTGGGAAGAGCTGACATTTACTGTTTTGTGGTTAGCCTTTGACACTTCAACTGAAACAGGAAACAAAGATTAACAGTTTGCCACCCCACTGTATAAATACTGCTCTCTATATTTTAATGATAATTAAGCTTGGGTTTAGCATTAAGATGACTTTTTTAAGGTCACACAGCAATTAGGGAAAGGGTTTATTCCAGTCAGGTCTATTTGATATTAAAGCACATATTTAAGAAATTCATAATGTAATGTTTCTAAGAAAAAAATTGAGTCGTAAAAGCAACTTCCTTCTCATTTCCTACTGTGTTGCATATTCTCCATTTTGCATTGCCATGGCTATTCCCTGCTAATTTTTGCCCTGATGGGTGCTTGAGGAAGTGACCATAATGGAAAGTATCAGTCACCTACTAAAGATGCCAGAACCTTTGTCTCAGGGTTTTGGTTGGCTTTTGCCAATAACAGTCCCAGAAGAAAGTAAGGGAGAACTGGATGATAATAAGTTAAGTGTATTTCTTCCTCTTGTTCCCTCCCTGATGGACCTATGACTTGGAAGTAATTACATTTTTCTTTAGAACCTTACAACTCCTGTCTGTTGAACTTCACATATGCTGAAGCCCGTTTAAGGATTCCAGTGGCCCTGGCCTCCCCTTCCATTGTCAGATCTGGTTGTAATACTGTTACTAGACTCTGGGTACTCTAGCATCCCTTGTTGGTTTCCCTGAATACTTTCAACAGCTTTGTAAACAGTGCTTTATTAGACTTTTCTGAACTACCCACTTGAGGATGCCATGTTTCCTATGGGGACCTTGGAAAATACACCTCCCACATTGGTGAGCCAATTTATTCCTGTTCTGTTTGTGCAAAGAAACACATTGCTTTTCTAATTCTGTGTTTAATGATTAGAACCAGGGGTAGAGGTGGTGGTTTAGGGATGGGGCAAACCTTACCGAGGCAATTGAAATTACATAGAATGTAATGGAACATAACAATAGTGAAATTACATAGAATGTAATGGAACGTAACAATAGTGATACTACCTCTTGTAAGCCTTAGGTTGTTATATAGGGGATTTGCAAATACAGTAACATATATAGAAAAATATGGTTCTTATATAACAAAATCCTGATCCTTCTTAAGTACCACTGAACTCGTCAATTAAAAATATGTCACACTTAGGGGCGCCTGGGTGGCTCAGTGGGTTAAGCCGCTGCCTTCGGCTCAGGTCATGATCCCAGGTCCTGGGTTTGAGCCCCACATCGGGCTTTCTGCTCAGCAGGGAGCCTGCTTCCTCCTCTCTCTCTGCCTGCCTCTCTGCTTACTTGTGATTTCTCTCTGTCAAATAAATAAATAAAATCTTTAAAAAAAAAATATGTCACACTTAAAAAATAGGTATGTCACTATTTTCCAAATAAAACGGTCTCCATTAAGTTTAAACATTCACTTAATTTAGTATTATCAGGGTTCATTTATGCAGTCTCATTTGAATCATTCAGTCTATTGAAATAAATTGTCTAGTTTTCTGTTTTGCCTTCCCACTCTTTGATATCTGAGTGTAGAGCAGGCTTACTGTGTCATAATGCTAACTGGGATAAAAGAAGGCTTAGTTTCTGTAAAAACCCAGATGTAACAACTTGAGCAACTCCTTGAAGTTCAAGAGGTTGTAGAAAGAGGTGAGTAATTTAACAGCAGTGTTCTTTGCTTGTGGCAGCTTGTAAAGACATTTTGCCAATATATTCATTCAAAGCGTACTATAACTATATGCCTATCTGAATAAACACATAATCTTATTAAGTCTGTCCATGATGACATGCAGATTAAAATAAATCATTTGTCTCTCAATGAAACAGCAATGAAATAAGACCATGATTATTCATCAATTATTTTATAACACTGAACCTATTTTTTACCAGATTCTTTCCTTGACAAATTGTATGTCTGAATTCCTTAAGAAAATCTTTTATATGAATTTCAAGTAAATTTGTGGAAAGGCTATCCCATTATTAGTCACTATTTCACTCTTTATTAACTTGAAGAGAAATTTGTCAAGAAAAACTTAAGATTATTTTGAGCTTGTATTGGTTTTCTTTTCCCTCCGGCCTTTGTAGAAAGGAACACAGTATGATTAAGCTGTTCGAACACAATATGAAGTTGTAGTAAATAATGCCTCAACCTTGAATCTTGCCACTAAATTCAGAGTTAAAGATCTGTAAAAATTGCCACTAAACTCAGAGTTAAAGATCTATAAAAATTGCCTACTTACCAACCAAACAATAATTCAGAATAATTTAAAAAAAGTTTAAAAATTTGTGTTTTTCTAGTTTTATATACATTCAACTGATCCAAAAGTTATTTACCTCCCCTCTCTCATACGTATACATGTATTTTTTGAGAGAGGATATAATAAAGTATATGAGATAACATGTAAACATTATGAAACCTGGGTAATTAGCATTCACTTTGCTTAAAGTGTTCTTGAAATACTTCTGTGAATTTTAAATTATACTAAAATTAAAAGTTTCTAGAATTTTAATTAGTTTATATCCCTAAAATTATAAATTTTACTGACGTACTGAATAGTATATTTTTAATTGGTTTATTCTAAAGAGATTATTCCAGAAATACACTTTTTTAAAGTTTATGGTCTTATTTCATTGCAGTGATACAGTTGTACCCATTTAGAACTGATTTCTATTTTGATGAGTTTGAGCATCTGATGTGTATGGTTAGTGTCTTTGATGTTTTTAAATATGTTGAATAATAACCTTGTTTCCATGGTCATAATCCTAGAGAGTAACTCCAGGGCTAAAAAAAAAATGCCAGAATATTAACTAGAACAAACTCCATGAGATTAAAAACTGAAGGTCTTACTTGTCTTTGTTGAGACCATACTTTATGCATAAATTTGTATTTTATGTAACTTTTCATGCCATTTTTAATATGTCAAAAACATTTTCCCACATCATTAAAAATGTTCTGTGAATGTTAAATATGTGGGTATATTTTAATTATATGGATAAGATATATTTTAAAAATCACCCTTCCCTTTTTTTTTTTTTATTATTTGGTGGTTTTTGTCAATTTCTCTCTTTGAATTTCTGTACCTTGGATTTGTGAATTTTTATGCTACCAAAATCTGGTACCAAAAAACCCCATGATATAATTTATAGTAAATGATGTCTTCTGTCTTATTAAGGTGTTTCAGTTCATCTAAGTAGTCAACATTATCAAAGTTCTTAACAGTCCATTCTTAACTTTTTAATAACTGTAATAATTTCAGTGACAACTCCTTTTTGTTACCCACCTTAATTTCTATCAGGCCTTTTTATTTTTTTGGTCAGTCTAGTTAGACTTTAGTTTTTAAAAATCTTTTAAAGGATCAGGATTAAGTGTCATTGACTTTCTTTAGTGTTTATTCATTTTCTCTTTTATTGGTTGCTGTCTTATTTTTTTTTCCATTTTTCCAATAGTAACTATAATTAGCTCTTTTAATAATTTTAAAATAGAAGAATGATCATTTAATTTAAGACTCTTCTAACATAATAAATATATAAGACTATCAGTTTCCTTCTATGCATTCCCTCTATGCTGCATTACAGAAATTTCAACATGTCTTTTTATCATTATGATAAAGCTCAGAATATATTCTAATGGACCTTAATATTTTAAAACAAATTATTTTAATTTCCAAATATTAGGTCATTTTCTTTTTTTTATTATTGATTTTAGTTAAGTCAGAGAGTCTATATTACTTCATTCCCTTTAAATTTATTCAGACTTATTTTGTGACATAGAATATAGTTTATCTCTTCACAGAGATAAACTAGATTCCTCATGCAATCTACCCCAAACTCCACTTTCCATCTTCTCAAATAACTAAGAATGCCAAATTCTGCTTCTCTACTTTCCACCAAGTACACCCAGAAAGAGAGCCAGGGAGATCATAAGACTTACCTTATTTGTTTCCATTGTCTCAGTGATCCCAATCCTGCACTTGCTTTTGAATAAATATCTGAAAATAATTATTCTATAGGTAATTTTACTTGTCTACCTGTTTGCAGAGTGAAAGGCATTTACTAGTTATTTGGAGATAACCAGGAATATAAGGCAATTTATTATTTTAGATTAATATAATAACATGTAATCTATACATATATAAGGCACTTAAAATACTTGTGTCTCTCAAAGTGCCACTAGGGGACTGCATTTCCAATAACCTACCACTGGAATGATAATTTAGCCTTTTTGCATAAAAGGTTAAGTTAGTCCTTAATTGGGGTCACAAGAAAGGGATTAACACCATATCAAAGCTGGTTTATAATTTCCATTCAAATACCATAATGACTTGACATGAGATTAAAGACAGACTGAAAATAATTTCCAATTATTAGTTGCTAAAGTTGGTAATATTATAGGAAACAAACAACTATTATAGGAAAAAGTTCAGTTCAATGACTCCTTTCCTCAAACAAAAATTTTCTACATGTTTAGCAGTGAGCTAATGACAAAGACTTCCATTTCTCCATCTGAGGAGTTTGATGTCAACTTTAAAATAAGTATATGCTTTTTTATTATCTCCCTTAATAAAAGTCCTGGTTGTTCCAAGAAAGGGAGAAATAAAGTGTTCTAGGTTCACTTTATTGAAGTTAAGAAAATATACCTTACATATCTAAGAAGAGAAAGTCTTTTTAATGAACACTGGGCCATTGAGCTCTGATTTAATGTACTACCGTCTTGCTTGGTGTACCCTTTCCTTGATCCAATAGTAGCATGTGAATCACTTTCCATATTCTAAATCAACTTAACATACTCACTCTTTTGTTTGTCTAGAAAAAGATAATGACCAAAAAAATGATTCATCCCCCATATGGTGAGGTTTAAGTCAGTTTGTTTGGAACAATCAGTTTTAAGTTTAAGAAAATTCACCAGATCTTTGCGTATCTTTAGGAAACTCATCATACACATCAGAGATTGGAAATAGTTCCATATTTATATTGACCTTTTTCCTAAATATTTATTAGTAAGTCTGTAATTGTAATGTGTTCTCCCATAGAATCATGTTAAGATTAAAAATAGAAGACTACTCCAAAAATTAATTTGTGAACTTAACCCCAAGTATATTAGTACTGTAAAAGTAAAAAATAACCACTACATAAAGTGTATTTTCCTTTAAAAAGACTTACCAAAGGATGATTTGGTAAAGTCACTGGAAAAATATGTTTCAGATTCCAATTATGTGCTCAGTCACAGCTGCATAGAATAAAGAATACTCTGAGCAATCAGTCTTATCACCTTGCTGTAGCCTTTTGCCAGTCAGATGGAGACAGAAGAAGGTGCACTCCATGGTCCCAGAAATCTCAGTTTTATCTTTGCTCCTCCAGTGGCTGATTATGTCCCTTTGACAAAATTTCTTTATCTCTGAACCTTGGTTTTCTAGTTTGTGAAGTGGAAATAATAACATCCAATTCATAGTAATACAGGAAGAATAAAATGAGATAGATGTTGAAAGCATTCGACAACTCATCATGTAAGAGCTTTTTAAATTATAAACACAGTGGAGATGGGAGGAGAGTATGTTTTCCAAAAGAGTAAATACCCATATAATTTACTGTGAAATCTGCCACTTTTGGTTATACAAAGGAGTGTGTAAACAATTCTAGTAAACCTAAATAGGGAAGTCTATAAACATATATGATCATATATGATCACCTTGCTTAGTATAAACATATATGATCACCTTACACAATAATGGAAGAGTAGTTCAAAGTCAAAGGCTATCAGAAGGTAAAGGAAAGCAACAAGCTCAAAGACCTGAACTCCTGCAGGGAGTCAGCCACTCAAACCCCCAGGTAACAGTGAACTGGAGCTTTGTTGGGAGCAGCAGACATAACTGTTACGAGAAAGTACTCTGTGTACGCAGAAGACATTTTTGCAGGGGCTCATGAGTACATTTTATTCTGTCCTGCCAAAACTCAGATTTTCTACACATGAACATTTCACATATGAACATGAGAAATGCTCTAAAACCTTTCTAAGTACAAATATATAATTTCATTCTATCATATACATTTAATAATTTTGCTTATCAATCTTTCTAGCTAAGTACCTGTAGAATAAAGCCATTTCAAGATTTATTTCCATTTGGAAAGTTCTTCTTCTCCTTTCCTCTTCCTTATTCTCCCCACTCCTGTTCTTTTTCTTTCTCCACTTTATTCTTTAACTGTGTGCATGTGTGTGTATTTTGCCAAAATTTGTATCAACTCTCTTTTAATAAGCATATTTTAACCACACAGTGTGTATACATGAGATTTGGAAAACAAAACAAGGTCTGCACTATTAAAGTCATGTAAACATTGAAAGTTATGATCTGGGACGCCAGGGTGGCTCAGTTGGTTGGGCCGCTGCCTTCGGCTCAGGTCATGATCCCAAGGTCCTGGGATGGAGTCCCGCATCAGGCTCCTTGCTCGGCAGGGAGCCTGCTTCTGCCTGCCTCTCTGCCTGCTTGTGTGTACTCTCTTTCTCTCTCTGGGAAATAAATAAAATCTTAAAAAAAAAAAAAGAAAGTTATGATCTTTGCCTTGACTTTTGTTGTGAGCAACCCAACCTAAGACAATAGTTGAATGAACAACATACATACCAAGAAAATCCCATTTCATAGCTATATTATTTTCTAATTAGGTCTTTCCACATTTTTTGATTAAAATTGTTGAGGTTTATCAAAATGTAGGTCATGACCCATTAGTAGGTCACAAAATCAATTTAGAGGCCTGCTACCTTTTTTTCTAAATAAGGGAATTACTAGACTAAAAAATATCAAAGTGTGTCATATAGAATAAAGGTATATAAGTTTTGTTTCAATAACATACATAAAGGAATACTTTTGTGTACTAATTATCAATGTAAAACGTATTTCTTCCTGTGGATAACAACTTAAAATAAACTCTAATGTACTCACAAGGTGACTGACCGGGATGTCTCACTTTTTTAAGATGCATTTTACTATTGAATAGACTTGAAAGATTTGCTTGTGAAATCTTTTTAACACTCTAAATGAATAGGATTAAGTGGATTCAAGGTATTAATAGATGTTTATTGGGAAAAATGTACAGGCTGTTGTTAAATATACTGAAATATCAACTGATGTTGATTTATTCACTTAGATAGTAATGTTATTTTAAGAAATAAAATTAGGACTCTGAATTTTCCATTTGAGAATCTTTTTTGAAGACACACACTGAGTAATTACTGAGTGGGCAGGAAGACTGGGATGCACACAGATAGCTCAGAGATGTTTGTGAAGGTGACAAATCTTACTAGAACTTTTGAGGTCCCTTGATTTTCCTCCCTAAAGAACAAGAATGTGTCATGTGAGGCAAATTCATCTGTTTCTCCATTCAAGTATTTACTTAGGTCTTACCATGTATCAGTTTCATTCACTTAGCTTTACTGTGTGTTGGTATTATCCTTGTTTCAGGATACAGAACACTGAGGAAGGCAAAAGATGCTCTGGTATTCATACAACTTATTTTTGCAATGGGCAAAGAGAGCTAATAAACATATTAACAAATAATTAAATAAACTTATATAGTCAAGCTCTAGGAAAAAGCGCAAAAGGATATTGCGGGACATCTGTGTGGCTCAGTCGGTTAAAGGTCCAACTCTTTTTTTTTTTTTAATCTTTTTTTTTTTTAGATTTTATTTTTTTATTTGACAGAGAGAGACACAGCGAGAAAGGGAACACAAGCAGGGGGAGTGGGAGAGGGAGAAGCAGGCTTCCCGCTGAGCAGGGAGCCTGATGCGGGGCTCGATCCCAGGACCCTGGGATCATGACCTGAGCCGAAGGCAGACACTTAATGACTGAGCCACCCAGGCACCCCAAAGGTCCAACTCTTGATATTGGCTCAGGTCATCTCAGGGGCCTGAGATCAAGAACCATATTGGCTCTGCACTCAGCAGAGAATCTAGTTATCTCTTTCTCTCTTCCTCTCCTGGCTTGTGTGCTCTCTCTCTCTCAAATAAATAAAATCATTTTTTTTTTTTAGAAAAAGTTTTTTTTTTTTAAATATTGTAATAGTATATACTGAGTAGGGTAGGAACTATTTCAGATAATTCTGTCAGGGTGAAGTCATTGTGGAAGCAATATTGACTTGAGCTCTGAATAATAAGGGACCAGTTTTGCAAAGATTTAAGGCATGAGTGGCAATACTCCTGGGGTGGAAAAGAGTTTGTCAGGTTCCAAAATATAGGCAAGATAGCTGGAACTAGGTGTATGAAGAAGAGAGTGGTGCACGATGACAAAGAAAATCAATCAGGGTGTTTTAAAGACAATATAATGAATTTGGATTTTGTTCCTATATATTAGTAAGCTACTAAAGCATTGCAAGGGAAATAATATGAGTACTTTCCCACTTTGAAGATTACTGTTGTATCTGCTGTGTGAATATTGGGCTGTATAAAAATATACATGGAAGGGCGCCTGGGTGGCTCAGTGGGTTAAAGCCTCTGCTTTCAGCTCAGGTCGTGATCCCAGGGTCCTGGGATTAAGCCCTGCATCGGGCTCCCTGCTCAGCGGGGAGCCTGCTTTGTCCTCTCTCTCTGCCTGCCTCTCTGCTTATGATCTCTGTCTGTCAAGTTAAAAAAAAAAATTTAAAAATATACATGGAATCTGGAGAAACATTAATTTTTAAAAAATATTTTATTTCTTTTAGAGAAAGGGAGACAGAGCATGAGTGGGGGTAAGGGGCTGAGAGAGAGAGAGAGAATCCCAAGCAGACTCTTGCTGAGTGTGGAGCCAGCATGGGGCTTGCTTGATCTTTGGATTCTGAGATCATGACCAGAGCCAAAATCATGAGTCAAGAGGCTGTGAGTCAAGAGTCAGGTGGCTGACTCAACCACCCAGGTGCCCCAGAATCTGGAGAAACATTTAGATGGTGTGACAGTACTTTCTGTCACAGAGGTGATAGATTATGGTATCACTAGATAAATGAGATAGAATATTAATAATAATTTCATTAAAAATTTATGCAGCATTGTTCTATGCCTGATAATACACTAAATACTTTACCTACATTATCTTCATCAAAACTTGGAACATCTCTGTGAAAAAGATGAAAAATTAACTTCAATTTACAAGTAAAGAAAACTAGTTTAAAAGAGTTTAAGAGGTTGTCCAAGGTTCTTTCAAATATACACAGTAGAATGGTTGACACAGGTCATTGTTATGCTTGAGATGTGAAAAATCAAGAGGACTAGCCGCAATATGAAAATAAAGATAGAAGGTCCAGCTGTATTTGACTATTAAGACAAATATGAAAGACATGAGTTAGCAAACTAGAGAGTGAAGAATAATCCCAGATTATTTTATGTTTAGGGTAAGAACACCAAAGTGTTCTGTTTAAAATAATAGATCATACTACTCTTCCACTCAGAATCATCAATGGCTTCCCAACCTAGCAGGAAAAAATTCTACAAATATTTACTTAATTTGGCCCTCCACTGCCTTTCAGATTTCATCTCCTAACACTTTGTCCTTTGCCTTTCCTTTTCCTGCTACACTAATTTCCTTGAACTTTGTCAGTCCTCCACAGTTCCCATCCAGGGCTTTAGCATCTCCTATCCCTTTGAGGGAAAAGTAGAAATAGTATACTGCTATTTCTGGGAAGCTCTTCTGAAGGTCTCTCCGATTCCTCATTTTATTATGATCTGTACTCAGAAAGACATCCCCGATACCTCCCCTTCTCTCAACCAACTTAGAGTTCTCTCTTTTCATCTCTCTGTATCTAGCTACCCTGGTCTGCTTTCCCACAGTGATGTCTATACATTTATGCAAGTGCTTATGGTCTCTGTCACCCATATATCACCACTAGACTATAATCTCAATGAAAACATAGACTTTCTGTTTGCCCATTGCTGTATTCCATTGCCTAGAACACTTCTAGGCACATGGCAGTTACTCAATAAATACGTTTGAAGAGATGAATAAATAAGTGAATCATTTGATGAGTAACCACTCCTTCTGTCATAGAGCAGTGGTTTACCAGATTGAGCCCCCCATGGAGACATAGGAATGCCAATCTAATTGGAAGGTTTCCTTCTACATTTCCTTCTCTTGTCTCTTTAATTTGGTTGAGACTCTTGGAGAACCTTACCTCCTTCCCTACACAATTGTATTGATCTTAGTTCCTCACATTGGTCTTATCACCCTATTTTCATTTTTTACTCTTCCTTGATGCAAATTGAGGAGACTTAACTACCTAAATTTTAGGCACCTAGATTTACCCTGCCAATTGTTTATCTCTGGAATTATTGCATTTAAACACACTCAGCTGTTGGAAGAGGTTTGGGTTTTGTTTTGTTTTGTTTTTTAACTACACTTCTACTTAATAACTGAGCCTCTAAATCAATCTTTAAATTCCCACTACATGGGCTGCAGGAAGACCTTCTGAAACCAATAAGTCTTCACTATCAGAATGACATATTGCATTGAATTAGAATATATTTTTTTTCTTCATAGAAGTTGTTGCTGAAAACCTGTGTTTATTTTTGTAGTCACCATAAGAGAAAAACAAAAACAAACTACTTAAAGACAGGTAGGGAAAGATTTTTGGAACCCTTACTCTTGGAGAGAAAACCCAAGGTAGAAGAGTTTCAAAGAAGATTTGGGCTTACTTACCTATGTTTTTAAAACAAATTCATATATAAAAGACTTTCATATTTTGTAGGTAAAGCCTACAGGATTATTTCAAAAGCTTTTAACTATTAATAAAGATCTATACACAGTGAACGTTTTTTTTTATAAACATATAATATATTTTTATCCCCAAGGGTACAGGTCTGTGAATCACCAGGTTTACACTTCACAGCACTCACCATAGCACATACCCTCCCCAATGTCCATAAGCCCACCCCCGTTCTCCTAACCCCCCTCCCCCGAGCAACCCTCAGTTTGTTTTGTGAGATTAAGAGTCACTTATGGTTTGTCTCCCTCCCAATCCCATCTTGTTTCATTTATTCTTCTCCTACCCGCTTAACCCCCCATGGTGCATCTCCACTTCATCATATCAGGGAGATCATATGATAGTTGTCTTTCTCCGATTGACTTATTTCGCTAAGCATGATACCCTCTAGTTCCATCCACATCATCACAAATGGCAAGATTTCATTTCTTTTGATGGCTGCATAGTATTCCATTGTGTATATATACCACATCTTCTTTATCCATTCGTCTGTTGATAGACATCTAGGTTTTTTCCATAGTTTGGCTATTGTAGACATTGCTGCTATAAACATTCGGGTGCACGTGCCCCTTCAGATCACTACGTTTGTATCTTTAGGGTAAATACCCACTAGTGCAATTGCTGGGTTGTAGGGTAGCTCTATTTTCAACTTTTTGAGGAAACTCCAAGCTGTTTTCCAGAGTAGTTGCACCAGAATGCCTTACGACCAACAGTGTAGGAGGGTTCCCCTTTCTCCGCATCCTCGCCAGCATCTGTCATTTCCTGACTTGTTAATTTTAGCCATTCTGACTGGCGTGAGGTGATACCTCATTGTAGTTTTGATTTGTATTTCCCTGATGCCGAGTGATATGGAGCACTTTTTCATGTGTCTGTTGGCCATCTGGATGTCTTCTTTGCAGAAATGTCTGTTCATGTCTTCTGCCCATTCCTTGATTGGATTATTTGTTCTTTGGGTGTTGAGTTTGCTAAATTCTTTATAGACTTTGGACACTAACCCTTTATCTGATGTGTTGTTTGCAAATATCTTCTCCCATTCTGTCAGTTTTCTTTTGGTTTTGTTAACTGTTTTCTTTGCTGTGCAAAAGCTTTTGATCTTGATGAAGTCCCAATAGTTTATTTTTGCCCTTGCTTCCCTTGCCTTTGGTGATGTTCCTAGGAAGAAGTTGCTGCAGCTGAGGTCGAAGAGGTTGCTGCCTTTGTTCTCCTCAAGGATTTTGATGGATTCCTTTCTCACATTGAGGTCCTTCATCCATTTTGAGTCTATTTTCATGTGTGGTGTAAGGAAATGATCCAATTTCATTTTTCTGCATGTGGCTGTCCAATTTTCCCAACACCATTTATTGAAGAGGCTGTCTTTTTTTCCATTGGACATTCTTTCCTGCATTGTCGAAGATGAGTTGACCATAGAGTTGAGGGTCTATTTCTGGGCTCTCTATTCTGTTCCATTGATCTATGTGTCTGTTTTTGTGCCAGTACCATGCTGTCTTGATGATGACAGCTTTGTAATAGAGCTTGAAGTCCAGAATTGTGATGCCACCCACTTTGGCTTTCTTTTTCAATATTCCTTTGGCTATTCGAGGTCTTTTCTGGTTCCATATAAATTTTAGGATTATTTGTTCCATTTCTTTGAAAAAAATGGATGGTACTTTGATAGGAATTGCATGAAATGTGTAGATTGCTTTAGGTAGCATAGACATTTTCACAATATTTATTCTTCCAATCCAGGAGCATGGAACATTTTTCCATTTCTTTGTGTCTTCCTCAATTTCTTTCATGAGTACTTTATAGTTTTCTGAGTATAGATTCTTCGTCTCTTTGGTTAGGTTTATTCCTAGGTATCTTATAGTTTTGGGTGCAATTGTAAATGGGATGGACTCCTTAATTTCTCTTTCTTCTGTCTTGTTGTTGGTGTAGAGAAATGCAACTGATTTCTGTGCATTGATTTTATATCCTGACACTTTACTGAATTCCTGTACAAGTTCTAGCAGATTTGGAGTGGAGTCTTTTGGGTTTTCCACATATAGTATCATATCATCTGCGAAGAGTGATAGTTTGACTTCTTTAACGATTTGGATGCTTTTAATTTCCTTTTGTTGTCTGATTGCTGAGGTAGCACTTCTAGAACTATGTTGAATAGCAGTGGTGATAACGGACATCCCTGCCGTGTTCCTGACCCTAGCAGAAAAGTTTTCAGTTTTTCTCCATTGAGAATGATATTTGCGGTGGGTTTTTCATAGATGGCTTTGATAATATTGAGGTATGTGCCATCTATCCCTACACTTTGAAGAGTTTTGATCAGGAAGGAATGCTGTACTTTGTCAAATGATTTTTCAGCATCTATGGAGAGTATCATATGTTTCTTGTTCTTTCTTTTATTAATGTGTTGTATCACATTGATTGATTTGCAGATATTGAACCAACCTTGCAGCCCTGGAATAAATCCCACTCGGTCGTGGTGAATAATCCTTTTAATGTACTGTTGAATCCTATTGGCTATTATTTTGGTGAGAATTTTCGCTTCGGTGTTCATCAAGTATATTGGTCTGTAGTTCTCTTTTTTGATGGGATCCTTGTCTGGTTTTGGGATCAAGGTGATGCTGGCCTCATAAAATGAGTTTGGAAGTTTTCCTTCTATTTCTGTTTTTTGGAACAGTTTCAGGAGAATAGGAATTAGTTCTTCTTTAAATGTTTGGTAGAATTCCCCCAGGAAGCCATCTGGCCCTGGGCTTTTGTTTGTTTGGAGGTTTTTGATGACTGTTTCAATCTCCTTACTGGTTATGGGTCTGTTCAGGCTTTCTATTTCTTCCTGGTTCAGTTGTGGTAGTTTATATGTCTCTAGGAATGCATCCATTTCTTCCAGATTGTCAGATTTGTTGGCGTAGAGTTGCTCATAGTATGTTCTTATAATTGTCTGTATTTCTTTGGTGTTCGTTGTGATCTCTCCTCTTTCATTCATGATTTTATTTATTTGGGTCCTTTCTCTTTTCTTTTTGATAAGTCTAGACAAGGGTTTATCGATCTTATTAATTCTTTCAAAGAACCAGCTCCTAGTTTCATTGATTTGTTCTGTTGTTTTTTTTGGTTTCTATTTCATTGATTTCTGCTCTGATCTTTATGATTTCTCTTCTCCTGCTGGGTTTAGGGTTTCTTTCTTGTTCTTTCTCCAGCTCCTTTAGGTGTAGGGTTAGGTTGTGTACCTGAGACCTTTCTTGTTTCTTGAGAAAGGCTTGTACCACTATATATTTTCCTCTCAGGACTGCCTTTGTTGTGTCCCACAGATTTTGAACCGTTGTGTTTTCATTATCATTTGTTTCCATGAATTTTTTCAATTCTTCTTTAATTTCCTGGTTGACCCATTCATTCTTTAGAAGGATGCTGTTTAGTCTCCATGTATTTGGGTTCTTTCCAAATTTCCTCTTGTGATTGAGTTCTAGCTTCAGAGCATTGTGGTCTGAAAATATGCAGGGAATGATCCCAATCTTTTGATACCGGTTGAGACCTGATTTAGGATGGAGGATGTGATCTATTCTGGAGAATGTTCCATGTGCACTAGAGAAGAATGTGTATTCTCTTGCTTTGGGATGAAATGTTCTGAATAGATCTGTGATGTCCATCTGGTCCAGTGTGTCATTTAAGGCCTTGATTTCCTTGTTGATCTTTTGCTTAGATGATCTGTCCATTTCAGTGAGGTGAGTGTTAAAGTCCCCTACTATTATTTTATTATTGTTGATGTGTTTCTTTGATTTTGTTATTAATTAGTTTATATAGTTGGCTGCTCCCACGTTAGGGGCATAGATATTTAAAATTGTTAGATCTTCTTGTTGGACAGATCCTTTGAGTATGATATAGTGTCCTTCCTCATCTCTTATTATAGTCTTTGGCTTAAAATCTAATTGATCTGATATAAGGATTGTCACTCCTGTATTCTCCTGATGTCCATTAGCATGGTAAATTGTTTTCCACCCCCTCACTTTAAATCTGGAGGTGTCTTCGGGTTTAAAATGAGTTTCTTGTAGGCAACATATAGATGGGTTTTGTTTTTTTATCCATTCTGATACCATGTGTCTTTTGATTGGGGCATTTAGCCCATTATTATTCAGGGTAACTATTGAGAGATATGCATTTAGTGCCATTGTATTGCCTCTAAGGTGACTGTTACTGTATATTGTCTCTTTTCCTTTCTGATCTACTACTTTTAGGGTCTCTCTTTGCTTAGAGACCCCTTTCAATATTTCCTGTAGAGCTGGTTTGGTGTTTGCAAATTCTTTCAGTTTTTGTTTGTTCTGGAAGCTTTTAATCTCTCCTTCTATTTTCAATGATAGCCTAGCTGGATATAGTATTCTTGGCTGCATGTTTTTCTCGTTTAGTGCTCTGAATATATCATAGCAGCTCTTTCTGGCCTGCCAGGTCTCTGTGGATAAGTTTGCTGCCAATCTAATATTTTTACCATTTTATGTTTCAGACTTCTTTTCCTGGGCTGCTTTCAGCATTTTCTCTTTGTCACTAAGACTTGTAAGTTTTACTATTAGGTGATGGGTTGTGGACCTATTCTTATTGATTTTGAGGGGTGTTCTCTGTATCTCCTGGATTTTGATGCTTGTTCCCTTTGCCATATTAGGGAAATTCTCTCCAATAATTCTCTCCAATATACCTTCTGCTCCTCTCTCTCTTTCTTCTTCTGCTGGAATCCCAATTTTCTAATGTTGTTTCATCTTATGTATCACTTATCTCTCGAATTCTCCCCTCAGGGTCCAGTCAGTAGCTTTTTGTCCCTCTTTTGCTCAGCCTCTTTATTCTCTGTCATTTGGTCTTCTATATTGCTAATTCTTTCTTCTGCCTCATTTATCCTCGCAGTGAGAGCCTCCATTTTTGATTGCACCGCATTAATAGCTTTTTTAATTTCAAGTTGTTTAGATTTTAGTTCTTTTATTTCTCCAGAAAGGGCTTTTATATCTCCCGACATGTTTCTCCAATATCTTCCATGCTTTTTTCGAGCCTGGCTAGAACCTTAAGAATCGTCATTCTGAACTCTAGATCTGACATATTACCAATCTGTATTGATTAGGTCTCTAGCCTTTGGTACTGCCTCTTGTTCTTTTTTTTGTGGTGAATTTTTCCGCCTTGTCATTTTGTCCAGATAAGAGTATATGAAGGAGCAAGTAAAATACTAAAAGGGTGGCAAAGACCCCAAGAAAATATGCTTTAACCAAATCAGAGGAGATCCCCAAATTTTGGGCGGGGGGAGAGAAAGGGGATAAAAAGAAGTTCAGAAAAAAAAACAAACAATTAAAAAAAGAAAACGAATAAAGAAAAAATAAAAAAGAAAAAATATATATATTAGATAAACTAGTTTAAAAAATGTTTAAAAAGAAAAGGGTAAAGGCTAAAAAAAACTTAGCAGAAGAAGAGAAAAAAAATTGGAAATAAAATTAACTGCAAGACTAAGGAATCATGGGGAGAAAGCCATGAATTCCATGCTGTTGTAGTGATTCTCAAATGTCTTTGCCCAAGGCGGAATTGCACCTTCTTTACCAGGGGCCGGGCTGAGTAATCCACTCGGGTTTGCTTTGGGGAGCTTTTGTTCCCTGAGCGCTTTCCATAGAGTTCTGGTTGATGGAAATGAAGATGGCGGCCTCCCGGTCTCCAGCCTGGAGGAGCCGAGTGTTCAGGGCCCCACTCCTCAGTGTGCTCTCAGAGAATAGCGCCCAATTACTCCCGTCTCCCTGGGCTCTGGCTGCGCTCCGAGCTCACCAAGCCAGCAACCGGTTCAAGGTATCCTGGAACTGAGAGCTCACTCCTTGGCTCTGTCTCTGTTCTAATACCTGCAATCTCTGTGACACTCAGACACCCCCGATCCTTCTGTGACCCTGTGGGACCTGAGGCCACGCTGACCCCACGTGGGCTTCACCCCAGTTTAGCCTCTGGAGTAATGTCCCTCAGTGGAACAGATTTTTAAAAGTCCTGATTTAGTGCTCCGCTGCTCTGCCGCTTGCCGGGAGCCAGCCCCTCCTGCCCCGGTCTATCTTCCCGTCACTTTGGATTCACTTCTCCGCCAGTTCTACCTTTCAGAAAGTGGTGGATTTTCTGTTTCTAGAATTGCTGTTCTTCTCTTCAATCTCCCGTTGGATTTGTAGGTGTTTGCAATCTTTAGATAAGCTATCTAGCTGATCTCCTGCTACTTGATGTAGTCTTAGCCTGCTACTTCTCCGCCATCTTGACTCCTCCCTCTACACAGTGAATATTTTAAGTGGATAAGTTACAAGTAAAGATATGCTACAGAAATCAAATGTACAACATAGCATTGAAATTTTTAGACCTTGTTTAAAACATGCCTTCACTCGTATTTTTCACTTATTCAACAAGTATCTAGTGGCCATTTTTAAAAAATTTATATAATTTTATTGACCTAAATTCCGTTGTATTTTCTTTTGATACAGTGATAAACCAAATCTATTTTGCTCACTGTCTTAGTTTGCTGGGTTGTGGTAACAAAATACGAGACTGGATGACTTGAACAACAGATACTTATTTTCTCACAGTTCTGGAGGCTGGAAGTCTGTGATCAGGGTGCCAGTATTATCAGTCTCTGGTGAGGCTGCTCTTCCTGACTTTAGGCAGCCACCATCTCACTATGTGCTCAAGGGACCTCTTCTCTATGATAGTGCCAAGAGAGTAAATCAGTTCTCCACTGGCTCTTGTTATAAAAACACTAAACCTATTGTATGAGAGCTGCACCCTTATGTCCTCATTTCATTTTAAATAACCTTATGGGTCCAACTCCAGATAGAGTCACATTAGGGGACAGAGTTTAAGCACATGAATTTGCAGGGGGGGGGTGAGTTACAATTCAGTTTGCAACACTCACCAAGTGAAAGTAATGGGTGTTAATTTATATAAGTAAAGTAAAACCTGAACTAGTACCTAGTCTCTATTTTCCTATAAAATAACTTCAGTTCTTTTGTGCTATTTTTATTTGCATGAAGAACCAGTTTAAAGCTTCATTGTTGCTCTCCATCATTTCATATCCTGTATTTAACATTTTAGTCTAACAAACAGTAACTATGTTTTTCAGGTTGTTGTCCTAAGACTACCTTTATCAGAATCACTTTCAGAGCTTGTTGAAATTTTTTTTTTTTTTTTTTACCTAGATCCAGAATTAAAATCTACGAGCAGAAAACCCTGTCCTTGGGATTTGATGAGAAAAGTTTGAGAAACACTTACTAGAATGGAACTGTATGATTAATTGAAATAGGCAAGCAACTTGCATACTAAAGCAGAGTTAGCATTTTCCATAAAGTTTGCAGCATTTCAGGAGCTCAGTGCATCCATCCTGGGGACAAACATCATTATCCCCTTTAAACTAGGTCCTCAAAGGGAGTGTGCTCTTCACATCATCACTTCTGGTAAAGGAGTGGTGTTACTGATAATGAGAAATTAAACTTGTCAACCATGAATGTGCTCATGCCCACATCTGTCTCATTCTCTCATATAACAAATCTATGTGTATAAAGGTCTATCAAGCGAAGCAGATGCTCTTCCATAGAAACTTGAATATAATTATGAGGAGCCATGAACACCTGTGCTCAATACTTTGATGTCAGAGTTTGAAGAACTAAGATTGTGTCTAATGGATTTGAGCATCAAGAATTTTTAAGGTGAATTTGGGAAGAGGTGGCTCCTCTCTCTGCTTTAAGTTTGGCAGCTGGCAGACAGAGATGTTAAAAACATCTGTGCTCAAAAAATTAAAGGTTTCTCAACTCATCCATTCCTAATAAATTTCATCTTTAGGCCAGTTACAAGTATTTTATTTGCTTTTCCTATCTCTCAAAGATCTACCTCTTTAAAGCTTGTATAAATTATGAGAAATAAATAAGTAAAAAAATTATCATGTGCATATCTAACAATGAAACAGTGTGATTTGGGGGAGTAGAGGAAGCCCATAAAGCCATAACATTACTTGGTTAGGATTTGTGCGTCTGAGTGGCTCCTGTGAACCCCATGGTGCATAGGAGGCTTGAATAAATAGATGAAGGTTATGTACCTAGAGGGAAGATACAAGGTATGTGTCGTGGTGTCAGAGGCATAAGAACATGTGCTAATGAAGAATGTCATTATTATGGACATTTTAACAGTATTATAGATATGTACCTTATACACATATTATACATATATATTACATATGTACATATGTATTATTAATAATTCATGAAAATGGGATATATCTACATTCATTTCTATTTTCCTCAGTTTCTTCATCGTGGTCTTACAGTTTTCAGTGGGCAGATTTTTCACTTCATTAAATTTATTCCTAAGTGTTTTATTGTTTTAAATGCTATTATAAATCGCTTTTTAAAAATTTCTTTTTGATACTTCATTGTTAGTCTGTAAAAGAACAACTGATTTTTGTATGCTGATTCTGTATCCTGAAACTTTACTGAATTCATTTATTCTGTTTTTAATCAAGTCTTTTTTTTTTAAAGATTTTATTTATTTATTTGAGAGAGAGACAGTGAGAGAGAGCATGAGCGAGGAGAAGGTCAGAGGGAGAAGCAGACTCCCCATGGAGCTGGGAGCCCGATGTGGGACTCGATCCCGGGACCCGGGGATCATGACCTGAGCGGAAGGCAGTTGTCCAACCAACTGAGCCACCCAGGCATCCCATGTTTTTAATCAAGTCTTAAGAGTTTTCTCTATATAAGTTCATGTCATCTGCAACCTGAGGCAATTTTATTTCTTCCTTTCCAATTTGGATACCTTTTGTTTCTTTTTCTGGCTTAATTTCTCTGGCTTGGCCTTCCAGTCCTATGTTAAGTAGAAGTGCAGAAAGTGGACATCCCTGTTTTACTTCTGATCATAGAGGAAGAACTTTGAATTTTTAATAATGAGTGGGGCATTAGCTATGTTTTTGGCCTTTATGGCCTTCATTATGTTGAGGCACATTCCTTCCATAACAAGTTTGTTGAGAGTTTCTATCATGAGAGAATGTTGAATTGAGTGTTAGATGTTATTGAAATGGTCACATGATTTTTATCTTTCATTCCATTAATGTTGTATATGAGATTAATTGATTTGCATGTGTTCTAAAGCATCCTTTAGAAATCCACCTTGATCGTGGTATATGATCCTTTTGAAGTGCTCTTGAATTATCTTTGCTAGTATTTTGTTAAGGATTTTTACATTTACATTCATAATAAATATATACCATCCAAAGCAAACTCTAGATTCCATGCAATCCCTATCAAAATTCAATTGGCATTTTTTTTAAAGATTTTATTTATTTATCTGACAGAGAGATCACAAGTAGGCAGAGAGGCAGAGGGGGGGGGGAAGCAGGCCCCCTGCTGAGCAGAGAGCCCAATGTGGGGCTCGATCCCAGGACCCTGAGATCATGACCTGAGGCAGGGGCTTAACCCACTGAGCCACCCAGGTGCCCCCCCATTGGCATTTTTTACAGAAATAGAGAAAAATAATCCTAAAATATGTATGGAACAATAGAAGATGCCAAATAGCCCAAATGACCTTTGGAAAGAAGAATAAAGCTGGTTTCAAACTATATTACAAAGTTTTAGTAATCCAAACAGTGTAATACTGGTATAAAACAGACACACAGATCAATGGACTATAATACAGAGCCCAGACATAAGCTCATGCATACATGACAAGGAAACCAAAAGCATGCAATGGGGAAAAGGGCAATTCTTCAAATTGATGTTAGGAAAACTAGATATCCACATGTAAAAAAAAAATTGGACCCCTTTTTATACTTCTCAAAAGTTAACTCAAAATTAGAATGAAAATGTAAATGTAAACTCCTAGTGGAAAATGGAAAAAGCTTCTTGACATTGAGCCTAGTAATGATTTTTTGAATAGGACATGAAAAGCAAAGGCAACAAAAAGAAGAATCAACCTGTGGGACCACATAAATACTAAAAATTTCTGCACAGCAAAGGAAAACATCAATGGAATAAAAAGATAACCTCTGTAAAGGGAAAAAAAAAATATTTGCAAACCATATATCAGATAAGAGGTTAATATCCAAAATATATAAGGAACTTACACAACTCAAGAGCAAACAAAGACACAGAAAACAATCCTATTTAAAGATGGAGAAGTACCTGCATAGACATTTTCCCAGAGAAGACATGCATGTATCCAACAGGTGCATGAAAATGATAAATAAGAAGTGTTGGTGCGAATGTGGAGATAAGAGAACCCTCATGTACTGTGGGTGGGAATGTAAATTAGTGGAACCACTATGGAAAACAGTATGGATTTTCTTCATCAAAGTAACAGTTGAACTACCATGTCATCTGGTAGTTCCATTTCTAGGTTTTTATTTGAAGAAGAGAAAAACACTAACTCAAAAAGATAATGGTGCTCCCTCCCATGTTCACTGAAGCATTATTCATAATGTCAAGATAGGAAAATAGTCTGTCCACCAACAGATGAATGAAGAAAAGGTGGTGTATACACACACACACACACACACACACACTTACACACAATGGAATATAGAAATTTACTTTAGTCATCCCTATTCATATACACAAGGGAATATTACTCAGCAATGAAAAAGAATGACATTTTGTCATTTGCAACAATATGGATGGACTTTGAGGGAATATGCTAAGTAAAATGTATCATCTTGTGGTGTCCAGGGGTGAGTTGTAGGTGGTGGGCAAAATGGGAAAAGGAAGTCAAAAAGTACAAGCCTCACTTTTAAAATAAGTTACGAGGATGTAATGTACAGCATGGTGACTATAGTTAACAACTGTACTGAATATTTAAAAGTTGCTGAGAGTAAATCTTAAACATTCTCATCTCAAGAAAAAAAATTATAACTACGTATAATGATAGATATTAGCCAAATTTACTGTAGTGATCATTTCACAATTTATACAAATACTGAATCATTATGTTGTATGCCTGAAACTAATGTGCTTCCATTATACCTTAATTTTTTAAAAATTTTTTTCATCTTTACTGAATTATATATTCAGAGTGTTCAGTGTGATAATTTGACATATTTATAATTTGTGAAATGTTTACCACAATCAAGTTATCTAATACATTCATCACCACAAATATTTACTTTTATTGTGTGTGTGATGAAGTCATTTAAGGTCTACTGTCTTAGCAACTTTCAAGTATACAACAGTGTTACTAACCATATTCACTGTGGTATACCTTAGATTTCCAGAGTTTATTCATCTTATAATTGAAGGCACCCTTTGACCTACGCTTGCCTATCCCCCCACGCCCAGCCCTTATAACTACCATTCTGTTTACTGTTTCTGTGAGTTCAATGTTTTTTCCTTTCTCTCTTTTCTTAAGGTTCCACATGAAAGGGATACCATGCAGTTTTGTCTTTAACTCACCATGCTTATTTCACTTAGCATAATGCCCTCCAGTTCCATCCATGTTGCCACAAATGGAAGGAGTTCCTTGTTTTTAAGACTGAATAATATTCCATTGTACAAATATGCCACATTTTCTTTATTTACCCACCAATGGGTACTTATTTTGTTTCCCTGTCTTGGCTATAGTGAATAATCAATCCTGCACTAAAAATGTGAGTACAGGTATCTCTCTGAGACAGTGATGTTGTCACCTTTGGATAAATAGCCAGAAGAAGGATTGCCTGATCATATGGTGATACTACTGTTAATCTCTTGAGGAACCTCCATACTGTTTTCCATAATGGCTGCACCAACTTACATTCACGACAGTAGTGCATAAGGTTTTCCTTTTTCCCATATCCTGGTCAACAGTGGTTATTATCTCTTGTCTCCCTGATATTAGCCATCTAGACAGCTGTGAAATGAGATCTCATTGTGCCCCTGGTTTATGTTTTTCTGATGATTAATAACCTTGGGTATCTTTTTATATACTGATTTGGCAATCTGTATGTATTCTTTGGGAAAATGTCTATGTAGACCTTCTGCCCATTTTTAAATCAGGTAGATTGGTTTTTGTTTGTTTTTTTTTTACCACAGATTTGTATGCATTCTTTATACATTTAGGATATCAACACCTTATGGATATATGATTTGAAAATATTTTGTCCTGTTCAGTGGGTTACCTTTTTATTTTATATTTGGATTTCCTTTGCTGTACAGAAGCTTTTTAGTTTGATGTAGTCCCACAGGTTGCTTTTTTCTTGGGTTGTATTTGCTTCTGGTGTCAAGTCCCAAAAGACCAGTGTTAAGAAGCTCACTACCTGTGTTTTCTTCTAGGAGTCTTACAGTCTCAGGTCTTACCTTCAAGTCTTTAATCCATTTTGATAATTTGGGGCTATGGTGTAGAATAGTGATCCAGTTTCATTCTTTTGCCTGTGGTCGTCCAATTCTGCTAACATAAGAGAATGTCCTTTCCCCATTGTATTTTCTTGACTCCTTTGATATAGAACAATTAACAATATATGTGTGGCTTATTTCTGGGCTTTCTATTCTGTTCCATCAATCACCATGTTTGTTTTTATGCCAGAGCCACAATATTTGGATTGTTATAGCTTTGTAATATATACTGAAATTAGGGAATTGGTGTTTCCAGTCTTGTTATTGTTTCTCAAGATGGCTTTGGATATTCAAGGTCTTTTGTGGTTCCACACAAATTATATAACTATTTGTTCTATATCTCTGAAAAATACCATCGAAGTTTTGATAGGTATTACATTGAATCTGTAGATTGCTTGACATTTTAATATTAATTATTCCAACCCACAAGCACAGAATATCTTTCCATTTATTTATGTCTTCTTCAATTTCTTTCATCACATTGATTTTTCATCCTGCAACTTTACTGAATTCATTTATTACTTGTAACAGTTTTTTAGTAGAGTTTTAATCCTAAGAAACTTTAGGGTTTTCTGCACATGTCATGTCATCTGCAGATAGTAACAGTTTTACTTCTTTGCAGTTTAGATGCCTTTTATTTCTCTTTTGTTCCTAATTCCTGTGGCTAGGTTTCCAATACTATGCTAAATAGAAGTGATGAGAATAAGCATCTTTGTCTTGTTCCTGATCTTAGAGGGAAATTTTTGGGTTTTCACCATTACGTATGATGTTAGTTCAAGGCCTGTCCTATATGGCCTTTATTATTTTGAGGTATGTTCCCTCTATAGCTACTTTATTGAGTTTTTATTAAAAACGGTGTTGGATTTAGTCACATGGGTTTTTTTTCCTGCATCTATTGAGATGATAACATGCTGTTTATCCTTCACATTGTTACTGTAGTCTATAGTGTTGATTTGCAGATGTTGAACCCTACTTGCCCCCCTAGAATAAGTCCCAATTGATCATGATATATGATGCTTTTAATATAGTATTGAATTTGGTTTGCTAGTATTTTGTTGAGGATTATTGTATGTGTATTCATCAGGGATATTGGCCTGTAATAAGTGTGTGTGCGCATGTGTGTGATGTCCTTGCCTGATTTGGGTATTAGTGCAATGCCTTGAAATATAAGTGAGGAAATGTCCCCTTCTCTTCTATTTTTTGAAGGATTTGACAAATCCTCACCCCTCCCCACTGGGGCCAGAGGGTGACTGAGTATTCCTGGAGAGCAGGTGCAGACACAGGGCACCACAGCCATGGAAGAGCTCCCCTTCTAGAGACTCTGTCCCTCTGGAGCACAGCAGAGGCAGAGTGCAAAGGTAGGGCCCACCCTCCAAGGTCACAGAGAAAGGTTAACAGTCAGCCCTTAGGTGCCTATTTAATTAAAAGCCTGTCCCTCAGGCTCAGCCATGATAAGCTAATAGGCCTCCTTCAAAGAAGAATTGAGCTTTGGGTTTGCTTCCTTGTCCCGTTGCCCTAAAGGTGGTAGATGTTTAAGAACTCGTCATTGGTTATAGTCCTCTGTAACCCCTGAGCATAAGCTTCGCTGGCTACCAGAGACACATGGTAGAGAGATGTCCCCTTGCAGCAGCTCTAACCATGAAGAGACCAGAGAAGTATATATGCTCCTTCGGGAAGATAACAGAGGACGGGTGCAAACACTGTACCTACCAGGTTCCATTCTGCCAGCGCAATTCCCTAAGTCCTTATCACCACGCCAAACCAGAAGCTTGCCCCTGAGGTGGAAAAAGCAAATAAGGCCTCTTTCTCAGAAAGACTAGGCGTGTACTTCAGTTGGCTATCTGCGTAGTGCCCTGGGAGTGGTGTCTGCCAAGAACATTCAGAATCTCAGATTGTCTTAGTTGCATGGGGACTTAGAATCCAAGTGTCCCTCAGCCTCTAGAGCAAGGTAGTCACAGGACATTCCTTGGATGGCAGCCACAAAAAACTAACATAAGATAAAGAAACTGGGGCAGCTGACCTATGTGGAAGTTGTCCCTCACCAGTCCGCAGACAATATCTCATATAAAGACTGGCCTTTTTTCAAAGGATTGTTTCAGCACCGGGCCTTGGGATGGGTGGGTCTGCATGTGAGTTCCTCAGATGCAGCAGCCCAGCTGGTGTCCTGAGCCTGCGTGTCACGAGCACGCTATGAGGGCACACACGCGAGGTGTGTCTCTCCACAATGTCAGCTTTATATAGTCATAAAGCAAAGTTAATCACAGTTACAAAGCAGGCTCAGGGTCCCACACTCAGTGACGGTTCACCATGCAATTAAACTTGGCTTCTTACGCAGCAGCACACAGAGCAGGACAGAACACAAGCCACACAACACACAAGGTAACAGAAGGGTGCAGGAAAGGAACGAACCAAATGTGAAGTCCGTCTGTGGGCACACAGTTGAGATAAGGCCTCGGTCTGGTTGGGTCAGCTCTGGACGCTTGCACATGCTGCTTCCCCTGTTGCAGCAGCAAAGGATCCCGATTCTGTTCGGAGATCCATCAGGCAAAACCTTTGGCGGCTGTTGCCTTTTTTAAGTGGTCAGACATCAAGGGCTCAGGTCTGAAGAGTCTGCTGGTTTGCTGCCAAAGTCCTTCCCTTTTTAAAGGGATTTCATTTGTTTTTGGTCTCTGCAGACCTCCTCTGTTTCTGCTCATTATCTGTTCTGGGGGGTAGGCTGACGTGGGTGCTGGCGAGATCTCGGAGCCCCTACCTTAACTGCTCGTGTCATCGCTTAACACAGGCCCCTGTTTGGCATGAGAGACTCCATTTTTGCTCTCTACACTGAGCCCCATTGATCCTCAAAGCCAGATGTTTTGGGGCTTGTCTTTCATTCCTGGGCAAAAAAGAAATCTGCTTTTACTAAAAAGTTTGAATGGGGAGCTGTTGAGAGCACAATGGATGCTACAATGAGAATGAGACTCTCGGGCCTCCCAAGTTATTTGTGGACATTTCATGCCAAGTTTATACTACCCACAAAGGAGTCTCAACTTCAAGGCCAAAATATGGGAAATGTGTCTCTTACCTGAAAACAAAAACAAAAACAAAACAAAACCCAAAATCTCAAATGTCAATTTCAATCATTGATGTTATTTTTAGTCATTATATTTACTTATTTTGAAATAAATATATTTAAAGTACTAGGTGAAATGTTATGTTTAATAAAGGTATGTTTAGATTAAAAAAACAAAAACAAAAACAAAAGGAACTTGGGAAGCCCTGACCTGGTCGGTCTTTCTCTCTCTTTCTCTTTTTAAGAAAAAGTAGAATTTTAGAAAATGCTGAGAAAATACCAGTATGACAGTATAATCAAGAGGTCTCTCTTTCTCTGACATACGGTCTTCAACCAGGGTGAGAAAAATCCATTTGAATTAGTAAGATACGATGTTTTCACATAAACTGTGTTTTATGAAGAAATCCTAGGAGAGAAAATAAAAAGATAACAAGAGGTAAATACTGAAGAAAAAGAACAGAAGGGAAAAGACAGAAGAAACTGAGGGTCTACCATTTCTCTGTCATCAGAAGCCAAGGAGGCTAGGTGCTACCTCAGTTGGCAAAGTCAGAAAAATTTACTTCATGAGAACTACAATTTTTTTCCAGTCCTATTAATTTGTGTGGTCGTTCATTCACTCATTTGTTTACTTTACCACTGAGTCACATCTCATTTTCACTTCTTCAGAGTCCCGACTTATCCAGCCCAGATTCATTCCCTTCCTGCCGTAGACATGTATTGAGTCTCAACCCTGAATACATAGTCTTTTTAATCTGGTGTGAGTTTTTGCACCATTTCCTTACAGACAGGCATTCTTCCTTGTTCTCAAACCAGAAGAGTGACCTTCCATCTCACTTTTTTTTTTTTTTTGATACAACTCTCTGGAAAATCCTAGCATTTGTCACTAAAATGCGACATCATTTTGAGGCTACATGGAACCATGGAAAGAGTATGAAATTTAAATAAAAATGGCTAAACAGTATTAGCTTCTTGTTGTTCTTATGCTATTTACTAAGCGATCACAGTAAAAAAGTAACATCGAAGTCCCAGTTTCTTTTATAGTAATAAGAGAATAATATCATTCATTTGAATAACTATTATAATACAAAGACTAAATATAATAAAGAGTCCAAACATGGTAGTCCTCAAAAAAATGGAAAAACTATTTTATTATTGGGATAGCTATAATATTATGTGAGCAAACATTATCTTTTTTTAAAAAATAATCATTTATTTGAGAGAGGGTGAGAAGAGAGTATGAGCAGGAGAAACAGAGAGAGACTCTCAAGCAAACTCCATGCTGAGCACAGAGCCCAATGTGAGGCTCCATCTCACAACTCAGAGATCATGACCTGAGACAAAACCAAGAGTCAGACCCTTGACCGACTGCCTGCCCCCGGGGTGCTCCTTAACTTACTATTTTTTCATTTTGCTTACAGCTTCAGACCAAAACTAGGAAATTTATCAGTGAAATTTTTGAAATTTAATAATTAGGAAGCATGAAGATTTTACACCGCTATTCAAATTACAGAGAAAAACCAACATGGAGAGCCCACTTATTTTAAAAGATAACTTTGTATTCTGTGACTCTTCATTAGCGATAAGTCATCAGATTATAATAATTGTAATAAAATCCCAGACAGAAGTTGATCTTTTAAAATTGGGGTTTACAGTGAAATCAGCTTCCACAAGATTTTAATACTCCTTTTATGGTAAGATTTCCAACTGTGATTAAATGGTACTCTAGGGGATTAAAATAGTTGAAGTTTTCCACATAGTAAACGAATCCAGTTCTCTCAGAATCTAGATAAGCAGGAAATGAAAAAAAACCCTTGACTTTTAGTATTAAAATATTGTTATAATTACTTTAATTTTAATTGCATATTTTCCTCAGTATAATTACTGATGTTATTACCACTGACAGCTAGGTTAAGGAAAGGGTGATTTATTTAATATCTAAAAGGTTCAAGTCTAGGTCCTGCTCTTACAGTTTTGTAAAGAGTTTGCTTGCCATATACAGTAAGACTATAGCATTAAGTAATTCCACTGTGTCTGAGAAAGTTTTGGTAAGTCCAATCACCACAGGAACCTAAGCTAGACATTTGAATAATTGAATTAAATTACTACAATTTGGGGGGCGCCCGGGTGGCTCAGTGGGTTAAAGCCTCTGCCTTCGGCTCAGGTCATGGTCCCAGGGTCCTGGGATCGAGCCCTGCGTCGGGCTCTCTGCTCTGCAGGGAGCCTGCTTCCTCCCCTCTCTCTCTATGCCTGCCTCTCTGCCTATTTGTGATTTTTCTCTCTCTGTCGAATGAATAAAATCTTTTTTAATTAATTAATTAATTAATTACTGCAATTTTGTTAATCTTTGAGCTATAAGATATAAACAACCTGGCTTTATATTTTTATTTAATAGATGAGGAACTTCTGCCTAGAATGGCTAAGCAATTTGCTGAAAACACAATCAGTTAGTGATAAATGAATTTCTCTGAAGTACCACCCAGTTTCAAGACTGATCACTGAAAATAGAACAAAACAAAATGTGAATGAGGATAGACGTGTTATATGTATTATATTAAGTTCTACTTATTATATTAAGAGCCCTAAAAGGTGTGATAGATATCATTCCCATGGAATAGATTAAAGAAAAAAAGCCTTAGACACAAGAACACAGAGATATTAAGTGGCCGAATGGGGTTTTAGCTCAGATTTACTTCTCATCAGTTTCTTTGTTTTTTTGTGCTTTTATAGACTTCATTTGGAATCCTAAACAAATGCGAAGATCTTAAAGTAGTATTGATGTGTTGTATGTCTTATTTGCCCTCAGTTACATATTTAATTTCTACATGAAACACATAACATAGAGGAGGTATTTATATAATAACTTAATCGATTCATTAGACTTAAAAGGATCTTCAAAATTATGATCCACATTTTCATTTGACTGATAAGAAAACTGAGATGGGTTCACAGGAATGAACTGAAATTTCCCCAATCCCATACCTAGTAAATGACAGAGCTAGCAAAATCAGTAATTTTACTTGATTCTAGATGTTTGGGAAAAAAATTTTTTTTAAATCTCCTTTATTTGAATAAAACTTGTTTTTCCACTTGGGTTCTTCATATCGAAGCACCATTATTTGCACATTCAGTAAGTTGTTATTTTATATAAATTGGTTTCTGATAATTTAAATGATTACTATCATAAGAAGACCTTTTTCTTTTGTTTGAAATTATGTTGATTATGAAATATGTCAAACATACAGAAAAGTACAGAATGAGAGATTTCTATGTGCGCACCATGAAGAATACTGACATACCTGTGTTGATTCATTTTTTGTATTACAATTTAAGTTATAGAATTAAAGTCATACATTTTAGCCCTTTAACTTCCCTTTCTATCCAACTGGATAGAACTGGCAGGTAGAATTCATAGATAATTCAAGTTCATATACTTTAACTGTCATGTAACAATCTATCCTATGAATTAATTGTTTTTCTAGTTTCTTACTGAGGACATTTGTGGTGTTCTCAGTATTTTACTTCTATCAGAGAGGGGAGAAAAGCCCATTTGAAGCGCCTTGTATGTGTTGCACTCATTTTGGGGTTTCTATGGGGTAGATAATAGAAAGAGGTCTGGATGGATACAATATTATGAATGTGTTAAATTATACTAACTCCTGAGAAATATTTTTCTTCCTAAGTGGAAGTACAAATGTAGACTATAAGCATTATTACATAAGAGTCCCCATTTTCCAGCATGTTCGTATTTGGTATTAGAACATTTTAAATTTTGTCAATTTATATATATGAATTATATCTTTTTTAATTCTAATGTGTGTGATTATTTGTAAGCATGCTTTTTGACATTTTTAATCATGTTTCATTTTTCACTGTGTCAATTACTGTTTTATATCTCTTTCTCTAGGTTGTTTTTAAATTGGGTTGTTGGTCTTCATCTCTTATTTGAAGTATTTATATAATCAAATTAATAATCATATGTCATTTATAAGGGTACACATACCTCCTCCAAATTTGGCTCTTTTGTTTTCATACTATAGACAGTGGCATTTTTCATTTGACTCTTAACCAAGTTTGTCTCTTACCAAGATGTCCCTAGGACATCTGCCTTTATGTCTTAAGAAATTATTTTCTACTTCAGTGTCATAAGATATTCTTCAGTACTTTAAGGGATTTATACATTTTGTTTCTATATTTAGGTTTTCAACCTGGATTGAAGTTGATTTTATGTATATTAAGTAGTAACATTTTCTCATCATAAATCCTGAATTTTTTTTAATACTTGATAGTATATCCTCAACCTGCTTATTACTATGATATCCATATATAAATCCCTATATGTGTGATTCTACTTCCAGACTAGTTTATGGTTCAATTTGTAGATACCTATACAAATACTGCATACTCTTAGCTACTTGATCCTTAAGTCTTTATGTCTGACAGGAAATACTTTACCTTATGACAAATGTATAGCCATCACTTGAAAATTTCAATAATAGTTTTGATTTGAGGGAAAGACAAGTATAGCCAACACTCAGGTGATTCTTATATACTGTTTACTTTCTATCTAGCTAATGTCTTGATAACATGGGGTGACAAAATCATCCGTAAAATTCGGTGACATTAAAAAAAGTTTATTTCGTACATCAGGCAGTCAAAGTAATCAAGCTCAGATGAGCTTGGCTGTAGGTAATATCCATATCTGGGCTATGTGGTTCTTTTCTTTCTTGGACCAATGAGAAAGCTGTTCCATACCTTCTCATAAATAGTTTCTTGAATTCATTTCTAAGAAAGAGTTCTATTTCTATTATAGATCACAATTAACTAAAGAGACATATTGTACACTTTAGCAAACCACTGAATTTCTTGAAAAAGGTACAGATAATAAGTCAATAGCAGATGTAAAATGGAATAAAAATAATAATTTTAAACAGTATAAAAGGAGTCAAAGAAGAAATGTAATAAATAGAAAGTAGCTAGCAAGATGGTACATTTGAAGTAGACTGTATCAGTAATAACACTAAGGAAAAGCAGTGTAAATATGCTAATTAAAAGACACATTATCACATGTAATAAAAAGTAAGACACAGTTATGTCCTTTATAAGAAATGTACTTGTAAATATAAAGACATGCATAGTATAAAAGTAAAAGAAGGAAAAAGATATGTTCCTAGTGGTTGCTGGCATTGTGTCAGGGGAGGTCCGGTTCTTGGTTTCCCCACAAAAGATTTTCATGAAAATCCTTGCTCCAGTAAAGGCAGCCAGAAGGGAAGTAGCAAGCACAGAGCAGTTTATTAAGGACAGTGCACTCTCAAGATGAGAGAACGGGCAGGCGCACGGGTGACAAGTGCACTGGTGCCCACAGGTGACAACTGTGCCATCTTTTCATGCTTGCACTGATTATGGGTATAGCTAGGGCTGTCTGTGATTGAGGTTTTTTACAGTTACCTAAGGGATTCCTCTTATGGGTCAGGAGGAAGAGTCTTTGACAACCAAGGTGCTTGCCAGAACTGTCATGACCACCTTCCTCCTTGGAGAGAGGGAAGGGAGTTGAAACCACGTGTAAATATAATGAAGCTCTAGGTTATTGTAGGACACATGCTGGGAAGGAGACTGCGCGCTCTGCACCTGCTGATCTGGGTCTGATAATCCCCGGGGTGGGAAACCTTGAAACCTAAATCAAGTCTCAACCAGTATCAAAAGTTTGGGATCATTCCCTGCATATTTTCAGACCACAATGCTCTAAAGCTAGAACTCAATCACAAGAGGAAATTTAGAAAGAACCCAAATACATGGAGACTAAACAGCATCCTTCTAAAGAATGAATGGGTCAACCAGGAAATTAAAGAAGAATTGAAAAAATTTATGGAAACAAATGATAATGAAAACACAACGGTTCAGAATCTGTGGGACACAACAAAGGCAGTCCTGAGAGGAAAATATATAGCGGTACAAGCCTTTCTCAAGAAACAAGAAAGGTCTCAGGTACACAACCTAACCCTACACCTAAAGGAGCTGGAGAAAGAACAAGAAAGAAACCCTAAACCCAGCAGGAGACGAGAAATCATAAAGATCAGAGCAGAAATCAATGAAATAGAAACAAAAAAAACAATAGAACAAATCAACGAAACTAGGAGCTGGTTCTTTGAAAGAATTAATAAGATTGATAAACCCCCGGCCAGACTTATCAAAAAGAAAAGAGAGAGGACCCAAATAAATAAAATCATGAATGAAAGAGGAGAGATCACAACGAACACCAAAGAAATACAGACAATTATAAGAACATACTATGAGCAACTCTACGCCAACAAATTTGACAATCTGGAAGAAATGGATGCATTCCTAGAGACATATAAACTACCACAACTGAACCAGGAAGAAATAGAAAGCCTGAACAGACCCATAACCAGTAAGGAGATTGAAACAGTCATCAAAAATCTCCAAACAAAAGCCCAGGGCCAGACGGCTTCCCGGGGGAATTCTACCAAACATTTAAAGAAGAACTAATTCCTATTCTCCTGAAACTGTTCCAAAAAATAGAAATAGAAGGAAAACTTCCAAACTCATTTTATGAGGCCAGCATCACCTTGATCCCAAAACCAGACAAGGATCCCATCAAAAAAGAGAACTACAGACCAATATCCTTGATGAACACAGATGCAAAAATTCTCGCCAAAATACTAGCCAGTAGGATTCAACAGTACATTAAAAGGATTATTCACCACGACCAAGTGGGATTTATTCCAGGGCTGCAAGGTTGGTTCAACATCCGCAAATCAATCAATGTGATACAACACATTAAAAAAAGAAAGAACAAGAACCATATGATACTCTCCATAGATGCTGAAAAAGCATTTGACAAAGTACAGCATCCCTTCCTGATCAAAACTCTTCAAAGTGTAGGGATAGAGGGCACATACCTCAATATTATCAAAGCCATCTATGAAAAACCCACCGCAAATATCATTCTCAATGGAGAAAAACTGAAAGCTTTTCCACTAAGGTCAGGAACACGGCAGGGATGTCCGTTATCACCACTGCTATTCAACATAGTACTAGAAGCCCTAGCCTCAGTAATCAGACAACAAAAGGAAATTAAAGGCATTCAAATCGGCAAAGAAGAAGTCAAACTATCACTCTTTGCAGATGATATGATACTATATGTGGAAAACCCAAAAGACTCCACTCCAAAACTGCTAGAACTTGTACAGGAATTCAGTAAAGTGTCAGGGTATAAAATCAATGCACAGAAATCAGTTGCATTTCTCTACACCAACAACAAGACAGAAGAAAGAGAAATTAAGGAGTCCATCCCATTTACAATTGCACCCAAAACTATAAGATACCTAGGAATAAACCTAACCAAAGAGACTAAGAATCTATACTCAGAAAACTATAAAGTACTCATGAAAGAAATTGAGGAAGACACAAAGAAATGGAAAAATGTTCCATGCTCCTGGATTGGAAGAATAAATATTGTGAAAATGTCTATGCTACCTAAAGCAATCTACACATTTAATGCAATTCCTATCAAAGTACCATCCATTGTTTTCAAAGAAATGGAACAAATAATCCTAAAATTTATATGGAACCAGAAAAGACCTCGAATAGCCAAAGGAATATTGAAAAAGAAAGCCAAAGTGGGTGGCATCACAATTCCGGACTTCAAGCTCTATTACAAAGCTGTCATCATCAAGACAGCATGGTACTGGCACAAAAACAGACACATAGATCAATGGAACAGAATAGAGAGCCCAGAAATGGACCCTCAACTCTATGGTCAACTCATCTTCGACAAAGCAGGAAAGAATGTCCAATGGAAAAAAGACAGCCTCTTCAATAAATGGTGTTGGGAAAATTGGACAGCCACATGCAGAAAAATGAAATTGGATCATTTCCTTACACCACACACGAAAATAGACTCAAAATGGATGAAGGATCTCAATGTGAGAAAGGAATCTATCAAAATCCTCGAGGAGAACACAGGCAGCAACCTTTTCGACGTCAGCCGCAGCAACATCTTCCTAGGAACATCACCAAAGGCAAGGGAAGCAAGGGCAAAAATGAACTATTGGGACTTTATCAAGATCAAAAGCTTTTGCACAGCAAAGGAAACAGTGAACAAAACCAAAAGACAACTGACAGAATGGAAGAAGATATTTGCAAATGACATATCAGATAAAGGGCTAGTGTCCAAAATCTATAAAGAACTTAGCAAACTCAACACCCAAAGAACAAATAATCCAATCAAGAAATGGGCAGAGGACATGAACAGACATTTCTGCAAAGAAGACATCCAGATGGCCAACAGACACATGAAAAAGTGCTCCATATCACTCGGCATCAGGGAAATATAAATCAAAACCTCCATGAGATATCACCTCACACCAGTCAGAATGGCTAAAATGAACAAGTCAGGAAATGACAGATGCTGGCGAGGATGCGGAGAAAGGGGAACCCTCCTACACTGTTGGTGGGAATGCAAGCTGGTGCAACCACTCTGGAAAACAGCATGGAGGTTCCTCAAAATGTTGAAAATAGAACTACCCTATGACCCTGCAATTGCACTGCTGGGTATTTACCCTAAAGATACAAACGTAGTGATCCGAAGGGGCACGTGCACCCGAATGTTTATAGCAGCAATGTCTACAATAGCCAAACTAAGGAAAGAACCTAAATGTCCATCAACAGACGAATGGATAAAGAAGATGTGGTATATATACACAATGGAATACTATGCAGCCATCAAAAGAAATGAAATCTTGCCATTTGCGACGACGTGGATGGAACTAGAGGGTATCATGCTTAGCGAAATAAGTCAATCGGAGAAAGACAACTATCATATGATCTCCCTGATATGAGGGAGAGGAGATGCACCATGGGGGGTTAAGGGGGTAGGAGAAGAGTAAATGAAACAAGATGGGAATGGGAGGGAGACAAACCATAAGTGACTCTTAATCTCACAAAACAAACTGAGGGTTGATGGGGGGAGGGGGTTGGGAGAGGGGGGTGGGGTTATGGATATTGGGGAGGGTATGTGCTATGGTGAGTGCTGTGAAGTGTGTAAACCTGGCGATTCACAGCCCTGTACCCCTGGGGATAAAAATATATGTTTATAAATCTGTAAAAAAAAAAAAAAAAGAAAAAAGAAAGGATGAATACCCAAGTTTTGTAGCAACATGGACGGGACTGGAAGAGATTATGCTGAGTGAAATAAGTCAAGTAGAGAGAGTCAATTATCATATGGTTTCACTTATTTGTGGAGCATAACAAATAGCATGGAGGACAAGGGGAGATGGAGAGGAGAAGGGAGTTGAGGGAAATTGGAAGGGGAGGTGAACCATGAGAGACTATGGACTCTGAAAAACGATCTGAGAATTTTGAAGGGGTGGGGGGTGGGAGGTTGGGGGCACCAGGTGGTGGGTATTGTAGAGGGCACGGATTGCATGGAGCACTGGGTGTGGTGCAAAAATAATGAATACTGTTATGCTGAAAAAAAATAAAAAATTAAAAATAAAGGGAAAAAGAAAAAAGAAATGTCAGTTTACCTTCTCTTTCTCTTTGGCATTAGTAATCCAAATGAACATTAAAGTGACAGAGGCTCTGAGGGAATATTAAAATTGATAGTCTAGAGGAGAGTAGCAGTGATTAGGAAGAAAAAATTTTAATTAAAAAATTGATGAATAGTTAGTATATATGTTCATGGCAAATTTATTAAAGGCAAAAAAATGTAGCTAAAAGTAATTTCCCCACTTATCACTATGCCTCAGTCACACTAAAAAAAATGTTATGTCTTATGTAGATAATTTTATTTTTAACAGTTGGTGACATTATACACACACACACACACACACACATGCAGTACCCTATATCTTAATTTTTTTCACTTAGTATATTTAGAAAATCTTTCTATGTAAGCCTTCCTCGTGCTTTTCCAATGCTACAGACTACTGCATAATATGAACATATCATAAGATTGCTACTCATTTACCTCATAATGGGCATTGAGGGCATTTTTAAACTTTCTCGATTATAAAATTCTGGAATATGCTTTCTTGTTTGCACACATTTTTGCAGTAGTAAAATTATAACGGCATTGTTAAAAGGTAAACTGAGGCATAATAAAAATTTGAAGAGTTTATTGGACCAAAACGCAGTCCAAATTGGACAGTACCCCATGAGAAGTGGTTAGATGCACCCCACTGACAGGAGGGAAATGGGAGAGACTTTTATAGAGAGAAAGTGGAAGAAAAGCAAGGAAATTATTGACTGGCTTTAGATAAAGTCTCCTTGGCTGTTTATGATTGGTTGTACTTAGGTTTCCATTTTGTAACCTTGAGGCATTTAGAGGCTGAGAGTCTGTTTTGTTACTCAGTCTCCGGTGGCATTAGTGTCCCTTCAGGTGAGTGGCTTTCTTGTTTAATTTAACCGAAAAACACAATTGCTGGGTAAACACAGATGAACATTTACATTCTTCAGTAGATATTAAAAATCACATCAGTAGAAGTTTTGCCAGTTTATATTCCAGCAGCAGTTTCTGAGAGTAGAGTTCCCCATACCTTGGCCAAAATAAACCAGTAGGTGTTTTCCCTTTGCACATCTTGGTAAATTCGAATTTCTTTCAGGAGTACCGTGGATTGGGCTTCTACGCATAGGTTTAAGAATCTTGGGCATTTTCTTACCAGTTTGTCCACCAAAAAACAGTTGCTGAACATGATGTCCTTGACATGTTGAAGTTTTTAATATGTTAAGAAAAATGTGTTTTTTTTTACATTCTATGATTGGTAGTTTTCTCAGATTGTTTTCATTTTGTCAGTTTTTTTCCTCTCCCTATATCATCACTGTTTTCTTCCTGAATTTTTGATGTTGTATTGTATTAGAAAAGCTTCTATAGCCAGCAATTATAAAAGCAAAATTCTCACATGTTTTCTTCTAATGATATAAGTTCAACTACCTGGGAGGCTAGGACCTGTTACTTTTATTACCAGTAGCCATATGCCCACCTAAAATTTGGCAATTCCTTTATTAAAGGAAGAAAAGAATGGTCAGCTGGTATGAACAGTATATGAACATTTTATTTGTGTGCGTACACACACACACACATACACACACACGTCAATATATTTGTATCATATCTATACATAGATATCATACACTCATATTGATACATATTTATACATTATACATATATAAGCACAAAGATCTCTATATACTGCTTTGTGTTCTTCTATATATGTTTATATATGTATGTGTGGGGCAAGGAAAAATGATTTTTCTTCCTTTCTATATTTTGTGGATGAGACCTTTCTGTGATATAAGACAGATAACAGAAGAAAAACAGAAGTTAAATTACATGTACACCTTATATATACATGGTATATTCCCAGGAAAATTGAGCAAAAGTCCCTGAAATGGCCCAAGTCATCATCTTAAATACTATCTTCAGCTAAAGACAGAAGAAAGATGTTGGGGGATGATGAGGTTACTTATGAAAGGTTATTAGGAAAAATATAGTAAGGTGGTTATGTAAATGCTGATCTATGTGAATTCTGGCATGTTCTTTATTGATCAGAATTTCTTGTGATTTAGAGTCATCCTTTTCTTCCAGGTACAGACAGAAAAATATGCTTCAAAATGGAAATTTCCCTTATAAATGTAAATTTAACGAAATTTTACAAAAGGGTGAATACTATTGTGTTTTCAGAGTTTTTCTCCTGTAGCTCCTTTTTCTCAAAAATAATGAGCTCTAAAGAATCCTTACACCAAAGAGACATACTTTGAGATGGCATATTTTGCTATCTTTCATATGATATATCCATATCATACATATTTTAGACATATAAATCTATATATCATAAATATGTAATATGTGCTATTACATTTCATAAATACAACAGGATACTTTTTCTTTTGATGATCTATTCACAGAAGAGCTTCAGATAACATCATTTGAAACCCCCCAAATCTTATTTAATGAATTTGTGAGTCTGGCAACCTTGGAATGGGTCACACGTTGGAAATTCTCAGGAGTTGTAAAGCAGAATTGAAAAATGAGTTTGTGCCTGGATGGCTCAGTCAATTAAATGTCTGCCCTCAGCTCAGGTCATGATTTCAGGGTCCTGGAATCCAGCCCTGCTTCGAGCTCCCTGCTCAGCAGAGAGCCTGCTTCTCCATTTCCCTCTGCTGCTCGCCCTGCTTGTTCTCACTCTCTCTCTGTCAAATAAATAAATAAAATCTTTCAATAAAAAAAAAAGAAAAGAAAAAAGAGTTTGCTTAAAATAGGAGAAAGGATGAAGGGATGTGTAAATGAAGGAATTTCTCTCCCATTCTGTGGTTTTGAAATTTGCTTTCACAAACAGGTAAATGTGGCTCTTTGGATGTTGGTACCAAAATGGGATTATTTGTTTCCCAAACTTTCAACCACAGGGAGTAGCTTTGATTGAAGGGGTGCCTTGCATGGTAGAAAACACAATATAAAAGTTAATGAGCTGAGGGGGTGTTTTTCTGGCAACAACTGCCTGTGAAAGCACTGATTGCATGAGCCAAAGCAACAATTTAAATCTTGTGATCTGGGAAATGCCATGCTGAACTCTGCTTCTTTTGATAGGATATGAAAACTTGAGCCCAAAAACACACTAGCTCCCCTCCCTCAGAGCCTCTTTTGGTATATGTTTCTGTCACTTGGAAATAAGATAATCCCTCCCTCGGTTTAAAATAGTTCTCTTTTATGTGTTTTGGTGAGATAAAATAGAGGCTTCTAGACACCCTGCAACTCCTTGCGAGCTCACAGGGAGGTTCGCGAGTGGGAGGAAGAAATGATAGAAAACTAATTTGTAAAATATCTTATGAGTACTTGGCCCACATTAATTAATCTCACTCTGACATTCTTTCACCTCTAATGGCCTTAGGATATACCTTATATCAAAAAGATGAAAAAATACCTCACAGCATCAATAACCTGGAAGTCCCCCCCCAGATCATTCTTTTGCATATATGTCAGGAATTCATTCGCTTAAATAACGTGTTGCTTCCCTGGGAAGAGGCAGCTAACGTTAGGAGAAACCTGAATTTCAGCCTTTGTTCTGACCCACTTAATTCTTCCGCATGCCTATGTGTTTCATGTGGAAAAACATCCTGAAAGCTCTGCGACTCCGGAGAAAAAGAGGCTCTACAGAGGGAAGGAGCCCACATGACGGTTGTCTCCACTGTCGGCTTTACCGAGTCTCTTTCTAAGGGAAGCATTCTCCTTCAGCTTCTACTTCTGTTAAAATCAAGTTTTTCCTGGGGCACTTGGGTGGCTCAGTCGATGAAGCCTCTGACTTCGTCTCAGGTCATGGTCTGAATCCTGGGATGGAGATTAGTGTCAGGCCCCCTGCTCAGCATGGAGTCCATTTGTCCCTCTGCCCCTTCCCCTGCTCATACTATGTCTCTGTTTCTCTCTCTCATAAATAAAGTAAAATCTTAAAAAAAAAAAAAGTTTTCCACACCAGTTATCAGGTCCATCCTCTGTTTACTCCCTCCTCCAAACACTTCTCCAGACCAGTTGTAATGATTATCTAATGAAACGTTAGTTTCAAAAGTATTTTGTAAAGAATTCTCAGGTGCAGAACGGCTGGACTTTTGGTGTTGTTGATTTCCTTCAGACTGTGTTTAATGAGGTGGTATAGGGTCAGGAAGAAGATTCCTTCTGTGTACAGCAACAGCCTGCATGTTTCTGATAAAGGTAGGAAGTCCATTTACAAACCCCTGTCTGATGGGTTGTGGAACCGAATAGGCAGACAAGAGGTGGAGTGGAACCGGTAAGTCTGGAATCTACTTCAGGACCTGTTGGCAGGGTCTGTTGTGTTTAACAGTATGTGAAATTAGGACTCCTGTAGCCACTGTAGGAAGGAAGCCACATTCATTTCTTTAAATCTATTCCTCATTATCCTTCTGCATTTTACTTTTTATTCCCATTGTTCTCCTGAGAAAGCGCTATAGATCTAAGACCTATCCAGTGACTTCTATTCTCCTATTACTCTTCTTTCTGGGTATTTTTTAAATCCTAGGCTGCATTGCTGAGGGTTTTAATCTCATTTATCCTCTAAAAAGAATCTTACTATGGTAATAATCTATACAATATTAAATTGGAAATTGTGACTGATTTTTGTGTGTCGGTGTGAAGATACTATAGACAGGACATTCTAAAGTGATGTGCCTGGGGCGCCTGGGTGGCTCAGTGGGTTAAGCCTCTGCCTTAGGCTCAGGTCATGATCCCGGGGTCCTGGGATCGAGCCCCGCATCGGGCTCTCTGCTCAGCAGGGAGCCTGCTTCCCTTCCTCTCTCTTTGCCTGCCCCTCTGCCTACTTGTGATCTCTCTCTGCCAAATAAATAAATAAATAAATAAATAAAATCTTTTTAAAAAATAAAATAAAATAAATAAAGTGATGTGCCTGGGCAAGATATAAGCTTTTCAAAAAACCAAAAACAGGTTAATGAGTTTTAAATTCTTTATCCACATTGGGGGTTTAAAAAGTTGAGGTTTCTGGAGATTAGAAGAGGATTCGAGAACTACAGTGTTGGGGACAGTTGCTTGTATTCTTTGATCCCAGTCTTCTACTATGGGTGAAGAAAACTCAGCAGAAAAAAGTTATAAATTGCCTGATTTCTACTTGCTGAGAATGGGAAATCAGAGACCTTCCCCTAATGTAGGAAATTCTCCAGAGGACCCAGAAAGCGTCTATAAAACAGATAAATTTTAAGCATTTTTAAGACTTTCTTTCAAAGGTTTTATTTATTTGACAGAGAGAGAGATCACAAGTAGGCAGCGAGGCAGACAGAGAGAGAGAGGGAAGCAGGCTCCCCTCTGAGCAGAGAGCCCGATGGACCCTGAGATCATGACCTGAGCCTAAAGCAGAGGCTTAACCCACTGAGCCACCCAGGCACCCTTATTTTAAGCATTTTTCCAAGCCCAGAGGTTTAATGTTAATTAGCTAAAAGTTATCACGCCAGTCTTACATTTCTTCCCCTCTTTCCCTGTCTTCCCATCCTGTACACTATAGAAGGGGCAGAAACCTCACTGATCCAGCTGGGACGGAGGGTGTGGAAACACCAGGCAGAGAAGGAAAGAAGTTGCCAACCATACTCACTGTCTTCTCCAGGGTAGGACTCCTAGCCTATAGCAGTTCTTAGGGAAGGAGGAAGATAAAACTGAATAATTTCAGTATTTTGATATTTGAATTACTAAGTAGAAACAGTATTTTGTGACATTATGGCCTTTGGCCAATAGAAATAACATGTGCCACTTAGCAAATTAAAAGGAAAAATGGGAGATGAAAATTATCTATGATGCCATTCCACAGGACACACTTGTTCATTGTATTAGGTACACATGTTTAATATGGACAATCTAGAAAATATAGCTAAGGTAAAAAATTTAAATTAATTCCATCAAGTTTTGTTAATTACCCTAAGTATTTCTGAGTATCCACACACATACATATAGCAATATTGTTTTGTAACTTTTTTCCTTTAAAAATATATCATAAATCTATTTCCAAAGCCTTAAATACTGGGTTAGGTCTTTATACTTTGTGTCTACGGTACCCTATAGTTAACCCTTCAATAACATTTCATTATTTTTTTTAAGATTTTATTTATTTATTTGTCAGAGAGAGAGAGAGAGCATGCATAAGCTGGGGGAGCAGCAGAAAGAGGGAGAAGCAGGCTTCCCACTGAGCAGGGAGCCTGACACAGGACTGGATCCCAGAACCCTGAAATCATGACCTGAGCTGAAGGCAGATGCTTAAATTACTGAGCCACTCAGATGTCCCATAGCATTTCATTATTTACTGTTAAATTGTCTATCAAATTGTTGTGTTCTGCTTTGAAAGGCAGAATTTTGATATTACCCCTCTCCACAGGACTTTCACCCTGTTAGTATGGGCGGAATTGGGGAATATGTTGAGATAGCACTCCCATGAGTAGGTTACATTACATGGCCAAAGGTAGATTATCTGAGCAGCTTTAACCTCATCATTCAAGTCCTTTAAAAGCAGAGAGTTTTCTCTGGTGCCAGAAATGGAAACCAGAGTGATTTCCAAATATGACAAGGGTTCAGCATGTCCTTGCAGGCTTTAAGATAGAGGAGGTCAAGAGACAAGCCATGCAGGAAGTGTTCAGGAGAGTGGGGACCCCAACAACCAGGAGAAAAACAGGGATGTCAGTCCTCTAGCCTCAAGGAATAGAATTCTAACAACTCAAACCATCTTCTAAACAGAGTGTTCCCTCAAGCCTCCAAATAAGAGAACATCTTGGCAACACCTTGTTTTTGGTCTTCTGAAATTCTAAGGAGGGATGAGCCTTGCCCAGATTTCTGACCTACAGAATTGCGAGCTAACAAGTGGGTCTTGCTTCAAGCTGCTGATTTTGTGGTAATTTTTACACAGTATTAGAAAACTGATATACCCTCCATGCAAAAGTTGATTGTAAATCCCCTAAGAGTAGGGACTGTCTTATGTTCCATCATAACCCAGCACCTGGCACAGTGCTGGACCAAATTAATATGTGTTAATGAATTAATAACTGCATTTCATGTACTTGTTGTTGGGATTGAAAGAGATGATGTGTACATTTGCAAGTGTAAGTTGCAACATAAATTTGGAGAGTTATTTTTGTGTAGTTCTGTAATGACACATCCATTTCATTCTTGGGCCAGACCTTAAACACTGGCACTGAGGTCCTAGAACACTGAACCCTGACCTGACTCAGTGGGAAAGAAGCCTTCATACATGTAGGTGGTCTCTGGGGTAGAAAATCAGGGAGGTGACAGAACTTACATTACTTAACCTTGAATTCCTGTTTCCATGTATCTTTAAAGGTGGGTTTATAGAAGATGAAAAATAGAAAGCAGAGTGCCATTTACTTCTCATCTAAGGTTTCTGTAAAGTAAACCAATGGGGGTTAAAAGGAGCTTGATAACAGGTTTTCAGCACCAAAGTGCCAATATGCAAGATTGATTAGATAAAGAAATAGCCATTTGGTGCTTTTTAGTTGTGTATTTGTGTTAAGCATTGTTTTTAAGGAAAGCTAAAGATTAAAATTCTGTTTAGAATGTATAGAATGGTATGATTGTTTCAGTCACGATTATAATATTTAACATTTTATTGGAGTGATTTGATTGACAGAAATTTTAATATTGTTCTGTTATACCTTATTCTCACATAAGAAAATCTTTAAATTGAAATAATTTATTTTTAATCATAATTCACAAGTGCCCAGATGCATGTTTATTAATTTTGGCATTGGCTCCCCCCCCTCCCCAGGACTTGGAAAAGTTTCATCCAGATTTCAGTGAATGCCACATTTTATCTGAAGCTAGGGAACACAAGGAGAAATCGAAATTGAAGGTTATTTTTTTTTAATTTATTTAAAGCAGTTCTCAAGTGCAGCTAACAAATTGGATTAACCAGTTAAAATGAACACAGTGTCTTTAACAGCTTGAACTTGTATGAAGGATATGATTGGTTTCTATCTATACCTTGGAATACATTCTAAAAATTTTACTTTAAGTTATAAAATGCAAAAACATAACTGAAATAAGATATTTCAGAAATGTAATTTGTCTGATCCCCTATGTTGTTTTTATGGTTACTTTTGAATTTATAATTGCATAAAGTAGATAACCGATGATAGAGTTGGAAACACATAAGCTGTTAAATCCTAAAACCAATGGAGTTGTAGAGTTTAGATTACACCATCTGGTTCTGATAAGGCATAGTGAGAATTCAAAAGGTGTAGAAATATACGTTTGCTGACAGATGAATAAGGGTGCATTCACAGGCAATGCTTGATTTTTTATTTAAATAATGATTTATACCTTCTCTTCTTCCAAGAAGGAGAAATGTCTTTTGAACACCTCCTATATGCAGGATGTTTTACTGCATAGTAGTTTAATTATTAAATGAACTCTCTAAGATACTATTATTTCCACTTTTTAAATTTAAATTCAATTAGCCAACATATAGTACATTAGATTCAGATGTAGTGTTCAATAATTCGTCGGTTGCGTATAATGCATATGAGACCCAGAGAAATTAAGTGATTTGTTCAGTGTTTCAGAAAAGAAATTCTTCCCTTCCTCTCAAATTTTTGTAAAGGAGTTCCTCTCACCTTATGCGAATAGAGCATATAGAGTAAAAATGTGTAACTTATAGGTTCCCCTACTTTAGTGTATGTTGGACCCATTTGGGGATCTTGGAAAAATACTGATCCCTGCATCCCACTTCCAGAATTCTGATTTAATTGGAAGAGGGTGTACCCCAGATGCCAGAATTCTGGATCAGAATCTTTAAAAGTAAACAAAGCAAACCGTAAAGGGAAACCTTCAAGACTGATATGAGGTCATTCATAAAAGTCGTCCACAGAAAAAAGAATTGAAATTATTGAACACTAGGTGTTGACAGATTATTTGGTATAGTGGAAAGAGGAAGATTGAGAAGTCAGCCCACACTACTTCTGGCATAATTAACTGGGTTTCAAAACCGTATGGTGTAGATTGGGATGTCATTATGGTACCAGTTACGAGGGAATATATTTAGCAAATTTTCTATAGTTGGGTTCCTAGCAGAAGATAAAGTGACAAGAACTGTGAAGAGGTGTCAGATTGGAAACTCCATCAAGATCAGCCATAGATTACATTTCAGATTTAGGAAAGGGGGACATCTAGGTCTAATTATCTTCTCAAAGTGGTGACAATGTGGCACATTTGAACAGCGACTCACACATCATCAGATAACAGGACACAGCAGAATCTGGACAACTTTCTTAAGAGTATAAGTGTCCGGCTCCAAAAGAGAAGGGACAACAATGTAGACCACATGATCCTTTGAAAATGTTGGCCCTACATGTTACAGGGAAAGACTGAACAAGTTAGGGAGCTGGTTAAATGTTTATAATTCAGCTGAGCTTTCTTGATAGGAGTTAGGAAACAATAGGGGAAAATAACCAGACAGCTAACAGCTGTAAGCCTATTGTGTGACAGAAATGAATTTCTGTGCTGGCTGCTGAAGTATCTCAAGTCACTCAAAATCTTGAAAATTTGCATTTCTTAGAAAAGTCAATGGTTTTGGAGAGTTATCTGACATAGCATATAATACTCTTCTCTGGATATCTGAAAGCAAGGACGGGGTTTGAAGCATCAGCAGTTCTAGACACATAGTAGGAACTCAGATATTTTTTGAAATGTTTATTTCAAGATTTTTTTTCAAGATGTATAAAAATGCCTAGGCTTTTTGACCCTAGACTTGTGTTGGGGGGGGGGGATAAAAAAACAAGCAGAAGATGTATTGTGATTGCTAACCATTCACATTTTATGTTTGCCACACAATGGAGTAAGACTTATAGAGAGTTTATAGTTAGTGAAGAATATTAGTACATAGAAAAGCAAAAATATTATATGTTGTCATTATGATGAAATTTCTATTCCTCCTCATGACAGAGCCACGGGTCTTTCTTCAAACCTGTATAAACGTGGGGAACCTGGATGGCTCAGTGGGTTAAGCCTCTGCCTTCGGCTCAGGTCATGATCCCAGGGTCCTGGAATCAAGCCCTGCATCGGGCTCTCTGCTCAGCAGTGGGACTGCCTCCTCCTCTCTCTCTCTCTGCCTGCCTCTCTGCCTACTTGTGATCTCTGTCTGTCAAATAAATAAATAAAATCTTTAAAAAAAAAAAAACCTGTATAAATGTTACTTCTTGTCTGGTAATGGATGTCCATTTTCTTCTTCACTGATTTACTCTTTAATGCAAATCAGTTTCTGAAAGGATATTAATTTATTTTAGATTTAATTATTTGTTTGACAGATAGAGAGCACAAGTAGGCAGAGCAGCGGGCAGAGAGAGAGGGAGAAGGCTCTCTGCTGAGCCGGGAGCCCGACCTGGGGCTTGATCCCAGGATTCTGGGATTCTCACTGGAGCTGAAGACAGACACTTAACTGACTAAGCCACCCAGGCACCCCTGGATATTAATTTTATATCAGTTGACCTCAAATTGTAGAGAATTTCTAATCTCTCTGCCTAAAATTACTTAAATATCTGGCTTTAAGACAAAATGATAAGTAATTATATTGATAAAGCTTAGAACCTAAAGCAGCCTTTAACCTACTACTACCCATCCACAGTGCCTGGAAATTCCTGGTAAAATTTTTAAGTTACTAAGATTTAAAGGATTTTCTTGTACCTCAAAGTGTTCTCACTGGAATGCCTGTCTCCAGAAATGACTTTGCTTCCTACAGTGACTCAAATTCAGATGATTTAAAAATACCATCTAGCCTTCTAATCTCTGTATCTGTGGGAGAGATACAGGTTTCCTTCCATTTGGGGAGGGGTAAGTGTAATTATATTTAGAAGAGTATTTTCCTGGGGCACCTGGGTGGCTCAGTGGGTTAAGCCGCTGCCTTCGGCTCAGGTCATGATCCCAGGTCCTGGGTTCGAGCCCCACATCGGGCTTTCTGCTCAGCGGGAAGCCTGCTTCCTCCTCTCTCTCTCTGCCTGCCTCTCTGCCTACTTGTGATTTCTCTCTGTCAAATAAATAAATAAAATCTTTAAAAAAAAAAAAGAGTATTTTCCTAAAAATAAAACTATTCATACATTCTAATGCCTACATCCCATATCAAACACCCACCTCCCTCTGCCCCCACTGGTTGTTGGCAGGTTGGAGGAGCTGTAATTTAACCGTTTCAAACTTACTTTCCCATAGAGTATACTTACTCACTGAAATTTCTTTAAAAGTTTTGATCAAATTGCCTCTTTAATTAATTTAATATCTTGTCAGTTTCTTGAGCAGTTCCACCAGAATACTGAAATGCTTTGGGGATATAGAGATAGAACCAAGTAGAGTATGTATTACTTGGGGAAATGTGATACATTTCATGTAGGTTGAGACTTTCATATTCTTATTTAACCCAACTCAAAAGACATTTACTCTGTTGCACACTAAGTAGCCTTTCTCATTTAACGGCAACTATCCGAGTTATGTCTTAATTGATATCACCTCTTAGCTAATTAAGACTTGGAAAACCTTCATGACCCCAAGCACTCCAGAGCAGCTTATTAGCCCTAAGGCTAACAATTGCCACATCTTTACTGCTAATCTCAACTAAGATTATTCATTCAGTAGCAAATAATGGAAGAAACGGTCAATTACTGAGAAACAACTGGATTATTCCCTGAGTAATTAATTTACCTTACCCACATAATTAGTTATTTCTACCAAACAATAACTAAAAAAAAAATGTTCATAGGCTTTGTCTATGGCCCAGAGACATAGCACTGAGAGAAGAAATGCAGAGATTCTGAAATTTCTTTCTGGGTGCTGATTAATCCGTATTAGTGGAAAACTTTACAAGCGTTGATATTCAGTAGTCTAAACTTAGCATAATTCCTTCTTTAGCCCATTGTCGTACTAGCCCTATGGCAGGTACGACGATGACCCAAAAGCTAAAATCAATATAGCAAAGGACAAATGGGAGACTAGATTAGTTTGCAAATTGGGTAAAAAGTCTTAAAATAACTGAAAAGGAATAAACTTAGGATAGTTTCCCTAAATTAACTGTATGAACTGCCTAATCTGTCAATATTTTTTTTTAGGATGTATTAGAATATTGAGGTCATAAGTACAGAAGAATTAAAGCATAAACATTGACATGCTGTTTGCTTCAAACGTCAGCTTTTAAAAATCTTTTATAAATTAACAGTTAATAAGAGTTAATGATCACAAAAATCTAACTATAAGGATACGCATTGAATTGTTAATACCAAAATTTGTGAACAATGTAAATGTTCAAAAATGGCCAGTTGAGAAAACAAATGATGCTCATTCCATGTAAGTGAATATTGTATGGGCATCAAAAGTAGTGAAATTAATAGATGGATAGATAGATATTAAAATATTTATGACAAATTGTTTCTAAGAAAAACTGGTGTTTTGTTCTCCTGCCATTATAAGCATGTGTACATTATGTTCTATAATCAGGAGGTAAGGAGAAAGCACTTTAAACTTTGAGATAAACCAAAAAATAGAAACAAATGGAAAAAAGCAAATTCATCCCATCTAGTTCTAAACACCAACATAAAAGATATGTTAAGGCTTTCTTGTTACTTGACCCTATCCCCTCAAATTTTGCAAAGCTAATGCCTGTATATCTGAAAAACCTTTCAGTTATAATAATCTTGGGAAGAAATTTATAGTTTTCTATCATGTACAGAATTAAACTCAGGAAATTTGGCATATGTTTCCTATAAATAACTGTTACATTTTATGTTGTTGTTATTGACTCAGTCCTGATAAATCCTGGACTCTCTTGTAAACCTTTATTCTAAATTTCACTTCTTTCTAAAATGTTTTGTCTCTAAGACTTCTTTTGATAGTCATTAAATATTAAAGAAAAAAAACAAAATCTAGTGCAAAACCATCAGTACATTTAACTGGTTATTTAGTGGACAGAACTCAGTAGGTTAGGTACCTGTTTCCTATGTCCTGTTTCTACTATAACAAATCATCACAGATTAAGTGCCTTAAAACGGGTAAAATTTTGAAGGTAAGAAGTCCTAAAAATAGTGTCAGCAAGGTTGTACTCCTTCTGGAGTGTATAGGAGAGGACCTGTTTCCTTAGTTTTTCAACTTCGAGAGCCCATCTGCATTCATGGCTTCATGACATCAAATCACTCTTGCCTCTGCCTCTATCCTTGCATCTCTGTATCTGTCTTCTTTTTTTTTTTTTAAGCTTTTATTTATTTATTTGACAGACAGAGATCACAAGTAGGCAGAAGGCAGAGAGGCAGGCAGAGAAAGAGAGGGGAAAGCAGGCTCCCCGCTGAGCAGAGAGCCCCATGCAGGGCTAGATCCCAGGATGCTGGGATCACAACCCGAGCTGAAGGCAGAGGCTTTAACCCACTGAGCCTCCCAGGCTTCCCTGTATCTGTCTTCCTTTTATAAGGAGCCCTTAACATTGACCTGAACAATCCAGGATATTCTCCTAGCTCAAATATTTGTTATAGTAGCACTCCACAATCAGCACTGAAGTCTGTATAAATTTTCTATTGCTGCTGTAAGTTTCTAAAAATTTGTCCCAAAACAAGGCAGGTTTTTTACCGTCTAGAGACCAGTTTTTAAATTAGGGCACCAATAGGGATGGTGATTGTCCTATGTTGAAACAACCTTGCACTTCTAGGATAAATCCCAGTGGATTGCAGTGTATATAGTCTTTTTTTTTTTTTGTACTTAAATATTTGGTTTGTTAGTATTTTCTTGAGAATTTTTGTGACTCTGTTCATACAAGATATTGTTTTTTGTTTTTTTTTTTAAAGATTGATTTAGTGCAAGTGGGGGGAGGGAGAGAGAGGAAAGGGAATCTGAAGCGATTCTGTGCTGAGTGCAGAGTCAGTCCCAGGGCTAGATCTCGTGACCCTGAGATCGCGACCTGAGCAGAAATCAAGAGTCAGAGGCTTAACCGACAGAGTCTCCCAGGCACCCCTATAGTTTTCTAAGGACTTTGATATTGATAATACTGCCTCATAGAATGAGTGGGAAAGTGTTTACTCTTCTTCTATTTTTTTTCTGAAGTCCTTTTTGAATGATAGTTGTTAAGTTGCCCTTAAATATTTCATAACTTGACAGTGATGCCTTCTGGGTCTAGATTTTTCTTTGCAAGAAATTTTTATAACTAATTTAATAAACTTTATTATTGTTTTATTCTGACTTGGTACATCATCACAAAGAAATTTTTGTAGTTCATGTCTTTTTTAAAATTTTTTTATTTATTTGCGTCCTTTCTCTTCTCTTTTTTATTAATTTTTTAATAAACATATAATGTATTATTAGCCCCAGGGGTACAGGTCTGTGAATCACCAGGTTTACACACTTCACAGCACTCACCACAGCACATACCCTCCCCAATGTCCATAACCCCACCACCATCTCCCTCTCCCCCTCCCCCCAGCAACCCTCAGGTTGTTTTGTGAGAATAAGAGTCACTTATGGTTGTCTCCCTCCTGATCCCATCTTGTTTCATTTATTCTTTTCCTACCACCCAAACCCCCCACATTGCATCTCCACTACCTCATATCAGGGAGATCATACGATAGTTGTCTTTCTCTGATTGACTTATTTCACTAAGCATAATACCCTCTAGTTCCATCCACGTCATCGCAAATGGCAAGATTTCATTTCTTTTGATGGCTGCATAGTATTCCATTGTGTGTGTATGTGTATATATATATATATATATGTATATATATATATATATATCACATCTTCTTTATCCATTCATCTGTTGATGGACATCTAAGTTCTTTCCATAGTTTGGCTATTGTGGACATTGCTGCTATAAACATTCGGGTGCACATGCCCCTTCGGATCACTACATTTGTATCTTTAGGGTAATATACCCAGTAGTGCAATTGCTGGGTCATAGGGTAGCTCTATTTTCATGTAGTTCATGTCTTAATGAGTTCATTTCATCATTTCATCTAGTTTATATATATGACTTGAATTAGAGTTATCTATAGTATTTGCTTATTTTCATTTCTTCTAAGGACAAAATGAATGTCCGCTTTTTCTTTCTTGATTTTAATATTTTGAGTCCTTAATGTCTACCTTCCAGTTGCTAGTCTTAAAAATTCCTTGTGATGTGGCCTCATGTGGAGGGCTTCTTTTACCCTTGTGTGGATTCCTACACTGTGTTCAGCCTCATCCTTGGTTACTAACAGGTGTCCTTTCCTTACCCAGACTAATCTTCTCATTTCAGATTATGGAGGGGGCTGGCCACACCAGTGTGTGTCATTCCCCTGAAAAACGCTACTTTTTGTTGCCACTGACCTCACATCATGTCATCTGGATCTCTCTCAGTGCTGCTGGGATCCTGGGACAGACCAAGTTTGGTTCTGCCATGTCGCACTTGCACATGTCTCTGAGCATTCATCATGAGAAATGCAAAGCACTTTTTCTATGGTGCTATTACCTAAATAGTGACTTTGACCTCACAGAAAGGGGATCTTCATATTTCTTCTCTTTTCAGTATCTACTTTATCACCATTGAAATTTAAAAGGAACATTTAGAGCTTGCTCAGTTCTAGAATTGTCTGATCAGAAGATTCTAGCCACGTTGTGGCTGAAGATGACTTTCCCATCAGCATTTTCTTCTTAACTGACCATGTCTTCATCTTACCTGATTACTAAGAAAGATTTAACTCTCATGCAGTCCTCAGGTTCCTAGCTTATGAGAGCTTTATGTCTATTCTTTATTCTTTGAATATCAGGTCTTCTTAGGGTCTAGGCAACTCGAGAATTAGTTCCTAATTTGCAATCTGAACCTCTTCCCTGACCATTTGGAGAGCATGCATTTATACTTCCAACTATTGCTTCGGATACCTGAATTTCTGTTAATGAAGCCAGTTAGCATATGCAGTGCGCACATCCATCCTCCATCTTTGCCATCATCATCACCATCAATCATTTACCTTTGTTAGCCTCTTAGTCTTTGGTAGGGCACTGGACACTTACCAGAAGTAACATTAACACCAGAAAGCCCCCACCCCATTAGATTAGACATGGAGAGCAAAGCTGAGCTGGACAAGGAGAATGGAAATGATTTTTAACTTCAGTGACTCTATGTTTCTGACTCCTTTATGTGATATACTAGGGAAAAGTTAAAGAAAAGGTGAAGAAAAAAAAAACTCATAAAATCAGCAAACTCCTTTCCTATCTAGAGCTCATGGCTCTATATTGTATGCTATTAAACTTTATGCCAGGAAGATGTGTGCTTTCTGCAAATGTGTCAAGTGTATTTTCCAAAACATAAATCCAACGTTATTAATAACCAGGAACTTACTGTGAATCACATTCTGCACAGATGGGAGATTAACATTAGCTCAGCAAAATTCTGAATTTGACAGCTTTTTGGGGTGCAAATTAATAAAAAAATACTTTATTTGACTTAAGTCAGAATATTACATTCCAAGCCATCTTGAGTCAATGTGCCAGAGGGATCAGTATGAGTGGTGACATGCGATTGAGAAATCACATAAAAAATACCAAAACTTTTACTATGTGCTAGCAAGCGTTAGGCCTTCTCCAAAGGCATGTGTGTTGCCTCTCTCCCCAGAGTGCCCCCTTTGCTGCACTGCCCAGGCAGAACTGGCTATATGGTGAAGTACCTTTGAGAATTCCTAGACTACACAGTCATTCATGTTTTAAAGGAGTGGCAACATTAACCCACACTTTGGGGAGACAGCCAATAGATCACAGAGACTAATAGAGGACAGAAACAGTATTTAGGTCAACAAATATGCAAAACATAATGCCACATGGTAAGCAGGCTATGGAATTAATAAACCCCAAAACATTGGGGTTATATGAGTGAGGGTAGCCAGAGGGCTTCTTGGATCAGGACATTTAAGCAAAGGAGAAGAGGATTTTAGGTGGAAGAAAAGTATATGTGTCCTTGGGGAATATTCCAAGAGAGGGAAATGAGTACCAAAGATCACATAAAAATTATTGATTAGAATTTTTTAAATTGATATTGAAGCTTTTCTTTTACATACCTAATTCAATGGGAATTATAACCTATGAAGCAGTTTCAAGAATTAATAATATACAATTAAGAATGGGAAGAATTGGTGTTTTTGAAAGAATATAGGACTTGGGGTGAAATTTGGATTTCCTCTTTTATCTGTATCAATTAATATGGGGTTGTTGCCAATTAATATATGTAAATAATGACAAATTACTTTATCTCTACATCTTGGTATCTTTAACTATAAAGCAAGACAAGTACATAATGACATGAGATCAGAATGAAATGAAATAATTGTAAGATACTTTATAAATTATGAAATCTTAACCTAGATACTACTGCTGTTTTTAAATAATAGGTAGGAAAGACCTAAAATATTCCGTTTTGGCCAACTCCAATACCAATGGCCATTGTGCACAGGAAGAATATTAGTGACAATAGAGTGATCACTTCATAAGCTTTGGTTCACAACTTCTCTTCCACTGGTCCTTTACTTCTCTTTAAAGATCTAACTGGGATACTAGTATCTACTGCCATTCTATCTTTGTTGGGAAGTTTTGCCTTAGTCATTAAAACATAAAAGAGAAATTGTGTTGGTAAATTAGGTGACATTTGAACAAAGTATCTTTCTTTCTTACATTCATCAATAATGAAGATCTCTGTGGTATCAAAAAAAAATCTTAAATTTAAGGATGTGGGATTTTTCATCACTGCCAGTGACATCATAGGGAAGCTGGGAAATGTGTGCAGACCAGTGTCCAAGTCCTCAGCTAGACAGTGCACGTAGGAGGTTTTGATATGGAGTTAACCCTTTCATGGCTCCAGCCTTTATAATCTTTATGCTCCTTCTGTAAAAAAGCTTATCATTAAGAAGGAATTGAAACTCATTTACACTGATGTGTCAATGTGTGATGAGTTATCTTTGGTTGAAAGCCTACAAATTGGGGTTCCTGTCCTGGTTTGAGATAACTTACCAACTTCCTTGGCTCTCTGAAACATCTCTCTCTTCACATACAAAATAAAGGAATTGGCTGTTATAGCTGATGACCAAGCTGTAAGAAATACCTAGAGAATTTTTGGATGAATATGAATTGAACTAAATGGACAGATACACTTCCAATTACCACTTCATTCCTTCTTAAGTTAATTACATTAAGCCAACTCTAGTGTTAGAGCCAATTAACATTTGCCTATACTACATCCTACTCTTCTCTTCTCTTGACACCAATTTCTTTAATGCCCAACCTTTGTCTGTTTCATTGTCATTTTCTGCCCTGAATCGCACTGACATAAGTGATTGGCAGGGGAGTCCTTATGTCAACAGCTGGGACTCTATTAACAATTTACAACAAGACTCAGCTTTGCTTCCTCATCATTTCTTACTGGCAGGCTGCAGAGTCTTGTCCTGACCTCTTGGGGGCTCCAGGGCTGTCATCATTGTTGTAAAAACATCTTTTATTTAAGGAACAGAAGCAATGTTTCCTACTTTGCTTTTAAAGGTCTTTGCTCTGACAGTGGTTTTTGTGGCAACACATTTTTTGGAGCCTAATCTTGCTCACCCCCAGCCCAAGGCAATTGAATATTGTTATTAAGTATGTGATTGTCTGTATTTAATCCCAGTCTCTTTCCTTCGGACTGTGACTTTCAACAGGTCAGATACCCATTTTTGGAAGTTAATAATACACTTTAATAATCAAATCTGAGAAGGTAATGATTGAATTTACCTCATCCGTGATTATAAAGATGAAAACATAATCTATGACAGACATTTAGAAGAGTTCCTTACCTACACTAAAAGCTCGCAAAATGCTAATAACAACATGTGAGCTGTTTTTCTCATGTGATCCTTCATTTGCTCAGCAAAAGATAGTTTGTTTCAAGGAGTTGGAACTGAACAGTGAGGCCACTTCCTTTACCGGGTACTCAATTGTGGCTTACTATTTTTTCACAGGCCTATTGCAGCATAAATGACATATGGTACACTGCACATATGTAAAGTATAAAACTTCATGAATTTAATCTATGTCCACACCTGTAAGCCTGTCACTATGATCAAGAAAATGCGTGTATCCATCACTCTAAAGAGTGTTCTCCTGCCATTTTGTAATATAACTCTTCCTGCCTGCCACCGCCCATCCTAATTCTCTAGCAATTACTATGCTTACACTCATAGCTGTTTGTGTGTTACAGAATTTTATGAAATTGAATTACATAATGTATATTTTTTAATCCATTTTCTTTCATTGACCACTTCTTTGTGTGGACACATGCTTTCATTTCTCTTGGTTAAATAAATGCTTTAGAATAAACAGGTTGTATGGTAGGTGGAGAGAGACACTTTTCCAAAGTCGTACAGTCTTATATTTCCATCAGCAGTGCTTGAGATTTTCAGTTGCCCCACATCCCTGTCCACCAAGTGTGGTTAGATTTTTTAGTTCTAGCCGTTAATAATGGGTGTGTACATGAGATACCACCTCCTCACACCAGTCAGAATCGCTAAAAGTAACCAGTCAGGAAATGACAGGTGTTGGAGAGGATGTGGAGAAAGGGGAACCCTCCTACACTGTTGGTGGGAATGCAAGCTGGTGCAGCTGCTCTGGAAAACAGTGTGGAGGTTCCTCAAAAAGTTGAAAATACCTATGACCCAGAAATTGCACTACTGGGTATTTACCCCAAAGATACAAATGTGTTGATCTGAAGGGGCACCTGCACCCCAGTGTTTATAGCAGCAATGTCCACAATAGCCCAACTATGGAAAGAGCCTGGATGTCCAAAGAAGAATGGATAATAAAGAAGGTTGGTATATATATATATGATGGAACACTACTCGGCTATCGAAAAAAAAAATATTGGATGGAACTAGTGGCTATTATGCTAAGCAAAATAAGTCAATCAGAGAAAGTTATTATATGATCCCACTCATATGTAGAATTCAAGAAACAAAAGAGATGAACCTAGGGGAAGGGAGGGAAAAATAAAATAAGACCAAATCAGATAGGAAGACAAACCCTAAGAAACTCTTAATCATAGGAAACTAACTGAGGGTTGCTGGAGGGATGGAGGTAACTGAGTGATGGACATTGAAGAGGGCATGTGATGAAATAAGAACTGGGTATTATATAAGAATGATGAATCACTGACTTCTACCTCTGAACCTGATAATACACTACATGTTAATTAATTGAATTTAAATTTGAAAAATGGGTGTGTACCAGTTTCTCACTTTGGTTTAATTTCATTTCCCTGATGACTAATGAATTTGAGAATTTTTTCATGTGTTTATTGGCCATCTATATGTCTCCTTTGGTAATATGTTAAAATATTTTGCAGATTTCATTGGTTTTCTCCTTATCACTGATGTTTGACAGTCATTAGTATAATATCGCATAGGCATTTTATCAGATATGTGCTTTGCAAATATTTTCCTTAGTTTGAGTCTTGCCTTTTCATTTTCAAAAAAATGGTGTATTTAGAGGAGAAACTACTTCTAAGTAAAAAAGAAGTATTCTTTTATATAGTTGATCACTTTGGTTTCCTATTTAGGAAATATTTTTCCAAACCAAATGGTCACAAAGGATTTCTCCTAGTTTTCCTTCTGGATGTTTTATAGTTTGTTCGCTTTAGATTTGGTATCCATTTAAGTAAACTTTTATATAGCTATAGGTAAAGATTGACGGTTTTTTGTTTTGTTTCTTTTTCTGCAGTTTGTTCCACAACCATTTATTTAAAAAAATACCCCTTCCCATGGAATTCTCTTAGAAATTTCATAGAAAACAAATTGACTATATATGTACAGGTCAATTTCAAAACCCGGCTTTTCAGCTAATCTATGTGTATATCTTTTTTTAATGTGTATTTTTAATATGTATTTCTCTATCCCAATATACACTTTTTACCAGTGTGTATTTGTTGTAGCTTTATGTTAAGTCTTAAAATCAGGGTAGTATAAGTCCTCCAAGTTTGTTTTTCCACATCAACGTTTTGGGTATTTGGGTTCTGAATTTCTTGTTAATTTTAGAATTAGAGTATCAATCTCTATAGAAAGAATATGCTGGTATTTTGTTTAAGACTGTTTCTAATCTAGAGATCAATCTGGGGAGAATTGGTGGCATAAACATAGAGACTTTCAATTCATAAACAGTATATGTCTCATTTTATTCACTTGCTTAATTTCACTTAGAAGTGTTTTGTGGTTTTCTTCTTGTCTGTCTTGAAATTTTTAAGTCAGATTTATCTTAATCACTTCATATTTGATGCAATAATAACCTATATTTTATTTCATTTTTTTCATTGCTATGGAAACAATTGATTTTTGTATATTTACTTTTAATCTTACAAATGTTCTAGATTTACTTCTTAGTTTTGTATATTTTTTTAGATTAGCTAATATTTTCTACATAGACTACTATGTCATCTATAATATATGTTTGACATTTCCTTTTCCATTCTGTGTATCTTTTTCTTTGTCTCTTTAAATTTTTTTCTTGTTCTTTCTTTCCTCTTCTCTTTCTGCCTCCCTTTCTCTGTTTCCTTCTTTGCTTCCTTTCTTTGTAATTTTTATTTTATTGCACTGGGTAAGTATTTCCAGTACAATCTAGTAGAGTAGAAGTGGTGACAACTGTTATTCTTGTTTATTTCCTAATATCAGGGGGAAAACATCCATTCTTTCACCATTTCACCAATTGAGGGCTAATTGGATTCTTCTATAGGATTCCTTTACTGCGTCAATCAAGTTCACTTTTATTCCTAGTGCTGTGAGAGTTTTCACCATGAACGGATGCTAGAAATTGTTGAATGCTTTTTCTGAACCAATTAAGATAGGGTTATTCTCTTTTAACCTCTATGGTGAAATATATAAAATTTTAAATGTTAAACCTTATAGGTTTAACTTAACCTTAATAGGATAAATCCCATTTGATCAGGATATAGTATTTTTAATCCACTGCTGGATGTGACTTGATAAAATTTTAAGAGTATTTGTATCTTAGCTCAGGAGCAGATAAAGTTCAATGGTTCTATAATTTTTTGTTTTTTCTTAATCAGAATAATATTGGTATCATAAAATTACATGTGAAATATTCTCTCCCTTTACTGCTTTCTGAAAAGGTTTGTGTTTGTGTAGAAGTAATGTTTTTCCCCTTCTTTAAATATTTCACTGAATTCACCTGTGAGATCTCTATTGAGAGTTTCCTTTTTAAAAATATTTTCAAAAACATATTCCGTTTCTTTAATAGATAAAAGGCTATTTAGATTTTAATAGTTGGTGTCTTTCAAGGAATTCATCCATTTTATTAAAATTGTTCAATTTTATTGGGAAGGTTGTTCATAAAAATCCCCTCATTATCAGTTTAATGTCTGTAAAATCTGTAGCAATTATTCTTTTCATCTCTAATATTGGTATTGGGTTTTTTTCCTGATCAGTCTGCCTTCAGATTTATCAATTTTTATAGATTCTTCCAGAAAAATAGCTTTGATTTTTCTTTATCTCCTCTATTTTTTTTTAAATTTCCATGGCCTTGTTTTCTATTGTTTGGAATTAATTTGGTGTTCTTTTATACTCTTTCTACACGCTTTAGATTTGTCTTTTTTTTTCTTTGCTTTTTGGTTCTTAAATTGGAAACTTAGGTTATTCCTTTTAAACCTGTCTACTTATGTAATAGAAGAAATTAACAGAATTCCCCTCTAAACATTCCTGTAAGGGTGACTGGGTGACTCAGTTACTTAAGCATCTGCATTTGGCTCAGGTCATGATCTCAGGATCTTGGGATTGAGCCCCATGTTGGGCTTCCTGCTCAGTGGGGAGTCTGCTTCGCTCTTACTCTGCTCTTTCCCCTGCTTCCTCTGTCTCAAATAAATCTTAAAATAAGATAACCATTCTTATAGCTATGCACATAAATTTTGGTATTTCATGTTTTCATTTTCTTTCAGCTCAGAATACTGCCTATTTCTTTTCTGATTCCTTTATTGATCTGTAATTATGAAGACATGTCTTTTCAAATATTTTAGATCTTCCAATTTTTAAGTTACTGTTATTTAATTGATTTCCATTGTAAAAAGAAAATATATTTGGCATATTTGAATCCTTTTATATTTATACAGATCTCATGATTGTGCATATGGTCTATACTGGTACATATTCCCTGTGCACTTGAAAAGAATGTGTATTTTGCTGTTCTTTGGCTGAGTGTTCTAGGTCAGTTTGTTTGAGAGTGTTGACCACATATGCTATACTTTGTACTTGTTCTGTCAGTTATTTAGAATAGAGTGTTAAAATCTGTATCTATAATTGCGAACTTGTCATTGCAGTTCTATCAGTATTTGATTCGTGTAGTTTGAAGCACTGACATTAGCCCCATAAACATTAAGAACTATTATGTCCTCCCAATAAATTGGTAACTTTATTATGAATTACCTTCTTTATCCCTAATACCATTTATTACTATGAAATGTATTGTGTCTTATATAAAATAGTTGAACTTGGTCTCTTTTAACAGTTAGTTTGGCATATCTTTTTCCATGCTTAACCTTTGTTTATATCTTTTTATGTAACCAATGTCTTATAGATAGCTAATTGGATCTTGCTTCTATATCTAATTTGAGTCTCTGGATTCAGAGTCCAGAGTGCTCACCATGACAACATCTGTTTAATTGGGAAGTATTAAAAATTGCATTTAACATGATTAATGGTAGAATTATGTTGAAGTAAATCACAGTGGTATTTATTTTGTATTTTCACATGTTGTTAATTCTTTTCTTCTCCTTTCCTGCTTTCTTTTAGATTCATTGTCTTTATGATTCTGAATTCTTCTTGAAACATATTTTTGGAGGGCATAGAATTCTAATTTCATAGTTTTTTTTCTTTTGCTTTCTGTACTTTAAAGAGATCACTTAGTGATCCTGATTTGCATTCTTCATTTTCCTGTCCATATATATCTCTTTTTTCTGGTTGTTATTTTATTTCTTTCTTTCTTTTCTTCTTCTTTCTCCAAATTTTTATTTAAATTCCAGTTTGTTAACATACAGTGTAATATTAGTTTCAGGAGTAGAATTTTGGGATTCATCACTCACATATAACACCTAGTGCTCCTCACAGCAAGTGGTGTATATAATGCCCATCACCCATTTAGACCATTTCCCACCCACCTCTGTCTGTCAACCCTGTTTGTTCTCTACAGTTAAGAGTCTGTTTTCTGATTTACCCTTCTTTTCTTTCCCCTATGTTTATTCGGTTTGTTTCTTAAGTTCCACATATGAGTGAAATCATATGGCGTTTGTCTCTGACTATTTCACTTAGTGTAATACTCCAGCTGCAACATGTTGTTGTAAATGGCAAAATTCCATGCTTTTCGATGGCTGAGTAACAGCCCATTGTATGTATATACCACATTTTCTTTATCCATTCATCAGTTGATGGGCATTTGGGGGTCTTTACATAATTTGGCTAATGTCAATAAAGCTGTTATAAACATCAGGGTGCATATATTCTTTCAAATCAGCATTTTTGTATCTTTTGGATAATTACCCAGTAGTGCAATTGCTGGGTCATAGGGTAGGTCTATTCTTAACATCATGAGGAACCTCCATACTGTTTTCCAGAGTGACTGCACCAGCTTGCATTCCCACTCACAGTGTAGGAGGATTCCCCTTTCTCTGCATCCTCACCAATGCCTGTTGTTTCTTGGGTTGTTGATTTTAGCCTTTCTGACTGGGTGAGGTGATACCTTAGTGTAGTTCTGTTAATGGGTGATGTGGAGCATCTTCTCATGGGTCTTTTAGTCATCTATATGACTTCTATGGAAAAGTGCCTATGGAATTGGTATCTAAAGGGGCAAAAATGGAAACATACACTAGTTAGGGAGTTGTTGCAGTAGTCCAGGTGAGAGACCAAGACAGGTTAGCCTTGATGGTAAATGGTTTTAAGATCTATTTGGGGGGTGCCTGGGTGGCTCAGTGGGTTAAAGCCTCTGCCTTCGGCTCAGGTCATGATCCCAGAGTCCTGGGATGGAGCCCCGCATCGGCCTCTCTGTTCAGCAGGGAGCCTGCTTCCTCCTCTCTCTCTGCCTACTTCTCTGTGATCTCCATCTGTCAAATAAATAAATAAAATCTTAAAAAAAAAGATCTATTTTGGAGACACAGCCAATAAAACTTATAGGTGAATTTGATATGAAGGAAGGTTAGATTGGTTTGAGGTAAAGGGATGAATCAAGGAAGACTTTGAGGTCTTCAGCTTGAACAATCAGATACATGGTGAATTTGTTACTGACATGAGGACTGTGAGGTTTAGGAAGAAGGTAGCAATTCCATTTTTTGGTATGTTAAGTATGGACATGTTATATTTCCAAGTGGAAATGTCAAGTAAGTTGTCAAATACGTTTGGACCTTAGGGAAAAAGTCAAAGGTAGAAATAAAAAAATGTTTCATTTGACATTATATAATTGCATTATTTCTATCTGGTGACATTATTCTATTTGAGAAATATTCGGCCTGCTTCACTCAGGACTCCAGTTACTTACCTTCCAGAGGTCTGATGGTACCTTCAGTCTTCCAGGCTACTACGGAACACAGGCAGGGATAGAATGCCCTCTGCTGGATAACTGACAAGGTTTAGCCCACTGGGGTACAGACATGCTAACATAGGGATTAGGTGCTTCTCAAACAGATTACAAACTGGACAGCCATAGGAACCTAAATACATGAATTGGGCTAGCTGTTAAAGAAAAACCTGGAGTATCTGGGAACTGATACAAAATGGGGATTTTATGTTGGGCAATAAAAATGCTTCTCAGTTTTAGCCTAATGCTACAGGTAGAATGCAGGTTTTAGGAATCATGTGGGTCCCAGAACAAGGGGATCTCTGGCTTCTCCCTTTTGCTCCATGCTGTGCTGTTCTCCATGTCTGTGGAATTCCCTAGGCACATGCATCCCCTTTCTCATCATCTAGGGATATTCTCCTGCCTACTCAGGTGAATGTCTCACTGTGCCCAGAATCAGTAACCAGGAATCTTCAGAGCGATCAACACAGATTACAGAATAATCATAGTAAATTATGAAATGTATTTTGAAATAAAAGATTAAATGACATATATTTAACACAGCACCCTCTCTCTTTTGAACTATGCAAATAAGTCCCCTGAAATCCGTGTGCAAAGACTGTGAGTAGCATTGAAATAAAAACTTGACTTACCTACCAAGAGTAACTTTTCTTCCCCACCCCAAAATAGAGTACACATCCTTTGTTACACAGCCAACTTTATTTGTTTCCAGTTAGTCTAGTAAAGTGGATTTTGTCCCTGTGCTCAGTCCTGAGGGTCAAATTCACCTCTACATTACCTGTTAGCACTGTTCTTCCCTTAACTGGATGTAAATATACCCACTAGCATGTAGGTGAGCCCATCCAAATTCGCCCACGGTGGTTCCCACTCTTCCTGCCAGAAGGAATAAAAGAACATGTTAGCTTCCCCCCCAGTAATCCTTTATTTGGATTTCATTTTCTTCTCCCTCTGGCTTGGGATCCCTATGTTCTTAGAAGAGAAGATCTTTTAGAAACCACCTCCATAAAATTTACTGGATTACTTGAAAATTCTAGCTAATTAGGAAAAAAAATAAAGAACAAATTCTGTTCCTCTACTCTTCTAAACACTTTGGTAACTTTCTGAAATTACCCTATCATGTTACTTTGAGAAGGAGATTTCTACTTTAACCTACTGAGTGTAACCATGATTTTTCCTTCAAGTTACCATGTGATATATACGTCAATGTTAAAAACAACCAGTCTCCCTAGTACATTTACATTGTTTCCAAAGTGGCTTTTAGACTGCTTTTGAACAATATAGTCCCTAGTGTTTACAGCCACCTTTTCAAAGCTATATTCAAAATCAAGTTTAGAAACACCCACTTACTGCTGGAGTTTTTTTTTTTTTCTTTTTCTTTTCTTGGCCAAATACCAATATGCATGTTTCAAAGAGTACTTCCTTAACAGAGAGCTTGATTATGAAACTCTAAGTATTATTTCTGAATATCTATTTTATTCCTGTTGTGTGTCCAAATCATTTTGACTATAGGAACATGCACATCTTACTTCCAGTAAATTCTCTATAACATGTAATTATATACACACAACTCCATGTCTTTGGTCTTGCATCAAAACCTGGTAAGAGGCAAATGTCAGTAGAGGAAGATGCTTTCTTGAGTGGTATATCTATTATTTATACAGTGATGGTGTTAAGAGGTATTGCTGAGTAACATAAATGCTTTATTTTAACTGAAGTGGAACACTGTTCCTGTTTAATAACTCAATAAATTAATGGGAAAAAAACACAGATTAATGTGCTGAATCCTCCAGAGTTTTCATTTTCCAAAGACAGAGAATGACAGATTAGGGAAAATGTCTAAAGCAAAATCCATAGTATTGAAAGAGCAGTTACTAAAGAAGAGCACCCTGACTTTCCCATCAACTTTAAAAACAACAAGATGTGAAGTTTACAAGGCCAAGTGCTCTTAATACCAGGGTTTTTTTCCCCCATTTGGCTTCTCAGTGTGTTGTGACTTAATACCAGGGAGGCAGAGTCTGGTTTCACTTTCAGAATCTTAGGCATTTTTATAGGGCTTATATTATTTATATAGGTTTAGTTATTAGGGAAATAGGTTACATTTAATTTAACCTTCAGGCAACGTGAATGTGGTTTGTTGTTTGCATTTGCTATTCCCTCTGTCTATAATACAACTCACGCAGATCTTTGCTTGGCTGGCTCTTAGTTATCATTCAGGTCTTTGCTTGAATGATACTTTGTCAAAAAATCATCACAGACAACGCACTGAACTCATACACGGCATTGTCTTTATTTCCTACTCTGCATTGGTCTCTAACTGAAAAGTTTCTCTATCTGAACTTATGTGATATTTAGTTACCTGTTTATTACTTGTTGCTTTCCCCATTATTCCTTTATTTCGTGTGTGTGTGTGTGTGTGTGTGTGTGTGTGTGTGTGTGTTTTTACTATGCCCCTGAAACGCATACACCCGTTGCTTCTTAGTAGTGTTGAATAAAATAGATTAACAAGAAGAACCACATAAGGCAGTGTCATTTCAAATCCATTTAACTTTGGGAGGAAAAACTGTTAAATTCCTAGCTTACACAAAACGTCATAGGGGGAATAAGTTGAAAAGTTTTCTGTTTCACATGAGACATGCATCATAACTATTTTCCCAAATACGATTTTAGAATGAGTTGTCTATTTTATGTCAGTTCTCATTTCTTCAGAAATGGCCAAACTATCAAGTGACCTTGCAATGATTGGCTGTGTAGTTTCTGTTGTCACTAAATCTTGTCAAGTCTCAGCACATACATGAGAGCCTTCCTCACCCTGTGCACAAATCCAGGTTTTAACTGTGAGAACTTAGGTTTATAGAAGTATCTGTGGAAAACAGTGACCAGAGAAATTACAGACCTGTCTGAAACCCTCTGCAGCTACAGAGTTCAAACAGGAGGTAGAAGCTTTCTAAAAGAACTACTACTAGGCAGTTACAGCATCTGTGAGATAAGGTTCTTCTTTGTATCCATGAGCATTTCGCTAGTTTTTGTGATCAGGTTCCTAAAAGTCAGTGTCACTGAAGAGTTTTCGAGGCAATTTTCCCTCCCATCTGATGAATAAGAGGGCTTTTACTAAGGTAGAGATGTTAGGATTGCCCCAAAGGATACCTAAGTCTGCTCGGATTCTAGATTATCAACGTGTGTACCCAGATAGAACTGGAGCCATAATTTCAGCCCCTTGCTGGTGCATTGTAGGAACTCAATAAGGAAGTATAAGGAAATCGAGTTCTTTCTTCCTGAAAAGACAGTGGAGTGTTTATGTTAAAAGGCATTTATATTCATTGATAGAGAATTAGTGGCAGGGCCAGTGATCTAAGAAGATAGCAGCTTAGATGACCAGTTCCAGGTATTATTATCATTTGTATCCACACTGTGCTTGAGTAGGTAGTCACCTTTCAAGGAGTAACATTAAAGACAAAATGAATATCACATTTCAAAGTTGCACTCATTAATAAAAACTGGTTCTTTCCTAAGCTAAATACACTACTGACCTACATTTATTGAAAAGTCACAATTATCTTTTTCCTGGATTTTGCATCTCTTTGTGCCTGAAACTACCATTTGACACTTTGAGGTCATTTGTTTTGGAAGGAGCTGATAAAGGATAAAAATGGATAAATCAGGAGATTTTGGCCTATGAGAAGTAAAAGTAGGATTTCTGGCTCTTGCTTGGCATTTTCACTAATGTTAGGAATACTTTCAATAAGGCAACATGGTACCTTGTTATTGTTCTTACTCTTTTAGCATTGAGAAAAGGCAACCATTTTAGCTGTTGCAGTCACAGACGACATTTCTTGCTTCATAGCCCACTGCTGAGCCAAGCTTTCTGTTCCATTAGGAGTTGACGGGGCTCAAGCATTTACCTTGTCTTCTCTGGATAACAGTTCAAAGAAGGAATCATGTTGGACTCTTAGAGGCCATGTCTGTGATCGGAGGTTCTGCGATCGGAGTTCGAGATAGTGGTATATCACTTGTCCGCTTTCCCTGTGTGAATAGACTACTGTAATTTTTATAACTTATTCTTACTTTAGTAGACATTTTCTAACTTTTTGCCCTATGTAATTGAAAGCATTTCCATATTGGTTTGCTGTTCAAAACTGAACTCTTGGAAAATGCACCCAGAAATTATAATAGTATAATTCTCTTTCAATGTAGGAAATGATGTGATAATTTTAACAATAACAATATTACAAGAAACTCATCCAAAGAAAAAGATTAGCTTTATAAACTCGTGAAAAATTAGCCTAGTTCACAACAAGTAAATGGTATGGTTTTCCCAATTTTATATGCTTTTCTAAAAAATAGTCAAGTATTCTCTTGATACCTTAAATATTCTATTTTTCAGTAGGATAAGATAACTTCATATACAATAAGAACAAAATAAGTTTAGACCCAGAGTTGGCTAAACTTCTACAAGTCCTGAACCTAAACTGGTGATTGCTTAAAGTCGGTATACCATGTATAGTGAAGTTTTTCAATTGTTAAAGCCAATAAAATAGATTTCTAAAATCTTGATGTAAGAATCAGCTCAGTCTTAATTAATACCATGCTTTCAGCTCCTCTAGAGGATGATGGGACTATAAAATGATAGACTTTGTGTGCAGTTTGCCAAGGTAAAACTTTCTACTTCAGACAAAATTTTCTTGCAGAAACCAGGTAAAGCAAATGCTTTTCAAAAACCACAGCTAGGGAAGCGGCAAAGGGAAAACACACTCCTTTTTTGAAAACCCATCAATAAACATAGAAAGACAAGCATGTGGATGGAGAATAAAAATTAACAATGAAAAACACAAAACAAATCTGTCAGTTCTTCTCCCAGATGGTCAGATAAAATACAACTGAATTAAAAGAGGAAAGTCTACTAAGAGATTTTGAACAACTTAGCGACCTTAGAAGATAACACTTAATCTGTGTGCATGTGGGGGCCTCTACAGTTAGTTACAGGTTGCTGGGCCTGGAACAGCAAGGTAATAGACTGAAAAGAAAGAACACACACGCGATGAAGCAGCTGATCCATCAGCAACTGTTGGTACTGGAAACAGGAATGATTCGTACCCTCTCCCCTTCCTAGAAAATTCAGCTCAGGAAAAAAATAAGTTTAGGAAACTAAGGATAAGTCTTTGACAGTAAATACTTTTTAGTTAAAAATTAGAGTCACCTGTGTGGCTCAGTCAGTTTGGCATCCCACTCTTTATTTCTGCTCAGGTCATGATCTCGGGGTCACAGGACTGAACCCCACATAGGGTTCTGTGCTCAGAGGAGAGTCTGCTTGAGATTCCCTCTCCCTTTGCCCCTTCCGTGGCACGCTTGCTTGCTCTCTCTCTCTCTCTCTCTCCCTCTTTCTCTGTCTCTGAGGTTAATAAATAAATCTTTTTAAAAACTAAATAAAAATGATGGCACATGAACGTTATCCAAGATATATGGATATCAGGAAATAAGAGGAGGAATACCCCAAATGTTCTTGTTATTCAGCTAATAATCTATAGATTCTGGTTTTTACAATAAGAAGAACTGAAACAAGTTTGTTTATTCTAGGCTTTTCTCCAACTGTACGTGTTGAAACAGCTTGGGTCCTGACCTAAAGTTCTCAGAGCCTGAAGTATTTATGAGTAGTTCAGTGATTAAAAATGCTAGGGAGATTTTTCTCAGTAGCAATTCTGAGTGCTAGGAAATGATGGGATCTGTACCTATTAATTCCTCAAGGAAGAATGTGTATCCTATGACATTTATTCCCAATTTAATACAGTTTCTATGCACATTTCTTGACAAAAGTTTTGGAGAACAAACTTGATGGTATAATATAATTCAAGTTTTGTTAAGAGGGTAGATCTAATGTTCAGTGTTCTTACAATTAAAGGAAAAAGAATGCACAGAAACTTTAGGAGGTGGATATATCTATTACCTTGATGGTGGTTGTGGTATCATGAGTGTTTACATATTCACCTAAATTCATCACATTAAATATGTGCAGATCTTTGTGTATCAATTATACCACAATAAAGCTATTTTTAAAAGGTCCTTCAGTGAAGCAAGAAACAAAACCATGGTAATAGAAAAGAACAAACGTATCTCAAACCTTAATAGTGTTAGAAGGGGGAAGGTGAGAGAAGATGAAGAATCATCTTATATCTTTATATCTTGTATCTTATATATCATCTAATATCTTTACGAAGATCATAAAAAATTAGTCCCAATTTTTCAACCTTCCCTGGATCCCTATAGTTGCTCTGCACCATTTCAGTGCTCTCACATTGTGACTGGGGCATTCTGCCCTAACTCTCTAATCGTGGCTTACCCAAGTTATGTGATTTGGCCAAAAGGATTAATAAGTATAATTTATTGTGTGAAAGAGAGCTATTGTGTTTGTGACTGGGAAAATTAGAGTACGTATAGGCAGCATATAGAATGGAAGGCACATAGGTATCCTTCCTTGTTAATTTGATATATATACTCAGAAGTCCAAGGACAAAAGCAGTTCTCTGGAAATTCCCTATTTTTTAAAAAATTCTAATATTGAATTGAAATATTTATGGATTAAATGACATAAGTGAAAATGTGGGCTGGTATCTCTAAAGCACATTTCCTACAGTTAGAATAAACAGATTTTTTTTTTCAGCAGTGGAGTCCAGAAAGCTCTTCTCTTGTTAATACCCTTGACAGAGAAAATTAGAAGTTGTATGGGGAAAAATTAAAGTACAACTGAAATATTAGCAAGTCATACATACAGTGCTTTAGCTTTATTGATGAAAATTGTAATTGTGAGAAATATACATAAACAGAATTTGTTTCAAAGATTTTGTGAACAGGGGCACCTGGGTGGCTCAGTGGGTTAAGCCTCTACCTTCAGCTCAGGTCGTGATCTCAGGGTCCTGGGATCGAGCCCCACATACAGGCTCTCTGCACAGCAGGGAGAGTGCTTCCCCGCCGCCCTGCCCTCTGCCTACTTGTGATCTCTCTCTCTTTCTCTATTGAATAAATCAATAAAATCTTAAAAAAAAGATTTTGTGAACAGAAAGAACAGTAATAATTATTTACAGTTGAAACAAAATCATAGTTTTTAGTTTCTAAAATTGATGCTTGTCTTCAATCTTTGTGTGTGAAAGAGAGCTATTGTGTTTGTGACTGGGAGGTAAGCCATGATTAGAGAGTTAGGGCAGAATGTCCCAGTCGCAATGTGAGAGCACTGAAATGGTGCAGAGCAACTGTAAGGATCCAGGGAAGGTTGAAAAATTGGGACTAATTTTTTATGATCTTCATAAAGATATTAGATGATATATAAGATACAAGATATAAAGATATAAAGATATAAGATGATTCTTCATCTTCTCTCACCTTCCCCCTTCTAACACTATTAAGGTTTGAGATATGTTCGTTCTTTTCTATTACCATGGTTTTGTTTCTTGCTTCACTGAAGGACCTTTTAAAAATAGCTTTATTGTGGTATAATTGATACACAAAGATCAAAAGCAGTTCCCATTTTATCTATCCCCTTTCTCTCCATGTCTGCACAGGCCACACTCACCTAGATCCTTGGAGAAACTGTTACCAACAAAAAAATAAGAATAAATAAAAATAAAAAAATAAAGTTATTTATTATTGGTGAGAAAAAGGACCAGTGATTTTATCAGTGATACAGGACATCCATACTTCTTTTAAGACTAAGCATATATGTAATTTACTTAATAGTTCAGTAACACATTCCATTACCCACCATATCACTCTCTCTTGCATTAGAAGATTTAGGCACAAATCAGTAAAGTAGCCATTTTATAATGTATTATTTCCAGGGATTTGGAAAGTAGTATATGAGGGTACAGTCTCTACAGTTGGCTCAAGCTGCTATAATGAAAGACGCATAAATACAGTGACTTAATTACAATAGCTACTTTACTTTTCTCCCATGGAATAATTCCAAGATTGAGAGCTCAAGGCTGTTAGGGAGACACTCCTGTTACCAAAATGAGGCTTCCAATGTTGCTCTGCTCTTCATCATTCTCAAGTTAGGAGAGACTGTGTAAGAGAAGTCCATGGCAAACAAGCAGTGTCCCTTTTAAGAAGGTCTGGAACATGCATATATCTCTTCCACTCGCATTCCTTGCCTGGAACTTGATCTAATATCTATAGTGAGCCTAAAAAACAAACAAATTTAAAGAAACCCAAAACTAGAAAATACTGTTTCTAATGAAATACTTATGGGCCCAGTTATAATTCTAGAAATCCATTTTATAATGTAATGACGGAATGGAAACTGTGAAGCAATGACCGTCTTGTCATAGAGGATATGGGGGCTGCCTTTTCAAAAGATGGTCTGTACTTCATCCCATACCCTCTTGTCAATGTCACTTTGCCACTCCCACATCCAAAAATAGAATTAAAAGCTTATCTGACTCTGGGATATGTGACCAATAGAAGGTAGAAGAAGGGACTTTCTGTGACATCTGATGCTGTCATAAGAACCTTTAGAGATTCTTCCTAAGTCTCATGGAATACTCATTTTTGGGACCACCGTTGGGAAACTAAGCCATCTTCCTGCAAGAAATATGATTTCACTCATGTGTGGAATTTAAGAAACAAAACAGAAGAACATAGGGGAAGGGAAGGAAAAATAAGATGAACATAGAGAGGGAGGCAAACTGTAAGAGAAGCTGAACTCTAGGAAACAAACAGAAGGTTGCTGGAGGGGAGGTGGGTGGGGGGTTGGGGTAACTGGGTGATGGACATTAAGGAGGGCACTTGATGTGATAAGCACTGAGTGTTATGTGCAAATGATTAATCTCTAAATTCTGCCCCTAAAACTAATACTGTAAATGTTAACTAAATTGAATTCAAATAAAGAATTTTTTAAAAAGTCCAAGGCACATAGAGAAGGCATATGTAAGTTCTTGAGTCAACAAGCCCATCTAGGTATGTAGTGAATAGTAATCATTAGCCACATCAGTGACCCATTCTGGATATGCACCCCATTTAAGCTTTAGGATATCTCCAGTTCCATTGTCCCTCTGACTACAACTGCATGAGAGTCACTAAGACAGATCACCCAGAAGTGCCAATCAACCACAGAACCGTGAAAAATAATAATAAATTGTCTTAAACTTCTACACTTGAAGGCAGTTACATAGCAATAGGGTAATAAGATGATAAATATTTATTATGGACACTGAATGAAATCTCTTTGTTTATGAGTTGAATGATAAGTATTATGCTAGCAAAAGATTCTCCCTTCCTTTGCTTTACTTTTCGTGTTAAAAATGTTCATTGGTGCTGGTCTGGAGCCACTTCGGTGTCCTTGCCTGAAATACCTTTTTTTCCATTTCAGTCTAGATTTTAGTTATTGTTAAAATGTAAGTACCCCCAGGAGAGAAACTTTTTAGATACCATCAACCATTTTTACCTTAACTGGAATGAAGGATCTGAGAGTATGTGTTAGATTTCAGGCTTTATATTTCTAAGCAAAGCAAAAAAGGAGACCACAGCATCTAACGGGCAAAGAACTGGGAGAAATTAAATGTAAAATTCACAAACCTCCTAAGTTTGTAAGATTCTGTTCTACATTCAATAGCCACGTAAAGAGAAGTGAAACTCCTAGGAGGACATACTAAGAATCAACAAATTATTTTAATTCCTAGAGAATTTTGTACATCCATCATGGTGTTTATTCTTTCTTTGAAATTATTTCTATGTGTATCTAATCTTGTTGGGTGCCCAGAGTGACTGATAAAAAGTAAGCTAGGCGGTAATAAGTTTACCTGTTTACGTTCCAGCGTGGTCATTTAGAGACTGAATCAGTTCACTGGTTTCATTTCCTTATCATTAATATATCAGTTATTTTCTGGAAAGTCTGTGGCTCCAGCATTCTATCTAAGTTGAAAAAAATACCATTTTCATAAATCTTCAAGAGAATTTCAAGTTAATATGAAGATCATTATCTGTAAATTTTACATATATATTTAATTATCCATCTATTTAAAGGACCCACACGATAATTAGCTTTGCTTTCAGGGATGTAATAAAATGGGTAGTGGTAACTCTACTTACCAATACATACATTAGAAAAAAAAATTGTTATAGTCATTTTTCAGGTGTCAGAATTAAGAAACTATCTTTTGGAGATAGTTACCAGTGAAGAAGTCAAGATATATTTATTTTTATCAGCAAATGCCTATGGCTTATTTCCCTGGGTTTGTGCCACTGAACATATGTGAACTAGTTAGGAAAGTAAAGCAATATGACATAGAGAAGAGTTGTTTCTCCATAAAAGAGCACATAAAAATAATAATGCTTTATTATATATTATACATAATACATATTATATATTATACATAGCATTATATGCATATGCATGACATATATATCCATGTGTTGCCAAGATTTATTAATGCGAATTCCTGAAACTGAGGAAGTGGACAGTCTATTGCTTGTTGCTTCTTTCTTCCCTCCCTCTTACCTTTCATACTGTGGAATTCATCAATATGAACCTCTCTGAGGACTAAATTATAGCTAGAGAGTGCCTTGGGACCTGGAGAGAAGGAAGACCAGCACACCATATTAGTATCTTGCTGAAGGTCAGTAGAACTAACATTTTCTATGCTCTGTGTATTAAGACTTCAGATTCTTGTGACATGTTTAATTATACAAGGAAAGAGGAAAACAGACCTAATGCTCTACATATACAATTCTTCCCCAAAACCTACAAGTTTTAACTCTTAAAATATGATATTTCGATCTTGAAATTGATTGGCAGAAAAAATTATTGCCTGATAAAAATATCATTACAAAGCCCAACTGTTCTAGAATGGTTGCTCCTACTCACTGAGTCTGTGAACTCCTTTAGCACCGTGTTCATCTGTCTGTAGCAGAAAACTCAAGTGCCAGTGACTGAAATGTAACAGGGAGCAATTTTTCTCATTTGACAAGATCAGAGGTAACCATTCCAGAGCTGATAGGTTGGCTCCTGGAAGTACCATAGGGACTTAACATCAGCCACTCTACTGAGCGGTTCCATTTTCATGTTCACAAAATTGTTTTTCTAAAATGTATCATGTTCACATGCCAGGGAAAAAAAGTAGGCCCAGTGAACTCAAAGGTGAATGAATGATTTGTCCTTTGTTTATGAGGAAACCAATCCTTTTCTGTAAGCTCCAGCCAATGGAACACTTTTTATATTATTTTGGTCAGAATTAGGTCACAAAACTACTGATAATCTGTAAAAAAAAAAAAAAGTCTGAAAAATTAGATGTGAAGGTGAATACCTTGCATCCTTCGACAACACAGGGATTTCCTTCAGTGGTGATGAAGGGGGAATGTGTGTGACGAGCAAAAGCAATGTCTGCTCCAATAGTGGATGTCCCTAGCTGCTATGAAATTAGAGATTTTCCCAGGGACAAAATAAAGAGACTTTAAATTTTTAAAGCACTGTTGAGAACTTTGCTCTGACAGGGCAACAGGGAAAACCCTTGGGTGGCAAAAGTGATCAATCATGGAAAAAGAGTTGGACAGGTCAATAAATATAACACTGGCAAGCTGACTTTGATGTACGACAGAATAGCAAAGTCTAACTCCCTATAATGCTGCACTAGGTGCCCTGATAGAAAGCAAATGCATCATTCAATAGACTCCTTTGATTAGAATTACCATACCTAACTGGTGCAGCCACTTTTCATTACTGATGACAGCCAAGAAATGCTGAGATTGGTCCGTAGTCGGTGATGTGAGTGTCCTCGTAGCAAAAGATACGACCTTGATTTTCCCAGTCTAACTCTTATTCATAGAATGATAATTTGAGTGAACCAGCATTCATTAGCTACAATAACTGGCTCTATTCTCCTGCCATAGGTAATCACCTTTACAATAATGGTGGTGGGATGGCAGCAGTATATGAATATATTGTTTACTTCCTATATCCAAGAAAAAAAGAAAAAAAAAGGGGGGGGGAGGACAAATGCCTCAACTAAGGCACCATGGTAAGCAATTTACCACAGGAATAGGGCAAAGGAACTGATTTTCTAAGACTCTTCTTGGGATATATATTCTTTTTAATTTTGATGGATTGATATTTGAGAGGGCAGGTGTGGGGAGGGGCAGACAGAGAAGGAGAGGCAGAAACTTTGAAGCAAACTCTATGCTGAACATGGAGCCCAGTGCAGGGCTCAGTCTCATGACCCTGAGCTCATGACCTGAGTGGAAACCCAGAGTCAGACACTCAGCTCACTGTGCCTCCCCGGTGCCCATTTTGCAATATTAATAGTTTTCCTTTTTCTATAAAATAGACTGATGTGAAAACTTAAATTTTTTCTTTTTTCATATTTGTGAATCTTTTTGTATTGTTATTCTTAAGTTATTCCTTTTTTTTTTAACTTTTCAATTACTATAGCACAGTAGGTAGATAGCTTCAGCAGAGATTGTGTCATGTCTGAAATATTGCAGTCGATTTTATTGGGTAACCATCCCCTATTTTTAGTCACTATTTAAAAATGATGACAAAAATAAAATGAAATTGGAAGGACACTCTCTTCCAATTCTTTGGTTACTTTCCTCACCCTATAGAATGGCCTAGGTTTTTCTGTTTGTATCAGTCTGTTCAGACTGCTTTAACCAAGTGCCACAAACTGGTAGTTCAAACGACGTAAGTCTACTGTCTCATAGTTCTGGAGGGTAGCAGTCAGAAGTCAGGACAACCACAGAACTAGTTCCTTCTGAGAACTGTGAGGAAGGGATCTGTTCCAGGCCTCTCTCCTGGGTTTGTGGATGGCTATCTTCTCCTGTGTGTCTTCCTGTCATCTACCTTGTATGTGTGTCTGTGTCCAAATTCCCCTTTGTGTAAGGACAACAGTCAGAGCTCACTGTATTCCAGTATGACCTCATCTTAACTAATTACATCTGCCCCAACCCTATTAAAAATATAGTCACATTATAAGTACTGGAGTTTAGGAGTTCAACATAGGTATTTGGAGGGGGACACAATTTAACACATAGCCCCTACTTAGAAAGTTTTTAAAATTTTGAGCTTCTTTGCCAGCTCTCACTTCCCCATTAGTAGAAAGCTTCTTGAAGGTATAATTACTATTTCTACTAAGTTTATCAAATGATGTTTATATACACTTAACCCTTTACCCTGTTTACCCTTGCAGCAATACAGTGAATGGTGTCACACCTTCTGTGAATAGGTGAACTAACAAAGGCTAAGAGATTTTGTGATTAGGCTAAAACCACTGGGAAAATGGCTAAGTCAAGACTTAAATCCATATTTTCTGATTGCCTGGCTCCAAGATATTTTCAATACAATCATTCTGCCTCTACTCCCTTACCATTCATGTACACGTTGATTGAAGTTCTAACAGCTTTTTGGCCTTTTTCCTACCTTGATTTTTGGTTCACGTATTTTTTCCAAGATGTTTGGTTTATACAAATAATGTCATAAAAGCAATGAAAGTTAATGGAAGTTAAAAAAAAATCTTAGGTAAAATTTGAATCAGCCCATGTAACTTATTTTTAGGCCAGAGAGGATTAAGATAAATTGCTTGCCATACAACCTTCTCACTTCACTGACTCCTCTAGGCCATTGAGACAAATAACTTTTAATTTTATGGTCTATTAGAGGAAATGCTTTAAAACTTACTGTGTACATTTTAAACCCTTATTAACATTAAACCATTGTGGCCTCATTCCTTTGATAGGAAAATATGTAGTATACTTCTTCTAAGTATCCAATGAAGCATACTCCACCTAATATATTACTCTTTTAAAAATCATTTACATAGGATAGGAGATAATGAAGTGACTTAGTTTATTTCATCTGCTACCTCCAATACTTTAAGAAAAATTAGTAATGTTCCTAAAGTTTGGAAAAGTTTACTTTATTTGTATCTTGGAGAGAAGGCAAACCTTCAAACTCATAAGTAAATATTATAATTGTGCATTGGCAATGCAGATGTCAACCTGGCCCACAAACTTTGAGGAGTAGTCATTGGGAAGGTGTGGCAGGGGTGAGGGAGGACAGTCCAAGCAAAGGGTATCTTTGATTAGCTTATTTTGCAAACCACACTTTAGGTCAAGGACATATCTTGAAAGATGATAATATGAAGGCAGAAACTATTTTTATTTTTACTATTCCCAATATCTAGCAGAGTACCTTGGACATAGCATTTATTTAAAAATATTTACTGAATGAATTAATGAATGTGAATGCTATAAAAAAGTCTTCTAAACATGAGGTTAAAGAGAGGCAATAAAATACCATTAAAATAACATAATCAGCATATTTTCCAATTGTTTTGAGTTTTGCCTAAATATTTTACTCATCTATCTAGCCATCCATGTGATCAGTAATTCTTTTGTTCATCTGAAATAAATTTGACCTTTCAGTATAAAACAGGTGCTAGATTATTACAGAAAGTATTAACTTAGAAAGTGATGGTATACATAAAGAACGTTAACATACACAGTACAATACATGTGCTATAGAATGGGTATACATACATATCCACATATGTATATGTGTGTGATAGGACACATGCACATGTATATTACAATGACAGTGGAAAGTACTGAGAGTGACTAATATGTTGCTACTGGAGATAAAGCAGAAAAACAAAACAAAACAAAAAAATTCTTCCAACTGGAAGCTCTCTTGATTTTCACTCTCTTGAATCCTATTTAAATAGTGCTACGGATTCAAATGAATGATCAGGTCAGTATGAAAAATGAGGCCTTTGCCTTTCTCCATGGACACAGGCTTTAGCAGGGGAGGGGGGGGCGGTAAAGGAGATCAGAAAATTGATCTGCTCCAGAGACGCTAGCTGTAAAACTTTAGGCATTCCTTGACCAATCTAGCATTGAAAAGAATAAATAATTCTGAAAAAGATCTATCTTTGCTACCATATTTCTTATTTATTTCTGGATGTATTATGTGTATTTAAAAAAAAAGCCTTGGTTAAATTTATTTCTCATTCTGTTGTTTTTGGTTAGTTTGTATAAGCCTACACAAATACTTGTTTATGTATATTGTCATATAAGTAATATAAAATAATTATATATCCTTTAAGTGAATTTATATACCTTAATACCACTAAAATGTTTACATCAAAATAAACTGAACATTCAAAAAGTCCCTGTTTGGATATGACAATATGATAAGCAGTACTCAGGAAAGTTAAAAGGCACAATTATTACAACTTTAACTTCCATCAAATGACATTTTTTCATGCATTGTCTCTTTTGACCTTTACAAAGAGCTTTGTAGAGACATGGTCATTGACCTGTATTACAGGTGAGGAAACAAGGCTGAGTGGTAAAATGTGTCCTCAAGTTCCCACAGCTGAATCCAGGGCTCCAGTCTATGTATTTCAGACTGCACCCTGACTCTCCCATTCTTTAATGAAAGGCTGGTAGCCTGCTGGAGAACTTGATGAGTCCTCAGAGATGAAGTGATCTAAAAAAGAAAACCTTTCTTCACAGCTTATAAATGTGTCACATCCAAAGTGTTTTTGTTTTAGTCTTCCCAATTCCTAAACCAGGAATCCTCTTTTCCTCATCCTCTGTGTTATATTCAATAGCAAGCTATTTTGGCCACAATATATATATCTTGAACCCATTCACTTCACTGCATGTCTTACATTGCATCTAATGGCACTTACCGGTCTCTTGACTGGCTTCCTGTCTCCCTGTTTTCACTCTGGTGCCCATTTCTATAAAGATTAAATACATGGTAGGGACGCCTGGGTGGCTCAGTTGGTTAAGCCGCTGCCTTCAGCTCAGGTCATGATCCCAGGGTTCTAGGATCGAGTCCCGCATCGGGCTCCTTGCTCAGTGGGGAGCCTGCTTCTCTCTCTGCCTCTGCCTGCCACTCTGCCTGCTTGTGTTCTCCCTCTCTCTCTCTCTCTGACGAATAAATAAATAAATAAAATCTTTAAAAAAAAAAGATTAAATACATGGATTTAATTTTATTTTTTAAAAATCCATAACCGTAATTTCTCTAAGCGAATTATTGTAATGCTTTCCTTTTGGAGAAACCCCTTATTTGCTTTATAACACATGGGATATTTTCAAAACACTGATGTCATGTATATTCATATTTAATAAGAACAGGAGTAAAGGAGTTGATGTATCCTACAAATATCAAAGTGTTAATATATCCCCAAGAAACCTCAAGTTTTATAATGAGATCACCTTGGGTATGCTTAAAATTTTTTAACTGTGATTCAGTGGCTTAGGTGATTAGGCTGTTAAGTGTATGATTTAATTTTACTTTAATTTTGATGAACAGCTTTGCAGGGCAATTCAAGATGGAGTGTGAGGTAGTATCATTTCTACGGCTGTCTTATTCCTGTAAGTTGCTACTGAATGAAAGGAAAGGAAAATGAGGTTTGTAGTGGTCTTACTTGGAAGCTGCTGCGTAGGCACTGACCAATTCTTAAACACCATTGCTTCCCCGTAGATTAAACAAGCAGTGTTCTCTTTAGGGATACCATTAATCAGTTATCTCAATCTGGTAAATTTCAGCAGACAGCCTCTGTGTCAACAGTTATAAGTAGCTAGGGAATAAAAAAATGAATCTGTATTATTCTCTATCTCTTCTAGGGATTTCTCTACACTCTACATGGTTGATAGGGGAAAGGAGAGTGTGTTGATTCCCATGTCATTTCTAGATTGGAGGTCTTTACCCTGAAGCTTTGTTGAAACTCTTAACAATAGTCAGACCTATCTCAGTAGGTGAAGAAACCAAGAGAAAGAGAGAAAGAGGATTTGGTATAAGTATGAATTCAGTTTGTGTTAAGTTTGAATTGCATTTCATAGAATTGTCCTAGCCATTAATTGTCATCAATAAACAGGAAAATATTTTACTTTGTAAGAGATAATGAACCTCATAGGCTCTGAAATAATCTGTGTAAGAAATCTAGAAGAAAAGAATATGATTTTGACCTTGAAATGTGATAGAGAGATTACAAACCTTGACAAAACCATGAGAAATGAATGGCAAGCAGCTAAGTCAACAGTGCTGGTTTTCAGAAAACAGTTTTGGGGAACACTGACATTTGAAATGCACTAGAGCTGCTTACAATAATTACTACCAGTTGTGTCTGGAGAACCAGTACCCCAGACTGTGAAGATGTAAAGCATTTTCTTCCCACTCTAAGTAGAAAAGAGATGAGTAAAGAAACAGTATCTATTATTAACAAATGTTGCTCAGCAACTATCAGAAAAACAGAGTAAATAATAAGGTTTTTTCCCCATAGCATCAAGGTGAATTTTTTTGGTCTACATAAAGAATAACAAGAAATTTCAAGAGATATAATAGTGTCAGAGACTGAAAATATATGTTCCCTCCTATAAATTAGTACCCACAAACTGAGGAATAATTCCAAGCTAAGATACATGTGTCTATTACTAAATATTTAAATGCTTCTTAAATTCAAATTTTGGGTATGAACCAACAGGAAAAAGCCTTAGAAAAATTTGAGTTTGAGTTAGTTTAAGTTTGGGGTTTTTTTGTTTGTTGGTTTGTTTCTTTTTTTTTTTTAAGTACCTGAAAATAATGTTTTGTTGAGAAAAATTACTGGAAATTTCTCTTTGATATCAAGGTTAAAATGAGAGTCTCCTGATGACCTTACAGTGACCAAATATTAAATTCATTTAATTCTCAGGGCCATACTCCAAATACTTCCAAAGAAAATTCAGCCCTCTTTTGACCCTAAATATGCCTAGAACAAAATCAGAGCAGAAGCTGGGGGAAGGACCACCTTAGAATTCTATCAAAGTCTACAGCTACCCTTCTTATTTGTCTTCCTAAGAGTTTATAAAGTATTTAGGTCTGACATTTAATTCTAGAGTTCTTCACAGATAGCATGTGATAAGTAATTCTAGATATCATTTTTGTTTTAGTAATATTTTGAGTTTTTATTTATAATTCATTAGATACATAGATCTTAAGTGTAAAGCTTGAAGAATTTTGAGAAATGTACACATGATAAAACCATTACCCAAAACACAAAAGAAAGAAATCTAAATCACTTCACAAAGCATCCTTGTTACTTGGTCCAATAGCCTAATTTCTGTCTTCACAAATTAATTTTGCATGTTACTAAACATCTTAAAAATGAAATAATATAATACATACTCTTCTATGTCTATCTTCTTTCATCCAACATGTTTTTGAAATTCAGCTATGTGTGTATCAATAGTACCTTTTTTTTGTGGTATTGTTGACAAGTCATCCTTTGTTACAAATATCCAAAGTTCATGTATATTTTCTCCTATTGATGGGCATTTGGGTTATTTCAGGTCAAAGACTATTACAAATTGAGCTGCTGAGAAGATTCTCATGCATGTCTTTTTGTAGACAAATGGACTTATTTCTCCAGTACGTAGGAGTGGATCTGTTGTGCCATAGAGCATGTCTGTATGTAAGCTTGAAAGAAATTACTAGTTTATCAAAAGTCTATAGCATTTTACAATATTACCAGTTTATGAGAATTTCCTTTGTTCCACATTTCTACTCATCAGAATTTTTAATATAACATTATCTCACTGTGGCTTTGTTTTTCACTGATGAATAATAATGCTTACCAAATTTTCTTTTTTCTTTTTTTTTTCCATTTTATTTTATTTCTTTTCAGGGTTCCAGCATTCATTGTTTATGCACCATGCCCAGTGCTCCATGCAATACGTGCCCTCCTTAATACCCACCACCAGGCTCACCCAACCCCATTCCCCCTCCCCTCCAAAACCCTCAGTTTGTTTCTCAGAGTCCACAGTCTCATGGTTTGTCTCCCCCTCCAGTTTTCCCCAACTCACTTCTCTGCTCTATCTTACCAAATTTTCATATGCTCTTTGACCATTTGAACATTTTCTTCTCTGAAGTACCTATGTGGATATTTTTCTCCACTATTTTTTTTATTTAGGGTGTTTGTTTTCTCCTAATTGGTAGAAATTTGCTATGTATTTTATGTATCACTTTTTTGTTTCATATCCTGTATCTCATATAATGTCCAGTCTGTAGCTTGCATTTTCACTCTTCCATATGTCTTCAGATTACAGAAATCCTAAATTGTAAATTATAATTTTTCATATTTTTCTCTTTTATGGTATCTCTTCTGTGTTAAGAATCTTTGCCTGCTTGATGGTCAGAAAAACATTCACTTATGTTTATATCTAGAATATATATTCTTTTTTTTCAGATGTAGGTAAAATTATTTTTACATATGATACAAGCAAAGTTATGTGTTTACATACACATACACATAGTCCTTTACTTTTTCTTTTAAATAGTTTTGTTTAATCTATGTTGAAGATAATTTGTGGTCTATTTCTGGGCTCCATTCTGTTTATTGATCTATATAAGTATCCTTTTGCCAATTATATAGTCTTGTAGCTTTACAGACTGTTTGAAATCATGTAATCATGTAGTGTAAGACCTTCAGTTATTTCTTTTTTCCATTATTGTTTTGTCTAGGTCCCTTATGCATCCATATAAATTTTAGTTTGTTAATACAAAACAATGTCCTTCTGGGGCTTAGAGTGGGATTGTAGGGTAAGTCTGCAAATCAGTATGGGGAAAATCAACATCTTAATAATATTGACTCTCCCAATCCATGAACATAAAATACCTTTCCATTTATATAAATATTCTCTAATTTCATTCAGCAATTTTTTGGAGTTTTAAGTGTAAAAGTTTTTTCCATTTCTTAAACTTATGTTCATGTATTTGAAAGAGTATTTGAAGCTGTCAGATGTGATTTTTTTCAGTTTTCAAATATTTTTGTTGTACCAACCTAAAAATCTATTTACCTTGAGTACTGTACTTACTATGTTTCTAGATACATATAGATTTTCTTTGTATAAAATTATGTCATCAGTGCATAATCACAATTACCATTTTATGTAATTGCTGATCTGCACCAGCTTACATTTACAATCTTTTTGTTTTCTAGTGTTTTGGATAAGTATTATATTTAGGTTGCTATGGAAATTGCAAATACATCCTTTATGTATTAGAGGACATTTTGCCTAATATTTTACTACATAACACATAAAGACTTATAACAGTAAAATTTCATTTAACTACCTTCCTGCCTGTATCTTATTGTTGTTTATATTTTATCTTACATTTATAAACTATATACCACTAGTATTACTGGTGTTTTAGCAATCATTAGTCTTAAAAAATATGTATATTTAGAATTTCCAGTAATGTTTATCTCTGAAGATCTAGGCTTCCATCTGGAATCATTTTTCCTCAGTTGAAAGAACTTTACTATCTCTTGTAGTGTTAGTTATTAATCATACATTTCCTTAGATTTTCCTAAAATTTTTATTTCACCTTAATTTTTTAGAAGAAATCTTCACTGAGTATGTAATTCTGCTTTGTTGTTTAAGGATTTTAAAGATACTTTGTTATTTTTTTCTTTCGATTTATTTAAGTATAGTTGGCACACAGTGTTACATTAGCTTCAGGTGTACAGCAGAATGATTCCACAAGTCTATACATTATGCCATGCTCACCACAAGTGTATCTCCATTTGTCACCATGCAACACTATTATAATAACATTGGCTGTACTGCCTATGCTGTCCCTTTCATGTCAGTGACATTCATTCCATAACTGGAAGCCTGTATCTCCCACCATCCCTTACCCATTTTGCCTGTCACCATATCCCTTTGGAAACCACCAGTTTCACTGTACTATATCTGCTTCTGATTTTGTTTGTTCATTTGTTTTTTAGACTCCATATATGAGTGAAATCATCTGGTATTGCCTTGCTCTTTGTTCACTTAGCATAATACTCTCTAGGTCCATCCATATTGTTGCAAATGGCAAGATCTCATTCTTTTTATGGCCGAGTAATATTCCATTGTATGTTTAGAACACATTAAGAAGACATAAAATTCTTACACATCTTCTTAATGTGTTCTAAACACATTAGGTACTTGGGTTGTTTCCATATCCTGGCTTTTGTAATAATGTTGCAATAAACATAAGGGTGCATATATGTTTTCAAAATAATGTTTTGTTTTCTTTGGGTAAATACCTACTAGTGGAATCTCTGGATCGTATTGTAATTCTATATTTAGAGGAAACTTCGTACTGTTTTCCACAGTGCACCAATTCACATTCCCATCAACAGGGCAGAAGAATTACTTTCTTCTAAATCCTTGCCAATACTTAGTTCTTGCCTCTTTGGTTCTAGCTATTCCGACAGGCTTAAGGGGCTATCTCATTGTGGTTTTTATTCATATTTTCTGATAATTCAGGTCTTCTGCCCATTTTTCAGTTGGATTATGTGTTATTTTGGTGTTGAGTTGTACAGTTTATACATTTTTATTGATTATATCAACTTGAAAATATCTTCTCCTCTTGAGTAGGTTGCCTTTTCATTTTGTGGTTGGTTTCCTTTGCTCTTCAGAAGTGTTCTATTCTGATATAGTCCCAATAGTTGATTTCTGCTTTTGCTTCCCTTGCCTGAGGAGACATACCTAAAAAAAAATGTTGCTAAGGCCAATGTCCAAAAGATCACTGCATTTTTTTTTCTTCTAGGAATCTTATGGTTTGAGGTCTCACATTTAGTCTTTAATCCATTTTGAGTTCATTTTTGTGTATGGTGTAAAGAGGGGTCCAGTTTCATTCTTTCGCATGTAGTTCTCTGGCTTCCCCAACACCATTTGTTGAAGAGACTGTCTTTTTCTCATTGCTTATTCTTGTTTCCTACTAGCACATTAATTGCCCATGTAACTGTGGAATAATTTCTGAGTTTCCTATGCTGTTCCATTGATTTATGTGTCTGTTTTTGTGTCAGTAGCAAACTATTTTGATTTTTGCAGCTTTGTAGTGTAGTTTGAAATCTGAGATTGTGAAACCTCCAGCTTTGTTCTTCTTTTTCAAGACTGATTTGTCTATTCAGGATCATTTGTGATTTCATGCAAATTTTAGGGTTATTTGTTCTAGTTCTGTGAAAAATTCTGTTGGTATTTTAATAGGGATTGCATTGAATTTGTAGATTATTCTGTATATTATGGGCGTTTTAACACTATTCTTCCAATTCATGAGCATGTTATATCTTTCCATTTATTTGTGTTGTCTTCGATTTCTTTCATCAATGTATCATGGTTGTCTGAGTACAGGTCTTTCACCTCCTAAGTTTATTCCTAAGTACTCTTTTTAGTGCAAGTGTAAAATAGATGATATATACATAGATAATGGGAGAGAGTATGCATTAGATAATTTTTGTTCTGAAAATTTTCAAGAGGTGCTATGTATCTTTATCCTGAGTAAAATTCTCTGGCCTCTTTCAATCTGATTATTTTATATTCCATTGTGGAAGTCTTACCCATTTTCCTTCCTTTTATTTTCACCTCTGTCCCCTCTGTGGAACCCCTCTTATGAAAATTGGACCTTTTAAATTCATTTTCTGTGTTCCTTAATTTTTTATTACATTTTGCTTCTCCTATTGTGCAGCTTTATATTGAGAAGTTTTCAATAACGTTTCCTCAAATTCTTCTGGATTTTTTTTTTTAGCTTGTTTTAATTTCATCTGTAGTTTATTTCAAGATCTTTTTCTTGTTCTCATTTGGTCCTTTTAAAGCTTACCAATACTGATAAGTTAAATAATATCTGACAACTAAGGATTTTAATTAGAATATTTTAATGTTCTTTTATATTACCCAGATTATCCATTTCCATCAGAACAAATTCTTCTATTTATTCTGGACCTCTTCTATCATTACTTGCTTTTCTCAAATGTATGGTGTTCCTTCATTTCCATGAATTCTTTAGTTCCTTAGTTACATGAATTCATTCACTCAATAAATATTCATTGATTAGTTATCATGTGCTAATCATTTTTCTAGGTGCTTAAAAATACAGTAGCTAGGATTTTTAAAAAAAGAATCCCTTTCCTCAATCAATTTATATTTGAAAGAAGTGGGCAGAAAGTAAACAACAAATATGATAACATAATTCTGTAGGATGTGAAAAGATGATCAAGCTATTGTGAAAAAAGCAAAAGTGGAAGATGAGAGGCTATTATCTCAGTTTACAGATGAAAATACAGGATCATTGAATATATAATAGTAATCAAATAATACTATAGTGATAGATATGTTGAGAAATAACATGTAAGAAGACTTGGGTAAGGAGGGCCAGTAGTCAGTTCATTTGGAAAGTCATAGATGATAAAGTCTTAAAAGCAATAGAGGACATGGTTTTGCATCACTGAGAGATATGTAGATCATTACAATGATTCTTTTGAGTGAAATGGGGAGTCACTGAAAAGTTTTGGGAAACAGCATGATATGTATTACATATTTTAATAGATCATGATAATAAGATAAATTATTCAGTATGAGAAAAGGGGGGAGTAACTGAAGAATCCAAATTTATTAGTTTTGGCTTTTCCTTCATTTGGCTTTTCAGTTGGTCATGATCAAGTGGTAGAATGATGTTACATGTAGCAGTTGTGGACAAGCTGGTTTTGAGATGCCTATAATGCACATTATTTAAGCAGTTGGTTATACGAGTCTGGAATACAGAATTCTGAGCTGGACATAGGAATTTGGGAGGCGTCAGCATGGAAAAAGCATGAAATCACTGAATTTGTCTAACAGTATATACTGCATTTATTCCCCTTTAAAAATTTAAATTGTTGGGGCGCCTGGGTGGCTCAGTGGGTTAAGCCTCTGCATTCGGCTTGGGTCATGATCTCAGGGTCCTGGGATCGAGCCCCACATCGGGCTCTCTGCTCCACAGGGAGCCTGCCTCTCTGCCTAGTTGTGATTTCTCTCTGTCAAATAAATATTTTAAAAAAAAATTTAAATTGTTGCACTGCAGTTTAACAGTTCAAAATTTTACTAACTGGAATAATTTGTATCACATGTAAATTTAAATATATATATATATATATATATATATATATATATATATATATATATATATTTGCAAGTAGACCTTCGAATATTTTTCTTAGTGTTTTTGGTGTTCGGATACATAGAAATGAAGTCAACTAGGCTGGCTGGCTCTGTGAGTTGAGCATCTGACTCTTGAGTTTGCCTCAGGTCATGATCTCAGGGTTGTGAGACTGGGCTCTATGCTCAGCAGGGCATCTGCTTAACATTCTTCTTCACCCTCTGCTCTTCCCCGGACTTGTGCTCTCTCTCTCTCCCTCTCTAAAGTAAATAAATAAATCTTTAAAAAAAAGAATTGAAGTCAAGTAAACATAAACCTACTTTTCTTTAGTATATAGAAGGACAGAAAGCACCAGTTGGCAATAATAGCCAGGCAGTTATTATTTCTAACTGGTAATCCTAATGTCAATATAAATTCTCTGAGTAAGTTTGAATTACAGAAGTTGCACAAGATACAAAACTATAATTAATGCAAGCTGTACATATTTCTTATCTAACTCTTGCATGACTATGTTCCTGACTTGATGAGAGCTATAGGTGAATTTATTTTTTAAACTGGAAGAGTGCTATTTTTCACTAAATGTTTTAATATTAATGGCTCATTAGTAAGCACCATCTGTATGAAAAATAATTCAAAACTAATGTTTAAGAACTTCCTTCTGGTCATTTTCAAGTGTTTTTTGATATGTTCATTTAGTCATCCTGTTGGATTTGTTTATTTTACCTATTTTGGTAACATACAAAAGTTTTGCTAGTGTCAGCTAAGAAGTAAAGGGAAGATGATGGGGAAAATCAATTAATAATGTTAAAACACTGTAACAAAACATGAGATTTTATACAGAGAAGTCTGAAGGAGATTAAGACTATTCTGTGTAGATTATGATGATGATGATGATACCACGTCATCTTCCATAGTTTAGTGTTTTTAAAAGTATGTACCTTGGGACACTCTTGAGCTGAATTGCTTGTTAAAAATGCAGGTTCCCTAATTTTACTGTATCTGAATGCGAATCTATAGTATCTGTGAATGAGAATCTTGAGGAGAGGGTTTTTTGAGTCCAGGAACGTACATTTTGTTTTTAACTTTTGAGGACCACTGAATATTTTACAGTTTATAAAATACTTTTCTATTTATTTGATCATTACAATACCTATTTTCAACAGTTGAGAAATTGCTATTATCTCCCAGTGTACAGATGAACATACAGGCCTAAAATGGTTAAGTAAATTTATGGCAAAGTAAAAACTTCAACTCCCATATCCAGTCTTTTGTCATGAACCAACTGAAAGAAAAATGATGGTGCTTAAGCTTGATTTTTATTTCCCTCATGTTTGAAATATGTGTTCCCAGACTGGCTATTAAAACCTGACATTTCTCAATTTCTACTTAATTTCTACTTAATTTCTTAGCCTAGGTTCTGGGGAAGAAAAAAAAAAAGCCTCTGAGATGAGGATTTCTATACAAATGATTTATTAAGGAAGCACTCTCAACAACATACAGTAAGGGCTGGTGGAAAGAGAACTAAGAAATGGAAAAAGCCAAGGTTATGATTACAGAAAGAGTCCTAGCATCACTCTGACTCACAGAGAGCTCTAGAGTAAGAAATTATGACTCAGTTTTTCCTGACTCAAGTAAGGAGCGGGGTTGGGCTCCCTGCCCTAGTCCTTGACTCTGTACCATCCCAGCAGAGACATAAAATCCCCCACATTTTGCTTTCTATGCAGGGAAAGTACCTCCTATAGCCTTGTGGCATCCTCCAGAGTCCCAGGTGCAGGCTGTTAAAGCTAAGGAAACACAGAAGCTGGAGAAATATGGGTTATTTAAAAATAAACATGCTAAAGCACAAACATTTTAAAGCATAAACAATGCTTTAGAAACATTCTTTTCTAAAGAAAACACTTTAAATTCTAGTACCAGTAAATACAGCTTACTAGTAATTAGTCCAAAGGTGAATCACTTCATCTCATTCAATTCTTTTTAATTTTTAATTTTTTTCATTTTTAATGTATGCCTTGAATAGTAAATACTGTACAATACTTTGTAAAAATAAAGTCCTATCTCCATGAAAGATATTCTTTTATTTTAAGGAGATACTCTTTTATTATTGAAGAGATGTTTTGCAAAAACTCTTTCCTGTAGTTCGTACACCTGACACCTTTTTTCTTTCTGCAAGCATGCAGAAAAGAATCCTTGAAAATAGCTGTTCTCTGAATAGTAATGTCATATATGGTCCTAACTTTAATGTTTAAACAATCTAAGATAACTAAATATACATTCCTCACTTATACCAAGAATCAGGATTTAGTGACTTATCAGTTAAAAATCAAAAGACCTTGGGTGATGGGTATCAAAAAGGGCACATGTTATGATGATCACTAGTGTTATACACAACTAATGAATCATTGAAAACTACATCAGAAACATCAGGTACATATGATATACTATATGCTGGCTAACTGAACATAGTAAATACATTTTTTTTAAATAAAAAGACCTCTAAGGCAGTTCTGCTTCTATCACAGTATTGTTCCATCTTCCAACAAGAAATCTGGAAATTCCTTAGGTATTTTGAACTGTTGATTTCATAGATAGGTTGGATATGTGAAATTTTTCTAATCAAATTTAATATTTATAATACCTCAAATTAGACCATACCAATCAATATATGTCATTGACTAAAGGAATATCTTCTAAGGCAAATGTTTCCTGAAATGTTCTAGTAGAAAGTTCATGGCAACAAGAATTGAATGCTGTAGAATATTCACAGATCCATTTAGAAATGCCATTCTCTGCTTAAGATGTGAAACTTTGTGTCCATGAATGCTTTCCCAGTTTAAGTGCACATAATGTCATTTCTGTAGTAGATAGTGTCACTTGAAGCAAGGAGGTGTTTTACAATCCATTAAAATAGTCGCAAGTTGTGAAGGTTGTTTCCATTATATAGAGCCTAATGGTCTTAATTTTTCACTTAACTATGTGGGGATTGGAAGGAGAATCACATTCACAAGGTGATTTAGACAAACATTTCTGAGTAGTGCCGTATTTTCAACTTAGTTCAAAAGGATCAAAACTTTTTGGAGTTTTGTCTGTGTTGGCTCCACTAGTATTATTGGAAGCTGTGCTGTTGAACATTCAGTATGACAAAAGCTAATTAAAGAACAAACATTCTCCTGGTCATCTTTGTCAAAGGCATTCAGACTATTAGGAAGTCCTAGCTGCAAACAATTGTGGACTTAAGTAAAAGTTTAATTTGCTCCATTGGATTCTGGGTTTTAACTCTATCTAAAACTAGAAATGAAATTTTGTCCCTAACAGATGCATAAGAACCTGAAAAATTTAGCTATCTATGATTCAGAACAAAGTTTCCTTCATCTCTTTTCTCCTTCTTCTGTAGAAGAAGGGCAATATTATCTGATTAATGTTTCATGCAACTTTGGCTGCTACATAGAAAATAAGAATTAATCAATCTTGGAACCTCTGTTTATACTCCTAAAATTGTTTTTGGTCCCAACATTTGCCTTTCAAAGTCCCCCAAGGTTAAATTTAAACGCTACCTCTCTAAGTCTTCCCAAATCTCTAATAGCATTTACTCATTTCTCATGTATTTTACTTCTACATATTATGTACTATTCTTCTCTTTCTTGCTATTAACTCTCCCTGAGGAAGAAACTTCCATATACTGTGTCCTTTTGTATCTCTGTCTTTGGCATACTTTCTGCACAAGTGTTCAATAAATGCTTTTGTGGAATAGAATTAAAAATATTATTTGTACTGGTGATACTTTGTCAAAGAACTTTGTGAGTTCTAACATGGAATATTTAAGTGAGATTCTAAAGTCATTTCATACGCTGGTACTAAAATCCACCCTTATTCATGATACGATGTCTACAAATTCCTTGAAGTCCTTTTTGGGGGCACCTGTTGATCTTTCTCAACTAACTAAATAAATAAATAAATAAAGCCACTAAAAAGAAATCCAAGCAGCCTTTCTCTTCTAAGTTAAAGCCTCTCCTTTGAGAATTTCTGTTGCTCTTCAGATTTTTGTCAGTGCTACCTACAGCTAATCGTTTTAGGTATTCCAGTTTTAAGAAGGATATTCAGTGTTTTATTAAGTACTTTCTCTATACTTAAGAAAGCTTTTGGGATGCCCATGTTCCTTAACGCTAACCAACTTTTACATTTTTCATTGTACCCTACTTTCTTTTAACTTCTGTTTTTGTAGGTGTGCCTCCCGCTACACCACCATCCATACAACCCTCTTTTTTGTAGATGACCCCCGTTAGTTTTTCATGACTTAGCTCATGTACAACTTCCTCACCCCAGAAGCTTCCCTTCTTGGCCCCATCACAATTTTTACTGTACCTAACCTGTGGTCTTAATCCACTGCCATTGTACTGTAATGGTTCAGGTAGTTAATGATTTTATTTCTATAAGCTGCTTGAAAGCAGCATTTTATACATATTGCTAGAACCTAGAAAAAATGCTTGAATATTCATAGGCACTTAATCTTATCAATACTGTTTAACAATGCTTTTGTTTGAAAGAAAAGCAGTAACAAAAAAATCCCTTTTTGTTATTCTTAGAAATGAGACATATATGCTAAGACAATGTCTCTTCATTCTTAATGATCACTCCCTTTTTATAAAGAAAATACTGCCATTAAACCCATCAGCTGGAGACTCCTGCCTGTATGTATGAACACCGTTTGTATACATTTATGTCAGGAAAAAGCAACACGTGATTGAAATATCCAATGTCATCTACCTTGCCAGGTGTTGATTTTGTTGTATCTACATTACTAAAGTTTTGGTAGGTTTATTGAATTACACAAGTAAGTTTATACCCAAATCATGGGATGTTGATATGGTGGTAGTAGACAAATTGAGAATTTCATGTCAGTTATTAGGGTTGGTATGAGTTACCTGATCATGAAATTTCTTTTCATAAGCAAATATGGTTATTTCAGATGAGAAATCACTGTGATCCACACTGCATGAAGAAAATTTAGTAACTGTTCACATAAATACAGTCTCTAAAGTAAATTTGCTGACCCACGTAATTCTGTCATGCATGATTAATATAGCCAATGCAAAGCTATTGCAGTTTACCCCAGGCATCTACACCTATGGTTTTACAGAGAGTGATTAAGAACACTGATCAAGAATCCATATTAATTTTCTGGGCCACCAATGGGAATTTTGATTTGTAACAGAGTCCCTCACACTGTGATTCCAACTGCTTCCCGCTGTTTTTCAAAGCCTATGGCACTTAAGTCCCAGATCTGTATTAGTTACTATAGACATGGAGATCTCTAGGCACCATTATTTTAATGTGAATTCTGAATATAAGGCTGAACTGAAGCCCTACAGTTGTTGCCATTATTGCACTGTCAAGGATATTGTCAGGATGGAAAAATAGCACTGATTAAGAAGAATGCTCTCATTAGTGAAAAAGACTGGCTTAGAAGACGACTGGTAGGGATTAAAGACTAGAACTCCTTTAAAATGAGTCTGAAAAAATAACTGATTCTGATTCAATAACCCAGGGTTACTTTTAAGAGGCGACAGAAACGAGAATGAGGAAAGGGTGATGGAGGCAGGTGGGTGGGGAATGGTCCAGATAGGTGATGGGTATTAAGAAGGGCACTTCTTATGAGCACTGGGTGTTGTATGTAAGTGATGAATTACTGAATTCTACTCTTGAAATCAGTATTGGACTGTATGTTAACTAAATAGAATTTAAGTAAAAATAAGAAATAAAAACACATTAAAAAACAAACAAACACTGGAATGACCAAATTGGAATGCCCCTATTCAAAAAAGGCAATCACTAAATGTAGTCTAACAAGCTTTCTGGCAATCAAACCATGCAAGTGGCTCTTGATAGTTGACTCTTCTGTTGTCTAATCCCAGTTATTTTCCTGGTTTGTAGTCCTTGCAATTTTCTTACTATACATCCCTGGTATACCCAAAACTATGGATTTTATGACACTGATTTCTTCTATACTCATTCTAAACATGTTACTCTTTCCATTCTTGCCTTGCCTCAGTATCATGATACATGCACCTTTGATTTAAGAATGTGGTCTATTTATCTAAGAATGTGGTCTTTTGGGGGGCACCTGGGTGGCTCAGTGGGTTAAAGCCTCTGCCTTTAGCTCAGGTCATGATCCCAGGGTCCTGGGATCGAGCCCCATATCGGGCTCTCTGCTCAGCAGGGAGCCTGCTTTCTCCTCTCTCTCTCTCTGACTGCCTCTCTGCCTACTTGTAATCTCTGTCTGTCAAATAAATAAATAAAATCTTTAAAAAAAAAAAAAGACTTCTAGTACTATGTTGAATAGCAGTGGTGATAACGGACATCCCTGCCGTGTTCCTGACCTTAGCGGAAAAGCTTTCAGTTTTTCTCCATTGAGAATGATATTTGCGGTGGGTTTTTCATAGATGGCTTTGATAATATTGAGGTATGTGCCCTCTATCCCTACACTTTGAAGAGTTTTGATCAGGAAGGGATGCTGTACTTTGTCAAATGCTTTTTCAGCATCTATGGAGGGTATCATATGGTTCTTGTTCTTTCTTTTATTAATGTGTTATATCACATTGATTGATTTGCGGATGTTGAACCAGCCTTGCAGCCCTGGAATAAATCCCACTTGGTCGTGGTGAATAATCCTTTTAATGTACTGTTGAATCCTACTGGCTAGTATTTTGGCGAGAATTTTTGCATCTGTGTTCATCAAGGATATTGGTCTGTAGTTCTCTTTTTTGTTGGGATTCTTGTCTGGTTTTGGGATCAAGGTGATGCTGGCCTCATAAAATGAGTTTGGAAGTTTTCCTTCTATTTCTATTTTTTGGAACAGTTTCAGGAGAATAGGAATTAGTTCTTCTTTAAATGTTTGGTAGAATTCCACCAGGAAGCCATCTGGCCCCGGGCTTTTGTTTGTTTGGAGATTTTTGATGACTGTTTCAATCTCCTTACTGGTTATGGGTCTGTTCAGGCTTTCTATTTCTTCCTGGTTCAGTTGTGGTAGTTTATATGTCTCTAGGAATGCATCCATTTCTTCCAGATTGTCAAATTTGTTGGCATAGAGTTGCTCATAGTATGTTCTTATAATTGTCTGTATTTCTTTGGTGTTCATTGTGATCTCTCCTCTTTCATTCATGATTTTATTTATTTGGGTCCTTTCTCTTTTCTTTTTGATAAGTCTGGCCAGGGGTTTATCAATCTTATTAATTCTTTCAAAGAACCAGCTCCTAGTTTCGTTGATTTGTTCTATTGTTTTTTTGGTTTCTATTTCATTGATTTCTGCTCTGATCTTTATGATTTCTCTTCTCCTGCTGGGTTTAGGGTTTCTTTCTTGTTCTTTCTCCAGCTCCTTTAGGTGTAGGGTTAGGTTGTGTACCAGACCTTTCTTGTTTCTTGAGAAAGGCTTGTACCGCTATATATTTTCCTCTCAGGACTGCCTTTGTTGTGTCCCACAAATTCTGAACCGTTGTGTTTTCATTATCATTTGTTTCCATAAATTTTTTCAATTCTTCTTTAATTTCCTGGTTGACCCATTCATTCTTTAGAAGGATCCTGTTTAGTCTCCATGTATTTGGGTTCTTTCCAAATTTCCTCTTGTGATTGAGTTCTAGCTTTAGAGCATTGTGGTCTGAAAATATGCAGGGAATGATCCCAATCTTTTGATACCGGTTGAGACTAGAAGTCCTAGCCTCAGCAATCAGACAACAAAAGGAAATTAAAGGCATCCAAATCGGCAAAGAAGAAGTCAAACTATCACTCTTCGCAGATGATATGATACTATATGTGGAAAACCCAAAAGACTCCACTCCAAAACTGCTAGAACTTGTACAGGAATTCAGTAAAGTGTCAGGATATAAAATCAATGCACAGAAATCAGTTGCATTTCTCTACACCAACAACAAGACAGAAGAAAGAGAAATTAAGGAGTCCATCCCATTTACAATTGCACCCAAAACTATAAGATACCTAGGAATAAACCTAACCAAAGAGTCTAAGAATCTATACTCAGAAAACTATAAAGTACTCATGAAAGAAATTGAGGAAGACACAAAGAAATGGAAAAATGTTCCATGCTCCTGGATTGGAAGAATAAATATTGTGAAAATGTCTATGCTACCTAAAGCAATCTACACATTTAATGCAATTCCTATCAAAGTAACATCCATTTTTTTCAAAGAAATGGAACAAATAATCCTAAAATTTATATGGAACCAGAAAAGACCTCGAATAGCCAAAGGAATATTGAAAAAGAAAGCCAAAGTTGGTGGCATCACAATTCCAGACTTCAAGCTCTATTACAAAGCTGTCATCATCAAGACAGCATGGTATTGGCACAAAAACAGACACATAGATCAATGGAACAGAATAGAGAGCCCAGAAATTGACCCTCAACTCTATGGTCAACTCATCTTCGACAAAGCAGGAAAGAATGTCCAATGGAAAAAAGACAGCCTCTTCAATAAATGGTGTTGGGAAAATTGGACAGCTACATGCAGAAAAATGAAATTGGATCATTTCCTTACACCACACACGAAAATAGACTCAAAATGGATGAAGGATCTCAATGTGAGAAAGGAATCCATCAAAATCCTCGAGGAGAACACAGGCAGCAACCTCTTCGACGTCAGCCGCAGCAACATCTTCCTAGGAACAACACCAAAGGCAAGGGAAGCAAGGGCAAAAATGAACTTTTGGGATTTTATCAAGATCAAAAGCTTTTGCACAGCAAAGAAAACAGTTAACAAAACCAAAAGACAACTGACAGAATGGGAGAAGATATTTGCAAATGACATATCAGATAAAGGGCTAGTATCCAAAATCTATAAAGAATTTAGCAAACTCAACACCCAAAGAACAAATAATCCAATCAAGAAATGGGCAGAGGACATGAACAGACATTTCTGCAAAGAAGACATCCAGATGGCCAACAGACACATGAAAAAGTGCTCCATATCACTCGGCATCAGGGAAATACAAATCAAAACCACCATGAGATATCACCTCACACCAGTCAGAATGGCTAAAATTAACAAGTCAGGAAATGACAGATGCTGGCGAGGATGCGGAGAAAGGGGAACCCTCCTACACTGTTGGTGGGAATGCAAGCTGGTGCAACCACTCTGGAAAACAGCATGGAGGTTCCTCAAAATGTTGAAAATAGAACTACCCTATGACCCTGCAATTGCACTGCTGGGTATTTACCCTAAAGATACAAACATAGTGATCCGAAGGGGCACGTGCACCCGAATGTTTATAGCAGCAATGTCTACAATAGCCAAACTATGGAAAGAACCTAGATGTCCATCTACAGACGAATGGATAAAGAAGATGTGGTATATATACACAATGGAATACTATGCAGCCATCAAAAGAAATGAAATCTTGCCATTTGCGACGACGTGGATGGAACTAGAGGGTATCATGCTTAGCGAAATAAGTCAATCAGAGAAAGACAACTATCATATGATCTCCCTGATATGAGGGAGAGGAGATGCAACATGGGGGGTCGAGGGGGTAGGAGAAGAGTAAATGAAACAAGATGGGATTGGGAGGGAGATAAACCATAAGTGACTCTTAATCTCACAAAACAAACTCTGGGTTGATGGGGGGAGGGGGGTGGGAGAGGGGGTGGGGTTATGGATACTGGGGAGGGTATGTGCTATGGTGAGTATTGTGAAGTGTGTAAACCTGGCGATTCGCAGACCTGTACCCCTGGGGATAAAAATATATGTTTATAAAGCTGTAAAAAAAAAAAAAAAAGAAAGAAAGAAAGGATGAATACCCAAGTTTTGTAGCAACATGGACGGGACTGGAAGAGATTATGCTGAGTGAAATAAGTCAAGCAGAGAGAGTCAATTATCATATGGTTTCACTTATTTGTGGAGCATAACAAATAGCATGGAGGACAAGGGGAGATGGAGAGGAGAGGGGAGTTGAGGGAAATTGGAAGGGGAGGTGAACCATGAGAGACTATGGACTCTGAAAAACGATCTGGGAATTTTGAAGGGGTGGGGGGGTGGTAGGTTGGGGGCACCAGGTGGTGGGTATTGTGGAGGGCACAGATTGCATGGAGCACTGGGTGTGGTGCAAAAATAATGAATACTGTTATGCTGAAAAAATAAAAAAATTTAAAAAAAAAAAGAATGTGGTCTTTTTACCTATTTACTAAAGCTTCCCTTAGTGCTTAGAAAATCTTCCTATGTGTACAAATAGTAGCCAGAAGGAAAAATGTTTTAAGTCCATTATCCTGTGTTGGTAGATCACCAAACCAAGAATAATCTTGATGCGTATAACAGGATCATGAAAAAGGCTGGTACATGTAGGTATGTTAGGCAGTGGGATACACCATCTTTAAAGTAAAAAATAAGAGCAATTCCCCAAATAACAATTAGTACCAGTTTAGCTTAAGAAATAGAACTACAAGGGTGCCCGGGTGGCTCAGTAGGTTAAATGGCTTCATCTCAGGTTATGATCCCAGTCCTGGGATTGAGCCCCACATTGGGCTCCCTGCACAGCAGAGAGCCTGCCTCTCCTTCTGCCTCTTTCTGCTGCTCTGGCTACTTGTGCTCTCCCTATATCTAATAAATAAATAAAATCTTAAAAAAAAAAGAAATAGAACTATGAACTTACAAAAGGATAGGTAATAAGACAATAAGTAAAAGAGCTCATTTTAATTCTAACATTTTTTAGACGATTTTTCAATGATTTGAAAGTTAAAATCCAATGGGTATGGTTCTTAACAAAAAAAATTTTTTTTTTTCCTGAATGATTGCATGTGGGAAAGTAGATGATCTGGGATATGAGATAGTATTTTCTAAGAAAAATAGTGTGGCAATTGGGTTCTGTTGTTTTAATGCAGTATTCAGAAGCACAAAATAAATAGGAGTATATCTATGAAGTTCAGGAATGAAATGCAAAAAACTCAGGAGGCCTAGGAAGAAGCATTATACATAGAGCCCCAGAAAATGAAGCTGCAAGTTCTCAAATGAAAAACAAACATTTAAAAAATTTTAAGTTTTTTTAAATAAATATCTTTTAAGAGTAAAGGGGGTTTTTGTTTTGTTTCTGCTTTTACTGAATGAAACCCCACTACTAGAAGACATACTGGATTATTGTCAAGCAATCACCATCTTGTTCTCCTAGGCAGGGACCTTCCATTAAACAGTGAATAACTGTGAAGCATATCCAGCCCATTTCCAACGAATCTCTCTTTAAAAGATAGTATTTTGGGAGAAAAAAAAAAAGTATCTGAAGTAAATGATTATAAGACAGAAGTCTGAAAAAAAAATAAGACTGAGATCTATAGTTACTAAATGATGTGCCCACCTGTCTAGAGATTGAATGTAAATTGAAGGAATGTTATTCATATTTCTAAAGTGCTTATAAATATGACAAGGAAATTATACAGAATATTACAATAAAGCACATACTTCTTTTTCTTCTTTTGTAGTCTTTACCTGGGTTTGGTGTCAGGGTAATGCTGGCCTTCTAGTATGAACTTGGAAGCTTTCCTTCCTCTTGTATTTTTTGGAATAATTTGAAAAGAATAGGTATTAACTCTTCTTAAAATATTTGGTAGAGGTTGCGCCTGGGTGGCTCAGTGGGTTGAGCCGCTGCCTTCGGCTCAGGTCATGATCCCAGATCCTGGGTTCGAGCCCCACGTCGGGCTTTCTGCTCAGCAGGGAGCCTGCTTCCTCCTCTCTCTCTGCCTGCCTCTCTGCCTACTTGTGATTTCTCTCTGTCAAATAAATAAATAAAATCTTAAAAAAAAATATTTGGTAGAATTCACTTGTAAGGCCATTTGGTCCTCTTCTTAAGTTTGTTGGGAGTTTCTAAATTACTGATTCCATTTCATTGCTAATAATCATTCTGCTCAAACTTTCCATTTCTTCTTGCTTCAGTTTTGGAAGGTAATATGTTTCTAGGAATTTATCCATTTCTTCTAGGTTGTCCAATTTGTTGGCATATAATTTTTCATAACATTGTCTTAGAATCCTTTGTATTTCAGTCGTATCAGTTCTTTTCCTCCTTCATTTTGGATTTTATTTATTTGAGCTCTCTTTTTTCTTTCAGCCTTTCTCTCTCTTTTATTGATGAGTCTGGCTAAAGGTTTATTGATTTTGTAGATCTTTTTAAAGAACTGGCTCCTGATTTGATTGATCTGGTCTATTGGGGGTTTTTTGTTTGTTTATTTTGTTTTTAGTCTCTATTCATTTATTTCTGCTCTAATATGTATTATTTCCTTCCTTCCACTGGCTCTGGGCTTTGTTCTTTTTTGAACTCATTTAGGTGTAAGGCTAGATTGTTTGAGTTTTTTCTTTTTTCTTGAGGTTAGCCCGTATTGCTGTATTCTTCCTTCTTAGGAAATCTTCTGTTGCATCCCAAAGATTTTGGACCATTGTGTTTTCATTTGCCCCCTTGTGTTTTTTTATTTCCTCTTTGATGTCTTGGTTGATACCCCAATAGTTTAGTAACATGTTCTTTAGCCTCCATGTGTTTGTACTCTGTCCAGACATGTTCCTGTGATTGATTTCTAGTTTTATACTAGAAAAGTTGTATTTTTGAATTGGGTTAAGATTTGTTTTGCCTGTTTGTTTTTATGGCCTAACATGTGATCTATTCTCACCAATGTTACATGTGTACTTGAAAAGAATGTGTTTGCTGCTGTTTGGGGATGGAATGTTGAGCATATCTGTTATATCTATCTGGTCCAATGTGTCATTCAAAACCACAATTTCCTTGTTAATTTTCAGTCTGGATAATCTATGCATTGATGTAAGTGGGATATTAAAATCCCATACTATTACTACATCACTACCATTTTCTTTTCTTTATGTCCCCCCCATATTGGGTATACTTAAAATTGTTATATCTTCTGGTTGGGCTGTTCCCTTTATGACTATGCAGTCTTCCGTTTGTCTCTTCTCACAGTCTTTGTTTTATAGTCTATTTTGTCTGATATAAGTATTGTTAACCTCTACATTTTTTTCACTTCCATCTGCATGATAAATGATTTTCTACCCCTTCACTTTCAGTCTGCCTGGGTCTTTGGCTCTGAAGTGAGTCTTTTATAGGCAGGCTATACATAGCTATTGCTTTCTTATTCATTCAGTCACTTTATGTCTCCGGATCAGAACATTAGTCCATTTACATTCAAAGTAAGATAGGTATGTGTACTACAATGAGAGCAATAGGAAAGCAAATTCTATCAGTTTGGGATACCAATGAAAGCACATATCCTGTAACCACAAAGTAATCCAATGCAATACTGAAACTGAGGTCTACTGATGCCTATTGAAGATGGCCTTACTGTTGTGTGTTAATGCTTCAGACATTATTCAAGGTGATAGTTGGAGTTAGACAGACATTTAATAAATAATGATTGCTTACCAAATGTAAGAGATATTGGCTTCATATTCATTTAATCCTTACAATCACTTTGTGACAAAGGTACTATTATTAACTCCTTTTTACATGTGAGGGAGGGAGGCTGAGTGAACTGCTCAAGTCACAGAGTGGTAAGTAGTAAAGGCAGGCTTCTAATACAGTGTAATACATTACTTGCGCTCTTCACCACTACCTAAATCTCTCATCCAGCAAGTTAGTAGGTAACAAGAGAGAGGGAATTTGAATGTGGAAGACTCTTTTTTGTATAATTGGGACACCAAACAAAATGAGATACAAATTTTAGAGAAAAACCGAAATAATTTTGAGATTTTTTTTTCTCTAAATTTTTGTAATACATTGCATATTATCAGTGGCTTTCAGATTTTTAAAATGAAATAAGTGGACCCTCACTGTAGTAAATATAAATAAATATACATACTAGGTTAAATAAAAACTAGAGCTGTCTACTTGAAGTAGTAAGTACAAAACACTGAATACTCCACCAAAATGTGTCCCTTAGACCCTGGCAGCTTCCCAAGATACCTCAGTAGACCCCAGGGATTCTGTAAAACACAAATTGAAACTCACCAGCAATTGGACTATCAATCTTGAAAAAGATCTTCAGGGTAATTCAACTGTAGTTTATTCAGTTTGCCTCACACATCCTAGGTGCCTAGTGTTTATTAAATAAAACAATGTGAAGGACTGGAGAACAAGCCAAATACTAGCATATAAACAACTGCAAAGTTGGGAGAAGTAGCCCTCCATTTCCACATTAGAATAATGGGATGATCATCTCACCTAAAACTTGCAGGGTAACACTAACGATTAGAATAGTGCATATAAAATGTGCATCGGCACCCAGCACAAAGGAGAGATCAGAAAAAGGTACCTGCTATTCTCATCATCATGACTACTGGCATTTATTTCATAAAAATACAATGATCTGAGCCCAAAGTACACTATACATTTTGCTCAATTTTATGTGATGAGTGACCAACTGTTACTTTCCCATTTTTGTGTTCCATTGCTTTTAAGATGAATGTAAGAATTCGACTGGATATCTCCAGGAGGGCATAGACAAAAAAGGAGCACCAAATATATTAAAGTAGAATCAATTTGACATGGGTTATCTCCCTTTGAGTTAAGAATACATTTTTATCACTGTGCTCAGAGAAATAATCAGTTAGTGAATGCTCTGATAACTCTGGTTGGAAAAAAAAAAAAAATGAGCTCTTTATGGGAAGAAATGAAATGCTGCCCCAGATAGGAAAGGATATGAGTTGTCTAGAATAGTCCCTGGAGGTGCTTATATATAGCAAAGAGTGCTTCTGGAGCCTATCTACCACAGGGACTGTAGCACGACAGGGCATGGCTAGCAAACTAGTAGGATGGGCTAGCAAGGATACATTTGCACCAAGGACTGGGAAGTTTCCTAGGGCAGAAGTCACTCTCAGCAAAGAGGTAATAGGGCACATAAGGCTGGCCCCGTAAGAGTTAGTCAACAAAGGGAAAGGCAATCATGAGTTACAGTATGGTGTCTTTCCCAAGAGGAGGCTTTTGGTCTAATTCCAAATGAACTCATATCTCCATCTAATAAAGAGGAAAGGGAATGATACTGAAGTGCTGGTAAAAGCTTTGTCACTGAAATCTGTATAAAATCTAGGTATTCTAATACTTACATATTCGTCTAGGTATCATATTTACAAAGTAATTAAAATATTCAAAACAGTAGGTGAACAACTTACAAAAGGGAAAGCCATTCTCTTCATTTTTACAAAAATACATGGTGGCTGTTTTTCACCAAAGCATTCACACATGTTTGGCATCTCCAGAGCCCCACAAAACACTGCAGGAAGCAACTACGTGGTGGGGGCCAATGGAAGCCAACTAGAATGGGAGAAGCTAAAATACCAGATGTTCTGTAATAGCTAACAAGACTGGGTTGTAAAGATGAGGGATGTTTGCTGAAGAATCCAGGAAACAATGTAGGAAAAGGACATTTTTGAGGGGCAAAAGAGTGTTAATAGTAGGGTGAGTGCCAGCAAAACATGTATTATGTGAATGGCTAGATGCTCCGGATATAGAAATAAACCTTGTGGATAGAGTTTACTCCTCTGAGGTTCTCCTGTTTCGGGATCCAGGGTGTTTCTAGATACTTCTTAGAGCTGAGCTGGAACAATGTTGGATTTTGGTAGTTGTGCCAGTTGTGGTTCCACAGTAGGGAAACGTATGCTCTCTCCAGGAGGAGGAGAACATTCCCTTTTCTTGTAGGTAAAAGGGTCAGTAGAGCCTTCTAGAACTGTCAGAGTGTGTTATCTTTCACCAGCTACATTAAGAAGAATATAGGCAGAGCTGATACCTTATTTTGATTCACAAGATCTGCCTCACTTGCCAAAACAAATGAATGTGGTGAAGAAGAAAATGTGCTCTCAGCTCTCCCACCACAGGAAGTGTAAGTAACTGGGCCCTAGTGATTCTCTCTGAAATCCACCAATGAGTTAGTGCCAAGGCCATGCTTCTGAAAGGCTATTTCCATCCAGTAACCAAGCTTCGCAGGTACCCTGAGGAAGACACTCCTGAGAGATACAGGATTATGGTAACAGGAAAACTGGCTTGAAGACTCCTTATCAGCTTTGCCAAAATTATTATTTATTATTTTTTATTTAGTTAACTTTTTTATTATGTTAGTCACCATAGAGTACATCATTAATTTTTGATGTAGTGTTCCATGATTCATTGTTTGCATATAACACTCAGTGCTCCATTCAATCTGTGCCCTCCATAATACCTATCACCTGGTTAACTCATCCTCCCACCCCCCTCCCTTCTAAAACCCTCAGTTTTTTTCCCGGCCAAGATTATTTTAGAACTGTGCTCTAGTCTTAATGTCTTTCCTGCTCCACCTTCCTTCTTCCCTCTTCTCCCAAACAGGAGTGAATCTGCCTCATGGTTTCATGGCACTTCTTTTTTATACCCCCAGGTTTACTGAGATATCATTAAGATACACTATTGTATAAGGTATATAGAAATAATGATTTGATATTGTAAAATGATTATTGCAGTTAGTTTACTGACCTCCATCACTTCCTATAAGTAAAAGAAAGCGAAAAAAAAATCTTTATTGGAAACTCTCAGGATTTAGTCTCTTAACTTTTTCATACCTAGATCATGTTAAGTACAGACATCATACTTATTTATATTTTAACTAGAGGTGTATACACTTCAATCAGCTTTCTCTGATTTGCTTCTCCCCACCCCATGCCTGTGGTAACTCCAAATACGATCTCTCTTTCTAAGAGTCCAGGTTTCCACATATAAGAGAGATCACACAATATTTGTCTTTCTCTGACATTTCATTTACCATAATGTTGTTAGGGTCCCTCCATGTTATCAGAAATGGCAGGGTAGCCTTGTTTATTTGTTTTTTTTTTTTAATAGTTGAGTGATACTGCATTGTATATACACCACAACTTCTTTATTCATTCATCTCTTGGTAGATGTTTAAGTTGTTTCCATATCTTGGTTATGTCAATAATGCTACTATGACCATAGGGAAGCAGATATCCTTTTTAAAGTAGTGTTTTCATTTCCTTTGTATATATTACTTGAAGTTGAACTACTGGATCATAGAGTAATTTGGCTTTTCATTTTTTTGAAAAATCCTCCATACTTTTTTTATAGTAACTGTACCAATTTATAGTCCCATCAGAAGTATATGAATTTATTTTATCCATCACCACACCAGCCTTTATTATCTTTTCTGTGTATATATGTGTGTATATATGAAGATAGATGTATATTTAATTAAGACATAGTTGATATAAATATATATACCTAATTGAGGTATTAATTTCAGGTATATAACATAGTGAGTGGACAATTACATACATTATGAAATATGTTCATCATGGTAAGTGTATATGTAACATCTCTTACCATAGTTATTTAAAGATTATTTACTATATTCCCTGTGCTACATATGGGGATGACTTACATATTTGATAACTGGAATTTTATGTCTACCGCTGAGTGTAGAACCTGACATCCAACAACCATGTGATCGTGACCTGAGCCAAAACAAAGAGTCTAAGACACCCACTCACCTCTATCTTCAACTTCCTTCATCATTGTCTTACAGTCTTTAATTCCCTTGGTTAAATTTATTTCCAGGTGTTTTATTCCTTGGATGCAATTGTAAATATTTTTTTTAAATTTCTTTCTCATAGTTTATTACTATTATATAGAAACAATACATTACTATATATTAATTTTATATTTTGTAATTTTACTGAGTTCACTACTAGTTTTAATAGTTATTTCTGGAATCTTTAGGGGTTTTCTATATATATAATGTTATGTCATCTGCTACTACTCATCATTTAACATTTTCCTTATTGATTTGATGCCTTTTCTTTCTTCTTCTTTTCTGATTGCTTAGGCTATGATTTCCAGTACTAGGCTGAATAAAACTAGCAAGAATGAACATCCTTGTCTTGCTCCAGATCTTAGAGGCAAAGCTATTAGATTTTTACCATCCAGTATGATGTTAAATATGGGCTTATCATATATTGTTTTTCTTATGTTGAGGTATGTTCCTTCTAAATCAACCTTGCTGAACATTTTTATCATGGATGGATGTTGAATTTTGTCAAATGCTTTCTCTGACTCTATTGAGATAACCATATGGTTTTTATCCCTCATTTTGTAAACATGATGAATCATGTTGATTTGTGAGTACTGAACCATCCTTTACTGGAATAAAATGCCACTTGGTTATGATGAATGATTCTTATTATATTGTATTTGGTTTGTTATTATGTTAAGGATTTTTACAACTATCTTCATCAGGGTATTGGCCTATAGTTTTTTCATTTGTTTTTGTTTCTGTTTTGTAGTATCTTTTCTGGTTTTTTTTTAAATTTTATTTTTTATAAACATATATTTTTATCCCCAGGGGTACAGGTCTGTGAATCACCAGGTTTACACACTTCACAGCACTCACCATAGCACATACCCTCCCCAGTGTCCATAATCCCACCTCCCTCCCAACCCCCCTCCCCCCATCAACCCTCAGTTTGTTTTGTGAGATTAAGAGTCACTTATGGTTTATCTCCCTCCCAATTCCATCTTGTTTCATTTACTCTTCTCCTACCCCCTTAACCCCACATGTTGCATCTCCTCTCCCTCATATCAGGGAGATCATATGATAGTTGTCTTTCTCCGATTGACTTATTTCGCTAAGCATGATACCCTCTAGTTCCATCCACGTCGTCGCAAATGGCAAGATTTCATTTCTTTTGATGGCTGCATAGTATTCCATTGTGTATATATACCACATCTTCTTTATCCATTCGTCTGTTGATGGAAATCTAGGTTCTTTCCATAGTTTGGCTATTGTAGACATTGCTGCTATAAACATTCGGGTGCACATGCCCCTTCAGATCACTACGTTTGTATCTTTAGGGTAAATACCCAGCAGTGCAATTGCTGGGTCATAGGGTAGTTCTATTTTCAACATTTTGAGAAATGGGCAGAGGACATGAACAGACATTTCTGCAAAGAAGACATCCAGATGGCCAACAGACACATGAAAAAGTGCTCCACATCACTCGGCATCAGGGAAATACAAATCAAAACCACTATGAGATATCACCTCACACCAGTCAGAATGGCTAAAATTAACAAGTCAGGAAATGACAGATGCTGGCGAGGATGCGGAGAAAGGGGAACCCTCCTACACTGTTGGTGGGAATGTTTTTTTGTTTTTTTAATCAGGGTAATGCTGGCCTCATAGAATAACTTTGGAAGCTTTCCTTTGTCTTCTATTTTTTTAATAGTTTGTGAAGGGTATGTATTAACTCTCCTTTTTTTAGTGGTAATGAACTACTTTACCTCACCTTTAATTCTAAATGACAGTCTTACAGGTAGAGTATTTTTGGTTTTATGATTTTTTCCTTTCAGCACTATGAATAGATCATGTCACTCTCTTACCGCCTATGGAGTTGCAGCTGAAAAATCAGCTGATAGTTGAGTTTTGCTTATCCATAAATCTTTGCTTTCCTCTTGATGCTCTTAAGATTTTCTTCTTGACTTTTGACATTTTAATTATTGTCTCTTTGTATGGACCTTCTTGGGTTCATCTTACTTGGGGCTCTCTGTTTCCTAAACATGAATGTCTGTTTCCTTCCCCAAGTTAGGGAGGTTTAAAGCTGCTATTTCTTCAAATAGGTTTCTGTGCCTTACTCTGTCCTCTCCTGGGACCCTTACCAACGCAAATGTTAGTACACTTGATATTGTCCCGGAAATCCATTAACCTATTACCTTTCTTTTTTTTCCCCTGTTCAGTATGGGTGATTTCCATTCTCCTATTTCCTGTCTTCCAGCTTGATGAGCCATTCTTCTGCTTTCTCCACTCTGCTGTGGTTTTCTTCTAGTGTATTTTTAAAATTTCATTTAGTGTATTTTTCAGCTATGATTTTTTTTTAAGATTTTATTTATTTGACAGAGATCACAAGTACGCAGAGAGGCAGGCAGAGAAAGAGGGGGAAGCAGGCTCCCCACTGAGCAGAGAGCCCAATGTGGGGCTCGATCCCAGGACCCCAAGATCATGACCCGAGCCAAAGGCAGAGGATTAACCCACTGAGCCACCCAGGTGCCCCTGATTTTTCTGTTTTTTTTTTAGCTTCTCCCTGACTTAATGCATTCTTCTTTCATTTTTTTTTAAGATTTTATTTATTTATTTGACAGACAGAGATCACAAGTGGGCAGAGAGGCTGGCAGAGAGAGAGGGGGGAAGCAGGCTCACTGCTGATCAGGGAGCCTGATGCAGGGCTCAATCCCAGGACCCTAGGATCATGACCTGAGTTGAAGGCAGAGGCTTTAACCCACTGAGCCACCCAGGCACCCCTCTTCTTTCATTTCCAATAAGCATTATTATGGTCATAACTTTTAACTCTCTTTTAGTAGATTGATTCACTTAATTTAGATCTTTTTCTCAGGTTTTTTCTTATACTTCTATTTGGAACATTTTTCTCTGTCTCCTTAATCCATCTCATCCTCTGTGTTTGTTTCTTTGCATTAAGCATGCCAGCTACACCTCTTGATCTTGAAAGTAGTGGTTTTCTACAGAAGCCCTCCTGTGTGGCCTAGGAGCACCATATCCACTGGTCATGAGTACTAGATGCTCTGAGAGTGTCCCCCATGGGCTGCATGTACTCTCCTGTTGTGAATGATCTGTGACTAGTGTGGGCACATTGGTAGGTGGGGCTGGCCCCCACCCTGGTTGACTGCACTGCCAGTCTCAACTATTGTAGGTGCAATGATGGGCAGAACTACATGTGTGTATATATATATATATACACATATATATATATATATGTATATATATATATATACACATATATATATATATATCATAGCCATTGTAATGGCATAAGGAAATCTCTGATAGTATTTTTATTTTGCATTTCCCAGATGATTCTGTTACTGAATATCTTTTCATGTACATGCAGACCTTTTGTAAGTCATCTTTGGAAAAATGTATATTCTGGTCTTTTCCCCTTTAGATTGTCTAAGTAGATTATTTGTTTACTTTTATATTTTTATTTGCATGAATTTTTTATACATTTTAAACTTTATCCCCCCCTCAGATACAGAGTTTGCAAATATATATTCCCACTCTGTAGATTGTCTTTTCAGTTTGTTGATAATTTTTTGCTATGCAGTAGTTTTAGTTTAATGTAGTCTCACTGTTTCTTACTTTGCTGCTTATGCTTTAGGTGTCACATCCAAAAAATCACTGGCAAGACCCATAGCAAAGAACATTTTTCCTGTTTTCCTCTAAGAGTTTCACATTTAATTCAAGTTAATTTTTGTTAGTTGCATAAGATGGGGCTCTAGTTTTATCCTTCTACTTGTGAATACCTAATTTTCTTAGCACCATTTATTAAAGACTGTCTTTTCTCCATTGAACTATATTGGCTCCATTATTAAATATTGATAATATATGCTTGGATTTACTTTTGGGCTCTTAATTCTATTCCATTGCTTTATTTGCCTGTTTTTATAGCAGTACTACACTGTTTTAATAGATTATGCCTTGATAGTGTAGCTTAAAATCAAGAGGTTTGATGTCTCCTGCTTCTTCCTTCTTGTGAGGATGACTTTGGCTATTTCAGGGTGCTATGGTTTCATTTTATTTTAGGACTAAATTTTTTACTCCTGTAAAAATTTCAATTAAAATTTTGATAGAGGAGTGCCTGGGTGGCTCAGATGGTTAAGTGTCTGCCTCCCTGCTCAGTGGGGAGTCTGCCTCTCCCTCTCCCTGCTGCTCCTCCTGCTTGTACTCTCTCTCTGTCAAATAAAAAAGTAAAATCTTTTTTTAAAAAAACCTCCACAAAGATTATATTGAATCTACACAGTATATTTAATAGTATAGAAATTCTAACAATACTAATTCTTCCAGTGCATAAACAGAGACTACCAATCATTTATTCATGTCTTCTTTCTTTCAGCAATATCTTGAAGTCTCCAGAGTAGTGATCTTTCACTTCCTTGGTTAAGTTTTTTATTAAGGATTATATAGGTTTATTTATGCTATTATAAATGGGATCATTTTATTTCATTTTCACATATTTCATTGTTAGTGTATAAAAACACTACTTTTTTCATGATAATTTTGTTTCCTGCAACTTCACTGAGTTTGTAGAGATAAAACAGTTTTTAGGTGTGGACTTTAGTATTTTCTATATGTAAAACCATACCTTCATATAGTGACAGTTTAACTTCTTCATGTACAATTCTAATGCTTTTTATTTCTTTTTCCTTTCTGACTGCTGGGCAAGGATTTCCAGTAGTGTACTACATAGTAGTGGTATGAGTAGGCAACCTTGCCTTGTTTCTGATCTTCTTTTATTGAAGGGTAGTTGGCATACAGTGTTATTCTAATTTCAGTTTTACAACATAGTGATTCAACAACTCTGTATCGTAAACTGTGCATAACATATCATACAATACTGTAATTATAATATTAACTATATTTGCTAGGCTGTATGTTGCATCTTCATGACTTACACAATCCATACTGGAAGCCTATGTCTCCCACTCCCCTTGACCCATTTTGCTTATTGTATGTTTCCATACAGCAAAGGACTGTTTGCTATGCAGAAGCTTTTTATCTTTTTCATTAGTGTTTTCTTTTTTTTTTTAATTTTTTATTTTTTTCAGCATAACAGTATTCATTATTTTTGCACCACACCCAGTGCTCCATGCAATCCGTGCCCTCTACAATACCCACCACCTGGTGCCCCCAACCTCCCACCCCCCACCCCTTCAAAATTCTCAGATCGTTTTTCAGAGTCCATAGTCTCTCATGGTTCACCTCCCCTTCCAATTTCCCTCAACTCCCTTCTCCTCTCCATCTCCCCTTGTCCTCCATGCTATTTGTTATGCTCCACAAATAAGTGAAACCATATGATAATTGACTCTCTCTGCTTGACTTATTTCACTCAGCATAATCTCTTCCAGTCCCATCCATGTTGCTACAAAACTTGGGGATTCATCCTTTCTTTCTTTTTTTTTTTTTTTTTACAGCTTTATAAACATATATTTTTATCCCCAGGGGTACAGGTCTGCGAATCGCCAAGTTTACACACTTCACAACACTCACCATAGCACATACCCTCCCCGATATCCATAACCCCACCCCCTCTCCCAACCCCCTCCCCCCATCAACCCTCAGTTTGTTTTGTGAGATTAAGAGTCACTTATGGTTTATCTCCCTCCCAATCCCATCTTGTTTCATTTACTCTTCTACTACCCCCTCGACCCCCCATGTTGCATCTCCTCTCCCTCATATCAGGGAGATCATATGATAGTTGTCTTTCTCTGATTGACTTATTTCGCTAAGCATGATACCCTCTAGTTCCATCCACGTCGTCGCAAATGGCAAGATTTCATTTCTTTTGATGGCTGCATAGTATTCCATTGTGTATATATACCACATCTTCTTTATCCATTCGTCTGTAGATGGACATCTAGGTTCTTTCCATAGTTTGGCTATTGTAGACATTGCTGCTATAAACATTCGGGTGCACGTGCCCCTTCGGATCACTACGTTTGTATCTTTAGGATAAATACCCAGCAGTGCAATTGCAGGGTCATAGGGTAGTTCTATTTTCAACATTTTGAGGAACCTCCATGCTGTTTTCCAGAGGGGTTGCACCAGCTTGCATTCCCACAGTGTAGGAGGGTTCCCCTTTCTCCGCATCCTCGCCAGCATCTGTCATTTCCTGACTTGTTCATTTTAGCCATTCTGACTGGTGTGAGGTGATATCTCATGGAGGTTTTGATTTGTATTTCCCTGATGCCGAGTGATATGGAGCACTTTTTCATGTGTCTGTTGGCCATCTGGATGTCTTCTTTGCAGAAATGTCTGTTCATGTCCTCTGCCCATTTCTTGATTGGATTATTTGTTCTTTGGGTGTTGAGTTTGCTAAGTTCTTTATAGATTTTGGACACTAGCCCTTTATCTGATATGTCATTTGCAAATATCTTCTCCCATTCTGTCAGTTGTCTTTTGGTTTTTTTAACTGTTTCCTTTGCTGTGCAAAAGCTTTTGATCTTGATAAAATCCCAAAAGTTCATTTTTGCCCTTGCTTCCCTTGCCTTTGGTGATGTTCCTAGGAAGATGTTGCTGCGGCTGACGTCGAAGAGGTTGCTGCCTGTGTTCTCCTCAAGGATTTTGATGGATTCCTTTCTCACATTGAGATCCTTCATCCATTTTGAGTCTATTTTCGTGTGTGGTGTAAGGAAATGATCCAATTTCATTTTTCTGCATGTGGCTGTCCAATTTTCCCAACACCATTTATTGAAGAGGCTGTCTTTGTTCCATTGGACATTCTTTCCTGCTTTGTCGAAGATGAGTTGACCATAGAGTTGAGGGTCCATTTCTGGGCTCTCGATTCTGTTCCATTGATCTATGTGTCTGTTTTTGTGCCAGTACCATGCTGTCTTGATGATGACAGCTTTGTAATAGAGCTTGAAGTCCGGAATTGTGATGCCACCCACTTTGGCTTTCTTTTTCAATATTCCTTTGGCTATTCGAGGTCTTTTCTGGTTCCATATAAATTTGAGGATTATTTGTTCCATTTCTTTGAAAAAAATGGATGGTCCTTTGATAGGAATTGCATGAAATGTGTAGATTGCTTTAGGTAGCATAGACATTTTCACAATATTTATTCTTCCAATCCAGGAGCATGGAACATTTTTCCATTTCTTTGTGTCTTCCTCAATTGCTTTCATGAGTACTTTATAGTTTTCTGAGTATAGATTCTTAGTCTCTTTGGTTAGGTTTATTCCTAGGTATCTTATAGTTTTGGGTGCAATTGTAAATGGGATGGACTCCTTAATTTCTCTTTCTTCTGTCTTGTCGTTGGTGTAGAGAAATGCAACTGATTTCTGTGCATTGATTTTATATCCTGACACTTTACTGAATTCCTGTACAAGTTCTAGCAGTTTTGGAGTGGAGTCTTTTGGGTTTTCCACATAGAGTATCATATCATCTGCGAAGAGTGATAGTTTGACTTCTTCTTTGCCGATTTGGATGCCTTTAATTTCCTTTTGTTGTCTGATTGCTGAGGCTAGGACTTCTAGTACTATGTTGAATAGCAGTGGTGATAACGGACATCCCTGCCGTGTTCCTGACCTTAGCGGAAAAGCTTTCAGTTTTTCTCCATTGAGAATGATATTTGCAGTGGGTTTTTCATAGATGGCTTTGATAATATTGAGGTATGTGCCGTCTATCCCTACACTTTGAAGAGTTTTGATCAGGAAGGGATGCTGTACTTTGTCAAATGCTTTTTCAGCATCTATGGAGAGAATCATATGGTTCTTGTTCTTTCTTTTATTAATGTGTTGTATCACATTGATTGATTTGCAGATGTTGACCCAGCCTTGCAGCCCTGGAATAAATCCCACTTGGTCGTGGTGAATAATCCTTTTAACGTACTGTTGAATCCTATTGGCTAGTATTTTGGCGAGAATTTTTGCATCTGTGTTCATCAAGGATATTGGTCTGTAGTTCTCTTTTTTGATGGGATCCTTGTCTGGTTTTGGGATCAAGGTGATGCTGGCCTCATAAAATGAGTTTGGAAGTTTTCCTTCTATTGCTATTTTTTGGAACAGTTTCAGGAGAATAGGAATTAATTCTTCTTTAAATGTTTGGTAGAATTCCCCCGGGAAGCCGTCTGGCCCTGGGCTTTTGTTTGTTTGGAGATTTTTGATGACTGTTTCAATCTCCTTACTGGTTATGGGTCTGTTGAGGCTTTCTATTTCTTCCTGGTTCAGTTGTGGTAGTTTATATGTCTCTAGGAATGCATCCATTTCTTCCAGATTGTCAAATTTGTTGGCGTAGAGTTGCTCATAGTATGTTCTTATAATTGTCTGTATTTCTTTGGTGTTCGTTGTGATCTCTCCTCTTTCATTCATGATTTTATTTATTTGGGTCCTCTCTCTTTTCTCTTTGATAAGTCTGGCCAGGGGTTTATCAATCTTATTAATTCTTTCAAAGAACCAGCTCCTAGTTTCATTGATTTGTTCTATTGTTTTTTTTGGTTTCTATTTCATTGATTTCTGCTCTGATCTTTATGATTTCTCTTCTCCTGCTGGGTTTAGGGTTTCTTTCTTGTTCTTTCTCCAGCTCCTTTAGGTGTAGGGTTAGGTTGTGTACCTGAGACCTTTCTTGTTTCTTGAGAAAGGCTTGTACCGCTATATATTTTCCTCTCAGGACTGCCTTTGTTGTGTCCCACAGATTCTGAACTGTTGTGTTTTCATTATCATTTGTTTCCATAATTTTTTTCAATTCTTCTTTGATTTCCTGGTTGACCCATTCATTCTTTAGAAGGATGCTGTTTAGTCTCCATGTATTTGGGTTCTTTCCAAATTTCCTCTTGTTATTGAGTTCTAGCTTTAGAGCATTGTGGTCTGAAAATATGCAGGGAATGATCCCAATCTTTTGATACCGGTTGAGACTTGATTTAGGACCAAGAATGTGATCTATTCTGGAGAACGTTCCATGTGCACTAGAGAAGAATGTGTATTCTGTTGCTTTGGGATGAAATGTTCTGAATATATCTGTGATGTCCATCTGGTCCAGTGTGTCATTTAAGGCCTTGATTTCCTTGTTGATCTTTTGCTTGGATGATCTGTCCATTTCAGTGAGGGGAGTGTTAAAATCCCCTACTATTATTGTATTCTTGTCGATGTGTTTCTTTGATTTTGTTATTAATTGGTTTATATAGTTGGCTGCTCCCACGTTAGGGGCATAGATATTTAAAATTGTTAGATCTTCTTGTTGGACAGTTCCTTTGAGTATGATATAGTGTCCTTCCTCATCTCTTATTATAATCTTTGGCTTAAAATCTAATTGATCTGATATAAGGATTGCCACTCCTGCTTTCTTCTGATGTCCATTAGCATGGTAAATTCTTTTCCACCCCCTCACTTTAAACCTGGAGGTGTCTTCGGGTGTAAGATGAGTTTCTTGTAGGCAACATATAGATGGTTTTTGTTTTTTTATCCATTCTGATACCCTGTGTCTTTTGATTGGGGCATTTAGCCCATTAACATTCAGGGTAAGTATTGAGAGATATGAATTTAGTGCCATTGTATTGCCTGTAACGTGACTGTTATTGTATATTATCTCTGTTTCTTTCTGATCTACTACTTTTAGGGTCTCTCTTTGCTTAGAGGACCCCTTTCAATATTTCCTGTAAAGCTGGTTTGGTATTTGCAAATTCTTTCAGTTTTTGTTTGTCCTGGAAGCTTTTAATCTCTCCGTCTATTTTCAATGATAGCCTAGCTGGATATAGTATTCTTGGCTGCATGTTTTTCTCATTTAGTACTCTGAATATATCATGCCAGCTCTTTCTGGCCTGCCAGGTGTCTGTGGATAAGTCTGCTGCCAATCTAATATTTTTACCATTGTACGTTACAGACTTCTTTTCCCGGGCTGCTTTCAGGATCTTTTCTTTGTCACTAAGACTTGTCAATTTTACTATTAAGTGACGGGGTGTAGACCTATTCTTATTGATTTTGAGGGGGGTTCTCTGAACATCCTGGATTTTGATGCTTGTTCCCTTTGCCATATTGGGGAAATTCTCTCCAATAATTCTCTCCAATATACCTTCTGCTCCCCTCTCTGTTTCCTCTTCTTCTGGAATCCCAATTATTCTAATGTTGTTTCGTCTTATGGTGTCACTTATCTCTCGAATTCTCCCCTCGTGGTCCAGTAGCTGTTTGTCCCTCTTTTGCTCAGCTTCTTTATTCTCTGTCATTTGGTCTTCTATATCGCTAATTCTTTCTTCTGCCTCATTTATCCTAGCAGTGAGAGCCTCCATTTTTGTTTGCACCTCATTAATAGCTTTTTTGATTTCAACTTGGTTAGATTTTAGTTCTTTTATTTCTCCAGAAAGGGCTTTTATATCTCCCGAGAGGGTTGCTTTAATATCTTCCATGCCTTTTTCAAGCCCGGCTAGAACCTTGAGAATCATCATTCTGAACTCTATATCTGACATATTACCAATGTCTGTATTGATTAGGTCCCTAGCCTTTGGTACTGCCTCTTGTTCTTTTTTTTGTTGTGAATTTTTCCGCCTTGTCATTTTGTCCAGATAAGAGTTTATGAAGGAGCAAGTAAAATACTAAAAGGGTGGCAACAACCCCAGGAAAATATGCTTTAGCCAAATCAGAAGAGATCCTGAATTGTGATGGGGGAGAAAGGGGATAAAAAGGGGCTCAGAAAGAAAGAAAAAAAAAACTATTAAAAAAAAGAAAGCCGATAAAGAAATAAATATAAAAAGAGGAAAAAATATATATATATTAGATAAACTATTTAAAAAACGTTAAAAAAAAGAAAATGGTAAAAGTTAAAAAAAATTTAGCAGAAGAAGAGAAAAAGAAAAAAAAATTGAAAAAGAAAAAAAAATTAAATTAACTGCAAGGCTAAAAAATCATGGGGAGAAAGCCATGAGTTCCGTGCTTTGCTTTCTTCTCCTCTGGAATTCCGCCGTTCTCCTTGGTAGGTGAACTTGGTCCTGGCTGGGTTTCCCGTAGATCTTCTGGGGGAGGGGCCCGTTGTAGTGATTCTCAAGCGTCTTTGCCCCAGGCGGAGTTGCACCGCCCTTACCCGGGGCTGCGCTGAGTCATCCACTCGGGTTCGCTTTCGGGAGCTTTTGTTCCCTGAGCGCTTTCCGTAGAGTCCGGAGGGCGCGAATGAAGATGGCGGCCTCCCGGTCTCCGGCCCGGAGGAGCCGAGAGCCCGGGGCCCCACTCCTCAGTGCGCCCTCAGAGAACAGCGCCAAATGACTCCCGTCACCCTGGCCTCCGGCCGCGCTCCGAGCTGACCGAGCCTGCGACCGGTTCAAGGCAACCCCGAGCTGAGAGTCACTCCTGGGCTCTGTCTCTGCAGCCGGCTTCCCCGTTCTAATACCGGTAAGCCTTGCGACACTGAGACACCCCCGATCCTTCTGCGACCCTGCGGGACCTGAGGCCGCGCTTACCCCGCCTGGGCTTCACCCCAGTTAAGCCTCTGGAGCGATGTCCCTCAGCGGAACAGACTTTTAAAAGTCCTGATTTTGCTCCGTTGCTCCGCCGCTCGCCGGGAGCCGGCCCCTCCCCCCGCGGTCGATCTTCCCGTCGCTTTGGATTCACTTCTGCGCCAGTCCTACCTTGCAGAAAGTGGTTGATTTTCTGTTTCTGGAATTGCTGTTCTTCTTCTCTTCAATCTCCCGTTGGATTTGTAGGTGTTTGCAATCTTTAGATAAGCTATTTAGCTGATCTCCCGCTACCCGAAGTAGTCTCAGCCTGCTACTTCTCCGCCATCTTGACTCCTCCCCTCATTAGTGTTTTCTTTTTCTTTGGGTAAACATCCAGTAGTGGAATTTGTGAATTTTGGACTATTGCTGATTTTAATTTTTTGAAGAACCTACATACTATTTTCCACAGTGGCTGCACAATTTGACCCTCCTACCAACATTGCATGAAGGCTCCATTTTCTCCATATCCTCTCCCATCTTGTTCTTTCTTTCTGGTATTGGCCATTCTACCTAGTGTGGGGGTGGTATCTCATTGAGGTTTTGATTTAAATTTCCCTGTTGGATGAGTGATGATGAGCATCTTTCCATGTGTCTCCTTGCCCTCTAGAGGTCTTCCTTAGAAAATTATGGAGGGCACATATTGCATGGAGCACTGGTTGTGGTGCATAAACAATGAATTCTGTTATGCTGAAAAGAAATAAAAAAAAAAAAAAGAAAAATGTCTACCAATGTCCTCTACCCATTTTGATTGGACAATTTAGGTTGTCTGTGTTGTTTTTATATATTTTTTAATATTATGCCCTTATCAGATGTGTCCTTTGCAAATACCTTCTCTCATTCAATAGATTCCCTTTTAATTTTGTAGCTGGTTTCCTTCACTGTGCAAAAGCTTTATATTTTGGTGTAGTCCCAACAATTTACTTTTGCTCTTGTTTCTCTTGACTGAGGAGACATATCTAGAAAAATGTTGCTAAAGCTGATGTCCCAGATCACACTGCCTGTGTTTTTTTCTTAGGAGTATTATCGTTTCAAGTCAATGGGGCATACCTGCCAATATCTATGATGGATATGGCTGCATAAATACTAGGAAACCAAATCCAACAATACATTTTGAATTTATTTTTGTATATTTTTTATTCAGTTCCATTAGCCAGCATATAGTACATCATTAGTTTTTGATGTGTATAATACCCAGTGCTCATCATGTCATGTGCCCTCCTTAATACTCATCATCCAGTTACCCCATCTGCCGCCCCCTCCCTTCTGCAACCCTCAATTTGTTTCCGAGTCCAGAGTCTCTCAGGTTTGTGTCCTCCTTTGATTTATTCCCAGTTTTCCCTCCCTTCCCCTGTGGTCTTCTGCACTGTTCCTTATATTCCACATATTTGTGGATTGTTTGCTTTGTGGGGAGGGGTTGAGTTTGATAAGTTCTTGATATATCTTGGATACCAGCCCTTTATGTGATATGTCACATAATCTTCTCCTATTCCATCAGTTGCCTTTTAGTTTTGTTGACTGTTTCCTTTGCTGTGCAGAAGGTTTTTATCTTGATGAAGTCCCAATAGTTCATTTCTTGCTTTTTTCCCCCATACCTTTAGGGATGTATCTTGGAAGTTGTTATTGGGGCCAACGTCAAAGGGGTTACTACTGCCTATGTTCTCCTGTAGGATCTTGATGGTTTTCTGTATCACATTTAGGTATTTCATACATTTTGAGTATATCTTTGTGTATGGCATACGAGAATGGTCCAATTTCATTCTGCATCTGACCGTCCAACTGTCCCAGCACCATTTATTGAAGAGACTATCTTTTTTCCATTGATATCATGTTCTCTGCAAAGAGTAAAATTTTAACTTCTTCTTAAAAATTTGATACCTTTTATTTATTTTGTCTGATTGCTGTAGGTAGGACTTCCAATATTATGTTGAATACAACTGATGAGAGTGGACATCTTTATCTTGTCCTTTGACTGCATGGGAAAATCTTTTGGATTTTCACCATTGTGATGTTACCTATGGGTTCATTATAGATGGCCTTGTTATATGATGTTCTCTCTAAATCTATTTTGTTGAGATCATGAATGGATGTTGAATTTTGATGTTTTTTATCCTTTAATTTTTTAATGTGATGTGTAACACTGATGGTTGTATAGATACAGAGAACTGTCCTTCATCTCTGGAACAAATCCCACTTGATTTTGGTGAATTATTCTTTTAATGTATTGTTGAACATGGTTTGCTAATTTGCTATTGAGAAATCTGTTCATCAGGGATATTGGCTTGTCATTTTCTTTCTCTGGTAATGTCTTTATCTGAATTTGTTAGCTATCATGGTAGTGCTGGCCTTGTAATATTAATAGAGAAATATTTTTCTCTTTTTGGTATAAGTTGTGAAGAATGCATATTAACTCTTCTTTAAATGTTTAGTAAAATTCACCTATAAAGCCATCTGGTCCTGGACTTTTATCTGTTGGTTTTTTTTTTTTTTTTTTTTGGTGGGGGGATAGTTTTTTGATTATTGATTCAATTTTGTTACTGGTAATTAGCCTCTTCAGATTATTTCTTCCTGATTCACTTTGGGAAGAATGTGTATTTCTAGGTATTGATCCATTTCTTCTCAGTAGTCGAGTGTGTTAGCACACAATTTTTCATACTAGTCTATCATAATTTATATTTTATGGTGTTGGATGTTACTTCTCTTTTTCACATATAATTTTATTTATTAGAATCCTCTTTTCTTTTTTCCTGGTCAGTCTGGGATAAAGATTCATTAAAATTGTTTACCTTTTGAAGAACCATCTTTGGGTTTCATTGATTGTATTCTTTTTAGTGTCTATTATATTTACTTTTACTGTTATATTTATTATTTCATTCCTTCTACCTGCTTTGAACTTTTCCTAGTTTCTTTAAATGTATAGTTAGGCTGTTTGAGATTTTTCTTGTTTCTTAAAGTAGACCCTGTAATGCCATAAACTTCTTAGAACTGATTTTCCTGTATCCCCAAAATGTTGGGCCATTTTGTTTCCATTTTCATTTGTCTCCATGTATTTTTTCATTGACCCACTGGTTATTTAGTAGCATGTCATTCAGCCTCTATGTGTTTTTGTGGGTTTTTTTCCTTGCAATTGATTTCTAGTTTTATACTGTTGTGGTCAGAAATGATATGATTTCAATCTTTTGAAATTTACTTACCTGGGGGATGATCTGTGTGCACTTGAATGTGTATCCTGCTGTTTTTTCAGGGAATTTTCTGTATACATTTGTGAAGTTCATGTGGGCTAATGTTTCTTTCAAAGTCATTGTTTCCTTAAGATTTATCCCTTGATATAAGTGGAATGTTAAAGTTCGTTACTATTATTGTATTGCTGTCAATTTCTCTTTTTACGTCTGTTAACACATGCATTATACATTTAGGTGCTCCATTGTTGGGTACATAGATATTTATAACTGTTATATTCTCTTCTTGTCTAGACCCTATTACCATTATATAATGCCTTTGCCTCTTTTTAGAGTCTTTGTCTCTGGGTGCTGAAGGGTTTGGAGTCTGGTGGGACAAATGAAGCATGTGAGTTCTCTGGACCTGAAATGACACAGGCCTGGAGTGTTTTGGTGTGCTTTGTGCATATGTCATGTTGGTGAGATAGTTGGAGCTGTAGTGAGCACTGTTCAGGGAAGTTCCCTTCTGTGCCTCACTACAGCCCTCCTAGTGAAATGGCTGTAGCTGGTATAGGGTAAGTGCCCAAAGCTTACTAATACAGGGGGCTGGCGAGGGATCCCAGATGTTGCTATTTTCAGTGTTATCATTGAGCTCTGGCGGTAGAAGTGGGGAGTAAACTCTAGCAGTTGCTAGCTCCCCCAAACCCTAGAGATAGTTCTAGCTGTTTCCCTGCTATTTAACAAATTTCTTCAGTGAGTTCCTTTATATTTTAGTTGCTCTTTCAAATCATGGCCTTTTTTCTGTGCCCCAGAGTAGATGAATCTGCTCATAGCTCCTAAGAATCCCCCCCGCCCCACTGCATTTTTCAGTGGCAGGGGTGAGACTATAAATCATGAAACTAAGATTTTTAAAAAAAATACTCTTACTTTATGACACAGCAGTCCAATCAGTACATAGATATTTACCCAACAGAAGTGCAAAAATACATCCACATGAAGCTTGTAAGTCAATATTCATGACTGCTTTATTTATAATCACCTAAACTGGAAACAACCCACATGTATATCAGCAAGTGAATGGATGATCATAGTAAATTCACTCAAAGAAATAATATTTAGTGCTAAAAAGGAGAAACACTAGGGACAGCTATCATATTAGTCATTGCTAAGGGGAAGTGGGTGGGGAGCACAGTAGGTACAGCTGCCTCCAGGGAAACTTTTGGAGGTGATGAAAATGTTCTGTCTTATGAGGTAGTAGTGACATGACTTTACGCATTTGTCAAAATTGAACAAGGGATGTATTTTACTCTGTATTAGTTATACGTCAGTAAACTTGAGGTAAAAACATATATATGGGACCTATAAAATGCCTAAATAAATGCTAAGATATCTGTGCAACTTTTAGGTGACAAGTATGATTAAAGATGAAAATTCTTTCCAAATTAGCTACAAGATTCAGTGCAATTATAATCAAAATTTCTTATAATTTCTCAAGTGACTTATAATATTTATATCATAGAGCTAAAGGGGGACTTGCTTTAATAAAATATCAAGCCTTCCTATAAAGCTAAGCTTATTAAAATATATGCTTTGCTCAGGGAAAGACATATCAATAGGAAAAACTAAAGCACTCAAGAGACTTTGTGGGACTGTTATATATATTAGGAAAAGAAACATATATACTATGTATATGATATAGACTAAACATGAAGGGAAAAACTTTAAAACTCTAATTTAAGACTAACAGTATTCTAACATTTAGACAGGGGAGGTTTTCTTTCCAAAAGATATAAATAATAGAGTAAGAGATCAGTAATTCCAACTCTAAGATTTGTAACTTCAAAAGTAAAAAGAAACCATAATATTAAAGAAACCACAGTAACCTAGAGAATACAACCAATATGTACTACAGGCAATAGAAAAACCCAAAATAATTCCAATCAGTTAATAAGAATATAATAATCCAGGAGAAAATGGGCAAGGGATATGTACTGGTAATAGGAGAAAACACAATTAGGCAAGTAAGGATGAAACAGAAACCACAATACTAATAGAATTGTGAAAAAACAGAAAACACAAGTTATCATTTCAAACGCTTATGTTGACAAGAGTTAAAATTTCAAATTTTCAGAGGATATGAGAATTGAAATCTGATACCTAGCTGCTGGGAGTATAAACTGGATATGGAGGGTAGTATCTCTTAAAGTTGAAAAGAAGCATATCCTACAGCCTAACAATTCCATTTCTTAGCATTCTCTCATACCTGTGTGCAGGAAATATGCACAGCGTACCCAAGAGCATTATTTGTGATAGAGAAAAATGAAACAACATAAATATCTATCAGTAAAGCGATGGAAAACTAAACCATAGTGCATATATCAATGTAATACTGGATAGTAACCAAAATAAGTGAGAGTCACTTGATCTAGATGTTTCATGGAGTAATTAAAAAACATGATGTCAAGTAACCAAAACCATGTTACAATATAATGTGCAGAATGTAATACCATTACATACATTAAAAACATAGTAAGCAGAGTGCTATCTTTTCATGAATATATAATAGGAATTTTAAAATTTAGACATCAGTATACTAATGATACTGGTTTCACTCTGAAGGAAGGAGTAGAGAAAGTTGGTTTGTGTAGGGGAACATAAGGAACTTCAGATGTATGTACAATGTTTTATTTCCTTAAAAAAATAAACCAGGCTAGGGGTGCCTGGGTGGCTCAGTGGATTAAAGCCTCTGCCTTCAGCTCAGGTCATGGCCCCAGGGTTCCAGGATCAAGCCCCGCATCAGGCTCTCTGCCTGCCTCTCTGCCTACTTGTGAGCTCTGTCAAATAAATAAAAAAATCTTAAAAAAAAAAAACAGGCTAGTAGAGACTAACCTGAAATAAGACTAGTAGAGACAATGTGTAATCATCTGTCATGTTACTTCACACACAGTCCCAGTTCATAATTTAAAGGGATCATGCCAGGGTATGCAATGGGGCAAACCATAAAATGATGGTCCTCACCTCCTAATTATAGATTTACCATTTCGTATAAAAACAGGTTTGGTAAATTTCCAAGCTGATTGCTATGCTGAGAGTTTTGAAATTTTCTTTGAAAAGGAACCACAAAAGAGTATGTCAAACATCCTCTCTTCTGGGTCTCTTGGGGTCTTGGTTATAAGATCCTTTCAAGTACTTTCTCAAACAGTGAGGAAATTAGAAGATTATTTTTATAAGACTACTGGGAACTTTGAACTCAATTTAATTACTAGCCCTAATTTATTTTATTCTTGGATCGTTACATGTAATACATTACTTTGGAGATAGCCATTACAGAAAAAAAAATTTAAGATAGTTACTGACCTATAAAGAACACAGGAAATAAGATTACTATACTTCCATTTTTTGCAAATATAAGCCACCATATTACCACTCTACCTTCCCAAATGATATATTTGCCATTTTTAATATGTTTTTTGTTTATCAGAATAAATCTTAATTCCACAAAAAATATTTACAGATGACAGTAATAGTAATCTTCATGACTGGTTTTGAGGACAAGGTAGACAGATCTTGGAGGCCTATGGTTCAGTGAAAAGCTACAGTGATATGTATTCTGTAATGCTGCTTGTATGTCAATATTCAAAATTATAATGCAAGTAAAGGAATGATAATGCTATATTCTTTTTACAGTATATTCTTTTGAAAATGATCATTTATCTTACTCCTTGGGATTCATCAATTGAGAGGCATGAAAGCTGGGCCAAAATTATTTTTTAGTAAATAATTCTGAGCCTTCCAACATGAAGTGTAATTCTGTATAGAGTTGCAGTATCTAAGCCAATGTAGTTTTGAGAATACCTGAAAAAATGATTTTAGTTTAATATTAGTTGCTTGTTCTAGCAGTTGAAAGCAGGGTCAATATCTATTGATAAACCTTTTTCCTGGTATATACAAATAAATCAGCATAAATTAGGATACTGTTTATATTCTCAGTCATCTTAAAAGAAGAGTCTTTGAGAGAAGCACCCTAGAGACACCCATGTCATTCCAAGCTATTTCAATCTGTCACCTCATAGGTCAGAAGTCCTTAGATCTTGCCCTTTTCAAAATGACAGGAAGGAAAATCATCCCTCAGTGGGGACTATAATGAAGTCTTGTACTACAGTCACACAAGGTTTCTAATCAGAAATGCAGGACAAAGGGAAAAATAATAACGTATTTTTCATAAATTCTAAATAGCTTTCCCCACAAAGCAGAAGGGATGGGAAAATGCAAGTCTTCCTGCCACTTGTGCAAACAATTAGTCTAAAAACTCATAACTAGTATAGACTCGTAATCAAGAAACATATATTCCCTTCTAACTATGTTTTAAAAATGAGATATATTTTATTCTATATCCCTGAATACTGAATTATACTGATAAGGCTAATGATGAACATATTGGGTAAGCATCAAAGCTTAATTAAATTTCTCAGTTATCTAGTAGATTTGAGCTTATGAAATCTGATTAGAATTAGGACAGTGGTTACTTCTTAAATCTGACTGAATTACAAACTCAGGATTTTACTTGCATGTATGCATATTTTAGAACGCAATTTCTACAAATTTTGCTTCTACATAGCAAAGAGATGGACTATGAACAAATCTGAAATAGATCTTTACCCATAATTTTTTACAGTTTTTTTTTTTTACTACGTGTTAAGAAATTTAAATTTTATGCCCAGTCTCAAAGGACAGACATCTCTAGCATGTTTGCATGGAGCCATTTGTGGGCGGAGGAAGAAGGCAAGGTATTAACTGCAAGCTCTTTCCCATGTGTATTCTCCTGTTGGCCAAAATTTGCCACATTCACATCCACCCACATTTATGGATTATGTCATCCAGCTCCTATAAAGGATTTACTGGGACTATTAGGCCAATTCTTAATCTCATGGTCCCCACAGATAGCCTGTAAGGAATATAAAGTGTGTACTAAGTACTTAGTACAGGGTGGAGACTTGTGTTCCCTTCAAATTCATATTCAAAATCTAACCCCCAAGGGGATGGCATTTAGAGGTATTAACCACTTTGAGAAGTGGTTAAATCATGATGGTAGAGACCTTAGTACTGAAGAGAGTGGGGAGAGCTAGCAGGATAACCAAAGTCAACAGGGCAATATACAACCCGTAAGAGTGTCCTCACTGGAACCCAACCATGCTGGCCCCTGATCTTGGACCTCTAGGTGCCACCTCTGTTAAGAAAGAAATTTTGGGGTTTTCCTGTAAAAGTCACCAAGTCTAGGGTGCTGTGTTACAGTAGCCCAAACCGACAAGATAATTTCCTATTCATTTCATTATACTTTTCAGGAATATACTAAATGTTCTGCAGGTCAGTTTTTGAACCTTCCTTGTGCAAGTTATAATTGTAAGGAAACTTTAATTCCTCATTTAACAACCCATTCCAGAAATTGTAAAATTATGGATAGAATGTCAAAATTAGGCCAGTAATAGTTACATCTGCTTGCTTCCTTTAAAAAAAATACACTCATATTGAAGGTAATGGGGCTTGATAGGAAATGCACATGCTTAGGCTAATTTGTAACCCCTGCTCTATCTCTTGCCTTCTGAGTGACCTTAGGAAGTTACCCACTGTTTTTGAGTTCCATTTGCCTCATCTTTAAAAAAAACCAATGATACCTTTTCACAATAGTTCTCAAACTTGAGATGCATCAGAATCACCTGGAAACCTTGTAAAATCACCGATTATTGGGTTATGCCCCTAGAGAGTCTGGTTCAGGGGATTTCAAACATTTGCATTTCTATAAGTTTTCAGGTAATGCTGCTGCTGTTTGTAACACTACCACAGCCCTCCAGAATGAGATTGGAAATACAACTCATAAATTATAAATAATTAATATTTTTGTTGTTTTACTTATTTTCTGATTATAAAAATAATGTATGATTTCATAATTTTAAAAGCTTTGAAAACCAAGAAAATATTAAAAATTAAAACAACCTGGAATACTACCGTCAATCTCCAACAAAGATTATTGTTTCTTTTTGCTATTTCCTCCCTTAACTAGCATTTTCACCTATTTGTGTTAGTTCTATCTATTCACATTGAGGGATTATGCATGTATACCTGTGCCCCTTAAAATCCTATACATTCTTCAATAATGAACATAGCTCCCATCTCCTCTGTATTTCCTAGTATATCCTTGATAGAATTTCTATTTTCTTCATCTATATTCCTGAACCAAGTAGAAAAATGAAGACAAAAGCCCTCAAAAATTAGCGTTCCACACCCTCATTATATATTGGTATGAAAACAGGATGCATAGAGGTTAACCAAAGAACTGAAAGCTAATAGTCTCATGACCATGATAAATTTGTTTCTAAAAACTGCCACTAACCACTGGGCTTGTGACTATATCTGTTCACTTCACCAAAATTATTCACTTGGGCAGGATGAGACGTTTTGTTGTATTTTGTGCTCACTTTTGGTATACATTGTGATAGGTTAAGTGCAGCAAAGATTCTAACTAACTTACAGCTCCATTCAAAATCTATTCCCAAAACCACGGGTAAAGAACAGAACCATGTTTATCATCAAGTGATTTATGTTTGTCTCACTATGAACACACATTTGTTTTTAATTGCTCATAAATTAAAGCAAATCTTGAAATTCCTGAAGTATCATTTTGAGAGGATATGGGTAAAATTATTAATTTTTATTTTTGATTAGCAAATAGAAAAAAAAACAGCATTGTTATATTGATCCAGTTCACTACAGCCCTTCTGAAAAGATTGTGCAAAAATAAAATATTTGAGGTATCGATAAAACAGATTATGCTCTTACCAAATTAGCAGGCACTATACACTGAGAGGATCACCAGTAAACATATAAACCCAGGCTTCCTAAATGCAGAATAGCTAAGGGGATTATTTACTACTTTATTTTTGCATTGTTCATTTTTTCATGCTTTTATTATAGCAAAATGTATATTACCATGTTAATGTGCTCAACATTAATTCCTAATGGTCTTAGGCTACTGAGTCATGAGAATTAATACTAGAGTCCAATTTTCCCCTGATATTTAAAAATGTATATTCAAGAAGCTATGAAAGTTTGTATATCCTCCAGTCTAATAAATCTAGCTCTAGGTTCTGGTTCAAGATGGTAATGCCAGAAAACTTTAAATACCTCCTCCAACAGACACCCCAAGCCTATAGCTATCTATGGAGCAATGTCCTTGAGATGGGGTAGGGGTGGAGATACATAGAAGCAGGTAAGAAGGGCTGAGACACAGGTTTGCTATAAACCCCACAGCCGGCATAGGAACCCACATTAGGCACCCCAACTTTTAAGATTGGCACATGAGAGAGAGTCCCCCAAAACGTCTGGCTTTGAAAACCAACAGGACACATATCCTGGACACCTGTGGTCATAAAGTGCTTATATGCAGATTCACATATTCCAGTGCTCAACACCAAATCAATCCTTTGAGAAGCACCTAGATTTTATATGCAAAAGACTCATTTAAGAATTTTAAGGTATTAGTCTGCTATACTCTACAGGGATGAAGGCTGGTCGGCATCATCTTCTTGTTCTTCTGACTTGCTAAAGCCCATGGTGAGATTCTGAAAGAGCTACTACCCTCAGTATACACAAAGAAGCAACAGATGCAGGAACTCAGGCTTCTGTGAAAGAGGCCTATGAACTTATCATCAGAGCTGTGATCTGAGGGACAGGCTTCTCATTAAAAATACATCTAAGGGCTGACTATAAACTTTACATAGACCTTGCAAAGTGGGTACGATCCTCCCATTCTCCCACTACCACTTGCCTTGGCACCAGTATCTCTTGGAGAAAAGTTCTTCAATGTGTCTGGTGCTCTGGTTTTTCCAGTTGCCACCCAAGGAATACCCCCTGTTCATCTAGATCTGATGGCTATTGTTATATCACCAGCCTTTCTGTGAAAGAGGCCTAATCGCTTGTCCTGGAATTTTGGCTTTGGGGCAGACTTTAGAATTGGCACACATCCAGAAGCAATAGGAGGTGCTCGCAGGGAACAGAACCAGTGGACATCACATTTATGCTCTCTCTGTTTCATTACAGTTTGAAGCTCCATTTCTGTGACTACTGCCTTGTGCTTATTTCTAAATTGCTTTTCTCTGGTGGCCAGTAGTATTCCACTGTGGTCTTACAGGATTGCATATATTTACATTCCTTAAAAGCTGCTTCCTGAGGGCCTGAATTCCAACCAAGCTCCATGTAGAAGCTAAGATCCCCACCTACAACACTGACTAATTTGGCACACACTCAACTCCTGGGAACTATTAAAACTGACTATTTGGATATGTACAACCAAGAACTGAGTCAGGGTTGAATAGCCAGGTTTATCTCCTACTCAAGGCCCAGGTTTTAAGACTGAAAAAGAAGGCAGTTTCATCTAATGCACATTAGCCAACACAAAGTCCAGCAATGTGAATAGAGAAATGTGTTACAAATGAAATATTTAAAAAAGATACTCACCAAAGTCAGGAGAAGAATGAATGAACACAGTGAAAAGTTGAACAAAGAGATAGAAATGGAAGTGCTGACAAGATGTCACAGAACTCAGAAATACAACAACCGAACTGAAAAACACAAGACAGGTGTTCAACAATAGAGTAGATGCAGCAAAAGAAAGGCAAAGAGAATTACCCAAGCATACTAGCATTCACAATGCAGGACTTTTAGAAGAAAACAGAGAAATGGGCAGGAAACCTACTTAAATAATGGCTGAAAACTTCCCTAAATTGAGGAAGGAAACATATCCATATCCAGGAAACCGAGAGAGTACCAGGAAAGATAAAACAAGACCTACACAAAGACCCACTATAATTAAAATATCAAAAGTTTACGGCAAGGAGACAATCTTAAAAGGAAGAGAAAAACAACTTGCTACATACAAGAGAATCGCCATTTTCAGAAGAAACTTTGCAGGTCCGAAGAGTGGGGCATGATATCTTTAAAGTGTTCAAAGGAAATAATTCCCAACTAAGAATACTCTACCCAGGGAAGTTATTCAGAAATTCAGGAGACTGAACAGTTTTCCAGACAAACGAAAGCTAAGTAAGTTCATTAGCACTACAGCAGTCTTAAAATAAATATAAAAAGGACTTCTTTAAGCTGCAGAGAAATGGTGTTAATTAGTAAAAAAAAATTATTACAGTATAAATCTCATTGTAAAGGTAAATCAGCAAAAGTAGTGGATTTAATCACTTACAAATTTGGTATAAAGATTAAAAGAGAAAGTTAGTGATGTGGGATACAAAGGCAAAAGAAAAAACTAAATTTCTTTACTGCCTACAGCCCATTGACAAGACCTAAAAAGAGGCAGAGTGCCTTTCCTCTGATAGCTCAGCTGCCTCAATGCTGACACTTGAGTAAGGGCAAAAGGCAATCTTAACATTATCCTGACCTCCAGGAGCCTGTGAATCTACTTTAAACAGAAGGAAATTCTTTTGGAAACTTATTTTATTGCTAGCCCCCAAGATATATGTTAGCAATCCTCATCCCGATATGTGGCCCCCTGATATATATCACTAGGGTCTTATGTTTACTTAACAGAAATAATTAACTTTTTCCTAGCAATAACTAGCCCTCTGAGGGTGCTAGAAACCTCATATCCATAATCCCCTCCTACCTTGAAAGTATATAATTGCCTCACAACCCCAGTGTAGCTCTTTCTGCCCACAGGTCCTGTCCCTGGGCTTTAATAAAACCACCTTTCTGACATGTCTAAATAATATTGTTCTTGACCATTTGCTCTGAGCCCCAACTTGCTACATCACTTACTAAAAATAAAAATGTAAAACTGGACAAAGAAAACAAAATAAAGTAAATAAAATAAAGAGTAAAAATATAAAGCCTTGAGGGAGGAGGAGTCAAGATGGCGGAAAAGTAACAGGCTGAGACTACTTCGGGTAGCAGGAGATCAGCTAGATAGCTTATCTAAAGATTACAAACACCTACAAATCCAACGGGAGATTGAAGACAAGAAGAACAGCAATTCTAGAAACAGAAAATCAACCACTATCTGAAAGGTAGGACTGGCGGAAAAGTGAATCCAAAGCGACGGGAAGATAGACCGCAGGGGGAGGGGATGGCTCCCGGCGAGTGGCGGAGCAACGGAGCACAAAATCGGGACTTTTAAAAGTCTGTTCCGCTGAGGGACATCCCTCCAGAGGCTTAACTGGGGTGAAGCCCGGGCGGGGTCAGCGCGGCCTCAGGTCCCACAGGGTCGCAGAAGGATCGGGGGTGTCTGAGTGTCGCAGAGCTTGCCGGTATTAGAACGGGAAGCCGGCTACAGAGACAGAACCGAGGAGTGACTCTCAGCTCGGGGTTGCCTTGAACCGGTCCCAGGCTCGGTCAGCTCGGAGCATGGCCGGAGGCCAGGGTGACGGGAGTCATTGGGCACTGTTCTCTGACGGTGCACTGAGGAGTGGGGCCCCGGGCTCTCGGCTCCTCCAGGCCGGACACCGGGAGGCCGCCATCTTCATTCCTGTCTTCCAGAACTCTACGGAAAGCTCCCGAAAGCAAACCCAGCAAACCCGAGCGGATTACTCAGCGCGGCCCCGGGTAAGGGCGGTGCAACTCCGCCTGGGGCAAAGACGCTTGAGAATCACTACAACAGGCCCCTCCCCCAGAAGATCAACGGGAAACCCAGCCAGGACCAAGTTCACCTACCAAGGAGTGCTGTTTCAATACCAAGGAGAGTGGCAGAATTCCAGAGGAGAAGAAAGCAAAGCACGGAACTCATGGCTTTCTCCCCATGATTTTTTAGCCTTGCAGTTAATTTAATTTTTTTTCTTTTTCATTTTCTTTTCTTTTTCTCTTCTTCTGCTAAATTTTTTAACTTTTACCGTTTTCTTTTTTATAACGTTTTTTAAATAGTTTATCTAATATATATATATATTTTTCCTCTTTTTATATTTTTTCTTTATTGGCTTTCTTTTTTTAATAGTTTATTTTTTTTCTTTTTTCTTTCTGAACCCCTTTTTATCCGCTTTCTCCCCCCTCATGATTTGGGATCTCTTCTGATTTGGCTAAAGCATATTTTCCTGGGGTTGTTGCCACCCTTTTAGTATTTTACTTGCTCCTTCATATACTCTTATCTGGACAAAATGACAAGGTGGAAAAATTCACCACAAAAAAAAGAACAAGAGGCAGTACCAAAGGCTAGGGACCTAATCAATACAGACATTGGTAATATGTCAGATCCAGAGTTCAGAATGACGATTCTCAAGGTTCTAGCCGGGCTCAAAAAAGGCATGGAAGATATTAAAGCAACCCTCTCGGGAGATATAAAAGCCCTTTCTGAAGAAATAAAAGAACTAAAATCTAACCAAGTTGAAATCAAAAAAGCTATTAATGAGGTGCAAACAAAAATGGAGGCTCTGACGGCTAGGATAAATGAGGCAGAAGAAAGAATTAGCAATATAGAAGACCAAATGACAGAGAATAAAGAAGCTGAGCAAAAGAGGGACAAACAGCTACTGGACTACGAGGGGAGAATTCGAGAGATAAGTGACACCATAAGACGAAACAACATTAGAATAATTGGGATTCCAGAAGAAGAGGAAACAGAGAGGGGAGCAGAAGGTATATTGGAGAGAATTTCCCCAATATGGCAAAGGGAACAAGCATCAAAATCCAGGAGGTTCAGAGAACCCCCCTCAAGATCAATAAGAATAGGTCCACACCCCATCACCTAATAGTAAAATTTACAAGTCTTAGTGACAAAGAAAAGACCCTGAAAGCAGCCCGGGAAAAGAAGTCTATAACATACAATGGTAAAAATATTCGATTGGCAGCAGACTTATCCACAGAGACCTGGCAGGCCAGAAAGAGCTGGCATGATATATTCAGAGTACTAATCGAGAAAAACATGCAGCCAAGAATACTATATCCAGCTAGGCTATCATTGAAAATAGAAGGAGAGATTAAAAGCTTCCAGGACAAACAAAAACTGAAAGAATTTGCAAATACCAAACCAGCTCTACAGGAAATATTGAAAGTGGTCCTCTAAGCAAAGAGAGACCCTAAAAGTAGAAGATCAGAAAGAAACAGAGACGATATACAGTAACAGTCACCTTACAGGCAATACAATGGCACTAAATTCATATCTCTCAATACTTACCCTGAATGTTAATGGGCTAAATGCCCCAATCAAAAGACACAGGATATCAGATGGATAAAAAAAACAAAACCCATTTATATGCTGCCTACAAGAAACTCATCTTAAACCCAAAGACAACTCCAGATTTAAAGTGAGGGGGTGGAAAAGAATTTACCATGCTAATGGACATCAGAAGAAAGCAGGAGTGGCAATCCTTATATCAGATCAATTAGATTTTAAGCCAAAGACTATAATAAGAGATGAGGAAGGACACTATATCATACTCAAAGGAACTGTCCAACAAGAAGATCTAACAATTTTAAATATCTATGCCCCTAACGTGGGAGCAGCCAACTATATAAACCAATTAATAACAAAATCAAAGAAACACATCGACAAGAATACAATAATAGTAGGAGATTTTAACACTCCCCTCACTGAAATGGACAGATCATCCAAGCAAAAGATCAACAAGGAAATAAAGGCCTTAAATGACACACTGGACCAGATGGACATCACAGATATATTCAGAACATTTCATCCCAAAGCAACAGAATACACATTCTTCTCTAGTGCACATGGAACATTCTCCAGAATAGATCACATTCTTGGTCGTAAATCAAGTGTCAACCAGTATCAAAAGATTCGATCATTCCCTGCATATTTTCAGACCACAATGCTCTAAAGCTAGAACTCAATCACAAGAGGAAATTTGGAAAGAACCCAAATACATGGAGACTAAACAGCATCCTTCTCAAGAATGAATGGGTCAACCAGGAAATTAAAGAAGAATTGAAAGAATTCATGGAAACAAATGATAATGAAAACACAATGGTTCAAAATCTGTGGGACACAACAAAGGCAGTCCTGAGAGGAAAATATATAGTGGTACAAGCCTTTCTCAAGAAACAAGAAAGGTCTCAGGTACACAACCTAACCCTACACCTAAAGGAGCTGGAGAAAGAACAAGAAAGAAACCCTAAACCCAGCAGGAGAAGAGAAATCATAAAGATCAGAGCAGAAATCAATGAAATAGAAACCAAAAAAAAAACAATAGAACAAATCAACGAAACGAGGAGCTGGTTCTTTGAAAGAATTAATAAGATTGATAAACCCCTGGCCAGACTTATCAAAAGAAAAGAGAGAGGACCCAAATAAATAAAATCATGAATGAAAGAGGAGAGATCACAACGAACACCAAAGAAATACAGACAATTATAAGAACATATTATGAGCAACTCTACGCCAACAAATTTGACAATCTGTAAGAAATGGATGCATTCTTAGAGACATATAAACTACCACAACTGAACCAGGAAGAAATAGAAAGCCTCAACAGACCCATAAGCAGTAAGGAGATTGAAACAGTCATCAAAAATCTCCAAACAAACAAAAGCCCAGGGCCAGACGGCTTCCCAGGGGAATTCTACCAAACATTTAAAGAAGAACTAATTCCTATTCTCCTGAAACTGTTCCAAAAAATAGAAATGGAAGGAAAACTTCCAAACTCATTTTATGAGGCCAGCATCACCTTGATCCCAAAACCAGACAAGGATCCCAACAAAAAAGAGAACTACAGACCAATATCCTTGATGAACACAGATGCAAAAATTCTCGCCAAAATACTAGCCAATAGGATTCAACAGTACATTAAAAGGATTATTCACCACGACCAAGTGGTATTTATTCCAGGGCTGCAAGGTTGGTTCAACATCCGCAAATCAACCAATGTGATACAACACATTAATAAAAGAAAGAACAAGAACCATATGATACTCTCCATAGATGCTGAAAAAGCATTTGACAAAGTACAGCATCCCTTCCTGATCAAAACCCTTCAAAGTGTAAGGATAGAGGGCACATACCCAATATTATCAAAGCCATCTATGAAAAACCCACCGCAAATATTATTCTCAATGGAGAAAAACTGAAAGCTTTTCTGCTAAGGTCAGGAACACGGCAGGGATGTGCGTTATCACCACTGCTATTCAACATAGTACTAGAAGTCCTAGCCTCAGCAATCAGACAACAAAAGGAAATTAAAGGCATCCAAATCGGCAAAGAAGAAGTCAAACTATCACTCTTCACAGATGATATGATACTCTATGTGGAATGCCCAAAAGACTCCACTCCAAAACTGCTAGAACTTATACAGGAATTCAGTAAAGTGTCAGGATATAAAATCAATGCACAGAAATCAGTTACATTTCTCTACACCAACAACAAGACAGAAGAAAGAGAAATTAAGGAGTCCATCCCATTTACAATTGCACCCAAAACTATAAGATACCTAGGAATAAACCTAACCAAAGAGACTAAGCATCTATACACAGAAAACTATAAAGTACTCATGAAAGAAATTGAGGAAGACACAAAGAAATGGAAAAATGTTCCATGCTCCTGGATTGGAAGAATAAATATTGTGAAAATGTCTATGCTACCTAAAGCAATCTACACATTTCATGCAATTCCTATCAAAGGACCATCCATTTTTTTCAAAGAAATGGAACAAATAATCCTAAAATTTATATGGAACCAGAAAAGACCTCGAATAGCCAAAGGAATATTGAAAAAGAAAGCCAAAGTGGGTGGCATCACAATTCCGGACTTCAAGCTCTATTACAAAGCTGTCATCATCAAGACAGCATGGTACTGGCACAAAAACAGACACATAGATCAATGGAACAGAATAGAGAGCCCAGAAATAGACCCTCAACTCTATGGTCAACTCATCTTCAACAAAGCAGGAAAGAATGTCCAGTGGAAAAAAGACAGCCTCTTCAATAAATGTGTTGGGAAAATTGGACAGCCACATGCAGAAAAATGAAATTGGATCATTTCCTTACACCACACACGAAAATAGACTCAAAATGGATGAAGGATCTCAATGTGAGAAAGGAATCCTTCAAAATCCTTGAGGAGAACACAGGCAACAACCTCTTCGACCTCAGCCCCAGCAACATCTTCCTAGGAACATCACCAAAGGCAAGGGAAGCAAGGGCAAAAATGAACTTTTGGGATTTTATCAAGATCAAAAGCTTTTGCACAGCAAAGGAAACAGTGAACAAAACCAAAAGACAACTGACAGAATGGGAGAAGATATTTGGGAATGACATATCAGATAAATGGTTAGTGTCCAAAGTCTATAAAGAATTTAGCAAACTCAACACCCAAAGAACAAATAATCCAATCAAGAAATGGGCAGAGGACATGAACAGACATTTCTGCAAAGAAGACATCCAGATGGCCAACAGACACATGAAAAAGTGCTCCATAACACTCGGCATCAGGGAAATACAAATCAAAACCACTATGAGATGTCACCTCACACCAGTCAGAATGGCTAAAATTAACAAGTCAGGAAAGGACAGATGCTGGCGAGGATGCAGAGAAAGGGGAACCCTCCTACACTGTTGGTGGGAATGCAAGCTGGTGCAACCACTCTGGAAAACAGCATGGAGGTTCCTCAAATTGTTGAAAATAGTACTACCCTATGACCCAGCAATTGCACTGCTGGGTATTTACCCTAAAGATACAAACGTAGTGATCCGAAGGGGCACCTGCACCCGAATGTTTATAGCAGCAATGTCTACAATAGCCAAACTATGGAAAGAACCTAGATTTCCATCAACAGAAGAATGGATAAAGAAGATGTGGTATATATACACAATGGAATACTATGCAGCCATCAAAAGAAATGAAATCTTGCCATTTGCGACGACGTGGATGGAACTAGAGGGTATCATGCTTAGCGAAATAAGTCAATCGGAGAAAGACAACTATCATATGATCTCCCTGATATGAGGGTGAGGAGATGCAACATGGGGGGTTGAGGGGGTAGGAGAAGAGTAAATGAAACAAGATGTGATTGGGAGGGAGACAAACCATAAGTGACTCTTAATCTCACAAAACAAACTGAGGTTTGATGGGGGGAGGGGGTTGGGAGAGTGGTGGTGGGGTTATGGATATTGGGGAGGGTATGTGCTATGGTGAGTGCTGTGAAGTGTGTAAACCTGGCGATTCACAGACCTGTACCCCTGGGGATAAAAATATATGTTTATAAAATTAAAAAAAAATATATATATATATATATATAAAGCCTTAAGTGAATACATCCTAAGTTGTTATCAACTTAAAATAAACTGTTACACATTATTATATATGTCCTTTATGATAACCACAAGGCAAAAACCTATGGCAGATAGGCAAAAGAGAAAGGAATCTGAACATAGTACTCAGCAAAGTCATAAAACCACGAAGGAAGAAGGAAAGAGATAAAGAAACAGATGTACAAAACAGCCAGAGAACAATGAAAGCCCCAGAACTACATCCTTATAAATACTTACTTTAAAAAGAATGGCTGAATGGATAACATTAATACTCCTCTATATACTGCCTACAAGCTGCACACTCAAGGAAACACAAGTCTAAAAGTCAACGGATGGAAGAAGATATTCCATGCAAACTGAAAGGAAAAGAAAATTGGGGCAGCTATACTTACCCAAAACAAACTTTAAAACAAGGACTAAAAGTAGACGAAGAAGGGCATTGCATCATGTTAAAGGGGTCAATCCAAGAAGAGAGCATTTATATATTTAGATGCTCCCATGTTGAGTATATAAATATTTATAAATATGAATAGACCTAAAGAAATAACAATGTTATAACAGTTGAGAACTTTAATATCCTACTGACATCAATAAATGGATCATCCAGACAGAAAAGCAATTAGGAAACGTTGGCTTTAAAAGACACATTAGAACAGATGGACTTAAAAGATATGTGCAGAATATTCCATTTGAAAAGACCAGAACACATTCTTTCAAGTACACAATCATTCTCCAGTACAGTCAGTCATACACTGGGCCACAAACCAAGTCTTAATAAAGTTAAGCAGGTCAAAATCCTACCAAGCATCTTTTTTGACCATGATGGTATGAAACTAGAAATTAATTACAAGAAGTAAACTAGAAAATAAAGGCGTGGAAATTAAACAACATGGTAAACATGATACTGAAGAACCAATGGGTTGATAAAAAAATTGAGTAAAAAAGAATATGCCTTGAGACAAATGAAAATGGAAATCCAGCATATCAAAATTCACAGAATACATCAAAAGCAGTTTGAAGAGGAAAGGTCATATTAATAAATGCCTACCTGAAAAAAAATTTTTATCAAATATAACTACCTCATTTTATACCTCAAGTAGGAGAAGAAGAACAAATCTCAACATCAGTAGAAGGACGGCTGCAACAAAAAAATGTAGCAGACATAAATGAAATTTAAAAAATAGAAAAGAGCTACAAAACCTGTTTCTTTGATGAATAAAATCCATCTGTGTTTAGGTAGATTCATCAAGAAAAAAACAGACTCAAATAAAACTAGAAATGCAAGAGGTATCACAACTGATACCAAGGAAGTATGAGTGTCCTTAAAGGGCTACTATAAAGAATTTTATGGTAACAAATTGAACAACCTACAAGAAATAAAGCAATTCCTAAGAACTTACTACCTTCCAAAAACCATGAAGAAATAGAAGATCTGAAGAGACCAATTACTATTATGGAGAATCAGTAATCAATATCTTCCCAACAAAGTAAGTTCTAGACCAGATGGGCCTCACTGGTAAATTCTACCAAACTTTTCAGAGTTAAGGCTCATCCTTCTAAAACTCTTCCAGGAATAGGAGAGGAGGGAACACTTCATTTTGTAAGGCCAGCTTTAGTATGATTCCAAAACTAGACAAGGATACCACAAGAAAAGGAAGTTATAGGCAAAGATCTCTGATGTTCAGAGATACAAAAATTCTCCACAAAATATTTACAAAGTGAATTCAACAATAACACTATAAAGAACATACCTGGTGATGAGGTGTGATGTGTTCCAGGGATGTAAGGATACGTTAGCATCTGCAAAAAAATCAACATAGCACATCCTATTAACAAAATGAAGTATTAAAAACCATATCATTATCTCAGTAGACACAGAAGAAGCATTTGACAAAAATAATTTTTTTTTATAAAAACTCTCAGCAACATAAGAATAGAGAGAATGTACCTCAACATAACCAAGGCCATAATCAGAGGTCCAAAACTAATATCATACTCAGCAGTGAACTTTTCCTCTAAGATCAATAACAAAACTGGGATGCCCAGTCTCACTACCTTTATTCAACAAAGAACTGGAAGTCCCAGCCACTGCAATTAGGCAAGGAAAAGATTTTAAAAAGTCACTGAAATTGGAAAGGAAGAAGTAGACTTTCACTCTTAGCAAATGACATGATCCATTATATTAAAATAACCCTGAAGGCTCCACCAAAACCTCTTAGATTTAATACATAAATTTAGTGAGGTTGTAGGATACAAAGTCAAAATACAGCACTCTTATGTTTCTACATATTTTAAAAAAAAAAGAAAGGAAAATTAAGAAAAACAATCCTAATTTATAAGTGCACCAGAAAGAATAAAAGACCTAGGATTAAAAAAAATACCAGGGGTGCCTAATAAAAGACCTAGGATTAAAAAAAATACGGGGGTGGGCTGCCTGGGTGGCTCAGAGGGTTAAGCCTCTGCCTTCAGCTCAGGTCATGATCTCAGGGTCCTGGGATCGAGTCCCGCATCGGGCTCTCTGCTAGGCAGGGAGCCGGCTTCCTCCTCCCTCTCTCTCTCTGCTTGCCTCTCTGCCTACTTGCGATCTCTCTCTGTCAAATAATAAAAAAAAATCTTTAAAAAAAATACGGGGGCACCTCTGCCTTCGGCTCAGGTCATGATGCCAGGATCCTGGGATTAAGCCGTGCATCAGGCTCTCTGCTCATCAGGCAGCCTGTTTTCCCCTCTCTCTCTCTGTCTGCCTCTCTGCCTACTTGTGATCTCTGTCAAATAAATAAATAAAATCTTAAAAAAAAAACCTAGGCATACGAAAACTAAAAACTGTAAGACATAATTGATTAAAAAAATTGAAGACATTAATAAATGGAAAGATCGTCTATGCATATGGATTGAAAGAATTAATGTTGTTACAATATTCATATTAACCAAAGCCATCTACAGATTCAGTGTAATCCCTATAAAAATTCCAATAGCATTTTCCATAAAAATGTAACAATCCTAAAATTTGTACAGAACCACAGAAAATCTCTAGTAGCCAAAACAATTCTGAGAAAGAAAAACAAAGCTGGAGGCATCATGCTCCCTGATTTCAAAGTACATTGGCATTTCGAACTACATGGCAAAGGTATAGTCATCAAAACAGTGTGGTATTGACTTCAACACAGACACCTGGATCAACAGCACAGAATAGAAGGTCCACAGATAAACTGACACTTACATGTTAAATTAATTTATGACCAAAATGCCAAGTATATACCATAAGGAAAATGGTGCAGGGAAAACTTGACAGTTACATGCACAAGAATGAAACTGGAATACTATCTTATACCCTACACAAAAATTAACTAAAAATGGATACACAATGAATTTAAGACTTGGAACCGTAAAACTTGTAGAAGAAAACACAAGGCGGTAACCTCCCTAACATTGGTCTTAGTGATGATTTTTTTTTTTTATTTGACACCAGAAACAAAGGCAACAAAAGCAAAAAAACAGATGGGACTACATCAATCTAAAAAGCTTCTGTACAGCAAAGGAAGCAAACACAATGAAAGGCCATCTATTGAATGAAAGAAAATACTTGTGAATTATATATCTGATAAGCAGTTATGCCAAAATATATAAGGAACTCCTATAACTTACAACAACAACAAAAAGATGTTCAAGGTCACTAATCATCAATGAGGTATCACATCAATTAAAATCAACTATTATCCAAAAGACAAGAAAGGATGTAGGAAAAAAACAGAAACCTGTGAGAGTGTAACGTGCCATGGCCATAATGGGTAACAGGATAGCCATTGCTTAATAAATGAAAAACCACCCAATTATCCATCAACTCCACTTCTAGGTATTCATCTAAAAACAACAAAAATAATAATTTGAAATGATGTATTCCCTCCATGTTAAATGCAGCATTATTTCCAATAGCCAAAGGCTTTGAAACACCCTCAGTTCCCTCTTATGGATGCATGGATAAAGTAAGCATGATATATACACACATACAATGTAATTTTATTCAGCCCTAAAAAGGAATAAAATCTTTCCATGGGTGACAATATGGATGTATCATGAGGACAAAATGCTGAGTGAACAAAGGCAGGAAAAGACTAATACTGTATGACCTCAATTCTATGTGTAATGTTTAAAAAAAAAATACAAAGGAGAGATTTCTGGTTGCTAGAGACGGGGTGGGTGAAATGGATGAAGGAGTCAAAAGGTAGAAACTTTCAGTTATAAAATAATTAAGTCCTAAGACTGTGATATAAAACATGACTACTATTAAAAATACTGATTGCCTATGTGGAAATTGCTTACTGAGTAAATGCTGAAAGTTCTTATCACAAAAAATACAAATTCAGTAACTTTGGAAGGTGACAGTAGGTACATTTATTGTGGTCATTACTTTTTAAACTCTGAAGTGATCACCATAATAATCTAGTTGACATTTGTCACATTTTATACTTCCAGATTTTTTTCTAGTGATGAGACCTTTATACCAAATATCAAGTTATAATGTAGTACGGTGTCATATATCAATTTTACCTCAATAAAGTAAATTCACGATTAGAAATTTATCCTGAGGACAAAGTCACTGATGTGCATATGGAAATGCAAAACAACAAAAGGCTGTAAGTGTAGGTTGATTATAATAGTAGGAAAAAATCAGTACTGTGTAAAATGTGAAGTGGTTAAATAATGGTATAACTTCAAAATAAAAACTACTCAGAAAAACAATCTGAGGGTTTTGAAGGGGCGGGGCGGTGGGAGGTTGGGGGAACCAGGTGGTGGGTATTGGACACGGATTGCATGGAGCACTGGGTGTGGTGCAAAAACAATGAATACTGTTATGCTGAAAAGAAATTTAAAAAAAATTTTTAAAAAGTATTTCCTAAAATGTGTTCTATAAAACCTCAACCCTGCAAGATGTGCACAGGCATTTCACATTCTCATCCCATTTGATAAATATATATGAGGACTGCCCCCAAATGCTTTCAATTATGGGCAACAAGATGCCTACTTGAATCTGGCTTGAACTCTTAAGGGTTCAGTCTAGGTTCAACCATTAAGGGAATGTCGTGGCTGATATAATTAAGTTTAAAGGAAATCAAAATATTCAACAAGTCATCAGTTCCAATATTCTGTAATTTTCTAAATTCTTCTTTTTTCTCCAGAGGTTGGCTTCATCTTTAAACTGGATTTCCTCATGGTCACAATTACTTGAGAAACAGAAGAAGTGTCACACCAGCATGTGAAGTACATCAGAGGCAATCATGAGGAGATTGAGAAGACAGAAGTTTCACAATTTTATATAGCCCAGCAGTTGTAATCCATCACATATACATCAAGATAAAAAGCTAATCCTCAAGTAAGAGAATTTGATATTGTTTATTGTTTAAAGCTCCTGTGCATGCTCCAATCTTACATATACAACAGAAACTCTGTGTACTTAACTCTTTTTATATATTTTCTTCTCCCTAGAGCTGTATAAAAATGCCCAGTAGAGACAATGCCAAATGCATGGGATGCATTATATTCTGTGCAATATTATGCCCCTTGCCTTCCTCCTATTGTTCCACTTAGCCTTGCTGACCCTCCACCAGACTGTGGACTTCAATTGTATCTTTCCTTGCATGGTAACCAGGTGGTGAGTATTAAGGAGGGCATGTGTTGGGGTGAGCACAGGGTGTTATACGCAGCTAATGAATCACTGAACACTTCAACAGAAACTTAAGATGCGCTATATGCTGGCTAAATGAACATTAAAAAAGAGCTCCAAGATATAAACAGAAAAGAAAAAACTCTTACTTTAAATGAAAGTTTTATCTGGTACCTACCTCAGGGAGGGTGAGAGTTGAGAGGGGGTTTGTTACAGAACTGGAGGTCAGTCATCAGGCCCAAATTGTCATTTACTTGGCTTTCCATAAAATCTATTAGGTACTCATACACCTTCATGAGTATTTTATATACACTTGCTGCACACCTCAGACTTTGCAATTGGGCCATTAAAGAGAGATACCCATTTATCAGTGCTTACTGTTTTATGGTTAATAAAATATTCTCAGCAAGGTTTCTTCCTTAAGTCTTAACTTTTCTTTAGCATCCACCCAATCCTTGAAAACTGCAGACTAAAGGTAAAGCATTAAAACTTAAGTGTGGTGTTTTAAATTAAACATAATATTATGGATAGCTGATGAGACACTGCGCCCTTATAAAGTAATTTTTCTTTTTTTAATTTTTTTATAAACATATAATGTATTATTAGCCCCAGGGGTACAGGTCTGTGAATCACCAGGTTTACACACTTCACAGCACACACCATAGTACATACCCTCCCCAATGTCCATAACCCTGCCTCCCTCTCCCTAACCTCCTCCCCCTGGCCCTCCTCAGTTTGTTTTGTAACATTAAGAGTCTCTTATGGTTTGTCTCCCTCCTGATCCCATCTTGTTTCATTTATTCTTTTCCTACCCCCAAAACCCCCATGTTGCATCTCGACTTCCTCATATCAGGGAGATCATATGATAGTTGTCTTTCTCCGACTGACTTATTTCACTGAGCATAATACCCTCTACTTCCATCCACGTTGTTGTAAATGGCAAGATTTCATTTCTTTTGATGGCTGCATAGTATTCCATTGTATATATATACCACCTCTTCTTTATCCATTCATCTGTTGATGGACATCTAGGTTCTTTCCATAGTTTGGCTATTGTGGACATTGCTCCTATAAACATTTGGTGCACATGCCCCTTCGGATCACTACGTTTGTATCTTTAGGGTAAATACCCAGTAGTGCAATTGCTGGGTCGTAAGGTAGCTCTATTTTCAACTTTTTGAGGAACCTCCATGCTGTTTTCCAGAGTGGTTGCACCAGCTTGCCTTACCACCAACAGTGTAGGAGGGTTCCCCTTTCTCCGCATCCTCGCCAGCATCTGTCATTTCCTGACTTGTTAATTTTAGCCATTCTGACTGGTGTGAGGTGGTATGTCATTGTGGTTTTGATTTGTATTTCCCTGATGCTGAGTGATGTGGAGCAAAAAGTAATTTTTCTGATTAAGACATTTTCAATGTAAGAAATTATTTAAAAACTAGAAAGGCGTAATGGATTAAATCAATTATTTAAATTAATCTTTCTGGATTTGAATACGTTAAGTAATTACTTTTACTACTAAGTAATGAATGCACTAGGAAACCTCTCTCTCCACAGAAGCCTTGGGTACTTTAAGGTTTTGTTCTGTACCAATTACCTTCCCAAGTGGATATATTTATTTATACTTCTAACAGTGCCTGCTTCATCATAAATATATAATTTGTGAGAAGCATTTAACTGCCCTAAAATTTATTCAGTGCCAATACTCAAATACCACGGACTTCTCTCTTGTTTTGTCTTCTGTGCCATCCCCATCCTGGCCCATGCTTCCATCATTTCTCTTGACCTGTGCCGTAGATAAGTGACTAGTTTCTCTGCTTCCCTTCTGCTCCTCTCTAGTTAATCTTCCTTACCGTGCTGGAATCATCTTCTTTAAACAAATGAAATTCTGACATTTTTCTGTTTTCGCTCTTCAAAACCTTCCCATTATTCTTGCCATAACACTCTCAGTCTAAAGACTAAAACCTGAATGTACTGTTCCCTGCCTCAAGCCTCATCATGTTCTGCTTTTTCTTCTCCCTTCCATTTACAAGAACTCGGCCTTCTTTCCACTCCTGGAATAACCCATGCTCTCTCCTACTTTAAGAAAGTGAGTATTCTGTTCCATCTGCCTAATATTCCTCCTCCTCCCCCTACCTTTTCATTCTTAAACTTTCCCCATATCAGCTCATTCATCAAATCCTCACTCCCTAGCCTAAAAGCATTTTTTTTTCAAAATCTATATCACAATTAATAATTACTTATTCATGAGATTATTTGATTGTTCACACCTGTTCAGTACTTAGCACATGGCTGGACATCAGTATCCTTTGTTTATAGAATAAAAGCTATTTATTTCTGGAATGAATGTATGAATCTGAATTTACTATGAAACTTTGGAGACCTAGCAAGAGAAGAGAGTGATTCCAGCTTAGAAGGAAAGAGAACATGCCTCAAAGAGAACATGTTTAAGTAGAATCATGTTTTCAAATTGGACTAAGCTAAATGAGTAATGTAAGATGCTCTGACTGGCTTTGTGACTTTTGACAGATTATCTGACCTCTTCTTTCCTAAATGCTTCCTGTTTCTAATAGGAACCACACTGTCTCATTTACCTATTTTCTGATATCAAAACTATGTATAACTTTTACCTGATATTTGATTTAAACTGTAATAAAATTACTGTTACCTTTAATACAATGACATTGTGGATTGTATTCTAGCAAAAGGAAGGAATCAGGATAAATCTCAGCAGGATGAATTTAGACAGAACATTTCTCCCCTTTTTACTCATGAATAAGCCTCAGTTTAAGTTGTTAGAAATCTAGAAACATCACAAGGAAAACCACCTCATTAACAAATAGTAGTAAGAGATTTTTGTGCATATGACACATGTCACAAACTGGGAGCTTTTAAAAATAAGGACATGAAGCTCAGGGGCATGAAGTTATAGGATGACTTATTAAATCAAAGTGAGGAAGCTGTTAACCTTTACAATGATTGGTTAATACAATAGGAATTTCCAGATGGCAGGGATAGGTTTAAAGTGATGTCTCTAAACATATAGGAGATAAATTTCTTTTATAATTGTCAGAGGCACTTATGATCATAAAATCAGCTATCTTTAGTTCTGCTTATGTGGTTTAAATGGTCTGTCTGCTCAGGATTTTCTCAAGTCCAGTCTTCATTTTGTATTTAATTTTAACAGAGGTGTTTGTTTTATTGCAAGTTATGAACAAGCTAATTCAGTGGTAACTGCATAATCTTGAGTTTTCTCCAGAGGTTAGAGTGACATAAAGTAAATCATTAAAACAACCAAGAGCTAGGAAGAATTAGTGCTCTGAGCTTTGCTGTTGCTGTTTTTTAATAAAAAAAAAAAAAGTAAAACCTTAAAGATAAATAACTTTTGAGTTCTTATTTGGGCAAAAGTTTCTCTGCAAACAATCCCAGCTTTTCTATAGCCTAATTATTGGATCTTCTTTTTTAGATAATCAGACTTTCATACTTTACCTTCATTTCCGTAAATAACTAGGTATTATGACCATGATTCAAATCTATAACTCTAGCAGGGAAAGCAATTATGGCATGAGCAATGAGCACCAGTTGGGAATACAAACCAGCGATAAACCATATTTAGGGCTGAAGATAATGTGAGCTTTGCATAATTTAGGCCAGAAAAATATTTAACTGACAGTTAAGTGTCAACTAGGGAACATTCTTAGAACTATCTTTCAACTTTAAGTGTGGAAAAGCAGACCCACTGTGGTGCAAAATCACCATGATATATACTAAAATTAAAGAAATAGGATGCAACTGATGACAAACACCTGGAAGGTAGAGAAAGCAGTCCTTGAAGTGGTATGAGACTGTCGGAATGAAGTGGTATCTAACTTAAGGAGCATGGTGTTAGTGAAGAAAGCTTGTACTGAGATCATTCTGATTTCTCCAATAATAAAATCCTTCAGAGGGAAGCCAAAAGGTTGAAATCCATGGTACACCAAGTGATTTCTGAGCAGAGTTCTTATTATAAAGGGTGGAGAAAAGCCGTCTAAATTACTTGGTTAGTACTGGTTTGTCTCTTCCCGGAGCTTATCCTAACTCCTAGACTCCTGCAACATGACGCAGTTTTAAAAGGTCCTTAATGAAGAAAAAAAAAAGTTTACAGAAATCACAACCAATTTGAAATTGAGCTTAGAAGTATCTTATTTTAAAAGTGTTTTAGGCAGAGGGTGAAGAGCTTTTTCTACAAATATTCTGAATCCAGAAAGAAAAAAAAAATAGCCATGTGTTATATTCAAGTCAAAAGACACTAAATTTGACCAAGATGGAGATACAGGTTGTTCCTGACTTTGCTTCCCCTCACAAGAGGAACAAACAACTGTTCGAACAAGACAGCACTGAGAAAATCTTTGAAGCACTGCCCTGCCCTCAGAGACCAAGACAGACTACATACAAGGGTAAGAGGCCTGGCCACACGTGGACCGCACTGTACCTCATCCAGGCCCGTACAGCACCATGTAGAGAGATCGCCCCTGAACACCCAATACCTCTAACAGAAAAAGAAAACCCAGGACTGACAACCAGACCCCGGGTATTGTGGGTCATTTTCTGGTAGCCTGTACTCTAATTTCACACCACGGAGACCACAGGGGAATCTGGGCAGTTCAACCACGGAGAATCTCACTGTGACAGAGAGAAGGGAAAGGACGTGCAATAACCAGCACATGGATCTTGGTAAACCAAGCTCGTACCTGTAGTGCCCAAGGAGAAATCCCAAACAATAGTTTTTGCTCATCTGCAGAAGGGAGGGATGCATTCTGACCAGGGAACTTGGTAGGATGTTGATTTACCTGTCTGAGAGCCTTAAGTGGGGAGTTTTGCCAGCCCTACAGCCTGGTTTGCCCATTGCCCATGCCCAGGCAAGGCACTGAGTCACAGCCCCACCAGCTTTGGAGAGTGACTGCCAGACTTATTCAACCAGAAAGCCTGATAACAATTCCTGGATGTAGTGCAACCCAGCAATACTTGACCCGAGATGTAGAGGGAACCGACTGCCTCCAGAGCAAAGCCAAGAGCTGGAATAGTGGGCTCCTGTGTGCTATGCACAGGGAGGAGAATACAGTCATAGGCAAAGCTCAGCCCTTCTGAAATGGTGTTCCTGTTTGGAAAACTGGTAATAGCCCAAGGTAGCCCCACCCCTTGCCACCCAGGCAAGGTACTAAGTCCACATGGCACTGGCTGGGGCTCTCATTAGGACAACAAAGAGCTGTAAGAACTTTAGAGCTCTTTCTCCCACAGCACCAAGATAGGGAATCTAATTGCAGCCCTGCTCAAAATTGAATTTAGCCTTTAGCCAGTCTGACCAGGGACCCTAAAAAGATCCTTTGGGAAGTAATTAGGCTGATTCAATAGCTCCATATACAGTGGCAATAGAAAATAGAGCATAGCTATGACTTCCCCTGTCTATAGAGAAAAAACAGTGGCCTCATGTGACTAGGAAATTCAGTGCACACAAAAGTAAAATTCTGGCCCTTGAAATGAGCTCTACACCCTGGATCTGGATTTGCAACCCTGCCAAGGCCTGGAAGCTATTCGTAGCCCCATCTGCTACTGAATAGAGTACCCAGTCCTAATGATCTCTGACCATAGAGGAAAAGCTCTCAGTTTTTCCCCATTGAGGAGGATATTAGCTATGGGTCTTTCATATATGGCCTTAATGATGCTGAGGTTCTATCGCTACTTTGTTGAAGGTTTTTGTCAAGAATATATGCTATATTGTGTCAAATGCTTTTTCTAGGTCTAATGAGAGGATCATATGGTTCTTTCTTTTATTAAAGTGGTGTATCATGCTGATTGACAGTGCAGGAATAAATTCCACTTGATTGTGATGAATAATTCTCTTATGTACCACTGGATTTGGTTTGCTAGTACCTCGTTGAGAATTTTGGCATCTTTGTTCATCAAGGATATTGGCCTATAAGTCTCTTTTCTAGTGGGGTCCTTGTTTGGTTTTGGAATCAAAATAATGCTGATCTTGCAGAATGAGTTTGAAAGTATTCCCTTTTTTTTGGAACAATTTGAGAAGAATAGGTATTAACTCCACTTTAAATGTCTGGTAGAATTCCCCTGAGATGCCATCCGTCCCTGCACTTTGTTGGGAATTTTTTCATTACTGATTCTATTTCTTTGCTGGTTATGGGTCTGTTTAAATTTTATATTTCTTCCTGTTTAAGATTTAGTAGTTTTTATGTTTCTAGGAATTTGTCCAATTCTTCCAGATTGCCCAGTTTGTTGGCATATAGCAGTATTTATTCCTGGTAATAAAAATTCTTAATACATCAGGTCTGTTAGAAACATATCTCAACAAAATAAAAGCCACATATGACCACTCTACAGCTAATATCACACTCAATAATGAAAAGTTGCAAAGTTTTCCTCGAAGATCAGGAAAAAGACAAGAGTGCCAATTCTCAACACTTCTATCCAACTTAGTACTGGAAGTCCTAAATAAAGCAGTCAGGCAAAAAAAGTAAATAAGGGGCGCCTGGGTGGCTCAGTGGGTTAAGCCGCTGCCTTCGGCTCAGGTCATGATCCCAGGTCCTTGGTTCGAGCCCCACATCGGGCTTTCTGCTCAGCAGGGAGCCTGCTTCCTCCTCTCTCTCTGCCTGCCTCTCTGCTTACTTGTGATTTCTCTCTGTCAAATAAATAAATAAAATCTTTAAAAAAAAAAAGTAAATAAAAGGTATCAGAATTGGAAACAAGTAAAATTGTCTATTTCACATGACAGAATGACAGGCTATACAAAAAGGCTTACAATGACCACAAGGCCAAGATCTCCATCCCAGTGGACATGGTGTCCATCAATCCTGCCAAAGAAGGCCAGGCATTAGCAAGTGATGTGGACTATCGCCAGTACCTGCACCACTGGTCTTGCTTTCCCAACCAGAATGATGTGATCCAAGCCAGGAAAGCCTACGACCTGCAGAGTGATGCCATCTATAAGACTGACCTGGAGTGGCTTCGTGGCATTGGCTAGATGCCTGAAGGGTCTCCTGAAGTGCTGAGGGTCCAAAATGCCCAGAAAATCCTGCGAGACAGTGTCTACCGTACACCCGTAATGAGCCTCAAGTACACAAGTGTTGTCAACACACCTGAAGTTGTCCTTGCTAAGTCGAATGCTGAAAACATTAGTATTCCAAAGTACAGAGAAGTTTGGGACAAGGATAAAACTTCCGTCCACATAATGCCAGATACACCAGAAATTAATCTTGCTAGAGCTAATGCTCTTACTGTAAGCAATGTAAGTACCTCAACAGACCCCCTTTCTGTTTGGAAAGTCAACCGGTTGGTGCTATGATATCCCTAGGAAACTCTTCATAAGCAAGAGAGGAAGGATTGACTGGGTGGGGCTAGGGAAGATGCGTCACCATCAGCCCTTTAACCGGAAGTGAGGAGAGGAGCAGATCCCTGGCTCAGAGTCACCCAGAAAGGCCAGTTACTGGTGAGCCAATGTCAACATGAGAAAAGGGAGAAGGGAATAAGGATGAGAAAGTTGAAAGAGACATAGATAAAGAGACACATGAACAAGAAAGGGGCATAATGACAGACGACACAAAATAATGATGAGAATTCTTTGCAAAACTTTTAGGGGCGCCTGCATGGCTCAGTCAGTCGTTAAGCGTCTGCCTTCAGCTGAGTTCATGATCCCAGGGTCCTGGGATTGAGCCCTGCGTCTGGCTCCCTGCTTGGTGGGAAGCCTGCTTCTGCCTCTCCCACTCCCCCTGCTTGTATTCCCTCTTTCACTATCTCTCTTTGTCAAATAAATAAATAAAATATTAAAAAAAAGAGAGAGAGAAAATGATACTCAACCAAAATCAACTGTTAGATACAACCAATAAATTCAGTAAAGCTGAAATTACAAAATTAATATAGAAAAATAGTGTTTCCATACCCTAACAGATTTCTTAAAAAGGAATCCATGCCATTTAAAATAGCATCAAAAACAAAATATTTAGAAATAAAACTAACCACAAAGGTGAAAGATCAGTACTCTGAAAACCAGAATACTGATAAATCAAAGTCAACATGAGTGAATGGAGAGGTATCCCCTGTTCATGGAGTTGAATTTATATTGTTGAAATGTCCGCAGTACCAAAAGCCATCTATACACTCAATGCAATCCCTATCAATATTCCAATGGCATTTTTATAGACATAAAAAAAATCCTAAACTTTATATAGAGCCACAAAAGATGCCAAACAGCCAAAGCAATCCTGAGAGAAGAAAGCATGAGGCAGGCAGTACACCTTCTGATTTCAAGCTCTACTCGAATGCCATCAACATGTCCAAGTCATCAAAATAGTATGGCAGTAAAATAAACAAAGAGATCAATGGAACAGAATCAAGAGCCAAGAAACAAACGCAGGCACATCCATCTAACTTATAGTAGACAAGAGTGCCAAGAATACTCAAAGGAGGAAAAAAAATTATTTTAAAAAATAGTCCTGGGATAGCTTAATATTCCCATGTAAAAGAAAACTGGACACATACACTACTCAAAATATTAACTTTAAATCATTTGAAGTCTTACATGTAAGACTTGAAACCACAGAACTCCTACAAAAAACAAAATAGGAATAAAGCTCCCTGATATGAGTGTATATAAGGATTTTTTGGATATGACATCTAATCAATAGGAAACAGACCACAAAGAAGTGGGAGTACATCAAACTGAAAAAGCTTCTACAGAGTGAAAGGAACCAATAATGAAGCAGAAAAAAAAATCTTTGCAAACCATATGTGTAATAATATATAATGTAATAATTGTAATATGTCATATGTAATAATATGTAATTAATATCTAAAATATAATCTCATACATATTAATAACACACACACACACACACACACACACACAAAAGAAAGAATGGGCAAAGGTTCTTCATGGATATTTCTCCCAGGAATATACATGAAAGGAAACAGGTACATGAAAAGAGGGTCAATATATCCAGTAGGGAAATGCATATTAAATTCACAATGAGGTATATACCCTTATGCCTCTTAGAATGTTGATCATCCAAAAGACAATAGATAACTAATGCTGGCATGGATGTAGAAAAATGGGAATCCTTGTAAAATATTAGTTGGATTGTGAATTGATACAGCCACCATGAAAACAATATGTTAGAGTCCTCAAAAAATTAAAAATAGAATTACCACATGATCCAACAATTCCAGTTTAGGGACTATATCCAAATAAAACAGAAACAGTAAATTTAAAAGATACGTACACTGCCATGTTCAGAGCAGTATTATTTACAGAAGTCAAAACATGAAAACCACCTAAGAGTCCATCATTGTCATCCATGGATAAAGAAATTGTGGAGGACACACAAATGCACACACACACTTATATATATGTATATGCAAAGGGGTATATATAGACGCACACAAAAAATATATATATATAAATATAAATATATATACATGTACATATACATAAACTGCATTTACATGTATAAATACATATATATAAAAACAAACAAATGGAATATTAGCCATAAAAGGTTGAGGAAATCCTATAATTTGTGACAGTATTGTGGAGGATACACACATGCACACACACACTTATATATATGTATATGCAAAGGGGTATATGTAGACACACACAATATATATGTATATACATATATATATATAAATACATATATATACATGTACATATACATAAACTACATTTACATGTATAAATACATATATATAAAAACAAACAAATGGAATATTAGCCATAAAAGGTTGAGGAAATCCTACAATTTGTGACAGTATGGGTATACCTGGGAAGCATTAATCTAAGTGAAATAAGAGAAAGATAAAAATACTTGATTTTACTTAGATGTAGAATGTTAAAAATAAAACTCACTTAAAAATAGGTCAAACTTGTGATTACCAGAGGCAGAAGGTAGAGAGGGAAGATACAATGGATGAAGGTGATCATAGGTACAAACTCAAGTTATAAGGTAAGTAATAGGGTATAAAGTATAAAATGAATAATATAGCTTATATTGTGTAGGATATGTATTTGTAGGCTATTAGGAGTTTAAATCCTGCTTGGGTTCAAGATGGCAGCATAGGAACACTGTGAACGCATTCCATCCCACAGATCCAACAAATATACAAATATTTATGAAGTATTTTTCTCTGAAAAATACAAGAAAACTAGATGAACAGAATCTCCACCAAAAGAAAAAAAAGTACAACATTAATATGAGTAGAAGAGGCAGAGCAACTTCCATAAAAAGCTTCTCTAGGCACAGCCATCCACAAGTGAGAGGAATCTCAAAACTTTTGGAACTTTTCCCTAAACGAACGGTTTTGTGCTCTGCATCAGGAATCTCAACCTTTAGATCCTGTAAGAGATGAGCTTCCTCGATGATGAACTTTAAAAAGCAATGGAAATTATGTCTAGGAAAATCATACAACCTTACGGAATGGAGAATATGTTCTTAAAGGCCTCACAGAGGGGCGCCTGGGTGGCTCAGTGGGTTAAGCCTCTGTCTTTGGCTCAGGTCATGATCTCAGGGTCCTGGGTTTGAGCCCCATATCAGGCTCTCTGCTCAGCAGGGAGCCTGCTTCCCTCTCTCTCTCTCTGCCTGCCTCTCTGCTTACTTGTGATCTCTCCCTGTGTCAAATAAATACATAAAATTAAAAAAAAAAAAAAACCTCACAAACACACTACAGACCAACTCATCCTGGAATGCAATCCAAAAACTTTTCATAAAGCACCTAGACCATACATGAAGGAGAGATACTTATCTTAAAGCATCTGTCAGAGAGGCAGGTAACCATTGGGATTTTCCTCTGGGAGCAAAGATACTGGCAGGCACCATATTTGCAACTTCATCATACCTTGCTAATGCCTGTGCTGGTGCATGACACTTTGAACTATCCCTCTAACCTATTAGAGTTAGTGGGCAGTTGAGAACCCCACCTACCTACAGCACAAAAGCCTATCACAAGAGGGTTGGGTGACAGCCAGCCAACCTCTGTGCCCCATTACAGCCACAAATCAGAGCCAGGATGAGTGACAGCTCTCCTTAATCCCACTTCACTGTTGGGATGGACAAAGGCTCCCAACCCATACCATAATACTACACTAGGCCAGGTGCCAGCCCTGCCTACCCCATGCCTCAGTGAAGTCACCTGTCATGGCTGGTCAGACACCAGCCCTGCCAAACCCTGCAATGTGGATGTGGCCTCACCATAGCAGATGGGCATGCTCAGCCCATATGGGGTATGCCCTTTGACTGCCTAACTCTGGTGGTGAGAGAGGATTGTACTCTAGGGATCCATATGACATCTCCTACACAAGGCCCCTCCTCCAAGACTGCGAGAGCTAGTTGATTTGCCTGATGCACAGAAACATACACAGCATGTTAGGGGAAATGGGAGACAGAGGACATTGTTCCAAATGAAAGAACTAAACAAAACATCAGACTTTAATGAAATGAAGACCAGCAATCTACCTGATGAAGAATTCAAAGTAATGCTAATAAAGATAGTCCTCTGAATTTGTGAGAAGTATAAACACAGTTAGATCCTGAAGAAAGAGTTAGGAGATAGAAGCTCCACATAGAAGTTAAGAGGTGAAAACTACAAAAACTGAACTGAGCATTATGCTAGAAGAATTCAACACTAGACTGGATGAAGACATAGGTCAGACCAGTGCTGAAAGACAAAGCAAAAGATTTCTTGCAGACAGAGCAACAAAAAGAAAAAATGAATTTTTAAAAATAAAGGAAACTTCAGACACTTTTGGCACAGTATAAGGTGAACCAACATTTTATTACAGGACTCTCAGAAGAACGAAGGGCCAGAAAACTTGGTTGAAAATATAATTGCTGAAAACTTATCTTATTTAGAGATGGAAACAAACATTCAACTTTAAGAAGCCCAAAGAGTTCCAAGTAAGATAAAGCCAAAGAGATCTGCATGAAGACATTTTTAAAGTGGTTAAAGTTAAAAAGAAAATCTTAAAAGCAACAAGAGAAAAACAAGGGAAACCCCATAAGGAACCAACAGATTTTTCAACACAAATCTTTCAAGCCAGAAGTGGCACAAAATACTCAAATTGCTAAAAGAAAAAAATTCCATGAGTGTTCTTTAGTTCCTCTAGTATAGATACTTTACCTCTTTGATTAGGTTTATTCCGAGGTATCATATGGTTTTTTGGTACTATTGTAAATGGAATCAATTCTCTAATTTCTCTCTCTACAATTTCATTGTTAGTATATAAGAAAGCAACTAAGTTCTGTGCATTGACTTTGGATCCTGCCATATTCCTGAATTGCTGTATGAGTTCTAGTAATTTGGAAGCAGTCTTTTGGGTTTTCCACATAAAGTATCATGTCATCCGCAAAGAGAGAGAGTTTGACTTCTTCTTTGTCAATATGAGTACTTTTTATTTCTTTTTGTTATCTGATTGCTGTTGCTAGGACTTCTAGTACTATGTTGAACACTGTTGGCAAGAGTGGGAATCATCGTTGTATTCCTGATCTCAACAGGAAGGCTCTCAGCTTTTCCCCATTGAGAATGATATTCATTGCGGGTTTTTCATAGATGGATTTTATGAAGCTGAGGAATGTTCCCTCTATCCCTGTACTCCAAAGAGTTTAAATCATGAAAAGATGCTGTATTTTGTTTTCTTACACCATATACAAAGATAAACTCAAAATGGATGAGAGACCTCAATGTGAGACAGGAATCCATCAAAAATCCTAGCGGAAAAAGGCAGTAACCTCTTCAACATCAGCCACAACAACTTCTTTCAAGACACATCTCCAAAGGCAAAGGAAACAAAAGTGAAAATGAACTTTTAGGACTTCATCAAGATCAAAAGCTTCTGCACAGCAAAGGAAACAAAGAGGCAACACATGAAATGGAGAAGGTATTTGCAAATAACACTACAAAGGGCTGATATCCAAGATCTATAAAGAACTCAAACACCTAAAAAACAATCAAGTCAAAAAAAAAAAATGGGCAGAAGACATGAACAGACCCTCCAATGAAGACATACAAATGGCTTACAGACACAGGAAAAAAATGTCATCATTAGCCATCAGGGAAATTCAAATCAAAACTACATTAAGATACCACTTTATACCAGTTAGAATGGCAAAAATTAGCAAGTCAAGACACAACAAGTGTTGGAGAGATTGGGGAGAAAGGAGAACCCTCTTAGACTCTTGGTGGGAATGCAAGTTGGTATGGCCACTTAGGAAAACAGTGCAGAGGTTCCTCAAAAAGTTAAAAATAGAGCTAATCTATGACCAGGTCATTTCACTACTAGAGATTTACTCCAAAGATACAGATGTAGTGAAAAGAAGGGCTAAATGCACCCCAATGTTCATAGCAGCAATGTCCACAATAGCCTAACTGTGGAAAGAGTCGAGATGACCTTCAAAAGATGAATGGATAAAGAAGATGTGGTCCATATATACAATGGAATATTACTCAGCCATCAAAAAGAATGAATACCCAACTTTTGCATTAACATGGATGGGACTGGAGGAGATTATGCTGAGTGAAATAAATCAAGCAGAGAAATTATCAATTATCATATGGTTTCACTTATTTGTGGAACATAAGGAATAGCATGGAGGACATTAGGAGAAGGGAAAAATGAAGCGGGGGGGGAAACAGAGGGGGAAACAACCCATGAGAGACTATAGCTTCCAAGAAACAAACAGAGGGTTTTAGAGAGGAGGGGGTGGGTGGATGGGCGTCCCAGTGATGGGTATTAAGGAGGGCACATAGTGCAAGGAGCACAGGATGTTATACATAAACAATGAATCTTGGAACACCACATCAAAAACTAATGATATACTGAATGGTGACTAACATAATAAATAAAAATATCCAACCAAAAATTCTTTACACCTAAAGATTATCACTCAGAATTGAAGAAGAGAGTAAAAGTTTAAATATATGCAAAACCTAAAGGAGTTCATCACCACTAAAACAGCCTTTCAGGAAATGTTCAGGAGATCTCTCAAAACTGGTAAGAAATGACACTAATAAGAAAATATACATAAGTAAAATTTCACTGGAAAAGATAAATAATAAAGATAGTGGATCAAACACTTCTGAAGACCTATGCATATTAAAAGGAAAAAAAAAACAAAAAATTTACTAAAACTTCAATAGCTCCCTAAGAGATAGATAAAAAGATGTGGAATGTGAAATAAAAATATAAAACCTTGGTGTAAAGAGAAAAACAATAGAATTCTAGGATGTGTTCAAATTCAAGGTGTTATCAACTCAAAACAAACCATTATACATATAAGAACTTTTATGCTGATCTCATGGAAGCCACAAGGCAAAATCTTTAAGTACACAAAAGAAAACGAAAAAGGAATCTAAACATATCACTGATGAAAGCCATCAAACCACAAGGGATTAGAGAAGGAGCAGATGAAATGAACAGAGTAGTAAGAGCTGAAAAACCAGCTAACAAAATGCCCGAGTACATACTTATTGATAATTACCTTAAATAAACAAAATTTTCCATACAAAAGACATATAGAATGGCTGAATGGCGTTAAAAAAAGACCTATTTACATGCTACCTTCAATACTCACTTCAGAAGGAAGAACATACAGAGACCAAAAGTGAAGGGACAGAGAAAGCTATTCATGCAAGTGGAATCAGAAAAAAAGATAAAATCACCTTCAAAAGACATACTAATAATAGACAATAAGGGCATAACATAATGATGAAGGTGAATCCAACCAGAAGAAATAAAATTTATAATTTATATATATAATAAATTATATATATATAATATATATAACAACTCATATGTTATATATAAACAAATTATATGCACACACACACACACACATAGATATATGCAACAAACATAGGAATGCCAAATACATAAAGCAAAGATTAACATACCTGAGGCAATATAATAATAGTAAGGGGCTTTAACACCTCATTTACATTAATAGATAGATTATCTAAAAAGAAAATTTATGAGCAAACATTGGTCGTAACACTTTAGACCAGTTGGATTTCATAGGTATATAAAAACATTCCATTCAATAGCAACATACTGCATGTTCTTCTCAAACATACATGGAACATTCCCCTGGATAGATCATATGTTAGGCCACAAAGCAATTCTCAATAAATCCAAGAAGATTGAAATCATATAAAACATCTTCTCTTAACCACAATGGTATGAATCTAGGTATCAGTAACAAGAAAACTGGAAAAAAAACACAAAAATGTGGAGCTTAGCAACATATTACTGAACAACTAAGAGGTCATCCAAGATATCAGTGGAAAAAAACTTTTAGGGGCACTTGGGTGGCTCAGTGGGTTAAAGCCTCTGCCTTCGGCTCAGGTCATGATCCCAGGGTCCTGGGATCGAGCCCCACATCTGCCTCTCTGCTCAGCAGGGAGCCTGCTTCCTCCTCTCATTCTCTGCCTGCCTCTCTGCCTACTTGTGATCCTGTCAAATAAATAAATAAAATCTTTAAAAAAAAAAAAAAAACTTTTAAAACCTAGAGAGTAATGAATATAGAAATATAACATAGAAGTATTTGGGATGCAGCAAAAGTAGTCTAGGAAGAAAGGTCATGGCCATAGAGGCCTACCTGAAGAAACCAGAAAAATCTCAAACAGTTTAACTAACACCTGAAGAATCTAGAAAAAGAAGAAAAAGCCATGGCCCAAGTTAGTAGAAGAAGAAAAGAGTAAAACCAGAGCAGAAGTAAAAATTGAGACTTAAAAAACATAGAAAAGATCAATGAAAGTTCCCTGAGTGGCTGTTGGTTAAGTGTCTGCCTTTGGCTCAGGTCATGATCCTGGGGTCCTGGGATCAAGCCCAGTAACAGGCTCCCTGTTCAAGGAGAATCTGCTTTTTCCTGTTCCCTTTCCCCTCCCTCTACTTGTGGTCTCTCTCTCTCACACTCTGTTGCTCACTCTCACTCTCTCAAATAAATAAATAAAATCTTAAAAAGATCAATGAAACCAAGAGCTTTGGAAAAATCAGAATTGATAAATCTTTACCCAGATTCATCAAGAATAAAAGAAATTGGACTTAAAAAAAGATCAGAATAAAAAAGAAGTAACAACCAATACCACAGAAATACAAAGGACTGTGAGACTACTATGAAAAATCATATGCCAACAAATTAGATAACTTAGAAGAAATGGACTAAATTACTAGAAAAATAGGGTCTTTCAAGACTGAATCGGGAAAAAATAGAAAATTTAAAACCAACAACTACTAGTAATAAAATTGAATGAAAACACTCCCACAAACAAAAGTCCAGGGCCAGATAACCTCACACATTAATTCTACCCAACATTTAAAGAATAGTGATTACCTACTCTTTTTAAGCTCTTCCGAAAAATAGAAGGAAAACTTTCAAACTGACTATAAGGCTAGCATTACCCTGATACCAAAATCAGACAAAGATACTACCAAGAAAAAAAAAGGCAAAGAAAGAAAACTTTCTTTGGATAATATCCCTGATATTCATAGATGCAAAAATATTCAGCAAAATATTAGCAAACTGCATTCAACAATACATTAATAGGATTATTCACCACAATCAAGTGGAATTTATTCCTGGGATGCAAGGATGGCTCAACAATCATTGTGTACCCAATCATTGTGGTAAATAACATTAATGAAACTAAGGATAAAAATTATATGATTTTCTAAACTGATGCAGTGAGAGCATTTGACAAAAGTCAACATTCAATGAATCTTGGAACACTGAAAAGAATAAAATTAAATAATAAAATTTTTTAAAAATAAAACTTTCTAAGGTTTTAACAAACAATAAATAAAATAGTTGAAATATATCTTATAGTCAAAAAATAAAAAAGTCAACATTCACTTCTGATAGAAACTCTTGACAAAGTGGAGTTAGAGGGAATATACCTCAACATTAACAAAGGTCATATATGACAAACCCACAGCTAACAATATATTCTGTAGGGAAAAACTGAAAGTTTTTCCTCTAAGATCAGGAACAAGACAAGAATGTCCACTCTTGCCACTTTTATTCAACATAAGTATTGAATATTGCAAGTTTTACTCATAGGAATCAAACAGGAAAGTAAGAGAAGGCATCCAAATGGGTAAGGAAGAAGTAAAACAGTATTTGGAGATGTCATGATACTGTATATAGAAAACTGTAAAGACTTCAAAAAATTCTTAAAATGAATAAACTCAGTAAATTTGTAGGATATAAAATTAATACACAGAAATATCTTCTGTTTCTTTATGCTAATGACAAAGAGGAAAAAAGAGTTCAGAAATCAATCTCTTTTACAACTGCACCAAGAAGAACAAAATACATAGCATACAGTTAACCAAAGAGGTGAAAGACCTATATGTTGAAAGTTATGAGACACTGAATAAAGAAACTGAAGACAACACAAACACATGGAAAGATACACTATGCTCAAAGAGTGGAAGAATATTGTTAAAATGGCCATACTACCCAAAACAATCTACAGATTCAGTGCAATCTCTATAAAAATACCAATAGTATTTTTTTACAAAACTAGAACAAGTAATTCTAAAGTTTGTATGGAACCACAAATGACCTGAGTAGCCAAAGCAATCTTGAGAAAGAAGTCCAAGTCTGGCCGTATCACAATCCCAGATTTCAAAATAGAATACAAAGCTATAATAGTTACAACATAATGGTGCTGGCACAAAAATAAACACATATATCAATGCAACAGGATAGAGAGAGTCCAGAAATAAACCCACGCTTACATTGTCAATTAATATATACGAAAGAGGGAAGAACATACAATGGAAAAATATAGTCTGTTCGGTGAATGTTGGGAAAACTGGTCAGCTACATGCAGAAGAATGGAACTGAACCACTTTCTCATACCATACACAGAAATAAACTCAAAATGGATTAAACACCTAAATGTGAGACCTGATACCATAAAAATCCTTAAAGAAAACACAGGTAGTAATCAGTAGGACAGTGACCTTAGCACTATTTTTCTGGAAATGTCTCCTCAGGCAAGGAAAACAGAAAATAAACTATTGGAGCTATACCAAAATAAAAGGCTTTGCACAGCAAAAGAAATGATGAACAAAACAAAATACCAACCTCATGAATGGGAGAAGGTATTTGTACATGATATCAATAAGTGATTGTAGTCTGGGGGTGGAGTCTTTTGGGTTTACCATATAAAGTATAATGTCATCTGTGAAGTAATCACGTCAAAAAATGGGCAGAAGGGACGCCTGGGTGGCTCAGTTGGTTAAGCAGCTGCCTTCGGCTCAGGTCATGATCCCAGCGTCCTGGGATCGAGTCCCACATCGGGCTCCTTGCTCAGCAGGGAGCCTGCTTCTCCCTCTGCCTCTGCCTGCCACTCTGTCTGCCTGTGCTCGCTCTCTCTCCCTCTCTCTCTCTGACAAATAAATAAATAAAAATCTTTAAAAAAAAAAATGGGCAGAAGACATGAACAGACACTTCTCCAGAGAAGACATACAAATGGCTAACAGACACAGGAAAAAATGTTCATCATCACTAGCCATCAGGGAGATTCAAATCAAAACCACATTGAGATACCACCTTACACCAGTTAGAATGGCCAGAATTAATAGGACAAGTAACAACAAGTGCTGGAAGGGATGTGGAGAAAGAGGAACCCTTTTACACTGTTGGTGAGAGTGCAAGTTGGTGCAGCCACTTTGAAAACAGTGTGGAGATTCCTTAAGAAATTAAAAATAGAGCTTCCCTATGACCCTGCAATTGCACTACTGGGTATTTACCCCAAAGATACAGATGTAGTGAAAAGAAGGGCCATCTGTACCCCAATGTTCATAAGAGCAATGGCTATAGTCTCCAAACTGTGGAAAGAACCAAGATGTCCTTCAACAGATGAATGGATAAAGATATGGTCCATATTTACAATGGAGTATTATGCTTTCATCAGAAAGGATGAATACCCAACTTTTGTATCAACATGGACAGGACCAGAGGAGATTATGCTGAGTGAAATAAGTCAAGCAGAGAGAATCAATTATCATATGGTTTCACTCACTTGTGGAGCATAAGGAATAACACAGAGGACATTAGGAGAAGGAAAGGAAAAGTGAATTGGGGGAAATCAGAGGGGGAGACAAACCATGAGAGACTGTGGACTCTAAGAAACAAACAGGGTTTTGGAGGGGTGGGGGGGTGTGGGGGATGAGCCTGGTGGTGTGTATTATGGAGGGCACATATTGCATGGAGCACTGGGTGTGCTGCATAAACTGTGAATCTTGGAACACTGAAAAAATAAAATTAAATTTTAAAAAGTGATTATATATCCAATAAGGGATAATGTCCAAAATATATATAAAGACCTTCTGTAATTCAACACCAAATAATAATAATAATAACAACAACAACACTATGATTAAAAATAAGAGGACTTGAATAGACATTTTTCTAAAGAAGACATACAAATGGCCAATGGATGCATGGAAAGATGCTCAAGATCACTAATCATCAAGTAAATGCAAGTCAAAACCACCACCCAAAAGTTAGAATGGTTTATATCAATAAGACAAAAAGTATTAAGAGTTGGTGAGGACGTAGAGAGAAAGGAACCCTCATACACGTTGGTCGGAATATAAATTGGTACAACCACTATGCAAAACAGTTTGGAGGGGCCTCAAAAAATTAAAAATAGTAATATACAATCTAGTAATTCCACTACTGGGTATTTATACCCCACCAAAAAAAGGGAAACACTAAAGAGATACATGGATCCCTGATTTCATTATAGCATCAATTATCATAACCAATATATAGAAGCAATCTAAGAATACATTTATAGATGAAAAATAATATTGATATAAATATATAATATTACTCAGCCATAAAAAGAATACTATCTTGCTATTTGTAACAACATGGGTGGACCTAGAGGGTATTCTACTAAGTACAATAAATCAGACAGAGAAAGACAAATATCATATGATTAAATTTATATTGGAATCTTAAAAAAGTATCATAATAATGGGATTGGGAGGGAGACAAACCATAAGTGACTCTCAATCTCACAAAACAAACTGAGGGTTGATGGGGGGAGGGGGGTTGGGGAGGGTGGGGTGATGGACATTGGGGAGGGTATGTGCTATGGTGAGTGCTGTGAAGTGTGTAAACCTGGCCATTCACAGACCTGTACCCCTGGGGATAAAAATATATTATATGTTTATAAAAAATAAAATTTAAATTAAAAAAAGTATCATAATATATTAGAATATTTTAAAAAATCAGAACAGTATCATAAATATATAGAACTAGGGCCTATCAGAGGGCATGGTGGTGGGAAGGGCGATGGGCTAGAGAGTTAAAGGAGATTAAGTGGTATAAATTTCTAGTTCTAAAATAAGTTATAAAAAGGAAAAGTATAGCACTGGAAGATAGTCCAAATAATCACATTTTACAGGGACAGAAGGTAATTCCAATACTCATGTATAGACTGGTCAAATCATTGTTATACATCTCAAACTAATATAACATTGTATGTCAACTATATTTCAATAATAATTTTTTAAAGATTTTTTATTTATTTGACAGACAGATATCGCAAGTAGGCAGAGAGGCAGGCAGAAAGAGGAGGAAGCAGGCTCCATGCTGAACAGAGAGCATGATTTAGGGCTCGATCCCAGGATCCTGGGACCAGAGCCAAATACAGAGGCTTTAACCCACTGAGCCACACAGGTGCCCCTCAATAATAATTTTTTAAAAATAGACACAGATTAATGGAACAAATCTAAGAACGCACAATTAAACACAACATGTATGGACAATTAATACAACAAAGTATCTAAGAACATCCAGTGGGAAAAGGACCATCTCTTTAGCAAATGGTGTTGGAAAAACTGAACAGCCACATGCCAAAGAAAACTGGCCCACTCTCCTACACCATACACCAAAGGTAACTCAAAATGGATTAAAAACGTGAATGTGAAACCTGAAACCATGAAATTTCCATTAGGAAAATATAGTTGGAAAGGCTTTGACATTGATCTTACTGATATTTTTGTGGATCTGACCATAAGGGCAAGGAAAACAGCAAAAAAATACACAAATGAGATTCTAGCAAACTTGAAAGATTCTGCCCTTTTAAAAAAAATGTATGTATATTTATCAGAACAAAAAGGCAACCTACTGAATTGGAAAAGATTTTTGCAAATCAGGTATCTGAAAAGGGACTAATACCTAAATATATAAAGAATTCACAAAACTCAGCAGGAAAAAAATGAATGTAATTAAAAAATGGGCAGAGGATCTGAATAGATGAATGAATAGTAATAAATGGATGAGGTAAGATGAATAGACCTTTTTCAAAAAAGACATGCAGTTAGACAAAATCATATGAAAAGATGTTCAATGTCACTAATTAAGGAAATGCAAATGAAAACAAGAATGAGATATTACTTCACACCTCTTAGAATAGCTATTATCAAAAAGACAAGAAATAGCAATTATCAGACAAGATGTGGAACGAAGGCATCTCTCGTGCACTGCTGCTGGTGATATAAATTGTTATAGCACTGTGCAAAGAGTATGCAGCTTCCTCAAACAAAATTGAAAGTAGAACAGCCTTATGATTCAACTATTCCATTTCTGGGTATTTATATGAGGAATATAAAAACACAATTTAAAAGAATATGTGCACCCCTTTGTTCATTGCAGTAATCTCTCCAGTAACTAGGAAAGAGAAACAACCTAAATGCCCATCAATGGATGAATGGATAAAGACAATGTAGCATCTATCTATGTTTGTCCAGACACACACATGCATACAATCGAATACTACTCAACCATAAAAACATATGAAGTTTTGCCATGTAAAACAATAGATATAAACGTTGAACAATAGGTATAGACATTGAAATTATTAGGTAAGTGAAATGAGTCAGATGGAGAAAAACTACTATATGATTTCACTTAGATGGGGAATCTAAAAAACTATTTAAACAAAACAAGTGATCAAAACAAAACAAACTCCTAGGTACAGAGAACAGATTGGTGATTACCCAAAGGAAAAGAGGCTGGGGGTGGGACAAATTAGTAAAGGGGTCAATTCTAAGATAATTGATAGTAACTAGACTTTTAGTGGTGATCACTTTGTTGTAAAAACAAAAAAACAACAAAAAACTTTGTTGTAAAAACAGATGTGCACTTATAATGTGATGTACCTTAAACCTACATGTTATATGCTCATTTTACCTCAATAATAAAAAGGGAATGTCAGAAGGGGAGATGAACCATGAGAGACTGTGGACTCTGAGAAACAAACTGAGGGTTTTGGAAGGGAGGAGGGTGGGAGGTTGGGGGGTTAGGTGAGCCTGGTGGTGGGTATTAAGGAGGGCACGTATTGCATGGAGCACTGAGTGTGGTGCATAAACAATGAATTTGGAACACTGAAAAAAAAAGAATTTAATTTTAAAAAGTAAATTAAAAGGTCCCATTACAAGAAGACTTTTTTTTTTTTAATGTTATTAGCATGAGAAGATGTCTGCTAGCTGAACCTACTTTGGTAATCATTTTACCATACATATAAATCAAACCATGCTATATGCCTTAAACTTATATACTGCTACATGTCAATTATTCTTCAATAAAACTGAGGGGAAAAAAGGAAAGATTATTTTAAAGGAAACTTGAGGTGGTTTTCACCACAATTGAATGTGGAATAAAAACCTTTATAAAGTAGAGATTGGAAATGTATGCTTTAGCTTATGTTTGTAGCTACTGAAAATTAATGGAGTAGGAGGAAGCTGGCAAAGAGAAAAGTATAGGCAAGTGTGAATAACATTTTTTAATATAAATGTCCGCAAATGCTAGAGGGGCCTTCATGTTCTATGGAAATCAGAATGTGTATTTTCATTGCCTTCTGAATTTCTTATTAGCTCTCTGGAAGTTAGATTTCTTCCCTTTGCCTGGGGTAAGCTTTTATTCTCATTTTCAGACTCCAGAGATGTTTTAAAAAATAAAGACATTTTTTCCTTGATCCCATGAGCATTTGCACCTGCATATATAAATGATTTTAAGTTTTTGAAGTACGATTTCTCATCTCAGGCAACTTGTCATTTCTAATAAAGTCCCTTAAACTTTCAAAACTTCTCAGATAGATGTATGTCAGTTCCTTGTAGGTTCAGTGCTGTTTATTTCTGCTTCCAGACAATTTTCTACTCTTCCTGAATATTAAGTTTTCCACCTAGAAAATCACTAAATTGATGCAGATGATCTCGAGGATCCATCCTCACTGTAATATTTAGTCTATCTCTAAACTTGCATTCAGAATCACCTTTTTGATGGTTCTAAGCATCACTTCCACAAACTTCAATTCAAGCAAAATTCATTTTCTATTGGATCAATCATAATAGTAAAAACCCATATTTTCCTTCCTGAAGTGAAAATTTTTTGAGAAAACACATGAAATGCAATGCCTCTCCTCTGCTACTCCAGTTTGAATGAGGGAATTTTTTCAGAAGCGTCTTAGAAGGAAAATTGCTCTGGAGCTATGGCCACTTCTCTGAGTCTCCACTTTCCTAACTCTTCTCTACCTCTTACCAGTTTAGGTGACTCCCTCTGGACCATCACTGACCTTTGAGCCTCTTCATTAATTAGCAACCAGTATTTGCTGATTATTTTTCTGACATTTACCATAATGAATAAGACATAATTGTTGCCTGTAATTAGTTTAAAACTTGTAAGAATTTTTAAACAACTACCTTTCAAACAAAGCAGTCATGATAGAAGATAAAATGATTATAAGAACAAAGAGAAATGACAGTTGACTGCACCTCAGATGTACATGGATGTTATGCAAGATGAAATAAGTTGGACTGCGAAAGATAGAGAGCCTAAGATTTCACTCATATGTGGGATCTAAAAAATATATCAATAAACAAGCCCCAGAATCAGACTTATCAATACAGAAAATTAACGGTTGCCACAGGAGGCAACGGTTGCCAAGGAGAGTGTGACAGCAGGCAAAATGGGTGAAGGGGAGTGTGAAATACAGGCTTCCAGTTATGGAATGAATAAGTTATGGGAATAAAAGGCACATCATAGGGAATATAGTCAACAATATCATGATTGGGATACATGGTGACAGATGGCAGCTGAATTTGTGGTGAGCTACACAGCATAGTGTGGGGAAGTTGCCTCACTATGTTATACCCCTGAAAATACTGTAACATTATATGTCAATGGTGTTCAAAAAAATTTTTTTAATAAAAGAGACTTTAGAAAGGAGGCTTTATTCTGGTTTCACTTTCAAGCAAGAGCAGGCTTTCAATTCATACAGTAATAGAGCCTTTCAGGAGAAGGAGGAAAAACAGCAAGAGCCAAGGCATGTTCCTCTTTTCCCGTCCAACCAAAGTGTGTTTTCATCTCTGAAGTAGAACTGTAGATGACTGAGAGCATGCTGATTCACTCACTCAGGCAACAGAACAGTATTTGTTCTTTTTGGAGTATCTAATGCTTGCACAGCATTGGGCTAGCCACTGAGAAATACAGCAGTTAAGAAACAGCATTAGCTCTGCCCTATTGGAGATAGGGAAGAGGCACAGATTAAATGATCCTTTGGAGGGGCGCCTTGGTGGCTCAGTGGGATAAAGCCTCTGCCTTTGGCTCCAGTCATGATCCCAGGGTCCTGGGATCCCAGAGTCCTGGGATCAAGGCCCGTACTGGGCTCTTTGCTTGGCGGGGAGCTTCCTCCTCTCTCTCTGCCTGCTTGTGATCTCTATCAACTAAATACATAAAATCTTAAAAATAAATAAAGAAATAAATAATCCTTTCCAGATCTCCACCAGCTTTCAGATACTATGAAGCATTAATGCCCAAATTTCCTTTCTCATTTTTTTAGAATTTTCATATTAAATCGATATTGAAAATAGAAGGATGAGGGGCGCCTCGGTGGCTCAGTGGGTTAAAGCCTCTGCCTTCGGCCCAGGTCATGATCCCAGGGTCCTGGGATCGAGCCCCACATCGGGCTGTCTGCTCCGCAGGGAGCCTGCTTCATCTTCTCTCTCTCTCTCTCTGCCTGCCTCTCTGCCTGCTTGTGATCTCTGTCTGTCAAATAAATAAATAAAATCTTTAAAAAAAAAAAAGAAAATAGAAGGATGAGTCCCATTTGAATAATGAAAGATTTTATTTTACTTAATAATCAGGTGTTATTTCTCTGTAGAACTGAGGAATCTGTAGGCAACACTGAAATTTGGTCCTCAATCCTTTAATTCCCTTTTGTTTTTATCACGCTATAGGGTAGAAATTTTTGAGAATCAAAGAACTACATGGAATACTCTAACTGTCCATCTATGTTCTTTACCCCAGCTTTTAGATTTTTTTTTTAAATCTGCCCCATAAAGGAAGTTCATTAGAGATTAGGGCATTTTGATAAAATGGTGCTTACAATGTACTGTACTGACAATGAACCAGAACAAAGGAGAGCTAGAACACCCCGACACTACTGGTAATGTAAGCTAGAAAGAACCTCCAAAACAGAATTGGGCCAAACATGAATGGGAAGGAAAATCTTTGAGGTACCCCCAAATATGTGTAAAAACATGTAGTTCATGTTTGACCTCTTATCATTTGCATGAGATACACATCACTGATTAAATATGTTTTTCCTAACTGAGCCTAACTGCCGTGTTAATTATTGCAAGGGCAGTGCCATAGAACTATTCTCAAACAGCATTAGTGAATGACTTCATACTTATTATCATCAGCAACTTTGTACAAATATGTCATTTGCCCAATGTAAAAACTAAAGATGAGAGAGTATTTCTGGGTGGTTGTCTAACTGACGTCCAGGCATGAATAATAACCTAAGTTTTTGTCCAAGTCTCTTCAAGAAATAATTTATTCATCCAGTATTGACGGGATACTTGCTATCTGTTAGACTGGGCAATAGATACAGAGCTAAACATCCAACAAAGCCATTTTTAAAATTTTGATGGCTTTTTAAAAGTATCAGTGGAATGGAATAACTTCAAGCTTTTCTGATTGAGCACTGAAAATATTTAAACACTTAACAAAGCTATGAATTTAGACATTTCTAGGCAACTCTGAAAAAATACATACCTCCTAAATGTTTTTAGAAATGCTATAAAGCAGGGCACCTGGGTGGCTCCATCAGTTGGGCGTCTGACTCCTGATTTCCATTCAGGTCTTGATTTCACAGCCCTGAGACAGAGCCCCACAACAGACTATGCGCTCATCAGGGAGTCTCCTGGAGGTTCTCTCTCTCTCTCCCTCTCCACTGCCCCTCCTCCCATTCTCTCTCTTTCATAAATCTTTTTTAAAAAGAAGTGCTATAAAGGAACTATTAACTGATGTTTGATTAAAATTTTTTTCGCTAGCCCTAGGTTTAAGGAGGTCAAATACCAATAACACTGAAACATTGCTTTATATATTACATTGCCTGTCCTCAAAGTACATTGAGCCTCCTAAGTAATTACTGTACTCTGTACACTTCTGAAATTACCAAAGAACCAATACTAAACTGGGAATCAAAAGAACAAGGTGCTAATTTAATCTCTGCCCCTAATTACCGATGTGCTATTGGTCAAAAATTTGATCTGCCTGGAGCCTCAAAATTCTTAGTAAAATGAAAAACAAGGAAAAAATGATACTCAAGGTTATTTCTTGTTTTAACAATGAAAAGCACAGTATTTATATTCTAAGTATTTTTGTTTCTCTATACTGTTCTATACTGTTTATAACTACATTGCAAATTAATCTTCTATAAACAAAAAATAAGGTTATTGAAATTAGAATCTCAACATATCTAACACTAATTTAGACACAGCTGCATGAAAATAAAAATTAGACCCAAAGAAAATGTATAGAATGAAACACAGAAATAAACACAATTTGCCAAATTAGTTTTATTTTAAACAGTTCATGGATGTTTTCCACTACTGTCTTTATTACTGTTTTAACAATTGCAAGGTATTTTATCACATTGATAGAAAATAATTTACTTGAGTGATTCTCTATGTGTGTGCACTTAAGTCATTTTATTACTTTTACTCATGGTATTCCACATTAAATATTGTGATATAGTGTACTAAGAGTAGTCTGATTTGTTTTTCCAATGTGAAAACAGACTTTTTCTTCTGTATTTTCATATTATCTGTTCTTTACTTTTTAATCTCAAGAGTTTTCACAGGCAGTAAGTAATTATCTGCTTTTCTTTCTTTTCTTTTCTTTTTTTTTAAGATTTTATTTATTATTTGACAGAGAGAGATACAGTGAGTGAGAGAGGGAACACAAGCAGGAGGAGTGGGAGAGGAGGAAGCAGGCTTCCCACAGAGCAGAGAGCCTGATGTGGGGCTTGATCTCAGGACCCTGGGATCATGACCTGAGCTGAAGGCAGATGCTTAACAAGTGAGCCACCCAGGTGCCCCTTTTTTTTTCTTTAAGTCATAGATCATCTTGATGTTCAAATGAAAGTATTTTTCTATTCCAGCCAAGTTTTAATTAGTATTATTAGTAGCATTATTGTATTTAAATTCTTTCTGTTCATTCCTGGAACATCTCATTTGTTGTTTTTGTTTTGTTTTGTTATTATGTTCTGTTAACCAACATATACTACATCATTAGCTTTTGAGGTAGTGTTCAACGAACAATTCATTGAGTATAACACCCAGTGCTCATCACCACACATGTGCTCCTTAATACCCATCACCCAGTTACCCCATCCCCCTACCCCCTTCCCTTCTGTAACCCTCAGTTTTTTTTTTCCTGGAGTCCAGAGTCTCTCATGGTTTGTCTCCTTCTCTGATTTCTTCCCATTCAGTCTTCCCTCCCTTCCCCTGTGGTCTTCTATGTTGTTTCTTATGTTCCACATATGAATGAAACCATATGATAATTATCTTTCTCTCTTTGATTTATTTTACTTAGCAAAATCCCCTCCAGTTCCATCCATGTTGATGCAAATAATGGGTAGTCATCCTTTCTGATGGCTGAGTAATATTCCATTGTATATATGAACCACATCTTCTTTATTCATTCATCTGCTGAAGGACATTACGTCTCCTTCCACAGTTTGGTTATTGTGGACATTGTGCTATGAACATTGGGGTGCATGTGGCCCTTATTTTCACCATATCTGTAATCTCTGGGGTAAATACCCAGTAGGGCAATTGCTGGGTCATAGGGTAGCTCTATTTTTAATATCTTGAAGAACTTCCATGCTGTTTTCCAGAGTGGCTGCACCAACTTGCATCTCCATCAACAGTGTAAGAGGGTTCCCCTTTCTCCACATGTTCACCAATATTTGTTGTTTCCTCTCATTAATTTTTGCCATTCTAACTGGTATAAGGTGGAATCTCACTGTGTTTTTGATTTGTATTTTCCTGTTGATTAGTGATATTGAATATTTTTCATGTGTCAGCCATTTGCATGTCTTCTTTGGAGAAGTCTCTATGCATGTATTCTGCCCATTTCTTGACTGGATTATTTGTTTTTGGGGTGTTGAGTTTTTTTTAACAGCACCAATTTGGTTTTCTGTATATATTATTCTGTGATCACTTTCACTGCATTCTAGATACATCCCAAGCTATCCACAACTATGTAGATGTAATTTTCTGTAAAATAAAATTCTACTCCTGAAAATAATACTACACTATGTATTAACTAATTAGAATTTAAATAAAATCTTAAAAGAAAAAAACACTTATTCTGTTCAATTAGTCAACATACTTAGCCATCATTAGTTTTTTATGTAGTGCTCAATGATTTGTTGAGTATAACACCCAGAGCTCATCACATCACATGACAAAAAAATTTAAAAAAAAAACCACAAATAGGATTTTTTTTAATGTGGCATATATATGCAATGGAACATTAGTCAGCTGTAAGAATGAAATCTTGCCATTTGCAACAACACAGAGTAGCATTGTGCTAAGTGCAATAAGTCAGCCAGAAAAAGACAAATACCAGATAATTTCACTCATATGTGGAATTTATGAAGCAAAACAAATGAGCAAAGGAAAAAAGAGAGAGAGAGAGAGAGAGAGAGAGAGAGAAACAGACAAACTCAGAAACAGACTCTTAAGTATAGAGAACAAACTGGTGGTTATCAGAGGAGGGGGATGGGGGCTGGATAAAATAGGTGAAGGGGATTAAGAGTACACTTATCATGATGAGCACTGAATCATGTACAGAATTGCTGAATCACAATATTGTATACCTGCAACTAATATAACACTGTATGTTAAATGAGTAATGTTCCCTTGTATATATGGTCTACATCCTCTTTATCCATTTGTCTGTTGGAGGGCATCTTGGCTCCCTTCACAGTTTAGCTATTATGGACATTGCTGGTATGAATATTGTGGTGCATATGGCCCTTCTTTTCACTACATCTGTATCTTTGGGGTAAATCCCCAGTAGTACAATTGCTGGGTCATAGGGTAGTTCTATTTTTAACATTGTGAGGAACTACCACACTGTTTTCCAAAGTGGCTGCCCCAACTTGCATTCCCAACAACAGTGTAAGAGGGTTCCCTTTTCTCCACAACCTATCCAAATTTTATTGTTTCTTGTCTTATCAATTTTTGCCATCCTGACTGCTGTAAGGTGGTATCTCAATATGGTTTTGATTTGAATTTCCCTGATAGCTAATGATGTTGAGCACTTCTTCATGTGTCTGTTAGCCATTTGTGTCTTCTTTGGCAAAGTGTCTGCTGGTATCTTCTGATTATTTTTCAACTTGATTATTTGTTTTTTGGGTGTCGAGTTTGAAAAATTCTTTATAGATCTTGGATACCAGCCCTTTACCAAAAAGGATGAATACCCAATATTTGCATCAACATGGATGGAACTGGAGGAGATTATGCTAAGTGGAATAAGTCAAACAGAGAAAGACAATTATCATATGGTTTCACTTATTTGTGAAACATAAGGAACAGCATGGAGGACATTAGGAGAAGAAGGGAAAATGAAGAGAGGTGGAATCAGAGGGCAGACAAACCATGGACTCTGGGAAAGAAACTGAGGGTTTTAGAGAAGAGAGGGGTGGAGGGATGGGTGAGCCCAGTGATGGGTATTAGGGAGGGCATGTACAGCATGGAGGACTGGGTATCATATGTTAACAATGAATCATGGAACACTACATCAAAAACTAATGATGTACTGTATGGTGACTAACATAATAAAAAAAATTGTAAAAAAAAAAACTATATGTTAACTATATTGGAACTGTAATTTTAAAAACTTAAAAAAAGGGACTTTAAAAAATTAATATTCTTTTCCTTTTCATGGACTCAAAGAATTTTAAATCTTTCTGTGAATTCCTCTTAAACTTTCCAATTCCACGTTGCATCGCTGAATACACGGCCAATTAAAATTATGTATAGGTGTGTTGCGTTATTAGTTTTTACAAATAGTAAACAGACTAGAATTTGTTTTCTTTAACATAAAATAGCCATCATTTAACTAGCATTTTAGTTCAAACATAGGGAAGGTAAACAACCCTTATCTATGGAATTCATAGATATTCCATATATCTATGGAATATAGATATATGTATAGCTATATATACATATGTATGTATGTAGATATATACATATCAGATTTTTAAATACTCCATTCAAAATCAATTTGTTGGTAGCTGCTCTAGGTCTGAGACTTATCCCTACTTGCAAACTGACACTTCCAAATCCCAGATGCTGGCAGAAGACACAGGATTCTCGGGTTTGGACAAAGCAGCACTACTCAGGGTATCAGCCTTTTCAGCAGCTGTCCTAACCTCAATCCCTATAGTATAATGTGAATAGGGCCATGTGCTATGGACTGAATGTCTGTGTCCCCTCAAAATCCAAATTTCTAAGTCCAAATCCCCATTCTGATGATATTTAGAGGTGGGGGCCTTCAGGAAGTAATTAGGTTGAGATGAGAACATAAGAATTGAACCCAGATTATGACATGAATGCCCTTGTGAGAAGAGGAAGAGACCGGAGCTTTCTCCCTTGCCAGGTGAGGATAAAGCAAAAAGCTATTTGTATGCCAGGAAGAGCGCCCTCAGCAGATACTGAATGTGCTGGCACCATAATCCTGGAGCCCACAGCCTCCAAAACTGTGAGAAATAAGTGTCTACTATTTAAGTTACTCAGTCTGTGCTGTTTTGTTTTGGCAGCCCAAGCTGACCAAGACACTAGCACACCGAGTTTTGTTACGAGAGAAACCTCAAGCTTAGAAAACTTACATCTTTCATAATAGATAGTACTTGATCTTTGTTCCAAAAGAGCATTATATATATTTTTAATAATGAATAAACAGATCTCCCTTTGCTTTGGGACAATACACTACATTTCTCTCCCAAGCCTATTGGCTGTACAAGCATCCTTGAGAAGGTAGCTGGGAACAAAGCAGTCGATGCTTCTACTTATAAGATGTACAGAAATGAGCGGGACCTCTGAACAGCTACCTTCCAAGTCAGAAATATATTTGGTTATGGGCAACAGAAAACCCGATGAATGTGACTTAAACTAGGCAATGACAAATTTTCTTCATTGTGACAAATGTGACTTAAACTAGGCGATGACAAATTTTCCTCATTGCTCTTACAGAGAATGTCCAGGTCTAAGCAGTCCACTACTGGTTTAGTGGCTCAGGGACACCATCCAAGCCCAAGCCAGCTTCTTTCTCCCCTTACTTGGCTTTTTAATTTTTTTTAAGATTTTATTTATTTATTTGACAGACAGAGAAAGCACAAGCAGGGGGAGAAGCAGGGAGAGGGAGAGGGAGAAGCAGGCTTCTGGCTGAAGAGGGAGCCCAATGTGGGGCTTGATCCCAGAACCTTGGGATCATGACCTGAGCCAAAGGCAGATGCTTAACAAACTGAACCACCCAGGTGCCCCCTTTTGTTGGCTTTTATCCAAAAGCTTTCTGCCCCACAGTGGCAACACAGCTGTTAGAGTCTACATATCATGTCTGCGTTCAAAATAAAAAGTAGAGAGCTCAGATATGGACCCTCAACTTTATGGTCAACTAATCTTCGACAAAGCAGGAAAAAATATACAGTGGAAAAAAGACAGTCTCTTCAATAAATGGTGCTGGGAAAATTGGACAGCTATGTGTGGAAGAATGAAACTCGACCATTCTCTCACACCATACACAAAGATAAACTCGAAATGGATAAAAGGCCTCAATGTGAGGCAGAAATCCATCAGAATCCTAGATGAGAACATAGGCAGTAACCTCATAGCAACTTCTTTCAAGATGTCTCCAAAGGCAAAGGAAACAAAAGCAAAAATGAACTTTTGGGAATTCATCAAGATCAAAAGCTTCTGCACAGCAAAGGAAACAGTCAACAAAACAAAGAGGCAACCCACGGAATGGGAGAAGACATTCACAAATGACACTACAGAGAAAGGGCTGATACCAAGATCTATAAAGAACTCCTCAAATTCAACACACACAAAACAGATAATCATACCAAAAAATGGGCAGAAGACATGAACAGATACTTCTCCAATGAAGACATCAAATGGCTAACAGCATGCTCTTACCATGCTGCTCATCTATCAACCTATTCCTTAATATCATAATTCCACAATTAATAATTTCTTAATTCTCCTTAATGATTCTAAAGTTCCTAAAGAAACTTTGGTAAGATCCCAACTCCACAAGGACAGAATAAGACATAAAACAAACAAGAACACTCCAATACGCTGAATAACTGAGAAATAGAACATGAAGTCTGCCTTCAAAAAATAACCCAGATACCAAAATCAGCTCTGACCTGACATACTCAGTGGGTCAGAGCTCCCTTGTGCCAATGTGCCCAAGTATGAACCAAAAGCTACCAACATTTTAAAAAGGAACATCCTAGTCTTTATGCAAAATTTTATCTTATAGATTTATGGATGAGGGATATTACATATACCTTTGAGATTATGATATTCTGTGATGCATAATAAATGAGTAACGTGTAATCTTTCAATGTACTGTGATTCAGATTTAAACCCACAACTGGTGGTCACAATTTGAATTTCACAACTAATTTACAATGTCTCAACACAACACTAATGTAGCCAGTGACAAATGAACTTCTTAATCAAACTGATCGTTTAATATCATCATCAATACAAGCAGTTGTTCGACTAGGTCTGCACATTTTTTGTTTCATTTTTAATGACTAGAGGTTCAATCTTTTTTGGATGTACACAAGACTGATTCAGTACAACCACGAAAAAAGTGTTATTAAGTACTTCCTAGTGCTCTATTCATTCTTTCTTTGAATAGGTAATATATAGCAATGCCAATCCTCTACAAAACAGCATTCTTCATGCAAAGGAATTAAGATTACACATTCTTAGCTCTGAAGGAAAAAATTCACAGTATTGTATGCAACTCTATTATTTAATTTGAAAAGAAAAATGAAAGCCCCATACTTGATTATGACTATAAAGAAGTATCAATAAATGCAATTATTTGTGAATCACCTTAGGATATCTTACAAACTGATTATATCAATACCTGAGCAAACTGGAAACATTTGAGACAGCATCCACTTATTGCTATGTATTTACCCCCGAGGTGATGGTGACAGGGATGGCGTGTCCTCTGAAGGAGGGAAACTTGCACCAAAACAAATTACAGTAGCGCCCTTTCAGGATCAAAATTTACCTCCTTTAGCATTCTGTTTTATTTTTATATTTGCATGAGCTATCTTTAGACTTCAAAACCTACCTTTCTATTTGACTCCTCCAAACCCAATCCCAGCAAGGAGAGTTTATGTCTTTAATTACCTATTTACTCCTCTTTTTACACAGTGGAACCTAGAGCTTAGCCAAACAGTAGTGTTATATGCTTGTTGGTGATAAAATCCAATACCCTAGAGAGATGCTAGGGCTCTTATTCATGGGTTGGTAGAGCTGAAAAACAGATTATGCCCTTGGCCCCAAGAGAGCCCTGAACCCTAGGTGCTAGATTCAAAGTTTTCCACAGGTGCCCTTATTTTCCTTTCTGACTCCACTGTGTAAGGCCCAGACGGAGTGTGACCTACAGCTGTCTTCCTTCCATGTCAGATATTTAGCCCTCAGGCCTGTGATGACATTGTTTGACTTGTGCATGCACAGACATATCATATGTATACACACACACACACACACACACACACACACACATGCACACACACACACACAATCCCACTGATAACATACGACCTGGTTCTACAAAATAATCACACTCCTGCCAGAATTCCACTATACGAAAGCACAGAAAAGTTCCAAGAGTTTGAGAAATCAGACTCAAATGAGGATCAAAAAGATGCCATGACACCACTTGAGACCTACTCTTTCAATTCCCTAAGTCTTACTGATGGCAGGACGAAGGACACAAGGAGAAGATGAAGTGAAAATTCTTAAGCTCTTTGGGTTTGCCACCAGAGTGTTATCAGAATGATGTCAATATAGGCACACAATGTTCTACTGTGTTTTTGATGGTACTGATGTTTCTATCTCTGCAACACCTGGAATTTCTGAAAACAATCTAGCTCTTTGAATAATTCTGTTGACTTTATCCAATTTAAAAAAAGAAAGAAAAGGTGTATCTTGTGACTTAACAAGTTCATGACTAAGAGTCTAAGAACTTGGAAAAGAAGATCAAGATTTTTTCCTTGTATTTAGAATTGTATTGATCCAAAATGTTATTGTTCTCATGTATAATCAAGTTACTTCCAGTCTCTATCTTTTGTTTATTAGTACAACTGTCCTAAAACTCCAGGACTCTGAAAAGTCCAGATATATGAAGATTCTATTCTAGAAAATAAGTTAATTAGCAACCATTCATTGACATCCATCAGATATTCAAGAGGGAAAAAATGGCATACATAATTAAAAATCCTGCCTGATAATTAAACTGTAGGTATAATTATGAATCATACAACGATGGAACTTTTTTCCTTTTTCTGCTTGCTGTGTATTTTTGTGTCAGTTACTTTTACTATAAATGTGAGGAATGTTTTGACTACCAAAAGATATATAGAGGCAATAAAGCTATGGAAAAACAAGCTGGATATTCTCATGTCTCACCTACAAAGTTTTATGTTTAATTGCATAAAAACATAAAACATAATTGTTTTATGTTTAATTTGTGCTTTGGTGATGATGGTAAGTAGGGAGAACACAGCTGTATTTTCACATCACAGGCTAAATTTTCAACTCTAGTAGAAGTTAGAAAAAAATCAGCCCAGGATTTAGAAACAGTGCAAGTGCAAAGTAGATGTAATTAAGAAAAAAAATATGGAATCCACAAGGTCATATTCCTCAGATTCTTATCACATTTCAACACCTGTACCTCTGCAGGAACTACCTAGGATGTTGCAACAATGTTTCATTTAATATTTCATTTATTTAGTTGTTTCTCAAGTACTTGTGAGTCTAAAATGCAGGAGGCCTATTCTACCACTTGAAAGTACAATAAAGGGAAATAGGCACCTCAGTTTCTCATGGCACCCACAGAAATATTAGTCAGGAAAAGTGTAGGAGGCCTGAGAGGTTATGACAGCAGAATCTAATCACAGACATAAGGAAATTGTTCCCTGATAATCGTCATTTGGACGAAAATCCAAATAATGAACAAAAATTTACTAAGTGAAGATGCTGGTTGAAGACAGTGTGTCAGACATGCGGACAGCATGTGCAGTCCTCAAAGCAACAAATGAAAGAAGATGAGTACTTTTGGGACAGGTAAATTTAGAAAGAATGGAAAGAAATGACAAGATATAGGTGACTAGAAACCCCTGAAGCTTTTTAAGCATGGGAATAAAGGGTGAGACTTTGGATTTAAAAGATGTTTTGCATGCAGCAAATTAGAGAATGTTGAACAAGAGTGGTTGCGTGGACTTATTAGGGACCTTTTAGAGTCTAGTTTTGAGCAGAAAGTGGCTTGAAACTACATTAGAGTAGAGGATCCACAAAGAATTCAAATTCTGATGGTAGAATTAGGGTATGGAGATAAGATAGAGAGGCTTATGAAGAAGGAAGAAAAGCAAAAGAACTTAGAACATTCTTAGATTTAACTTGGGAAAATGGTTAATAAATGTTCATTACTAAAATGGAGAATAGTGCAGAAGGGAAGGTTTTGGGAAGATCACAAGTTTTGGACTCATTGCCTACTCAGAGGGGGCATCTGCTCCCTCCCTCTCCTTGTGCTTCAGAGCACTCCCTTTCTCTCTCTTCAATAAATAAAAAATTTTAAAAGGTTTCTGAGAAGGAAAAAGACATCAAATACTGTCACATGATGCCAAAGTGTTGAGTAAGCTGATGGTTAAATATGGCTGTTAAATTTAATGGCAAAGAAATCAAGGCCAATTTTGCACTTTTAGAGTTATTTATTTATTTTAGAGTGAGCGAGAGAGAGAGAGAGAGGGGGGGGGGAGGGAGGGCAGAGGGAGAGGGAGAGAAACTCAGCAGAACCCTCTGAGCACAGAATCCCTTGCAGGGGCTCAAACTCACAACTCTGAGATCATGACCTGAGCCAAAATCAAGAGCTGGATGCTTAACCATGTGAACCACCCAGGGCCCCCCACCCTGCCCACAATTTTGTAGCTTTGAGAAAGGAAACCAAATCTTAATGGCTGAGGAGTGAATAAAACTGGAAGGAAAAATTAAAAAAAAAAAAAAGGAAACTATGAATACAGACTACTCTTCTGAGAGATGTGAGAATAGGAATGAAGGACATACCTAAGGTGAAAGTAAGATTAATGGATAGTTTTGTTGTTTTAAGTTTGGAAAGATAGGAGTTTACTGATGGGAGAAGAATAAATTACTGACTTCAGAAACAATTTATTTTCCCAGAAGACACATGCTTCTCTTTTGACTTGAAACTCATTCTTTTTGAGAAAATGGATAATGTATTCACACAGTCTTTCCCTTTCAGAGAATTCATCATGAGAGAAATTTATAATTCAATGAAGTTAATTGATGTTAATTTTATAAAATTTCTGGCTGATTGTATACATACAAATTAACTGTTCGGAAATTGATTTGAATTTACTGCTAAGATATGACTGGATTACTTAATCAAATGAAAATTTGTATAATCTTAACAGAAAAAAAAAACACTTCTATTTTTAGTGAATACATCACTCCATGTTCAACCAAAGAATAAAAACAATAGAAGGGATTTAATACCATATCTGTATATATTATATAGGTATATTCTATCTATATTAAGGAGTTAACTAAAAGTAATTTGCTTACTCATATTTGCCTGGCTAAGCAAGTCTAAAATCCATAGAACAGGCAGCAGAAAGAGAAGGTCACAAGCAGTCTGGAACCCAAATGGCACAAGCTTTTCATCCATATTTGAGTCTGTCCTTACTCAGGTAAGATTTAAGATTACTTTTAAGATTTTCCAACTGAGTCACAGCCATCCAGGGATAATTTTCCTGTTGAATTACTTTATCAATTGACTAGAGACTTGAATTGTATCTGCAAAATCCCTCCAAAGCAACACATATATCAGTGTTTGATTTAATAACGCAGAATGGGAGAGTGACATCATCAGCATTTCTAACTTCCTTCCCACTCAAGAGGAAAACAACTCATAATTAACCATGGACAAGATACCACTGAGAGAATTGCAGAACACAGGAGTAAAGTCCAATTATCACCAAGACTAAAGACGACCATAGTAGAAGGGCAAGAGCAACAGATACATGTTGATGGCATTGTCTCTCCCCTAGGCAAGCACAACAACATTCAGACTGGTCTCCCCTGAGCCATCCAGCATCATGGGTAAACTTTGTAGGAGCCCTACTCTGGTTCACCCCAAAGGGGCCACAGGAAAATCTATGGGACTCAACCACTGGAAATATAATTGTGGCAGAGATGGGACGAGGGACTTCCAAAAACCAGCGCTCGGGTCTTGGTGAACCAAGTTACTACCTATAGAGCCCAAGTAGTTCTCCCAGTCATGGCTTTGCTCATCTTGTAGCACCAAGTCAGGAGGCTCTGACTGGGGAACTCCATGTTATGCACATCTGCCTTATTTGAGTCCCCAAATGAGGAGTTCTGCCAGGTGGGGAACCTTGTCTGCCAATGCCCACGCAAGAACGTGAGTCATACCTACATCTACTACAGAATGTAGGTCCCAGACTCATCTGACAGGAAGAGCTCGAAAAAAACACCTCAAAGCTGCCTAATCCAGTATTTCTCAAATGGAGAGACAGGAAGGCAGAGTTCATCCCTCCCACAGTAAAACTAGTGGACCTGTCTGGCAAGAGAACTTAGGGCATGGTTTGGCTTTAATTAAGACTGCATAAAGCATTACTGACCTAGGAGTTGCTTCTCACACTACACCTAAGCAGGCAAACTAATTTGTAGCCCCACTACTTGCTAAATATAGCTTTCAACCTACCTGACCAGGGAACTTCACTAGACACACAGTAAGTTAGGAAGCTGGTCCAACAGCCATGCTTACAGAGAATGGGGGAAATTATTTCAAACCATATATTTAATAAGGACATAATATTCAAGTTATAAAAATAATTCATACAAATAGGTAACAAATGATCTAAAAAATGGGTAAAAGACATGAATAGGCATTTTTCCAAAGAATATATACAAAAGGCCAATATTCACATGAAAAGATGCTCACCCGGGTGCCTGGGTGGCTCAGTTGGTTAAGCAACTGCCTTCAGCTCAGGTCATGATCCTGGAGTCCTGGGATTGAGTCCCGCATCAGGCTCCCAGCTCCACGGGGAGTCTGCTTCTCCCTCTGACCTTCTCCTCACTCATGCTCTTTCTCGCTGTCTCTCTCTCTCTCTCTCTCAAATAAATAAATAAATAAATAAAACTTAAAAAAAAAAAAAAAAAAGAAAAGATGCTCACCCTTACTAGTCATTAGGGAAAACAAAAGCACAATTAGTTACTACCTCCTGACTGTTAGGACAGCCAGGATCAAAGAGACAGGAGATAATAAATGCTAGTGAGGATATGGAGAAAAGGGAACTACTGTATACCCTTGTTTGGATTGTAAACTGGTCCAGCCACTGTAGAAAATTAAAAATTAGATTAAATTTTAAAAAATGCCAAAAAATTAAAAATGGAAGTACCACATGATCCAGCAAATCTACTTCTGGAAATATATCCAAGAGAAACAAAGACACTAACTCAAAAATATATCTGCACCCTCATGTACATATTAGCATTATTTACAATAACTGAGATATGAAAATAACCTAAATGTCCACTGACATATAAATGAATAAATAAGATGGGATATATGTACATAATAGAGCATTATTCAGCTTTAAAGAAACGAGGAAATCCTGCCTTTTGCTATCATGTAATGGACCTCAGTGTTATTATACTAAGTGAAATAAGTCAGAAAGACAAATACTGTTTGATTTCATTTATATGTGGAATAAAAAAATAAAACTAAAAATCCAAAATTCTAAAATCCAAATTTCTAAAAATAGAAAAAATAGAAAAAGAGATGAGATTTGTGATTATCAGAGGCAGGGGGTGGGCAAAGGGAAATATAATGACTGTGGTCAAAAAGTATAAACTTCCAGATACAAGATAAAGAAGTATTAAAAATATACAGCATGATTAATGCAGTTTCCAGTGCTGCAAGATATAAAGTTGTTAAGAGAGTAAATCGTCAGAGTCTCATTACAGGACAAAAGTGTGTGCTTTTTTTTCCCCCTTGTTTTCTCTATTTATGAGACAATGGATACTCACCTAAACTTACTGTGATAATCATTTCACAATATATAAATCAAATCTTTGCTGTACATATTAAACAGATATAGTGATGTATGTCAATTAAATTTCAAAGAAACTGGGGAGAAAACAGCTTGGAGTAGGTATGTATATACTAGAAAAATAGGGACCACCTTACTTCTATCCTCTATCTCCCATGTAACCTAGTCCCACTGAATTGCTGAGTTGTTCCTACTCCTTGTAACCTAATCCAATTGAACTGATGAGATATTTTACATAACAACCACTCCAAATTTTATAAAGATTATAGATTTGACTAGTAAGTGGAAAATTTTAAAAAAAGGCATCAAAATTGAGATCTATTTGGAAGTTAGACCACTTGTTCAATACAGCAACTATGGTGAACCAAACTAAGTAAGATGTTAGTTTAGTTTGAGAATATACAAACTAGAAGTAAATTTTTTCTAGTCCTTATATTTTGAAATAAATCAGACAAACCGAGTATAGCTTTATACTGTACCACAAGCATATTGGACTTCATCTGTGGTATATTATCTTCTGCTACAACAATTTACCTCAAAACTTAGTCAAGTAAGACTTCAGTAAACATAATCTAAGATTTGTTGGGATCACAATCGTAGGAGTGGATTAACTGAATGCTCTGCCTAGGGTTTTTTTCATGAGATTATGGTCATGACGTCAAACAAGGCTACATTCATCTGGAGGTTTGATGGGGGTTGGTGGGCATGTTCCCAAGATGGTTCATGCTGGCTGTTGGAGTCCTCATTTCTTCACCATGCAGACTTATATATAAAAGTGTTTTAGTATAACATAGTGGCTCTCTCTCCTCAGAGCCAGTGATCCAGGAAAGAACAAGGCAAAGCCATAATATCTGATATGACCTCACCTAGTAAGGATACATGTCACTTCTATGATATTCTATTGGTCACATAGGAAATCTGTGATTGAAAATTAAACAAAGCATGAATACCAAGAAACAAGCATCACTGGGAGCCAAAAAGCTGACAACCACATGTGGCATACTATCTTCAACTTCCAAAGCTCTATCTTTCCACAGAACAGCTGTGAGGAAAGCACAGACTAAATCTCACAATCAATCTGAAATGCCTATTTCAAAACTCTTTAAAGGCTTTTATGGTCTCCTTTTTCAAATAATACATAGTCACGTGTATTGATTTCCCAGGAATGCCATAACAAAATACCACAGACAACAAAAAATTATTTTCTCACAGTTCTAGAGACTAGAAGGCCAAGAACAAGGTGCTGGCAAGATTTGGATTACAAATGGCCACCTTCTTGCTGTGTTCTCACAAGCACATCTTCAATCTATGTGTTGTCTATGTCTCAATCTCCTCCTTGTATAAAGGTTCCAGTCATACAGGATTAAGACCCACCCATAGGACTTCATTTTACCATAAATACATTTAAAAGTTGTATAGCCAAACATAGTCACATTCACATGAATGGTGCAGTGCCCAACTCAATACTTAACATTGTGCCTCTGATTTAACCATTAAAAGAGTATTCACAAAATCCATTTACTCAAATTCTACATTTATTTGTGTGACATAAAATGTCAAACATTTTCAAATCATTTATCTTTATACTTCATCAAGCCAAAACTATGAACTTTGTCTTTTACCAACAAAGAACGAGTATTCCTCCCTTCAAAATGTATAATCCACGCACAAGTAAGGAATAAAGTTTCTTGGATAGCTCTTCGTGCTCAGCTCTCACCTTTTAAATGAGGTGTACCTTCCTCACCTTCTGCCACAACAACTGTTTTATCTTGATCTATAGTTTCCTAGTACTTCTTATAGCACTGTCTAATACATAATCTAGTTTATTGTGTTCACTGCTTGTTGCTTCCTACTGGAATCTAAGCTTCATGGGGGCAAGGATTTTTGTCTGGATCATGGTATGGTTCAATAACAGAATTTATCCTCACCCCACTAAGCAAGGTCTATTTCCCTTATTTCTATCTTCTTAGTTACATGGATCACAGCTCTTCCCAGCCTTACACAAGAACTAAGGACAAATTTGGGGGAATGTGAGGAAAGAACCCTCTAAAATGAAAATTAACATGTTAATTTGTTTGTACTTCATCAAAATATTAGAGAAAGAAACTCAAAGTCTTTGAAAGAGAATTTACACTGAAATTACATAACATCACAAACAGTATCAGGTCCTTTACTGAATTTTCATATGAGCAATGTGTTTCTCTCTTAAGAAATACACAGTCTATGAGGAAGATATAAAAGAAAGACTATAATAGAAACATAAATATGATATTCTCCACAAGACATTTGCAAAGTAAGGGAGGAAACATGTCTGGTTGTGGAATTAAAGGAAGTCTTGCTGAAGAAGTTGACACATGAAACTGAAGGCGCAATGTTATTCTGATAAGCTGAGATGGAGGTGGGCCTTGCATGTGGCCATAATTAAATCAGAAAACCAGAGAGCCACGAACACTTGGCTGTAGGGAATATTACCTATGCTCATTTGACAGAACTCAGAGTACATACTGAGGCACAATATAAAAAAATGTTACGAGAAATACACGAGTAAATCATAAAAGTTCTTGAATGTCCAAAATAAACTGTGGGAATTTGGTCAACTAGTAATGCGACAGCCATTCAAACTCTCCTAATAAACAACTAACATGCTCAGAAAGTGCCTCAAGAAAGATTCATCTGGCAGTATTAAATTGATTTTGAAATTTTTTTAAAAAGTTTTTGAGATAATATTCCCTATGTAAGTCAAAACTCTTAAATGTGGCTAATTAACTTGTAAGAGCAAGTATTTAAAGAGGAATAGGGCTCTAAAATGGTATATTTGTTGCATCTCTGTTTCCTTATCTGTACAGTGAAGGTAATAATAGTATTTAACTTCATAGGAGATTGTAGTAAAAATTAAATGATTAAATCTACACACAACACTACGCAAGTGATATACTAGAGTTTTTATTGTTATTATCCATTTGACCCTGGACAAGTTATTTAACCTCTCTGTGCCTTGTTTTCCTCGTTTGTATGATGGAGATTATAATAGTAATCTAGGTGACATATTTTAAGGCTGCAGTAGGTTAATAGATATAAAACTCTTCATTTTCAAGTACATACCAGGTGATTATAAGTGTACTTAATCCTGTAATTATTACCATTATTCTCCATGTACATAAACATAATTGGGAAAAAATCAGGAAAATAACTTAAACTTCTGGCCCATTCATGCCAAACAACCATGATTACTTTAATAATCAAGTAGATAAGACTTTGTAGCTAACTGAGTGAATTTTCCCCAAATATGATGGTGTTTGCTCCCTAAGTACTTTATGACCTACATCAATTACTGATTTGCCTATGTCAATACAGACATGCTTGACAGGCTAATGAGAGAAGGGGGAAAAAATAAAGTAAGACTGTGTTTCCTAAATGCTTGGGAAAAAAGTTTAAGGACTTTTTTTATTTGAGGCAAAAGAGGCCAAATGGGGAGGAAATTTTCAGTAGAGTTTTATTAATCAACAAATTAATCCACCAGTAAATCTTAATTGCATGCTTACTTTGTTCAAGGTACTAAACTAGGTGCTCTGAAAAAGAAATTATAGATAAGGCTTCATTCTAATTTAAAAACTGAAATATGTATCTAATATTGCATAACAAGTTACCAAAAAGTTAGCTTAAAACAACAGAAATGCTTCAGTTGTTCCTGGATATATTTTGGTCTGTGTGTAACAGGACACTACTTCCTGAAATCACAAGGAAAGTAAAACTTGTATACATAAAAAGGTAAAACTGAAAATAGTGACACAAACTGAGGATTACAAAAGGGAGGAGAGGATGGGGTAACTGGGTGACTGGCATTAAGGAGGGCATGTGTTGTGATGAGCACTGGGTGTTATACACAACTAATGAATCATTGCACACTACATCAAAAACTAATGGTATACTGTATATTGGCTAACTGAACATAATAAAAAAAAAACAGAAAAGAAAACAGAATGGGGGGGGACACAGAAGTGTATTATCTCCTTATCTTTCTGGGTGAGGGGTTGGGGAATGGTGCTACTGGATTCTCCAGGGATTCACAAGGTAGAAATCAAGGTGTTGGATGGGCTCAGGATTCTTTTCCCAGGCTCATTCAGGTTGTTGGCAGAATTCTGTGCCTGTGGTTAAGGCACTGAGGTCCCATTTTTGGCCAGCTATGGGCAGGGGACAGTTGTTCTCTCAGAGCTTGCTCTTGGGTTCTAGCTATATGGTCATCTCACAACATGAGAGCTTGTTCTTCAAATCTAGCAGGACAATTTTTCTCTAATCTGCTATGAAGGAGTCATGTAATTTAGTATAATCACTTGGGTACACATCACTGGTTCCACATAGCGTAACTTAATCAGATTAATAGGTTTCACTCACATTTGGGGAGACCCATACAGGATGGGTCCATCCAGGTTATTATTACCACCAGGGTAATTCTTGAGAAACATCCTAGAAGTCTACCACCATGTGGGAATGAAAAAGTATCTAAAATATAGAAAATTAAAAACCTAAGGAGAAAGACCCTAGGAGCCAAGGCTGACAAGTGAGAAAATAGTCTGGGGGAGAATTTCTGAAGGGAAAACAAAGAAGGGCAACAGGTCTGAGCAAGTCAGATACATGTTGGCAGCGCTTTCACCCACACCCTGGCTTTCTTTAGTGGTCCTTCTCCACTGTGAATTTTCAGGCTCAGCTCCCACTCAATAGTCTCTCTTTTGCCCTCTGAGAGATAGAGTAATGAGAATTTATGTGGTATGTCAGGTGTCTTCTGAGCATTTTCTCAGAGTATGGCAATTTTACATTTTCTTTTCAAGTAGGTCCCAGGCCCACCATGGAGCCCAACACAGGGCTTGAACTCAGGACTCTGAGATGAAGACCAGAGCTGAGATCAAGAATCAGACACTTAATTGACTGAACCACCCAGGTGGCCCTCATTTAACATTTTTTAATACCATTTGAACAATCAAGAACTTCCCATGTCCTCATTCCCATTCCCTCTTTCTCCCACCACCACAACGCTTGGCCCATATTAAACACAATCCTACTGAGCTCACCGAACCCAGACACCACTGCCAGTCTTTGACTGAAACTCAGAAACAGCAGGAGGCTCCTGGAATTGTTACTGACGGTGCAACAAACTAGTTAGGTAAGGCTTAGTGGCCCTTGGCTTCTCTCCAAGTGAGCAAACTCCTCCACATTGTGTTTTCATAAAATCTTTCAATAGCATTCAGGGAACAGACCATGGAATTGCTAAAGAATCCTAAGAGGACAATTGAAGTAGGGTATTTTCTATTGTTGGACAAGAGCCTTGAGATTTTTTTTAAGTGCCCAAAGCTCATTACATAACATTTATCAAGAGAAAGAGGGCTTTCTGAGCAAACATTATATGCCCACGATTGCGGAGATAGAGAAAAATGAATGCTCTCCAAAAATTAGGTTACGGACTTTGTCCTATACACATACACCTACATGTGTATGTGTGTGTGGATGTGTGTACATGTGTGTATGGGTGTGTATGTGTGTGCATGTTTCTGTATATATATTTTTGCTAACCTTATTTATACCCTTTGAAAAGGACAATAGTATGTTGTGTTATCTAACCTTTTGGGTTTGTTTATTTTAAACACAGCAAACGCAACATGCAATTTTCTCAGATCATAAATAACCACACCAAGTAACACAGGATGGGAATTCAAACATGCAGGTAAATATTAAATTCAAATGTCAGGTCTATCCTAAATGAAAAAAAGCACATTTTTTTCATTTCCTTATGGGAACATAAAATGTAACTAGTTTTAGTTTATTGTTTAATGAATGCAAAGCCATTCTGTCAGGCAGTTTACAGAATAGGATAAACAATGAAGCAATAAAAACTACAGTCAGAGTTAGAGAAATACGTTTTAGTCTTATCTTGAAATTGGTGAACATGGAATTAAAAGAGGATGGGGATTCACAGGTGAAGATACTGTAAGAGAAAATGGGGGGGAAATGAAACTTAGAAATTCTGTCTCACATTTTATTATCCATTTATCCTTTCCACAAATAGTTACTGAGTATCTACTATGTGGCACTCCCTATTCAAATTGTTTTCATGTATTTTCTGAGTTTATTTAATCCTTCTAACCAACCCAGGAGGCTGGCATGATCATTATAATTAGTTAGAGATGAGAAAAATCAAGATTAGAGATGATTATATCAAAGATTAGAGATGATCAATAAATTACCTAGGGTCACCTAGTTAGTAAATGGCAGCATGGTTTTGAACCCACAACACAAGGGACTTGACAAACTTACAGCCCTGAGAGAAGACACTATAGAATAACCAAGGAAAACAAATGGCAATGCTAGGAATAAACAGGAGTATTTTTTCATGATTTTCAAGATTTTCCATGTGGAAAAGTCACTTAAAGATTACTACTCAGAAATTAGGGCAGTGCGCAAATGTGCTGTTACATTTTTGTCTTCTCAGAAAAGTACTTCTCCGTTTTGTCTTTTTTTTTTTTTTAACTACTCTTCACTCACTGACTGGTTCTGTCCCCTTGCCTACAGCAATTTCTCTGGTTGTTCTCTGACGTTTTCTTGACCAACAGAGAGCCAATCCCAGCACCTAATCAAGTTATCTTCTGACTCTGATGGACAGGAAAGGGTCTCCTCCTCTTAGATCTCCACTAGGAGAATGTGAATGTGAATGTGGATTAGCCTGATACCATGCCACTTGCCACACGAAGGAAGTCTATATGCAAAAGAGAACGAGGCCAATATAGAGAGAAAATATAGATGTGAAAGAGAGATGAAAGAGAGATTTGAGAGCTGACAAATCCTTGGATTTAGCTGTCCCTGAGGCAAGTTTTACCCCTTCTTTATTATCAGATTAGTTACAGAGGCCAACAAGCTTTCCTTTTTAACTTAAACTAACTCACTTAGAGAATCCTAAAAAACACAAGTTGACAGAACAGGAGGTTTGGGTGATCTATAGATTTCTAACGTATCCGAGAACAATGCTAGCAAAAAAAAAAAAAAAAAAGGCAAAAATGTAGAGGTGATTCTAAGAGACATCATGGATGTAAGGACCTATTTAGCCAGAGTGACTCCATCTTGGGTAATAGCCATTTTGTTGTTTGTGTAGTAAACTTAAATTGACTCTCCCCACCCCCCAGAGAAACTTACTTAGAAACATGTCCAGGAAACCAGTAAAATATAGTCAGCTAGTTCCTGATAACAGAGCCCAGAATACAAGGACGAGTCAGGCCAGATAGAGATCATCTAATCAGTATGAGGTACTGTTTGTAACAGTGAGAAGGTCTTGCCCAAACCTAAATGACTCCATCTTGGGAAGGACGACAATCTTATTATTCACACTGAATATGTTAACTGACTAAGCCTTCCCAAAAAGTACTGTTTGTAATGGTTCCCGATATGGGGTAATCTTAAATAACAAGTCACCAGACCAATGGAACTAGCCAATCAGCAAGAGATAAAAAAACCCAGTGGGTTGAGATACCAAAATATGGGTTGCAGTTTTATCCAATAAAAGGTAGCCTGTAAGATGGGGAGGGGTCGCTCTCTTCGGAGACGGCTTAGCACAGAATAGAGCTTTGCATAACTTTAACTTTGTTTCAGTCTCATTCCCCTGGCCAATCAGTCTGATTTCTAATACTTGGCATAAAATAAAGCTTTAAATAACTTTTACTTTGTCTCAGTCTCGTTTCGTTTAATAACAGACCTAACAATGGACAGGTTCCAGAAACTTCAAAGCAGGATAAATTTTACAGGAGAGAACAGAGATTCCAAATCAAATGGAGGAGCAAGATCAGCTTCTGACTGGTTATATTGTAGTACCCAGACTGATTATATTGTGGTAGAAACAAACGGATAACTGAATTTTGCTCCGTACCGAATAAACACATCAACCCTCCACGCAAAAAATACACCAATCCCCCGGCTACATTATTGCAACAACTGGCCCCCACAACTTTCTAAATAAGTTGTATCTGCCTAATTTTTATAATTTCTCACAGATCCCTAAGAGCACAGTATTGCCAAGCCTTTTTTATAAACCTGTTCTTTTCATCTTGTATGTTTCCTCTTCTAAGGGCTTGAGAGCAAATTCTGTCAAATACTGTAACTTCTACCAAAACTTGTCTAAATGTTTCCAGTTTTCCTCTTTAACAGGCAGCACATCTATTTGGGACTCAGAAAGTCCTACTTCACATTGACATTTTTCTTGTTAGGTATAAAAACAGATACAATTAAAAAACTGAAAAGGCATCTACATTCTGCCCTAGGCTCATAACATATTTATTCATGAATAATCTATTAGCAAAAAATGAGTTCTAGTAATTATAGTCATCAGTAAAATAAGAATCTATCATTAATTAACGCACAACTATGTGCTATGGACATGTAGTTAATTCTTAATAGATTATTTTACTGGTGACAAATTACTGCAGATTTACATATGGTTACATAAGATATGTATAGTGTATGTATGTGCATATATTTTCAGACACGTTTCGAATAGTATATAAACTAAAGCATACTATGGACAGAGACCAAAAGTATGAGTATATTTATCCTACTAAAATTACTTGTGCTTCATTCATTTCTCTTTATTTTATTTTAAAATTATAAATAAAAATTTCCCTTTGGATCAAAGGCAATGCTGTAGTTTCAGGATATTCAGGCAGGTATGTCATGAACCCCTGTATTCATTACAGGAAATTCAGGTGAAGAATTCAAGCTTGGACTCTGTCACTTCCTAGTTACACTATCTAGGGCAAGTTATTCTCTACATCTCTCACTTGTCTTCTCCATAAAGCTCATGTAACAGCTCCTTCCTCATAAAAACTTGGTGAATATTCACAAGTTAATGCTTGGAAAGCACACAGACTTCAATTACTGTATTATTAATCATATTTTATCATTATCATCATCATCCTTTTTCTCCAGTCTCTAAGAAATACTACAAAAGTAGTACAGCCTTAACCAAAACTACTGGTTCCTTAACAAAGTGACTGCTTCAACAGATACCAAATTTAAATTCTAACAATGAGTAAGAATTGACAACATGTTTTCCTGTGGAAAATGAGTTTTTAGGATGTGTAATGCTTTACCACTACAAAGTATGAACATTCTGAGCTGAAAGATTTATGCAAATACCTCTGAGCTGTGATGTACAGGTCCCTGTGACATGAATTACTATGGGTAAAAACGAAATAAAACAAAACAAAAAACAACTCCTATGCTGAAAAACTATGGAACTGCTTCTTCTTTCACAAAGAAGCTCTAAGAAGTTTCTATTTGTTTGCATTCACTATTATTGAGATTTTTGCAAAGAAGGAATTAGGTTTTCAATAAACCCTTACTGAAACTGGTTCTCTAGGTCTCATTCTCAGTGGGCAATCAAAAAAGGAAATCTGGATTTCTGTGTGTCAAGGTACCATTTAAGAATTGCCCAAAACTTAATAGAAGTTAATGAAAAGATAAACAAAGACCATTTTCATTAAGACTATGTCATTTGTTATCAGGACTAAGTTGCATGATTCATTAGTTACAATTAGACTTTGCCTGCTTACCTGAATAGCAAGTTTCTACATTGTCATTTTCAATTTTTTGAAAAATAATTTTTATTCATCTTCAGACAGTCTTGGAACTTGGTCTAATGACCAATCTCCTCTCTCCTTCAACCCAGAAAAATACACATTACTTGTTCACTTCATATATTTTGAAAAAAATTCTGAAACATTTTTATTTACTCCTTAAAATTTTATCCTATTAGAAAAGCAGGTCTTTACCTGAGAAAAAGTTCATATATATAAAGAATTAAAAATTAAAATGCAATATGCCTCTACTTTTCAGTGAATAATCAGCAACATTTCATGTATATATTTGTGTATGTCCACACATAAACATTTTTTCAAAAAGACAATTCTTTTATATTCTACTGTTTAACAAGTAGCATGAATATTTTCCCATTTCATGCAATTTTTATTAAGATAATTATTCTCAAAGTGTAACTTGTGAAGTAAAATATATATTACTTGAAAAACAAAGATACTCAAATTATGTTATTTGAAAAACAAAGATTCTGTCCTTGCATTTGAGAGACATCAAGTGAAATGGGGTTAGCCAGGTTTATTTATTATAGTGACTCTACCTTTTCAAAGCTAATTTACATTATGATTCCCTAAATGGGAGATTTATTTCCTAGACATTCTTGGTCATGCCACCCTCCACCTACAAAGTATCTCTTGGACAAGTGTTCTATGGAACATCTTCTAGGAAATGTTATTTTAAGCATTGACTTAGTTAGAATGATCATATGATATTGTTTCATTTATACAGACCATAATTTGGTTGTATATTCCTTAACTAGTAGATATTATAATTGTTTCAAAGTACTTGCTATTATAAAAGAATAAATTTATTTTTCATACATCTTTAGTGTGTTCTGATTTTTTTTCTTTAAGGTAAATAGCAAGAAATGAAATTAATGGATAAATGGCATGATGACCTTTAAGCCTCTTCTGATCAATGGAGGTACTTATCTTCTAATACCTATACCAGCCTACATTTATACCAACAGGACTGAAAATGTTTATTGCTACCACTATTTAATGCTACCAGGCATTAGCAGTATTTATATTTATTTATAAATAGGCCAATTAGGTAACAGAATGAGAATGAATAAAAAAGAAGTAATAAAACTATCTCCATTGGAGAATGACAAGACTATATACATGGTGAATTCCAAAGAAACAGTAATAAATTATTTCAAACAGTAAAATAATTCAGTGAAATAGAAGGATAAAAAATAAACATATGGAGTTATCAAACCATTCCAAACACCTACAAACTCAACAGAAGATAGAAGAGAAGAAGAGCAGCAATTCTAGGAACAGAAAATTGACCACTTTCTGGAAGGTAGGACGTGTGGAGAACTGAATCTGAAGCGATGGGAAGATAGACTGCAGGGGGTGGGGCCAGCTCACGGCAAGCAGTGGAGCAACAGAGCACAAAATCAGAACATTCAGAAGTCTGCTCCACTGAGGGATGTTGCTCCAGAGGCTAAGTGGGGGTGGAGCCCTCATGGGGACAGTGTTGTCTCAGGACCCACGGGGTCACAGAAAGACCAGGGGTGTCTGAGTGTGGCAGAGATGCCAGATATCAGACAGGGGAAGCCGGCTACAGAGATGGAGTGAGCAGTGAGCTCTCAGCTCAGGGTTACCTTAACCCATGAGCCAAGGCACAGTCAGGCCACTACTCTTCAAGCAGGTACCCCACAAGTGGCAGATCCAGAGAGACTCCCTCCTACCTCCTCCAGGAGGAGCAGCACAAGAGCACATGACAGGAAACTGCTGGGATTGGAGACTCCAAATGGGACCATGCACAGGAGACAGAAATGCTCAGGCACAGGCCAGGTGAGCTCAGAGTGCACCTGGAGACCAGGCAGATGGGAGGGATTGACTGCTTTTCTCTGATAGGGCGCTGAGGAGTGGGGCCCTGAGCTCTCAGCTCCTCTGGGCTGGAGATTGGGAGGTCACCATTTTCATTCCCATCCTCCAAAGCACTGCGGAAAGTGTTCAGGGAACAAAAGCTCCTGAGAGTGAACCTGAGCAGATTACTTAAACTGGCTCTGGCAAACTTGGTACAATTCCGCCTCAGACAAAGACATTTGAGAATCAATGCACCAGAACCCTCCCCCAGAAGATCAGCCAAGACCAAGCTCACCAATCAACAAGAACTGCAGAACTCCAGAGATCGGGAAAGAAATACACAGAATTCATGGCTTTTTCCCCATGATTCTTTAGTCTTGCAAAGTTAATTTTTTTTATTTTTTTTATTTTATTTCTTTTAACTTTCCCTCTCTCCTCTTTTAACATTTTTTAACTATTATATCTTAACAATACCTTTTTAAAAAAAATCTTTTAAATTTTTCATTATTATAGTCGCATTTTATCCCTTCATTGTATTTAAACTTATTTTTTGTATGCATTTTCTTTATTTTGGGATAAAATTTCTCTAACAGAGAAAAATATACCCTAAATCTAGCACATGGCTTTGTTCTGAGCACATTCTCTCTCTTTTTCCCTTTTCCAACTAACTTATCTTATCAGTTCCTTTTTTAGAATCTTTTTAAAATTTCATCTTTACAGTCATATTCCATCCCTTCATCATGTTTACCCTTATTTTTTGTATAGATATAAGTTTTTCTTTCTTTAAAATTTTGGAGGTAGTTTCTTCTAAGAGACCAGAATATACCCAAAATCAAGTGGGTGACTCTGTTCTATTCACCAGTTGAATATTTTTTTTTAATTTTTTATTATTTATTTTTCTCTTTTTTTCTCCCCATTTTCAGGTCTTTTCTGATTTGGTCAGTGTATATTTTCCTGGGGGTCTCTGCCATCCTTTTAGTATTTTATTCTCTCACTCATATATTCTTATCTGGATAAAATGACAAGGCTGAAAAACATACCACATAAAAAGAACAAGAGGCAGTATCAATGGCTAGGGACCTAATCAATACAGACATTGATACTATGTCAGAACTACAGTTCAAAATGATGACTATCAAGGTGCTAGAATAGGTTCATAAAAGGCATGGAAGATATTAGAGAATCTCTTTCTGGAGAAATAAAAGAACTAAAATCTAACAAAGTTGAAATCAAAAAAAGCTATTGATGAGGGGCAATAAAAAATGGAGGCTCTTACTTCTAGAATAATGAGGCAGAAGAGAGAATTAGTGTTATAGAAGACCAAATGACAGGGAATAAAGAAGCTGAGCTAAGGAGAGACAAACAACTACTGGATCACGAGGGGAGAATTTGAGAGATAAGCGATACCATAAGATGACATAATATTAGAATAATTGGGATCCCAGAAGAAGAAGGAAGACAGAGAGGGCCAGAAGTATAATGGACCAAATTATAGTAGAGAATTTCCCCAATATGTCAAAGGGAACAAGCATCAAAATCCAGGAGGCACAAAGACCACCCCTCAAAATCAATTTAAAAAGGTCCACACCACATCATCTAATAGTAAAACTTAAAAGTCTTAATTAATGACAAGGAGAAAATTCTGAAAGCAGCTCAGGACAAGAGGTCTTAACAACAATGGTAGAAATATTACATTAGCAGCAGACTTATCCATATAGACCTGGCAGGCCAGAAAGGACTGACATGATATATTCAGAGCACTAAATGAGAAAAAATATGCAGCCAAGAATACTATATCCAGCTAGGCTGTCACTGAAAATAGAAGGAGAGATAAAAAGCTTCCAGGACAAACAAAAACGAAAAGAATTTGCAAACACCAAACCAGCTCTATAGGAAATATTGAAAAGGATCCTCTAAGCAAAGAGAGAGCCTAAAAGTAGTAAGCCAGAAAAAAACAGAGACAATATACAGTAACAGTCACCTTACAGGCAATACCATGACCTAAATTCCTATATTTCAATAGTTACTTTGAATGAAAATGTACTAAATGCCCCAATCAAGAGACACAGGGTATCAGGATGGATAAAAATAAAAAACAAGACCCACTGATATGCTATCTGCATGAAACTCACTTTAGACCCGAAGACACCTCCAGATTTAAAGTGAGGGTGTGGAAACCAATTTACCATGCTAATGGACACCAAAGAGAGCTGGGGTGGCAATCCTTATATCAGATCATTTAGATTTTAAGCCAAAGACTATAATAAGAGATGAGGAAGGACACATTATCATACTTAAAGAGTCTGTCCATCAAGAAGATCTAACATTTTTAAATATCTATGTCCCTAACATGGGAACAGCCAATTATACAAACCAATTAATAACAAAATCAAAGAAACACATCAACAATAATACAGTAACAGTAGGGGACATTAACACTCCCCTCACTAAAATGGACAGATCATCTAAGCAAAAGAGCAACAGGGAAATAAAGGCTTTAAATGACACACTGGACTAGATGGACAACACAGATATATTCAAAATATTCCATCTCAAAGCAACAAAATACACATTCTTCTCTACTGCACTTGGAACATTCTCCAGAATAGATCACATCCTGGGTCACAAATCAGGTCTCAACCAGTACCAATAGATTGGAATCATTCCCTGCATATTTTTAGATCACAATGCTCTGAAGCTAGAATGCAATCACAAGAGGAAAGTTGGAAAGAACTCAAATACACGGAGGCTAAAGAGCATCCTACTAAAGAATAAATGGGTCAGCCAGGAAATAAAGAAGGATTGAAAAAAGTCATGGAAACAAATGATAATGAAAACACAATGGTTCAAAATCTGTGGGAACAGCAAAGGCAGTCCTGAGAGAAAAATATATAGTGATACAAGCCTTTCTGAAGAAACAAGAAAGGTCTCAAGTACACGACCTAACCCTACACCTAAAGGAGCTAGAGGAATAACAGCAAAGAAAGCAAAAACCCAGCAGGAGAAGAGAAATAATAAAAATCAGAGAAGAAATCAATGAAATAGAAACCAAAGAACAGTAGAACAAATAAACAAAACCAGGAGTTGGTTCTTTGAAAGAATTAATAAGATTGATAAACCCCTAGCCAGACTTACCAAAACGAAAAGAGAAAGAAACCAAATAAACAAAATCAGGAATGATACAGGAAAGATCACAACCAACACCAAAGAAATACAAACAATTATAAGAACATATTATGAGCACTCTACATCAGCAAATTTGACAATTTGGGAGAAATGGATGCATTTCTAGAGACATATAAATACCAAAACTGAACCAGGAGGAAAGAGAAAACCTAAACAGACCCATTACCAGTAAGGAGATTGAACCAGTCATCTAAAATCTCCCAACAAACAAGAGCCCAGGGCCACACAGTCTTCCCAGGGGAATTCTACCAAACATTTAAAGAAGAATTAATATGTATTCTCCTGAAACATTTCCAAGAAATAGAAATGGAAGGAAAACTTCCAAACTCATTTTATGTGGCCAGCATTACCTTCATCCCCAAACCAGACAAAGACCCCATCAAAAAGGGAAATTTCAGACCAATATCCTTGATGAAGACAGATGCAAAAATTCTCACCACAATATTAGCCAACAGGATCCAATAGGACATTAAAAGGATTATTCATCATGACCAAGCAGGATTTATTCCTGGGCTGCAAGGTTGGTTCAACATCCGCAAATCAATCAATGTTATACAATACATTAATAAAAGAAAGAACAAGAACTATATGATACTCTCAATAGATGTTGAAAAAGCATTTGACAAAGTACAGCATCCTTTCTTGATCAAAACTCTTCATAGTGTAGGGATAGAGGGCACATACCTCAATATCATCAAAGCCATCTATGAAAAACCCACAGCGAATATAATTCTCAATGGGGAAAAACTACGAGCTTTTCCGCTAAGGTCAGGAACAGAGCAGGGATGTCCACTATCACCACTGCTATTCAACATAGCACGAGAAGTCCTAGCCTCAGCAATCAGACAACAAAAAGAAATAAAAGGCACCTGAATCGGCAAAAAAAGAAGTCAAACTATCACTCTTTGCAGATGATATGATACTTTATGTGGAAAGCCCAAAAGACTCCAATCCAAAACTACTAGACTCATACAGGAATTCAGTAAAGAGTCAGGATACAAAATGAATGCACAGATATCAGTCGCATTTCTATACACTAACAATAAGACAGAAGAAAGATAAATTAAGAAGTTAATCCCATATACAATTGCACCCCAAACCACAAGATACCTAGGAATAAATCTAACCCAAAAGGCAAAGAATCTGTACTCAGAAAACTATAGAATACTCATGAAAGAAATTGAGGAAGACACAAAGAATATGGAAAAACATTCCATGCTTATGGACTGGAAGAACAAATATTGCGAGCAATCCACATATTTAATGCAATCCCTATAAAAATACCATCAACTTTTTTCAAAGAAATGGAACAAATAATCCTAAAATTTATATGGAACCACAAAAGACTTATAAAACTCCAAAAATCTATAAAACTTCATAGATTTTGATTACCAGCCCTTTATCTAATATGTCATTTGCAATCATGAAATGGGCAGAAGACACAAACAGATATTTCCGCAAAGAAGACATCCAGATGGCCAATAGACATATGAAAAAGTGCTCCATATCACTTGGCATCAGGGAAATACAAATCAAAATCACAATGAGATAACACCTCACACTAGTCAGAATACCTAAAATTAACAAGTCAGGAAATGACAGATGTTGGCAAGGATACGGAGAAAGGGGAACCCTCCTACACTGTTGGTGGGAATGCACCCTGGTGCAGCCACTGTAGAAAACAGTATGGAGGTTCCTCAAAAAAGTCAAAAATAGAGCTACCCTATGGCCCAGGAATTAATACACTACTGGGTATTTACCCTAAAGATATAAATGTAGTGATCTGAAGGGCACATGCCCCACAATGTTTATAACAGCAATGTCCATAATAGCCAAACTATGGAAAGAACATAGATGTCCATCAATAGATAAATGGATGAAGAAGAAGTGGTATATATATACAATGGAATACTATGCAGCCATCAAAAGTGAAATCTTGGCATTTGCAACGATGTGGATGGAACTAGAGGTTATTTGGTAAGCAAAAATAAGTCAATCAGAGAAAGACAATGATCATATGATCACTCTGGTATGAGGAATTTGAGAGGCAGTGCAGGGCATTGTGGGGGTAGGGAAGGAAAAAATGAAACAAGATGGGATCAGGAGGGAGACAAACCATCAGAGACTCTTAATCTCACAAAACAAACTGAGGGTTGCTGGGGGGTGGGAGAGAGGGATTGGGTAGCTGGGTTATGGACATTGGGGAGGGTATGTGCTATGGTCAGTGTTGTGAAATATGTAAACCTGATGATTCACAGACCCATATCCTTGGGACAAATAATACCTCATGTGTTAAGGAAAATAATGTTAAAAATAAATAAATAAATAAATAAACATATAATTCAATTGACTTTATATACACCAACAATAACCATAATGTTAAAGCAAATGTATTTAAGTAACACAAAAGATTATATAGCAATAACTTTGAAAGGAAATATGTAACAATAAAGAAAATGTAAAAACATTCTTAAAAGACTAAAAGAGAATTGAATGAAATTAAAGACATCCCTACTCTTGGTTAGGGAAACTCAACAAAATAAACATGTCAATTGTTTCTAAATAATTTATAAAGTCAATGCATTCCCAATGAAAATACTAGCAAATTTTGTAGAGTTAGAAAAGTCAATTCTAAATTTCATGTGTAAAAACAAAGATACAAGAAAAGCCATGAAAACATTAAAAGAGAAAAACTACAAAGATTTTTTAGCACTACTATAAAAGCCCTATAATTAAAAGTGTTGTACTAACATAAGAGTAGATAAATGAACCAAATGAATAAAAAAGTCCAAAATTAGAATTAGACTTGTAAGTAAATTTAACATATGACAAAGTTAGTACCATAAAACATGTAAAACATAAAGATGAGGTTTTGTTTTGTGTTTTTTTTTTAAGATTTTATTTATTTGACAGAGAAAGTCACAGAGAGAGCAGCAGGCAGAGAAAGAGGGAAAAGCAGTCTCCCAGCTAAGCAAAGAGCCAGATGTGGAGCTTGACCCCGGGACTTTGGGATCATGATCTAAGGCAAAGGCAGACATTTAGACATTTAATGAACTGAGCTACCCTCGTGCCCCCAAAATGAGATTTTTAATAAATGATGTTTGGAAAACTGTGTAGACATTTGGAAAAAATATAAAATTACATTTATAGCTCACACTACACACAAGAACAAGCTCCAAATGGAATAGTGATCTAAATGTAAAACTTGAAACTGTATATTTTCTAGAAGGAAATGTGGGTGAGTTCCTCTTTAAATTTGGTATGGGGAAAAGCTTTCTAACTGTAACTCAAAATCTGAAATTCAATAAAGAGAAAATTATAGATTTGACTATGTAATATTTAATCTGCCACAAGGTTCAGAAACAACCAACAAACTAGGAAAAATGTTTGCAAAATATAAGAGAAAATTCAGTATCATTTACTTAAGAAGAATACAAACAAAATGAAGAACAAAGGACTTGTTAAGAAAATGGGGAAAAGCCATGAGTAGACAATTCACACAAAAAGAAAAATATATACAAAATGTACCTTGAAATATATGAAAAATATTCAAATTCACTCATAATTACAAAAAAATATACCATTTAAGGCAACCCACATTCTGATCTGTCAAGCTCGCAAAGTTTCAAAAATATGATACTTTATTTTGGTGAGATTATGAGAAAATAGACCTATTGTATATTGTTTGTGAAAAAGCAAATTAGTACAACCTTGTTGACTAGAAATTTGACATTGTCTAATAAAATTAAGTGTTCATTTGACTTTTGGTTCAACATTCCACTTATGAGAAAAAAATCCTATAGATATACCTCCAAAAATCCATATGCTCAAGGTTATTCATCATAGCATTGTTTAGAATTGCAAAAAAAGAAATTGGAAACAACTTGCATGCCTATATATATATATATATATATATATATATATTTAACCACACAGTGGAGTGTTGTTTGGCTATATAAATAGACAAGGAAGAATGTTGTCAACAAACTGAAATGTAATTTCCATGTTCATCATGGAAAAAATCATGAAATAAGCACATGTTCATCATGAAAAAAGCACAGCCTACATGAATGTATATAGTATGCCACACTTCCTATAAGAAAGCTGATATAGAAGTACACATGTCTGTTCATGTGCAAAAGATTTGTACAAAAGAAATGCAGGAAACATAAACCAGAAACTAAAGAAATCAGTAATGTGTAGATGGCAGGCAGGAAAGGGGTGGAAAGAAGGAGAAAACAGAAAAAGAGTAGCAGGGAAGAAGGAGGAGAGAGACTGCTCTGGGCATCTCTTTGTTTACCTCTGATTTTTAAAACCATAGTGGCAGTTGACTTACCTTCCATAGACTGTAAATTTGAATTACATAGAGAAGATACAAAAGGGAAGACCAACATTAAGAAATAAACCTGGTTTACAAATGAGTAATCTCACCACACTCACACGGAGTAGAGAAAAAGAATCTACCTGGGAAAACAGTATCTTGACTGAATAGTATAAGGTTAAAGATGAAAAGAACTGTGCATAAATGCTATCATCTAATTAGTACAAATGTTTCCCACAGAGATGTAAGTTAGCAATTTTGAAACTACTACCATTGAATATGTATATATATTCTACATAAGAAAGCCAAGATTCTCATTGTGAAAAAAACATTATATATCAGGTAAGGGGAAGTTTAAACACTGTGGTGTTGGAACGGAATCTGAAGTAGCAGTATAAACTCATGTCTTTTAATATAGGTAGAAATAAATTGAAAGTGTAGTTGTGTATGTTTGGATTAATATAAATACATGTATTTTCTAGTCATGTCAGCTGAAAGGGCATAGAAAAAAAGGTCCCCAGGGAATATGGGCACACCTAGAGTCCAGATTTTGGATTTTAAGCACCATTTTTCAAGCAAAGGAAACAGCTCCTAGGAGAAGTTGTTGATTTCAGAGCTGGGGCTGGGAAAACACAGGAAGAGCACGAAACATCTTCACTGTGCCAAGAAGCAAGGAAATGCTTGAAGAAAGAGAAATGTATATCACAAGAAGAAGAACCAGTCTGAAAGGTGTCCTGGTAACCAAAAATGGAACATATTTTGAGCAACAAGATATAATCAGAATATTGAATTTTAATCTACAGACTGAAATAAATATCTAAGAGTCCTCTCCAATATTAATTAAGCTGTTCCTTAGGCAAAGGCCAAACTAGAAAATGTAGAAAGCAGAAGAAAATAGAGCATCATCATAAAATAAACACCACAATAATAATTGTTGCAACCAAGACCCACAGTGAATGCTAAAATCAGTAAGGAAAAGTTTGAGAAGGAACAAGACTCGCAAGGCGCCAAAAGACCTCCTCCAAGATGAGTTTTAGTATTATAGGGACAGGTGGTAACTCTACAATAGAGAAGCAAGTCAGACACCAACTAAACCAAGGGATGCAAGTCAATATTACCTAGTAAGATATACTGACATCACTAACCCTAGATACAATTACAAATATACATCATTTTGTGATATTCTTTTCAAAATGCATAATATCATTCTTGTCATGAGAAAACATGAAGTGAACTCCAAATAAAGAACATTGTACAAAATAACAGTGCTTTTCAGAAGTATTAAGGTCATGAAAAAATAGGAGACTGAGAAACTATTAAAATTAGAGGAGATTAAGAAGAATTTGTAACTAAATGGGATATGCAATGCTAGATAGGATCTGAGAACAGAAAATTGTTATTTATTTTTAAAAAATGGTGATATTTGGATAAAGTCCAAAGTTCCATTAATAATAATGCACCAGTGTCATACTCCTGAGAATAGGCAAGTGGTTACATGAGGTATTAATATTAGAGGTAGAAGGGTTAAGTGGTATAAAGGAACTATTTGTATGATTCTTGCAATTTTTCTGTACACATAAAATTATTTTAAATTAGATATTTTTAAAATTCAGCTTCTTAAAAAAAGTATATGATTGTGAGTGTCAAGAACCTTCCCAGATAAGTAAGTGCTTAAGTGCTTTCTCGCCTTTCTTCAGATTCCTAGTTAGTTACTTTCCCTGTAATAGCTCAGAGGTGAGTTCAAGAGAAGTTTTGATTTTTCTCATTATTCAGTATTTATTTCAAATATGAGAGAAATGCTTTTTCTAGCCTCCTAAATGCTAAGCAGAAGCTGGAAATCTCAAGTATTCTTTTCATTGAATAACTAAACTCCCAAGAAAATAAGGGAAATCACCAGGGGCTTAAAACAAAGAGTAAAAACAAAACAAAACAAAACAAAAACCATGGTTGTGACACATTAAATACGGCTGTCATTGACCAGTAGATAAAAAAAAAAAATTGCAGGGGCGCCTGGGTGGCTCAGTCGGTTAAAGCCTCTGCCTTTGGCTCAGGTCATGATCCCAGGGTCCTGGGATCAAGCCCCTCATCGGGCTCTCTGTTCAGCAGGGAGCCTGCTTCCTCTTCTCTCTCTGCCTGCCTCTCTGCCTACTTGTGATCTCTGTCTATCAAATAAATAAATAAAATCTTAAAAAAAATTGCAACTGTCATAAATGTGCCACACACATAAATTAAAAATGGTGGGACAAACTACAGGAAGTATTAACGCAAACTTGACCTGGTAAGTTGTTGAAAGGTGACTTCTTGTATGTATGATCTACAGAATATTTGAGGTCATTCTAAATGGAGTTTAAAAAGCAGAGATTTTATCATATCTGGGATTACTCTTATTTCCCAAGTAACTCAACTGCCATTGCCTTGAGGTAGGTAAGTGTAAGCACTGCTCTAAGTCATGCCATGATTTTGGTCATTAACTTTTTTAGTTGCAAGAGTAACTGGGTTTAGAAAATGGAACCCTTGTAGTAACGAAGCTAAAGATCCATATAGAGAAAAACAAATGTAAATAAGAAAAACAAATGTAAATAATAAGTACTTACAATAACAGTTTCAAAAACCTTTCTCTGGGGCTAAAGTTTTGGAAAAACTTCTCCACGAGGGAAGGCTAGTGAGCCTCCAACGTTCTAATTTTATGGGTGAGTTTTAGAAATATATGATGACAAAGAGAATTTTAGAGAATCCTCTAATTTAATTAGAGGATTAAAACTGGTAGACTTTTAATGAAATGCTTCTGATTTAAAACACAAAAATATATGGTATTATATATTTTCTGAAATATATATAATAAAACTGAAAAATTTCCTGAGTATCAGTTTAGAAACTTCTGACCTAATATTGTAAAATGAAGAAAAGCCTACAATCATTATTAGTAAATGTTAATATTGGACTGATGCTGAAAGATCAGGCAGAACCATCACTTGGATATTTCAAAATTTACTCATCTAAATGACATAGAAAGAAATAGAGGTGCAAGCTTCCACAACCCTAAAATTCTCATCAGGATGGTATGACCAATTTCAGGTGATAACATTTGATTAAGAGTCACGTAAAGCATTCAAGTAGCACAAATGCTCCCCTACATACCCAATATTATATCCCCAAGGCTAAAGAAGTTCTGCATATAGAGTAATTCAGAGAGCACCTGATTTTAACCAGTTCTGTTTCAAGAGAAAACAGAATTACAGTCTGTAGTGCATTCCTATACCCCCAGGCAGAACATTCTCAACCGCCCTAGACTGACCAAACCTGCCTTAAATACGTTCCTATTCTAATGCCTGCAGGCCAATAACAAATATCACCTGCCCAGTTTTTGCAGGGAATAATGTTAATTAATAGCTCTCAAATTAAGTATGACACCCATCCTGCAGATGAATTAAGGTATTTTTTTCATTTTTATTTCCCTCTTGACAAAGTTAATTTTTAATAGCACCAATTATTTAAATTCAGTGCTAATCATTTAGTTCTACAGAGTGCAACCAGGTATAGAAGTACATGTTCTTCCGTGCAAGAAACCAGTTTTTCTTTCACTATAAAAAAAAGTCTACATATAAATCTTTCTATAATTGTAAAATTCTAACTCATATTAGTTTTGAGAAAAGAACTCTGTTAACAGTCTAAATAGATTTTATTAAAGTGTATTTTTTCTAACAAAAAATAAATTGTAATTGAGAACTTCAATCAAAATGAACTAGTGTTTAGTGAGTTGGTTTATGGGAAAGGAAGATAATATTTTGAAAAATAAATGAACTACTTAAATATTTAGGGTCAAAGCTTATTGGAAACATTTTCCCTTCCAGCGGTGGTTAAAAGTCCTCTTCTTTAGATGTATTCTAAACAGAGAATGTTTGCCTTCCATGGAAGGATTTCTCGCTAAAGATTGTGAGACTTTCATATTGTGCATATGAAAGGGATTCCAATTAAAGTTAGTTGATTTTGTATGCTGTTATTACATTATTTTAAAAATTAGCAAACACATTTTTGAAAGACATATAGAAAAACTCCTACCAGTATCAAAATCAGATTTTAAAGAACGACCTACATCCAAGTTCCTTTTACTCACACTTGTATCTTGCCAAACATACATACAACCCTACTAAATTCTGACACATATACACATACTCCTTAAAAAAAGGTACAATATTAGGGAAAAAAGGACACAGTTTAAAATGTATATAAAAACAAAATGCCTTCCATATATTTCCTTTTTTCTTAACTTGGCACTCATCTGTGCTAACTTAAAAATGAGACAACAAAGAAGTCAAAATAAGACAAAAAAAACAAAACAAAACAAAAGAGAGTCAAAATCTTACATTTGTCATACATATATATACATAATTTTTCTAAGACTGAAATATATATATATGACAAACATAAGATTTATATATATATCTGTATATAATCTTTCTCTCTCTCTCTCTCTCTCTCTCTCTCTGTCTTAGAAAAATTTACTTCATCAGTCAAGGTCTATAAGAAGATTTACATAGTTAGAATGTAGGGAAACCAACAAGACATAGGACAATGCTCAAGAGCAAAAAACAATGGAGTTGTTATTGCCCCTAGAACTACAGTCAGGAAGAGAACAGGTGACTGCCAAAATATAGGAGACAGTTGTATATTGAAAGAGCTACATCACAGAAGACCTTTGCTGAAGGGATCCCCTGCAACCTGGCAAAAAGAAAGTTAAATATCTTGACCTCATTGTCCTTCTTTTTTGACCTACTGCCCGGTCTCTTCTTAGCCTGAACTCCACTGAAAGCCAGAGATCAAAGCATCTGTAGATGTAGTGTATAAACTTGCCTGTGGTAGAAACCAGCACAAAGAAGGGTAAAGAATGGATGTGAAGGAAAAAAACAATAGATTTCTGACAGTGATATTCACAGACATTCCTGAGTCAGAGTAGTAGAGAGTATTTTCCCTCTGTAGCCATCTTATTTTTGAAAGAAAGGATGAGAGCCTGGGCTGGGCAAGCCTCTTTTCTTTTTCCAACATTATGTCATTCCTCCCTTCCAACCAGGGGAAAATGAGAGGGGGAATGGAAGTTAAAATGTTACTTGCATGGTGCTCCTTTCACATGGAAGAAACAATAATAAGAGACGAGGCAGAATTCACCAAAAACATTCTTCCAATTTTTTGTTCTCATAATCCATTTCATTAACCATTAAGATTTTAGTCAACCAGATATACATGTGCCCCACAACAGGAGAGGTTATCAGCATATAATAGGATAGTTCAGCACTGCCCCCTACACACACACACACACACACACACACACACACACACCCCTTTATGATGCCATACCACTCATACCAGTCATTGCCCCATGTGGATATTCTCTAGGAATCTCTGTGAGACAATGTAGATTTTGTCCTTGGAAGGCACAAGACTTTAATTAAATATCTTCTTGGACACTTTAACAATATTAATTGTTCCAGTCCATGAGCAAAGAACACCTTCCCATTTATTTCTGTCTTCTTCAAAGTCTTTCATCAATGTCATATATTTTTCAATGTACAGATTTTCCACCTCCTTGGTTGAATTTATTCCTAGTTCCTAGTTTTTTCTTAAAAGATTTTATCTATTTATTTGACAGAGAGGCAGGCAGAGAGAGGTGGGGGAAAGCAGGCTTGCCACCAAGCAGAGAGCCCGATGCGGGGCTCGATTCCAGGACCCTGAGATCATGACCTGAGCCAAAGGCAGAGGCTTAACCCACTGCGCCACCTAAGCACCTGTTATTTTATTCTTCTTGATGCAACTCCAAGCCATTCTTATCTCTTGAGGCTAAAGATGTATTCACTATTTACTTCCTTTCCAAATTATATCTAGTCATGTTGTCCAGGATTGTTCACAAGAGATATAATAATGAGATTAAATTTCAGCATTAATGTATTTAAGAATAAAATAAATCCAAAGTAGATTTACACTTAAATCTCCAGAGAGAAATTCAAATCCAAAATTTTAAATCCTCTTTTTAGGTCAAACCTTAAGTATGTTAGAGACTAAAGGAATTCTGATCCAAAAGCAAATTAACTTTCTCTTATAATTTTATAAATCAAAGTTCAGAATTATTCCTCTCCAACTTCTTACGCCCAGTCACCTTTAAAGTTCTCACTGTTCTTTGAGCAACCACCACCTGGCCTAACTTTTACTGGCATAGGCATAGTTAATTCAAGTTCTCAACATCTGTACTGTTTTTAAACTAGACTTTCATGAGCTAATGACATCAAGTACATAATAACAGGACTATCAGAGCTCTAACCCCCATTTGCCACATTAAAAAAAAAAAATCTCCATTGCTAAGAGCAATTATTTCAGGCTAAACTGCATCCCAAGTACTGCCAGTTCTCAGTGTTTGCAGACTGTAACCAAGACTCAATGGATTTATCAATGAATCAGATCAGCAGAGAAAATCTTGGTTTCACAAGAATGCCCCCCCCCCCAAAGTCTGTGCCCCTTCTTCAGAATCCATGATATGTAGTCTTAAAGCCAACTGGGAGAAATTTGCTGACAAGTTAATTTTGATACTATGCACTTAACATATTTGGAGAAAAAACTCATGCATACTCCATATTTGGAGCATGGAATCTCAGACATTGCAGACGTCTCACTAAGTGTAGACATTTACAAAAGTAGTGACTCCGTGGTGAGTCCAATTTAAGGTGCCATTCTTCACAGACAATAGACTTAAAACTTAATTTCCATCTTGCCCTTTGGGTCCTGTGATTCGAGTATGGGCTTTATTCTAGTGACAGAGCCTAAGGCTTTTAAGCAGCTCTAGGCCACGGTAGCTATTTCCATTGTCTCTTGCCTCGTGACTATTTAGTCCTGACAAATCTGCTTCCCGGGAACATTCTCTCATCTGAACTTCATCAGCTGGAGTTGAGCCAGCTTGAGATCACAAGTTTCAGGGGAAGACCATGTCCTTTAGGTCTGTAGAGCAAGTAACTATATCCCACATTAGTTCTTCCATCTTTTATCTCTAGACCCCAAGGGCAAATTGAGTTTAAAATACCCAACTAGCACTGCTCATCTTGTACCAGCAAATTAAGACAATTACCTCTCTATATGAGACACAAGGAACTAAGAAATATTGAAAAGTAAAAGTAGCTAATAACACTCTCTTAAGTATAAAGGGCCTGTATACACAAGGACAGTTTGTGAGGAGCTGATGGTTGTGCTTCAGCCAATATGCTGAGAACAGGTCAAATTAATCCAACCACCACCTTGTGCCTCTGCTGAGTCCCATGCAAGCACAAGGTGATTTCTGAGGCTCCCCTGGACTCATACCCGACTAAGACTCCCATGTATCTTTGCCTAGTTGAGGTTCCCAGGGCCCCAAACATTTCCTGAGGCCCAGAAAGACTTTCATTTTTCCTGAGATCTGAGGAGACAAGAATACATTCTGAAATAGTGAGCCTGCATCACTCTCTTAGGTCTTGAATTGCATTGACTTTACCTGTTGCCTGTAACGGATAGCAGTTTTTGCGTACAGACAAGTGGCTGTTTTCCTCCTGTGAAGAAACAGAATCTGTTTCCTTCTCTTGAATCCTGGCTGACTGTTGACTAGTTTTGCTTATTGGTTTTGGGGTTTATTTAGAGTCCACAGGCCTCAGTGAAGAGATCTTCCCTTCTATTCTTTTCTGATATGCATGCATTTTTTCTTACATAGTATAGGCTGAGATCAGAGAACTTCTTGGCCAGGAATACTTGTAAAGTATTTTATTTTGGCTAAGAAATATTTTTTCCTGAGGGTGTTACTTATAGTTATGACATTAGCTAACCTATAAGATCTAACATACTAATCAATCTTGGATCATTTTTATAGCAAGAAGAAATAAAAAATAACCACAATGAAGAATAATCAGTAGCCTAAATTGGAAAAAAAAATATCAAGTACTCATAAAGATTTAATTAAAAAACAAGGTAAGTTCGTTAAACTGCCAATTTGTAATTTCAGTGAAAATTAAAAGATTTCTTAGACTGTTAAAAAAAAATTACCAGCTCAAAAATATTTGAAGAAATACTCACAAAATAATCACTGACAGCTATTTTAATAGTTCAGTAGGCATTTAGGCAGAAGCATTACTGTTTAATGATAAAATATGCATTTTTATATAAAAAATTTTAAAAAAATACTTCACCAAAATAAGAGTTATCAGTAGTAACAAATGTTACATCCTTTGTAACAATATATTATAACCAGTAAGAATGTTCTTTTAAACTCTATGACTTGTCAGGTGCCTGGGTGGCTCAGTGGGTTAAGCCTCTGTCTTCGGCTCAGGCATGATCCCAGGGTCCGGCAATCAAGCCTCGCATCAGGCTCCATGATCAGCAGGGAGCCTGCTTCCCCCTCTATCTCTGCCTGCCTCTCTGCCTACTTGTGATTTCTCTTCCTCTGTCAAATAAATAAATAAAATCTTAAAAATATATTTAAACTCTATGACTTGCCTTGAATTTTGGATACTTTTAAATATTTATTTGATTATTTTTTATTTTTATGATTTATTATGTTCAATTAGTCAACGTATAGTACATCATCAGTTTTTGATGTAGTGTTCAACAATTCATTAGTTGTGTATACTTATAAGACAAATTACATTTTGTAAGTGATCTACCACTTTTTGTCCAAAAATGTCAAACCTTGGCAGGATAAAAACATCACTGGCTATCTCTGTATTGGTGTCAAGTATACATGGTTTACTTATTGATGATGAAGAAGTTCATTCTTCAAAAATTTCATCTGAAAACTGGTAACAGTAACTTTTACTTTGAAATTGATGTTTAAAATACTGTTTGGCATTCCACATTCTGGAAGGCTGAAAAACACATGCCCATCCCCATACTTGTTATCTTTCCTATGCTTTCCTTAGTGCTTTATTAGCAGAATATACATGGTTTCTGAAACAAATGAGCATGGAAACACAGTCCATAATCTGCTACTTAATTCAAGTTTGGATATACTATGATTGAAGACTAAAAAATATCCAAGAAATTAAGAGGAATACACACACACACACACACACACACATATTTATAAATAAAAACATGTCCTCCTACACATGTATAATCTATGCTTTTAAAAAAATCATACCAAATGTACAGGGTCCACCCCACACTTTAAACACATAATGATAGAGCCCAGGAGTTACTGGGTTAGCTTAGCATCACTGCAGAAGGGAACTTATCAGAGGACAAGAAGTAAAATGGCATTAGAAAGCAGTATTTTAGACTGTGCATTTTTCAAATGAATCACTAAAAATAGACTTTCCACACATTCCCCCCTTTTCTCTACCTCACAATAACCTCAGATCCAATTATCTTCAGCTTTAATTTGAAATATTAAAGTTGTCATAAAACAATGACAGAGTTGTACAGCAGAAGATGACAAAGTCAGCCAACCAGTAAGATGGGAGGTTGGCAATGTGGACTTCATTTGTTAGCAGGAATAAAAGCTCATCATGATATATTTACTATCAACATCTCTTTTTTATACTTCCAGGAAAATTGGCTTTTCTAGTCCAAATTATGCTTTATTGACATTCACTCAAATTGTTTACTTAACAATATGTTTAAAGACACACACTTTAATTTTTTTTCAGACCCTGTATTTTCACACAGCAAAGGTCTTATCATTTTTAATATGAAAGGGAAATATTAGTAGGTTCCTGAAAGATGCTGGCCCAGAAAATAGAAAGTCCTAAGAAATCAAATAAGGGGAGGTAAACAATCCTTAAAGAGTATCAATAAATGTCAACACCCACACACATTTTCTGATATCAATAAGGTGGCCAATACTGCTATCTGACATTCTATAAAATATTTCAAGGCTTTACCAACTCATTTATTATACTCATACTCATGTGACTTAACTATAGTCATATATAAAACGAAGTTTCCGAAAGGGTTGAGTTTTACTCAGTACCATGAGACACACCGAAAATAACACTAAACTTCTCCTTAAGAAAAAAAATCAAAGACTTCTGCCCAAACCTCCCCGCACCGTTTTTCCTACCAGAGAATATGACTTTCTTAAAAGGAATGATTACCTGTTTCTCTGTAAATGACTTAGAAACTAGTTGAAGCTGTTTGGAATTACCTAATATGTGACCTTATTCAAACTTCTCACAGCACCTGCTCCCCACCTTCACGACTTGATGGAAATAAGTATATGGTGCAGATTTGAAGTGAAAGCTTATTCAAGGTTATGAGAAAGTCAAAGAAATTTGGACTATATATAAAGATTGCTTCTAATTTTCCAATATCTTCTACAGAAATCTCATAAAGAATTTTTTAGAAGTTTCAATAGAAAACAAACCACAGTAGCCCTGAAATCAACTCTTGAGGAAATATAAATTGCTGCTATTTCAGATGGACAAAGAGACTGAAAAAAAAAATCATGGAAAAAACTATGCATGGTGGTGAATGAAATTTACCTATTGACAGTCTGAAAAGAATATGTCAACTGTGCACAGTGATGGATTTTGTATAAAATAACTGAGAAGAATATGTATAAAATAATTGGGAAGATTTCTAAGGATTACACATAGATGTAAAAAATACTGCAACTAACAAGAGTTTTAAAATTTTATTCTATTTGATGAGTACATAATAAGTAGGTATTGTAAGGGAATGTTACTTTTTTCTAAATACAGTAAAAACGGAATGAATTTCTTTGGCTTCTTTGCCTCCTCAGCTAGAGTTGAGTGACCTGTGAATATTTAATTTATAAGAAATGAAATATGTTTCATGTCATGATAATACAGAGAAAGAGCATGGGCAATTTAGCAATCCAGTTTATAATTTGATATTAATGAAATATGTCAAGGGGGCATCTGTCATTCTCATCTGCAGGGTAGTTCTAATATCGAATAATGCCAAGGGCAAAATGTTCATCGCAGAGTGTTAATCCTAGCTGTGTCCATACAAATGCAAACATACTTAGATTGAATGCAAATTACTACTGACATACTGAATAGTCACTTCCGAACAAAATAAAACAAGCACATATTTCAAAGGATGAATGCAAAATCACTCTTCTCATTCTCAAAAGTATCTAGAAGTGCAAGCAAATACTCAGTTTGTATGTGAATGCTTTCATATCATATAGAGAGTCTTCTTTCCTTTCCTCAATTTGTTTTCAGTTTAGGAAAAAAATCCACCAGGGTGGTTCCTGGATAGCTCAGTCCGTTAAGCTTCTGACTCTTGATTTCAGCTCAGGTCGTGATCTCAGGGTCCTTAGATGGAGCCCAACCTCGGGCTCCTTACACAGCAGGGAGTCTGCTTGGGATTCTCTCTCTCCTTTGGCCCCTTCCTGCCTCATTATGGGCACTCTCTTTCTAAAATAAGTATTTTTTTTTTAAAATCCAAGTCAAATTTTCAATTTGAAGGAGGGGAAAACTAGAGAAAATGGAAAAAGCAAACTTAAATATTAGGTGTGTAGAAGAAAGATAGGTAGTGGGAGTGGACTTAGAAAGGGCAAATGGAGATGGAAGAAGGTAATTAAGAGATTAAGCAGTCTGTTTGTTCACACAGCATTCACAGGAGTCCAGGAAAGACAGTAAAGGAGGCAAGCCCTTCTGTGGTTCAGAACAACAATGCTTTTGCTTCTACCACCATTCTAGTTGCTAAAACAAGGTATAAGGTCAGCCCTAATTCAGTGTGGAGAAAACAGACTCTACCTTTAAAGGGAAAAACTGCAAGTTATGTTAAAATGGGCATGCTTACAGGTAGGAGTGGAAAATTAGAGCCACTTATGTAATTAATTAATTTACTACACTGACTAACCAAAGAAATGAAATGTCAGACTTAATAGTAAAGTTTAATTTCCCTATTTGTAGATTAAAAATAAATGTAAGTAAAATTTCTATTTTTTTCCTTTCTAGATCCCTTGAAACCCTTAGATATTGTGACTTTAATAACAAGTATCCAATTTAGTTTATTCAAATTTAACAGGAAAAAAAAAGGCAAAGAACTCTGACTTTCAAATAAATAAAATTAGTAAGATAGTTTCCCAAAATATCTAATATTAAGAATATAATCTTACTACTATTATTTTTTTAAAAGATTTTACTGAGCAGAGAGCCTGATGTGGGGCTTGATCCCAGGATCCTGGGATCATGACCTGAGCTGAAGGCAGAGGCTTAAACCCACTGAGCCACCCAGGTGCCCCACTACTACTATTTTAAACCATATTTTTACTTAAAGCATTAAGAATTACTTCCTACAGGCAATGCTCTTGGGTCTCCTCCATCTTTGGGAGCTTTGTACTATCATTTAACTATCCCTCAATAAACTGCTCTGCTGCCCACTAACTAACTAAATTAGCATAGTGAATCTAGATTACTTTAGCAACATCTCAATGTAATGATAATACACTATACCTAAACATCCACTGCCTTCATTGTATTTAACATGCTAGATTTACTTCCCAATACTGAGTCAAAGATTGCAGTTTTTAGATACCCCTCCATGACAGCACACATCATATGACAAGAATATGCTAACTGGTTTCTGTTTGAAAGTTATGATAACTTGAGAGTACTAAAATGCACATTTTTGGTAATATGGCAAACTTGACAAAGAAGAAAAACTATCATAACCCATAGAAAATAAAAAGATATATAAGACATAAAAAGTGGTTTTAATTAAGTAAGGGAATAAAAGTTAGGGGCATAAGTGACTAAAATCTGTAATTTCATAGGTGTTATAGGAGATTTGACCCTGCTATTTCCCAGGGTTATCTGTGGATCTACAGATACTTGGGTTTTAAAACATTCACAAATGAATTAACAGGAAACAAAAACTGGGGTCTGAGAAGAGTGAGATGCTAGTTTGGAGACACCTACATGAAGAAGAACCACAGAAGGGTAACATACTAGAAAAAGGAAGCCAAGTCCTACCTCAGCTTTGCCTGTAGATGATGAGCAGAGGGAAAAAAAAAGTTTTCCCCAAGAATTACTCCTCTTAAACACATACTCATATAGATTTGAGTTATAATTCAAATCCAAGTTGAAAAATTTAAGTGTCCTGGGTTGTCAGTGCCCCTGGGAAAAGGACAGGAATATATTTAAATAATGTCAGAACCAACTATTTTAAACCTAAAACTCAAAGAATTGCCATGGTCAGCACTGCTGAAATCATTATCAGACAGTAAAAATATACACAGAAGGAAATGCCAAAACATGCCATTGTGAGCAAGAATATAAAGAAGCCACAAAAAATGACTTCAGATACACGAAGGCTTCAGAAATGGAAATTATTACATACATAAGAAAAGCTGAGGAAAAGAACCAACCATAGGTGGAAATCTGATTTGTGGTCTAACAGGCATTACAGAATAGCAAGCAAAGAATTAGCTATTCAAGAAGTGGAGCTAGGACAACTGGTAATACATGAGGGGAAAATAGAACATTGACATATCACACAGAAATCAATACTAAAGTAGTTAGCACTAAATTGCTCAATATAAAACTTTTAAGTCTTGAAAAGATAATGTAAAACAGTATTTATATATGACATAAGAAGTACAAACCATAAAGAAAAAGAATAAGATCAACCATATTAAAAATAAGGAATTCTGTTTATCAAAATGTATCATAAAGGGATTTCTGTTTTAGGTCAAGAGGGAGGTCACCCACTATTAAAAACTGAGAAATATACATTAATTCTTTTCAGACATTGAACAATAGATAGTAGGTAAGTGAAATCCCTAAAAGAAGGGGAAAAAATCAAGTCAGCCCCATCGTCACCCAATATTTTGGTCTATAAGCAATTTTTAGACCATGGCTCATGGACTGGAATACAAACCATCTGGTGGTCTATCAGTGAGAAGATGAGACAGAGATGTCAAGGTAGTGGGAACTTAAGGAATACAATATCAAAAGGAAGGAGCTACAGAAGGAAAAATTGTCTATCAATTGTGGAACGCTTGAGTCTTTGGCCAAATACTAAACTGTGCATTTGAGAGTCAAAGAACTGGTGAAGAATAGTTTCCAAGGAAAGAAAAACTTCTAGGGAACTTTAAATCAAAAAGTTTCAGGAGCTCACAAAAGGATGAGAATCATCCAAGATCACAGAAGCCATAATGAAGAGACTTTGTTGAATACATGGAGCTTTAATGAGTGATCCCACATGTTAACACACTGATTTGAAGAATAAGTCAGACCTAGTGTAAGGCCTGCAATATACATGACCTTAAAAAGGCTTTAAAACAGGCCTTGAAAGAATGAAATAGCTGTGCCAGAACTGTAATTTCCCTCCAGGAAAAGGGCCAACAGTCTCTATGTGAATATAATGCACACCAGCAATCAATCACAAACTTCAAAATGTCTTGGATTACTGAAAAAATAAGACAGGAAAAAAGAAAAATATGCACTGTATTTCCCAGAAAAAAAAAAATCACACAATAAAAGGAGACCTAGGAAGCACAGAGATGATTAAATTATCAGAGAAGAAGGTTAAAATAGCTATGGTAAGAAATAAACCACTAACACATTTAATGACATAAAAGAATCTCTAAATCATATGCTAAGTGAGAGAACCCAGACACAGAAAAGACCATGTACTGCATTATCTTGTGTATATGAAATATCAGATAAAATGAAAAACTATACAAACAGAAAACAGATCAGAGGTTGCAAAAGGCAGAGATGCAGATAGAGGATTTGCTGAAAAGGGACAGGAGAAAACTTCTGTGATGAAAATGGTTTTAGCTGCAGTTGTTACCTGACTATTCTTAATTTAGAGAATGTTTCTTGACTGTTGCGGTAGTTATATGACTATGTATATTTGTAAAACTTATTGGGAAAAGATAAGAGTAATTATATGTAAATTACATATTATTATATATACATTATGTATTCTGTATTTTAAAATATGTTTTAACTATGTGGAAACATAAATGGAAAATACAAATAAACTGAAAGGAACTCAAGAAAATACCAAAAACAGAAAGTGCAATGAACCAGACTGATGGAGTAGATGTTGTAGAATGAATCATCAGGAAAATAAAAGATAAAGCAATAGATATCATCCAAAATGAAGCACAGAGAGAAAAAAATTGGGGGAAAAAATGACCTAAGAAATAATACTGACTTCTTTAACACATAGTGTCATTACAGTCCTAGAAAGAAAGGGGGAAGGAAGGAGACCAAAAACACACATTTGAAGATATAAGGGGACTTCTAGCATATCTTAGGCTGTAGACATCTGGCAAGAGCACTGCCTCAGCCTTAACAAGATAAAGCCAAATAATCTATAAAAACATACTGTTTTTCACAACCGATCAGAGCTGAAGTTGTACAGCAACCAACTAGCCAAAAATACAAGGTAAGACAAGCAGCCCGAAGAAGTGAGACAAGAGCACTTACTCATCTGAAGCAGAACAAAGTAATGTGCTTCAGCATACAGTGGGTAAGCTGGCATCTTTAGCTGGGTATAAAAGGCCAAGTGTGCATGAGCCTTAGTGCATAGAACTCCAAGGTTCCATGGACATGTGAGAGCACCCCTCAGATGTTCTTCTTTGCAGACTTTCATATGGTGATCATAAAGAAGATTGGGATAAGGTCCCAATGAAAACAGGTAAGTCAAGTAGCTCTGTCCTGATCCTTCCCTCCTGTGGAGCAAGAGCTATAGGACTCTAAGGGAAGAACAGCAAAGGCTGTCATCTCCAGGACACAGGGAAAGATCCACTGAACCTAGACAAACAGAAAGCATAAAATATTCTCTACCCCTGTGGGGAGGGCAGAAAGGTGTCCTGGGCCTGCAACATTAGACCTTTAGGCTGAGAAATTACTGTCAGCAGGACTGTCCTCCTCAAAACATCAGGGAAGTTAGTTCTTCAGGCAAAAGGAAAATTCCATCTGATGAAAGCCTGATCCTACACTGGGGGTGAGCAGACATTTTCCTTAAAGAGTCAGTAAAAAGTATTTTAGGCTTTCCAGGCCACTCAGATTCTGTTCCAAGTATTCAACTCTGCCATCGTAGCATGACAGTAGCCACACACAATAAATAAATGAATGAGTGTGGCTATATTACAATAAAACTTTATTTACAAAATCATATGGCTGGCCATAGAATGCCAACCTGTATCTATGCAAAGGATTAAGAAGCATCAGAAATGGCAAATACACTAGTAAATAGAGGTTCTTTCTCATTTAACCATGAAAAAACAGAAGTATTACTTCCCTACAGCAACTTAAAATAAAGACATAAAAACTAATAAGCCTGACTGTGCAGATAAGATAAAAATCCTTAAAGAAAATTCAATTCAGGGGCGCCTGGGTGGCTCAGTGGGTTAAAGCCTCTGCCTTCAGCTCAGGTCATGATCTCAGGGTCCTGGGATCGAGCCCCACATTGGGCTCTGCTAAGCGGGGAGACTGCTTATCCCTCTCTCTCTCAGCCTGCCTCTCTGCCTACTTGTGATCTCTGTCTGCCAAATAAATAAATAAAATCTAAAAAAGAAAAGAAAATTCATTAAAAAAAAAAAAGCCAAAAAGAAACAACAAAAACAACAAACAGGAAACAAAAGAGAAAACAAATAGCAGAATAAAAATAAATCCAATTATATTCTAAACTTTTAACTTTATAAAATGTAAATGGTCTAAACAAACCAATTCAAAGGCAGAGACTGACAGATTGGTTTAAAAGGCAAGACCTAGGGATGCCTGGGTGGCTCACTTGGTTGAGAGGCTGCCTTCGGCTCAGGTCATGATCCCAGCGTCCTGGGATCAAGTCCCACATCAGGCTCCTTGCTCGGCAGGGAGCCTGCTTCTCCCTCTGCCTCTGCCTGCCACTCTGTCTGCCTGTGCTCCCTCACTTTCTCTCCCCCTCTCTCTCTCTGACAAATAAATAAATAAAATCTTTAAAAAATAATAAAATAAAAATAAAAAGCAAGACCTAGCTATTTATGAGAGGTGCATTTTAAATATAAAAGCACAACTGGGAAGTGATTTAACATGCAAACAAGAATAGAAAAGCAGGAGTGGCTACATTAGTATCTGACAAAGTAGACAAGGATAAGGAGTATTGCCAGAGATAAAGAGGGACTGCAACATTTTTGACAAAAAGCCTATGAACATTCTTAAAATTATTTATTACTACTAGCTGCTTTTAATATTTTCCTATTTTGTCACCAGCTTTTGACAATTTAATATGTACCACAGTACAGTTTCATTTCTGAGATAAGGAGGGTTAAATTATCAAGAAGACACAGCAACACTAAATGCGGGTACACACTTAAAAACAGTGTCAAAATATGTAAAGCAAAACCAACAGCTATATCCATGAGATTTTTTTAAATATGCAGATAATAGCACCTAAGAGGTATATAAAACACAAGAAAGTAATAGTGATATAGAAGACTTGTAATAACACCATCACACAAATTTACAGAGTTGGCCTAACAATTCACCCAACATCTGAAAAATACATGGGTTTTTTAGATATACAGTTCAGTGGCTTCTGGTATACTAATAAAGTAGTTCAAGTATCACCACTACCTGACTCAGAGTACTTCCAGCATCACCTCAAAAACAAAAACAAAACAAAACAAAAACCCCCTGTACCCTTGAGCAGTCACTCCTCATTCCTCCCTCCCCTCGTTCCTGGCATGTTTATCTGGTTTTTGGCTCTACAGATTTGCCCATTTGGGACATTATATATAAATGGAATCTTCTAATATGTTACCTTCTGTGTCTGCTTCTCTTAGCATAATGTTTTTAAATTTCAACCTCATGCAACATTAATCAATTCTCCCTTTTTTTCCATAATATTATATATAATAACAATGTTCCATCATATAGGTATAATTGGCTAAATAATGTTTCATTACATAGGTAAACCATGTTTGTGTTATCTAATAATCCATTAAGTGTTTTCTCAGTATGTTTACCTTATTGATTACTACTTTAATTTTATTGTCAAGTCAGAGAACCAAAGGAAATGAAAAAGGGGAAAAAAAGAGAAACAAAAGGGGAAAATAAAAATACTTAGTTGAGGTATCAATCTGCTTGATTTTTACTTGCTTTTAAATTAAAGTCCTCTATGGGGCACCTGGGTGATGCAGTTGGATGATTCTTGGTTTTGGCTTGGGTCGTGATCTCAGCATCGTGAGATCAAGCCACACATTAATTCCACACTCAGCATGGAGTCGGCTTGAGATTCTCTGTCCCTCTCCCTCTGCCCCTCCCACTCATACTCTTTCTCTCTCTCAAATAAATAAATCTTTAAACAATAAAAATAAAAGAAATAGACTAAAGTCCTCTAGGAAAATCCTGGGCCACCATTCTGCTTCATGGTATCCCACCGTCTTAATTTAAAAAATGGTCTATCACATTCAAAATGTACACATGATTTCATGTATTTTCATTCATAACTTGTTCACTCTCCTTCAGATTACAATGACACTCAAGGGGAAACTAAATTCCTGAATGTTCTGAATGAATAATTTCTGAGGTAAAATATGTCTTTAAGTGAAGACTGCATTACTTCCCTATAAACCAGCTATAACTGGAATGTGTGTCAGCTGGAATATCCTTGTTATTTTACATGAATTTATTGTAAGTTGAATGGTAACTGATTGGTGGAATTATCAAGGAAAAGCCTCTCTTTCCAATAATGTCATTTTCCCTGCATTTCCCATAAATGTCCATTAATGCTATGGGTTGTGCCAATAGCTCTTGGTCTGCATTTTCCTAAAGTGTTATACTAAGGATGCTTTGCATGAATTGGCATCTAGAATGCCAATGAGGACACTGTTAAAGATAATATCTTTCAGGCCTAAATGAAATATCTTTAAAAGGTGAGTTACAGCAAAGTTCATTTTTCATGTACTTCACTCTCTAGAATGAAATAATTCATTTGGAATATCTCAAAGTGGAATTCTCCTCCTTTACAATGTTATTATAACGTCCCATTAATCTCTACCTTGCTAATTAAGAACATAGACACCTGAACAGAAATAAGTCCTATTTTACATTTGCTAAGCAAATGTTACCTTCATTTTTGAAGAGGCATAAGCAAAATTATAACAAAAAACATTTAAGATGCTTTAATGAAAAAGTGGTATTCAAGAATCTTCAGAACACCTACAAACATATGTTCAAGTACATTTTTAAACTAAAAATACCTTTTTGTTTAAAATACGGCTCCCCAAAAACTTATACTTTTTTCATTCAATAAATATTTATTGAGCATGGACTGTGTCTTCTAGGTTTCTGTGATGGATCTGTCAATAAAATAGTGGGGAGGGAAAAGGGTATAAAAAGCATACATAAAAAAAATTTCTTATTTAGATTTTAGATGGTGATAAATTCTTTTTTAAAAATATTTTATTCATTTATTTGAGAGAGAGACAGAATGAGCATGATAGGGGTGGGAGTTATTGGAGGGAGAAGCAGGCTCCTGGTCAAGCAGGGAGCCCAATGCAGGACTTGATCCAGGATCATAACCTGAGCAGAAAGCAGTCGACCAACCATCTGAGCCACCCACATGCCTAGTACTACACTCTATGAGAAAAAGAAATAGAACTGATTAAGGGACATCAGGTATGCTGGGAAGGCATTAAATGGAGACATTAGGAGAAGATAAGAAATCATGTTTTTTAAAAAAATTTCAAAATAGGTAAGATCATGAGCCATTTGAGTAGCTGGAGGAAGAACACGCCAGGCACAGGGACGATTAAGGGCAAACGTCCTAAGGTACTGTGTTTTGAGATGTCCCTAGTCCTGATAATATCTTTGCTTTTCTACCAATCCTGCACCAAGGATCAAATCCTTGGGCCCTCCTTTGCTTTCTTCTATAATGAGTAACCACCCTTTCTGACCCCTGTACATTATATATCCTCCTTGCCAGTTATTTTTCTTAGCACTGTATACAATCTACATAGATGGCTTCACCTGCCTCCTAAGCTCCCCAATCTCTCAATGTCACTCTTCAGAACATGAGTCTTCCTTACTATTTCAGTAAGTCCCTATTTTCTGCTGGCTAGAAGTCAGGTTTCTTACCATAAAGATTTCCACCCAGCTCTCCCATTCATCTTTTTCTTCTCACGCTCCCACTCTCTCCCCCCAGGCCCAAACTGGACCACTAACTTTCCTTAAAGATTTCAGGCACCCAACTCTTGACTTTTCTCATGCTTGTCGCTCTTCCTAAAATGGCGATCATAAGCCTGCCTCCTCTAAATGAAACCTCAACTCTTCTTAAAGGATTCATTCAGGTATCACCACACTTCTAAAACATTTTCTGACTTCTCCCACTGACGTGGTGGCTCCCAGAACACCCAGAGCACTTTGCACCTCTCTTTACTCATGGATCATGCTTTGCTTTGTATTATGCTTGTTCCTATTACTATAATAGTCTTCTAATACTTCAAATCTCCTAAGTTTAGGCCCACAGATTTTTATATCTCCAATATGCACCACAAATATACAATCAATATGATGGGAAAAACATGCAACTTCTTCCAGGAGAAGGCAGCAAGTGTACAGTTCACTGGGAGTCCACATGTCATACTGATCAAGTTTCAAAAATCTGGGTTGTATCAATAGACTATACAGACAGGTGTAAATGACTAGAAGTCTCACTCCAGAAAGATGTATTAACATAATAGAACTAGACGCCGACTCTGGTACTACTAACTTATTTACATGCTAGTATTATTATGAAAGTAGTAAAATTTGTGGCACTATTAACTGACAATCATGAATGATTATTATGTGCTTGGTACTGTGGTAAATACTTCCTTTGATTTACTTTATTTACTCTTCATGAAATCTCATCAAGTAGGTATTAGAATTATTCTTAATTTTCAGTTAAAGAAACAGATGATACGGTTAGTTAAGTAACTTGCTGAACACTGCATTTCTACAATGTCAGATTTCTCTTCTGGGGAAATAGAACACAAATTCTTCTCAATATATGAATTTATCTATATATTTTCATGCATTTAATACTTCGGTTGCTGTTTTGGGAGCATTCCTGGCCCTGCAGGTAAGAATCTCATGTGTATTAATGAAATAAAGTAGGAGTGCTTAGTTTTAAGAATCAAAATTTTAAAATACAAATTAGGATTAATGAATCTAAAAGGGCTTTTTTTCCCCCATAAAATTACACAGTGTTATGTGTTATTAAAAATGACCAATAGGGGTGCCTGGGTGGCTCAGGTGGTTAAGCCTCTCCCTTCAGCTCAGGTCATGATCCCAGGGTTCTGAGATGGAGTCCCACATTGGGGTCCCTGGTAGCAGGAAGTCTATTTCTCCCTCTTGCTCTTCCCTGCTCCTCTGCTTTCTCTCTCTCTCTCTGTCTCTCTTTCCCCCCCTCTCTCTCCCTCTGTCTCCTGTGTGTGTGTGCTCTCAAATAAATAAAATCTTTAATAAAAAATAGAAAAATAAAAGTGATAAATAATAAGAAACAAATCCTTCACAGATTTTACTGCTGAGTTAAGGAGAAAGTATTCTTCCATTTAACATTGGACCAACATTTTTAAGCCACTAGTAAAATACCTGCATGTGGGTCCAAGTAGTTCAAGACTGACTTTTCTCTAATTCCTTATTTTCTCATGGAGTTCAGAATAGGTTTTTCTAAAGAAATGACATGGCTATTGATTATCATTTCCTAAGACTGTGTCTGCTCTTTGAGTAATATTTTACTTTAAATTCAAGGATTGGACTCTGGTCTTCAAAGCCATTAGCCAGAAAGAAAGGGAAGAGATTACCAAAGCTTTAAAGGGTCCTCCATGATGACAGAAAAACCCTTTGTATTGGATAATCATGGAAGTCTAATCTCCTGGGCTTAAAACTGGCAGAGACTATTGAGCCATATTTTATCCTCTGTAAATTACTAGAAAAGTAAGCAGAGTAAGTTCATCAACTGATGATATACCATATCCTTGATAAACAAAAGAAAACATAACTAATACAAGGGAAGTCTGAATAAAATGGGTAATATGGCATCATAAAAACAAAGGTGTGTGCAAAACTATAGGATTTAGTGACGAGTGATGAAGGGAATTATTTTAATAGTTGAAATATCAAGAAGGGCACCATTCTTATGGAAAAGACAGAAAAATTAAAGATGACATGTTAACTCTACGGCAAAAGAAAACTGGTCACTTACTCCTTTATAGGTTAAAAAAAAGTAAAATCAAGCAACATCTCAATGATGACTTAGGTGAACAAGTTTAAAGCATTTTAATTCATTTCATTGCTATTCTAAGTCACTATAGCTATATGTATAGTTTTAAGAATCAATTAAATTAGGGGTGCCTGGGTGGCTCAGTGGGTTAAAGCCTCTGCCTTCGGCTCAGGTCGTGATCCTAAGGTCCTGGGATCGAGCCCCGCATCGGGCTCTCTGCTCAATGGCGAGCCTGCTTCCCCTTCTCTCTCTGCCTGCCTCTCTGCCTACTTGTGATTTCTCTCTCTGTCAAATAAATAAATAAAATCTTTAAAAAAAAAAAAAGAATCAATTAAGTTAGAAACTCCTCAAAGTCAGGAACTGGGTTTCTAATGAAGAATTTTTGGCATCTACTCAAATAGCGTATATGATGCTTTAAAAATAAGTAGTCCCTCAATAATTTCTTTTTAAAAAGATTTTATTAATATGAGAGGGAGAGAGAAAGAGAACATGAGCAGTGGGAGGGAGAGAGGGACAGAGAGAATCTTAAGCCAGCTCTATGCCCAGCACAGGGCCCGCCACAACCCTGATATCATGACCTGAGCCAAAATCAGGAATCAGACACTTAACTAACTGAGCCACCAAGGCCCCCCAGTAATTTCTTATTGAATAATTTTTGCTTTAGGTTGCATCTGTAAGCAGTTTATGCCTATAGTTTGAGGTCACACTTGTGGTTTCACAAAAAAAGATTTTTTTTTTTAAATTTGGCATTCATTTTCTCAAATAGCATTTCCTGATGAATACATACAAAGGGACTTTCACTCTCAGTGCATATCACCATATTTACCAGCATACCTTAGTGCAAGTTTCCTTGTGCCAGAATCTAATTGGCACAGATAAAAATGTAGGACTTTTTTCTGTAAGTCACCTAGCAAATAGTTCATATAGCGTAGTCCAGAAGGCCCTGAATAAATGTTTGCTCAAGAATGTAGAACATTTTACAAAGTAACTGTATCTGTAGAAAATCTCTAGCCCTCTGGGGTAGAATAAGATTTCTATCCCTCTGTGGTCCATATCTATTCGGAATGAAGACATGTACATTGATCTGTCATGCCGTGAATCTCTCTCTCTGGCCACTATTGATTTCAATTTACCCAATTGACAAGGTTCACAGACTTGGTTTTAAATGGATTGAGAGTACATGGCCTGCCAAAGGATAACTATTTATCAAGGGAGCCTTGAAGCCACTGACTGAAAATCATTTGCCAATAGCTTGTCACAGTCTACTAAATCTAGCAGAGTGGGATGAGTGGGGCAATGTTGTAACCGAACAAGCCCCTCATTCCCTCTTGCCATTTTAATGCTCCAACCAACTTCAAGCCATCTACCTTACTCTTTTCAAGAGGCATCTTTGTCTAATATTTCCTTTACTATGTGTAACAAATGCACGAAATACTCAAAAGGTGGGGCCCCAATGATAATCATTATGTCACCTCCGTGCTTCAGGAAATCTACGTGTCTCCTCTATGTTTCAATTTCTTCACCTACACAACGCAGTTGGTAGCAACTGCTCTTGTCAAACCCACCATTACTCTCACAGGGCAACACTGAAGATAAGAAAGTGGATTCTACGGCCAAGTAGGCAGTCAATCATTCCAGTGGTCGCCTTCAGAACAAAAAGGAATACTGCTATAGTTTTCTTTATTGTCACATTTGTGTACCTACTCTGTAGCCCAACATCTGCTAATATCTAATAGCAAAAACAGGTAGGTGTACTGACTTTAAGTTCAGCAGAATTACTTCCTGGATTACTGGTCTGAAGATCAGCCCTTCTGATGCTGGTCAGTTCCGTCTTATAGTCTACCTTTCCAAGTGAACATGAAGGTGCCACTCTTAAACAGAAAAGAAGAAAAGGTTAATCCAGCCTGTCTCTCTTCTTTGTCTTGGCCGACAGTATTACCACCTATCCAAGCACTAGTTTTTCTTCAAATATTGCCTTCCAACTACATCTGCCCAAACCTAGCCTGGTCATCATATTCTGCCATTTCTCCCACTGCAATGTCTCTTGAGTCTGTGACTTCTGTTAAAATCATGTCTTCTATCTTGTTTAGGCTTTTATTATTTCTTTTTGAAAGTATTACAATAGTTAGGGATATAAAGAATTACTTCTACATTCCATTACTGCCAGAATTATATTTTTAAAACCCTACATTGATTATGTCATTTCTCTCCTCACAAGCTTCTGATGGCCTCATCAGTCATAAGATAAAACACAAAGTCAACAGCATGTCAAACAAAGCCCTTCAACAGGTGGCAAGTCTTTCAGCTATGGTCTCATGACATCCAAACACTAGTTTCAACACATTGCTCGCTACTTTGGATCATGGACCCCCATAACACAGCTCTCAAGTAGGTTTGGAGAGAAAGTAATTTATTAGGAAGTGGTCTCACACCACTAGAGAGGTATGGTAAAAGTGGGAAAATGAAGAGCTCACTCTGAGTGTGATCACTATTGTGGGCTCAGATGTGCATGATTCCCTGAGACCCTAAGTGACCATGCAAAATACACTTCTAAGTCCTCTCCCCTTAAGGGCAAGGGTGCTAGGATATATGTCCTTTAACTTCCATCTGTTGAGGAAAGCTCCTGCAGGCTGAGCACATGTCTGTGGCCAGAGAAGGTCCCCAGGCAGAGCTTAAATGATGGCAATAAGGAGATATGGATAGAGGCTGAAGGGACCCAGACAGGACACCAAGACTGTATGTAACATTCACAGATGTGCAAACATGCCATGTCCCTTTCCACCTCTGCTCTGCTTTCCTGTTTCTGTTCATGTTGAATACTGTTCTCTCCCTCTGAAGTACCTTTATCCTATGTTTCCTTCTGGTAAAAAGTCCATTTCACTGGAGACTTCACAAGTTCCAGGATGGTTGGACTGTCTTAAGGGATACATAAGATTCTGTGCCAGCCTATAGAATAGCAATTACATCAAAGTAAATACATTTTTATTTCCATTGTTTTTATATTCAATACAAATCACTTGTGATGGGTTTGTAATAAGCATTTTCTCAAACAGAAGCCCTAGCATACAGATCCAGATCATAGAGCACTAAGGGCTCTTGGAGAATACTCTGTTCCATCTTTCACCTCACAGAGAAGTGTTTAAGGTTGGGTTGCTTTCTGAGAAGACCATAGGCTGGGTGGTCTAAACAATAGACATTTTTCCTCATAGTTTTGGAGGCTGGGAAGCCCAAGATCAAGGTGCCTGCCAATTTGGTTCCTGGTAAGAGTTCTTCTAGTTTTCAGAAGGGCATCTTCTCTACTATCCTCAAATTACAGACAAATAGATGATCTCTCTCATATCCCTTTTTTATAACAGGCCTTCTCATTGTTTGCAGTATGAACAGGCTGCCAATTTTCCACATCTTTAAGTTCTAGTTACTTTTTCCTTACTAATTCCATTTTCTTTTTTTGAGATATTATTTATTTGAGAGAGAGAAAGAGGGGGAGAAGAGGTAGAAGAGGGAGAAAATCTTAAGCAAACTCAGCACTAAACACAGAGCCTGACCTGGGGCTCGATCTCATGACCCTGATATCATGACCTGAGCCAAAACCAAGAGTCAGTCACTTAACTCACTGAGCCACCCAGGCAACCCAATTAACTCCATTTTCAACTTATTTCTCTCTTCTTGAATTTTACTATGAGCAGTCAGGAGAACTAAGCCATTCCAACACTTCACAGAGAAATCTCCTATCCAAATATCCAACTTTCCATCTCCCAAGTTCTGTCCTTCACAAAACACTGGACCATGAACACAGTTCAGCCAGGTTCTTTGCCACTTTGCCTTTCCGCTACAGTCCAATTAAACATTCCTTATTTCCTTCTGAGACCTCATTAGGGTGTCCTTTACTGTCCATACTTCCACTAAAATTTTGTACACAATTATTTATGTATTCTCCAAGAAAATGGAAATGTCCTCTGTGGCTCTCCTCTCCACTTTCCTAGCTCTCACCAGAACTGCCTTTAAAACAGTCTCCTCCTAACAATCCCAGCTTCTTCTAGGATGTGCCTCAGAATTCTTCCAGTCTCTGCCCATTATCCAGTTCCAAAACCACTTCCACATTTTTAAGCATTTGTTGCAGCAACACATTCCATCTTTTTAACATTACTTTCTTAGTTTAGGTAACTATACAAATTACCATAAAATTAGTGTCTTAAACAAGAGCCATCTCTTTCACACAGTTCTGGAGGCAGGAGGCCTGCAGGAGTGCCAGCAGGGTTAAGTTGATAAAAGTTCTCTTTCTGGTTTACAGATGCCGGTCATCTTGCTGTATTCTTATGTGGTAGAAAGAGAGCTAGTGAATACTGCTACCTCTTACCAGGGCATGATTCTCATTCATGAGGGATCCATCCTGAGGACCTCATCACCTCCTAAAGCACCACCTCCTAATACCATTACCCTGGGATTAGGATTTCAACACAGAATTTGAGAGAGCACAAACATACATGGGGTGCCTGGGTGGCTCAGTGGGTTGGGCCTCTGCTTTTGGCTTGGGTCGTGGTCTCAGGGTCGAGCCCCATGTCGGGGGGGATCGAGCCCCATGTCAGGCTCCCCGCTTGGCAGGGAGCCTGCTTCTCCCTCTCTCTCTCTATCTGCCTGCCTCTCTGCCTACTTGTGACCTCTGTCTGTCAAATAAATAAATAAAGTCTTAAAAAACAAAACAAAACAGAATCTGGACATAGATAGGGAGATATTTAAAAAAAAAACAAAACATACAGTCCATTGCACCTGCCCACCTGGATGCTTATTAACTCCAATCCTGATTCCCATCAATAGCCCACTATCCCTCTCTGATGTGCTTTCCAAATTACAGTGCATATATTATTATTATTTGAATATGTAATTTCTTGGCAAATAAGGAAGATCTTTGAGATTTAATCTTTGTATCATTTACCCCTATACCCCAATGGTACCTTAAACTGTTGTTTTCTGAATTACTAGAAAGTGCACAAGTGAATGAGTAACAATAAAAAGAAACAGGCACCATGTAACAGATGTGTGAATTACCTACTGTGAAATGATCATGCTCTTGCTTATTTCATAGATGATAAACAATTTCTACACAAATCTAGTGTCCCTTATAAAAATACAGGTATATCTTCCAAAGTTATTTTTTAAGTGATCTTTTAAGATTTTTCTGGATATTCTAATGCATTTTTCCTTCTTCCATTGGAGTAGCTATTCCCTGAAACAGAGAGTACTTAATACATTTCTTTTCCCACATTGGGATCATCTAAATACAGGGAAAAACAAGTACCAAATATTGTTAAACTGCTTAAAATTTTTGTTTTAAGTTATTCTATTTCTATTATTGTAATACTGAGCCAAGGGTCTCTGACAATATTATATTTACCAATTCATTGTACAATGAACCCCAAACACATAAGACTGAAGTGTTAAGTCTTTAGAAGAGCTATGAAGGAAAAAAGTCCCATCCTTTGATACAAGAATAAGAAAACAGAAATGGCTATTTAATTCTGACAGTAGGAAATTTCCAAGTTAGTAACACCTATTGCTTTCCTCCATTTTTAGATTTTTTGAATCCTCACTGATAAATTCTTTTTAGCTTATAGAAATGGCACTCACATATGCTTAATGATTGGAAAACTTGATTTTTGGAAGTGATAAGTTTAAAACTAAACTATGTTGTTCATTTATCTCTTAGAGGAAAATATGGTCTCATCTCACCAATAATTATTTTCTGCTTTAAAAAAGAAGCAAAAATAGGCTTTTATACACTTTGAGGATTTTTTTGGAGAATAATTTCGATTTAGAATCCACCATTTTTTGAAAGATGAGAAGAAAACTGATGGGATCTTCTTACAATGCACAAATAGAAAATATTAAATTGCTAATGAGTGAGGGGGTGTTGACAAATGTGGCACTCTACACAAAAAGCTTTTGAGGGATTTTCTGGTAACATTATGGTTTTTGGTGTGCTTAATTTATTGCACAGAAGTGGAAAATGTGCATCAAAAACTGCACAATTTTGTGGAAATTGGGATAGCTTGTCAATTTAAAAGTTTCCATTGGAGGTGAGTAGTAGCTGATCAAATCCAAACATACGATAATATGCAGAACAACAGTGAAAAAATTGAAAAATCAAAGTTTTTAATATTTTCACAATTTCTCTTAAAGATTAAATGTATCTAAAAGCGGGGCGCCTGGGTGGCTCAGAGGGTTAAGCCTCTGTCTTTGGCTCAGGTCATGATCTCAGGGTCCTGGGATTGAATCCCACATCGGGCTCTCTGCTCAGCGGGGAGCCTGCTTCCCCCCCTCTCTCTGCCTTCCTCTCTGCCTACTTGTGATCTCTCTCTGTCAAATAAATAAATAAAATATTTTTTTAAAAAATTTAAAAATGTATCTAAAAGCACAGGACACCTTAGCTGCAACTCAGAAGCTGCTGGATGTTGCTGTGATTCTTTCAGACCAGGTTAACGGTACATCAAATGGCATTCTCAGAGCCTACAGGAGTCTTAATAAACTATCCAAAGGAGGAATAATTTTTAAAAAAGGTGTGCTATGGAGCTGAGCCATTTCCCAGGTAATATGCAGCAGCTAGAGAAGATATTAATAATCCAAAGGCCAGAAGCTTCTGGGAGTCTCTTTTTTCAGGGAAGAATATACTCCACTGGTTGAATTTCTGGTATTTTACACTTATTTTCACTATAAATTCAAAAGTCTTAGCAATTTCTGATATCAAATTGGCATGTTAGTTTTATACCTTAGGTACAATGAAGAAATTTCATGCAAGGAAAAAAAATTCAATTCTCTTACTAAGAAGCACTGATGTAGCTATATTATTAATGGATATGAATGTGATCTTTGGAAGTAATGCCCCAAAATGACTGATTTTGCAATCATTAACTGAGATTATCCCTGGGAATACATTTCTTCCAAAGTATATAAAGCTCTCCTTTCCCAAGTCTGCAACATTTCCATTTGTCGAAAAATGATAATTTTAATAGTATTGTGAAAAATTAGGAGGCAAAGTTTATAATGGTTATTTACTTGGGAGGATCTAGCCAGTAAAAAAGAAGATAAATTTTAAAAAATGTGCTGAGAAGGGGGGAAATAATCAATGGTAAAGACAGATTTTCTCATCTTTATTTAGGATATGGGAAAATTCTTCTTCTGCTACTGGAGCATCATCAAATTTGCAAAATATGGATGCAATTATTTCCCAACTTGTATCCACACCTCTTACAATGTGATTTTGCAAATCCTTTCATCAAGAGGTTAATTTTTCCACCCCTAGCTCTTGAGTTGCACTGTGACTTGCCTGAGATAGCTGAAACATTACCTAGGGGTCAGTTGTACCATTTCAGGCCTGAGCCTATGCCTTAAAAGGCCTGTACACGACTCTATGTCCTGTTGGAACTCTGAGAAGCTGCTCTTTGGAAAGGCTGGGCTAGTCTCCTAGGTGGCCAGAGACATTAGCATCTATTACCTGGATCAGTCTGGACTGGGAGACAACCAGCCATCAGAAATGTGACTGAAGCAATCAAAGAGCAACCAGCCCACAAAATGCAGATACACAAAAGCCCAGCCAAGAACAGCTGACACTGCCCCAGGTTAACAGATCCATCTAGCCAATCCTCACTTGTGAACAAAACTAAATCATTGCACGTTTAAAGCCACTAACTTTGGAGTGACCTTGTTATAGCATAAAGGAAAACCCATGTGCGACTTGACAACTTTAGTAAAATTATACCTAATTTTAAGACGAGTGATCTAATTGAATAAAATTAAGCAAAATATTTCAATGAATTCATTTATGTTGTGCCTATTATTTTGAACATAGATTTATGGTGTCTTGTTACATAGAGTAGAAGTTATTATAAAAAGGGAAAACCATAGCTCCTTCTTGTTCTGGATATGTATATGGATGGGGTAGGGAGGAGCTAATACATAGGGATAGGATACCTTGTTACTATAATGCCTTCCCTCTATTTCTAGGGACTGATGGATAGGGCAATAGGAAAGGATGAAACACTCAAGGTTTTATGTGGTCTCTGTGCTGCTGAGAGTTGAAATTCAAAGTTAAATGTTCTTTTATACCTATACTCTCCAAGACTATGGAAACCAACTATAATCAGTACCAGGAAATAATAGTAGGGCTTTGAAGTTTATCAAATACTCTGATGGGGTTCAGAACATGGACCTCAAAACATGGTAACCTACCATACTGAGTATTTTAAGTTGAAAGAGTTGGAGAAAATGGCAGAAGCAGGAGTTACTCTGACCTTCCCCCATCCTTCTCTCCTAAGGTAGGTTATATAACCCTTCTGTGAAGGATGCCCTCCCTCCTTCCAGAGGAAAGGAGACTTCTTTCTTAAGATAAATGGACAATGAGAAGAATCTGAACCAACAGGCCTTGTGAAGTTTCCCCAGTTTACTACTCTTACCTCATACTCTTTAGGGCCCTATCATATTTCTCCATGACTCTATACTCTTCATCAAATTTAGTATAAAACATTCAGGTCAGGTTTAACCAGTTCTGAGTCTTCATATCCTTAAGGAAGCTCCTACACCTCATAAAAAGAATATTAAAAAGACATGTGTGATTTTCTCCTATTAACCTGTCGTTGTCAGTTTACCTTTCAGATGTAGCCAGGGATCCTCGCAGAGTCAGGGAAAGCTGTCTTCCTTTTCTACAACTCCTTTGTAAGAAATCATTTCACTTAGTGTTCACTGCCAGTTATCAGTCCAAGAGAGTAGTGGATGGTGAAGCTGAAGTTGGTCATAGCAGATGGGAGAGTCATGTAAACTCAGTGATTAGAGGATACAATTTTGGAGAATACCCCAAATTCAGCTTACTTGGGAAACCCCAGATGCCCCTCTCTTCCAAGAAAGGAGGCATTGGTTCCAACACTCAGTTTACATGAAAAGGAAGACTCAGGGCAGTGTAGTACCTTAGTCAAAGTTCCTACATCAGAAATTTCAGACACTACAGTCTTAGAACAATCTCTTATACTTCAAAACAAGATTTCTAAGAAAATAAACCTTTAAAATTAGTTTAAAGTATCTTTTTTGCCAACCTAATTCCATGGATCTGATCTAAAATCTCTTCTTAAAAACTGGGAAAAAAATGTGGCTTTATTACATTGATAAAAAATATAGATAATTGGTACACTTGTTACAAAGCTCCTCCAAAAAATCACAATCATCCTTAATTTTTCTGAGAGATGTAACAGAAGGCACTGATACTAGAATGTGTTGTTAACATTTTCTCATTTTGTACCAATGCAGGAATAGCCTCTCAAAATAGATTTTTTAATTTGTAGGCTCAACCTGTATGAGTCATGATGTTTCTCAAAACTGTGACTTGTGTTTTGCATAGTCCCCTATAAAATATAAAATGTTACTTGCCTTCCATATTCAATTAGTGAATCCTTAAGTTGTGAATTAAGCTGTGGAAAAGAAGAACAAAAAAGCAGGAGGTATGACTCAGATTAACGTTATCTTTTTTAAGTTTTGTGTGTATATGTGTGTGTGTTTAGCTCGTGTCATCATTAAAAAAAAAAGAACTATCATTGTCTTGATGGGAGATTGACAACTGGATGGGTCCAATTTTTCTGGAAAATGGGCATCTTAATATCTATGTCATACTGTCACTTTAACTACACTTAGGTAACAAGAGAACTTCTTTGAGAATTGAAGTTACGCTATTTGTTAAGTGTTGTTAAACAGTCCCAAATTATTCACTAATAACATTCTAGCTGATGGAGACCAGCGAAAGTAACAAAAATTAACTCTATTGATAAATACTAAAGGTCCAAAATTTGTGTTTCTTATATTCGCAAGGGATTTACAAGGAGATATTTAATTGAGCATCTTTTATATTCAAGGAACAATGCTAGTAGAGTTACAGGGGAACCCAGGGGAAAGCACACTTCTGAAGATAAAGGTACAATGAAAAGAAACTAAACCTTAGAAACACACAGTTAAGAGCCAGCTGAGAGAATGCTCCATGGGCCACTGAAGAGTTACCCAGATACAGAAACTCTTTATTGTTGCATGACATAACTTCTTTTCTGTGCCTTTAGATTCAGTGTGTTTCAGATATTTCATGCATGTTTTTGTAAGTAATTGATGCTTAAAATAAGCCAACCAATTTTGAAATTTGTTACTTACATCTGTAAAGATATATCTCCAATGGGAATCATATCTCAGGTTTTTACTTCAAGATACACTACGGATCCCTGGCAAAGATGATGGACCTTAAAAAGGAGTGGAAGAGATCAATAATACATACAGGTACAGGATACCTTTTCTGTGTATTAGCTTCCCACATTTTCTAGACCCTGGTGGGACAGGGAGAAAAGGATGAGATTCTAAACTTCTGTATATTCTCTGTGCTGCTAGCAGTGGAAATCCACAGTAAATAACTGTTCATATAGCCATTCTTTGCAAGACTATGCAAACCAAATGTGATTAGAATAAAAAAGGATCTTGGCAAATGTTTTCTCCAAATAAAGCTGGACAAAATTGTCACAACCAATCATTTCCAAACTCTGGAAACCAACCAAAGCCTTTGTGCAAACAGAGAAGCACTTATTCAAGAAAAAGCACTGTTTAATCTTTGCCAAAAACTGTGCCAGTCTATAGGCTTCTTGCTTGAAGCTCCTCTGATAATCCTGCCCAGGCTGGTTACTGCAATAGTTTGAGAATGGCAGGGCAAGCCATGAGAACCAGCAGCTTCACTGCTAGAAGTGCATCACTAGGTTTGGGACAGAAAGAAAAACACACTCAGATACATGGTGATAAACAGTAGCAATCTTAGTAACAGACAGGGGAGGTCATATCCACAGCTGACCTGAGGTCGCAGCTCTGGCTGGGGCAAGTAATAAAATGACAGACTAGCCAGCTAGTCCCTGGGGAGAACTGGTAGATGGAAGAGAAAGAATCTTGGTAAGCATCCACATATCCGTGGAGGGCTGGACAAACTATGCTCATGCGCAAGGCTCTGTGCATGCATGGAAGAGACCAGATGGAGCCCTCACCATCCACCTATCCCTGACTGAACATGATGCATGGACACATGCACAGGAAATCCATGAGGACCCAATGGAAAGCAAAGCCTGAAATTGGAATGTTGTCCAACCCACATAGAGATTCACATACAGAGGGTGGAAGCTTTACTCGAGGTGTTTGAGGACAACCTCTATTGAATCATTGGCTGAGTTATAATGAGACAGCAATGAACATTAAGAAGCTGGGTGTATAATTAAAAAAAAAAGCTAAAAAGTGTTTTGAGCAGACACATCAACAGATGCACCCTGAGAGGGGGAAAAAAAAAACAAAACTATACAGGTTCCATTCAAGCAAGTCACTGAACAGCAACAGAAGGAAAAAAAAAAAAGAATCCAGAGTTGTTATATTATCTAAAATAATCATCTTTTAACCAAAATTAGGAGAAATATGAAAATAAACAGGTAAGTGTGGATACACATATTGAATTGAGCAAAGCTGCTAGTATAAATACATTCAAAAAATTTAAGAAAACCATGCACGAAGAACTTCCTAAACTTATTACTGAGATAGAGTTCACGTACTATATAAGTAACTCTTATAAAGTGTACAATTTGTATGGGCATTAATAGATTCGCAAATATGTGACCATCATATAAGTCAATTTTAGAATGTTGCAATTAGGTCTCAAAGAAATGCTGGGCTCTTTAGATACCACTCCCTATTCCCCACTCCATGCTCTTAGTTCTAAGCAATGACTCATCTACCTTCTATTTCTATGGATTTGCCTCTTCCAGATATTTCATGGATAAATGGAATCATATACTACCTCTTTTTTTTTGTGAATGGCTTATTTCACTTAGCATAATGTTTTAAAGGTTCCTCTGGGGCACCTGGGTGGCTCAGTGGATTAAAGCCTCTGCCTTCGGCTCAGGTCATGATCTCAGGGTCCTGGGATCGAGTCCTGCATCGGGCTTTCTGCTCAGCAGGGAACCTGCTTCCTCTTCTCTCTGCCTGCCTCTCTGCCTACTTGTGATCTGTCTCTGTCAAAGAAATAAATAAAATAAAAATTTAAAAAATAAAATTAAATTAAATTAAAAAAATAAAGGTTCCTCTGCCTTTATCTTAGGAGAAAACAGTTGTATCTCTTTATCCCATTATGGTTGAGTTTTTCATTGTACATTTTTTCATTGTACATTTACATTTTTTCATTGTACATTTACATTTTTTCATTGTAAAGACACCCCGCATTATGTTTATCCATTTATTGGTCGATGTGCATTTGGGTTAATGCCACCTTTTGGCTTTATGAATAATCCTGCTACAAGCATTCATGTGCAAGTCTCTGTATATAAATGTTGATATTCCTCTCAATTGCATACCTTAGAATGTAATTGTTTAAATTTGAGAAACTCCCAGACTGCTTTCTAGAAGGATTGCACCATTATACATTCCCACCAGCAGTCTACAAGAGCTGTAACTGCTCCACATCTTCAACATTTTTTTCTGATTTTTTTTATTCTAGACACAACCAGTGGTTTGAAATGGTGGTTTTTATTTACATTTCCCTGTTGGTTCATGATGTCAAACATCTTTTCATTTTTATGTCATCCCTTTGAATATTTTTAGTTAAATGTCTATTTAGATTCATTTTTTAAATTATTGAGTAATATGGTATCTTCATATATTCTAGTGTAAGTACTTTACCAGATATGTAATTTGCAATTATTTTCTTTTTTGGAATAGTTTAAGAAAAGTAGGTGTTACTCTTTGAATGTTTGAGTGAATTCTTCTTTGAAACTGGGAAGCCATCTGCTGCTGAACTTCTGCTTTTTGGGAGTTTTTTTTTATTATTGATTCAGTTTTGTTACTAATCATCAGTGTACTCATTTCTTCTATTTCTTCCTGATTCTGTTTTAGAAGATTACATATGAACTTATCCATTTCTTTTAGTGTCTGATTCTCTGGCTTATTTTCCATACTTCTCTCTTACAAGCCTTGTTTTTTCAGTGGTGTGGGTTATTACTTCTCTTTTTTTCTGATTTGAGTCCTCTCTTCTTAAGGAGTCTAATGGTTTATCAATTATGTCTTTCCAAACAACCAGCTCCTGGTTCCATTATCTTTTCTATTTTTTTAAAGTCTCTATTTCATTTATTTCCACTCTGATCTCTGCTATTTCCTTTTTTTTTTTTATTTCTTTTCAGCGTAATGGAATTCATTGTTTATGCAACACACCCAGTGCTCCATGCAATACGTGCCCTCCATAATACCCATCACCTGGCTCCCCCAACCTCCCACCCCCCCGCCCCTTCAAAACCCTCAGATTGTTTTTCTGAGTCCATAGTCTCTCATGGTTCATCTCCCCTTCCAATTTCCCTCAACTCCCTTCTCCTCTCCATCTCCCTATGTCCTCCATGTTATTTGTTATGCTCCACAAATAAGTGAAACCATATGATAATTGACTCTCTCTGCTTGACTTATTTCACTCAGCATAATCTCTTCCAGTCCCATCCATGTTGATACAAAAGTTGGGTATTCATCCTTTCTGATGGAGGCATAATACACCATTGTATATATGGACCATATCTTCCTTATCCATTTGTCTGTTGAAGGGCATCTTGGTTCTTTCCACAGTTCGGCGACTGTGGCCACTGCTGCTATAAACATTGGGGTACAGATGGCCCTTCTTTTCACTACATCTGTATCTTTGAGGTAAATACCCAGTAGTGCAATTGCAGGGTCATAGGGAAGCTCTATTTTTAATTTCTTAAGGAATCTCCACACTGTTCTCCAAAGTGGCTGCACCACATTGAGATACCACCTTATACCAGTTAGAATGGCCAAAATTAGCAAGACAGGAAACAACGTGTGTTGGAGAGGATGTGGAGAAAGGGCAACCCTCTTACACTGTTGGTGGGAATACTATTTCCATTTCTGTACTAACTTTGGGCTTTGCTCTTTAATAGTTCCTTTAGGTCCAAGGTTAGATTGAGATTTTTCTCTTTTGAGGTAAACCTGTATTGCTATAAACTTCCCTCTTAGAAACTGCTTTTGTTGCACCTTAATGATTTTGAACCACTGTGTTTCTATTTTCATTTTTCTCAAGGTTTTTTTATTTCCTCTTTGATTTCTTCATTGACCCACCAGTTATTTAGTATGTTGTCTAGCCTGTACATGTTTGTATTCTTTTCCATTTCTTTCCTTGTAATACATGTCCATTTTCACACCACTGTGGTCAGAAAAGATTCTTCTTTTGATTCCAATCTTCTTCAATTCATTGACACTTGTTACTGGGGTCCAACATTGACCTATTCTGAAGAATGTTCTATGTGCACTTGAAAAGAATGTGTACCCTGCTGTTTTGGGATGGAAAGTTCTATATCTACCTATTAAGTCCATCTGGTCTATTGTGTCATGGAAAGCCCCTGATTCCTTATTGATTTTCTGTCTAAATAATTTATCACTTTATGTGTTAATATTCTTTACTATTATTGTATTACTCTCAATTTCTCCCTTTATGTTTTAATATTTGTCTATGTATTCAGGGGCTTCTACTTTGGGTCCATAGATATTCACAGTTATATTCTGTTTCATCTCTTTATTACTATGTAATGCCTTTGTCTCATTGTAGTCTTTATAAATCCATTTTGTTTAATACAAATTATTGCTACCATGGTTTTGTGCATTTGCTTCTATTTACATATGTAAAAATGTATTTTTCCTTCTCTTTACTTTCAGTCTGCACATGACTTCAGGTCTGAATCAAGTCTCTTGTAGGCAGCATCAAGATGAGTCTCATTGGTTGCTTTTTTTTTTTTTAAAAGATTTATTTATATGAGAGAGAGAGAGAAAGAGAGAGATTGTGTGTGACTGGGGGGAAGGGCAAAGGGAGTGGGAGGGAGAGAATCCTAAGTATACTTCTTGCTCGGTGGGGGAAGAATGATGAGAAGCTCTACCTCAGGACCCTGCTATCATGACCTGAGCCAAAATCAAGATGCTCAACTGACTGAGCCACCAAGGTGCCCCAAATCTTGTTGGTTTTTTATCCATTCAGCCATCCTAGGTCTTTTGATTGAAGCATGTAGATCATTTACATTTAAAGGAATCTTTGATAGTATGTACCCATTGCCATTTCATTGTTTTCTGATTGTTTTCATATTTCTTCTTTGTTACTTTCTTCTTCTCTTATTCTGGTCCATGTAATTGATGACTTTCTTTAATGTCATTCTCAGATTGCTTTTATTTTTTGTGTATCTATTATAGGTGTTTAGTTTGTGGTTATCATGAGGGTCATATTTAACATCCTAAGCATATAGTAGTCTATAATAAGTTGATGGTCACTTTTAGTCACACACATTATAAAAGAAATGCATTTTTACTTCCTTCCTTGTAAAATATGATATCATATACATAAAACATCTTTTGTAAATCCCTTTATTGTTAGACATAATAGGTCACTACTTTTGTCTTTTAAACTTCATAAGTGTCTTTGTCTTTATAAATGATTGATCTACCTTTACTGTATGTTTGCTTTTATTAGTGAAATATTTCCTTTCATAATTTTCTAACTTCTAATAATGGCCTTTCTTTCCCATGTAAAAAAGTCTGTTTCAAATTTCTTTTAAAGACAAGTATGAGGATGAACTCCTTGAACTTTTGTTTGCTGGGCAATGCTTTACCTCTCCTTCAATTCTGAATGATAAGCTTGCTGGTAGAGTATTCTTTGTTGTAGGGTTTTCTTCCTTTTAGCACTTGAAATATAACATGCTCCTCTCTTCTGGCCTGCAAAGTTCCTGCTGAAAAATTAGCTAATAGCCTTATGAGGTTTCACTTGTACGTAAGCAAAACGAGCCCTGCATAGACCAGCCCCTCCCCCCCCATCAGCAGTTTTTCTCTTGTTGCTTTTCATATTCTCTATTCATCTTTAACTTTGGCATTTTAATTATGTGTCCTGCCATGGACCTTCTTGAGTTCATCTTGTTTGGGACTCCTCTTCTTGCACCTGGAGGTCTGTTTTCTTGTTCAAGTCAGGGAAGTTTTCAGCTATTGGTTCTCTGCCCTTTTCTCTTCCTCTTCCCTTTTGGGACTCCTATAATGGAAATTTTAATATGCTTGATATTGTCCCACAATTCATTAACATATCCTCATCATTTTAATCTTCTTTTTTTCCTTTTTGCTGTTCAGCTTGGGTGCTTACCATTATCCTGTCTTCCAGATCACTGATCTGTTCTGCATTCACTTAAGCTATTGATTCCTTTTAGCCTTTTTTCATTTCAGTTATTGTATTCAACTCTGATTGGTTCTTTTATTATTTTCTCTTAATTGAAGTTCTCCCTGAGTTCATCCACCCTTCTCTTCAGTCCACTGAGTATCTTTAAGATCATTACTTTCCATACTTTATCAGGCATATTGCTCATCTGTTTCATTTGGTTCCTTTTCTGAGTTTTCTCCTGTTTTGTTTCAGATGTTTTTTTCAGTCTCAATTATTTGACTTTCTATTAGATGGAATAGCTACTTTGAGACCTGAAGGAATGGCCCTGTGAAGGAAGTTCTTCTGTGCAGACTGTGTGCCTGTCAGCTTTGGGTATCTGGCTAGATCTGCCGCAGGCACAGAGTGCATGTCCAGGGGCAACCTGCACCAGGGCCCCCTAATGGAATGGCTAGAGCCAAACTGGGTATGGGCTAGGAAGTATTGGGGCATTCCAGGTTGCAAGGGGGGAGTGTCCTGGTAGGAAAGCTTAAGTCAAAGCAGGTGCAAGCCAGAGGGTGCCAGGGTGCTCTATGCAGGGGCTGGCCTATCATGATGGCGGGACCCAAGGCAGACTTAGACAAGGAGGTAAACTGGCAGGATGGCTAGAGCTGAAGTGTACATAAGCTGGAAGACATGAGGGGACTCCATGCATGAGAACTCCGGCAGGACAACTGGAGCTGAAGTTGGTGCAGGCCTGGTATGGTCTGGGACGTTCTGCACCTGAGTCACCTTGGTAGGACAGGTAGAGCTACAGTGGGCACTGTTTGGGAATGCCACACTATGTGCCATGATGGGGTCACTTTGCGAATCCTCCTTAGAGGAACAGTTGTGGCTGATGTAGGCTCAGAGTCTGGGACTCACTGATACAACAACTTGATACCATTTGTGCCATCAACCTAGAAAGGGAATATAAACAATGGCACTCACCTGCCACCTCTCTGACCTTGGAGAGTGCTGGTGAAGCTTTTACCATCTGGTAGAACCCTAGGGATAGTTCTTTTGTACTCTAGTTACTGTTTTAAACTATAGCTTTCTTCCTGTGGCCCAAGACATGCAAATCAGCTTCCCAGCTATCAATCCTTCTTCCCCACCCAAATATAGCTCACAACATAGGGGTGTGAGTTTTCCATCTTTATCACTTCCCTATCTCTCTTGCCATTGTTTATGTGTTTCCTCTATCTTTTGTTGTGCAGAAGCTGCTGAATGAATCCTTAGGGTTTTTTTGTTTGTTTGTTTTTTGTTTGTTTGTTTTCAGGAGGAATTGCTGCATATAATGTTGTAGATTTAGTGTGTCCATGGAGGAAGTGAGTTCAGGATCTTCCTATGTCACCATCTTGGACCCCTTCTGATACCTTTTTAAGCAGGTAAGTTTTTAATTTTGATGAGGTCCAATATACCTATTCTTTTATTTCTATTTCTTGGGGTCATATCTAAGAATCTATTGCCAAATCCAAAAATCATAAAAACTAGCCCTAAGTTTTCTTCCAAGTGTTGTATAGTTTTAACTATTATATTTAGGTCTTGGATTCATTTTGGGTTATTCTGAATAACCTGAACTGTGTAAGGCAAGGGAATTTTTTTTTTTTCATGTGGATATGGATTTGTTTCAGTGCTATTTTTTTTCCCATGGGAAAAAAGACAGGCGGTGTCTATTAGTTTTAGAGACATACAATGTCTTTTGGCTTCAGATGTACATCACAGTGATGTGATATTTTTAAATATTAGGTATTGATCCCCATGATGCTACTAGGTACCATATGTCATCATACAAAGTTGAAAATACTTCTTTTTAATTGACTAAATGGTTCAGCACACTTGTCCAACAATAGTTGACATACATATATGTTGATTTCTAGATTCTCAATTCTAATCTATTGTTGTTTATCCTTTGTGAATACTACAATGTCTTCATCACTGTTACCTTACAGTCAGCTTTGAAATCTGGAATGTGAATGGTCTGACTTTGTTCTGCTTTGTCAAGATTGCTTTGGCAATTTTGGATCCCTGGTAATTCACATGATTTTTTTTAACTGGTTTTGTTTTTTTTAAGATTTTATTTATTTATTTGACAGACGGAGATCACAAGTAGTCAGAGAGGCAGGCAGAGAGAGATGAGGAAGCAGGCTCCTGGCAGAGTAGAGAGCCTAATGTGGGGCTCGATCCCAGGACCCTGGGATCATGACCTGAGCTGAAGGCAGAGGCTTTAACCACTGAGCCACCCAGGTACCCCTCACATGAATTTTTTAATCAACTGGTTAATATCCACAAAGAAGTGAGATGGGATTCTGATAGGCATTACATTAAATCTATAGTTCAGTTTGGGGACTATTTCCATTCTACTAGTATCATTTCTCATCCATCATTATGTTTCCCCAGTTATTTTGATCTTCTTATATTTCTTCTAATAGTGTTTTATAGTTTTTAAGAGTATAGTTTTGCACTTCCTTGATTAAATGCATTCCTATTTCATTTTTTAAAAAAGATTTATTTGAGAGAGAGATAAAGAGTGCACAAGCTGGAGGGGCAGAGGGAAAGGGGCATAGAATCTTAAGAAGACCCTGAGCATGGATCTGATGCGAAGCTCAATCTTATCCCCTTGAGATCATTACCTGAGCCAAAACCAGGATTCAGACACTTGACCAACTATGCCACCTAGAGCCCCATTCCTATTTTATTTTTTGATGTTATTGTACATGGAATTGTTTTTCTTAATTTCATTTTTGGAATTTTATTTTTGGAATGTTCTTATCACTGTATAGAAATACTGTAGACTATGCATATTGATATATCCTGTAAACTTGTTGAACTTCTTAGTTCTAACATTTTTTAGTGTATTCTTTAGGGTTTTCTATATACAAGATTGTATTTTCAGGAAATAGCAAAAGTTTGCTTTTTCTTCTCTCATCAGCATGTCTTTAATCTTTTCCCTCCTTTACCTAATGCCCTAGGGATAATCTCTCTAGTATAATACTGAATATAAGTGATTAATGCAGGCATCTTTGTCTTATTCTCAGTCTTAAAGGAAAGCATTTTGTATTTTATTTTTAGGAATAGTATCAGCTGTGTGTTTTTGTTTTTGTAGATGTCTTTATCAGGTTGAGGAATTTACCTTCTATTCCTAGTTTAAGTATTTTTATCATGAAAGCATTTTGGATTTTATCAAAGATGTTGAAAGTCAAAGGACAGAAAGAAATATACCACATGAATTGTAACCATAACAAAGCTCGATGGTTTTACCAGTATAATACAAAATAACCTTTAATACAAAAACTGTTACTGAAGACAAAAATGGTCATAGTGATGAAACTTTATTTCATTAGCAAAATATAATAATATCAACACTTATGTGGCTAATAAAAGAATTCTAAAATACATGAAATTAAAATTCACATTAATTGAAAGGAAAAATAGGCAAGCCAAAAGTAAGAGTTGTAAACTTGAATATCTGAATTCAATAGTTGGTAGAATGAGAGAGAAAACTGACAATGACAAAGACAACTTGAAAAACAATGTCAGCCAAGTTGACCTAACTGAAGTCTATAGGACATCCCACACAACAAAATCGTAACACATTCTTTTCAAGTAAGCATGATACTTTCTCTGAAATGGACCATATGCTAGTCCTTAAGTCTCAATAAATTTAAGATGATTGAAATAGTACAAAATACATTCTCCAACCACAAAAGAATTAAATTAGAAAGAAGCAAGAAAAAGAAATTCAGGCAATATGTAAGTCTTTAGAAATCACACAATGTAATTCTAAGTTAAATGAGCCAAATAAGAAATTGCAACAAGAATTATAAAATATATGAGTTTTATTAAAATGGAATCATAACTGATAAAATCACCAGACATAAGCCAAGTAATGCTCAGACATCTATAGCTTAAAAACCCCACAGTAGGGGGGAGGAGTCAAGGTGGCGGAGAAGTAGCAGGCTGAGACTACTTCAGGTAGTGGGAGATCAGCTAGATAGCTTATCTAAAGATTACAAACACCTACAAATCCAGCGGGAGATCGAAGAGAAGAAGAACAGCAACTCTAAAAACAGAAAATCAACCACTTTCTGCAAGGTAGGACTGGCGGAGAAGTGAATCCAAAGCGACGGGAAGATAGACCGCGGGGGGAGGGGATGGCTCCCGGCGAGCGGCGGAGCAACGGAGCACAAAATCGGGACTTTTAAAAGTCTGTTCCACTGAGGGACATCGCTCCAGGCTTAACCGGGGTGAAGCCCAGGCAGGGTCAGCGTGGCCTCAGGATCGGGGGTGGCTGAGTGTCGCAGAGCTCACAGGGTAGAACGGGGAAGCGGGCTACAAAGAGAGCCGAGGAGTGACTCTCAGCTCGGGGTTACCTTGAACCGGTCGCAGGCTCGGTCAGCTCTGAGCGCAGCCAGAGGCCAGGGTGGAGGGAGTCATTGGGCGCTGTTCTCTGGGGGCGCACTGAGGAGTGGGGCCCCGGGCTCTCTGCTCCTCCGGGCCGGAGACCAGGAGGCCGCCATCTTCATTCCCGTCCTCTGGAACTCTACAGAAAGCGCTCAGGGAACAAAAGCTTCCAAAAGCAAACCCGAGCTGATTACTCAGCCCGGCCCCGGGTAAAGGCGGTGCAACTCCGCCTGGGGCAAAGATGCTTGAGAATCACTACAACAGGCCCCTCCCCCAGATTCAGCAAGAAACACAGCCAGGACCAAGTTCACCTGCCAAGGAGTGTAGTTTAAATACCAAGGAGAGCGGCGGAATTCCAGAGGAGAAGAAAGCAAAGCACGGAACTCATGGCTTTCTCCCCATGATTCTTTAGCCTTGCAGTTAATTTAATTTTTTTTTCTTTTCTTTTTCAATTTTTTTTCTTCTTCTGTTAAATTTTTTTAACTTTTACCCTTTTCTTTTTTAACATTTTTTAACTAGTTTATCTAATATATATATATATTTTTCCTTTTTATACTTTTTCTTTATTGGTTTTCTTTTTTTAATTTTTTTTTCTTTCTTTCTGAACCTCTTTTTATCCCCTTCCCCACCCCCCCACGACTTGGGATCTCTTCTGATTTGGCTAAAGCATATTTTCCTGGGGTTGTTGCCACCCTTTTAGTATTTTACTTGTTCCTTCATATACTCTTATCTGGACAAAATGACAAGGCGGAAAAATTCACCACAAAAAAAAGAACAAGAGGCAGTACCAAAGGCTAGGGACCTAATCAATACAGACATTGGTAATATGTCAGATATAGAGTTCAGAATGATGATTCTCAAGGTTCTAGCCGGGCTTGAAAAAGGCATGGAAGATATTAAAGCAACCCTCTCAGGAGATATAAAAGCCCTTTCTGGAGAAATAAAAGAACTAAAATCTAACCAAGTTGAAATCAAAAAAGCTAGTAATGAGGTGCAATCAAAAATGGAGGCTCTCACTGCTAGGATAAATGAGGCAGAAGAAAGAATTAGCAATATAGAAGACCAAATGACAGAGAATAAAGAAGCTGAGCAAAAGAAGGACAAACAGCTACTGGACCACGAGGGGAGAATTCGAGAGATAAGTGACACCATAAGAGGAAAAAACATTAGAATAATTGGGATTCCAGAAGAAGAGGAAACAGAGAGGGGAGCAGAAGGTATATTGGAGAGAATTATTGGAGAGAATTTCCCCAATATGGCCAAGGGAACAAGCATCAAAATTCAAGAGGTTCAGAGAACCCCCCTCAAAATCAATAAGAATAGGTCCAGACCCCGTCACCTAATAGTAAAATTGACAAGTCTTAGTGACAAAGAAAAGATCCTGAAAGCAGCCCGGGAAAAGAAGTCTGTAACGTACAATGGTAAAAATATTAGATTGGCAGCAGACTTATCCACAGAGACCTGGCAGGCCAGAAAGAGCTGGCATGATATATTCAGAGTACTAAATGAGAAAAACATGCAGCCAAGAATACTATATCCAGCTAGGCTATCACTGAAAATAGAAGGAGAGATTAAAAGCTTCCAGGACAAACAAAAACTGAAAGAATTTGCAAATACCAAACCAGCTCTACAGGAAATATTGAAAGGGGTCCTTTAAGCAAAGAGAGACCCTAAAAGTAGTAGATCAGAAAGAAACAGAGACAATATACAATAACAGTCACCTTACAGGCAATACAATGGCACTAAATTCATATCTCTCAATACTTACCCTGAATGTTAATGGGCTAAATGCCCCAATCAAAAGACACAGGGTATCAGAATGGACAAAAAAATAAAACCCATCTATATGTTGCCTACAAGAAACTCATCTTAAACCCGAAGACACCTCCAGGTTTAAAGTGAGGGGGTAGAAAAGAATTTACCATGCTAATGGACATCAGAAGAAAGCAGGAGTGGCAATCCTTATATCAGATCAATTAGATTTTAAGCCAAAGACTATAATAAGAGATGAGGAAGGACACTATATCATACTCAAAGGAACTATCCAACAAGAAGATCTAACAATTTTAAATATCTATGCCCCTAACGTGGGAGCAGCCAACTATATAAACCAATTAATAACAAAATCAAAGAAACATATCGACAATAATACAATAATAGTAGGGGACTTGAACACTCCCCTCACTGAAATGGACAGATCATCCAAGCAAAAGATCAACAAGGAAATAGAGGCCTTAAATGACACACTCGACCAGATGGACATCACAGATATATTCAGAACTTTTCATCCCAAAGCAACAGAATACACATTCTTCTCTAGTGCACATGGAACATTCTCCAGAATAGATGACATTCTTGGTCCTAAATCAGGTCTCAACCGTTATCAAAAGATTGGAATCATTCCCTGCATATTTTCAGACCACAATGCTCTGAAGCTAGAACTCAATCACAAGAGGAAATTTGGAAAGAACCCAAATACATGGAGACTAAACAGCATCCTTCTGAAGAATGAATGGGTCAACCAGGAAATTAAAGAAGAATTGAAAAAATTCATGGAAACAAATGATAATGAAAACACAACGGTTCAAAATCTGTGGGACACAACAAAGGCAGTCCTGAGAGGAAAATATATAGCGGTACAAGCCTTTATCAAAAACCAAGAAAGGTCTCAGGTACACAACCTAACCCTACACCTAAAGGAGCTGGAGAAAGAACAAGAAAGAAACCCTAAACGCAGCAGGAGAAGAGAAATCATAAAGATCAGAGCAGAAATCAATGAAATAGAAACCAAAAAAACAATAGAACAAATCAACGAAACTAGGAGCTGGTTCTTTGAAAGAATTAATAAGATTGATAAACCCCTGGCCAGACTTATCAAAAAGAAAAGAGAGTGGACCCAAATAAATAAAATCATGAATGAAAGAGGAGAGATCACAACGAACACCAAAGAAATACAGACAATTATAAGAACATACTATGAGCAACTCTATGCCAACAAATTTGACAATCTGGAAGAAATGGATGCATTCCTAGAGACATATAAACTACCACAACTGAACCAGGAAGAAATAGAAAGCCTCAACAGACCCATAAGCAGTAAGGAGATTGAAACAGTCAGGAAGAAATAGAAAGCCTCAACAGACCCATAAGCAGTAAGGAGATTGAAACAGTCATCAAAAATCTACAAACAAACAAAAGCCCAGGGCCAGACAGCTTACCGGGGGAATTCTACCAAACATTTAAAGAAGAACTAATTCCTATTCTCCTGAAACTGTTCCAAAAAATAGAAATGGAAGGAAAACTTCCAAACTCATTTTATGAGGCCAGCATCACCTTGATCCCAAAACTAGACAAGGATCCCATCAAAAAAGAGAACTACAGACCAATATCCTTGATGAACACAGATGCAAAAATTCTCGCCAAAATACTAGCCAATAGGATTCAACAGTACATTAAAAGGATTATTCACCACGACCAAGTGGGATTTATTCCAGGGCTGCAAGGTTGGTTCAACATCTGCAAATCAATCAATGTGATACAACACATTAATAAAAGAAAGAACAAGAACCATATGATACTCTCCATAGATGCTGAAAAAGCATTTGACAAAGTACAGCATCCCTTCCTGATCAAAACTCTTCAAAGTGTAGGGATAGAGGGCACATACCTCAATATTATCAAAGCCATCTATGAAAAACCCACCGCAAATATCATTCTCAATGGAAAAAAACTGAAAGCTTTTCCGCTAAGGTCAGGAACATGGCAGGGATGTCCGTTATCACCACTGCTATTTAACATAGTACTAGAAATCCTAGCCTCAGCAATCAGACAACAAAAGGAAATTAAAGGCATCCAAATCGGCAAAGAAGAAGTCAAACTATCACTCTTCGCAGATGATATGATACTATATGTGGAAAACCCAAAAGACTCCACTCCAAAACTGCTAGAACTTGTACAGGAATTCAGTAAAGTGTCAGGATATAAAATCAATGCACAGAAATCAGTTGCATTTCTCTACACCAACAACAAGACAGAAGAAAGAGAAATTAAGGAGTCCATCCCATTTACAATTGCACCCAAAACTATAAGATACCTAGGAATAAACCTAACCAAAGAGGCTAAGAATCTATACTCAGAAAACTATAAAGTACTCATGAAAGCAATTGAGGAAGACACAAAGAAATGGAAAAATGTTCCATGCTCCTGGATTGGAAGAATAAATATTGTGAAAATGTCTATGCTACCTAAAGGAATCTACACATTTCATGCAATTCCTATCAAAGTACCATCCATTGTTTTCAAAGAAATGGAACAAATAATCCTAAAATTTATATGGAACCAGAAAAGATCTCGAATAGCCAAAGGAATATTGAAAAAGAAAGCCAAAGTTGGTGGCATCACAATTCCGGACTTCAAGCTCTATTACAAAGCTGTCATCATCAAGACAGTATGGTACTGGCACAAAACAGACACATAGATCAATGGAACAGAATAGAGAGCCCAGAAATAGACCCTCAACTCTATGGTCAACTCATCTTCAACAAAGCAGGAAAGAATGTCCAGTGGAAAAAAGACAGCCTCTTCAATAAATGGTGTTGGGAAAATTGGACAGCCACATGCAGAAAAATGAAATTGGATCATTTCCTTACACCACACACGAAAATAGACTCAAAATGGATGAAGGATCTCAATGTGAGAAAGGAATCCATCAAAATCCTTGAGGAGAACACAGGCAGAAACCTCTTCGACATCAGCCGCAGCAACATCTTCCTAGGAACATTACCAAAGGCAAGGGAAGCAAGGGCAAAAATGAACTTTTGGGATTTTATCAAGATCAAAAGCTTTTGCACAGCAAAGGAAACAGTGAACAAAACCAAAAGACCACTGACAGAATGGGAGAAGATATTTGCAAATGATATATCAGATAAAGGGCTAGTGTCCAAAATCTATAAAGAACTTAGCAAACTCAACACCCAAAGAACAAATAATCCAATCAAGAAATGGGCAGAGGACATGAACAGACATTTCTGCAAAGAAGATATCCAGATGGCCAACAGACACATGAAAAAGTGCTCCACATCACTCGGCATCAGGGAAATACAAATCAAAACCACAATGAGATATCACCTCACACCAGTCAGAATGGCTAAAATGAACAAGTCAGGAAATGACAGATGCTGGCGAGGATGCGGAGAAAGGGGAACCCTCCTACACTGTTGGTGGGAATGCAAGTTGGTGCAACCACTCTGGAAAACAGCATGGAGGTTCCTCAAAATGTTGAAAATAGAACTACCCTATGACCCAGCAATTGCACTGCTGGGTATTTACCCTAAAGATACAAACGTAGTGATCTGAAGGGGCACGTGCACCCGAATGTTTATAGCAGCCATGTCTACAATAGCCAAACTATGGAAAGAACCTAGATGTCCATCAACAGACGAATGGATAAAGAAGATGTGGTATATATACACAATGGAATACTATGCAGCCATCAAAAGAAATGAAATCTTGTCATTTGCGACGACCTGGATGGAACTAGAGGGTATCATGCTTAGCAAAATAAGTCAATCGGAGAAAGACAACTATCATATGATCTCCCTGATGTGAGGGATAGGAGATGCAACATGGGGGGTTAAGGGGGTAGGAGAAGAGTAAATGAAACAAGATGGAATTGGGAAGGAGACAAACCATAAGTGACTCTTAATCTCACAAAACAAACTGAGGGTTGATGGGGGGAGGGGTGTTGGGAGGGGGTTGGGATTATGGACACTGGGGAGGGTATGTGCTATGGTGAGTGCTGTGAAGTATGTAAACCTGGTGATTCACAGACCTGTACCCCTGGGGATAAAAATATATTATATGTTTATAAAAAATAAAATTAATAAAAATTAAAAAAAAAAACCCACAGATGGAAAGTACAGTGAGCACAAATCAGTAACTTAAGATTCTACCTTAAGCAACTACAAAGAGAACAAACTCAACCCAAACAGGAAAAAGTACCAATAGAGATCGGAGACCAAATAGAAAACAGAAAAACAGAAAAATCAATGAAACCACTTTTCTTTGAAAAGATGAACAAAATTAACACATTTTTAGATAGACAATGTTTAGAAATCAAAAAGGACACAATTTGGCAATTATAGGAATGAATTTAGTCCCTTCCATTGTCTTATACAAAAATGCTAATCTAGGGCACCTGGCTGGCCCAGTCTATAGAGCATGGGACTTAGGGTTGTAGCTTCAAGCCCCATGCTCAATATAGACATTACTTACAAAATAAAATCTTTATCCAAAAAAAAAAGTTGCTAACCCCAAATGGATGGGACAACTAAATATGAGAGCTAAAACTATGAAACAATTAGAAGAAAACATCCTGCAAAAATTCTAAGAACTTGTGTTAGGTAAAGAGTCTTATATCAAACATCAAAACAGGACTACCAATAAAGGAATTTCATCAAAACTGAATATTTTTGCTGTCAAAATAAGTTAAAAGAATAAAAAAAAAATAACCCAAGGATTGGGAGAAAATATGTGCTGTCATCAGAAAGACAGAATATAACACATGCCAGTGAGGATGAGGAGAAACTAGGACCTTTATGCTTGGTTGGTGGCATTATTAAACACTATAAGCATTTTAGAAAAATAGTTTTGTAGTTTGCCACACAGATGCTTAAATCATGTGCAGTAATTCCTATCTCCTGGTAGTCACTCCTTTCATCATCACTCACCCTTGAGTCTAGGTATAACAACACTTGCTTCTAACCACTAAAAATGGCAAAGGAATATCACTTCCTTGATTACATTTTCTAAAATTTTAACTACTATCTTGTTAGTAGATCCCTTTGATAACTTTGATGAAGTAAGCTATTTTTGAGCCATGACCTTTCTACAGAGAGGCCCACATTGCAAGGAAGCAAAGGTAGCTTCGGGCAGAGAATCAAGTAACAGAGGTCATCAGTCCAACAACCTCTAAGGAAAAAAAAAATCAGCCCAACAACCACATGAGCCACATGGATACACACTCTGCCCCAGTTGAGACTTGAGGTAAGACCCAGCCAGCACCTTGACTACAATTTTATGAGAGACCCTGAACCAGGGGACCCAGCTAAACAAGCCAAACTCCTGACCCACAAAAATGAGATCATTCATGTTTTTTTTAAGCCACCAAGTTTGCAGTTTATTTTTCTCTTATAAAAGATAATATAAGCAATTTCTTTAAGTTAAACATGAATTTACCATAAAAAATAGTAATTCCAATCCTAGGTATATATATATAGGAGAAATGAAAACCTATGTCCAAATATTTAAACACATATGTTCATAGCAGCATTATTTGCAATAGTCCCAAACTGGAAATAAAACAAGTATACATATCAGCTGGTGAATGGATAAACAAAATGAAGTGTATCTATTCTAAATACTATTCAGCAATTAAAATGAACTGTACTGAAATATGAATAAAGCTCAAAAATATAATGCTAAGAGAAATAAGATATAGGCAAAGACTACATAATGTATGATGCCTTTTCTATAAAATACTCACAGAAGGCACATATTTAACAGAAAGCTCAGTGGTTGACTGGGGCTGCGGTTAGGAGTGGACATGTGGGAACTATAACGAGAAACTATAAACAGACATGTGGGAACTCTGGGGTGATGGAAATGTTTTAAAACGGGTTCATACTAAATCTACATGCTACAAAAACTCACCGAGTTGTATACTTAAAGTAGGTGAAACTTGTGGTATGGAAATTACATTTCCATACAGATTTTAATCCTGGTGGAGATCCTACCTCAGGAAAAAAATTGTTTTCACTTTGTGGTCATTTGTCCCTGCAATGCAGCTCCAAATGGAACCCAAGGAGTACCCTCATCAAACCATTATAACTTCCCCACCCACAATGATCTCCTTTTAGACCGGCTTCATTGAGTAGCTAAATGGAAGATCAAGGTGATCTGATCTCCATAATGGGAAGGAAATTCTGGGCTGAGTCTTGAAGGAAAAGTAGCACTTACAGAACTGAAAAGAAGAGAAGTATAGGGGTGCCGGGGTGGCTCAGTGGGTTAAAGCCTCTGCCTTCGGCTCAGGTCATGATCCCAGGGTCCTGGGATCAAGCCCTGCATTGGGCTCTCTGCTCAGCGGGGAGCCTGCTTCCACCTCTCTCTCTCTGCCTGCCTCTCTGCCTACTTGTGATCTCTGTCTGTCAAATAAATAGACAAAATCTTTAAAAAAAAAAAAAAGAAGAGAAGTATATGTAAAATGAGAAAAAACACAGAAGCAGGAAAAAGAATAAAATGGATTTGAGGAAGACTAAGTAGTTCATTTTCTCTAAAATGTTGCAAGGAGAAAAACATAAAGGTAAGAAATAATAGTATTCTTAAGGGTTCAGTCTTTACAAGGTAGGACATGTGATCATCGTTATCATTTTCTTCATCCTTCAGCAAATATTAACTGAAAATGTGCTGCACACATGTTCTATTGCAGGGATAACTCGGGCAACACGTTTATGCTCCAGATGAGGCATAAACATTAGCAAGTGGTCACATCCTAAGAGGAAAATCTCTGACAATACTTGTACTGTTACAGCTTCCCCTCCTTCTCCTTCCATAAACAGAGAAGTAAATGGTCAGAGAAATCTAGGCTATTTTTCCCTCCCTTCTAAAAACACTCTCGATCCCAGAAACCATGGGAGCAAACAAAGAGGTGCACAGTGACCTGACAACTTCCTTTTTCTTAACCCTAAATTCAAACAGATGTATGCTATAAGGCCAGAGATTCTAGATCTAATTCAAAACTTTGCCTACCTGTAGTTCCCCCTCTGAAGCACCACTTGCTAATGGCTGCTGAAATCTCCACTCCAAGTAACTAGACAAGGGAAACACAGTAACAAAGCAACATAGAAGGCACTCCAGGACTATGAAGAAACAAAGCCTATGTTTAGAAAAGTCAGGGGGAAAAAAAAAGATAGCTTTTATTCAATATTTAAAAGGAGAGTCTTATGGCACTCCTGTCTTTTTATACTTTGCAGAAGATACAATGATATTGAGAACATTTCTTGGTGCTACAATCAACTTGCTGAACTAGAGACCGTGCTACCACATCCTTTGCCGTCTATCCTGACATCAGTGAAGTCAGGGCAAGTCTTCTGCTCTGGTCAGTGTTTCAGTACCTTTCATTATAGTCTACATACAAAGTACATGCTTTTAGAAGTCTGCACATGATTTCAGGAATTCATCTGTGTTTGCGACGGTGAGCCATTTCAAGGAAATGGCCGCCACCCATCTATAAAGAAAGCTACCTTCTGACTATTAAATAGAACTATGGGAATGCACAGAAGACTGAGACCCTGCCTGAAAAGTATAATTCAAAATGAGGAAGCCATGTAAGAGTCACAATTCAAGTAATTACGGCTCTAAGGAAAGCTTTCAAGAATTTAAAACAGGTTCCAAATTTCTCACTTAATTGGCTTCTACACAAATGTACATATAGTCCCTCTGCCTGTATGAAGACACATTTTTCTCTGTTTGGGTTAAACCCTCATTTCATTCCTTGGTTAACTACTATTAAAGACATTAGAAAGTTCTGTTCTGCAGTGTTAGAATGTCACAGAGTGGCTAAGTGAAACCTAAAATAGAGAACAATGTGAAAGGCTGTGAATGTGACATTCAGTCTGAAGGCCACATGGGGAGCAATAATAAGGAATGAGTAGACGGTGGTGCCAGATATGCGGCCTTGAGATTCCTTCTCAAGTTTTGGTTCCTGAAGGAATTTGCCTAGGTCGTCCTTCTCTGCAGTTCTTCCTCAGTCATCATCTGATTCAGCTCTGCCAATTAAAATTTATTCAAGTATTTGTCAAGAGATGTCCTCTGTCTTAATTCTTCTAGATAGAAAAGTGGCAGGAGATGAGTAACTTCCAGATCTTTTGTATTCCTACTGGACCCTGAATGGATCATGTTACCACCTTTTTTTTTTTGAAGAATGAAGGGAAAAAAATATGGTGAACAAATTCTGGATAATGTAACCACTATAATTATAATTATCTTAGCATAAAAATAAATCATGAATATTTATCTCCAAATAGCAAAATAATCATAATAATAATAGTATTTAAAGAGTTAGTAGAAGATTTGGGCTGAAAGCAAAATGTCCTAACTTCCTGTTCCAAGGACAGGCCTCTGCTCAGAGCAAATATGGACTAGACTGTGTCTTATACAAATGGCGAGTAAACTCTGAATAGCCAACAACTGACTGTGGGTGGGAAAGAGAATTGGGGTGTTCCTAGTGAAAGCTGCAGTTGCCTCCTACACACTTGACTCCCCAAAAGCCACAGGACATTCAGTGAAGAGACAATCTTCACCCTGAATTTTTATCATCAGAGATCAGAAAATTTCATTTACTTCCTACAAGAACTGAACTTCCAGTGACAAACATTTAATCTGATACAGAGCTATGCAAAGACAAATTGTTTATTTTCCTGAGTTTCTAAAAATTGTCCCTAATTAAAACAGCCTTGGGGTATAAGAACTATCAAACCACATTAGTAAAATACAAGGAAAACAACAAGCTGCAATGATTAATATATGAACTTACTAAAGCATGTTTTCATTTTATCTTATTTCATCTATCATTCTGGGAGGCCTAGCAGTTCTAAAGTATACACAGATGTTGACTAAACAGAACACTTAATATAGACTATGAGAAAGTGTCTCATTTGAGGAAATTATAGAAGCATAGCAAGGCATAAAAGGGAAAAACGATTGAGGGCAAAAATGCCCTTATGGATCACTACTCAGGATCTAGGATGTATTGGCAGAAAGTCCTGAGTTAAAATCTTGTCCCTAATGCCAGGAGAGAACCCCAAACTATCATCCTTGTCTGAGTTCCCATAGGCTGAGTCAGGAAGAGGCGCTGACAGACAATATCTACACCTCACTAACAGTTCTCATCTTTCACTTACTTAATAACAATTTACTGAATATCTATCATGTTCACAGTTTTAAGAAATACAGGATAAATTAAACACAGCTCTTGAACTCAAGGAGTAGCCAAACTATGCTTCCTTGTGGTAAAAATGCTCTTACTGACCACTTACATACTCCTTTCCCTAACAACCTTCTAGAGTGTTTTTCACTTTGAGTTTGTTCACATCACTAACCCTAAAAACATTGTTCCCTCCATGAATGCCCCAACAGTATCTTGAATTTTGAACCTCTGTGACTGGTCATTATACATGTATTGTATATAGATTAATGCCTATAAAAGAAAGGAAAGGCATGTACAATGTAGACAGGATCTCCTTATCCCCAAGAATCCCAGCAATGTCAACAGGGAAGGAGGAAGGGGTAGGGGGAAAAAAAAAAAAAACTTTAATAATGCACTTTGGGCTAGTTCACTTGCCAACATAGCTTTATTCAATTGCTAAGAAACATGAGCAAAATTTTATTTTTAGTAATAAACAAAACATTAAAACAGACCTTAAATGATTTCACAGAATGATTGTTCAGAAATAAAGAAAAGAATGTATTACTGTATAACAAAGTAAAAAAGAACCTAGGAAAGTTGACTGATTCCAGAAACTGAGGGAACCTAACTTTATTTTTATTATTTTCTCTGCATTACCTACATCTCCACCAAGACAGTTGCTTTTGAAGGAACTAGCTTCCCCTTCCCAATTCTACTGACACCTTACAACACGAGGGCAACTGGCCAGAGAGTAAATTTCTATGCCATTTTGTGACTTTAGCTGAACTGAGTGGATAACACCAAGAGGCTCCTTTTCTGCCACTTGGCATCAAGGAACTGGCCTATTTGGACACGAGGATGACATTCAACACAGCAAAGGATGGCAACCTAAGTCTCATCAACAGCCAACTGGGAGGACCCCACTTGGGAGTCCCTTGAGGACATTTAGGAAGCCATCCTCTGAAAATATAATTTTCTTTTTTTTTAAAGATTTTATTTATTTATTTGACAGAGATCACAAGTAGGCAGAGAGGCAGGTAGAGAGAGAGGGGGAAGCAGGCTCCCTGCTGAGCAGAGAGCCCGATATGGGGTTCAATCCCAGGACCCTGAGATCATGACCTGAGCTGAAGGCAGAGGCTTTAACCCACTGAGCCACCCAGGTGCCCCTCTTTTTTTTTTTTTAAGATTTTATTTATTTATTTGACAGACAGAGATCACAAGTAGGCAGAGAGGCAGGCAGAGAGAGAGGAGGAAGCAGGCTCCCTGCTGAGCAGAGAGCCCAATGTGGGGCTCGATCCCAGGACCCTGGAATCATGACCTGAGCCGAAAGCAGAGGCTTTAAACCACTGAGCCACCCAAGCGCCCCTGAAAATTTAATTTTCAAGAAGACAATGGAAATATGTAGTATAAGACAGGAAGCACGGCTACAAAATTTTTATGTTATAATCCAGACCTAATCCTTGGAAGTCATGTATACACTTGCATCAAGTCCAGTGAAAACTATGAGAGATAATCTGTTAAACACAGTAAATTGTACATCAACTATTACCTCTGCTTAATTCAGAAACTTCACTAAAATTAGAGCAAAGGAACCAAAAGTATAAATCCAAGAGGAAAAAAGAAATAGAGAGTAGGTGAGAACACATAAGAAGTCACCAGAATTTTGCAAGATGGAAAATGAACAGAAGAATAATTGATTTAGGTGAAATTGTACTGTTCACAAAGGCACATAAGGAGAAGCAAATAGATAATCATCCTATAGAATCCCAGAGAAGTGTGGTATTTGTCAATCAATAGGTATACAGCAGCCAAGATGACGAGCTGATATTATTTGAAAGCCTTCTGAGATTCCAGATCCCCTCATTTACTACAAAATAAGAAATTCTATCTCCTCAATTCCTCAAGGAAATGACGAGATATGGATCTGGAAAGATGGAGGCTCCAGATTCAAGGATAACAGACATAGATGAGCATGGGACTGGTCCACAAATGACAAGAAGGGGAATGTGTGAAAATCTGCATAATGAGGACTCCCCTGGTTCCTCATCCCCCATTCACTGCCACCTACTTTCCTTCAACCACTTTTAGGGATAGTGGTGCCAGACAGCAGTCTAGAAAGTTCTTTAGAGAAAACTCAAGTCCCCATAGAGAAAAAAGGGAGGCAAAAAGGGAATAAGGGAGGAGAAACAACCTTCCTGATGTCCCTGATGATATTTAGCACCCAAATGTCAAACCTACCCATTCAGTCATTAGTAGGTACTATTTCTAATTAAGGTCGATGACACCTATTTTCTCTTTTCAGCTAAATTTCAAGTTGTAGGAGTTCAGAGCCCGTTTCTCAAAATCATATCTTCTGTATAATAGTTGTTCTATTAAAGTATCAATTCAGTGGTGATGGCTTTGATAAAAAAAGAAAATGTTTTCAATGATGAACACAATTGTTGGACATAAAGAGAAAAAGCATTTCCAAATGATATGAAGGGATAAGTAGCCTCCATTATTTAGAGAATTCTTCCAGCCTTTTTAACTGTCATCTAGAAGAGCCAGGGAACAGTCTTGTGTGTGGTTGCCAACAGTGACACTATTTCTCCATCTGGTGCATTTATCTTGTCCAGAGCTCCAAAAGTGAAATGACTGCCTCAACTTTTTATGTTGCTCTATCAGTACTACTGGTTTCTAATTCCTATATAAAAAGAGAGTTCCCATGATTATGGAATCACTTCTACTTTAAGAAACAAGAACATTGGAGCCTATAAATTTTAATATAAATACAAATGCAAATCTAAGTGTAAATAACACACACATACACACAAACACATTCTGAAGTGCTTTTCCTCTTGGGGCCTAATCAAAATCACTCCTTTCAAATATGTTCTCTCTGATGTAAATTTCAGTCCTAGTTAAATGAAACATATTGGATTATTTGATGCAAACCAAGATTTGAATCCATTTTCCATTTTAATAAGTAAAAACAACTCAAACTTTGATATCAAATCCAAAATGCATTTTTCCCAGATAAGCAGTGGAATTGCTTTCAAAAAAGCTTCCCTGGGCATATTTCAAAAAATAGCTTATTTTTAAAGTAGTAAGGCCATAATATCCCAAAGGTGAATTGTGTTGATTCTTAATATAGTCTAAACCCCTGTAATGATTGGATAAATATGCTGACTAATCACTCAGGCTTTAATCACGTCCTTTTTTAAAAAGACTAAACCCCTGAAAGTGGAATCATCAATTATTAGAATAAAAACATGTCCATTTATATGAATTATCAGTAGTCCTCAAACTGCAAAAACATCCATGTTAGCACTTGCTGTATATGGTTCTTTATTTTTAAATTATGTATTTTCTTGTTTGTCATATGAGCACATTTAATGTTCAGATTTTTCCTTTTGGCTGATGAGAAGAGATAGCATACATCTCCTATAACATACTCCATGTTGTAGAAATCTCAATTTGTGAATTACTAGTGATGAGTCGTTTGAGGACCATGTATAAAAATGATGAGCCAGAAAGAATAATTAACCAATAAGCCAGTTCTTTTTCAGGCTAGGCTGAGGACTCTTTTTATCACAATCCAGTAAGATCTCACATTTAAACAACAGATTGCACATTAGTGTATTACTGTGCCCCCAGCATCTTGCATTTGGCAAGTATTAATCAATACTAGTTGGATAAAGAGAGTACATGATCTATTCCTCCATTCCACACTAGCTTATTCTACCGCTCCTATTGAAGGACATCCTTTTGTGTCCTCAGGCACTCCACAGACCCCTTCTTCTTTACCCCAGTGGTGTGTCATGTATAGGGAGAGGTACGTAACTTAGCTATAGATCTAAAGACCTGGCCTAGGAAACAGGGAAGAAAGAGAAATGATTAATGATAAAACATTAATAATAAGCCGGTAAAAACACAAGAATGTCAAAGGGCATGATTGCGTCTGTGTTTTGTTTTGGGGAAAGTCATTAATCCGTGCATCCTGCCTGGAGGTAATAGATGAACCTGAGGTAATAGATGAATTTTGCCTGGAGATAATAGATGAACCACCCCAACAATACCAATATACTGAGGGCCTTATTTGTGCCAAGAACTGTATTAGAAGCTTTACATCAATCTCTAATACTATCCTCACATGGATTCTGTCGAAAACAAACAAATAAACAAACAAACAAAAAGTACCATTGTGTGACCAAAACACTTCCAGATGAGAAAACTTACATATTAAAAGACTTTGAGTGATACCAAACCAACCAATAACAGAAGAGAAAGAAAACCCAAGCTGGAGGCATCGTAATTCCAGATGTCAAGTTATATCACAAAGCTGTAGGTAATCAAAACATATGGAAATGGCACAAAAATATACATACAGATCAATAGAGCAGGAGAGAAAATCCAGAAATAAACCCATGATTATATGGGCAATTAATCTTTGACAAAGGAGGAAAGAATATACAACTGGAAAAGACAGTCTCTTCAACAAATGATGTTAGGAAAAAGGGACAGCTATATGCATAAGAATGAAACTGGGGGCTGCCTGGGTGGCTCAGTGGGTTAAGCCTCTGCCTTCAGCTCAGGTCCTGATCTCAGGGTTCTGGGATCAAGTCCCACATCAGGCTCTCTGCTAGGCAGGGAGCCTGCCTCCTCCTCTCTCTCTCTCTACTTGTGATCTGTCTCTCTGTCAAATAAATAAAATCTTTAAAAAAAAAAAAAAAGAATGAAACTGGACCACTTTTCTACACCATACAGAAAAATAAACTCAAAACAGATTAAGGACCTAAATGTGGGACCTGAAACCACAAAACTCTTAGAAAAGAGCACAAACAGTAACTCCTCTCACATCAGCACTAGCAACATCTTTCTAGATAAGGCTCCTGTGGCAAGGGAAACAAAAGCAAAAATAAAATTTTAGGACTACATCAAAATAAAAAGTGTCCTCACAGCAAAGGAAATAATTAACAAAACTAAAAGACAACCAACTGCATGGAGAAAATATTTGCACGCGACATATCCAATTAAGAGCTAGTATCCAAAACATACAAAGAATTGGTACAGCTCAACACCCAAAATACAAATAATCCAGTTAAAAAATGGGCAGGAGAGGGTATGTGCTATGGTGAGTGTTGTGAAGTGTGTAAACCTGGCGATTCGCAGACCTGTACCCCTGGGGATAAAAATATATGTTTATAAAGCTGTAAAAAAAAAAAAAAAAAAAAAGAAAGAAAGAAAGGATGAATACCCAAGTTTTGTAGCAACATGGACGGGACTGGAAGAGATTATGCTGAGTGAAATAAGTCAAGCAGAGAGAGTCAATTATATGGTTTCACTTATTTGTGGAGCATAACAAATAGCATGGAGGACAAGGGGAGATGGAGAGGAGAAGGGAGTTGAGGGAAATTGGAAGGGGAGGTGAACCATGAGAGACTATGGACTCTGAAAAACGATCTGAGAATTTTGAAGGGGTGGGGGGTGGGAGGTTGGGGGCACCAGGTGGTGGGTATTGTAGAGGGCACGGATTGCATGGAGCACTGGGTGTGGTGCAAAAATAATGAATACTGTTATGCTGAAAAAAATAAAAAAAAAATTAAAAAAAAAAAAATGGGCAGGAGATACAGACAGACAAATCTCCAAAGAATACATACAGATGGCCAAGAGACACATGAAAAGATGCTCAACATTACTCATGATCAGGAAGATGCAAGTCAAATCCACAGTGAGATACCACCCCACACCTCTCAGAATGGGTAAAGTCAAAAACAGGAGAAACACCAAGCGTTGGTGCGGATGCGGAGAGCAAGGAGCCTTTGTGCACTGTTGGTGGGCATGCAAACATGCACACTGATCCAGCCACTGAGGAAACCAGTATGGAGGTTTCTCAAAAAATTAAAATAGGTGCACCTGGGTGACTCAGTCAGTTAGGAGTCTGCCTTCAGCTCAGGTCATGATCCCAGAGTGCTGGGATTGTGCCCTATGTCGAGTTCTATTCAAAGGGGAGTGTGCTTCTCCCTCTGTTCCTGCCCCCACTCATTCTTTCCCTCTCTCTCTCTCTCTCTCGATCATTCTCTCTCTCAAATAAATTAATAAAATGTTTAAAAAAATTTTTTTAAAAAGACTTGAGTGTTTTCAAACCAATCAGTGACAAAGGCAGAGCCAACTCCTCTTAGCTGTTTTTTTTTCCCCATAACCTCATATATAGCATGACCTCTAATCTCTCATACAGTATAGTGAAGTAGTTTTATATTTCAAGACATAGGACATATTCAGTTCAGCATCTCAAACATGGCAAACACTCAGTAGTAGCAGCTGTTATTTAGGGCACAAGATTTTACACTTCCATGCATAAGGAGTAGTCTTTTTATGCCATATATGCTTTTTTTCTTTACATCTTAGCTGCTACTTTACAGACCATGATACCCAGCCAACCTAGCCACAGAGAGTAGAACAGGATAGAACATGGGCCTCTCCTCCATGCAGCCAATCTCTTTAAGGCCAATGGCACCTGAAGTGGTTCAACATGGCAAATCTGCCCAACAACGTCACAAGTGTCTAACCCAGGAACATCCCTTATGTTGGGTATTTTAAACATACAACCTTTAGAGATAATCAGAAGTTGGTGGCAACTAAGGAAACCAGAAGCCACGAAAGAGGGTGTTTCACTGGTTAATACAACTAGAAGTGCCTCTGATCACAAGAATCCAAAGCAGTTTAACTGAGACTCTATTTGGTGTTAGAATGAGGAGCATGGGCTCCAGGTGAATTGCTGATAAACAACCTAACTATGTCGAGGCACATTCTCCAACCAGACAACACAGGGAGGAACATGATGTCCATATGATTTAGGAATAAAGGGGAGTTACTAATGAAGAAAATACACAATCTCCCTCAGAACAAAGCAAGCCTTTGACTAGGATTATGTGTTATCATAACAACTGGAAAAACAGTAAACAATGAACATGTCACTGCCTAAGCACAGTGTCAAGTGACAAATAATTTGCAAAATGTCACAAGAAAAGAAAAAAACATTTAATTACATTGATAATAGCTGTCTGTTAACTTTGTCTATAATTATTATTTCCTTAACATAAACAAATTAGCTTTAATAGTAAGTCAGACGACGTTTTCAATCTCCACAGGACTGCTAAACTGCAGGCTTTTCAGTTGCTGATTAATCAAAATTGTCCAGAAAACACTCCCTCAACCCCAGGATCTGCTTCTCTGGTCCTCTCCTGGCCCCTGAATGTCTGTTAATTGAGTTTCTTCACACTAGGACAATTTTCTCCTTTGTCTTTTTTTCATTATTATGTTCAGTTAGCCACTCTATAGTATATCATTAGTTTTTGATGTAGTATTCAAAGATTCATTAGTTACATATAACACCCAGTGCTCATCACAGCATGTGCCCTCCTTACCACCCATCACCCTGTTACCTTCTCCTCTTCCCCCCTTCTCTTCTGAAACCTTCAGGTTTTTTTTTTTTCCTGGGGTCCATAGTCTCTCATGGTTCATGATTCTCTGATTTCTCCCCCTTTGGATTTCCCTCCCTTCCCCTGTGGTCATCTGAGCTACTGCTTATGTTCCACATATGAATGAAACCACATGATAATGGTCTTTCTCTGTTTGACTTATTTCACTTGGCATAATCCCCTCTAGTTCCATCCATATCACTGCACATGGTGGGTATTCATAGTTTCTGATGACTGAGTAATATTCCATTGTGTTTATGGACCACATCTTCTTCGCCCATTCATCTATTGAAGAGCACCTCAGCTCCTTCCACAGTTTGACTATAGTGGACATTGCTGCTATGAATATTGGGGTTCATGTGCCCCTTCTTTTCACTACATCTGCCTCTTTGGAGTAAATACCTAGTAGTTTAGTTGCTGGGTCATAGGGTAGCTCTATTCTTAACATCATAAGGAACCTCCATACTGTTTTCCAGAGTGGCTGCACCAGCCTGCATTCCCACCAACAATGTAAGAGGGTTCCCCTTTCTCCACACCCTCTCCGACATTTGTTGTTTCTGCCTTATTAATCTTTGCCATTCTAACTGGTGTAAGGTGTCATCTCATTGTGGTTTTGATTTGTATTTCCCTGATAGCTAGTAATGTTGAGCATTTTTTCATGTGTCTGTTAGCCATTTGGATGTCTTCTTTGGAGAAGTGTCTCCTCATGTCTTCTGCCCGTTTTTTGACTGGGTTATTTCTTTTTTGAGTGTTGAGTAGGAGAAAATTATTTGCAAATGACATTACAGATAAAGGACTGATACCAAGGTTTCCTTTGTCTGTAAAGGGATAATTCTGTTTTCTAAGAATAGATGCTACACCATATCAAGCATGTGGTAAACTCCAGGATACTAGTATCATTTTGAAAATTTCATGTATGTGTTAGAAAGTGTCCATGCTGAAGACAAGAATGTTCCTTAACTGTCTCTTGCAATAGAAAGCAAAGACATTTTGGAATTTGAAAATAATTTCTCCCTGTCACATAGTTGAAAATGATGGGTTACTTCTGGAATCTCAACATAATTAACGGGGAAGTCATACCTGTCTACAAATACAAAAAAGCCATTCCAGAGACAGGAACAAATGAATGCATTACTATTTGTGAAATTAGGTGAATTTAAAGCATTGCTTTCTTGCTGAATATGCTGGTGCTATTCTTTATGCATGCTATTGGCACCCCTGCCTACTAAAGTAGGTCACCAAACAGAGGTGCCAAGGCTGATATATGGCGAAGGAAGGAAAAGGAGACATTCAACCCTCCCTCTAATCTTCTCCTATTCTTGCTATATCCAATGGAATGATATTTTGTGGGTGTTTTTGTTAAGCCACATGGATTTGGAAAAGGAATTACCCAGTTTAATAATTTTGACAGTGATTCCAACCAATTACTCCACCATTGGCATTAATCTATTATCCTAACACAGCACAATGGGCTGCCCTGTGTACTGAAAAATCTGTCTGCTCTAACCTGAAGAAAAAATGTTGTAAACACCAGGTAGTCTTAAAGTTATTTTAATAAGGTTTCAATTTATTTCTGTACCCAGTGGCTCGCTACAGCTACTTGTAAAAAAAACTTTTCTTAATTTTGTTTAAGAGGTGGGGGGGTGGGAGGTTGGGGGAACCAGGTGGTGGGTATTAGAGAGGGCACGGATTGCATGGAGCACAGGTGTGGTACAAAAACAATGAATACTGTTATGCTGAAAATAAATTAAAAAAATGTTTAAAAAATTTCTTTAAGCATTTTTTAAGGATTTATTTATTTCACAGAGATCACAAGTAGGCAGAGAGGCAGGCAAAGGGCGGTGGGGAGGGAAGCAGGCTCCTCGCTTAGCAGAGAGCCTGACGTGGGGCTCGATCCCAGGACCCCAAGCTCATGACCTGAGATGAAGGTAGAGGCTTAACCCACTGAGCCACCCAGGGGCCCCTCTTTAAGCATTTTTATTGTCCTGTTCCCTTCCGATTAAATAGTGGCTCTAAGGTCTTTTGAGGTTTTCTAAATTTTGAAAATCTACATGTATTTTTAGAAGTAATTTGGGGACAAAACACTATAGAGATAAAAATAATGTCTTCGAGACAAGCCAGTGAAAGCTATAATAGTAGGCGATCTCTTCAGCCAAGAGGTCAGGAAGCAACATTTCTTATCAGAGCTGAACTGGCCCTTGGGTAGCATCACACTCAGCAAATAACTCAAAGATACCAAGACCTTTGTTTTTCCCCTTCTTAGGTCCTTTCTGAGGCAGCCGAGGTCCCATTTTAAGTCACACAGAACTAGTGCTTTAGAGGAACTTCTATTTTTCAGTAATTCTTCAAAAATTGGAAATCCTTCCTAGGTGCTGTGAGAAATATAAAGATTAAATCTTCCAGAGTCTTTATAGTAATTATTTTTAATACTCCAGAGTACCTGATTTCTTCCCAAGTAAAATGACCTTCCCCTACACTCCCTCCCCTCCCTTTCTCCCTTAGCTATATTCATTGACATGTGTTTCTGACAGGTTTAAATATTTTAACTCAACTGGACTGAATTCAGAAATGACAAGAAAAACCACTAAACCTCAAGAATCATTAAAGATCACCAAGAAAATACTTCAGAGGTGATGGGAAGAGGGAGAATATCTAAATGTCAAGGTTTTCAGCATTAGGCATTATTTTCAGTCTCTTCTCTGGCAGATTGCTTAGTGTGCCATGTAAATGGCAACTGAAAATGGAGAAATGCATACTTCCTGCCTCAACATATCAGCCTTCATACCAAAGTTTTGGGAAAAAAATATTTCCCCCCCCTAAATGTAGAAGTCTTTCTCTCAGTAATTGTTTTAATACATTGTCTTAGAAGATTTATTGCCTTTTCTTCTATAGCTTTGTTTTTTCTTAACTTCCTTCTAGTCTGGGGAAAGAGCTAAGTGTCAGGCAACATCAAAATAGAGTATAAAAATTCCTCTGTTCCCATTTTATAAGAGGTGGGGCTCAAGGCTAAAAGTGATCTATTTGCTGGGATCCAACAAAGAAAGATGTTTAAATTTAAATAAGACATGTAATATTGGGCATTATATCAAAATTATACAAGTGGGTCCCAAAATATCTATAGTAGAGGACCAAAGTTATCCATCATTTCAACTGTCTAATTCTCTATAGATTCTCACATGCTTTTGATTTGTAATATTCTAAGACAGATCACATTCATCATCCTGAATGAGTAGCTGATGCTGTTCATTTTCTATACAAATTCACACATCATTCTGTTCATTTTTATACATCAAATTCCCCTTGCCTTTTGGAAAGTTTAGCAACTGACCTGAAGGCCCACCATGCTTTCACAACTACAGCCTAAAACAAGAACAGGATTGCTGAGATTTGACTGCAAATTTAATTTCCCCAATGTAGGTCTCTAGTAGTCTTAACAACTAGGTCATGTTGAGGAAGAAAGACTTTCCTTTATAAGCTAAACTCAAAAGTTATTCGGTTCATTGAGTCTTATAAATATACTAAAAACACTGCTTTTGAAATGATAGATAGGTAATAAATATATAATAAAAGTTCCCATCTGACATAAAATAGTACAGAAATGGTGGGGTTTGGGTTGGAAAAAGATACAAGGGGCTAAGAAAGATATAAAGGAATGTTAATCCTTGTGACTTTGAAGAGAGACTTAGTATTGAGAAAATAAACGTGGGGCACTGTCACATTTTCAAGCTGGGAGTACATGTCTTCACTGCTTCGAATATGACACAGGAATGAGAACATCAAGGACACAAAGGGGTCTGAATAGATGGTCCAAGAATGAAACAAAGTCTCTCTGATCCTCCATTAATAGAACCCAGAATCTCTCAAATGTCTATGGGTGGCTACAGAAGACCTTCCATCATAACGAAGGTCAAAAGTGTCATTAGATGAGAGAAAGGAGAAAATACCCAAATACTTGATTAGATGGTATTGCAGCCAGCATTTGAAGTTCAACAATGCCTGTAGGAGTACAGTCAGTGAGGAGAGCAATTGTGCCTTGCTTGTGCCAACAGGGTATCTTAGAAGTTACGCAAGGATGGGCCTTGCTGCAATGGCTGTAGTCAAGTTCAGTCAGGGCCTACAGCGAAAGTTAACATGTCCCCCAGATGCCCCCTCCCTTATGTTTTCCACAAGCTTTCTTCCCAAGTCAGTAGTCATGAAGAAGGAGACAGGAGGAAACCTAGAGGTGGACACTCTATCAAGGATGTTAAGTGAAAGTGAAATAGAGTTCTTAAGGCCAGATGAAAGTTACCTCCAATGTAATCAGGTTTCTCTTTCTCTTATACCACCAGCAGAAGAATTGAATTTATGACAGCATCATTTTTCACATAAGCTCATATTTACTGTTGTTTCTATTTTATGGGGCAACAACTAAATATCCCTTAGTGGTATCTAGCACATCAGCTGCACAGAACCATCTCTCCCTCTCTTCTTCCCTCTCCCACTCACTCAAATTCACTTATTCCACCTAACAGCAGTATCTTTTAATCTGTATATTTTCCTCTATCACCACTGGATAATTTCAAGAAACTCCTAAAGGTCTTGATACCCTTGCTTCTGAATTTTTCTTATTCTATTTATTGCCACAAACCCCAAGTCTGTTTAATTCTTTTATACGCTTCATCTAAAATAACCTCTCAACATGAAAATCTGTCTCATTACTGTCATGCTTAAAACTCAGCTGTTTTCCATTTTCTTGAGATAAACCCAAGCCCAGTTAAACAGTGTACCATCAAAGGTCCTAATTGAAAAAATAAGGCACAGTCAAATTAATAACACCTTGAATAGATGTTACAAATGGCTCATTTATCAGGTTGTGGGTGCAATATAGGGAAACCATATAAAATACCGTGGTGGGATTTTACTCGGTCAGTATGGCTCATCCAGAATCACATTTTCCAGAATCTCCTTTGTTGCGTGGTTCTGGAACAGAGTTGGCCAGAAGGGAAATTCATTTTGACATGTGGAAGGCAGAAGTGAAGCACTGGCCATTACAATCCAATGACAGGTTTCAGAATGGTCAAGGATAGGTATAGAGGTGTGGCTGGGTTCCAGTTTGTCTTTGCCCTGCATTTAGCTCTTCTTCCCAACTGCTGACCCATCTGACCAAAAGCACACACAGGCTCACCATTAGATTCAGACTTCCCCAGATCTCCTCCATAAGCCCATTCCAGCAGCTGAACACAACTGGCGTTCCTGATTGTATGACAAGCTCAGATTCATCCACTGGGGCATCAGATAGGCCAATTTACAACTTATACCTGATCCTCAACTCTCCCTTCTGGGCCATTATTTCCCCAGATTCTCCAACAATTGTATGAGGCCTTATTACTATAATAAATCCCTATTCCATAATATCCGTAACAGTCCTGCTTGCTTGACTTTGCAGACAGTATAGAAGTCTGGGATGATTGTTAACCCTGAATGAAAGCAGACAATCAGGTAGAGGAAGGTTCTTTGAGACTAGGAGGGATTATGAGCTATGGAACAAACTATGTTAAGGTGGTTTCATAGGAAGAATGGTGGGGAAATTAATAGCTGGTTTCACTCGCCTCCCTCTTTCCAATCTATTGTCTGGGATCCTTATTTACAGAGGAAAACGAGAAACCAGAAGCACAGGAACCACTGATAGAACCCATACATGTTAACCTCCAGAGCAGATAACAGGGGCCATACGTGGAAGACATTTAGCACACACAGCTTACATGATCCATCACAGCCTGACCACTTTTCTGCGGGCCTCTCCACCTCATATTTCACCTTCTGCTTCACACTCTCTGCTACAACCACTCTGAGCTTTCCTTTTTTTTTTTTTTTTTAACATCCTTGAGTCTACCTTTTTTTTTTTTTTTTCTTTCTTGAGGGCCTTCCTTTTGCAAAGAATGTTCTCTCTGGGTATGCTAGGAGAGTACTACCTCTTTCTGAGAAAGAAACAAACAGGGAGCAAAAAAGGACCACTATGTCCTTAATGACCCAGGCCAAGATTACACTGGAACTTTCACTTATAAGTAGGACAAACTTAGTCTACCAGATGGATCCCTTTGCATAAAATAGCAATACCACTTGGACATCATATAAAAAGCAATTATCTGAAGGGACTGGAGGAGAAACAGTCTGACAGAAAATACATCCTCACCCGGAGTGGGTAAGATGGCATTCTCCACAAGTAGGCCTTCATGATTCATGGCCTTTAACTTGAGTCTAAATGCAGTCAACATGGTACACACAGTGGTGAGAGGGGTTCACAAGGTAATTTTCATACCCTTTGAGCTCTAGGGAGTCCGAAAAGTTAAGCTGGACAATGTGAAATACTGAAGAAAGTGTGGGAGTTCTTAAGGAGTAAAGTCCGTAAAGGGAATCCATACCTACATATCCATAACTCCAACTGATCCCAAACATGCTTAGAGAAAAACAGATTCAAAGCTCCTGAATTAAAGACAAAAGACCTGAATCCAGACCATATCTGGTACCCACATAGAAGACTGTAGTTCAGAACAGCAAGCCAATTATCTGCTGAGAAAGGAAAGGGCCCTCATTACAGAAAAATAGCATAACTCAGAATCTGCACGCTCACGGTATCTTGAATGCAATCCAAAATCACCGAACATAATGAGAACCAAGAAATAGAACACATTGTCACAAAAAAAGAAATTAAGTCAAGTCTGACTCAGAGATGAACATTCAAGAATTTTTAAAAGGTTCTTGTAACTATCACCAATTAAGTGAAACAAAATATTTTTTCAGAAAATAAAAATATCAGTGAAAAAATAATAAAGTGCCTAAGGCAAAGAACAGAGAAATTAAAGGTCGAGGGGGAAAAAAGTGTCTTGGCAACTTATAATATTATCATATGATCTAATATACAGGTAATTGATATTACATTAGGATCAGGGACCTAGAATGGAGTAGAAAAATCATCAAAAATTTAACAGTTGAAAATTTTCCCATTTTGATGAAATATAAAAATTTTCAAAAAGAACCTACTAAAGAAACATATAAGCAAAATAAACACTGAGAACATGAGTTAAGGCTCATCACAATCAAGATGACAAAAGCCAAAGATAAGGAGAAACTCTTGAAAGTGGTAAGAAAAAAACACCAGGTTATGTTTACAGGACCACGAATTCAATTAATGACTGATTTCATAGCAGAAATCATCAAAAGTGTGAGAAATATCCTTATGGTACTTTATGAAATCGTTTTTTAAATGTCAAATTTGTATTCTAGGATACTCTATGCTAGATACTCAGGATATTTTCCTTCAAGAGTGAAGATAAATTAAAGATATTTTCAGATAATAGGAAACCAAGACAACTTCCTGGCAGCATAACTGCACTACAGGAAATGCTAGAGGAAATTATTCAGTGTTTAAAGGAATGATATTGGATAGAAATTTGGAACCTCTGAAAATAATAAAAAGAAATGAATTCTCTGTCAGCCACCTGAGTGAATAAGGAAATGGATTCTTCTATCATCCCCAGAGAAGAATACAGCTCTGCCAACACCTTCATTTCTGACCTGTAACTGTGACATAATAAATGTATTGTTTTAAGCTGCCAGCTCATGGTCATTTGTTATGGCACCAAGAGATAATTAACAGAGGGGATCTCAGAAAATACTAACCTCTTTCCTGTTTTAAAGAGAAAATTCTAAAGTGAAATCTACACCATTTTTATAAAGGATCCCCAACAGAACTGAGCCCCCATTTTCTACAGCAGTAACTAGATCAATGATATGACTTAGGATAGGTTTTCCCTTCTTGCCTGATTTATTCTTCCAAGTCCTCAATCTAGGTCTCTCAAATCACATTCTCAACTAATATATCTGCAAGCTAGCTTTTGTCTTAGGTTCTGCTTTCTGGGGGACTCAAAGACAGCTGGTCCTGGGAGGAGCCCTACAGCAGCCCTTCCAGTAAACCCTTAGGTTGGGAGATTACTTAGGTTAGGATCATTGGTTGCTGAAAGTGACTGACACATCAACTGGCAATCAGGACCCAAGTGTTTTTTGTAGGTGAGGTGGTCTTCACAGCTAGCTGCAGGAGCATCACCAGTGTAACACTCTAATCCCTGGTAGTTTAGAACAAGTTACAAGTAAAAGTGAAGCATGGGCATATGAGGCTGGGAAAGCATTTGAAAGGCTGGGGTCAGTGGCAATCCTAAGGTCTGTACAATCACCTGTCTCTGGTGAATGTGTTAAAAGTTTCAACAAGAAAATGATAGGTGTGGATTTTCCACTCTATTCAAGGCATACTGTGAAAGTCACCAAGTCCACTCCATTCAGGGCGTACTGTGAAAGTCACCAAGTCTTATGACAGCATTTGAGACACTCTACATGCTCCAATGTGGCAAAAATCAGGCTTAGGCTCCAATGGCCCTGGTAGTACACCTACAGGGAGACTGAATTCACAACCTCAGCAGGACTTCTACATCAAAACCAGGTCCCCAATGAAACCTGGCAAAGATACCTCTGTATGAATGACCATGAGGAACTTGAACCCCTAGGCCAGTAGCTGCAGATCTCACCTTCTTGATTGGGAGCAACTTTCCCCTTCCAGGACGCCCGAGACAACCTCACCTGAAGCAGGTGCTGTTCCATCTCCATCTGTAGAATAGCCCTCTCTAATATGAGTTTCCCTCTCTTGCAGGACTTACATGAAAACTGCAAGCAGCAGCAAATATACCTCAACATTCTGAATTTGTATCACTCTAAGAACATCGATCTTTGGAAAAAAGTTAGAATTGTGTCACAAAGAGAAACGTATTGGGAGTAACAAAAAAAATTAAAAAATATAAGTACTAGCTTAATAATTTTAAATCAATTATGTATAACTTAAGAATGTTACATCATAAACATTAGTGTTTGTTTTTCACAGGGATTTCTTTAGTCAGGAAATGCTTTTTTATTTTTTGAGTACTTCCAATGGCATACCAATATTTGACTGCCAAACTTGAGGCAAGGCAAACAAAACTCCAGGTACTCAATTTTGGTGTGTTTACAATGCTAAAACAGGTTAAGAACAATTTTTTTTGAGAGGTTTATTTAAACAAATAGTATTGCCAAAGTTTGTGGTTGCTTTAGGCTCTACATACTTTAAATAAAGAACTTGAATTCATTCTTCTGGAGAGAAGTATGCTTAGTTACTACCACATAATATAATATTGAAGAGTGTTGCTACAGAGCTTTTGGTCCAGGTGTAAAGAAAGAAATCTGGCTTCACTCAGAGACCTGGCCCCTCAGTGAGTTGAATAAATTGAGCAATTAAACCTTTATAATTCTCAAGTCAACAATAAGTCAATGTTACTGAATGCAATATGGTAACAGTTATAATTAAGTGATAGATTCATTTGTGAAAAATGAGGTATGAGGTAATAAAGGACTGTGGAAACAGACAAAACTAGTTTCAAATTCTGTTCTTCATTTACAAGTTGTATGAACTTCAGTAATTCACTGTCTCTGAACTTGAGCTCCCTATTCCAAAGCACTGACATAAAAATGCATATCGCAGAGGTTTAACCTATTTAGGACATGCAAATATAGCAGATACATATTGGAAAAATAGAATCAAAAACAAAATCTCCTGCCAACCCAGAAAACTTCTCACAAATGTTGAAAGAAAAGTTTTATTATTGAATAAAACATCCAGCCAGAATATGCTGTGCAGAATCAGTCTGCTAAGAAATTGCAAAGATAGCAGGAAATCTCACCCTTTTATATAGCCAAGCAGACAACCCATTACACATATGTTTAAAATGAACAATAACTAGTCCTCAAGTGAGAGGATTTTATAGCACTGTGTGTTGTGCGTAAATTCATCCCAAATTCATCTGGTAATTGGGGTGGCCATTGGGGTTTGCTAATTAGATTTATCCAAAGGGAAAATAAACTTCTCAGATCTCTCTAACAGGAGATAGTATTGCAACTTGGAGCAATGCACCAACTGAGGTTAGCCTCTGAAACTCTCATGGAAACTAGGCAATAGTGGCACCATATTCCTTGATGATTACATGTTACAGAAATGGCTCCCAGACACTCCTGGGTTTTAAAGTGAGCAAGAATCTTGCTGAGCTTTTTAAAAGACATATGTACATTTCAAAGAGAGAAACAACTTACAAATTTTCTCAAGTAAATGCTGCCAGAATAAGGAGAAAGAATTATCTCTGATTTTCAGCAGGGAGAATTAAGCCTCTGATTTGTAACAGCATTTGACCATACATAGAGCACCATGTCTACCACATTGTAGTCTATTATCCCTTCATAAAGACTCCTTTATTACATATAAAGTAATCAATCCTTTTTTATTCCTACCAATAGTGAAACTAGAGTGAAACTAGTATATAAAATCTCCAATTTTTTTTCTGACCTATTTAAAATTTAAAATTAAAAAAAATCCGAAAAACATACAGGCTCTCAATATTAAAATTCATCCATACAATTACTCCATGAACGCAGAAGCACAAACTTAACTAGAGCAACCTGAAAAACCCCAAACGTTGAATTTCAAAGGGTGAACAATACCACATGATGTACTTCAGGACATTAAAAAACCAAAACCAAAAAGTTAATTCTCTTTGCAATTTGGAGCTCTAATAGGCTATTAAGTAGACCCATATCAGCAATATAGAGCTTAAAAAAAATATATATATATGAGCCTGGAGGTTCCAGGACTGTTATCTTACTCGGAAAGTACATGGTCCACAGCAGACATAATGTAGTCCTAGCACAGGAGCTTACCTGTATCTCACACAGTGTAGTCCCACAGTCTCAAATTTGACTGGCAAATGCATCTCGGTCCCATCTCAAAGTTCCTGAGAAAAGGAAAAAAAGCTACTGAAGGAGAACTAAATTTCAAGTGTAGATAGAAATAGGGGTAATATAAGATCATATTTTTATAGAGATCCTCATTAACATCTGGAAAGGAAAAGTAGAGGCATCCTCAGTTGTCAAGATATTATCATTTAAAGGACAACTGCTGAGCATAATACGAAGCTCACCAAGCTGATTCCTGTCAGTCTGACACTTTGCTAGAGGCATGGAAATGTCAATTCAATTGAGGTTGCAGACTACAAATTCCTTAAAATGACAGGTAAATTCAAGCACATTGTAAAAAGTAATATTATTTGACAATCTTTATAAATAGCTCAATAAATCATAGTGACAAAGAAAAAAAACCATAGCCTTTAATAAAAACTTAACAGAATATAAGAAATAGTTGACAAACTGACAATTATAATGAATGAGACTGACACACTTCTGAATAGTACATTACAGTACAAAAAAATTTTTAAATATCACAGTTATAAAGCATGATATAATGTTAATATTTAAGATCATTCATCTAACAGAAAATATACATTCTCCATAAACATATATAAAATACCTATAAAACTTGCCCACCACAAAATCTCAAAGTCAATCTCAACAAATAATATGGCATAGTATCTTAAAATTAAGTTTTTTGGTGCACTTGGGAGGCTTGGTCTGTTAAGCATGACTTTAGCTCAGGTCATGATCCCAGGGTCCTAGGATAGAGTCTCTTTCCCTGCTCCCTGCTCAGTGGGGAGCCTGCTCCTCCCTCTGCCCTTCCCCCTCCTCATGTTCTCTCTCATTCACTCTCCTATAAATAAATAAAATCTTTAAAAAATCTTCTTTGACCAGAATGCAACAAAATGAGAACAGGGACCCTCCCAAATTGATTTTTCAAATAATTCCACTAAGTATCATTTATAGTTCAAAGAAAAAAATTACAATCAAAGTAAAATGGGCCCCTGCCAAAGTTGATTTAAAAAGAAAAAAAAAAAGGCAGAAAAGGAGTGCCTGGGTAGCTCAGTTGGTTAAGCAGTTAAGCATCTGACTCTTGATTTCGGCTCAGGTCATGATCTTAGGTTTGTGAGACTGGGCCCTGCATCAGGCTCTACACTGTGCATGGAGCCTGCTTGAGATTCTCTCTCCTTCCCCCTCTGTCCCTCCCCCAAAGTCAAAAAAACAAAAACAAGGCAAAATACAAATCAAAAAAATTAAAATGGAAAACTGGCTAGATAGCTCCCAGCAAGTGAGAGAGCAATGTTGCACAAAATCAGGGCTTTCAGAAGTCTGCTCCACTGAGGGACATCACTCTAGTGGCTAAGCAGGGGGTGGAACCCTCACTGTGACAATGTGGTCTCAGGACCCTCAGGGTCACAGAAAGACCAGGGGTACATGAGTGTGGCAGAGCTCCCAGGTATCAATCGGAGCAGGGAAGCCAGCTGCAAAGAGGAGCTGAGCAACAGGCCCTCAGGTCAGGGTTGCCATAAACTGTGAACCCCTGCATAGTCAGACCATAGTTCCTCAAGCAAGGACCCCACAAATGGCAGATATGGGGAGATGTCCCACATCCTCCACTGGGAGGAACAGTGCAGGAGCACACTGCAGCAGTCTGCTGGGTTAGGAGACTCCAAATGGGGCTGTGTGCCAGAGATAGAAACACTCGGTCACAGGCCAAGGGAGCATAGAGTGTGGCTGGAGACCAGGGAGACAGGCATGACTGACTGCTTTTCTCTGAGGGCGCACTTCAGAGTGGGGCCCCGAGCTCTTGGCTCATCTGGGTCAGAGACTGAGAGGCTGCCATTTCCATTCTCCTCCTCCAAAGTTCTATGGAAACCATTCAGGGAACAAAAGCTCCCAAAAGCAAACCCAAGCAGATTACTTAGCCTGGCCCCTAGCAAGGGTGGTACAATTCCACCTTGGGCAAAGACATTTGAGAATCACTGCAACAGGCCCCTCCCCCAGAAGATCAGCAAGAACATCCAGCCAAGACCAAGTTTAACAATCAATGAGAACTACAAAACTTCAGAGCTACAGGAATACAGCACATAGAATTCATGGCTTTTCCTGCATGATTCTCTAGTCTTTCAAAGTTAAATTTTATTAATTTTCTTTATTTTTTTCTTTTTCTTTTTTTTTTTTTTGAATTTTTCCCTTTTCTTATCTTAACCAACATTTTATCTTATCAATATCTTGTTTGAAATCTTTTTAAATTTTCATTTTTATATTCTATGCCTCATTGCATTTAACCTTATTTTTAGTATACATATAAGTTTTTCTTCATTAAAATTTTGGGAGGCAGTTTCTTTCAAAAGACCAAACACACCCAAAATAAAATGTGTGACTCTGTTCTGTTCAACACTCTGATTATACTTTTTTTCCCCCTTTCTTTTCTGCTGAGAATTGGGTCTCTTCTGATTTGTTTAGTGTATATTTCTCGGAGGTTGGGGTTTCCCTTTTAGCAGTTTGTTCTCTCATTCATCTATTCTTGTCTGGACAAAATGAGAGGGTGGAAAAACTCATCTCAAAAAAAAAAAATGAAAAAACAGAACAACAAAAGGCAGTACTTACTGCTAGGGACTTAATAGAGACATTAGTAATATGTCAGAACTAGAGTTAAGAATGACGATTATAAAGATACTAGCTGGGTTTGAAAAAAACATAGAAGATACTAGAGAATCACTATCTGGAGAAATAAAAGAACTAAAACCTAACCAAGTTGAAATAAAAAAGGCTATTAATGAGGTGCGATGAAAAATAGAGGCTCATACTACTAGGATAAATGAGGCAGAAGAAATAATTAGTGATATAAAAGACCAAAAGATGCAGAATAAAGAAGCTCAGAAAAAGAGCAATAAACAACTACAGGACCATGAGTGGAGAATTCAAGATATAAGTGATAACAAAAGACAAAACAGTATTAAAATAATTGGGATCCCAGAGGAAGAAGAAAGAGAGAGGGGGCAGAAGGTATACTGGAGCAAATTACAGCAGAGAATTTCTCTAATTTGTTGAAGGGAACAAGCATCAAAATCCAGCAGGCACGGAGAACCCCCTTAAAATCAATAAAAAATAGGTCGACACCCCATCATCTAAAAGTAAAACTTACAAGTCTTAGTGACAAAGAGAAAATCCTGAAAGCAGCTCAGGACAAGAAGTCTGTAACAAACAATGGTAGAAATATTAGATTGGAAGCAGACCTATCCACAGAGACCTAGCAGGCTGGAAAGGACTGGCATGATATATTCAGAGAACTAAATGAGTAAAAGTATGCAGACAAGAATACCATATACAGTTAGGCTGTCACTGAAAATAGGAGGAAAGTTAAAAAGCTTCCAGGACAAACAAAAACTAAAAGAATTTGCAAATACCAAACCAGCCCTACAGGAAATATTGAAAGAGGTCCTCCAAGCAAAGAGAGAACCTAAAAGTAACAGACTGGAAAGGAACAGAGACAATAAACAGTACAGGCACCTTACAGGAAAGACAATGGCACTAAATTCATATCTTTCAATAGTTACCCTGAATGTAAATGGGCTAAATACCCCAATAAAGAGACACAGGGTATCAGAATGGATAAAAAAACAAGATCAACTGATATACTGCCTGCAAGAAACTCATTTTAGACCCAAAGACACCTCCAGATTTAAAGTGAGGGGGTAGAAAACAATTTACCATGCAAATGGACATCAAAAAAAAAGCTGGGGTGGCTATCCTTATATCAGATAAATTAGATTTTAAGCCAAAGACTATAATAAGAGATGAGGAAGGACACTATATCATACTTAAAGGGTCTGTCCAACAAGAAGATCTAACAATTTTAAATATCTACGCCCTTAACATGGGAGCAGCCAATTATACAACCAAAAACAACAACAACAATAACAAAAAACAAAATCAAAGAAACACATTGACAATAATACAGTAATGTAGGGGACTTTAACACTCCCCTCACTGAGGACAGTGGACAGATCATCCAAGCAAAAGATCAACAAGGAAATAAAGGCCTTAAATGACACACTGGACCAGATGGACATCGCAGATATATTCAGAACATTCCATCCCAAAGCAACAGAATACACATTCATCTCTAGTGCACATGGAACATTCTCCAGAATAGATCCCATCCTGGGTCATAAATCAGGTCTCAACCTGTATCAAAAGATTGGGATCATTCCCTGCATATTTTCAAACCACAATGCTCTGAAGCTAGAACTCAATCACAAGAGGAAATTTGGAAAGAACCCAAATACATGGAGATTAAACAGCATCCTTCTAAAGAAGGAATGGGTCAACCAGAAAATTAAAGAAGAATTGAAAAAATTCATGGAAACAAATGATAATGAAAACACAACGGTTCAAAATCTGTGGGACACAGCAAAGGCAGTCCTGAGAGGAAAATATATAGCAGTACAAGCCTTTCTCAAGAAACAAGAAAGGTCTCAGGTACACAACCTAACCCTACACCTAAAGGAGCTGGAGAAAGAACAAGAAAGAAACCCTAAACCCAGCAGAAGAAGAGAAATAATAAAGATCAAAGCAGAAATCAATGAAATAGATACCCAAAAAACAGTAGAACAAATCAATGAAACTAGGAGCTGATTCTGTGAAAGAATTAATAAGATTGACAAACCCCTGGCCAGACATATCAAAAAGAAAAGAGAAAGGATGCAAATAAATAAAATCAGGAATTATACAGGAGAGATCACAACCAACACCAAAGAAATACAAACAATTATGAGAACATATTATGAGCACCTATATGCCAGCAAATTTGACAATCTGGAAGAAATGGATGCATTCCTAGAGACATATAAACTACAAAAACTGAACCAGGAAGAAAGAGAAAACCTGAACAGACCCATAACCAGTAAGGAAACTGAAGCAGTCATCAAAAATCTCCCAACAAACAAGAGCCCAAGGCCAGATGGCTTCCCAGGGGAATTCTACCAAACATTTAAAGAAGAATTAATACCTATTCTCCTGAAACTGTTACAAAAAAAATAGAAATGGAAGGAAAACTTCCAAACTCATTTTATGAGACCAGCATTACCTTGATCCTAAAACCAGACAAAGACTCCATCAAAAAAGAGAATTACAGACCAATATCCTTGATGAACACAGATGCAAAAATTCTCACCAAAATACTAGCCAACAGGATCCAACAGTACATTAATAGGATTATTCACCATGACCAAGTGGGATTTATTCCTCGGCTGCAAAGATGGTTCAACATCTGCCAATCAATCAATGTGATACTATACATTAATATAAGAAAGTACATGAACCATAAGATACTCTCAATAGATGTCAAAAAAGCATTTGACAAAGTACAGCATCCTTTCTTGATCAAAACTCTTCACAGTGTAGGGATAGAGAGCACATAATTCAGTATCATAAAAGCTATCTATGAAAACCCCACAGCGAATCTCATTCTCAATGAAGAAAAACTGAGAGCTTTTCCACTAAGGTCAGGAACACAGCAGGGATGTCCACTATCAACACTGCTATTTAACATAGCATGATAAGTTCTAGCCTCAGCAATCAGACAACAGAAAGAAATACAAGGCATCTGAATTGGCAAAAAAAGAAGTCAATCTCTCACTCTTTGCAGATGATATACTTTATGTGGAAAGCCCAAAAGACTCCAATCCAAAACTGCTAGAACTCATACAGGAATTCATTAAGGTGTCAGGATATAAAATCAATGCACAAATATCAGCTGCATTTCTATGCACCAACAATAAGACAGAAGAAAGAGAAATTAAGAAGTTAATCCCATTTACAATTACAACCAAAACCACAAGATACCTAGGAATAAATCTAACCAATGAGGCAAAGAATCTGTACCCAGAAAACTATAGAATACTCATGAAAGAAATTGAAGAAGACACAAAGAAATGGAAAAACATTCCATGCTCATGGATTGGAATAACAAATATTGTGAGCAATCTACACATTTAATGCAATCCCTATCAAAATACCATCAACTTTTTTCAAAGAAATGGAACAAATAATCCTAAAATTTGTATGGAACCAGAAAAGACCCTGAATAGCTAGAGGAATGTTGAAGAAGAAAACAAAAGTTGGTGGCATCACAATTCCAGACTTCAAGCTCTATTACAAAGCTATAATCTTTAGACAGTATGGTACTGGTACAAAAGCAGACACATAGATCAATGGAACAGAACAGAGAGCCCAGAAATGGACCCCAACTCTATGGTCAACTAATCTTTGACAAAGCAGGAAAGAATGTCTAATGGAAAAAAGACAATCTCTTCAACAAGTGGTGTTGGGAAAACTGGACAGTCACATGAAGAATGAAACTGGACCATTTCCTTACACCATACAGAAAAATAGACTCCAAATGGATAAAAGACCTCAATGTGAGACAGGAGTCCATCAAAATCCTTGAGGAGAACACAGGCAGAAACCTCCTCTACCTCAGCTAGTCTCAACAACACATTGCTCTCTTAAGACTGCACCCTTGAAACTGAGCCCTACTGAGGGAATGGCAGACAGAGTATACAACCCAAAGATAATGAAGTGAAGAAAAGTGAGTAGCATGAGATTTTCCAGGCCCACCTAAAAGGCCAACCGGAAGCCTGGTTTTCTTGACAACCTACCCCAACGTTCTATCTTTTGTGAGCAGCTCTTATTTCACATGCCCCCTCCTTTCATAGTGAGTCCTCAGAAATTAATAAGAGGATTTATTAGCATGGAGGTGGTTTGTTTGGTAACTGTCTGTACAGGACACCATGATGTATGATACCACAGCAGCAAGAAAGGCAATTCTAAGAGAAAATACTGATTAAGATAATGATTCCCAATACAAGTGACAATATTTTCTACCCCATGATTCAAACCATTTATTAAGTCCTTTAAGCTAGTGGGAGGAGGAGAGATTATTCATGTGTCTTCATGTAGTTTAATAAAATGATGTATTAGCAGACTCACCAGTTATAAACAATATACTACTTTGTCTGGATAATGATACAGGTACCTCCTTGTGAGGCACTTATAATACCCAAACCCATTCTATTTTAGAAAATAGATTTTCTTAATTTAAGATATTTCAGTGTTTCCTAAAGGTAACTTCTGCTTACTATCAGTTAAGGCTTGCTAGGTTAAGTGCTTCCGTGAGCACTACTGTGTCCTCCAGGCCAATGAGGGGGGGCAGGTCAAAGACAGCAGCCAAACAATCATATCCACGTAAAACAAAATGTGGCCATCTAGCCTTGGCAAGAGAGAGGTTCACAAATTTGGATATGGTGGGGTGGTTTTCCCCCTATGCTCAGGGAAAACCCAGAGTGCAGTGACCCCCACCACCCAGGTGGAAGGCATGGACGTGTGCCATATAACCCATTGTGTTCCATTCAAATACAGTAGATACCTGGGCAGCACTATCAGCCAGTGCCAGACCAGTTGCTACGCTTTAATGTGACAGACTGATCAGAATTCCAGCCATATCCATCCCATATCCCTAGTGCAACTGGACTAGTTCTATTTAGAGTCATTTTTCTGTTCCCAGCATAGTGGTGCCCAGGTACTCATACATCCAAAGCCTAGGGTGAACAACATGAACCCATTCTAAACCTGAGCAACAGCCATCGAATGGCTTTGATGATGTATTTTTAGGACCCTTCTGATAAGCAATTTAATGGGCTGCCTATGTAGTTTGAAAAAAAAATGTGAAGTATCTATGTCTGGTATTATTGATGATGTATGCCAGAGGCTGTTTCTCAATCAGGATTAGTAATATCCAATGAATTCAAAGTCCTAATCCAGCTTGTCCTTCTTTAATGTACTGCTTTAAGGCCTTCCAATCCCCTCCCTGGAGCGCTAACATCCCCGTGGCAATCTTCATGAGCTGGAGCAGGGCTGTGGCTGACATACACAAGAATAGCTGGATTGATTTCTTTGACAGGCATATAAATAAGCCCATTGTAGAAAGGTATTTCCATCAAGCGCCCATCCTATGACCATATCCACAGTAACAGAAGTCTAAGGTCAAAAAGATCTATCTAGTAGAAACTTGTATAGGTAAGTCTTCCCCTTGTATAAGAATTCCACTTATAATGTAATCCTTAGATGTTACTGTGACTACATCTTTAACACTGTGACCTGACTGTGCATATACATTGAGCAGGGAGAGGCACTATCACTGGTGAACAGATGGATTAGGGCTGGGATATACCAGACCAGGATTCCCATCTCTTCCTCTCCTACAAGGCTGTGTGTTCCAGTTCAAGTACAGTGAATATCAACAGGTTTAGCCTATCGCAAGAAAGCAAGATCCCAAGGCAAGTAAGTTATTCCCCTTCCCCCAAGAGTATAAAATAACTCCTCTATAAGGGTGGGATATTCCATTGCAAATTCTAGTAGATAACACCTTTCCAAGTCATGATAGGGCTTGATATTCTGAGCAGCATCAAAGACTGATCCACAGTAAGAGACAGGACAATGGCAGTCTCAGCGACTTCCATACTTTTTCAGAGTTGGTTGTCTTGGCAACCCCATAAGAGATGGGGTAATAGGCCTTACTGCAGGATCACCCAGAAGTACTAAATCCTGAAGTATTACTTCAGCCTACCCAGCCAAGGCAGTTTTACCAGTTAGGAATGCAGTCTACTGGGGTGCCTGGGTGGCTCAGTCAGTTAAGCAGCTGCCTTCAAGTCAGGTCATGATCCTGGAGTACATGTCAGGCTCCCTGCTTTGTGGGGGGTCTGCTTCTCCCTTTGTCCCTCACCCCCCCTCTCATGCTCTAGCTCACTCTTTCTCTCAAATAAAGAAATAAAATAAAATCTTTAAAAAAAAAAAAAAGGAATGTAATCTACTGCTTCAGTATTCTTTTTCCTTTCTACCAGTCCTACTACCTGTACATTACGGAAGAAATAGAACCTTCATTAAAGGTAATATTCTTTCGTTCCAGCCTTACAGATCATTATTTTTGAAATGTGACCCCCAATCATTGTCTACTCAGCCAGAATATCTGTACATGTTATTCTGCTTCTCTAATACCTTAATGGATGGCAACTGGGGAGAATTTGGTTGGGCCAGATACAGGGTCCACACAAACTAAGACAAATTTAGAATACTCAGAGGGAAGGGGCCAGTGTAATCAATTTGACAATCCTTCACCTGATGGAAAATGCAGTGAATGTTATGAGACTCTTTCGTAGTTAGCTTAGGCATTATTTAGAACATGCCTGAAAGGTTATTACTCCATTAACCATGTCACTGTATTTCAAGGGCAATCTGGCATCCTTACTGATATGCCATCCCATTTGGATACTACAGTGCCTACAGCTTACCTCTCCATAACCCAAAGTAAGCCACAAGAACCCATCCCAAATCTGAACATTGATAACTATGGCTTCAATGATGGTAATTTTAGGACCTTTCAGTCACCAGTCTGATGGGCTGTCTGTGTAATTTGACTCAAAAAAATGACCGTGTGTTGATAGTGATCATGAAACTTAGCCTATGGCACATACCGTTAATAAAACCAGATAAAGAATAGTGTACTATTCCTAGTTTTCCCTTCCTTAATATACACCCTAGAGCCCTCCAACCCACCATGGCAATCCTGACAAGATAGAAAGGAGCAGGTTCCCACATACCAAACAGCTGGACTGATTCCTTTGCCACATATACAAATTGGCCCATCCTGTGACCTGAACCCCAAGACTCTGAATTCTAAGGTTGAACGGCCATATTTTGTAGGAACTTGACAAGGTCACTTAGGGCCTGATCATTATATATTAACATGGCTTCGGCTTCAGAAATTTGACCTGGATATATATATATATGGATATATATCCATATATATATATCCATATCAGCCAGAGGAAGCAGGACAGTCAGCTGTGAAGAGATGGACTGGGGGAAGGACATGCCAAACAGGATTTCCAACTTTTTCTTTCATTGCTGTGTGTTCCATTCCAGATATAAGGAGTTTCAGCAAGTTTGGCTTGTGGGACGACAATGAGACTCTAGTGGAGCTTAAGTATTTCTTCCTCCTCCAGGATGTGCAAAAAAACTCTCCCACCAATGCAACATTTATCACTCATGCCAGTAGAATACACTTTTCCCAAGTGTAATGGGGCTTGGTGTCCTCAGAAGCATAGCCTGTTGACCCACAATCAGAGTCAGAGCAATGGCAGTCTCTCATAACTTGGGTACTTTTACAGTGTTGACCATCTCATCCAGGAAGATGGGGCAACAGACCCTACCCATTGATCATTCAAACGTTGTGAAGCCTGGGACAGTACTTTAGTCCAGGCATCCAAATTTCACCTGTTAGTATTCTAATCTTTGCTTTAGTATTCCATTTTTCCTTTCCACCAACACTTTTCCTTACAAGTCACAGGAGAGAGAGAACCTCCATTCCATGTGCTATTCTTTCACTCAGTTTTCTAGACCTATGAAATATGATCCCTGACCACGTTCTATTCCACAAGAGTATCCATATTACTCAGTTTCTCCTATCTCCAAATAGTAGCAGCCTGGTTTTCACAGCCATGGGGGAAAGCTAGGATTAGGCCAGACATAGTACCCACACAAACGAAGTCATATTTAGAAACTTTACTCTGAAGAGGTTGGCAATATCCTCTAACTGACAATTTCCAATTGGCAACTCCTATGGGTGGCCCCAGACTCCTTTGCTGGTGGCTTCAGGTATTATCTAGAAAGCCTTGGACATGCCTTTATTACATTAGCCAAGTTGTTTTATTTCAAGAGCAAGTGGCATCTTCAGCAAAACACAAAAGCACCTGAGTGCTACAGTGACTCTTTTTCCTATGTGCCAAGTTTGCAGTACATACTCAAAAGCCAGTTGCTAGAGATCATATCTGAGCTAGGCCATCAGCTTCTTCATTGCCAGAGGTTGTCAGGACCTTAAAAACCAGGGGTAAATAATAGTGGGACATGCCTCAGGCTCTTGCAGGTGCTCCCAAATGTTTCTCCACATATCCAGATCCTATAAGGGCTTATTCATTATGATTTTTCCCTCTAGTTCCCACTCTCCAAGCCATAGGTTTAATCCTTTTAGCACAACCCAGTTCCCAACACAAAGTCTTAACAGCCAGGATCATGGGTAATCACCAGTTAAACTGCTCTTAATTCACCCATGCTCTGGGGAAGCTCATTCCTTTTCCATCCAGATAGTGTCAGTGCTGAGATAACTGCAGTCCAGGGGCTTGGGTTGTCCTGACTAGAACCATCTATTTACCATTCATCAGGAATTACTCCCCCATTCTCCCTATAGGCCACCATAGGAATGGGGTGGGAAGAACACACTCTATAGGGTCCAGCAGCACCCCTATTTCTAGAGATGCTGAACTGAAGTACTGGGTGTTTCTCCATTGCCAACAGACAGTTCACTCAAAGATGAGTTTGAGCCATGGCAGAGGTGATTGATAGAATAGATTTTCAACCCAAGCTTTAAGAAGGAAGGTTCTTGCTATGGTATGCTGTTACTTCATGAAAGATCTACCTGGAGTAGTGCTATGTACATTGCTAGAAGCTGTTGCTCTATAGGGGGTATGCTAGTTTTCTGGCACATTCCCCAGCTGAGACCAAAAGTCCTACAAGTATGCTCTACTATTGTTGCTGCCACAGTGCCCAACCCATACCTATAGGGTCAGAGAGGTATCAAAGCCAAATGGAAGCCCTGTTTGAGAGATGCCCAGAACTTCAATCTGCTTCATTAGCACTTTTATCTTTCAAAGGCACCTTGCTAATCTGATCCCTCGTCCCTTATGTGCCCTTTCTTTAGCAAGCAGTTTAAGGGATGGAAATACTCTGTCAGGTAGGAAATAGAAGTCCCCCAAACACCCACGAAGGTTTCTATCTGTTTCACTTTCTTAGGAGTTGGATAGGCTAGCATTTTGTCAATCATAGCTTCTAAAATGTTATGTATCTCACCCAACTGAATGACTCTCAAAGACTTTAGAGAAGTACCTGGGCCTTGAATATTCCTGGGTTCTCCATTGGTCTTGTTGCTCACACAGAAACTACAGAACATCCTGTAGCAGAGGCAGTCTTCACAGGTTAATTTATCATCAGTGTAATGAGCCCACTGTACATGTATCAGGAAGCAGCACGGGATAGATCTTGACCATTCCATGACATATTAAGGAGCAGTGCAGATCAACTTGAAGAAGCCTTTCCAAAGTTCACTGTTGTTCCTCTCATATTAAGCCAAGTTAAATCTATGATTTGGCCGTCCAGAAAACACCTAATCATACCATTTACACAGTCTAGTGTTGCATGGTACACTCTTAGGATGGTGACAATGTTGGGCATAGCCACATGGATGGTGGCACTACTTTGCTCAGTTCTCAATAGCCCATCATCATCTATCATTACCTATCTGGTTTTATTTGGCATAGAAGACTATTAAAAGTACTACCGACAGTCTGTATAATATCCCCCCATGTGGTTCTTAAATATGTTCTTTTTATGTTTTGAGGTAACTTGTATTATACAACAGTTCCTGTTTATGTTTATTTTGTTTTGTTTTATTGTCAGGGTGGTCAACTTATGGGTTACTACTTTGGATTTTCTGGTTGGGTTAATCTTACCTGGAGGCAGAATTCAGAGATTTGTAGAGTGGGATTTTGTAGTTAACCTATGCCCAATATGCTGCCTGGAACTGAAAAAAGAGAAACTTCATTCTTATAGGTGAAGACTCCCAATTTGCACTGTCAAAAGGACCTTCCAGATTCTAATAGGATATCCTCCATAACCACTGATGACATTGGGGGGGCCAGAACATTTCTGAGGTTACCAAGTATTATAGTACATTCAGCTACAGCATCAAATAAAGCCTTTGCTTTTATTTCTCAAAGAGCAGTTAAGAGCTCAAAAGACCCTCACATGGAATCAATTTTGGCTTTTATCCTCTACCTGGGGTTTAGGAATCGCCCACCATGGATGGGACTGTATCCCTAAGGATCTGCTTGAGTGGACAGAGCATCAGGGATGGTAGATCTCCCAGTACCATGGGGTCAAACCCCATTTGTTTCTGGGCTACCTTTATTGGACCCTTTATAGCTGATCAAAATTGCCTTTAGTTTTTTCAGGTCCTGTTGTCTGAAATCTTTCCATTAACCCATACTCATTGTAAGCATCTGTTTTCCCTCCAACTGCAATTCATCTCCTGACAACCTAGATCTCATGATGGCTCAGGCTGGATATAAGCATCCCATACCAGGTGCCTGGAGTATCCTAGCTTTCAGCACTGAAATTGCAGTCAATTAGACCCAAATGGAGCCTTCAAAGACAGGAACATAGATGGCTGGTCTCCTTCCCAAGTCCTTCAGAAGAATTTACATTCCCTCCTCTATAGATTTTTTTCTGCTCCTTGTCCAGGGAGCTCCTCCCCACCCCACCCCAGCCATTGGTTTATGCCTGCAGAAAAGACTAACTCAATCTTCAAGGAAGGGAGTTCCCTAAACACACCCCTAACAGTAGGCAGGTGCTGCTGGAGGCAAGGGTGTGTGGTGATTTTGTTCTTTTTCTCTGCCTCTTGCCTGATCAGAGAATGCCATCAACCACCCCCTGTACACACCATGCCCGGACACTTCTCCTGGCCTTTTGCTGGAACTTGGCAGCCCAGTGGGCATATTTTCTCATCATGAATGCTTCCTGATTGGGGGCTGGCCAACTGGCTGGGGTCACTACTGTGCTTTCCTTTTCCTCAGTATTACACATCAAATACTTTGGGTATTTTCTCTGGAACATTATCACTTGCCACAACATTTTCCTCTTTGCTCCCCTCACTTGTCTAAGGATTCCACCTCTTAGCGTCCAAAAAGGCTTTGTCACAAGTACTGAGACCTTAATTCCCGGCATCTTGTGCACCCCAAACAGATTTGCAAATCAGTACCTTCAGGAATTCAATTTATAATCCTGCTCACCCACCTGGTCTGCCAGCCCCAAAGCTGGCTGAATAGTGGACATCCACATATCTTTCTCCAACCTCAGCTCTTCTCCCAACTTTCTAACAGAGCTTTAACCCCTAACTGGAATCAGTGGCCAACTGAACTACCCCCTGTAGAGGTGAGCCCACTGCTCCAGCTGCTTATTTCTTCTCTCTGCCAATGCACATTGGGTCCTCAGACAAGTGTATACCAAGCCATACAGTGTTTTCAGGGTGTCCCCATATTCCTGTAGCAGTCCACAATCATCTAACACACAAGCTACCTTTCCCCACAAAGAGATTGATGTACAACTCAAGATTTCCCCTGCAGATGCCTCTTTTCCAAAACCCTTTCCTCCGATCTCCTGGTTGCCCATTCTGCTTTCCAATATTTGGGTCACCCTCTCAGAAGCTTCCTGGGTACATCCAAAACTGGCCCCCATACACTTAAAATGACAAGAGACCAAAAAAAATGCCACCCCAGAACAAAAAGGGGGAAGTTTTTTTTTTTTTAAGATTTTTATTTATTTTACAGAGATCACAAGTAGTCAGAAAGGCAGGCAGAGAGAGAGAGGGGGAAGCAGGCTCCCTACTGAACAGAGAGCCTGATGCGGGGTTCGATCCTAGGACCCTGAGATCATGACCTGAGCCGAAGTCAGAGGCTTAACCACTGAGCCACCCAGGTGCCCCAAAAAGGGGGAAGTTTTAATAAACAAACTCACCCTGAACGCTGCAAGATGAGCAGACCTTCATACCCACCCACTGCACTCTTAAAGAGCTTATATAGAGGCCTTAATTGGATTTGCTGACATATTCCATCCAGGTGGTCTCAATAACAGATCACTCTCATGGCTTCGTGCTTAAACGGGCTCCTGCTGTGCTAACAGTGGGCAGAACACACATCCCATGGATGCGGGGATAATGTCTGCCTGGGTCCAGATCAGAGGTCAACCAGCAGTCATTTTCTTTAGAGGACCTCCTCCAGCAACACTCAAGTATACTCAGATCAGAGGTCAACCAGCATTTTCTTTAGATGACCTCCTCCAGCAACACTCAAGTATACTCTAATCAAGATATATGGCTAAGATTAAATGATTAAATTACTTAAAAATTATGGAAAGCCAACACTGCTACAAAACAAATAGAAAATTGAAGTAATTAATGTGTTTTAAAGATATTGAAATAATAACTGGAACCCTTCCTCCCAAAAACATTTGCAAGGGACTATTCTCAAATATTCAATATCAATTTTAGGCTTTCTAATTTCTGCTAAACAAAAATTGCCATTCTCCTTAACCTCAATTCTGGAGTTGGGAGCAGTGAGTATATAACCAATTTATCTTACAAGCATATTTCAAAGTTAATTGCTTCTAACTTTTAAAAAAATGATGATAATTTTTCACTTGGAGTTGAGTTTATCCATGATCAGGAATATCTTTGTAACAAATATGGACAAACTTAGTCTAATCTCCTTGAGCTCAAAGATAAATCTCCAACAATCTCTATAAAAATCAACTTGTACACTCTTTTTTTAAGATTTTATTTATTTATTTGACAGACAGAGATCACAAGTAGGCAGAGAGGCAGGCAAAGAGAGAGGAAGGGAAGCAGGCTCCCTGCCGAGCAGAGAGCCCGATGCGGGGCTTGATCCCAAGACCCCGGGATCATGACCTGAGCCGAAGGCAGAGGCTTTAACCCACGGAGCCACCCAGGTGCCCCCAATTCTTTGGTAAAGAATCAAATGTAATAAAACTAGTTACAATTAGTTGATAGATATAAAACTAGTTATCATTAGTTGATACATATAATTTGAACATTAACACAAGGCAATCCTCCTTTGAAGAAAAAAACACTTCCTGCTCTGAACAGCTGACTTACAAATGGACTTCAGAAATGACACCCAGTCCCTTTCTTATCACTGAAGACTTTCAGGTCCGAAGCCCCCAGTATCCTATTTTCTAACCCACTTTCTAACCCATAACTGTTAAGAAGGACCACAATTATTCTACTGGAAGATGCATCTGACCAAATCAATGGACACATGTGATGGACAAGTATACTTCTCCTAAGCTATTCCCTCAAGCAGTGTTTTTCCAAGTCCAGTGCCCACACTAGAAGCAACAGCCATAGCATTCATTACCTGGGAAGTTGTGTGAAATGGAAATTCCAGGGCTGCACTATAGAGCTACTAAATCAGAAACGCTGAGCTTTCAAGCCTTCCAGATGATTCTGATACACACTCAAGTTTGAGAACCACTGGCCTCAAGGTCTCATCTGAGAAGCAGTGATTATAATCTATTAAGGTATTTGTGCAGATTGTCAAACAATATTGTTTTCTTCAATGTGCCTGAATTTACCTGTCATTTAAGAGAATTTGTAGTCTGCAGCTTCATTTGAGTGACATTTCTCATGTCTCCAGCAACCTGTCAGACTGCTAGCATGCAGTATGTTAAGCTTCCAATCATGCTCAGCAATTGCCCTCCAAATATTAACACCCTGACATTTCAAAATACCCCTGCTCTCCTCCAGAAGTATTTGTATTAAAATACAAATGCCCAGGTCCCACTGCCAGCTATTCTGACTCAACAGATCTGGAATAAGGCCTTGAAATCAGCATTGTTAGGCCCCTCCCCACAGCAAGCGCAGACATGCACATACACACCTCCTCTCAATATAAAGGCAGGGTTGAATACCTCTGCCTGTTAAAACCATTGCTATATAAAGTTTAAAGAATTAAAATAAATCTTCAAGTGGTGATCTATGTAAAGAAGATTTAAATATTTCAGATGTTAGGTGCCCATTCTGTTCTGCATTGTGCCCCATCTCCTCTCCACCTTCCAGGACTAACTTTAGGGACAAAAATAGGAAAATAGCAATAATTAGGAGTGGGAAGCTCCATACACCATGTCTCACTCTTGTACCTCTTGCAAATGAGTCTACACTGCAGGGAAGGATCAAACATGGGTCATTACTGAGGGCCAAAGTGTTGGTTGCCATAGGGACTCCTGAAGAGTGGGGACCACATACAGAAAAACATCTTACCAGAAGACTTTCAATTGAGGCTTCTGCTCTGTGTTCCTTGCATGACACTCTCTGTTGCTGAGAGCAGCCCACACTGAGGATTACTGCCAGGAATGCTTCTACATTTGAAGGGAAAGAGTCTCATCTTGCCAAATGCTATGAAATCTCCACAGGGAAGGACCTTCCCAACATAGAAATCTGACCTTAGCCCCTTCCATCTCACCAGAAGACATATTTGCCCACTGGGGTGACAGCATCTGTACTGTGGGATCACATAGTGCCAAATCAATGTTGGCAGGTCATGGTCTGGTTCGGAAATCATCTGAAATGCATTTTGCCAATGCTTTTGTTCTGCTCAGTCCCAGACTCTGGATACAACTATATTTCCCAGGGAAATAGCAAAAATCATGTTCCCATTTCCTATCACAGCTTCCTCCCCATCACCATCTTTCTATCCACCGCCACCACCAGTGCTTGCTTAACTTTTAGAAACTTATGTCCCTGAAAAAATAATATTAAAATTAATGTATATAAGTGTACATGGCTTCACATATATGCTTGGGGGGATAACTAACACGTTTCCCACGCTGAAAAAAATTATTTTTATTGAAACTTGTTATGGACTGATTTGTATCACCCCTAGAAATTCCTATCTTGTAGTCCAAATCCCCAGTACCTCAGAATGTGACTGTATTTGGAGAAAGGGTCTTTAAAGAGGTCATTAGGGTTGAATGAGAGATTTATAGTGGGCACTAACCAAAAGACTTTTATCTTTATAGAAATTAGGGCACCAATACACACAAAGTAACTAAAGGAAGACAAAGAGAGGAGAGGATGGCCAAGGAGAGAGATCACAGAAGAAACCAGCCCTGTGGACACTTTAAAGTCAAACTTCTAATATCAAGAAACTGAGAGAAAATAATTTCTGTATGTAAGCCACCTAATCTGCACTACTTTTTTATGGAAGCCCTAGGGAACTACTATCCTGCCTTTCCATGACACAAATTTTCTCACAACCTGGGAATTACCCTCTCTTTCCTAAACATTCATTCCTCTCTCACAATGAAGATCTGATTCGACCAGCATGCAAAATAGCATTTTCTTTTACAAATATAAGTTTCTTTCTCACCTAGAAGAGAAAATATATTTCTCTGTATTCTCACAAATTCTTGCATCTAAGATGTGAAAGAAGAAGAGAAAGAGAGAAAAATAAATATATTTGAATAAGAGAAAAAAATTCTGTAATGCAGAGTGAAGAGAGCAAGAAGGAAGGAGGCTGAGAGTTACCAGAGGAAGGAAAACAAACATATAATGGTTTAATAAGTAAGCACAAGGATCAAATGATTCAAGATTATAATAGAAGAGGTCATGGTGGATGTGAGGGGAAGAAAGCCCTCTTTAAATACCAGTTACTGGGCTGACTATGCTAAGTACATTCATGAAATAAGATCAGTAACAACAAAAATTAAACAATTTTTTGAGCATCCACTAATGAGGAAGGTGCTATTCATAATATTCAATGGGAAAGAAATCTGTTCGTAAAGAGGATGTTCTGAAAGAAGACCAGGAGAACTCTAAAGAAAAAGAGAATGAGAAAGAGCCAACACGATGATTCCCACAGGCTCAAGGTCACACACCCACCATATGTCACACTCAAAGCTATGTGAGTGATGGCCCTGTTGTGATGACGTCATCACCCCATGTAAGGAAGGTCTTTTCATTAGGCACCTCCCCCTTCAAATCAGCAACCACTCACAACCACTTCTCACAGAGAGAAGTTACCTTAACCTGATCCATTAGAGCCTCTAGAGTTTTCTAACCTCAAACCTCATGAGAAAGGCAAGGCCAGATAATGGGAACCAGGACAGTCTGTGAATGAAAAATTATTAGACTGAGGTTTCCATATCTTCCTCATCTTCAGAAGAAATATTTCCCAAGAGTTTGAGTCCCAACCGGTGGCAAAACATCAATCTAGATCTTTTCAGCTTTTGAACTCATGAGAAGTAAGAATAATGTTTTCAAAACCAAGAAGCTTCCTAGTGTACATTTACTAACAGGATATTATTAGCAGTACATTGCAATAAGTACATCTTATTCTTACAAAAACAACACAGTCACAGGACTGACTACATATTTAGCCATTCAGACACAAATACTTTCTAAGCATTCCATATTTAAGAATTACATGTCATTGTTTTCCCCAGGTGTGACAGATAGAAAATTTGGTAAGTTCCAACAGAGATAAACAAAGATATTTTTCTTCCTCATTTTTTCCTCTGAATTTTTTCTTTCAATTACATCTGTTGGCTATTCATCAGAAATTGACTTCAGATCTTCTTCTGATGTAATTCAAAGACTTACTCAAGTGGGTTAGTTGGGTCACTAGGCTGGCAACAATCCTTAACCTCTCCATCCTTTAATTAAATGAATCAGAGGAAAATGTTACCCATGGGGCTTGGGTGATTCAAAAGAAAAGTTGTTAGCAGACCAATATTATAAACACTGCCATAAAATACAGGGAAGCATGCATTTCATTCAGTACTAATGTAAAATCTCACAGAAAGCTTCAGTGACTGCGAATTTTCTTTTGTGACTTTCCAGGAGACAGATGGACAGGACAAAGCAGTACACAGCAACCCGAGTATCCCATAGATCTGAAAGGAAATTTAAAATCGGTGCTGAGCCACTCGTATTTAAGAGATAATGTCAGCAGGGTAATTATTTCCACTGGCCAGAGGCTTCCTCACACTATATAAATCTTAGGTAGTATCAAAGCAAGCCAAATCTTATAGTTATCAATATAAGTGTCTAAAAACTCAGTTTTTTTTTAAATTTATTTATTTGACAGAGAGAGATCACAAGCAGGCAGAGAGGCAGGCAGAGAGAGAGGAGGAAGCAGGTTCTCCGCTGAGCAGAGAGCCCGATGCGGGGCTCGATCCCAGGACCCTGAGATCATGACCTGAGCCGAAGGCAGCGGCTTAACCCGCTGAGCCACCCAGGTGCCCTAAAAACTCAGTTTTATAGCAACTCAGCTGAGGTTGAGAAGCCAGCTCACAGAACAGTCTGTTCAAGCAGAGCAGACTGTCAGCACTAAAGAAGGAAGCTAATCATAGGAGATAATACCTGTATAAGACTCACTGAAGTCTGCAATCAGATCACCTGATGCTCCTACACAAGCCAATGTGTGACTCATCCCTGGAACAGCACTTACAGGCAAAAAGGTTGTGAGAGAGCTCTTGGAGGGAAAAGGCAAGGCAGCCTGAGAGAGAGTATCAAAAAGGCAACAACAGAGACACATGTCATATATATTTAAATTAAATAAGCACTCTCCATTTATGTCTATTTTATTTATGAGGGGACATGAACCATCAAAACCTACGTACCCTCATCTATAAAAGCAATGATCAAACCTGGAAACCAAAATCACTCACATTCTCTGAAAATCTATCAAATGCAGATAAAGTGATAACAATATATTTTATTTATAAGTAATCTTCCTTTCCTTACTAATGCAAATTAATTTGGGGGAACCTGGGTGGCTCAGTGGATTAAACATCTGACTCTTGATTTTGGCTCAAATCAGGATCTCAGGGTCATGGGCTTGAGAGCCACATAGGGCTCCACACTCACAGGCAGTCTGCTTGAGATTCTCTCTCTCTCCCTCTGTTCATCCTCCTGCTCATTCTCTCTCTTTCTCAAAATCAATCAATCAATCAATCTAACTTAATTTTTACAATAGCCCTACAAGATGGTCCAAGAGAATATTGTCCCCCATTTTATACATAGGAAAAGCCAAGATCCCATTATTAATCTACTTAAATTAGTAATAAAATCAGGTTGAAGACTTAGGACAACATATTCCTATTTCACAGAAGACACCAGAAGAATTACTGTGATTTATATGAAAGAAATGTGGTTATAGTCACAAGACATGAATATGGCATTTCCTTGACAGTTTTGGAAATAAATTATGTTCTATGAAGTAGTGATATTCATTTAGCCTATTCTTTAGTGTGAATCTATTCTTCTGTATGCCTCTGCCTTTGGAAGAGATGAAAAATAATACAAATGGAAGCTATAACCTAAAGTATAATCAGCAAACTAATTTGGAAGTTTAGAATTTAAAAATCATAGTATATCCAGTGGACCACAATGAAATATTAACATACCAGATTTTAAAAGATGGGATATATGAGTTGAATCAAATATAATCAAGAATAGAAGGAAATTTTTCAACATAATAAAGGGAATCTATTAGAAATCTACAATAAACATCAGACTTATTAATAGAAAGTGTAAAACTTGGGGGAAAAAGGCCTGCAATAATTTTCCCGCTACTTATCAAAATTCAATTACAAAGTCTAATATTTTAAGTTTTCTATTTTTTTAAAGTTCTTATTTGAATTAAATATAGATTCACAGAAAGTTATGATGATAGCAGGGACAGGTCTCATGTGCACTTTAACTGGTTTGTCTAAAGAGTCACCCCTTATAAAATAAGGGTACAGTATCAAAGCAAGGAAACTGATGTTGGTATACTGTATGTATATACTTCTATGTCATGTTATCCCATGGATGGATTCATGAACCACTCTACAGACAAGAAACAGAATCAAGTATGGCTCAGTTAGTTGAGCTTCTGACTCTTGATCTCAGCTCAGGTCATGATCTCAGGGTTGTGGGTTCAAGGCCCTTATTGGGCTGGGCATGGAACATACTCAAAAGGGTGGCTCAGTCATTTTAGTGTCTGCCTTCGGATCAGGTCATGATCCCACCTGGGACTGAGTCCAGTGTTGGGATCCTTGCTCAGTGGGGAGTGTACTTCTCCCTCTGCCCCTCCCCCTACCTGTGCTCTTTTTCTCTCACTCCCCCCCCCAAAATTAAAATATTCTTTTAAAATAATAAACAGAATCAAAAGATGTTCCTCATGCTACATCGAGGAGATACAGTTATATCCCTTTCCTCCCCACCATACCAAACCTTGGAAATAACTAATTTGTTCTCTATAATTTTATTATATTGAGAATGTTAAATAAATAGGATCATACAGCATGTGCCTTTTTAAGAATTTTTCTTCTGTCAGTATGATGGCCTTAATGAAAAGTGGACATTTTGGTTATTATAATGTGATAAATCTAGAAAATGGACTCTCACATCTCCTTCGAGACTATTTATGTAGTTTGATATAGCTAGATATTATATAATTTGTTTTTTGACTTTTCTAAATTGTGTTTGCTAAGTCTGTATGTTTGTCACACGTGGTCTCTGAAAGATTCTGTTCATTTAGCTTGAGTTCAGCTAGTGTTTTGACAGACATCCTTGAGTGACAGGAACCATCTGCAAGAGACAAGGTGGCTGGGGGGCAGATGGGGTAAGAAGTAAAGAAAGAAGAAGGAGGAGGAGAAGCAGTGGTGGTAGTAGTAGTAAACAAAAAAGAAGAGAAAGAAACCCTCTTCTATCTTTTACAAATTGACTCTGTGCTGGAGCACTCCTTCGGTTCTTCGCCAGGCTACTTCACACCCTGCCAGAGCCTTCACTTTCGTCTTGCATTGAGTCTAGGGCTAAGTCCAGGGTAAAACCTTCAAGCTGTCTGTTTTTTTCTGAGCATGCATTCCTCCCTGGTCATGCCTATGGCTTTCTAAATTCTCTGCCATACTACACACAGGTACTTTTTTAATTTAAAAATATTTTTCTTAGTAGAGTTGACACGTGATGTTACATTAATTTCAGGTGTACAACACAGTGATTCAACAAGTGTACATTATGCTGTGCTCAACACAAGCATAGCTGCCATCTGTCACCATACAATGCTATTACAATACCATTGGCTATATCCCCTATGCTTCTGAATGCTCTAATTTCCCACAGAAACACTCTCCTTGCTTTTCCTCCCAGGCTCTCATTGCTCTCCAGTGTGCCTCAATTTAATCTTTTGCCCTAGGTGTCTGCTTACTGTTCATTTACCTCATAATGTTTTTGAAGAATGCCAAGAACTTTTCTGCCTTCAGTGAGCTCCAAGTTCGGCAAAACAAAGCAGTGTGCATGAGTCCTTCAAGTTGTTCCCAGACAGCTTAGACCAAACACAATTGTTTGTAAAGTCAACTTCGCTCCCTCCAGAACAAGAGACTAAAGTCCCATACTGGGAATGGATGCTACCATCTCCAAGACCATCACTGGGCCAAGAACAAGAGTGGAGCAGAATAAAGAAAATGCTGCAGAGATTTTCCATCATTTTTAAGTTGCCTTTTTCTTTTTTTTTTTTAAGATTTTATTTATTTATTTGACAGAGAGAAATCACAAGTAGGGAGAGAGGCAGGCAGAGAGAGAGGAGGAAGCAGGCTCCCTGCTGAGCAGAAAGCCCGATGCGGGGCTTGAACCCAGGACCTGGGATCATGACCTGAGCCGAAGGCAGCGGCTTAACCCACTGAGCCACCCAGGCGCCCCTTAAGTTGCCTTTTTCTTGATTCAGTCTTTCTTTGGTGGTTGTGAGCCTTTGACTGTTTTCCAGAATTCTGACAAAGATGATTCTAATAGTAGTTGCTCAATGATTTCATGTTTCTGTGGAGAGGTGGGCCCTTAAAGCTACCTACTTCACCAATTTCACTGACGTCACGCAGGATAATGCCTTTGAGATCCCCCTAAGTTTTTGTAAATCAACGGTTTGATCCTTTTTACTGCTGAGTAGTATTCCAGGATATGGATCTCCTATGGTTTGTTTACCCACTCACCTATCATAAAACATTTGTGTTGCTTGCAGTTTGGGACTATTATAAGTGAGACTACTATGAACTCTCATGTGCAGATTTTTGTGTGGATATAAATTTTCATTCAACTGAGATAAATGCCCAGGATTAATGATGGCTGAGTCTCACGGTAATATCTATATATTTAATTTTTATTAAGAAGGTACCAAACTATTTTTCAGAGTGACTATACTGTTTCATATTCCTATCACTGATGTAAGAGAGGCATGGTTCTTCCACATCCTCACCACCATTTGGTGCTGTAGCAGTTTTATTTTAGCTGCTCTAATAGGTTAGTACAGATATCTCATTGTGGTTTTGATTTGCATTTCCCTAATAGTTCATGATAAACATACACATATATATGATTATGTGTGTTTAATCATAAATAAGATGAATGAAAGAAATCTATAAGGGATGAGAGAAAGGAATTAGGATTATTTTGTTGTTATAAGCTATTTACACTATCCATGGAGGTGGTATAGTGTTATTTGAAAGTACACTTGAATTAGCTCTAAATGAATACTGGAGCACTGGGTGTGGTGCATAAACAATGAATTCTGTTACACTGAAAAGAAATTAATAAAATAAATAAATAAATAAATAAATAAATAATCTTAAAAAAAAAATTCTAGGATAACCACTATGAAAAGAAAAAAGGGATATGTTAAGAAAGGAGAGAAATGGAATCATATAAAATACTCAGTTAAAACCACAAAAAAGGAGAAAAAATGGAAACAAAAATGGGAACAAAGACCAAGGACAACATATAGACAACAGCAATGAATGTGGCAGATGCTTAACCATGACACCAATAAACAATGTGAATGTCAGTGCTCTAAAAGCAGCGTGTAAAGGACAGAGATTGCCAGAGTGAATTGAAAAGTACAGCCCAACTCTTTGATGAGAACACAATCGTATGTTCTCAATCTAATTACATGGCAGGTTTAGAATTTAAGACATCCCATTTATTCAGGCGAAAGGGAAAAAAACTGTAATGACCATCCCAGAATTTCAGTGACTTAATATTTCAAGTATTTATTTTTTTATCCACATAAAATCCATATGGCAGAAGAAAGACTTGGGAGCAGGGCAAGCTCTGCTACCCAGGGGCTCAGTCTTATGGAACTTTCACTTTGCTCTACACTTATTTTTTAAGATTTTATTTATTTGTCAAAGAGAGAGAGAGAGAACACAAGCAGGGGGGAGCAACAGGCAGAGGGAAAAGCAAAGAACTTCTTGCTTCTTCTTGCTCCTTCCCGCTAAACAAGGAGCCCAATGCAGGACTTGCTCCCAGGACCCTGGGATCATGACCTGAACCAAAGGCAGACACTTAACTGACTGAGTCACCCAGGGGTCCCTACACTTGAATTTGAAAGTTGCTTTATGTTGAAGTCCATCCTGTAAAGAAGAGAGAGTGGAAAAGCTACACCTACTTCTTAAGTATTTGGCCTGAAGTAACAGATTATTTCTACTCCTATTATATTTGCATGAAGCAGTCACATGCCATGACTTCCTTATGAGGAGGAAGAAGAGGGAGAGTTTGCAAATGGGGTTTCTGGCCAGGCAGTGACGACCTAACAATGACTCTACATTATGGAATGTGAATGTCAGTGTTTGGTGGACAAAGAGTCATGTCTGCCATGGAATCATGCATGAAGAACCCAAACACTGGGTTTACTCTTTAAATCATAAAGCCCAATTCAATTCTGGGAACTTATGTTTAAAAAAATTATTCAAATATTGCAAAAGCTCCCCAAGCATACATGTCAGGGCTCCCTTGGTGTTCTTCATAACTCTCTCCTCTCCTTCTGACAAGAACACTGATGATGCTATAAGAGAGTGATCTCCATTGATCCAGGTAATTCTTCCAAGTATTATCTCTGAGCTTTTAGGGACATGGCTCCTTTACAAGGTTCAACTGGGGGTAGCACTGGCTTAATATTTATGCGGTGGAAGATATACAGTGAAAATGACCCAAAAGACAAATAAAAAAACTGGGAAAACTTATTCCCAACATGTATGATAGACAAAGGGCAGGTTTCTTACAATTCTTAAAAGAAGGCTAAAACCCAGTACAGAAAAATAAAATTGTTCAAGTGGAACACAGAAATGGAAATATAAACAGATCTGAATAGTTGAGAAGATGCTCAATCAGACTCATAAATTAGGAAGTATAAATTAGCTTTTCAATTGGATGCTATCTTTCACCCATCAAGCTGACAAAGATTTAAAAAAAAAAGTTTAGTAAAATAATTATTGGGGGGACTAGGAATTTTGGTTTTTGTTCATAAATATAAAACATAAAAATTAATTTTTTACAGAAATCCCATTAAGTTATAGGTTTTTCAGGTACTATAAGATCTGGTGAGGTCCCAGTCATCTTGCTTAAGACCTATTCTCATGCGCAGAGAACCCCCCTCAAAATCAACAAGAATAGCTCCACACCCCGTCACCTAATAGTAAAATTTACAAGTCTTAGTAACAAAGAGAAAATCCTGAAAGCAGCTGGGGAAAAGAAGTCTGTAACATACAATGGCAAAAATATTAGATTGGCAGCAGACTTATCCACAGAGACCTGGCAGGCCAGAAAGAACTGGCATGATATATTCAGAGCACTAAATGAGAAAAACATACAGCCAAGAATACTGTATCCAGATAGGCTATCATTGAAAATAGAAGGAGAGCTAAAAAGCTTCCAAGACAAACAAAAACTGAAAGAATTTTGCAAACACCAAACCAGCTCTACAGGAAATATTGAAAGGGGTCCTCTAAGAAGCAAAGAGAGAGCCTAAAAGTAGTAGATCAGAAAGGAACAGAGACAATATACAATAACAGTACCTTACAGGCAATACGATGGCACTAAATTCATATCTCTCAATAATTACCCTGAATGTTAATGGGAGAAATGCGCCAATCAAAAGACACAGGGTATCAGAAACCCATCTATATGTTGCCTACATAAAACTCATTTCAGACCCAAAGACACCTCCAGATTTAAAGTGAGAGGTGGAAAACAATTTACCATGCTAATGGATATCAGAAGAAAGAAGGGGTGGCAATCCTTATATCAGATCAATTAGATTTTAAGCCAAAGGGTATAATAAGAGATGAGGAAGGACACTATATCATACTCAAAGGAACTGTCCAACAAGAAGATCTAACAATTTTAAATATCTATGCCCCTAACGTGGGAGCAGCCAACTATATAAACCAATTAATAACAAAATCAAAGAAACACATCGACAATAATACAATAATAGTAGGGGACTTTAACACTCCCCTCACTGAAATGGACAGATCATCCAAGCAAAAGATCAACAAGGAAATAAAGGCCTTAAATGACACACTGGACCAGATGGACATCACAGATATATTCAGAACATTTCATCCCAAAGCAACAGAATACACATTCTTCTCTGGTGCACATGGAACATTCTCCAGCATAGATCCTATCCTGGGTCCTAAATCAGGTCTCAACGGTATCAAAAGATTGGGATCATTCCCTGCATATTTTCAGACCACAATGCTCTGAAGCTAGAATTCAATCACAAGAGGAAATTTGGGAAAACAAAAATACATGGAGACTAAACAGCATCCTTCTAAAGAATGAATGGGTCAACCAGGAAATTAAAGAAGAATTGAAAGAATTCATGGAAACAAATGATAATGAAAACACAATGGTTCAAAATCTGCGGGAAACAGCAAAGGCAGTCCTGAGAGGAAAATATATAGCAATACAAGCCTTTCTCAAAAAACAAGAAAGGTCTCAAGTAGACAACCTAACCCGACACCTAAAGGAGCTGGAGAAAGAACAAGAAAGAAACCCTAAACTCAGCAGAAGAAGAGAAATCATAAAGATCAGAGCAGAAATCAATGAAATAGAAAACAAAAAAAAACAAGAAACAAAAAAAAACAAAAAAAAGAACAAATCAACGAAACTAGGAGCTGGTTCCTTGAAAGAATTAATAAGATTGATAAACCCCTGGCCAGACTTATCAAAAAGAAAAGAGAAAGGACCCAAATAAATAAAATCATGAATGAAAGAGGAGAGATCACAACGAACGCCAAAGAAATACAGACAATTATAAGAACATACTATGAGCAACTCTATGCCAACAAATTTGACAATCTGGAAGAAATGGATGCATTCCTAGAGACATATAAACTACCACAACTGAACCAGGAAGAAATGGAAAGCCTGAACAGACCCATAACCAGTAAGGAGATTGAAACAGTCATCAAAAATCTCCAAACAAACAAAAGCCCAGGGCCAGATGGCTTCCCAGGGGAATTCTACCAAACATTTAAAGAAGACCTAATTCCTATTCTCCTGAAACTGTTCCAAAAAATAGAAATGGAAGGAAAACTTCCAAACTCATTTTATGAGGCCAGCATCACCTTGATCCCAAAACCAGACAAGGATCCCATCAAAAAAGAGAACTACTTGGGACGCCTGGGTGGCTCAGTTGGTTAAGCAGCTGCCTTCGGCTCAGGTCATGATCCCAGCGTCCTGGGATTGAGTCCCACATCGGGCTCCTTGCTTGGCAGCGAGCCTGCTTCTCCCTCTGCCTCTGCCTGCCACTCTGTCTGCCTGTGCTCACTCTCGCTTCTCTCTCTATGACAAATAAATAAATAAAATCTTTTAAAAAAAAAAGAGAGAACTACGGCCAATATCCTTGATGAACACAGATGTGAAAATTCTCACTAAAATACTAGCCAATAGGATTCAACAGTACATTAAAAGGATTATTCACCACGACCAAGTGGGATTTATTCCAGGGCTGCAAGGTTGGTTCAACATCCGCAAATCAATCAGTGTGATACAATACATTAATAAAAGAAAAAACAAGAACCATATGATACTCTCCATAGATGCTGAAAAAGCATTTGACAAAGTACAGCATCCCTCTCTGATCAAAACTCTTCAAAGTGTAGGGATAGAGGGCACATACCTCAATATTATCAAAGCCATCTATGAAAAACCCATCGCAAATATCATTCTCAATGGAGAAAAACCGAAAGCTTTTCCGCTAAGGTCAGGAACACAGCAGGGATGTCCATTTTCACCACTGCTATTCAACATAGTACTAGAAGTCCTAGCCTCAGCAATCAGACAACAAAAGGAAATTAAAGGCATCCAAATTGACAAAGAAGAAGTCAAACTATCACTCTTCAATGATATGATACTATATGTGGAAAACCCAAAAGACTCCACTCCAAAACTGCTAGAACTTGTACAGGAATTCAGTAAAGTGTCAGGATATAAAATCAATGCACAGAAATCAGTTGCATTTCTCTACACCAACAACAAGACAGAAGAAAGAGAAATTAAGGAGTCCACCCCATTTACAATTGCACCCAAAACTATAAGATACCTAGGAATAAACCTAACCAAAGAGACTAAGAATCTATACACAGAAAACTATAAAGTACTCATGAAAGAAGTTGAGGAAGACACAAAGAAAGGGAAAAATGTTCCATGCTCCTGGATTGGAAGAACAAATATTGTGAAAATGTCCATGCTACCTAAAGCAATCCACATATTTAATGCAATTCCTATCAAAGTACCATCCATTTTTTTTTTTTTCAAAGAAATGGAACAAATAATCCTAAAATTTATATGGAACCAGAAAAGACCTCGAATAGCCAAAGGAATATTGAAAAAGAAAGCCAAAGTTGGTGGCATCACAATTCCGGACTTCAAGCTCTATTACAAAGCTGTCATCATCAAGACAGTATGGTACTGGCACAAAAACAGACACATAGATCAATGGAACAGAATAGAGAGCCCAGAAATGGACCCTCAACTCTATGGTCAACTCATCTTCGACAAAGCAGGAAAGAATATCCAATGGAAAAAAGACAGCCTCTTCAATAAATGGTGTTGGGAAAATTGGACAGCCACATGCAGAAAAATGAAATTGGATCATTTCCTTACACCACACATGAAAATAGACTCAAAATGGATGAAGGATCTCAATGTGAGAAAGGAATCCATCAAAATCCTTGAGGAGAACACAGGCAGCAACCTCTTCGACGTCAGCCGCAGCAACATCTTCCTAGGAACATCACCAAAGGCAAGGGAAGCAAGGGCAAAAATGAACTTTTGGGATTTTATCAAGATCAAAAGCTTTTGCACAGCAAAGGAAACAGTGAACAAAACCAAAAGACCACTGACAGAATGGGAGAAGATATTTGCAAATGATATATCAGATAAAGGGCTAGTGTCCAAAATCTATAAAGAACTTAGCAAACTCAACACCCAAAGAACAAATAATCCAATCAAGAAATGGGCAGAGGACATGAACAGACATTTCTGCAAAGAAGACATCCAGATGGCCAACAGACACATGAAAAAGTGCTCCACATCACTCGGCATCAGGGAAATACAAATCAAAACCACAATGAGATATCACCTCACACCAGTCAGAATGGCTAAAATTAACAAGTCAGGAAATGACAGATGCTGGCGAGGATGCGGAGAAAGGGGAACCCTCCTACACTGTTGGTGGGAAGGCAAGCTGGTGCAACCACTCTGGAAAACAGCATGGAGGTTCCTCAAAATGTTGAAAATAGAACTACCCTATGACCCTGCAATTGCACTGCTGGGTATTTACCCTAAAGATACAAACGTAGTGATCCGAATGGGCACATGCACCCGAATGTTTATAGCAGCAATGTCTACAATAGCCAAACTATAGAAAGAACCTAGATGTCCATCAATAGATGAATGGATAAAGAAGATGTGGTATATATACACAATGGAATACTATGCAGCCATCAAAAGAAATGAAATCTTGCTATTTGCGACAATGTGGATAGAACTTGAGGGTATCATGCTTAGCGAAATAAGTCAATTGTAGAAAGACAACTATCATATGATCTCCCTGATATGAGGAAGTAGAGATGCAACATGGGGGGGTTAAGGGTGTAGGAGAAGAATGAATGAAACAAGATGGGATTGGGAGGGAGACAAATCATAAGTGACTCTTAATCTCACAAAACAAACTGAGGGTTGCTGGGGGGAGGAGGTTTGGGAGAGGGGGTGGGGTTATGGACATTGGGGAGGAGATGTGCTATGGTGAGTGCTGTGAAGTGTGTAAACCTGGCGATTCACAGACCTGTACCCCTGGGGATAAAAATACATTGTATATTTATAAAAAATAAAAAAAAAATTTAAAAAGACCTATTCTCACGTTAATTGAATCTTAATTATTTTGTGCTTTAATCTGCCTGCTTCATTGTCACCACCATGTTACACTATATCCCATATTTGCACACATGTGTCAAGGTCTCAAAGGGGAGTCGTTGAAATTGTGCACTATTATCACAGTTTGGCCAGAGGGGTATAATTTAAATGTACTGAAATCAGTAAAACTCTGATTATGCCAATTCCCCACAGGTAGCCAAAAATGCACAAAAACAAAGTGCACATAGAAAGTAACATGATGAATATCAGAGGGTCTGCTTTTATTTGGGTGAGCAATTATTTTGTCCTTTTTCAATTTGGCACTGTCCATATGAAGCATTATCAAGTAGTATTATGAAGCCATGGAAAGTTACACATATTTCTACAGCAAAACACAGGGCCTCCACTAGCAAGCAAATTGATCTTTTCCCAGAAGGAGTACAAAATAATGTTTTCCGGTTTCAAATTCATCAATTTCATGACAAAGAGAAAGACTGGAAATACAGAGACATCATTCAAAGTTCTACCCTTTCTAGAAAAATGTAAATTTAAGTCACTGTATTGCCAACAAAGATAGCCAAACTGAGGACAAAATTGATGATAACTATTGTGTGCAAAAGCAAAGTAGAAAGAACAATTGGTTTGTTTTTCAAAGGATGCTGCTGGATATGGCACAACATGAGTGATATTCAATACAAGTGAGCAATGATGATCATTCTGTTCATGGAGACAGACACTTAACTTTATAGTCGTATATAACCACTGACAACTCTTGGTGTATGTGCAGTGTGTTCATATACATATACATATATGTCATACATATATGACTCATTTCTATTAACCTCTTAAAACATTTACTCTTAAAAGCACATATCATACAAAACACTTGATTCCAAAGAAAAACTATTTTCTGAGATGTAATGGAGGCTGGAAACACAACATGTGCACTCTGGAGAGAAATGACTGTGAGCAAAGCATTGCCCTTGAAATCCATACACATAGTGCTACATGGGCAGAGAATGGTGGGAGGTCAACTACATGCCTCCTGGCCTAGATTCTCAGTTGAAGAACACAGTGAAAATTAGGAATATACTTAAGCAAAGGTACTGTGCCTTTTCTCCAATATGATGCCTCAAGAAAACCCGCCAATTATAGGACTTATTTTCACAGTAAAATACACTTTCTTTTTGGGTCAAAGATAACAATTCACTGAGCACTTTCTAAGTACCAGGCATTCCACTTGTCTTATGTAATTTTCATTATTTCTCATGGTTTCATGTAATTCTCACCACAACCTTCTATGGAAAGTACTGTTCCTCTTTTTAATAAGGCAACAACAACATAGAAAAGTTAAGTAACTGATACTTTGGTTTTTAAAATTTAACTTGGGGGGCACCTGGGTGGCTCAGTGGGTTAAAGCCTCCGGGTCCTGGGATCAAGCCCTGCATCGGGCTCTCTGCTCAGGAGGGAGCCTGCTTCCTCCTCTCTCTCTGCCTGCCTCTCTGCCTACTTGTGATCTCTCTCTCCCTCTGTCAAATAAATAAAATCTTTAAAATAAATAAATAAATAAATAAATAAATAAATAAAATTTAACTTGGGAATTAAAATATCTCTTTTTTTATTACATGCCACAAGTTAACTAAATTCACTGTGTGCTTTCTTTTAGGATGACTAGATCACACACTTCTCTTATAGTCATTATAGTCTTCTACAAGAATTGACAATATTTAAGTAAAAGAATACAGAACAACAAGGTGAGACTGACAATTTCTTTTCATAGACAGAAGATAAATAGAGAAAGAGGAGAGATTCTGCTCCATATGTAAAAAAAGTATTATTCTCGGACATACATTGAGATTTTTTTTAAATTGGGAATGGAAATCCTGACAAAAGCAAATAACAACAAAGTATCACATTATCCAGGCCATTAGAGATACACAATCTCTACCACATCACAATTAATTTAGAGAGCAATAAAGATGCATAACAAAAGCTTTTGGAAAATTTAAAACACATTTCAAATAACTACTGAGTCAAATATAATAGATACTTAGATCTAAATGACAGCAAAACACCATAAAACACACTAATTTTGTGATATAGTAAAAAGGGTACTTAGCTCAGCTTCTTATACTGGGTGGAAAAAAGGACTAAAAACAAATAACTTAAGCATCCAGATTAAGGAATCGTAAAAAGAAAAATTTAATAATCTATATGCAGTAGATTAAAAATGGCCACATAGGGAGGAGTCAAGATGGCGAAGAAGTAGCAGGCTGAGACTACTTGAGGTAGCAGGAGATCAGCTAAATAGCTTATCTAAAGATTGCAAACACCTACAAATCCAACAGGAGATTGAAGAGAAGAAGAACAGCAATTCTAGAAACAGAAAATCAACCACTATCTGAAAGGTAGGACTGGCGGAGAAGTGAATCCAAAGCGACTGGAAGATAGACCGCAGCAGGGAGGGGCCGGCTCCCGGCGAGCGGCGGAGCAACAGAGAACAAAATCAGGACTTTTAAAAGTCTGTTCCGCTGAGGGGCATCGCTCCAGAGGCTTAACTGGGGTGAAGCCCAGGTGGGGTCAGCACGGCCTCAGGTCCCACAGGGTCACAGAAGGATCAGGGGTGTCTGAGTGTCACAGAGCTTACCGGTATTAGAACGGGGAAGCCGGCTACAGAGACAGAGCTGAGGAGTGACTCTCAGCTCAGGGTTGCCTTGAACCGGTCGCAGGCTCGGTCAGCTCGGAGCACGGCCAGAGGCCAGGGTGACGGGAGTAATTGGGCGCTGTTCTCTGAGAGTGCACTGAGGAGTGGGGCCCCGGGTTCTCGGCTCCTCCGGGCCGGAGACCGGGAGGTCGCCATCTTCATTCCCGGCTTCCAGAACTCTACGGAAAGTGCTCAGCGAACAAAAGCTCCCAAAAGCAAACCCAGCAAACCCGAGCGGATTACTCACCCCGGCCCCAGGTAAGGGCGGTGCAACTCCACCTGGGGCAAAGATGCTTGAGAATCACTACAACAGGCCCCTCCCCCAGAAGATCAACGAGAAACCCAGCCAGGACCAAGTTCACCAACCAAGGAGTGCAGTTTCAATACCAAGGAGAGCGGCGGAATTCCAGAGGAGAAGAAAGCAAAGCATGGAACTCATGGCTTTCTCCCCATGATTCTTTAGCCTTGCAGTTAATTTAATTTTTTTTTCTTTTTCAATTTTTTTTTCTCTTCTTCTGCTAAATTTTTTTAACTTTTACCGTTTTCTTTTTTAACGTTTTTTAAATAGTTTATCTAATATATATATTTTTTTCCTTTTTATATTTTTATCGGCTTTCTTTTTTTAATAGTTTCTTTTTTTTTTTTTTTCTTTCTGAACCCCTTTCTATCCCCTTTCTCCCCCCTCACGATTTGGGATCTCCTCTGATTTGGCTAAAGCATATTTTCCTGGGGTTGTTGTCACCCTTTTAGTATTTTACTTGCTCCTTCATATACTCTTATCTGGACAAAATGACAAGGCGGAAAAATTCACAACAAAAAAAAGAACAAGAAGCAGTACCAAAGGCTAGGGACCTAATCAATACAGACATTGGTAATATGTCAGATCTAGAGTTCAGAATGATGATTCTCAAGGTTATAGCCGGGCTTGAAAAAAGCATGGAAGATATTAAAGCAACCCTCTCGGGAGATATAAAAGCCCTTTCTGGAGAAATAAAAGAACTAAAATCTAACCAAGTTGAAATAAAAAAAGCTATTAATGAGGTGCAATCAAAAATGGAGGCTCTCACTGCTAGGATAAATGAGGCAGAAGAAAGAATTAGCGATATAGAAGACCAAATGACAGAGAATAAAGAAGCTGAGCAAAAGAGGGACAAACAGCTACTGGATCACGAGGGGAGAATTCGAGAGATAAGTGACACCATAAGACGAAACAACATTAGAATAATTGGGATTCCAGAAGAAGAGGAAACAGAGAGGGGAGCAGAAGGTATGTTGGAGAGAATTATTGGAGAGAATTTCCCCAATATGGCAAAGGGAACAAGCATCAAAATCCAGGAGGTTCAGAGAACCCCCCTCAATATCAATAAGAATAGGCCTACACACCATCACCTAATAGTAAAATTTACAAGTCTTAGTGACAAAGAAAAGATCCTGAAAGCAGCCCGGGAAAAGAAGTCTGTAATGTACAATGGTAAAAATATTAGATTGGCAGCAGACTTATCCACAGAGACCTGGCAGGCCAGAAAGAGCTGGCGTGATATATTCAGAGTACTAAACGAGAAAAACATGCAACCAAGAATACTATATCCAGCTAGGCTATCATTGAAAATAGAAGGAGAGATTAAAAGCTTCCAGGACAAACAAAAACTGAAAGAATTTGCAAATACCAAACCAGCTCTACAGGAAATATTGAAAGGGGTCCTCTAAGCAAAGAGAGACCCTAAAAGAAGTAGATCAGAAAGAAACAGAGACAATATACAATAACAGTCACCTTACAGGCAATACAATGGCACTAAATTCATATCTCTCAACACTTACCCTGAAAGTGAATGGGCTAAATGCCCCAATCAAAAGACACAGGGGGGGCGCCTGGGTGGCTCAGTGGGTTAAAGCCTCTGCCTTCGGCTCAGGTCATGATCCCAGGGTCCTGGGATCGAGCCCCACATCGGACTCTCTGCTCCTCGGAGAGCCTGCTTCCTCCACTGCCTGCCTCCTGCCTACTTGTGATCTCTGTCTGTCAAATAAATAAATAAAATCTTTAAAAAAAAAAAAGACACAGGGTATCAGAATGGATAAAAAAACAAAACCCATCTATATGTTGCCTACAAGAAACTCATCTTAAACCCGAAGACACCTCCAGGTTAAAAGTGAGGGGGTGGAAAAGAATTTACCATGCAAATGGACATCAGAAGAAAGCAGGAGTGGCAATCCTTATATCAGATCAATTAGATTTTAAGCCAAAGGGTATAATAAGAGATGAGGAAGGACACTATATCATACTCAAAGGAACTGTCCAACAAGAAGATCTAACAATTTTAAATATCTATGCCCCTAACGTGGGAGCAGCCAACTATATAAACCAATTAATAACAAAATCAAAGAAACACATAGACAATAATACAATAATAGTAGGGGACTTTAACACTCCCCTCACTGAAATGGACAGATCATCCAAGCAAAAGATCAACAAGGAAATCAAGGCCTTAAATGACACACTGGACCAGATGGACATCACAGATATATTCACAACATTTCATCCCAAAGCAACAGAATACACATTCTTCTCTAGTGCACATGGAACATGCTCCAGAATAGATCATATTCTTGGTCCTAAATCAAGTCTCAACCAGTATCAAAAGATTGGGATCATTCCCTGCATATTTTCAGACCACAATGCTCTGAAGCTAGAACTCAATCACAAGAGGAAATTTGGAAAGAACCCAAATACATGGAGACTAAACAGCATCCTACTAAAGAATGAATGGGTCAACCAGGAAATTAAAGAAGAATTGAAAAAATTCATGGAAACAAATGATAATGAATACACAACGGTTCAGAATCTGTGGGACACAACAAAGGCATTCCTGAGAGGAAAATATATAGCGGTACAAGCCTTTCTCAAGAAACAAGAAAGGTCTCAGGTACACAACCTAACCTTACACCTAAATGAGCTGGAGAAAAAACAAGAAAGAAACCCTAAACCCAGCAGGAGAAGAGAAATCATAAAGATCAGAGCAGAAATCAATGAAATAGAAAACCAAAAAAACAATAGAACAAATCAACAAAACTAGGAGCTGGTTCTTTGAAAGAATTAATAAGATTGATAAACCACTGGCCAGACTTATCAAAAAGAAAAGAGAAAGGACCCAAATAAATAAAATCATGAATGAAAGAGGAGAGATCACAACAAACACCAAAGAAATACAGACAATTATAAGAACATACTATGAGCAACTCTACGCCAACAAATTTGACAATCTGGAAGAAATGGATGCATTCCTAGAGACATATAAACTACCACAACTGAACCAGGAAGAAATGGAAAGCCTGAACAGACCCATAACCAGTAAGGAGATTGAAACAGTCATCAAAAATCTCCAAACAAACAAAAGCCCAGGGCCAGATGGCTTCCTGGGGGAATTCTACCAAACATTTAAAGAAGACCTAATTCCTATTCTCCTGAAACTGTTCCAAAAAAATAGAAATGGAAGGAAAACTTCCAAACTCATTTTATGAGGCCAGCATCACCTTGATCCCAAAACCAGACAAGGATCCCATCAAAAAAGAGAACTACAGACCAATATCCTTGATGAACACAGATGCAAAAATTCTCGCCAAAATACTAGCCAACAGGATTCAACAGTACATTAAAAGGATTATTCACCACGACTAAGTGGGATTTATTCCAGGGCTCCAAGGTTGGTTCAACATCCACAAGTCAATCAATGTGATACAACACATTAATAAAAGAAAGAACAAGAACCATATGATACTCTCCATAGATGCTGAAAAAGCATTTGACAAAGTACAGCATCCCTCTCTGATCAAAACTCTTCAAAGTGTAGGGATAGAGGGCACATACCTCAATATTATCAAAGCCATCTATGAAAAACCCATCGCAAATATCATTCTCAATCAAGAAAAACTGAAAGCTTTTCTGCTAAGGTCAGGAACACGGCTGGGATGTCCGTTATCACCACTGCTATTCAACATAGTACTAGAAGTCCTAGCCTCAGCAATCAGACAACAAAAGGAAATTAAAGGCATCCAAATTGGCAAAGAAGAAGTCAAACTATCACTCTTTGCAGATGATATGATACTATATGTGGAAAACCCAAAAGACTCCACTCCAAAACTGCTAGAACTTGTACAGGAATTCAGTAAAGTGTCAGGATATAAAATCAATGCACAGAAATCAGTTGCATTTCTCTACACCAACAACAAGACAGAAGAAAGAGAAATTAAGGAGTCCACCCCATTTACAATTGCACCCAAAACTATAAGATACCTAGGAATAAACCTAACCAAAGAGACTAAGAATCTATACTCAGAAAACTATAAAGTACTCATGAAAGCAATTGAGGAAGACACAAAGAAATGGAAAAATGTTCCATGCTCCTGGATTGGAAGAATAAATATTGTGAAAATGTCTATGCTACCTAAAGCAATCTACACATTTAATGCAATTCCTATCAAAGTACCATCATTTTTTTCAAAGAAATGGAACAAATAATCCTAAAATTTATATGGAACCAGAAAAGACCTCGAATAGCCAAAGGAATATTGAAAAAGAAAGCCAAAGTTGGTGGCATCACAATTCCGGACTTCAAGCTCTATTACAAAGCTGTCATCATCAAGACAGCATGGTACTGGCACAAAAACAGACACATAGATCAATGGAACAGAATAGTGAGCCCAGAAATGGACCCTCAACTCTATGGTCAACTCATCTTCGACAAAGCAGGAAAGAATGTCCAATGGAAAAAAAGACAGCCTCTTCAATAAATGGTGTTGGGAAAATTGGACAGCCACATGCAGAAAAATGAAATTGGATCATTTCCTTACACCACACACGAAAATAGACTCAAAATGGATGAAGGATCTCAATGTGAGAAAGGAATCCATCAAAATCCTTGAGGAGAACACAGGCAGCAACCTCTTCGACGTCAGCCGCAGCAACATCTTCCTAGGAACATCACCAAAGGCAAGGGAAGCAAGGGCAAAAATGAACTTTTGGGATTTTATCAAGATCAAAAGCTTTTGCACAGCAAAGGAAACAGTGAACAAAACCAAAAGACCACTGACAGAATGGGAGAAGATATTTGCAAATGACATATCAAATAAAGGGCTAGTGTCCAAAATCTATAAAGAACTTAGCAAACTCAACACCCAAAGAACAAATAATCCAATCAAGAAATGGGCAGAGGACATGAACAGACATTTCTGCAAAGAAGTCATCCAGATGGCCAACAGACACATGAAAAAGTGCTCCACATCACTCGGCATCAGGGAAATACAAATCAAAACCACAATGAGATATCACCTCACACCAGTCAGAATGGCTAAAATTAACAAGTCAGGAAATGACAGATGCTGGCGAGGATGCGGAGAAAGGGGAACCCTCCTACACTGTTGGTGGGAATGCAAGCTGGTGCAACCACTCTGGAAAACAGCATGGAGGTTCCTCAAAATGTTGAAAATAGAACTACCCTATGACCCAGCAATTGCACTGCTGGGTATTTACCCTAAAGATACAAATGTAGTGATCCAAAGGGGCACGTGCACCCAAATGTTTATAGCAGCAATGTCTACAATAGCCAAACTATGGAAAGAACCTAGATGTCCATCTACAGACGAATGGATAAAGAAGATGTGGTATATATACACAATGGAATACTATGCAGCCATCAAAAGAAATGAAATCTTGCCATTTGCAACGACGTGGATGGAACTAGAGGGTATCATGCTTAGCGAAATAAATCAATCGGAGAAAAACAACTATCATACGATCTCCCTGATATGAGGGAGAGGAGATGCAACATGTGGGGTTGAGTGGGTAGGAGAAGAATAAATGAAACAAGATGGGATTGGGAGGGAGACAAACCATAAGTGACTCTTAATCTCACAAACAAACTGAGGGTTGATGGGGGGAGGGGGGTTGGGAGAGGGGGGGTGGGGTTATGGATATTGGGGAGGAGATGTGCTATGCTGAGTGCTGTGAAGTGTGTAAACCTTGCGATTCGCAGACCTGTACCCCTGGGGATAAAAATATATGTTTATAAAAAAATAAAATTAAATAAAAATGGCCACAGATTCTTTTATATTCTTCCCATGGGGTGGGGGAAGCTGAGGTAGGGTTTGGGTAGGGTGGTTGTCTGCATCCCAGTCCTCTCAATCTGTGCTGGTTCTTCTAACTTCTTTAATCATTATAATAATGCAGAAATGAATAAGTGCTAGTTTTCAATCTCAGAGCCATGAGATGCCATTTAAGAAGTCCAACTATCCTGCTGGAGAGACACAGGGAGAGGAAGAGAACCTCAGGTGCACTCAACTTTCCAGCTGCCATTTTGAACCTCTCAAAAATATAAGCCCCAACTGAATACCAAGGGACCACAGGCAACACATTATGGAGAATAATCCAGCCAAGCCCTTCTCAAATTCCTGACCCACACCTTTGACACAAATTGAATCTTAAGCCACTAAGATTTAAGGCAATTTGTTAAAGAGAAATAAATAATTGTTAACAGGAATTGGTTTAGAAGCAAAATGCTGCTATGCCAAAAAACAAAAACATGTGGCAATGATTTTAGGAACCACAGCAGGGAGAAATTGGAAGAGCCTTGAAGACTCTATTGATGAAATCTGGAAAGGCTTTGAAGCAGTATCTATGAAGACTTAAAGGGTGGTGAAAGAGATTCTAAATTGCCCTGACTTTCTTGCCTACTATACCTTTTAGCCAGTCACAGTTTCCTGAGTGATACACTTCCTTGTTCAGTTTTCTCTTCCCCTGTCTGTGAAGCCCCCCACCTAGCTTTGTGTGTAGATGTGACAGCCTACACTTCTGCTGAGGAAGGTCAGGCTTCTTTGCCTGCTGTTGGCTAATACTTGAGGGAAACTCAAATTTGGTCATTACTTAGTATTAGTGCCAATACTTAATCCTCACTCCTTATGTTTCCATAGATGAAGAAGTGATTTATACCCTACCCATCAGGAGCAAACAGTGTGACTCTCTCCTGCCCATCTTCTTTCCTTCCCATGGAGGAGAAGGTGACTCCATGGGTTGGTAAGTTAAAGCAAGGAACTCAATGTTGTCTCTCTAGATTCACTCTTTCATGCCTTTCTGCCTGGAAAGACTGCTGTGCAATAAGCTTAGCTGGAAAAATTATACTATTTAAGGGGATGCTTGCTGTTGTGTATTTTATTTCTCATTTAGTTTTAAGTTATGATTGAGGAAGAAGAGTACATTTATATCTCATCTCCCCCACATTCAAAATTTTACCTGTATCTTACCTACAGGAACTTATTCAGTTATCTAAATTTATATCCACTCAATCACATTCCAGAAGAGAAACTTTTAACCATATAAGCTTAAGAGATCTTTGAGCACCATGAAAATATATGCATAATCTTGTATTCATTAATATTTTTTTCTGAGAGGGTCAAAAGATTGCTTTCATCAGATTTCCCTAGAGATTCATAACCTAACTCTGGTTAACAACTATTGCTCTTGAAATAACTTCCTGAGCATCTTTTTCCTTTCCACCTGTCCCCCTCCCCCTACCCTCCCACCCACCAAGCCCCTAGCTGTTAATTAAGTGCAGGAATAAAGAATCCTTTCCTTGTTTACAGGATTCTTTGACAGGCATTTACTTTTAAGGATCATCATTTTGCAATATCACTGTATCTCAAATTTATGAAAATAGGTAAGAACAATGAGAAGAGGGTTATACTTACAAAGCTAAATAGGGAAATGATCAACTATAATATATTAGCCTTGGAAACAGATGTGTACCAAACTTCACACTTTGTGAATGGTAGAGATAATACAATGCATATATTCTCTATTACCCAATGCCCCCACCAAGGTCTGGAGCAGTATTCCACAATAAAACATACAAGTATTTCTGTAGCAAAACACGAATATTCTAAGCGGTATGGAGATTACATTAGTGTCATCTCACATTAGGTCAGGATTTTGCTACAAAATGAATTATGAAATACTTGTTTTTCAGTGATTTGGGGAGAGCATGTGGTTAAGGGATTATAAACCTGTAACCAAACACCATTATTGTTTTCCTTCAATCTCCCCTCTGCCAAAACTAAATATAGTTTCTTTATTTCTTTCAAAATCTGTTTGTTATCATCTTTAATGATCCCCATAGCTATCCTCTGTCAGCATATTCTGACCAACAGTTGAATCTAAAACACCTTATATTATTATGAGTGGAGTCTGAATGGAAGATTACTTTTGGCCTTCTGGCCTGTGATGATAACCAAATGGCATCAGAGTCCACTTTCAATAGCTTCAGGGATAATCCATTTACATCTGCATCACTCTTTCTAGAACTTGATTAAAGTTCTGATCTAAACTCCAGTCTCCACACATCCACGGAAGTCATCTTGTTCTTACAGCCCTTGGAAATAGGCCCAATGATGCTTTTATCCTACAACAAAATGAGTTGTCCAAACACGGAACAGGCTGTCTTGGAGGATAATGAGTTCCCTTTTATCAGAAGCATTTAGGCAGAAGCTAGACAATATAGTGAGTGTGCTCATAATACTGAACAATACTGAACAATAAACATAAAACAATAAAAGAAGTTCACTTAATTCTTGTGTAATTGCACATTTTATCTTGTAAACCCACTTACACAGAGTTGATATCTAAGCTTTATCCCACATGCTCAAAGTTATTAACCAACATTTGGGCAACTGAAAATCTATGATCTCAATGCTTTTGTCATCCACAAGAAGTAGTATCCTGTTTGTACTTAAAGGGTTCTCAAGTTCCAGGACTGCTCTTCCTCAGAAGGGGTATACAGCTACAATCCATTTCAATTCAAACCAGTTAATGAATATTTACTGCTCCCTTAAATTACCCCTACATGGACTACTTAGAGCTTGTTGGGAAAAATTTACATGGATATATAATAACTGGAGACCACAGATGACATAACATAAGCATGTGTGAAATACCATGGTAAGAATACATAGGCAAGAATACATAGGAAATTCAAATAAAAGAAAATTAAGAAGCAAGGCACTTTGATTGAGAAGTCAAGAGTGTTGATATGGTCTGGGCCATCTCAGGGCAAAATGGGGAAGTAAAAGCCATTTGTAATCAGGAGACTAAACTTCTAGTTTTTTATCCTTTCCTCCATTAGTTACTTTTAGGTCCTCATTCCAAAATTCTTCCTGGATCTCAAAACTTCTAAAAGTTTATTTTCAGGAAAAATTATGATCAGATTGCTTCATTTGCATTGGAGTCTAATGAGGATTATATAGCATTTAGCATAGTTCTAGACAGCTTCCTAAACCCTAAATAAAAGGTAACAATTTTTGTCAATGAAGAATTATATTTCTAAGGGTATTATTAGCAGACAAAAAGTTGTAATATGGTAAGAAAAGGTTAATAATGTATTATAAAAGATTATAAAAGAAAGTTGCAAAAGGGCAAATATAACATGATAGTAACTTTGAAATACATGCAAAATTACTATATGTTCAGAAATACATAGTAAAACATATAAATATAAATACGAAGAATACTCTCCCACTTAACAAAAGGGATTTTCTCTAGGGAAGAAGGAGGTAGAATTGTGCCTGTAATATTTCACTAAAAAATAAGATAGGCAGAATAATCCAAATATATAGAGAAGTATAATGAAGTACAATAAATTCATAAGCTCCCTCTTCATAACCATTGCCAATGTTTTAGTTTTATCTCTTTTAACCTGTCATATTTTCTTACATAGTTGCAATTATACTTCCAAGAAGTTTATTATCTACTTTTTTTTAAAAAGATTTTATTTATTTGAGAGAAAGAACAAGTGGGTGGAGGAACAGAGGGAGAAGGATAAGCAGACTCCCCACTGATCAGGGAGCCTGACTCCATCCTGGGACTCCGGGATCATAACCTGAGGCAGAGGCAAATGCTTAACCTACTGAGCCACACAAATGCCCGTACAATCTATTTTAATTAAGCATTTTCTCATGTCACTAAAATAAAGCATTTTCTCATGTCCCATGTCACTCAAGTTTATTTGTAAAAATGTTTTTTCTTTTAAAATTATTTCTCTTTTATATTTTCAAATTAGAAAACTAAAAGGCCCTTTTAGGAAAAAGTGAAATAATGTGATAATGTATTAAAAAAACTTCCCAATACTTGGCCTCCGTTAATACTATCCTATTTACTTTATCAATGTTAACATGCTGATATGTTCGGGTATATATCACACACACACACACACACACACACACACACACACATGCACACTCTTCTTCCACCTTTTTCTATGCTTATTAAAATGTGGATACTCATATATAGGATTCTTTTTATAAAAACATGTATTAATTTGCTTTGTTAATTTATAAATTCATTCAATAATTATTAATTAAGCATATTATATGTTCCAGACAATGGGGATATAGCTGTGTATAGGACAGACACAGTATCTATGCTTTCATGGGGCTCTCACTTCCTGTGTATTATGGTTATCACTCAAGTTCAATACATATATCTAACTTCCTGGTTCTGGGAAGAGAAGGTGTTGCGTTTTTATTTGTTTCTTTCAATTTTTTATTGTAGAAAGAAATAAATGTGACACAAAATTTACCCTCCAACAATTTTCTAGTGCACAGTATAATATTCTCAACCACATGCACACTGTGGTTCAACATACCTAGAACCTTCCCATACGGCATGACTGAAACTCTTCATGAAAATTTTATATCCATTGAACAACACCCTACTCCTTCTAACCCCCAGCTTCTAGAGGCCATCATTCTATTTTTTGTTTCTATGGCTAACTCACTGTATTTAATAGCTGCCTAACATTCTCTAGTATTTATGTACTACTCTCGTACAGTGCATAAATATAGGTGACAGATAGATTTTGCATGAATATAGAGAAACGACATCAATAGTATTATAGATAATCTTAACCTACAAAAGATGTTTTTTTAATGCTTAGATATTTGGTCTGTCTGGAATATATTTTTATAAGTGATTTGTAATACTGATTCAAATTTCTTCTGGAGGGACGGACCCCTGTGTTAGCACTATCTATTAAATAAGTCTATGAAAGAAACAGTGTTGTCTTACATTAAGCTCCCAAATATTCTTTAATCTGTTTCTAAACTGTCTATTCTTCTCCAACAATCTTTATGTCCAATTCTGTATCAAAAAATACTGTTTTATTACAGTGGCTTGACGATGTATTTTAACATCTGGTAAAAGAAATCCACATTGGTCATTCTGTTTATAAAATATTCCTGGTTATTCTTAGTTATTATTCCATCTGAAATTTAAAACAGTTTTATCCAGTTCTAAAATTAAACCATTTTGATTGTTATTAGAATTACACTAAAGCATCATGTAAATTTGGAAGCACTGACATTTCTATATTACAGCTTCCTATTAAAATATGTATTATACTGTTTCAATTGATTACATGTTTTATGTCCTTGCAAGATATTTTACCATGTATTTCCCATAGAACCTTTGCCTTACTTGTTAATTTATCCCTAATATGTTTCATCCCCTACAACAAAATGAATTTTTTGCAGTTTTAGAGAAAAGCAATAGATTATTGCATATTTATCTACCCAACCACCTTCTTTGTTGTATAATTTATAATTATAGAAACTAGAAGTTTCTAAAGTATTATTAACTACTTCTTTCAGTAATTATGATACACATCATTTTGGAGTCTTAGTGAATTGATTTTGATTCCAAAACCAGACTAAGTAATACTGATGGTAGAAGATATAGCCTTATTTTGAATTTAAGTAGAAATGGCTTTAATACTGTACTATTCATATGTTATTTATTTTTGGTGTCTCAAAAAGCTTTATCATATTTATTTATTTTTCTTTATTCTTAAGTTTCACTTGAGATCAAAAATTTTTGCTAAAGCTTATGAAGTCTCCTTTTCTTCAAATGGGAAGAATACTCTCAGGATATGCTATATAAACTTTATGTAAGCATAAAAGTTTTATTTTTTTTAATTTACTGATAGTAATTTATGTTGATAAATTTCTATTATTGAATGAAAAATTATCTGTGTATCACTCTTTTGCCACCCTACAGACTTTGATTTACTATTCAAGATTTTTATCCATATATGTAAATGAAATTAGTATATACTTTATTTCATATGATCTTTTTTCTTTTTTTTACCTGATACATTTATTTATTTATTTATTTTATTTTCAGCATAACAGTATTCCTTGTTTTTGCACCACACCCAGTGCTCCATGCAATCTGTGCCCTCTCTAATACCCACCACCTGGTTCCCCCAACCTCCCACCCCCCGCACCTTCAAACCCCTCAGATTGTTTTTCAGAGTCCATAGTCTCTCATGGTTCACCTCCCCTTCCAATTTCCCCCAACTCCCTTCTCCTCTCTAACTCCCCTTGTCCTCCATGCTATTTGTTATGCTCCACAAATAAGTGAAACCATATGATAATTGACTCTCTCTGCTTGACTTATTTCAGTCAGCAGAATCTCTTCCAGTCCCATCCATGTTGATAGAAAAGTTGGGTATTCATCCTTTCTGATGGAGGCATAATACTCCATAGTGTATAGGGACCACATCTTCCTTATCCATTCGTCCGTTGAAGGGCTTCTTGGTTCTTTCCACAGTTTGGTGACCGTGGCCATTGCTGCTATAAACATTGGGGTACAGATGGCCCTTCTTTTCACGACATCCGTATCTTTGGGGTAAATACCCAGTAGTGCAATTGCAGGGTCACAGAGATCAGGAACACGACAAGGATGCCCACTCTCACCACTCTTGTTCAACATAGTATTAGAAGTCCTAGCAGCAGCAATCAGACAACAAAAAGAAATAAAAGTATCCAAATTGGCAAGGAAGAAGTCAAACTCTCTCTCTTTGCAGATGACATGATTCTTTATATGGAAAACCCAAAAGACTCTACCCCCAAAATACTAGAACTCATACAGCAATTCAGTAATGTGGCAGGATACAAAGTCAATGTAAAGAAATCAGTGGCTTTCTTATACACTAACAATGAAAATACAGAAAGGGAAATTAGAAAATCGATTCCATTTACTATAGCACCAAGAACCATAAGATATCTGGGAATAAACCTAACCAAAGAGGTAAAGGATCTGTTCTTGAGGAACTACAGAACACTCATGAAAGAAATTGAAGAACACACAAAAAGATGGAAGACCATTCCATGCTCTTGGATCAGAAAAATAAACATTGTTAAAATGTCTATACTGCCTAGAGCAATCTATACTTTTAATGCCATTCCAATCAAAATTCCACCAGTATTTTTCAAAGAGCTGGAGCAAATATTCCAGAAATTTGTATGGAACCAGAAGAGACCCCGAATCACTAAGGAAATCTTGAAAAACAAAAATAAAACTGGGGGCATCACGTTACCTGATTTCAAGATTTACTACAAAGCTGTGATCACCAAGACAACATGGTACTGGCATAAAAACAGACACATAGACCAGTGGAACAGAATAGAGAGCCCAGATATGGACCCTCAACTCTATGGTCAAATAATCTTTGACAAAACAGGAAAAAATATACAGTGGAAAAAAGACAGTCTCTTCAATAAATGGTGCTGGGAAAACTGGGCAGCTATATGTAGAAGAATGAAACTCGACCATTCTCTTACACCGTACACAAAGATAAACTCAAAATGGATAAAAGACCTCAACGTGAGACAGGAATCCATCAGAATCCTAGAGGAGCATAGGCAGTAACCTCTTCGATATCAGCCACAGCAACTTCTTTCAAGATATGTCTCCAAAGGCAAAGGAAACAAAAGCGAAAATAAACCTTTGGAACTTCATCAAAATCAAAAGCTTCTGCACAGCAAAGGAAACATCAAGAAAACAAAGAGGCAACCCACGGAATGGGAGAAGATATTTGCAAATGACAGTACAGACAAAAGGTTGATATCCAGGATCTATAAAGAACTCCTCAAACTCAACACACACAAAACAGATAATCATATCAAAAATGGGCAGAAGATATGAACAGACACTTCTCCAATGAAGACATACAAATGGCTATCAGACACATGAAAAAATGTTCATCATCACTAGCCATCAGGGAGATTCAAATTAAAACCACATTGAGATATCACCTTACACCAGTTAGAATGGCCAAAATTAGCAAGATGGGAAACAACATGTGTTGGAGGGGATGTGGAGAAAGGGGAACCCTCTTACACTGTTGGTGGGAATGCAAGTTGGTGCAGCCACTTTGGAGAACAGTGTGGAGATTCCTCAAGAAATTAAAAATAGAGCTACCCTATGACCCTGTAATTGCACTACTGGGTATTTACCTCATATGATCTTTAATAAGACTTGGTACTGAGGGGCACCTGGGTGGCTCAGTCATATAAACATCTGCCTTTGGCTCAAGTCAGGATCTCACAATCCTGGAATTGAGTGCCGCATCAGGCTTCCTGTTGAGTAGGGAGTCTGCTTCTCCTTCTCTTTCCTCTGCTCCTCCCCACTGCTCATTCTCTCTCTCAAATAAATAGATAAAACCTTTTTTTAAAAAAAGAAAGATTTTGTACTGAAATTATGTTTGTTTATAAAGTTAAGTAGGTTGATTCACATCACTTTTTTGTTTTGCAATAGTTCTCAGTTATTAGAGGCCATAAATAACTCACCTTTTAAAACAATAGTAGCATAATGTCTGTTCAATGGCACTTTTTTGTTTCTTTTTTTTAAGATTTTATTTATTTATTTGACAGAGAGGGACACACAGAGAGAGAGGGAACACAAGCAGGGGCAGCAGGAGAGGGAGAAGCAATCCCCATGGAGAAGGGAGCCTGTTGCAGGGCTCATTCCCAGGACCCTGGGATCATGACCTGAGTGGAAGGCAGATGCTTAATGCTTAACAACTGAGCCACCCAGGTGCCCAATGGCACATTTTCATTATCTTTCCTATGTTGATGAATCTAGATTTACATATATAAGAAGATACCTTAAAATAAATAAATCAATGAGTGTCATATAAATAAAACTAAAACATCAATATCTTATTAAAATCAGTATGTAATGGAATGGGAGAAGATATTCACAAATGACACTACAGACAAAGGGTTGATATCCAAGATCTAAAAAGAACTCCTGAAACTCAACAAACACAAAACAGATAATCATGTCAAAAAATGGGCAGAAGACACGAACAGACACTTCTCCAAAAAAGACATACAAATGGCTAAAAGACACATGAAAAAATTTTCATCATCATTAGCCATCAGGGAGATTCAAATCAAAACCACACTGAGATACCACCTTACACCAGTTAGAATGGCCAAAATGAACAAGACAGTAAACAACAAGCATTGGAGAGGATGTAGAGAAAGGGGAACCCTCTTACACTGTTGTTAGGAATGCAAGTTGGGGCAGTCACTTTGGAAAACAGTGTAGAGATTCCTTAAGAAATTAAAAATAGAGCCTCCCTATGACCTGCAATTGCACTACTGGGTATTTACCCAAAGGTACTGATGTAGTAAAAAGAAGGACCAACTGTACCCCAATGTTCATAGCAGCAATGGCCACAATCACCAAACTGTGGAAAGAACCAAGATGCCCTTCAACAGAAAAATGGATAAGGAAGATATGGTCCATATATGCAAAGGAGTATTATGCCTTCATCAGAAAGGATGAATACCCAACTTTTCTATCAACATGGATGGGACTGGAAGAGATTATGCTGAGTGAAATAAGTCAAGCAGAGTCAATTATCATATGGTTTCACTTACTTGTGGAGCATAAGGAATAACATGGAGGACATGGGGAGATGGAGAGGAGAAGTGAGTTGGGGGAAATCGGAGGGGGAGACAAACCATGAGAGACTGTGAACTCTGAGAAACAAACTGAAGGTTTTAGAGGGGCGGGGGGTGAGAGGTTGGGTGAGTCTGGTGGTGGGTATTAAGGAGGGCACATATTACATGGAGCACTGGGTGTGGTACATAAACAATGAATTCTGGAACACTGAAAAGAAATTTTTTAAAAAATCAGTGTGTAAAAAGACAAACTTTGGACAAAATATCCAGTAACTGCTAAAATCATGTTTTATGAATTGTATCATATAATTTGTGGTAGGTAGTCTGTAAGGCACCCTGTAAGATGTCTCCTTTGTACAATTTGCTCTCCTTGAATGTGGGCTAGACCCATTAAGTTACTTCAAATGAACAGAATACAGCAAAGGTAATGAGATATCCCTTCTGAGATTCGGTTATGAAGGGACTGGCTAGCATATGGTGTACCTTATTTCAGTCTCTCTCTCTCCTCCCTCTCCTGCATTCTGGGAAAGGCAAGCTGCCATGTTGTGAGCTGCCTTATAGAGAAACCCAGAGAATAAGGAACTGCTGTGTCTGGCTAGCAACCTGCTAAAACTCTAAACGACCATGTTAGGAGGATGCAACAAGCTTTTCAGTAGTCAATGAAAAGGTTTCTCCAGTAAATAGAGTATTTAGATTCTGATTTCCCCATCACACAGTGGTAAAGTTATACATTGTACAGAGGGAGATTTTTTATAAAGATATGTGACTTAATTTTCTTTTTCTTGCCTTTTTTTTTTCCCCCCTCTGGTGTGGCTACTTACACCTATCAGTTTTGTCACTTTTTTTTTTTTCTGAGTATAATCTCTTAGAAAAATAATTCCTTTTCTCAACAGCTGAAAAGTCAAAAGTGAAACAAGTTTTAGGTATCCCCCTACAGAAGAGATTATAGGGAAGCACCAACAGGGTTTCAGTCCATTTATAATCACCTGAGAAACCCTGAGGCAAAAAAGCAGCACTCAGGGAAAAAAAAACCTTTTTCTACCCTTTCCCTGTTGTCTTCCCAGCCCACTAACACCAACACACACACACACACACACACACACATACACACACACAAACTTCTAACAAATGCTGCAGAACTTGGTGTGACTCTAAAAGTTAAATACATCACTGACTAATGAGAATGTCACTTTTATATTTGTCTCCCCAAAACAGTGACAGTAGAACCAAATTTGAACCATTTTGTTTTGTAAAGAGGACAATTTTAAGGAGATTCGGTTTCACTTCTTGATGTCAGCCACTGTGTGCTCTCTTACCACTGCCTTGGTCTGATTCCAACTGGCAAGACAGCAATGAAAGGCAGTAACAGAGTTAACTCATCCTAGTAAAGAAAACACGATGCTTTTAAGAAAGTGCAGTCTATAGAGAATGATAATAGAAAGAATTAGATCATCCACCCTATCTTACTGTTTAATCCAGAATTTTCTCCTAAACCATCCTGAAATATTCACAATTTAAAATTTGAATGTATGACACTTAAGTGATAAAAACACAACCTAGAGGTGTATGAGTGGCTCAGTCTGTTAAGCATCTGCCTTCAGCTCAGGTCATGATCTCAGGATCCTGGGATCAGGCCCCCTTGGGACTCCCTGTTCAGCGGGGAGTATGCTTCTCCCTCTCCCTCTGTCTCTCTTTCACCAGCTCGTAAGCACACTCTCCCACTCTCAAATAAATAAAATCTTTAAGAAAAAAACCTAATTTTTAAAAGATTATCACATTTTCAGATTAATGAGGCAATTTAAAGCTCTCAAAATTTTTTCTAAATAAATTTGAAAACAAAATAACAGTTTTAGATTTTACATTTCACATTTGATTGGTCTAAAATTAAACCAGACTCTGATCTTACCCTATCATAGGACTAGAGCCCAAGCTCCAATCTCTAGAAAATTTGTCATTAATCCATCTATATTATATAGGAGCAGATAGGAGCAAATCATGGGAATGAAGCATGTATGAAAGAAGTAGGGCATTTTTCTCTAAGCATATCAAAAATCTTTAGATCGCATGAGTAGGAGTTTCTGCTATGAAAATTTTATGGATGATGTGCTATATAATAGAAAATCACTAATTTTGCTTTGCTAGGGTGTCCTGCAAAGGATAAGAACAAGAAACAGGAAAAAAAAAAAAAAGCATATTTAAGGCCTTTGGCCCCAGAGTGTATCTACCTTTCATGTCATCACTTTGACTGATTTTTCTCACATTGCTGAATTCCCTGGCTTAGAGAAATAGCCACATTTTAAGAACCCAATTCAATTGGATTCTACGTGCCCTTATCCAGATGACTTTCTGCTTAAATTTGTTCCAGTGTTGAAAATAATCTTAGCAAGCAATGTATGAAAGCAAAAATCTGGAATTTCGGTCTACCCTCAGAGAAGTTGTTCCTAAATGTGGGGATGTTTTTCTTTATCAGGCACATAGACAAAATACAACCCTGATAATTCAGCAAACAACAGATGTTCTGCCTCCTAGAAGAAAAATACAGTAACTGCAGAGGATGAGAATTTCCATCTGGATTTAGGCCTGAGCAGATAGCCTTCAACCTGGCACAATGCCCAGCTTGCAGCCTTCTCCCATCATGGTATTGCGAGCTGTGGCCACTTTGCCTGCTGCTCAAGTAACGATGATTTCAGAAGTAAACAAGTTCAAGCAAGGAAATAATTAGCCAATTAGTAAATACATTCTAAACCCTTGTCTAACTCAGTACTGTGCTAGGCACCTAGGCAGACATAGAAAAAAACAAAACCTCAAGAAATTTGCAATTATCCAATGGAAAAAGAAATTGTCTTGACTAAGAAAGTTAAATTAATTATGAGTAATTAAGGAGAAATTTTAAAAAACCCTTAGGACTATGGTTTGACTTTATAACCCCAGACAACATAAATTCTGGGTCTTCAATGCCTCAGGTAGAAACCAAGGGGAAGTAAACGAAATTACTTCTCCAAGGATTTGGTGATTCCATGAATTAAGTTACAAATCATATGCTCCTGAAGGGCAAGAGTGTTACATAATATTAAGCATATAAACTCTGTAGTTAAGATCAATTTGGCTCAAATCCTGGCACTGTCACTTACTGTGAGGAGTTGAATAAGTAACTTAATCTGTTAACCCTAAATGTCCTCAGCCATTAAGTAGGGATATTAGTAATTTTACATCATTGTATAAGGAGGCTTAAGTGAGGTGATACTATTTTAAGCTGGCTATTGCTGTGAAAAAAAAAAAGACACTCAAAATTCAATGGCTTAAAACCATAACCATGTATTATTTTTTGAGTCTATGGAACATCTACATATTTCTGGGCTCATCTGGGCTCACTCTTACATCCACAATCAGCTGTGGATTGAACAGACAGCTTTCTTGCATGTTTGGGGGTCCGTTAGTATAGTCTGGCCTATGAAAGTTTTAGCAAGGACAATTGGGACAACCTCTTCCATATGGATCTCATCTTCCAAGAGGCAGTCTGGGTTTGTTCACATGGTCGTGATGGAGTTCCAAGAGAAAGAGTGAATGCAAACAAGGTCCCTTGACACCTTTGCTCAGAAATGGGACACTGCTAACTCAACTACATTCTGTAGTTCAAAGCAAAATGCAAGATCAACCTAGACATAATGGAGGATGGAGGAAAAAACCTTCATTTCTTGATGGATAAATAGATGTGGATACCTGGGGAGAGAGGTCAAAGTGGGAGACTGTTGAAGAATCAAGGCTGTATTGTATCTAATCACTCTACTACTTTCATTAAAGTACTTAAAGTGCTTGGTGCTTAAGTAAACATCAGACACTGTCACTACAAGTTGAATAAAAATTCAGAGATTAAAATCATGGGATTAAAGCTAGATGCCCTTAAATTAGTAAGACACTGTTTTTGCTAGAATGGGAAGTGGGCAACCGAGAACATAACATTTGAGTGAGGAGTTGGCAAGACTTGACAATGAAGAGCCTAGTAATGGATGTTGAAAGTGTATCAGCAATTATCAGAAAGGAAAGGTAGACCTTATAGGGTTCATAGCTTGAGGGTCTTTGAGCATCTCTACTAAATTAGAATTCCAAACAGCCAACCTCTCTTCTGTCCTTTTAAGTCCCTGGATTAAGAAAGGAAAGCAAATAAGGTTGTAAACTATCTGTTGACGAAGCAATCTAGGCCAATTCAGAGCTAATAATTAAAGGTGAGATCCTAACTTAGCTATAGATGAGACAAGTGATACCTACTCCTAAAGCAAATCTGGGCAATATGAAGAGATCTACCCAGGACCTCCTAAGAGATGTTCATGATTGTGGTCTGCTATTAATGACTCTAATAGAAGTATTTCATCTAATGGAGGACAAAATCTGGGAGAAGAAAGCTTTTCCATGCCACCCTCCAATAACAGTGTGGACTGAACCTAGGAACCAACCAAGTTGTGTACATTTTTTTCATAAACACTTGGCAACATACTGTGAGGGCTGGGATGGAAAGAGAAAATGGCCATGCACAGCAACATTCCTTTGACTGGATTCCATCATACAATCAACTTTTAAACATGATTTATAGTCAATTCCACACAGGTGCTATGGTTGCTCCACACACAAACATGGCAGTATTTTTGTCCCTGAGATATTTGTGTTCTTACTCTCAGGTACAGAAAACACTAGGAATAATGGACAACACTTTGAACATTGGTAAGTCCTCAGTATGAACAACATCTAGCAAGTTGTAATCAGAAGTGATTGTTTAATCAAAACTGGGCATAGCATCAGGCCAAATTTCCAACTATACTGCTTCTTATGCACAGTCCCATGCAGTGAACTAAAATCAGGGTTTATGTCTTGGCTTTCGTGCCAAATAGGCCTTGGAAAACTACTTTTACTTTTTTAGGCCTGAGTTTGGTTCATCTATAAGTTAGGGATCAATAATAATAATACCTATACCATAGGGTTATTGTGAGTATTGAATATGATAAAATTTGTTTTTTAAAAAATTAATTATATATAAATTGTTATACAAATTTATTTAGCACCAAGTAAGTACACAGCACCACACCTGGTACTAATAATTCAGAGATAAGTAAAATATGGACTTTGTCCTCAAGGAAATTACAGGCTATTTTGAGAAATACTGATAATTAACTATAAAACAAAGTGTGATAAATGGTAACAAATTGTTATGAAAACCCCAAAGAAGGAGAGTTTAATTAAGAAAGTAGGCACATGGATAAGTCAATAAAAGATAATAAATAAGATGAAATATAAGAACTGGACCTTAAATAATGACTAGAAATTTGCCTAGCAAATCAGCTGAGATAAAGGCAAACTCATCACAAACTTAAGTTGGGGATAGGGAAAAGCACTTGGGGAAGACTGACATAGTCCATGCATCTAGAGTGTGGGGTACATGGTACCAAGAAGTTCTCAGAGGGAAGCTGGCCCAATGATAAAACATCTCTTTGAGGTAGAGAGTCAGGACTGTGTTTGCTGGTCATGTGGGACCATCAAAGTTTTCTGAGCAGAAAAGAAAACAATAACACGTTATTGTTAGTGTTAGGAAAATTGTTTTTCTTAAGATAGTAAAAAAGACAAACTGAAAAACCTACATTGTGTATAAAAATGTGATTTTGCTTGTTTGTTTGGCACTAATCTGGATAAGGATGAGACACTGAGAGGACGAAGAGACTGGGGCAGGGTTCTTTGAAGAGAAGAGATAAATTTGGGAGCTATTGCAGAGGAAAGGAAACTAATGTTGCAACTGATGGAATACAGAAAGGGAGAGAAATCAAAGATGATTCAGAGGCTTCTATCAGGGGAATTGTGTGGATGATAGTGCCATTAACCAAGACACAATGTCCAGAAAGAGGACGCATTTTGGAATAAAGAAGAGAAAGAGTTCAATTTGGGGTAAGTTGAGTTTAACAAGCCAGCAGGATATCCAGATGGAATTGTCCAGAAGGTTAGGCACAGTTGCAATGTGAGCAATTTACTTTGCCTTTCTTTTTTCCACCACAAAATGGATGGGATATTGCTTGTCACTTCTCTCCAAGGACCCTGGGGAGGATTAATGAAGCAGTGTTCACATTTATTCCACACCAGGGATCAATGAAAACTTGGCAAAGTATTCGGTTGGAATCCCATCATGTTAACTTGAAAATAAAGCAGCTTTGATATGAAAGTCATTGAGGGAGGGGAATGAAAACCTGCAAGGCCACACCGTAGAACGTACATGTACTTCCAGCAGTCAGTCCAAGCACAGCTTTGATGTGGGCGGCCACTAGCCTGTTTCCAGCTAAAGTCAGTGAAAGAGAACCAGCCTTCCTATTGTCTGCACTTTCCTTTTGAATTCCTTTCCAAAGCCACCAGGACTCAGCCCAAATGTGAGCTTAGAAATTTCTCAATTTCTCCCCTCATCAATAAAAGTGTTTCCTGAAGCAAGCTACCATTTGCTGCCTCTGTTTTGGATATGAATATCTTTGTTTTAACTCATATGCTAGCAATTAACAGGCAACACGGAGGTCTCCCAGTAACATGCTTGAGATCATTGCAAGCCAACAGCTTAAGTCTGAGGTGTTCCTTCTAAAAGTGTGAACTCAGGCATGGAATTATATCTAGTCATAAAATAGGAAATTCATAACATGAGAAGCTTTCCAATTCAAAACCCTTTACTCCACAAATGTTATGCCCACTTCAGAGAGGACAGAGAAACAAATATGGAATGAGGAATATATGAAAGAACATGTTCTTTGAGAGTTCAGTCGGACTGGGTTTCAACTTTGTCCCTTACCATGTCCCCTTCATTCTGCTCTTTCTGTGCCTCAGAGTCCTTATTGGTAAAGTGTAGTGTCATGAGGAATGAACTCTAGCCACTTGCTTTCAGTGCGACCTAGTACAAATTACTGAGAGTCTTTCAGCTTCACTTTTCCCACCTATCAAATGAAGGTAGTATCACCTGCCATAGTTTATGTAAGAAGTGGGTGAGATAAAATTGGTCTTTAGCATTGGGTCTGGTACAGTTATTGCTATTTAAATGGCAGTTATTATGCTGCAGGTGGTGGAGCTGCTGATGTAATAATCTGAAGCAGATGGCTCACAGAAGATCTTCAAGAAAGGTAAACTTAACTATGGAGTATGAATAGGGATATCACTACAAACGGCTCCTGTGTAATACAGGTTACAATATACAGCATGATCATTTTTTTTAAAGATTATTCATTTATTTATTTATTTGACAGAGGTCACAAGTAGGCAGAGAGGCAGGCAGAGAGAGAGGAGGAAGCAGGCTCCCTGCTGAGCAGAGAGCCTGATGCAGGGCTCGATCCCAGGAGCCTGAGATCATGACTTGAGCTGAAGGCAGAGGCTTAACCCACTGAGCCACCCAGGTGCCCCCAACATGACCATTTTAAGTAGGAAATAAAACCACCAAAGGACCATCTTAGATGAATAAAAGTATCATATTACCTGCCTTGCCTTGGTTTTAAATGAGGAGGCATAATAAGTTGTTAGGTTACTAAAGAATATACAAAATAAAATTTATACAAAATAAAAATTTAAAAAAATTTAAAAAATATTTATACAAAATAAAAATTTGGAACGTTTAACGAATCCCATTACCCCCAAGGTTGCGAGGTTAAGATATTGTCTTTTATTGCAGCACACTACTGCTGTTAAAAGCAGTTGTGTAGTTGGCCAATTAACTGCTGTGGGAAATTGACTTTTCACTAGTTATGCTGAGAATTAATATTATGACATATAATTTCGCCCAAAAGAATATCAGTGTTAGAAATGATTTGTGAAAATATAACTTCAGTTGACTGACTTTATTAAAATACTGCTTCCAAATTCTACATATTATAGAAACAACATAAAGAATGATTCTTATTATAGGTGAAAGTGCCTGGAAGAGCAAGAAGGTACAAATATTAGAGTGTTATCAAAATGTTTCTGGAAAAGAAGTGTACTATAAAATTTTTCCATATCTGGTCCCAAAAATGGATTTTTGAGGCAGGTTAAGCAAACCTCATATACAATAAAGTCATTCTAAAAAGGAGGATAATAACAAAAAAACTTGAAAATACCTGAAAGCCATGGGTCATTATGGTTAAGAACTTAAAGTAAGAAGTAAGTCTTGTAACTGATTAGAAAATGTAGTGCTGAGATTCGTGGCAGCCAAAAAAGAGAAGGAAAGCATTTGCTCAGGGGAGACAATTTTATCCAACATTAAACTCTAAATTTACAAAAATTTCTTTAGATAAAGAACATTTAACTAGCAACTGAGCAATGAATTAAAAGTAACAGTTTTACAAAAGATAGAGAAACTAGATTCATGTAATAGAGTTTTATGGAAATTTGTGAGAGAAGAAAGAAATTCCAAGAAAATGCTAAAGTCATAGTTCTGTTAAGAGTTTCTACTTGGCTTTAAAATAATGCAGTCTTGGGGTGCCTGGGTGGCTCAATGGATTAAAGCCTCTGCCTTCAGCTCAGGTCATGATTTTAGGGTCCTGGGATCAAGCCCCGCATCGGTCTGTTTAGTGGGGAGCCTGTTTCCTCCTTGCGCTCTCTGCCTGCCTCTCTGCCTACTTGTGATCTCTGTCAAATAAATAAATAAAATCTTTAAAAAATAAAATAAGATAAAATAAAATAAAATAATGCAGTCCACAGGTGTTATTTCTGGTATCCTAATTGGTAAAAGGGGGAGAAAATGTCCCATACAAGAGTTCACTGCTCAATGTCTGAAACAAAAATCTTCATGGAATATTTACTAAGCAAAGGATTTCTATATCTAGGACTCAGTATCACTGATCAAAGCAAGATGCTGATTTTATTTAAGGTTTTGTGAAACAGAGATCAGAATAGGTGGACTTTGGGAAGTAGGATTGATTAAGAGTTAGTTGATCTTTAGTACCAATGGAAGTGTCTCTAAAAGTGGAAGTGTCTCAAGCTGTAGAATTGCCTTTAAAACTCAACCACAATGAGGCTATTTTGATTAGCTGACCTTCAGCCACGTGCTGATGTCACAAACTGGACATTTTTCAGAAGTGCCGTTATAAAAACAAGTTATCAGGGATTAATGAAGATGGATTATAGCCAAATAACTTTCTTGATTTGGGAGTACAGAAGTTTTTATTCTTGGAGCAGAGAATCTAGAAATGAGCTGTTACCTCTCTCCCCACTGTTGCCTCAGCTAAAATTTTTAAGGAGCTCATTAGTAGTCAATTGGGGTTTTGGTTCTGAGTCCTTGAATAACAAATGTCTTGATTACAGGGACTCAACACTGTTGAGGAGTGAAGACCAACCATGTGAGTAATAAAGTTAGCATATTGTTATAATAAGTGGGGAATTTACATTGCTATCCATATACCAGCAATGAACAATGGGAATTTGAAATTAAAAACACAATACCATTTGCCCTAGAACCAAATAATAATAATAATAATGAATCTTACTCATAAATTTTAAAAAGTATAAGATCTATACAAGGAAAACTATAAAACTAATGAAAGAAATTAAAGAAAGTCTACACCAGTGGAGACACATTCCACTCTCATGTGTAGAAAAATTCAATATTGTTAAAATTTCAGGTCATTCCAGCTTGATCTATATAGTCAACATAATCCCATTCAAAATCCCAGCAAGTCATCCTGTAGATGTTGACAAAGAGATTCTAATGCTTATAGAAATACAAAGACCCAGAATAGCCAACACAATATTGAAAAAGTGGAAAAAGTCAGATGACTGATACCACCCAACTTCAAGACTTACTTTAAAGATTTTTTTTTTATTATTTGACAGATAGAGATCACAGGTAAGCAGCGAAGCAGGCAGAGAGAGAGAGGAGGAAGCGGGCTCCCTGCCGAGCAGAGAGCCCGATGTGGGGCTCGATCCCAGGATTCTGGGATCATGACCTGAGCTGAAGGCAGAGGCTTTAACCCACTGAGCCACCCAGGCGCCCCAAGACTTACTTTAAAGATACATTAATCAAGACAGTATAGTATTGACAGAAGAATATATAAATACATCAGTGGGACAGAATAAACAGCCCAGGAGCAGACCCACACAAATACAGTCAAGCTGACCTTTGACAAATAAGCAAAGGTAATTCAACAGAGGAAGAATAATGTTTTCAACAACTGGTGCTGGAACAACATGATACTTAAGTGCAAAAACAAAAACCAAAAGAAAAAAAAAAAAACCCATGAGTTTAGAGACAGACCCTCCAAAAAAGCACTTTAACATGAATCAGAGACTTAAGTATAAAGGGCAAAACTATAAAATTCCTCCAGGACAGTATAAGAGAATATCCAGGTAACCCTAGGTCTGGCAATGAGTTTTTTGATATATAACAAAGGCATTATCTGTAAAAAAATATATTAAGTTGGACTTTATTAAAATCAAAAACTTATACTCTGTGAAAAATACTGCTAAAAGAATTAAAATACAAGTAACAGACTGGGAGAAAATATGTGCAAAACACATCAGGTAAATAACTTGTATCCAAAATATATCAAGAACTTTTAAAATTCAACAATAAGTGTTTTTGTTTTCTTTGAGTTAGTAGTAAGTAGTAGAATTAATGATTCATACAGTATTTCTATTTTGGAAACAACTCAATTTTTTAAAATAAGCCAAAGACAGGAAGACACCCCACCAAAGAACATATATCAATAACAAATAAGCATATGATAAGACATTCATCATAAGTCATTAGGGAAATGTAAATTAAAACCATAATGAGATGCCAACATACAACTATTAGAATGGTTAAAATCCAAAGCAAGGACATCAAAGCTACTAAAGTTGTGGAGCAACAGGAACTCTCATTTATTGGTGTTCATGGAAAAGTCCCACACAGTCATATCCTCTCTAGCAAGGTTTCAACACTTCAGAATTTACTCTTCTTATCATACTAAACATACTCTTATCATAAGAGATAGCAATCACAATCCTTGATATTTACTCAGATGAGTTGAAAACACCTACCAACACAAAAACCTCACAGAGATATTTATATCAACTTTATTTATAATAACTGAAACTTGGAAGCAACCAAGATGTACTTAGTAGGCAGATGGATAAACTGAGTACATTAATATGATAGAATGTTAGCAATAAAAAGAAATGAGCTCTCAAACCACAAAAAGACAATAAGGAGGAATCTTAAATGCAAATTGCCAAGCAAAATATGGCAATCTGTAAAGGTTACATATTGTATGATTCCAACTATAAAGCATTCAGGAAAATATCAGTCTATGGACAGAGTAAAAGATCAATGGTGGCCAGGGACTTGAGGGAAGGAAAAAGAGGGATGAATAGTTGAAGCACAATAAATTTTTAGGGCAGTGAAATTATTCTTTATGATACTGTAAATGGTAGACACATGATATTTAAGTGCATGAATTTTATACGCATTTATAAAAATCTACCTAACTACAACACAAAGAGTAAACCCTAAAATAAACTATGGACTTTTATCTTAGCTCATCATTTTTAACAAATGCAACACGCTATTGCAAGATATTAATAATAGGAGAAACCAGGGAGGGAGGCAGTATGTGGTAACTCTCTGTACTTTCTACTCAATTTTTTTATAAATCTAGAATTGCTCTAAAAATGAAGTCTATGAATTAAAAAAGACATGAAAATTCTGACTTGATTTCTTGCCCAGAGGAAAGTCATTCTACCCCTGAAAGGAAATAAGCTACATAAGTCAAAGAGTCAATGAGTAAAACAGAGCTCTTCTCAGGAGGCAGATTTAAATTTGTTCGTGTGGTCAAAACTGCATAATTGAAGCCCCAAAATTATGTTTTTAAAACTTAATAGGCCTCTGACAAAAAATGGCTTACTCTTGGTTCTCCCAACATCTTTAGCATATCAACAAACTGCCTCATCAGAGTGCCTTACATCTACACTCCTAGCACTGGGTAGTGGTGTGAGTTGAAGGGAAAGGCAGACCTCATAGAACAATCATAGTTGAAGCATCCTTGGGCATGTGGAATGATGAAATATGGAAAAGCAGAGACAAGCCTAAGATCAGTGGGACAGAGTAAACAGGAGGCCCACATAAATATAGTCAAGCTGATCTTTGACAAGGACCTTTGACAAGCACCTACTATGTGGCATGTCATTTCATCTCTCCAGTGTATATTTCTGATATTTTATAAAGAGTTGCCAAATGAAGTTACACAAACATTTGTAATTGAACTACGTCAAAATCATTGTAGTGATTCCCTTTGAAAGTTAGGGAAGTATTAAAACAAAGGACGAACACTTCAGAACATTATAGACTAATTCATTAACAGATTATGTTAATGCTATTGCCCACAGCTGTTTCAGTGGAGTAGTTTTTGGCAATGGTGCTAGCACCCTACAAAGTAAAAATAACAAAAAAACAAAAACTGAAATGTACAAACCCATTAAAGTTTCAGAAAGGCACTGGAAGGCTTTTATATTTTATAGACTATGTGATGCAAAATTTGATTAGTTTAGCACTAAATTATTCATATTCTATATAATTCTTCACTGAAACACCAAAACCACACCTTGGATAAATTTCAATGAACATTTTCTAATTTTAAAAAGATAACCAAAGGCATCAACTATACATTGTGCTAATAAGATGTCACCATTGGACACCTTAACCAATAAAGCTCTGGAGGCAATTTTTTTTCTAGTCAAGAAAGTGACTTTAAGTCAAATAAACAATAACTTTTATGAATCAGGGAAAGTCATGGTTTATGGTTTGGCATGGTTTATGTGCCTCAGGCTCAGAGACGTTTATAAGATGCATCTGTGCCTAATCGTACCTGACATAATTACACACATTGTTACAGGTACTATCAATAAAAAAAAACTGGGAAGTTTTCAGGATTCTTATCCTTTTTTTCCCTGAGCAGGAAAACCTCCCATGAATTCTCCAGCTCCTTGAATACAAGCATTTAGGTGTGACCGTATTGCTGAGTTCTAGACATAGGAATAAACGTCAATGGAAATATATGCCACTGCAAGACCTGACCCTAAGACATCTCACAGCAGTTCCCCTCTGACTTTTTCCCCTTATGGCTGGCTGAAATACAGGCAGTGTATTTCAACCCTGTAGAGACCTTGGAAGCTACATATTAAAGATGCCAGAACCCCCATCAGCCAGGTCCCTGGATAGCGACATGGAGGAACACCACCACGTCAACACTGACACACAGTACACTTAGCAAGAAGTAAATCTCTTTTGGCTTGAGCCACTGTACAGATTGGGATCTATTTGTGACAGCAATTAGCCTAATCTAACTAACACGCTGTCCAACATGTGGAGGACCTAAATTTAGTCATGCCCACTTGCGTTTGGTATTCTTAGAGCTTGATTCCTTAGAGAGCATACTCAAAGAGCTAAAACATCTCTAGCTACTTGAGATAGTTCTCCCCTAAGCTTTGCAAGCAGAGGAAATCTGGATTTTTGCACTGTCAAGTCTAAATGCTCCCTGCAGACCTCCTCCTCAATATCTTCCCCATTTTCTCTGTCCAACTACAGACCAACTCTCTTTATCCCCACTTCCAATTTAAGCCCTTTTCTTCTTCTGCCATAATTTCATTATAACCAGCAATGTTTTACTGATATGGCTCTTCTTACCTGGTATTCTGAAATGTAATTCATTTGCCTCATTTAACCTGAACAACTGGTAATGTTTTATGATATACTTTTCATCACTTCTGAGCTTATGTAAAGAAAAAGAGGACATTTTGTTCTCTCCCAGAGTATATCCCTGGATTCAACAGTATACAGGGCAACAGTGCACAGATTACAGCTACACTGACAGGAGGAAAGAAGAGATGGGAAAGTTGGACAGGGAATCCGACTGGCTCACTAGCATGACCAGTTAGCATCCCAGGTGAGTGACACTACCATGGTTCTTCTGCTACCATACATTAAATATGATAAGCTAGGTTTAATCTAATAAAAATTTATAGAACACCTGCTACATGCTAAAAATCAACAGTTAAATCAGATACCAAAAAGTAGAAGGCAAAATACTTTCCCACTATAGGCTTGTGGCCTAGTGAGAGACACACATCATACACAAAAACATTTACATTACAGGATAGTAAATGATTAGGAGTCAATATAGATTGTATAGACAATACATGCCTCAGGCAGGTCAAAGATGAAGAGATCACTGTGAAGTGCATCTGTCAAAACATACTTCAAGAAGCCATAGGAAAGGGGCACCTGGGTGGCTCAGTGGGTTAAGCCTCTGCCTTCGGCTCAGGTCATGATCTCAGAGTCTTGGGATCAAGCCTGCATTGGGCTCTCTGCTCAGCAGGGAGCCTGCTTCCCCCTTCTCTCTCTGCCTACCTCTCTGCCTACTTGTGATCTCTCTCTCTCTCTCTCTCTGTCAAATAAATAAATAAAATCTTTACAAAAAAAAAAAGAAGAAGAAGAAGAAGAAGCCATAGGAAAGGGACAAATACTGAACCACATCTGATCCAACTTTTCCTGTACCCTACACAGTTTATTTTTGCCTCCACTCTACACAATAGCATGCATAATTATATCAAGTGCCAGGAACTAGAAAAGCCTCCCCTCTGTTGACAGGTATGGTTTATGTGGAAAGGAGAATGTCAGAGATTCAAAGGGTATGCGCTCTGGCCAGCTCTTGTCTTCATTATGAGTTATCCCTTGGGCAAAGCTATAAAAAAGTACATCACTTACATATCTGAAAACTAATGAAATGGCATGTTTTTAAAAGGTCAGGATGCCAGAATGCACACAACTATTGTGTTAAATTTGCTTTTTTAAAAAAGTGACCTTAAATTCTTTGCAGAAAATCATAATTAAATGCTACATAGAACATGACTGAGCCCCTGAAAAATGTTATGAAATCATTCTAACAAAATCCCAGAGGTCTGAGGTAGTGTATCTTGTTTCAAGTATCTTTCATTCTTAAAGAATTTCCTTTTCAGTTATAAAGTCTGACTTAGCACAATGTTTTAGATCAATAACAGCTCAAAGTTAAATATAAGGATTTGGGTGGAATTATAGGAATTACAGTACTTAGCTCACAGCTACTCATCTATTTTTGCTCTACTAAAGTGTCCACATTTGACTTAGAATGTATTTCATTCGGATGACTGCTTCTTAACTCTGAGCTCTTTCCATGGGAACCCAAGTTCTCCTGTATAACTTCTCAAAAGGCAAAAAAATGATGTGTGGAATGCTATTAAGATATTCAGTTTAGGAAACAGGTTGTCAAACCCAAAGCTTGGAGGTTGACCTCCTCAATGCTTTGTCAAAAAATGGATTATCAAAAAATAAAAAAACAATCATTATTTTTGACAGTTTCAGATTTTAAGTCAATCCATCATAATTTGGTTATTATTATTGGCAATATTTTTTAAAATTTAATTCCAATGTAGTTAACATAGTGTTATATTAGTTTCAGATGTACAATACAATGATTCCATATATTCCTCAAAGGATTGGTATAATATTTTTAATATAAAAATGATTCAGGGGGCGCCTGGGTGGCTCAGTGGGTTAAGCCGCTGCCTTCGGCTCAGGTCATGATCCCAGGTCCTGGGTTCGAGCCCCGCATCGGGCTCTCTGCTCTCTCGGGGAGCCTGCTTCCTCCTCTCTCTCTGCCTGCCTCTCTGCCTACTTGTGATTTCTCTCTGTCAAATAAATAAATAAAATCTTTAAAAAAAAATGATTCAGGTCTCCACTTAGAATTAAATTATATATGCCACATCTCTACTAATATCTAGAATGTCTCACTCCTTTACTCTTCTTAATAGTATGCACATCCTAACAAACTCCCACCTCTAATTCAGGAGTCATTTCAAAGTATGACCTCTTTGGGGAGGTCCCTCAGACTAAAGAAACCATTCTAAACTCTGAAGTTACCTGATATTTTGCATGTTTCTTCATTTGGACAAATAATATTGCTTTATATTTGTGCATTTTTTCACTAGACTTCCTTGAAAAAAGGATTGCTTCTTATTCCCTTTTGCTTTCCAGTACCCATTAAATAGTTAAGTATAGAGTAGGAATTGAATACATATTTTTAAAGAAATGTATAAATGAGTGAAACTAAATTCTTAAATTACCTCTACCCTTAGTCATAATCAACATATTTAGCATCCTTTCCAGCCACAGCAGTCTGGAGGAAAAATGGATTAGAAAATTTTACCTTCGTGAATTCAATTATTTATTTTTCCACTCACCCATTTAGTAAATGTATTTTAGTGCCCAACATATGCCAAGCACTATCATAAGAGCTAAAGAAAAGTCTTGGGTTTTGATGTTTAAGTTCATTTCTGAATTGTTTCATATATTTAAATATTTGCAAAGCGTGTCACTGCCAAGTAGTCAAGCAGTACCTAAGCAATGTTATGGTTGCAGCTGCAAGGCTGGCTTGTCACACTTCCACAAATTCCTTCAGTAAGGAAACAAGGAGTCCAAATGGAATTAAATAGTTTATTACTTTCAGCAATAGTACCATCTTGCCATTGATCCCAAGCTCCAGTCTACATGGTGATCTGACTAGAGCTAGGTATTGCCTGCACACACACTGGGAATGCATTACAAGAGGGAAACCCTTGGATCTGGAGACTCTCATCTTCTATCAGGACTATTAGAAAATCTGCCCACAATCCCCTCTGGAAAGAGGGGTTGTCTCTATTACCCTGGAATATAAGCAAATATCTCTGGGGAAAAGAGGAAGGTATCTCCATCTTTAATGTGGGGAATATAAATAAATTTGTGCCAGAGTCACTGGCTCCATCTTTCCAAGACATCTGTTTATACAAACATCTTTGAAAAATAGGTGTGGAGCATTTGGCTGATAATGCCTAGCCATGTAGAGATCTGAGATTTATGGAGGAGTATCTTCCAAATTTATGGCATATTATAATTATATATGTTTTTAAGTAACATTGTTATATACCTCTTTTAAATTTATCTAATGTATAATCTAAATAGTGCAAATATGATACCCACTGTCATCCATTTAAAAATTATACAAACTCTTATAGAAGAGATTTTAATTATTATTTTCCTCCTTGATTTCACTTTTTCATTCCATTTCTAACACAAAATTTACCCATTATAACTTTAAACCTGAAAATATTTTATTAATGATTCTATCATGCTTATTTGTAACTGAAATTTATTTTGTTAGATCCTATGGCCAGAATATTCTAAGGGTTAAAAATACTCTGAAATTATCATTGTAATCATACTACTACTATATGATTATAATAAAATTCTAAATAAACATTAATACAAATAAAGTTAAAATTATATTGGACATGCACTTTTGAAGAGAAGAATGAAACTTTAACAATTAGTCCATGTATCCATATAGTGAGTATCATCCATTGTTAGATAAAGCATGTTCAAGACCAGTTCTATTCTGATATTTCCATATCTCATAAATATATAAAATCTTACATATATAAAAATTAAACTAAATAGAAAGAGTTGTAAGCTGGGGCACCTGGGTAACTCAGAGGGTTAAGCCTCTGCCTTCAGCTCAGGTCATGGCCTCAGGGTCCTGGGATCAAGCCCCACATCAGGCTCTCTGCTCAGTGGGGACCCTGCTTCCCCCTCTCTCTCTGCCTGCCTCCTGCCTACTGGTGATCTCTCTCTCTCCATGTCAAATAAATAAATAAATAAAAATCCAAAAGAAAAAAAAAAAGAAAGAAAGAGTTGCAAGATGGAAACCACATACTGATTTACAAACAGTTTCAATGATCTATGTGCTTACAAGTATTTAAATTTTTTAAAAGAAAATAATTAGAAACCTCATGACTTACAAAAGATTTGTTATATGATAACCATCCAAAATGGCTTTTTTTCATTTAAATATCTTTTTATTTTTTATTTTTTTAATTTTTTAATTTCTTTTCAGTGTTCTAGAATTAAGTGTTTATGCATCACACCCAGTGTTCCATGCAATACGTGCCCTCCATAATACCCACCACCAGGCTCACCCAACCTCCCACCCCCCACCCTTCCAAAACCCTCATATTGTTTTTCAGAGTCCACAGTCTCTCATGGTTCATCTCCCCCTCCGATTTCCCCCAACTCCCTTTTCCTCTCCATCTCCCTATGACTTCTGTGTTATTCCTCATGGTCCACAGATAAGTGAAAACATATGATAATTGATTCTCTCTGCTTGACTTATTTCACTCAGCATAATCTCTTCCAGTCCCATCCATATTGATTCAAAATGGTTTTAATGATTTATCAGCTCACAGTTATTTAAAAGAAAAAAAATGGAAACTACATGACTTGCAAAAGGATTTGTTACATATTCATTAAAGTATTTAATTTTCAAAATATAACTGTGTAACAAAGGATTAATCCACCAAATCTAGGTTGTGTAAATCCTTAATAATTCAAAGAAAGGTTTGTCCCTTCCCCTGCTCCTAGAACGTAACCTCTTTGCCCATGGAATATCCTGCCTGGTAAGAGTGTTTTTGTTCACCTGGGAAATGTGGGTCATTCTAGATAGTCTATACTAACAATACTACTTGTGTTGTGGACCTTGAATTATTCAATACCAGCTTGACCCCTTAATGGGGCTGGAAACTAAGATCAGGTAGGCAGGCAGCCTTGCCTACATAACTAATCCCCAATAAAAACCCTGCACACAAAGCCTTGGGTGAACATTCCTTGGCAATGCTCCATAAGAGTTATCACTCATCACTACTGGAAAGACAGAGTTCTACATATTTCACATATTTCAGTATAACACATATTTCAGTAACATTTAACAAGCGACTGTTAATTATACCTACTACTCCTCACTTTGAGATATTATAGTCATGAAATCTAAAATTAGACAAAATTGTGTTTTAAAACACCCTTGTAAAATAAAACCTTGCACAATGGACTTTTCTTCTTTAAATAAATATCAAAGTATGCATGCCAAATTTTATTTTTCTAGATTTCTCACAGTACCCTAAAAATGTGACAGATGAACTGACAAATTGATTCTAGAATATTAGCATATGGACATCAAAAAGAAAGAAATTAATCTTAATTAAACAGGGAACATAGCATTTTAGAAACATTTTGTCATAGATATCTACCTAAGTAGAAATGTTTTTTAAAGCATATACCACATGATGCAAAAGAACCTAGAAAGTAGTAAATCACTGACTTCACACAAGTTGTTGTAATAATTATTATGGTTAAGTACATTATTTACAACAGAACTCACAATATAATCCCACAACCAGCTTGGTTAATTAAAATCCCATAAGTAATGGAAGAATAAATGAGTATTTAGGAAATAAACAAGAAAAGCGGTTGATGAGTGATATGAGTAAATTTGTGCAGGTAACCTAAAAATGAATACGCATTTACACTCTCAAATGATTTTCTGGAAACATTTAATGAACGTATATCTCTTGTAATTTAAATGATGAAACTATCATACTCTAATTGAGCTCTGACACATTCTCCTTTTTAGCTCTTATCTGTTGCAGGTAAATCTCTTCCTGATTATATTCATGCCAACCATGCAATTCAAGTGGAAACTAATACCTGAAAGTGTAAAACTGCTCCTCAAGCTCTTTCTCATTTCTGAGAAATGATGACAGTGGCAAAAGCAAACTGCATTGCAAAATGTACTTCCCAACATTTTCCAAATCTTGAAATTCTATTAATGAGTTCTATGGATAGGTACATATATAAGATGTGTAACCTTGCCGTGATTTTGTCACTTAGATGAAGTAAAATCTGCTGCTGTCACTATTTCTTTGGGGCTCTCTTTGTCCTGTTCTTATGATACATTTTCCCAGGTGGAACACATTCTGTGACAAGAGATCACAGGGTCCAAGCAGAAAAGTTCTTAAAAATTTACCATTCCTTTTGCCCAATAATATTAAATACTGTATCTGAACTCAAATTATCTCAGCATTGATCAAAATATCCATTCCTAATCCCATTAACAAAAATATATCTAGATTGGAAAAGACATGAAACACTACAAGGTCATGGTGACTTGACCATCCAGAGCTTCACAAGATTTCTAGTTCTCCCAAGATATAGTAGCTGTATTCCTCCCAAAGTTCTGTCCCCTTAAAACAAAAACACTGTAGATGTAACACCACAAACAAGCAAAGGAAGATGCTGAAATCTATAAAAAAGAGAGATAGCCTGAGGGACCTGGGGAATCTAAGCAACAACTTGGTGAGTTCCTTGGGTCTCTTCGGTGCTTTCTCCTTTATCCCAAATATAGAACACTAAGCCTCCAATTCAGGACCACCAACAGGAACTGATCTTTTCTTAAACTCTAAGCAAAGCCTGTTTATACCACACATTTTCTACCAACTGTTATTTATTCTAGAGGAGACGTCTGTGTGTGTTCATGTTTGAAGAACTGCTGACACTCAGAAAACATCAGCAAGAACACAGAAGTTAGCTCTTCATTTCCCATTTGAAAAACAATCATAAAATATGTTTCTGTCTAGACCAGTAGTTCCCGGTGTTGGTTTGCAAGCCCCAGGGGAGCTTTCAAGTTGCAATCTGAAACTGTCTCAGAAAGCAGAAGGCAGAGAGAAACTAAAGAAAGAAGCAGGCCACTCCAGGTTGATAGGTGGCTTTTAGAAAGCAAATGGGACTTACATACAAGATTATCTTGGGTGGCAACACGGTGAGTTGATCCTTGTTTCCACCACCAAACCTTAAAAGTTTATATAGAGGTCTTAACTACATTTAGTCATGTATACCATGTAGGTTTTTAATACCACATCACTTTCTCAAAGCTATGTCTTTGGAGCACCTTTTAGAACAGGAAACACAAGGAGAACTGATATTCCAAGAACAGGAGAAGGGATGAGGAGCTTCTGGGTACCCAGGTCCCACTCACAAGTCAACCAGCAGTCATGTCTTTTCGATGAGCTCCCTCAACAACAAAACTCTATCCTTGATCATAATCTCCCAAAGAACTGGTTTAAATACATTGCTGCTGCTCATCCCCAACATTTCTAACTCAGTACATAATCTGGGATGAGGCCCAAGAAAGTTAATACAATGTAGTAAAGGTAATACCAGTGATACTGGTTTGAAGACTACTGTTTGAGAACCACTGGTCAAAACCAAGCACTCTCAATCTAACTGTAAAGTTAATATTTTCCCATTAACAGTATAATTTAGTCTGGAATTCCTGGATATAAATGTACTTATTATGGAAAATATCATTTAATGTGTATCCTGCAGGGAAAAAAGATGTGATCCTCTGAGTGAATAATATGGTTTTACCAGGAAGGTAGAGAATATTTCTACTGTCTACCATTTTAAGAAGAGATAGGCTTGGGAGCAGGACATGGGCATATGGAAGGCAAGCCACAGATTATAAAGTATGGGGAAACACTAGGACAGATCCCCCTCCTTGAATGTCATGGCTATTAGAAGATGAATGCAGAAAGTATAGAGATGATCTCCTGAAGTCATAAAAGTTAGTCTTATTTAGAAGGCTGGGTGAGTAGAACCACAGTCTGGAAAAAAGAAACAATAGCAGAATTTCTGGTGTTAGAGAGTTAACCCTATGTAAGGAAAGAAGACAGTGGTTTTGGATCTGTGAAGTGACCAAAATACTGATCTTGTCTCATCACTACCAGGAACCATGAGAGCAGCTTAGCACTAAAGTATTATCCATCTTCAAAGAACACAACAGACTCTGGAGGACTCTGGATTATTCAGTGATTCCATACTAATTCCACAACAGCAGGACCAAACTCAAAATTCAAGCCCACCACAAAGCAAGAGATGCCATGGCCTTAGATTCATAAGACCCTAAGGTTCCTTCTTGTTGGTGCAAAAATATGAACTGCTTTGTGGCTGTGTGAGACTCTGAAGTTCTTAGGTAAATTCAGGGTAAGAGGAAACCCCAAGAGGAAGATTCTAGGTTTTCTGATAGATAAGGAAGATGGGTACTGAAGTGATTAATTGAAAAAATTAAGGAGATGTGACCAAATTGGTCTTCTGAATTAGTGGAGCATTTCATACCAATTACATGGTGGTTGTTAAATTAATTCCCTGTGGCTGGTTGGCTCATTGGTTAAATCATGATGCTAAGAAAGAATGGAAAGGAGATTTAATTTTGCAGTTGAAAAGACTGGTTTTGCTCGTGTCCACAGACTCTGGAATTTCCCCCTCACACTAAAATGCCAGGCATTATACAAAAGTGTGGTGATGATCCAAAACAGGAATATGAAGAGATCATGGTTGATGAGCACAAATTTATTACCGTAGTACCACGGCTGGCATAAAGAGCTTAAAGATTGTGACTGATGCCAGTGGGCAGCAGTATCATTTTGGTATTCCAATTACAGTACTATTTGAAAAAAGAGCTCTGTCTTGGCAGAAATGTCATGTGTACTCTTACAGAGATCCTTGAAATTCATTTAACAAATTTATTATGTACCATACACTACCTATACTAAGTGATTGACTGTATTCTCCATTTAATCCTTATAACAACTATATGAGATAGGTGTTAGCTTCCAATTACAGATGTAGGAAGCATGGTTTGAAGAGATTATGCAATTTAATTTGATTAAACTTGAAATTTTTTTCTAAAAAAGGGATCTGACTTATTAGGATGATGCTAGCAAAACAAGTTAAGTTTTATCTATTTAATATGGGTTCCATCAGCAAAAAAAGCATGAAAAACCAGTCAGAACTTTGTCAAAATTATGCTCATGTAATTATAAATTAACATTATGCCTTATGAATCCCTCTGGAACTCTTTGGAGTAGTTTAACCTAGGTCTCCAAACCTGTATGTATATGAAGTTTTCCTGGAAAAGTTTTTTTTTTTTTTAATGTAGTTTCCCCAAGTCTACTCAAGAATATAAATCTATATATTATTGAAACTAACCCCAGGGTTTTCTGACACACAGCCAAGTTTAGAAACCACAAATGTATTCTGGTTTTTGTCCCAAAGAGCTGGAATAAGCCAACGTGAAGAAAGGTGCCTTTGGTAATATAGCAGAAGTGGTAGGTTGAAAAGACTTCCTGCTTTAAATCACATACATATTAGGTAGATTATCACAAAGAGGCTTTTTAAAAAATATTTACAGAAGAATAAAACAGTAAAGTATGCAAAACATAAGCATAAACTCAATGAATTTTTATAAACTGAACAAAACCATGTAAATAGCACACAGATCAAGAAATAGCATATTATACCATCCCAGGAGACATTTATGCTCCCTTCCTGTCACTGCCCTGACCCACTTCGTCCCAGGTAACCACCACCTGACAAAATAGCATAAATGAGGTTTGCCTAGCTTTGTGTCTTTATAAATGAATCATACAGTACATCTTTGCTATCTAGCTTCTTTAACTGTTATAAATGTCTCGATCTCATTGCTGTATAGAATTCCATAATTTATCTTACAACAATTTAGTTATCCATTATATGTTTAGAAGACATTTGTGTAGTTCCCAGTTCTTAGCTTTTACCAAAAGTATTGCCATGAAAACTCACATACAGGCCAGGAGGTGAAAAGATATACTTACTTCTGTTGGTCATATACCTACAAGTATAAATTACAGGATCAGAGGAATAGTTGTTTTAGTTTCAATACACACTGCCAGTTTCACAAACCGATTGCACTGATTTATATTCCCACCACAGCAAAGGAGAATACCAATTGCTCCATATATGAGTAAATACTTAGTATTTTCTGTCTTTTTTATTTAAGCAAATTTAGTCATGCAGTGATGTATCATTCCAGTTTTGATTTTTATTTTCTTAATGGATCATGAAATAAATTATCTTTTTAATGTTTACTGGCACTTGAATATCCTCTTTTGTGAAGTTCCTGCTGCTTTTTTTGTGCCATTGGATTATCTCTTTTGTTTTTATTAACTTCTAGAAGTTCCTTATAAATTCTGGGTATAAGAAGTCCTTATTTGAAGCTTCTGGGGAAGACAGCAGAGTAAGAAGATCCCATGCTCACCTTATCCTACAGATACAACCAAATAACAGCCACATCATTGTGAATAACCCAGAAAACAAACCAGATTCTCCACAGCTAAATGTAGAGAAAAACCCACAGCTAAATGTAGAGAAAACAAACCAGATTCTCCACAGCTAGACGTAGAGAAAATGTAGGAAAATCAGAGACATAGTTGGGAGCCAAATGGACTCATGGGACTATCTTAAGGAGCAAAGGACAACAAAGGCTCGGAGAGGGGAAGAAAACAGACCCTCACACCAAGCCCCTGAGGCACAGGGAACCCACATAGGGAAGACAAGTCCCCATTATACTTGGCTTAGAAAACTTGAGGGCCAAAATTTCATGAGTTCTTACATCATCAGGACTTAATATGTGGAACTTTAAAAATCAGTGGGCTTGGGCTCTGGGAGAGCCAGGAGGGCTACAGAAAACTGAGTCCCTAATCTTAAAAATGGGGTATGACCAAGAGTCCCATGGAGATGCAACACAGAAGCAGCAATTTGAAAATGACTGGGATATACAGAAGGGAGATTTGTGTATTAATCTCAAAGCATGTGCTGGAGGGGCAGGGATCATTGGGGGACTTCTCCAAGAACAAAAGACCTGGTAGGCACCATTGCCCTCCCTCAACCCACCCCCCCCAACAGTCAACATATACAGACAACTGCAGGAACCAGCACACCACGAATACTCTCCACCTAACTTATCAACAGCACACCCTGCCACACACACTTATGCAGATCTGGCTTCTCCAGCCAGGCCTTTTTTGCAGCTCTCCTCCCACACCGACCCACACACCTTGCTGGCACAGTGTGCCCTGCACCAGTGCTCTCCTATAAACTTCCCCCTCCGATATGTCCTTGGCCAGAGTTCATACAAAATAATGTCACAAGCCTGGCAGTGTGAAAGCCCTGACAGGGGCCAGCATCACTCCAAAGTTCTCCTGCCCTGGGGAAAGGGGGAGATATCCATACAAGTCAACCTGAATACAGCCCCTGCAATGGGCTAGAGGAAGTGCAGGACCCACCCACCAATAAGACCTTCTCAAGGGACAACACAGGGAAAGCACTCTGTAATTTCATGCTATTAAATCTGTGGGAAACATCTGGTTTTACTCAGCTCAAATCCAGCATGGCCCCAGACTGAACCACACTAAAAACATAGGGACCAAAGCCTACCAAAAACAATGAGAACCACTGTAGATGACCAGACTGAAAGAAAAAGTGGCTCAGCCACAATAGTAAGATGCACACAATATATATAGAGGACACCCCAAGTGCCAGGTTCTAGTGACAGAGTACATTTCACTGCAGGGATTTACAGGACATCTTCTTCACAAGGCTAGTACCATCAAGCCTAATAACATTCACATTATAGGCACTCCAGAAGAAGATAGAGAAAATAGGGCAGAAAAATTTATTTAAAGAAATAATAGCTGAAAATGTCCTGAATTGGGGGAAGGAAACAGAAATCCAGATCCAGGAGGCACAGAAAGCCCCCAACAAAATCAATCTAAGGAAGTCAACACGAAGACATATAATAATTAAAATGGCAAAAAGCAATGATTAGGACAGGTTTTTAAAAGCAGTAAAAGAAAAGAAAAGAGTTACGTACAAAGGAAACCCCATAAGGCTATCAGCTGATTCTTTAGCAGAAACTTTGCAAGCCAGAAGATAATGGCATGATACATTCAAACTGCTGAAAGAATAAACCTGCAACCAAGAATATTCAATCACTGAGCATCTCCCTTCAGCTCAGTTCATGATCTTAGGGTCCTGGGATTGAGTCCCGTATTGGTCTCCCTGCTCAGCAGGAAGCCTGCTTCTCCCTCTCCCTCTACCTGATGCTCCCCCTGCTTGTGCTCTCTGTCAAATAAATAAATAAAATCTTAAAAAAAAAAAGAATATTCTACCAAGCAAAGCTACCATTAAGAATAGAAGGAAGGGGCGCCTGGGTGGCTCAGTGGGTTAAGCCTCTGCCTTCAGCTCAGGTCATGATCTCAGAGTTCTGGGATCAAGCCCCGCATCGGGCTCTCTGTTCAGCAGGGAGCCTGCTTCCTTCTCTCTCTCTCTCTCTCTGCCTGCCTCTCTGCCTACTGTGATCTCTCTCTGTCAAAGAATAGAAGGAAAAATAGTTTTCCAGACAAAGAAAAGCTAAAGGAATTTATAGCTATTAAACCAGCCCTATAAGAAATATAAAAGGGGATTCTGGGTGGAAAACAGCTCTACAAAAAATGTGAAAGAAAGACCACAAGTATGAGTAAGAGAAACAGGAAACCCAAAAGTAATAAAAATAATTATATATGTAAAAATCAGTCAAGGGACTCACAGAATAAAAGGTAGTTAAGTACAATACCATATACTTAAAACAGAGGGGGAAAGGAATAAATAATGGATTCACACATAAGCAACCACCAACTTAAGATAGATAACTATATGCAAATGTCGTATACAAACATAATAGTAACCACAAATCAAAAGCTAGTAATAGATATGCAAAAATTAAAGAGAAAGAGATACAGGTATATCACTAAAGAAAGTCAACTAATCATGAAAAAAGAGAATGAGGGGAAAAAAGGAACTGAGAAGAACTACAAATACAACCATAAAACAAGTAATAAAATGGCTAAATACATACCTATCAATAATTCCTCTGAATGTAATGGATGAAATATTTCAATCAAAAGATATAGGGTCCTGAGTTAAATCCAACTTGGTCATATTAGTTTAAGTTATTTACACATTGCTTGAATATGTACTCACTTTTCAAGGATATTTAAAATGTCCCCACAATTTTCTTTTTTTTGACTATACTCATCTAATTATTTATATTGATCATATTAATGTAATAAAGTATTGGGAAAACTTTTCAAATATTTAATTTTTAAGAATAATATGTGTATGACAGAGATATTGCTTTCAGAAAATCACCTAAACCTGCTAATATTTTGATATGTAAATTTTAACTACTATTCAATTTTTAATGGATATAAATATATGCAAATTATTTTTAACTCAGGTTTGATAAATTCTACTTTTCTAGAATATTTTCCATTTTTTTCTGTTATTAATTTATTGCCACAAAGTTGTTACCATTGTTCTCTTATTATATATGAATCTATAAGTTATGTCCCCTGTTTTATTCCTAACATCATTTTATAAGTCTGAGTTTTTAAGTTGATAGGTCGTGGTTACTGTGTAAATCACTAAAGCATAGAAATTAAATATAAAAATTGCAGATGTGAAGAAGAAAAATAAATAGGATGGAAGAAAATAATCACCCTAAAAGAAAGAGTGAAAGGAGAAAATGGGATCCAACAGAAAGTTTAGACAAGTATAAATCACACAATAAAGTACAAATATAAACCCAGGTATGTTGTTATAAAAATAAACATGAACATATTAAGCTCAGAAAGCTAAGCACTGAAGCTGAGACATAAGGAAAAGAATAAGAATAAATCTGAAGTATATGGAAGAATATAATAAAGAGCAAAATTAATATTAGTAGAATATAAAATGAGCGAACAGCAAAGTTTAAAAAGGTAAATATTAGTATTCTAAAAAGACAAATAAAACAGACAAAACTCTGTTGAAGTTACCAGGAAAAAAAGAGAAGTCACAAATGAACACATTTGGAATAAAAAGGGTTAATTACAGATAATGTAAAAATTTTAATGTAAGAGGATTCTATTAATAGACTAAACATGAAAATACAGATGAGATGTCAAAATACAAATATAGATGACTTTTAAAACCTGCTCAAGAAAAAATAGAAAGCCCTTCTATTTCCATAAAACATTACACAATTTGAATAAGAAGTTTATAACATGTCTGTGTCCACAAAGAAAGCAATAGACCCAGCTAGTCCAATAGGTGATCCCAGCAAACTTTTTCAAGAAATAGATAATTCCAGGGGTGCCGGGGTGATCAGACAGTTAAGCATCTGCCTTCAGCTCAGGTTATGATTCCTGGGTCCTGGGATCAAACCTGGTATCAGGCTCCATGCTCAATGGGGAGTCTGCTTCTTCCTCTGCCTCTCTCCTGGCTTCTGCTCTCACTGTCACTCACTCTCTCTCAAATAAATAAATAAAATCTTTTTTTTTTTTAAAGATACAGATGATTCCAATTTTCCAAACTTTCCCAAGAGTTTTAGAAGAGTCCCAACTTCTGGAATTGTTTATGAGGCTAAATGGAACTAGATACCACAAACAGACAAGTACAATATGAGAAAAGAAAATCATTCACTAATCTTACTCAAGAACACATATCCAAATCATAAATAAAATATAGACAAACCAAAGCTGAGTTATTTAAAAAAAATAATACCTCATAGACAAGTTTGTTTGTTTTTTTACACAGGAACGCAAAGCTGTTTTTTTTAACTTTTTAAAAATTTTTAACTTTTTAAAAATTGAATTAATTGACTTTATCACATTAACAGATTAAAGCAGAAAAGAATACGATCTTATCAATAATGAAGGAACGTCATTCAATAAAACTCAATATACTTTATGATAAACCAACATATAAACCAAAAACATTATCTGGTAAAGTAAGGAAATAACTTAATAAAATGGTAACATGGTATTTTCAAAACTATACAGCAAACATCAGAAATATGGCTAGAATTGGGATCGGAGGCTTTTATCATGTGGGTTAAGCTGAAAACTTTGAAATTTTCAGAAATATTGTAGAGAACACTGAAGGCTTTCAACAGATCCTATGTTGATTTTGAAAAGACATTTCTATGGAATGTGCTAGAAGGAAATACGATTATAGGTAACAGTCTGCAATCTAGTGATTGAATTGTTATGTGTGAATGAAATGCAGTGGGAATGGTAGGTTTGGAAAGGAAAGGAGTAAGAGATTCTCAAACAAAGTAAGACTGTAAAGTGTTTCCTGGGAAGGGAGGAAGAGCAGAAGTCACTAAAATGTTTAGATTTATGGAGTGGATCCTGGGAGGATGGGTCAGTCTCACTACATGGAGCAGCGACATACAAATGGAAATATGCTTTAAGCAACTGTATGTACAAGTGTAAGGCTCAGCAGAACAGGGGTAGGTAACTATATGCCTGATGCCATTAATTTAGGTCAATTATATGATGTCATCAAAAGTAAAAGTACAGAGGTACTATTAAAAGGTAGAAAAAGAATTCAAAAAGAGGAACACAAAAACTGGAAATGAAGATCCAGGGAAATGAGAGAACCAATGACTTGTCATTAAGTCTTAAGAAGAAACTGCTCAACATTGTAAAATACTATGAAGCTTTAAATCCCCTTTGTTGCCTCCTATTCACCAATCATACATCATCACATCACACAAGATCTTCTGCAAAGACCATTAATGTATATAAGTGATTGAGTACTATCGGACTGGGTCAAGAAAAAAGTAGATGTTTATTCCCAACTCTACCTTGTCTTAATAGAAAGCTAGTTAGGGGTGCCTGGATTGTGCAGTTAGTTAAGCATCTGACTCTTGGTTTTCGTTCAGGTCATGATCTGAAAGTTGTGAGATCAAGCCCCGCATCAGGCTCCACTCTCAGTGAGAAGACTGCTTAAGGTTCTCTGTCTCTGTCCCTCCCCCGACTCATACGCACACACTCTCTCAAATAAATAAATAAGACCAAAAAAAAAAAAGAAAGAAAGAAGGGAAGAAAGAAGGGAAGGAAGAAAGCTATTTAGCCTCATCTGCCCCACAGCAGAGCAAAATAGTTGTCACAAGTTAGCATTGGTTAGGACAAAGCTTCTATCAATGAAGAGAACACCTAAAAATGTTTAAGAGTGCATTAGAAAGGGCTTATCACAGAAAATGAGATGAATAATACAAAAGCAATTCCAAGCAGACTTCCAAATACTGGGCTTGATAAAAGGGAGATAGAACACAACCAAAGCAAAATGTTAGGATAAAGGTGCCCTAAGTGGACAACGGCAAAGGTGCCCAAGGGAGATTAATGTGAACTCATTTAAATCCACTTAAGAGCTAAGATCTAAGAATTTAATTAAGTGCAATTTTTTTCTCCTTCTTTTTCTTGGGAAAAAAAGAAATTGAAACAATGATGAAAGAGGGAAAATAAATTCTATGTTATTGTTTCAGCAGCCCATACTCAATTCCATTCTAAACTCAATCTTTGCCCCAGAAATGACTTTTCTTTACCATTTTAAACAAGGTATAATTGACATAAAATTCTGTACATATTTACAAGGTACACTTTGCTAAACTTTGATATATTCATACACACATGAAACCATCACTGTGTCAGGATAATAAACATATCTCTCACCCTCAAAAGTTTCCTCAGGTCCACTTCTAAACCTTTCCTGCTTCCTCCCATCCCCAGCATACTACCCACCCCCATATTTCCAGCTAGTTACTGATCTAATTTCTGTCACTAGAGATTAGTTTGTTGTTTTCTAGAACTTTTTACAAACGGAATCTTACATTGCATTAGTTTCGCAGGACTTCTATAACAAATCACCACTGGCCAAGGGTCTTAAAACAACAGAAATTAATTATCTGACAGTTCGACGACTAGAGGTCTGAAATCAGAATTGTCAGCAAAACCTCTCTCCTCTAGGAGCTAAAGGATTTCCTCCTTGTCTCTTCTAGCTTCTGATGGTTACTGGAATCCTTCACATTTCTTGGCTTGTTGTTCCTTAACTCCGGTATCTGCCTCTGCCTTAACATGGCTTTCTTCCCTGCGTCTTCTCGATGTCTCTGCTTATTCCCAAATCTATCTCTCCTTGCAAGGATATGAATCATTGGATATTTCAGCAAAGACTCTATTTCCAAATAAGGTCACATTCATAAGTACTGTGGTGAGGACTTCAATATATCTTTTTGAAATCATAATTCAACCCACAATAGTCCATTATCTGGTCACCCAGAATTCAGGTCCTTCCCAAATACAAAATGCATTCACCCCTTTATAACCTTCTCAAAAGCCTTAACCCTTTCCATCATGAATTCTAAGCCCAAAACCTCATCTAAATATCACCAGTTCAAAAAGTTCCAAATCTCACCTTCTAAATCAGCTGTCTCAGATGTGATGAGACTCTGGGTTTGGCTCTTGCTAGGGTAAAATTCTTCCCCATTGGTGGACCTATGAAAGAAGAAAGTTATCTGCTTCCAAAATAAAATGTTGGGACAGATATAGGACAGACTCTCCCATTCCAAAATGGAGACACTGGAAGGAATAAAAGAGTCATGGTTCCAAAATACCTCAAACATAGTAAGGCAAATTCCATTAGGTTTCAAAGCATGAGAATACTCCTTGTGGCCTGATTTTAGCCCTCTGTACCCACCATCAGCCCCAATCTTTAGTCTGAGGAGATCCCATCATCTCTGCCAACCTCTGAGATGCTCTCAGAAGCATTCTCTCCTTTCCTTCAAGGATAACACGTTTGTAACACATGCTTCACTGACTTGTTTCCTATTTGTAGAATCCCCATAGCCTGACAGTGTTCCTTCAATTTATCCTTTCTCTATACCCTTGAGTTCAAATTGGCAATGTTTTCCATAGTGCAACACTCTCAAAATCCTAGTGGCTCTTCCATGTAGGTTAAGGGAAATCATCTTAACTAGTTATATTTGCAAAGATCCTACTTCCAGATCAGGTTACATTCATGGGTTAGGACTTAAACCTGTCTTTCGAGGGCATACAATTCAATCCATAATATATAGTATGTATTTTTTTGTACTTCTTTTATTTGACATAATTATTTTAACACTCATGCACATTTTTGCACATATCAATAGTTCATTCTTTTATTACTGATTAATATTCCATTGTATGTAATAATTTCCCTCTTTATGGGCATTTGGAATGTTTCATTTTTGGCATTACAAATAAACAACAATGGATAGTACAAGTCTGTACATGGACATATGCTTTCACTTCTCTGGGTATAAGCTAGGACTGGAGTATCATAAAGTAATATATGTTTAATCTTTTAAATAACTGCCAAACTATTTTCCAAAGTCATTGTCACACTTCACATTTCCACAGTGGCATATTAGAGCTCCAGTTGCTTCACATCTTCATCAACACTTTGTGTCATCAGTCTTTTTAATTGTAGACATTCTAATAGATATGTAGTGGAATCTAATACACAGAGAATGGTATTATACCACATTTCCCTGATGAATGATAGTACCTTTCTATGTGCTTATTTGTTTATCTTCTTTGGTAAAAAGTCTCTTCAAAACTTTTGCCTGTTTTGGGGGAGGTAATTTGTCTTGCTAACTGTCGAGATTTTAAAATTCTTTGTATATGCTGAATACAAATCCTTCATCAGAAATTTGATTTGCAAATATGTTCTCCCTATTCATGACTTATCTTGTCACTCTTCTCACATATATTTCAAAAAGCAGAAGTTCTTAACTTTGATGAGGTAATTTATCAATTTTTTTCTTCTATAAATTATATTTTGGGTGCTACATAAAGAAATTGTTTTAAAGCCAAAATCCTTACAAAGACCTGCAAGATTCTAACTGAACTACCCTCCTCCATTTTCTTCCTGACCACATCTTTTACTGTGGATTCCTCCCTTTCTCACTCTTCTCGATCTAAAGTGGCCTCCTGCTCCTTTCTGAACAATGCAGATGCAGTTCTGTCTCAGGGCATTTGCACTTATTCTTCCTTTTGCCTGGGATTCTCCTTTCTCAGTATCTACAGGACTCATCTCCTTGTCTCCTCAGGTCTGTATTAAATATTCAGTCAGTGAAACTGATCCTGAACTTTCTTTTAACAGCTATGACTCTCCAACATTTCCAAACACCCTCCCTTGCTTGGCCTTTGTCCACAGTACTTTTTATTATGTTGTATATTTTTCTTTATTCTTCTTTTCTTTTATTTTAAGATTTTTTACTTCTTTATTTAACAGAGAGAGAGATCACAAGTAGGCAGAGAGGTAGGCAGAGGGGGGCGGGAAGCAGGCTCCCTGCTGAGCAGAGAACCTGATGCAGGGCTTGATCCCAGGACCCTGAGATCATGACCTGAGCCGAAGGCAGAGGATTAACCCACTGAGCCACCCAGGCATCCCTTTCTTCTTATTTTCTGATTCCCCTACTAGAATATAATCTCCATGAAGCCAAAGATTTTTGTCTTTCCACCAGAATTCCCAGTTAGAATATTTCCTGGCAGTTAGTAGGTACTCAAAGAATATCTGCTCAGCATATGAATGAGTATCTCAATATATATATTGATTTTGTCTTCATAGTTATTTGATAGTTTGGCTAGATTTAGAACTCTACTTAAAACTAGTTTTTTTCTCACAAATTTTTAGATAAACCTTTCATTTTGTAATAATTTAAATTTACAGAAAGTTTGCAAAGATAGTATAGAGAGTTCCTCATGTCCCCATCGTTCGGTTTCCCATACTACTAATGGTTTATACTATATATTACAGTTATCAAAACAAAGAAAATGACATCGGTACATTATTATTAACCAAATCCCTGACTTCTCTCACAATTATAAAGGCAATCCTCCAATTCTCTCTAGTTTGTAGCCTGCTAATAAATATAATATAGTAAGTCTGATTTTTATTTTTCTATGAGTAGGCCCATGATAGGCCCAACATATAGTTATGGGAGATCTTAGCCTAAGAGAGGCATGAATACACTGCACCTTTCTCCTTTGCTAGTAAATTATATTCTATCTGGCAGAAAAAGAACAACCACATTTCCTAACAGATTCTTCCATCAAAAGTCCCAGCCACTCCAGATACAAATTAATAGTAGACTTTCTGTGTACTAGAGGGAAAGCTGTTCCGCTAATTAAAACCAGGGGTATTATAATATCAGATGAAATTATCAATCATATTAGCAGAACATCAAGAACATCAACTTATGTCAACTTATGAGAACATTCTAAAGGAGAAGGATGTTCCATATGGAGTACTGCAAAGAACTGGGTATATGGAACAATTTGACTAGATGGACACTGATCCTTGATGGTGCAAATGGCAGGCATCTGCAATTTAGGTTGTTTTTCCTTTGCCTGGTCTCCGGGGGGAGACCTGTGTTACCTTGTTTGTACCTATGTTACCTTGCTTCCTTTAGAGCAGGAAGCCTGCCTGCATAGATGTCTGAAATTGACCTTGGCTAAATATTTCAGTCTTCTTAAAAAGGCTCGATTCCCCCTGCTTCCTCAAGCTCCCAGCATTCATTATGTGACATTTAAGTGCTAGCTGTCTGGAACTGCCTTAAGGCTGATAAGGCCCTAGCACCACCAGACTGGTATTCTCAGGAGCTTGGATTTCCATGTGTTCATCATTCTTAAATGTTTTAGGACTGACATTGCTTTAGGCTTATAGACTACTTAAAATCTAAGACAAAAATCACCTAAAAATTAAATAATATTCATTTGTCAGGAAAACTATGTACAATGCAGATTGTATTATTTTTTTAAAAGATTTTATTTTTATTTATTTGACAGAGAGAGATCACAAGTAGGCAGAGAGGCAGGCAGAGAGAGAGGGAAGCAGGCTCCTTGCAGAGCAGAGAGCCCGATGCGGGGCTCGATCCCAGGATCCTGAGATCATGACCTGAGCCGAAGGCAGAGGCTTTAACCCACTGAGCCACCCAGGCGCCCCCAGATTGTATTATTTCAAAAATAAGTGGCATATGGAGTTTTAAGGAGAATCAAGATATTTGGAACCAGCTTACTGAAGCGCCAGTATTTTAGTGAGAAAAAAAAAATACTTATTTTTCCAATAACTGACTCCTAGTTGTGCCCTGATGAAGCTCTTCTTCCACTAAATACTAGGTTCTTCAATGACATCTTGACCAGATTCCATAACTTTTCTGTCTCTTTTGATTATGTAGCCTTATTTCAGTAATTATACTCTGCCCTTACTGGAGAATCACTATAATTATATACATGGGCTAGTACCTGAACTTTTCATGAGCTGAGGCATCCCAACCTTGTAGTTCTCTGGGTATATAATTTAAACAAGCTTTGTCTTGGTTTTACAGATTCTATTTTCCAAAGATATCCCAACAATATCTCCCAGTAATATATTACCTACAATATAGCCTTGACACTTCTCTGGTCAGTAAGTGGAGTCTATGACCTCTGGCCTTCACTCTGTGACTAACAGAATAAATATTGTGGCAGATGTGATTTATGGGACTTCTAACACTCAGTAATAAAATGCTGTGTAGCTTCCACCTTGTTTGGTGGGATACTTGCCATATATTAAGTTTGACTACCCTAAGGCTGCCATGCTGTGAGGCCACCATGTTACACAATGAGACCACATAGTGGTATTCCAGTCAGAGGCCACTGGAGAGCATCCCAGGTAACAGCCCTAGTCTTTGAATCTTAGAATAAATCTGGGAATAAATGAGTCTTCATGTTTTCTTGCCCCTAACAATTGAGTCACTGCCCCCATCCTTAAATATTCCCAACCAAGGACCCAGAGATCATGGACCAGAGAAAAGCTATCCATCCTGCGCTCTTTCTGAATTCCTGAAGAAAAGAATCTGTGAGCAGATTAAAGTAATTTTTTTATGGCACTAAGTCTAAGATGGCTTATTATGCAGCAATAATAACTGATATATCTAGGGTCCTAAAAATGAGTCTATCCTCTCAGTTATCTAGGGTATTTATGCATTTAAGGCAAAAATAACTTTCTCTAAACCTGATTAGTTTAATGTTTCTTGTAATGACTTCTGAACCATGAATATAGGTAGAGCAGACAATGGAATTTAAAAACTCCCAATCCTATTAGACCTCTAGGGAGACACAGTCTCATTGGCAGGAAAAGTAGACCAACTTTAACTGTATAATTCAGGTTATGATTTCTACCTCTCCACTTATTTTGGTGTAGCTTTTTAGTCATGAAGGAGCTTCCTGCTTTTTCCTAAGTATACCTATGTAGTAAGGAGACAATACCCTATTAGGATGAACAAATTTTATGCATTGATTTTAGTTAACAAGAAACCCAGGTAACATGCCAGAGGCATTCTTTAGCTTACTTCATTATATTAATCATAAAAAAGGTCATGAAAATCATGAACCCAGGGAGCCTGGGTAGCACAGGCATCCGCCTTTGACTCAGGTCATGAACTCAGGGTCCAGGATCCAGGAATCAATCCCCTCACTGTGCTCCCTGCTCAGCTGCACATCTGCTTCTCCCTCTTCTTCTCCCTCTGTGATCTCTCTTACTCTCATTCTCTCTCAAATAAATATGTAAGAAAGAAAAAAAGAAAGAGAAAAGAAAAGAAAAAGGGGAAGAAAGAAAGAGAGAAAGAACAAGAGCGAGAGAGAGAGGGAGGGAGGGAGGAAGAAGGAAGGAAGGAAAAGAAAAGGAAGGAAATCATTAGGCCATGTTCACCATGGCTATTTGTTACTCTGGAGCTTTCTACATTTTTCCTGGGCACACAGCTGTTTATTTATGTCAAACTGCATAAATGTACTTACTGACATACCCTGTGTAAGGTCTTTCTTAACTTCTCTATTTCCTATTTTTAGGGTACCATTAGCTGCAATCTCTTTATACTAAATGGTCTATGTAGAGATAAGAGGCAAAATTAGCATTATGTAGACATGCACTGAGATTCCAGGATTCAAAAATTTAAAGCAAATCTCTGAGGATAATAGCCAATGCTTATTATCCTTCCGTTGGTACACTGAAATTTGATTACTACATTTTATCAGTGGCTAAAAATTACAGCAATTCCACTTTCATAAAAGACAGTGAGCAATGAATGTATAGATTATATTCTTTCACCACCATGAGGAACCATTTAGGGGTTGGCTAGAGTTTTTAGGGAGAATGCGTTAGAGTCTTCTAGTCCCCCTGATTTTTATAGATGCAGATGTTGCCACTATTTTTGGTGACATCCTGTTCCAACAAGCTGGTCTACAGGTATGAAACAATATTTTATATTCAAAGTCAATGTCTAAATCACATCCATCAGACTCTCTTTAATTTGAATAATATGACGTCAAACCCAAGAAAGGGAACCTAAAAAGTCCCTTTACTTCTCTAAAGTGCCGAGTGCTCATATAACAATTAAATTTACATAAACCCTCAAAGTATCTATACAGTTTAAGACCTAAAGCACTCCTACAATTTAACAAAATTTGGGAGGTTTGGTGAGCTGGACTAGTAACATAATGATTCTATATTTACCAGACTTAAGTACTGGGTAAACAATGTTTAATATTTTAATATTTATTTAATTTATATTTAACATCTTAAGTTAAATATATTTATAATATATCTACAATATTTATAATAATATTTACATTAATTTAATATTTGTTTGATATTTTAAATATTTTAATAATTTTGGGGGTGGGAATTTATCCTGTGGGATAAGAATCATATCTAAAGCTGAGAAAATGTTACTTACCCTGCCATCTCAAGAGAGCCAATAGCATACTCCCACTAATGAGAGTGGTATATAGCAGAAGCCAAGAAACTTTTGGGAAAGAGGGATGGATTAATTATATCGAATTCACATATTTAAAATGACAATGACAAGAAAAAAATAGTGCCAGGTCTGGCAATTAGGAAAAGTTTTAGCAAAATGGTAGGAAATGATGCCAAGATGCACTGAGTTGAAAAATTACAAACAAATTAAACTAATTAGTACAGAATACTCTTTAAGAATATTTGAGACAGGAAGAAAAGAAACTGGATGGGAGCTCCAATTCAGATGCTCTGATAGGAAATTAAGAAAGAAAAATGGAAAATACTCAAAATGGAAGGCAAGGCTAAAGATGATGAAAGACAATGAGGCAGATTGAGGTCACTCAAATGGTTCAAAGAATACCCAACTAGTTGATATTATCTAAAAAGTGATTTTCTCAGTTTTCTAGAAGAAACTCTGTAAGTAGTCAGTTGAAGGGTCCAGGTGAACTTTGAATTCCCACTTTTGAGTTCATGTGTTTAGCTTATTGGCCATACTACCCTGTCTTTCAAGATATCACAGGCTGAATATAAAGCTTTTTTAAACAATATATTTCTTTTTTAAAAAGGTTTACTTATTTATTTGAGAGAGACAGAGAGAGTGGGAGCATGGGGATGACACAGGGAGAGAGAAAATCTCAAGCAGACTCTCCACTGACCATGGAGCCTGATGTGGGGGCTCCCACATAAATAAATCCCAATGATTTATTCTTGCCATGAGCCTGAGTTCATGACCTGAGCTGAAATCAAGAGTTGGACTCTTAACCAGCTGAGCCACCTAGACTCCCCACAATTAATATATTTTTAACATGTTTTGTGATGACCTCTTGGAGAATGTAATATAATTGCACTATACTCATTTTATAACACTGAATTAAATATTTTTAAAAGCATATCAATTTCTATGGTACAAATTAGGCATTAACAATTTTACGCATAATAAAGATATCAAAAATGTGGAATTTCTCTAAAAATTACCAAGAAAGTGTTAGAAGATGAGGTCTCGTATAAAGGCTAATAATTTATTTTTTCATGTATCAGACATTTTCAGAGTTAACCTTATTTGGCCATAATTTATAGCAAAATAATAAAATAAACTTTCAAAAAGATTTTAATATTTTGCATTTCTTGAAGATTATAATTATCCCTGTTCCTCTGAGGCTCACAATTTGATAGCACACCACTCCTAATAAATAGACCAGTTCTGCAATTCTAATATAATCCTATCACATCTTATTATTAGATGATCATTAACACTTAACCCAATGATTTATTCTTGCCCCCTGTTAATACATGCTGTCATCCCTTGTAAAAGGGATTAAAGGAAATAGAGAATGTGTTCTCTCTGGGGAGAGAGATGCAGTTTATGATAAAGTGGCAAATAACCCTCATGAATAGCTCCTCTGCAGCCCTATTATGATCCAAACTTTTAGCCTATGCCAAAAAAAAAAAACAAAAAAAAAAAAAAAGAAAAAAACAACAACAAATAACAACAACCCTCCCCCACACACACACACAAAACAAAACAGCCAGGACATAATGGGCCCAAGCACAAACCATGCAGAACGAGAATCCACTTGAACAATATCTGTGTTCAGATGACTTAAAGCACCACATGTAAGTTTCTATACTTAATTCACATCTACTTTGAATGTGAGATGGCTGTGGCATAGTCTGTTTAGCCAAGTACTGAATAAGATGCTGAATCTCTTACAAGACGGGGTGCCTGGGAACAATCTGATGATTGCCCTTTTAGCTCTTTATGTGTAAGCATTTGATGTCCTGGTGATGGGACCTTCACAGCTGGGAGCTTCACAGGTGATGGGACTCCCAGACCAGGAATTTACTCCATCATGTTACCTCAAAGCCAAGAATATTCTTCTGAAAAGGAATTAGGAAAAACTAAAGCAGAAGACCAAACTCATTTGCGTCCGTGAGGATAGGTTAGTAAGGGGAAGAAAAAGTCAACCAGCCTATGAAATCACCACTGGAAAAATTCGCTCAAGATTCTCTTTTCATCAGTCTTCCTCCAAGATGTGACAACTACCTTAAAACAGCAGAGAACAATGGGCTCATAAATTACTCTTGAGTCACTTCAATATTTGGCTAAATAGTAATTTCCCCTGGTGGCTGAAACCAGACAGGATGTTCTGGTATTCATGGTTCTTGGCTGTGATGCTTATATCTCATTTGGGATCAAATGAACAGACAGTTCATTCTCTAAAGCAAGCTGGATTAAAAAAAAAAAAAAGAAAGAAAGAAAAAAAAAAGGATACAGCCATCATCAGAATACTCAAGAGAAAACATAAAAGTACAAGACCCCGCAATAAGGAAGAAAACTTTTCAAATTAATTTTTTCAAAGGCTCCTAAATGCAAGTATTGGGAAACCTCCTCCTGGAGCAATTAATGAAGTCTGTGCACTTAAAATGGACCAAAAGAAAATTTAGAATCTTCATTATAATCAAAAAGAGCTCCACTGTGAGACACCAAAGGCATGGGGTAGAACAGAGCAGAATACTTACAAAGGAATTAAGGTAATAAACCTAAAAATCTGAAGAAGGTCAAGTCAGAGACAACTCTCTCAAATAAAGCTAAGGTTTTCACTACTTCCTTAGGAAGGAGAAAGTAAAATGCTAATCTCAAAACCCTAGTCTACAACATTTTAGTTGTCACATCTACAAAATAAAGTTTATAATGTTCTAAGTCTACAACTTATGTTCATTCAAATAAATCTTTTTATTGTTCACATGAAGCCCTTCTAGAAGTAGGCTGAATCATGATGTGGCTCCTGTGGGCTCTGAAGGGCTATGGCTTGTGCTCAGAATGGGCAGGTCATGCAAACCTCACCTTACAGAACAGCACCTTCATATTTATTGCTGAATATGAGAACTATAACACCTGATTTTATTCATTCTTTGAAAAGCGTCCACTGAGCACTAACAACGCACAGTCCCTTCTGAGAAATACAGAGGTGACTATTTGTGAATGGGTAAAGAGAAGACTGCAATGGCATACAAATAAAAACCAAATGAATGATAGATAAAAAATCTCCTAAGTCCCCCAAAAGTTGTTCCCCCAGCTGTTTTGTAATGGCATTTGGCCACATATCTCTTACAAACATTTCTACTCTATTGTAATTAGTTACTAGGGAGAAGGGACTGACATGCTCAACTTTGTATTCCCATAGTATTATAAGTACAGTGGGTGTTTTGGAGTACATTTTCAGAATGAATGAATGAACTCAGCAGACAGGGACTAACTTTCAATTCATATGAACTGTAAAGACTTCAAGATAAAGGCAACTCAGCCACAGAGATTATGGTAGAAAGAAATCATAGTGGGAGATAATTTAGAGGAAAATGAGTCTAGTCTGGGTAACATAACCCAGAGATTTCCATCCTATCTCCTACTTCATAGTTTTCCTCCCCATGACCTCTTCCTAGATTAACTTTCAATATGTAGCACCTATAAGAAAATAAACAATTATAAGAGAAGTAGAGATCATTTTTACATTAATTCAACTTTTGCAGACATATTCAGTTCATGGAAGGAAAGGATAAAGTCTTGATTTGAATTTTCCAGATAAATTAACAGCTATCAACATAGCTATATTTGTTGAAGAAGTCCTGTTCCCTTAAGACAGTTTGTTTGCTTACTACATGTTATAGACTGAATTGTGTCCCCTTAAAATTTCATATGTTAAAGTCCCAACCCCTAGGACCTCAGAATTCAACTATATTTGAAGATAAGGTCTTTAAAGAGGTAACTAAATTGAAATGAGTTCATTAGGGTCGGTCCTAATCCAAGATAATTGATGTCCTTATAAGAAGAGGAACTTCCAGCACAGACAGGTACAGAGGAAAATGATGAGAAGACACAGGAGAAGCCACAGAGGCCTGGGACAGAAGGAACCAACACTGCCTACGCCTTAATCTCAGATGCTAGCCTCCAGAACCATGAGGAAATAAATTTCACGTGTTTAAATCATCAGCTGTGTCCCACAAAAATTGTACACTGCACATAAACTTTGTAGCACTTTGACCATGGTTCAGTGGTTTTCTTACTGCATTCATTCCAGGTAGTTGGAAAAGACTGCCCATCCTTGGCACTCAGATTAACTGACAAGAGTAAATAGAGGGGCTCCCATTCTTGGATGAAGGTGCTATTATGTGCAAACCGTGGTCCTGGGGATAAATGGCCCCTTAGGCTGACCCCCAACTTTAGCACAGAAGACAAAATCATCCCAGCCACCTGACTACCTTCGAGAAAGAAAGAAGGAAATAATTCTATAACAAGACAATGACCTCTAGTGGAAGCTGAGCAGAATTGCAGAGATCCCAGTAAGTCGCAAGCCTTAGAGAAAGAACAGATGTAAAGGTTAGAAAGAATGACCTCGGAGTTGGGCACTTGGGTGGCTCAGTGAGTTAAAGCCTCTGCCTTCCACTCAGGTCATGATTTCAGGGTTCCGGGATCGAGCGCCGCACCGGGCTCTCTGCTCAGCGGGAAGCCTGCTTCCCTTCCTCTCTGGGCCTGCCTCTCTGCCTACTTGTGATCTCTCTCTGTCAAATAAATAAATATTTAAAAAGAAAGAATGACCTCAGAGGAATTTCCAAGGGACGATCATGTTATTCACAACCATTTAGTAAGTCCTACTTGAAAACAAGTATAGACAAACAGAAAAATAGGAACATGTGCAAATCACATTGATGTCTCGGCAGGGGGCAAGGCAGGGTAGAGGAAGAAGCACTTGTGCAGTAGAGTCTCCACACTCCCATCCTGGGAAGGTTTTCTAGCTCATTAATGATCATGTGCTAGGGGGATCAGAGCGGAGGCCCACCCCCACCGCCCAGAGCTGCTAAATGAGAACCTAAATTTCAAGGAGGCTCCCCAGATGATCTATAAACACTAAAATTAGGGAAGTACTGTACTTTGGCTCATTCGGAAAGCGGACATTCTAGTGCTGCCTTTGGATTTTCTCTAGTAATTCCAGGTGGGGAAAGGCAACTCACTCTAAAGAAGCTACCACCCACGACACTGTTCCAGGTGCTAAGTTCCTAAGCTCATTTTTCTGCTCGGAACTTCATGTAGTAGATGGTGCAACTACTCAGAAAATATACAGGTTAAATTAACAAATGTTCAATTCATCACTTTTTTCCCCTTTAAACTAATGACAGCTTTAAAACTCTATGATTTCCAGGGGTTTCCATGAAAATGCCAATCCTTCTAGCCCTCCTATTAATCATCATCCTGCTGTCAGGGAAGCAGGGAGTTTGAATTTTAACTCTTCTTAATGAGTATATTTCACATACCAAAATTATCTCAGCAATTTGCTTGGCAGCTCTAGAAGCCATTACTAACTTGCATTCAAATGCATTTCATCTGTTTCCTAAACTGACTACAGTTTTTCTTCACAAACGATTATCCAGCATGGTACAAAAAAAACAGAGGTTTTTGCTCATCAGGAAAGACAGTTTTTCTTGTAAATGCCCCCCAAAACCAGAATATTAATTTGTTCAAAACTGAAGTTCATTTGTAGTGTTGAGTGACTGTTTAATAACCAGCTTTCAATGACAACAAGAGTAAATGAAACAAGATGGAATTGGGAGGGAGACAAACCATAAGTGACAATCTCACAAAACAAACTGAGGGTTGATGGGGGGAGGGGGGTTGGGAGGGGGGATTATGGACACTGGGGAGGGTATGTGCTATGGTGAGTGCTGTGAAGTGTGTAAACCTGGTGATTCACAGACCTGTACCCCTGGGGATAAAAATATATGTTTATAAAAAATTAAATTAATAAAAAAAATGTCAAAAAAAAAAGAAAAGGTGTAGCATTTTGTACACCTTTTACTTGTAGTTTTACTTTACTTACACTTGTAGCATTTGCCAGTTGCCAAGTATAAACATCCCATCTTGAACAGTTCCAAGATACGAACATGATCGGAGTTGGGAAGAGATGTACACAATTGCCTCATGGAAGTGCAAATTTATTTTTTATTTATTTCCAAAATACTACCAAATATCCACCTCCATTTCCCAAGCTGTTTCTTTATTAGCTTTAAAAGACATGTCAGTGCACAGTATGTGGGCTGTGCAACTGTACCATCTTAATACACACCAAAACAAAACTACCAAGTTTGGAATAAAGTACTTCTCTTAATAATGAGGGGATTCATGTTTTCTCATAATAGTAAGATGTATCATAAAAACTTAATGCTACTTTGTATGAAACTTTCAGGGGCATAGATACAAAATAGAAGCTGTCTCAAAACTTACTCTAAAAAGGTTATCCATGGGGTGAGCCTGGGTGGCTCAGTCAGTTAAGTGTCTGACTCTTGATTTCATCTCAGGTCATGCTCTCAGGGTCGTGAGAACAAGCCCCACAATGATCCCCACACTGAGCCCCACGAAAAGATTCTCTGTCTCTCTCCCCTACCCCTTCCCCCCTTCCCTGTCTTAAAAAAAAAAAATTAAAAACTTACCCTTCCCACCCTTACCTGTAAGGAGCATTAATGAAGAAGGCTAACTCTGTGTTTGGTGTCTTTACAACTACTGTAAAATAGTCTCCTTACTTATGGCAACACCTCTACGACAATTTATTACCAATTACTTTTTGTTGGCAAGTTCAAGGCCTTTCAATCTTGACCAGTCATGCCCCTGGCAGTTCCTGCACTCCATCTTTAATCTCTCCATCTTACTCCAGAAAAAAGAAAATTGTCTAAAATTTTATTAATTCCCTAAAGACCATGACCCACCTCCTAAATTAATTCACTGATTTTTCAGCATCCGTGCCACAAGGCAATGGAATGCCACACTGTTAGGGGTTTAATTCTACGTTCCCCAAAGATGTTGAGGTCCTAACCCTCCATACTTGTTAATGTGACCTCCTTTGGAAATACAGTCTTGGCACAGGATCAGGTGAAGATGAGGTCATCAGGATGGGTCCCAATGCAATATGATAGGTGTCCTTGTGGAAAGAGGAAATTTGGACACGGAGATACACATGCCTGGAGAGAAGACAATGTGAAGAGACTCAGGGAGAAGATGGCCATCCACAAGCCATGGACAGAGGCCTGGAATACATCTTTCCTAAAAAGGAACCAACCCTGCCAACCCTTTGATGTCAGACTTTCTGGCCTCCAGCACTGTGAGACAATAAATGTCTATTGTTTAAGCCACCCTGTCTATGGTACTTGGTTGTGGCAGCCCGAGCAAATAAATACAGTCACCATCAGAAAGGGTATGGCCCAAGTAATTTTTTGTTACCTATATCAAACTTAGAGAATTAGCTATACTTTTTATTCTTTCAAAACTTGACCAGATTCTAGGTTATTTTACTAACAACGTCACTGTCAGTGTTTGTATTCTGAGATGCTTTCACAGAAGGAAGGAAAAGACTAGAGATACAGCTGGCATCATCCACAAGCCTGACTCTATCAGTAAGAGGGGGAAGCACACATAATGATTTGTCACAGTGGCATAATAAAAAATGTGGCGGAGAAATCCTAAAATATTGATACAAAACTATTAATAATTGCCAGTATACTTTCCGACCCCTACTAAAGGGGACCTAAGTGTGTAAATAAAGAGAACTTGCCTTAACCCATCCCTCTAATGGAGACATTTCTGAGACTTAAAGCAGGTTGGGGTGGAAAATGTGCTGAGGAAGAAAGTCCTCCTTGGCACCCTTCCAGTGGACTCCATAGTCAGCCACCAACTCCATCTACATTAATGGTGGGATCTGAAAATGAGTTTCTAAGCCCAAAGGCACAAAAACAGAAACATAACTCCCAAAACTATGCTCAAAACTCTCATTTATTGAATCATAACATTTCAGAGCCTGGAGGTACCTGGGAGGCTCATATTTTATAAGAAAGAAGTGAAACCTAGAGGTACTTCACCAAGACTGCAATGAGTGGGAAAACTCAAATTCATTTCTTGGTTTTTTACCTTCTCACTCCAACCAACAGAAATGGAGCTTAAGCACCTGATCATGTCTCATAGTTACCTGAAGAGCTTTTATAAAAATGGAAATTTCCAGGGCCCAAACTTAAAAATTGTGATTCAAACCTCAGGTTTGGTTCATGGATCTGTAGTTAAACTCTGGGGAAGATTTGGCCATGGAGCAAGGTTTGGAACCACTGTGGAAACAATTCTTCCCAGAGACGTATGACCATTGATCTGCTTCTAATCCACTTGGACCCAGTCCTGTGTGATGATTTTCATGTCTTCTTGCATCCTGAGAAAGATGCTAAGAGTCCCGTGGACCTGCTTACCATGCCCAGTACACTCACACTGAGCCTTATACTGTAGAAGATGCTCCCCCCACCCAACTTCTGGGCAAGTTCTAAGTACACAGAGTATTTTAGAGCTGATGGGGAAAAACCTACTCAAAATTCCTTAAAACAAAATCTCCTTGGATATTTTCATTTCATACTCTTTGATTTCTGTTCCTTCACATGCCTGAATACAGGCATTTTGCTGCCTCCCAGATAGCCATGGCGAGATGACTTATGTCAGGAAAGCTGTAATAAGCACAGGTTTCATTTATTTTCAATCACTGTTATGTATCCTAGGGGGATGAGAGTGGATTTAAAAACAAAAACTAAACAAAAAATTAATAAAACTATAGCATAGTGAATCACAATTACTTATTAAATGGGATAGCTCATACCTGGACACGGTGTTTCCTGGGGGCTGTGGAGACTGAGGAGAACACCAGAGAAAGCTGAATCAGGACTCTGGCACCAGAAGTAACTTGGTGTTGCTGGCAGTGAGGGTAAGGGTTATAAACTACAAGCTGTGTGACTAGAGTGAGGTTTTGTCTAATTTCTGGACATCCATCCATCCATCCTTTCTCACTCTCACACTTGAAGACAACATGCGGCATCATAAGGGAAGACTAAAACAGTAAAGTTTAATAAGAGGGATGGACATACTGGGGATTTCACCCTTAGAACATGGATCAAGTAGTCTCTGTCTTCTTCATTCCTACTCTATTTCCTTAGGTGAGACTCTTATCAACTCTGAACTACTTCAGCAGCTCCCAACTGCTTTCTTGCCTCTAGATGCATCCATACTCATGCCCACGTAGCAATATCCTTCTCATTCAAGATCTTCATTCTCAGTATCTGTGCTCCTCCTGCTCCCCACAGTGATCTCCAGGCTTCTAGGAAATGGGAACCACCTCCTTTGTTCACCTCTTTGGAGATTCCTGCTCTAGAATACAGGCTCAGGCTGACCTGTAGCCTATAGAACCTGTAATAATGCCAGGGTTTCTTGACCAAACTAGAGAACCAGAGGAAGATACGGAATAACCCTATTTTGAAACCTTCCTAGTTGGTCTGTCTCTCTTAAGAAACCATATTTCTTTGCAAGGGGGTAATGGGGCTTTTTTGGAATTTGTGCTTCAGGGTCTAGAGTTGGTCTTTTGCTTTTGTTTTCAGCCCTGAAACATGAGGCTAGCTCGTGAGACTGCGGCAGACTGTGATTAGCATGAAATTCAACTTTAGATTCCTTCTGTTCTCTTCAGACACTGCATTCTGAACCAAAATTGTCCCACTTTTTCAGTAATTAAATAGGTACACCACATTTTTACATTGGCATTACATCTGACTTTGGGTTTCATGAGTCTGTGACAAAATACTTTCATAATGAGCAAAGCATCTTCTGGTAACAGAGACATGCTGCACAAATCACCTCATGAATATGAACCTATAGCATTTTAGGTTTAAGTCAAGCATTTACTCAGTCCTTCAGTATCATGGAAGAGCAGGGAAGAACCTTCCAGCACTCTGGTATGGACTCCCCAAGAAGTGATTTGGAGATTCAGAAGCTTAACTACAAGATGTCAGAGAAATTCAAGTCACTGATCTTTCTCTTAGGGACATCTATCTACTGAGCCTGAGAAGCACAGACTCACCTCGCACTTGTTTTAGGAGTTCACAGAAAGCTCCCAGATACCTACAATGTGGGGAAAATCTTCCTCATGCCTGTAGCTTCAGGAAGCCAGCAGTGGCCAGGCCATGGCTGAGATTTTCCAGCCACCTCAGGTCCACCATGGCCATTTTAGGAGCATGGAGCCCTCAGTTCCCTGGCTTTCAGGGGCCTCCATAAAGGAAGAAGAAAGAATTAGAGAACCCTCTCCTCACTGGCTTTTCCTATTTTCTACCCCCAGTCACTCCTGTCTAGACAAATATATACAACATAGCACTATTCCTAAATCAGAACTTAGGCATCATGGAGCATCAATCACCATGACAGCTAGAGCAACTTCAGTCCATCTGGTAACTGCTCATCTTTGGAGCCTAAACCACTGAAATAAGTAAATAAGGTACACGATGTAGCTACAGAATCCAGGATTTTCCTACTTTGGGTATCACTTTCATTCTGCAGATTTGTCTCCAACTTTAAGTGTCACCAGTTTCTAGGACTGTCTTCTTTATGGTCATTAAGCCCCTGATGCCACAGCAAAGTCAGAACCTTCCAATCTATGCAAGGCTGTCTCAGAAATTACTTCTTTTAACCCTACAGATGTTCTCTCTGGGTCTTAGCCAGGGTGCTCCTCTGATCCTACTCACTGGTGAGGCCAGTCATCTGTTCAAAGGAGATGGTGGACACAGAAGTTTCCTCCTCCTGAGGCCACCAGGGAGGACTCTTCATTCAGGCCCAACTCTCAGCAATATCTCAGCTTTATTCTCTACCATCCCATGTCTTGTCCAATCTGAACACAGATACGAACATCCCTTTCATTTTGAAACCTAACTTCAGCCAGCTCTCTGCTTCTGTTATTAGTCTCCCCTCTGTGTTTTTCCCTTGGATAATGACTCCTTCATCCAAATTAACTTTCACAAATACCTTAATTTACAAAAGCTATAAATAAAGTTCCATCAATGGGACTGGAGATGATATCTGAACAGGGCACTTTGGTGAGAATTGGTGTCCTGACCTTCTCTCTGCTTCTTCAAATTCCCCAAAGGTGGCTAATTGCCTTTGACAGATTAGCCAAGGGCCTGCTTCTTGAGAGCAAGAAATCAAGGCCCTCTGAATTATTCCAACTAAAAATCAAGAAGCATATAACAAGGATGAAGCTAAATTCATGCATTCTTAAGGAGAAGGGAAACTTCAATCACCCTCCCTGTGCTTTGGAAAATTCATGAATAAATAAATATATTAATGTAAATAGCTCCCACCTCAGAGATGGGTTTGTAAGAGAATGCCCTGTCCTTAAACTAAACTGCATTCTAAAGCAGCTGTCCCACCTGACAGTACATCTGGCAGAATTAGAGAGTAGGAATGACCTTTACTCAGCCTCTAATCTGAACATGTAATTGATGACAACCTCCAAAAGGATACTAACATCTGACCAGGTACTATTACATTTTCAAGGTAATTTGTGTCACAATGGTTGATTTTAAAATGCATACAAGCAAACATATGCAGTATTGAATATAATTGCTTGTTCACATTCTCAGGATCTAAGAGAAGCAGAATAGGTTTTTAAAAATCAATACACAAGCCTAAACTGGATGGATTATTCATTGGAACTTGTTCAGCTGAACCACAGACTCACAATCTCTACGTGGTCCTCAGCAGAACTGGGTTAAAATGGAAGCATCTCGGCTACCCACTCTCCACTCTGAGGAAATTCTAGGTGTCAGAGGGAAGAAAGGCTGCAAAGCAGTCCCAGTGACCAAGAAAGTGTCTCAGACAGTTTTAGGACGAGCCAAGTTCTACATTGGAACAGGAGAGAAGGTTCTAAATACCCACCCTAGCTCATTTTTCTTCCCCCTTGAAAAGCAGTGTTGTTCATAGCAGTCCAGAACCGCGGAGCATTCTGTGGGCCTGGTGCCCTGGAGAAGCACAGAAAGAGATGTGACAGGCTGGAAAGAGAGCACAGAGCATGAGGTGAGGGACCTTTCTCAATGGAATGTGCCCTGGTTGGTAAGGCCAGAGAACCAGGGGGTTATTTTGATTGAACAAATGATTCTACAGACAATACTTTCCAGAACACTGTGCCTTCATGAATCCTTGGGGGAAACGAGTGTGGAGCGGAGGGTTTTAGGGTGAAAAGAATGAAGTTTCTTCCAACGCCAGGATGCACTGATGAAAAGAGCAGTTTTTGGATCAGAGGCACTAAGCTGGCCTGGACTAGGCCGACTGACCAGGGTGATAATGGGACACATTAGAGCCCACAGAATTGGAATCGCCTGGGTCCTAGGACTCCGCACTGTGTCTCTAGCCACGTGACAGGGGTAGGACTCAAGGGCTCAAGGGTGCCACAATTTTTTCTAAAGTAAAAATAACAGGGGTAGAGTCAAGATGGTGCAGGAGTAGCAGACTGAGATGATATCAGGTCACAGGAGTTCAAACCATTCTGAACACCTACAAATCCAACAGGAGATCAAAGAGAAGAGCAGCAATTCTTAAAACAGAAAATCGACCACTTTCTGAAAGGTAGAACATTGTGGAGAAGTGAATCCCAAGTGATAGGAAGATAGACCGCAGTGGGGAGGGGCCGGTGCCTGGCAAGTGGTGGAGCAATGGAGCACAAAATCAGAACTTTTAGAAGTCTGCTCCACTGAGGGACATTGCTCCAGAGGCTAAGCGGGGGTGGAGCCCTCACAGGGACAGTGTGGTCTCAGGTCCCAAGGGGTCAGAGAAGGATCGGGGGTGTCTGAGTGTGTCAGAGCTCGCATGTATTAGAGCGGGGAAGCCAACTACAGAGACAGAGCCAAGGAGTGAGGTCTCAGCTCTGGGATACCTTAAACCATGATCCACAGCACAGTCAGACCACTTCTCTTTAAGCAGGGACCCCACAAGTGGCAGATCTGGGGAGACCCACCTTCCTCTGCCAGAAGAGCAGCACAGCAGGAATCTGGTGGGTTTGGAGACTCCAAAGGGGGCTGTGTGCCACAGACAGAAAGGCTTGGTCACAGGCTGGGTGAGCTTGGAGCGTGGCTGGAGACCAGGGAGATGGGAATGACTGATTGCTTTTCTCCAAAAGTGTACTGAGGAATGGGGCTCTGAGCTCTCGGCTCCTCCAGGCTGGAGATTGGGAGGCCAACATTTTCATTCCCATCCTCTAGAGCTCTACAGAAAGCATTCAGGAACAAAAGCTCCTGAAAGCGAACCCAAGCAGATTACTTAGCCCAGCCCCTGTCAAGGGGGGCACAATTCTGCCTCAGGAAAAGACATTGAAAAATCACAGCAACAGGCCCCTTCCGCAGAAGATCGGCAAGAACATCCAGCCAAGACCAAGCTCACTGATCAAGAAAAACAGCAGAATTCCAGAGGAGGAGAAAGCAAAGCATGGAATTCATGGCCTTCTCCCCATGATTCTTTAGTCTTGCAAAGTTAATTAAATTTTCTTTATTTTAATTTTTACCTTATTCTAATTTTTTTTAAGATTTTATTTATTTATTTGTTAGAGAGAGAGAGAGAGAGAGGGAGCGAGCATGAGCACAGGCAGACAGAGTGATAGGCAGAGTCAGAGGGAGAAGCAGGCTCCCCGCCGAGCAAGGAGCCCGATGTGGGACTCGATCCCAGGACGCTGGGATCATGACCTGAGCCGAAGGCAGCCGCCCAACCCACTGAGCCACCCAGGCGTCCCAACCTTATTCTAATTTTTTAAACTTATCTTCTTTCTTCTTTAGCATTTTTAACTAGTTTATCTTAACAACACCTTTCTAAAACAAAAAAAAAAATCTTTTTAAACCTTCATTATTATAGTCATATTTTATCCTTCATTGTATCTAACTTTATTTTTTGTATACATACAGGGTTTTTTCTTCTAAAAAATTTTGGGATACAATTTCTTCTCATAAATCAAAATATACCCTAAATCTAGCACAGGGCTTTGTTCTAGTCTCCAGCCTGAGCACATTCTCTCCACTTTCTTTTTTCTTTCTTTTTCCAACCAACTTATCTTATCAATTCCTTTTGTAGAGTTTTTTTTTTCATCTTTGCAGTCATATTCCATCCCTTCGCCATGTTTACCCCTATTTTTGTATATATATGTTTGTCTTTCTTTAAAATTTTGGGAGGGAGTTTCTTCTAAGAGACCAAAATACACCCAAAATTAAGTGGGTGGCTCTGTTCTATTCACCCAACTAATATATAGATAGATAGATAGATAGATAGATAGATATAGATATATAGACATATATCTATATCTATATCTATATATTTTTTTTTAATTCCCTTTTACTCCCTTTTTCCTCCCCCCAATTTAGGGTCTCTTCTGATTCGGTTAGCATACATTTTTCTGGGGTCTTTGCCGCCTGTGTAGTATTTTATTCTCTCATTCATATATTCTTACCTGGATAAAATGACAAAGTGGAAAAAATCACCACAAAAAAAAAAAAAAAAAAGAGTCAGTACCAAAGGCTAGGGACCTAATCAATATGGACATTGATAATATGTCAGATCTAGAGTTCAGAATGATGATTCTCAAGGTACTAGCTGGGCTCAAAAAAGGCATGGGAGATATTAGAGAAACCCTGTTGGGAGAAATAAAAACCCTTTCTGGAGAAATAAAAGAACTAAAATCTACCCAAGTTGAAATAAAAAAAAAACTATTAATGAGGTGCAATAAAAAATGGAGGCGCTTACTGCTAGAATAAATGAGGAAGAAGAGAGAATCAGTGATATAGAAGACCATATGATGGAGAATAAAGAAGTTAAGCAAAAGAGAGACAAGCAACTACTGGACCTGGACCACAAAGGGAGAATTCGAGAGATGAGTGATACCATAAGATGAAACAATATTACAATAATTGAGATTCCAGAAGAAGAAGGAAGAGAGAGGGAGGCAGAAGGCATATTGGAGCAAATTATGGTAGAGAATTTCCCCAATATGGGAAAGGGAACAAGCATTAAAACCCAGGAGGCACAGAGAACCGCCCTCAAAATCAATAAAAATAGGTCCACACCCCATTATCTACTAGTAATACTTACAAGTCTTAGTGACAAAGAGAAAATCCTGAAAGCAGCCCAGGAAAAGAAGTCTGTAACATACAATGGTAAAAATATTAGATTGGCAGCAGACTTATCCACAGAGACCTGGCAGGCCAGAAAAAAACTGGCATGATATATTCAGAGCACTAATTGGGAAAAGCATGCAGCCAAGAATACTATATCCACCTAGGATATCATTGAAAATAGAAGGAGAGATAAAAAGCTTCCAGGACAAACAAAAACTAAAAGAATTTGTAAACACCAAACCAGCTCTATAGGAAATACTGAAAGGGGTCCTCTAAGCAAAGAGAGAGCTTAAAAGTAGTAGACCAGAAAGGAACAGAGACAATATAAAGTAACAGTCACATGATAGGTAATACAATGGCACTAAATTCATATCTTTCAATAGTTACTGAATGTAAATGGGTTAAATGCCCCAATCAAAAGACAGAGGGTATCAAAATGGATAATAAAAAAAAAAACATCATTATGCTATCTACAAGAAACTCATTTTAGACCCAAAGACACCTCCAGATTTAAAGTGAGACGGCGGAAAACAATTTACCATGCTGATGGACATCAAAAGAAAGCTGGGGTGGCAATCCTCATATTGAATAAATAAGATTTTAAGCCAAAGACTATAGTAAGAGATGAGGAAGGACACTATATCATACTCAAAGGGTCTGTCCAACAAGAAGATCTAACAATTTTAAATATCTATGCCCCTAACGTGGGAGCAGCCAACTATATAAACCAATTAATAACAAAATCAAAGAAACACATCAACAATAATGCAATATTAGTAGGGGACTTTAACACCCCCTCACTGAAATGGACAGATCATCTAAGCAAAAGGTCAACAAGGAAATAAAGGTGTAAAATGACACACTGGACCAGATGGACATCACAGATATATTCAGAACATTTCATCCCAAAGCAACAGAATACACGTTCTTCTCTAGTGTACCTAGAACATTCTCCAGAATAGATCACATCCTGGGTCACAAATCAGGTCTCAACTGCTATCAATAGATTGGAATCATTCCCTGCATATTTTCAGACCACAATGCTCTGCAGCTAGAACTCAATCACAAGAGGAAAGTTGGAAAGAACTCAAATACATGGAGGTTAAAGAGCATCCTACTAAAGAATGAATGGTTCAACCAGGAAATTAAAGAAGAATTGAAAAAAGTTATGGAAACAAATGATAAGGAAAACACAATGGTTCAAAATCTGTGGGACACAGAAAAGGCAGTCCTGAGAGGAAAGTATATAGCAATATAAGCCTTTCTCAAGAAACAAGAAAGGTCTGAAGTACGCAACCTAAGCCCACACCTAAAGGAGGTGAAGAAAGAACAACAAAGAAAGCCTAAACTCAGCAGAAGAAGAGAAATAATAAAAACCAGAGCAGAAATCAATGAAATGGGAACCAAAAAAACAGTAGAACAAATCAATGAAACTAGGAGCTGGTTCTTTGAAAGAACAAATAAGATTGATAAAATCCTGGCCAGACTTATCAAAAAGAAAAGAGAAAGGACCCAAATTAATAAAATCATTAATGAAAGAGGAGAGATCATACCAACACCAAATAAATAAAAACATTTATGAGAACATGTTACGAGCAACTATATACCAGCAAATTTGACAATCTGGAAGAAATGGATGCATTCCTGGAGACCTATAAAGTACCAAAACTGAACCAGAAAGAAAGAGAAAACCTGAACAGACCCATAACCAGTAAGGAGATTGAAGCAGTCATCAAAAATCTCCCAAAAAGCAAGAGTCCAGGGCCACACAGGCTTCCCATGGGAATTCTACCAAACATTTAAAGAAGAATTAATACATATTCTCCTGAAACTGTTCCAAAAAAATAGAAATGGAAGGAAAACTTCCAAACTCATTTTATGAGGCCAGCATTAACTTGATCCCAAAACCAGGAAAGATCCCATCAAAAAGAGAATTACAGACCAATATCCTTGATGAACACAGATGCAAAAATTCTCACCAAAATACTAGCCAATAGGATCTAACAGTACGTTAAAAAGATCATTCACCACAACTGAGTGGAATTTATTCCAGGGCTGCAAGGTTGGTTCAACATCCACAAATCAATCAATATGATACAACACATTAATAAAAGAAAGAACGAGAACCATATGATACTCTCAATAGATGCTGAAAACCATTTGACAAAGTAGAGCATCCTTTCTTGATCAAAACTCTTCACAGTGTAGGGATAGAGGGTACATACTTCAGTATCATAAAAGCCATCTATGAAAAACCCACAGCAAATATAATTCTTAATGGAGAAAAACTGAGAGCTTTTCCACTAAGGTCAGGAACACAGCAGGGATGTCCATTATCACCACTGCTATTCAACATAGTACTAGAAGTCCTAGCCTCAGCAATCAGACAACAAAAGGAAATTAAAGGCATCCAGATCAGCAAAGAAGAAGTCAAACACTATCACTCTTTGCAGATGATATGATTCTTTACATGAAAAACCCAAAAGACACCACTCCAAAGCTGATAGAACTTGTACAGGAATTCAATAAAGTGTCAGGATATAAAATCAATGCACAGAAATCAGTTGTGTTTCTATACACCAATAACAAGACAGAAAAAAGAGAAATTAAGGAGTCAATCCCATTTACAATTGCACCCAAAACCAGAAGATTCCTAGGAATAAACCTATCCAAAGAGGCAAAGAATCTATACTCAGAAAACTATAAAGTGCTCATGGAAGAAATTAAGGAAGACATAAAGAAATGGAAAAATGTTCCATGCTCATGGATTGGAATAACAAATGTTGCAAAAATGTCTATGCTACCCAAAGCAACAAACACATTTAATGCAATCCCTATCAAAATACCACCCATTGTTTTTCAAAGAAATGGAACAAATAATCCTAAAATTTGTATGGAACCAGAAAAGACCTTGAATAGCCAGAGGAATGTTGAAAAAGAAAGCCAAAGTTGGTGGCATCACAATTCCAGACTTTAAGCTCTATTACAAAGCTGTCATCATCAAGACAGCATGGTACTGGCACAAAAACAGACACATAGATCCATCAAACAGGATAGAGAGCCCAGAAATAGACCTCAACTCTATGGTCAACTAATCTTTGACAAAGCAGGAAAGAATGTCCAATGGAACAAAGACAGCCTCTTTAACAAATGGGGTTGGGAAAATTGGACAGCCACATGCAGAAGAATGAAACTGGACCATTTCCTGACACCACCCACAAAAATAGACTCAAAATGGCTGACAGACCTCAATGTGAAACAGGAATCCATCAAAATCCTTGAGGAGAACACATGCAACAACCTCTTCGACCTCAGCCACAGCAACTTCTTCCTAGAAACATCACCAAAGGCAAGGGAAGCAAGGGCAAAAATGAACTATTGGGACTTCATCAAGATCAAAAGCTTTTGCACAGCCAAAGAAACAGTCAACAAAACCAAAACACAACTGACAGAATGGGAGAAGATATTTGCAAATGACATATCAGATAAAGGGTTAGAATCCAAAATCTATAAAGAACTTATCCAACTCAACACCCAAAGAACAAATAATCCAATCAAGAAATGGGCAGAGGACATGAACAGACATTTCTGCAAAGAAGACATCCAGATGGCCAGCAGACACCTGAAAAAGTGCTCCACATCACTCGGCATCAGGGAAATACAAATCACAACCACAATGAGATACCACCTCACACTTCTCAGAATGGCTAAATTAACAAGATAGGAAACAACAGATGCTGGTGAGGATGCGGAGAAAGGGGAAACCTCCTACACTGTTGGTGGGAATGCAAGCTGGCACAGCTACTCTCAAAACAGCATGGAGTTTCCTCAAAAAGTTTAAAATAGAGCTACCCTGTGACCCAGCAATCAGACTACTGGGTATTTATCCTAAAGATACAAATGTAGTGATCCGGAGGAGCACATGCACCCAAATGTTTATAGCAACAATGTCCACAATAGCCCAACAATGGAAAGAACCTAGATGTCCATCAACAGATGAATGGAAAAAGAAGAGGTGGTACATATGTACAATGGAATACTATGCAGCCATCAAAAGAAATGAAACCTTGCCATTTGCAATTATATGGATGGAACTAGAGGATGATATGCTGAGTGAAATAAGTCAATCAGAGAAAAACAATTATCATATGATCTCCCTGATATGAGGAAGTTGAGAGGCAAAGTGGGGTGTTTGGGGGGTAGGGAAGGAAAAAAATGAAACAAGATGGGATTGGGAGGGGGACAAACCATAAGAGACTCTTAATCTCACAAAACAAACTGATGGTTGCCGGAAAGAGGGTGGTTGAGTTATGGACACTGGGGAGGGTATGTGCTATGGTGAGTGCTGTGAAGTGTATAAGCCTGATGATTCATAGACTTGTACCCCTGGGGCAAATAATACATTATATATTAATAAAAACAAATTTTTTTAAGTTTAAAAAAAGTAAAAATGGCAAATTTGATTTACTCTTAAACATTCACATAGGCCATATAACAATCTGGGGGCTGACAGGAATTTGTGAAAGAGAAGACGGGCACTGGGGACAGGGAGAAAGCTATCCCATATCCATGGGATAGTCAAATATTGAATACTTTCATATTAAATAAATTAACTCAAATGCCAACACTCAGCCACATAATCAGATGCAATGTCATATTATGTTATCCTTGTTTATTTTACTCTTAGGGACTGATTTTTATCAAACTTCATTCCAGATTACATTTTCTAAATTTCATAATCTGGATTCTATCATTATAAATCAGAAGCCCACACATTCAAACATCGCTTCAGCATTAATAACTTGCATGGGTATAATTTAAAACATATACACATGATTTAACTTTGCTTTCAGTACACAATGGAGATGAGTAAACTTCACAAAGCTCTCATATTTACAAAAGCAATAACCCTTGCTTCTGTAACAACAGCTGTCTAATAAATGAAACTGAAGCAATAAGTATAATTATAAATCTATCGGGTACCAAAAAAAGTAGAATCGTGTGCAGATAGTTTTACTATCAAGACTCATTATTTCCCTAGCTGTCATCAGAATGATGGGGGAAAAAGCACCTAAATGAACACTAATTTAAAGTTCTGACCAAAATCTTCCTAAGCAAAAATTCTAACTCTTGTTTTTTGGTTAATAGGGAAAGTCAAACACTAACATCATTCATAACTAGGGTGTGATGGTAACAGATAAGCCTCTTCCCCACTTTGTACCTCTCTACCAGGAATGTGAGATCCAGGTGTCAGCTGTTCCATACTTGAGCCTCCATCTGGACTTCCTGGAAGATAATGGGCATAAGTGTACTTAGCATATAACCGAGCAGGTACTACATAACTATTATTTTCTCGTCCATCGTCCTTCCAACATTATTAACTCACCTGATTATAATTAAGTCTTGTTTCCTTAAGGCATTGGAGCTTGAAATGAAATATGAACAAACTCCACTGTCCAAAAAAATATGCATAAACAAGAAAAGCCTACTCTTCCCAATCCCTTTTAAGTGTCCTGTGTCTATTAAAACCATTTTCCTTAGTTCTAACGCCTGTTTACCAGCAGGTCACCAGCAAGGCCCTCTGCATCCTCTCTGCACACAGCATTATGAACCCCTCAACAGAATCCCCTATGTTACCCTTGCAGGGATCAATGGGAGATTGCTATATACCCAAGTATCATCACTCAGAAAGGGACATTTACTCTCAAGTGCTATCAAGTATCATGACAGAAGGAGTAGTACAAAATGGCACAATCCTTCAGGATAAACATATATGTCATTAGTTTATGGGGTGCTTAGGTGGCTCCATGGGTTAAAGCCTCTGCTTTCGGCTCAGGTCATGATCCCAGGGTCCTGGGATCGAGCCCCACATTTGGCTCTCTGCTCAGCAGGAAGCCTGCTTCTCTTCCCCTCTCTCTCTCTGCCTGCCTCTCTGCCTACTTGTGATCTCTGTCTGTTAAATAAATAAATAAATAAATAAATAAATAAATAAATCTATCTTTTTAAAAAAATTGTATATGTCATTAGTTTTAATATCACTTAGCTATAATAACAAAAGGAGGGGAAATCTATACCCTACACCTCTACCTGGTAGTCTTATCTTATTTATCGTGTTTCCCAAGACTGTGTATCTCCTTTACCATGGATGACTGATTAAAAACCTATATATACTCTGCTTTACAAGCATTCACTTATTTATTGATAATGCTCAAATGCAAATTTCCATTCCTTTCTTTAACAAAAATATTGCAAAACATTAATACTTTACTGCAATGGGAAAATGCAAAAAAAGAAATGTTCCCATGGAGTACTCTAGAGGCCCCTATTCTGTTTCATACCTCTCACATAAAATACCTCATGCATTCATTCAACAAACAGTTATGAATGTCTACCATGTACCAGGTGGTACTATACCCACCAGGTACTGAACTTGTAAGAGTGAATAAGACAGAAATTGTCCCATAGAAATTACAGTCTAGAGAGAAAGACTCAAACTAAGCAAGCTAAAACTCTTTGTAAAGTCTCTAGAAAGATGAGCAAGGTATTGTGATGGAGATTAATAATGCAACTGGCAGAAGAGAATCTAAGAGAGGGGGAACAGTCAGGAAAGGTCATTTTGAGCAGGTGATGTGTGATCTAACATTTGAAAGACAAGAAGAAGCAACTGCGAAGAGCTGGCGAAAGAACATCTTAGGCAGTGGGAATAACGAGTGAACCCTACGTTAGAAACATCATGGACCTTAAAACTACGGCATAGTGGAAGGCAGGCTAGATGGCTTCAACTTGACCACATTTCTGCCTCCCTGAGGCCCACTTCTGTCACCCTTCTGTACCATCCAGCACACAATGCTCCATGACTCAGGTGCCTTCTCACACTGCCCTTGGAGGCCCTCTGTGTGGTGTCCAGCAAGGTGTCCCTCCCCCAGGTGCTGAATCCTACATGCATAAAGAACTAAGAGGTCACAACGAAAATTAGTCAGACTGACCATGTTCTCCAAACCACCATCAGAATGCATGGCTAACACAGCAGTTTTCAAGCTGTGCTCTGCAATGACAGAGATTCACTCAGAGACTATTTTCATACGAGGCCAAATAAGTGGGGTGCCATCTGACTATGACCATTTTGAGCTATTTAACAGAGTGCAATGTGTTCAAGATTTCATTTAATAGAAGATTTTCATGAGTGAAAGGGATGTGAAAATCATGGTATCCAGCCCCTTCTAGGACCTTTAAATGAATCCAAGTCCCCCATATATGAGAAGACATGTTGGCACCTGATCTATGGTTCCTCTGGGCCACCTCTTATTTTTCTATTCACTAGACCTAAATCTCTTCTGTCCTGGTGCCCCAGTCCACACTCCATTTTGGCATCATGCCTTGCATCCAGTTCTCTGCCTCACCTATAAACTATCTGATGAGCCAACTTCCTGCTCCTTACTTTAAGACCCTCCCCTCCAAAAAAACCATTAAAATTAAAAAACAGAGATAATTAATGTATAAAACTTAACTCAATCCAGAAACATACTTCTGACATTGATTCTAAAAATGTTACTGATTTTCTCTGAGGAAAAAAATGGAGAAAAATAATAAAAATTCAGCCTGCCAACTTTTCAAAATAGCTATGTGAAAATATGTGATGACATTTAAATACAAAATTAATCAAAATACATGCTACAATCTCTTATTATGACCCTCTCTTGTATTGGAATATATCTCCCCATCTACCATCTCTTTATTCTGGAAGTACAAAAAGGACATCAGGGTTGAAAGAAGAGAGAAAAAAAAAATACAAAGACTGGAAAAAGTAGAAATAGAAAGGGAGCAGGACTGTTTACAGATAGGTTTGAAAAACACAAGGTCATCTTTCAAACTTCCAAAAAATTGCTACTTCTAAAAATTGTTAATCAATTCTCCCACATAGATTATTGTAGAGTGACTTCATGTCAATAGTCTACATAATAAGTACCCTATAGAATACATCCATCTCTAATTTTTATGAAAATTTTACTCATTGCATTTCAAGCTCAGTGGACTCATTTCATTCTAAGCCCAGACGAACTGGTCTCTGCTGATTTGCAGGGCAGCACACACAGTTTTCTGGACTTTTGTTTCAGGGTTAGTTAAAATGCTGAGACACCAAGGAACAACGGGACTCATTTTAACTGTCACAGATGCCTGTGCAACCCAGAAAAGAAATCTGAATATTAGGTATGTCAGAGGTGCCCACTTAATGTCTTCGTCAGATTTAGTCTCTTATGATGAGATGATTTCCACAACGCAATTTCCAATCAGAAGCATGAAATCAAAATCAGCCAACTGCATTCTGCTTCCAATATGGTGCAATGAATGAGTAGAATTAAAGTCAGCTAAGTCACCACTGATTAGAGAATTAGTGAAAACCTCAGATCCATAAATTAACAGGATTTATATATGCTGTGAAATCTAAAGAAATCAAGTCATGTGACTCTAAAATAAACATACTGAATACTAATACTCAAAACTATTCTTTATTTAAATTCTATAGAGCTTAGGAACCCAATATGTATTCTCAAAAACAAGAACAGAAATAATTTACTGGCCTATCTGCAGATTAGCAGTCCATGGAAGGCTTTTGGTAACCATCATCCATCTGTTCCTGCAACCTGTCAAAACCAAATTAATTGATTGAATTTCCCTGGCCTCCTGATACAGAAGATAAATTTATACATGCATATACAAGAAGTTCTCTTGGATTTCATTGGGAAGAAAACTTATATTAAAACAAAACCACAAACACAAGAGAACTACTAGTTTTTGGCTATCCCTCAGAGCAGATACAATGTTCATTTAACACTTCAGGACTTAATAAAGAAAATAATTCTGTGATCTCCAGCTACTTCTTGAAACTCAAACTTGGGTCTCCACTGGGGCTCTAGAGATGTAGGTAGTGAGCTCTTCTAGGAAAAGTTTGGAAGAAAGGGTTCCAACAGAATAAAAAATAAATAAATAAAAATAAACAGTCACTCCTCTGAAGAAATCTGGAGGGACACATTTTTGCAGGCCAGAAAACACAGAACAATTTTAAGAGACAAAATAAACTCTTCTAGTTCTACTTCAGGCACGGCTCCCATTCTGGTGTTGCCAAATGGCCCTACACTGGCTTAAGATGAGAAGGTATTTAAAGGTGTTCACACACAACATGTGCCACATATCTTTGCCGAGTCTCTCCTCCCCACGTAATGAGATCATGACATCTTCCAGCAGAACATCTGTGTCTTTGTAAGACCATAGGTTCTGAGTTGTCCCTCATATTGCTTCACCAAGAAGACAAACCTACATCAATTTACTTTATAAATATGGTTCTAACTAGAATTCTATCTGCATTCATCCTCTTGTAAAATTACATATAAAAGAACATTTTGCTTTTTGTTGTAATTGCAATTTAAAGAGGCATAAGGTATCTAAAAATATTTACAAGGATAATGAAATAAACCCTTGTTCTTAATAACTCTTAAAAACCAAATAGATCATCGTGCCTAGATAAATCAGGACTCTTAAAATAAACATGTATTTATCAACTTCACATCCATTCATAGATATTTTATTTGAGAAGACATATAGAGTAATCTTGAAATATTAGAAATTTGTATTTCTTCCTATAAATTCTATAATTAAGTCCTAAATTCACCAATCATTCCCATTAAACACAGTGCAACCAGTAAAGTTTATTACAGTAACATGCCCCTATGATCAACATACAATATGTCTAGGGCTTTGTATGCCTTTCCACCTACCATAATTACTTTAAAGGCAATATTACAAAACCACACTTTAATTCCTATCTTGACTACAAATAGAATGGCTTAGTGAGCCTTCATAGCCTTATCTTTGTTAAATTAGTCTGTACACTGCAACTATAACTCTTTTACCTGAACATGTTACAATTCACTTATATTAATTTGCCTCCCCAGGAAATGAAATAATTGAAAACTCATAAACTCTTCTTTTGAGGAAAGGGAATTTATTATTTCATCCAGGAGAGGACTGACAATCATATCTGCATTCAGTCCTCCCCTCCAGACACAATATACCGATGAACCTTGTAGCTGTCCCCAGAACACCAGGCCTGTCCCTCTTCCCCAGACCCACTCTGACTGCCATGCAAGCTACCCTTCCACATTGCTAAAGGAATCCCAGGATGCCTTATGCCTGAGACTACATGAATTAGACAGTAACTAACAGTTACTACAGAAAATAGAGACTAAGCTTGGGGGAACATGTTCTAGAAGGTGAGTTTGAATTAGCATTTGGGGGAAGGGATCTGCAGATAAAAGACAAAGACAATATGAGACAGACCCAAAAAAGGACAAGTGACAGGACTTCAAGTAAGCATCTTCACTGTCTCATGAACACATTATAGCTTCGTAGATAGAAAAAGGACTCGAAATTAGAATTAAGTTTGCAGTAGGTACAATTTGTCACATTCCCTACAGTTGGCCTCATCAGTGGCCCTTTGACCATAGAACTTTCTGGGTGAATGGATATTTGATAATATCCTGCCAGATGTCTCTTAGCTTGGATGTTTATTACTATGTTTTCTCTCCTAAATAAATATGAAGGAGAAATTACAGGGGCCATGCAAACAGAATCTAACTTGAGATACCACCTCACACCAGTCAGAATGGCTAAAATTAACAAGTCAAGAAACAACAGATGTTGGTAAGGATGTGGAGAAAGGGGAACCTCCCTACACTGTTGGTGGGAATGCAAGCTGGTGCAGCCACTCTGGAAAACAGCATGGAGGTTCCTCAAAAAGTTGAAAACAGGGCTACCCTATGACCCACCAATTGCACTGTGGGTATTTACCCTAAAGATACAAGTGTAGGGATCCGAAGGGTTACCTGCACCCCAATGTTCATAGCAGCAATGTCCACAATAGCCCAACTGTGGAAAGAGCCTAGATGTCCATTGACAGATGAATGTATAAAGAAGATGTGACTGAGATATATATATACATAGCCATCAAAAAATGAAGTCTTGCCATTGGCAATGACGTGGATGCAACTAGAGGATATTATGCTAAGTGAAATAAGTCAATCAGAGAAAGACAATTATCATATGATCTCACTGACAGGAGGAATTTGAGAAACAAGACAGAGGATTATAGAGGAAGGAAGGGAAAAATGAAACAAGATGAAACCAGAGAGGGAGACAAACCATAAGAGACTCAATCTTAGGAAACAAACTGAAGGTTGCTGGAGGCGAGGAAGGTGGGAAGGATGGGGTAGATGGGTGATGGACATTGGGGAGGGTATGTGCTATGGTGAGTGCTGTAAATTGTGTAAGACTGATGAATCACAAATCTGTACCCCTGAAACAAATAATACATTATATTTTAATTTTAAAAATCTCAATTTGAACGCTGAATGAGAAACTTTTTCAGAGAAGCAAAGCCCAAGTGCCCAAGATGTTCTCTTCAGAGCCAGACCATGTCACAGGCAGAAATAAACCTCTGAATATGACTAAAACCCCTAGACAAGTTACTGTTACATGTTGCTATTGACTACTGTTAAAATTCTATATACAACTATTCCCATTTAGTACGACTGATATTTTTTCTAGGCTGTCTGACTAGTCACTGCCTCTTTTGATTGGCATTCATTAAGTCAATTACTAAATTTACATTATTATCAGAAAGTATTTTAAAGTTCAATTTGATAGCTATTTAATTCCTCTAAACCACTTCAAACACCATGTTAAAATTAGATCTATTTCCCAGGAAGACTCAATACTTCATAACCCAGTGAGTTGAGTATACATCAAATCATGAAAAGCTTTCCTTTAAAGATGGAAAAACAGAAATAAAAAGTATATTTCTATTGTCATTGTCATTGGTAAACCAGCAAAAGTGATCATAAAAAGAATTTGCAAGCAAGAGCAACTAATAAAGAGGAATGGTATGAAAGGCATAAGAAAAATATCTTTAAAAATTAAAAGAGATAAGTATTCTTGTATTAAAGTATTAAAAAAAAGTTACTGAAAGATGCGACCCACCCATTTCACTACAGATGTTCTCACTAGTGGAACCAATAAATATACTAGATCACACATCCTTTGGGAAAGGGATCTAGGATTTGAACTCAGATATGTCTGAATCCAGATATAGTTCTTTTCTACTGTAAAATACGACCTGAAGTTCTGGCTACCTATTTTGAAAATAGAAAGGAAAGTTCTCATTATTCAAAATCTCTGGAAGTTTGTCCAGAATCAGACGAATAGTATCCTATTTCATTATTCAAATTCTCAACAAACATTTTTTGGAGAACCTGTTATATGCAGAAGCTGCACTAGTCAACTAGCACATCAAAGATATTCAAGAAATTTTTCTTGGCTTCTTCTTGGTCCTCTTTAAAGGGTCTTAGGTGCCTTCCTATCCTTTCATCCATCCTGCCTTGGGCCTTACAAATTTGTTGGGTTTTTTTTTTTTCTTACATTAAAGCAGTAACCTTTCAAGATTCTTTTTTTTAAATATTTTATCTATTTATTTCCAAGTGAAAGAGAGCAAACACAAGCAGTGAGGAGGGGCAGAGGGAGAAGCAGTCTCCCCACTGAGCAAGGAGCCCAATGAGGTGTTTGGTCCTAGGACCCTGGGATTACACCCTGAGCCAAAGGCAGCCTTTGTTTGAGGGCAGCCTCAACCAACTGAGCCACCCAAGCGTCTGTCTTTTAAAATTATTGAATGCTACTTACTCACCCTTCTGATTGGCTCTCTGGCAAGCCTTTTAATGTATACACATCTGTTTCTAATATGCTTCATTTCCTACCTTTTTTTACACTCTCACTTCAATTTCAGATTTCTGATATGAACTGTTGCCAAAGGGATACTAAGAAAAACACTTTTAATTTTCAAAAGTTACCCCTCAACTAATTGTTCCATTTGTACCACTATCTCCACAGAAAATTACAGTAGCATTGAATTTTTCTGCTAATGGCAGTTCTCCTCTCTCCTAAGGAAACTGCCTCTGTAAAATAAATGATCTAGTTGACCACTGGAACAGTATTGTGCAACTTGTTTTGGTTACCTGTTTCTCACTATCTGAATTTAAGTTTTAAAAAGTGATGAAGGTGGCGAGGAGTCAAGATGGCAGAGAAGTAGCAGGCTGAGACTACTTTAGGTAGTGGGAGATCAGCTAGATAGCTTATCTAAAGATTGCAAACACCTACAAATCCAACGGGAGATCGAAGAGAAGAAGAACAGCAACTCTAGAAACAGAAAATCAACCACTTTATGAAAGGTAGGACTGGCAGAGAAGTGAATCCAAAGTGATGGGAAGATAGACCGCGGGGAGAAGGGCCAGCTCCCGGCAAGTGGCAGAGCAGCGGAGCACAAAATCAGGACTTTTAAAAGTCTGTTCCGCTGAGGGATATCACTCCAGAGGCTTAACCGGGGTGAAGCCCACGCGGGGTCAGGGTGGCCTCAGGTCCCGCAGGGTCACAGAAGGATCGGGGTGTCTGAGTGTCGCAGAGCTTACAGGTATTAAAATGGGGAAGCTGGCTGCAGAGACAGAGCCGAGGAGTGAGCTCTAAGCTCGCCGTTACCTTGAACCGGTCACAGGCTCGGTCAGCTCGGAGCGTGGCCGGAGCCCAGGGTGACGGGAATAATTGGGCGCTGTTCTCTGAGGGCGCACTGAGGAGTGGGGCCCCGGGCTCTCGGCTCCTCCGGGCCGGAGACCAGGAGGCCGCCATCTTCATTCCTGCCCTCCAGAACTGGACAGAAAACGGTCAGGGAAAAAAAGCTCCCAAAAGCAAACCCAGGCTGATTACTCAGACTGGCCCCAGGCTAGGGACCTAATCAATACAGACATTGGTAATATGTCAGATCTAGAGTTCAGAATGATGATTCTCAAGATTCTAGCCTGGCTCGACAAAGGCATGGAAGATATTAGAGAAACCCTCTCGGGAGATATAAAAGCCATTTCTGGAGAAACAAAAGAACTAAAATCTAACCAAGTTGAAATCAAAAAAGCTATTAATGAGCTGCAATCAAAAATAGAGGCTCTCACTGCTAGGATAAATGAGGCAGAAAAAAGAATTAGCAATATAGAAGACCAAATGACAGAGAAAAAAGAAGCTGAGCAGAAGAGGGACAAACAGCTACTGGACCACGAGGGGAGAATTCAAGAGATAAGTGACACCATAAGACGAAACAACATTAGAATAATTGGGATTCCAGAAGAAGAGGAAACAGAGAGGGGAGCAGAAGGTATATTGGAGAGAATTATTGGAGAGAATTTCCCCAATATGGCAAAGGGAACAAGCATCAAAATCCAGGAGGTGCAGAGAACCCCCCTCAAAATCAATAAGAATAGGCCTACACACCATCACCTAATAGTAAAATTTACAAGTCTTAGTGACAAAGAGAAGATCCTGAAAGCAGCCCGGGAAAAGAAGTCTGTAACGTACAATGGTAAAAATATTAGATTGGCAGCAGACTTGTCCACAGAGACCCAGCAGGCCAGAAAGAGCTGGCGTGATATATTCAGAGTACTAAATGAGAAAAACATGCAGCCAAGAATACTATATCCAGCTAGGCTATCATTGAAAATAGAAGGAGAGATTAAAAGCTTCCAGGACAAACAAAAACTGAAAGAATTTGCAAATACCAAACCAGCTCTACAGGAAATATTGAAAGGGGTCCTCTAAGCAAAAAGAGACCCTAAAAGTAGTAGATCAGAAAGAAACAGAGACAATATACAATAACAGTCACCTTACAGGCAATACAATGGCACTAAATTCATATCTCTCAATAGTTACCCTGAATGTTAATGGGCTAAATGCCCGAATCAAAAGACATAGGGTATCAGAATGGATAAAAAAACAAAACCCATCTATATGTTGCCTACAAGAAACCCATCTTAGACCCAAAGACACCTCCAGATTTAAAGTGAGGGGGTGGAAAAGAATTTACCATGCTAATGGACTTCAGAAGAAAGCAGGACTGGCAATCCTTATATCAGATCAATTGGATTTTAAGCCAAAGACTATAATAAGAGATGAGAAAGGACACTATATCATACTCAAAGGAACTGTCCAACAAGAAGATCTAACAATTTTAAATATCTATGCCCCTAACGTGGGAGCAGCCAACTATATAAACCAATTAATAACAAAATCAAAGAAACACATCGACAATAATACAATAAAAGTAGGGGACTTTAACACTCCCCTCACTGAAATGGACAGATCATCCAAGCAAAAGATCAATAAGGAAATCAAGGCCTTAAATGACACACTGGACCAGATGGACATCACAGATATATTCAGAACATTTCATCCCAAAGCAACAGAATACACATTCTTCTCTAGTGCACATGGAACATTCTCCAGAATAGATCACATACTCGGTCCAAAATCAGGTCTCAACCGGTATCAAAAGATTGGGATCATTCCCTGCATATTTTCAGACCACAATGCTCTGAAGCTAGAACTCAATCACAAGAGGAAATTTGGAAAGAACCCAAATACATGGAGACTAAACAGCATCCTTCTGAAGAATGAATGGGTCAACCAGGAAATTAAGAAGTATTGAAAAAATTCATGGAAACAAATGATAATGAAAACACAACGGTTCAAAATCTGTGGGACACAACAAAGGCAGTCCTGAGAGGAAAATATATAGTGGTACAAGCCTTTCTCAAGAAACAAGAAAGGTCTCAGGTACACAAACTAACCCCACATTAAAGGAGCTGGAGAAAGAACAAGAAAGAAACCCTAAACCCATCAGGAGAAGGGAAATCATAAAGATCAGAGCAGAAATCAATGAAATAGAAAACAAAAAAAAACAATAGAACAAATCAATGAAACTAGGAGCTGGTTCTTTGAAAGACTTAATAAGATTGATAAACCCCTGGCCAGACTTATCAAAAAGAAAAGAGAGAGGACCCAAATAAACAAAATCATGAATGAAAGAGGAGAGATCACAACGAACACCAAAGAAATACAGACAATTATACGAACATACTATGAGCAACTCTACGCCAACAAATTTGACAATCTGGAAGAAATGGATGCATTCCTAGAGACATATAAACTACCACAACTGAACCAGGAAGAAATAGAAAGCCTCAACAGACCCATAACCAGTAAGGAGATTGAAAAAGTCATCAAAAATCTCCAAACAAACAAAAGCCCAGGGCCAGACAGCTTCCCGGGGGAATTCTACCAAACATTTAAAGAAGAACTAATTCCTATTCTCCTGAAACTGTTCCAAAAAATAGAAATAGAAGGAAAACTTCCAAACTCATTCTATGAGGCCAGCATCACCTTGATCCCAAAACCAGACAAGGATCCCATCAAAAAAGAGAACTACAGACCAATATCCTTGATGAACACAGATGCAAAAATTCTCGCCAAAATACTAGCCAATAGGATTCAACAGTACATTAAAAGGATTATTCACCACGACCAAGTGGGATTTATTCCAGGGCTGCAAGGCTGGTTCAACATCCGCAAATCAATCAATGTGATACAACACATTAATAAAAGAAAGAACAAGAACCATATGATACTCTCCATAGATGCTGAAAAAGCATTTGACAAAGTACAGCATCCCTTCCTGATCAAAACTCTTCAAAGTGTAGGGATAGACGGCACATACCTCAATATTAATATGGCTTTGATAAAAGCCATCTATGAAAAACCCACCACAAATATCATTCTCAGTGGAGAAAAACTGAAAGCTTTTCCACTAAGGTCAGGAACACGGCAGGGATGTCCGTTATCACCACTGCTATTCAACATAGTACTAGAAGTCCTAGCCTCAGCAATCAGACAACAAAAGGAAATTAAAGGCATCCAAATCAGCAAAGAAGAAGTCAAACTATCACTCTTTGCAGATGATATGATACTCTATGTGGAAAACCCAAAAGACTCCACTCCAAAACTGCTAGAACTTGTACAGGAATTCAGTAAAGTGTCAGGATATAAAATCAATGCACAGAAATCAGTTGCATTTCTCTACACCAACAACAAGACAGAAGAAAGAGAAATTAAGGAGTCCACCCCATTTACAATTGCACCCAAAACTATAAGATACCTAGGAATAAACCTAACCAAAGAGACTAAGAATCTATACACAGAAAACTATAAAGTACTCATGAAAGAAATTGAGGGAGACACAAAGAAATGGAAAAATGTTCCATGCTCCTGGATTGGAAGAATAAATATTGTGAAAATGTCTATGCTACCTAAAGCAATCTACACATTTCATGCAATTCCTATCAAAGTACCATCCATTTTTTTTTTTCAAGGAAATGGAACAAATAATCCTAAAATTTATATGGAACCAGAAAAGACCTCGAATAGCCAAAGGAATATTGAAAAAGAAAGCCAAAGTTGGTGGCATCACAATTCCGGACTTCAAGCTCTATTACAAAGCTGTCATCATCAAGACAGCATGGTACTGGCACAAAAACAGACATATAGATCAATGGAACAGAATAGAGAGCCCAGAAATAGACCCTCAACTCTATGGTCAACTAATCTTCAACAAAGCAGGAAAGAATGTCCAATGGAAAAAAGACAGCCTCTTAAACCAATGGTGTTGGGAAAATTGGACAGCCACATGCAGAAAAATGAAATTGGATCATTTCCTTACACCACACACAAAAATAGACTCAAAATGGATGAAGGACCTCAATGTGAAACAGGAATCCATCAAAATCCTTGAGGAGAACACAGGCAGCAACCTCTTCAACCTCAGCCGCAGCAACATCTTCCTAGGAACATCACCAAAGGCAAGGGAAGCAAGGGCAAAAATGAACTATTGGGATTTTATCAAGATCAAAATCTTTTGCACAGCAAAGGAAACAGTTAACAAAACCAAAAGACCACTGACAGAATGGGAGAAGATATTTGCAAATGACATATCAGATAAAGGGCTAGTGTCCAAAATCTATAAAGAACTTAGCAAACTCAACACCCAAAGAACAAATAATCCAATCAAGAAATGGGCAGAAGACATGAACAGTCATTTCTGCAAAGAATACATCCAGATGGCCAACAGACACATGAAAAAGTGCTCCATATCACTCGGCATCAGGGAAATACAAATCAAAACCACAATGAGATATCACCTCACACCAGTCAGAATGGCTAAAATTAACAAGTCAGGAAATGACAGATGCTGGCGAGGATGCAGAGAAAGGGGAACCCTCCTACACTGTTGGTGGGAATGCAAGCTGGTACAACCACTCTGGAAAACAGCATGGAGGTTCCTCAAAAGGTTGAAAATAGAACTACCCTATGACCCAGCAATTGCACTATTCGGTATTTACCCTAAAGATACAAACGTAGTGATCCGAAGGGGCACGTGCACCCGAATGTTTATAGCAGCAATGTCTACAATAGCCAAACTATGGAAAGAACCCTGATGTCCATCAACAGACGAATGGATAAAAAAGAAGTGGTATATATATACAATGGAATACTATGCAGCCATCAAAAGAAATGAAATCTTGCCATTTGCGATGACGTGGATGGAACTAGAGGGTATCATGCTTAGTGAAATAAGTCAATCGGAGAAAGAGAACTATCATATGATCTCCCTGATATGAGGGAGAGGAGATGTAACATGGGGGGTTAAGGGGGTAGGAGAAGAGTAAATGAAACAAGATGGGATTGGGAGGGAGACAAACCATAGTGACTCTTAATCTCACAAAACAAACTGAGGGTTGATGGGGGGAGGGGGGTTGGGGGGGTGTTATGGACATTGGGGAGGGTATGTGCTATGGTGAGTGCTGTGAAGTGTGTAAACCTGGCGATTCACAGACCTGTACCCTTGGGGATAAAAATATATGTTTATAAAAAATAAAATTTAAAAAAAAAGTGATGAAGAGGCGCCTGGGTGGCTCAGTGGGTTGAGCCTCTGCCTTCAGCTCAGGTCATGTTCTCAGGGTCCTGGGATCGAGTCCCGCATTGGGCTCTCTGCTCTGTGGGCAGCCTGCTTCCCCCCCCCTCTCTGCCTGCCTCTTTGCATACTTGAGATCTGTCTGTCAAATAAATAAATAAACTCTTTAAAATAAAATAAAATAAAAAGTGATGAAGACCAGAGTGTGGAACTACTATCCCCACAGAGTAGAGTGATGACAGCTTTTATCCTAATTTACATATATGGTTAATTTGAGAAGTGACAGCTAATTACTAATTATTAAATAATAGATGAAATGTGTGCTTCATATTTCTTCACTAAATATTAGATTACCAGTAAGCAAAAGTTGAATTTCACCTGTTTTTACAAAGAGTGTAATAAAGCATTAATGTAATTATGTATTCTAACACTTCAATTATATAATAATTAATAAAAGTAACAATAAAACTAACAAAAAGAGTTTTAGCTTGAACATAGTATTCTTCAGGACGCTTTTCAAGAAGTAAATATCATAGCTTAATAAGGATAACTTATCTTGATATATCAACATACTATTTAACATAAAGTTTAGAATAAACAATATGAAATTATTGAAATTTGTTTGTTTTGACTCCACCAGAATGGCAATCCCATATAATCCAAATTTATGCCACAACAATATGCTGATATTCAACCATTTGAAACCTACAAGATATCAAATTTCTATGGTTTAACCTAACAAACAAAAGCCAACTGTTATAATCATTTGCAAAGTGACATTTTCTGGGCTAAGCAAATTTTGTGGATTATTGCATTTAATCCTCATAACAGTCCCAAAATACACAAGACATAGAGAGAAACAACATGTAAAAATGCAGGGACAGACAAGCCACAAGCCAAGGACGCCAAGACTGCTGACAACTACCAAAGCTAAGAGACACATGGGAGATTCTCCCTCATAAACGCCGGATGGAATGAACTGGTGACATCTTGATTTCAGACTTCTAGCCTCCTGAACAATGAAAGAATAATTCTGTGGTGTTTTAATCCATCCAGTTTATAGTAACTTTCCATGGCAACTCTAGGAAACAAATTCAGAGAGACAACCTAATGTCAGCCATTGAGTAGGTAGTAAAGAAAGGAATTCAATCCCAGCAGACACACTCCAGGACTCATGCCAAAAATCACAATGAGGTACAGTCTTCAAAATCACATCCATTATCTCATTTTAATCTTATCTCATTCTATGAGGTAGTCATTTAGGGTTATATTTTATAAACTGTGAAATTGAACCTCAGAAAATGAGGCAACTTGCTAGCCAGTGGCAAGATCACAATTTGAGCCCACATGAAGAAATTTCAGTGCACTTTTCACAAAAACCCAACCTGCATTTAGTAATAATCCCCACATAGTTGTATTCAGAATGAGGGCATTTCAGTGGAGTGCTGATTTCTTATGTAGCTTCTTAATTCATGGCCATGCATTGCATTCCCTGGGGAAAACGTGAGAACTGAGTCAAAGGCTTGGCTATCAACTACTACCTACGTAAATTTTTGCAGGCACCTAGATTTATGAGACCTCTTCAAGTATAATTTCATGGTGAGGGATGAATCCCAAATACTGTATTCTGTACAACTACTACCACTACAACTATTGTTCCGTTAAAAGCTTACTCTTTGCCTTTTGGAACACCTTAAAAATCCATAGTAGCCAATGGCCTCAAAGAATAGAGGAACTTTGTAATTTTCAGTTTTGCTAGGGAAAGACTTCTCATCAGTAGTTCCACAGAACACAACAAAGCTAAAACTATAAGAGGTTTGGATAAGTGTTGACAATAAAAGTGTAGAAGACCATATTATTGTTCAGTAAATACACACACATGTACATGCACATGCACACACACCACTGTTGTGGAAGGATTACACATTCCCACCCCTACTGAGGTAGGGCTTAGCCATGTGACTTTCTTTGGCCAATAAGACTTCTAGTCCATTTGTCACAAGCAAAGCCTTCAAATCTGCTCAGCTGGGCTTTCTGCCCTGGGTCTTTGTTACTGCCAAGAAAAGAACATGTCTTGAGTAGCCCAATGGTTCCAGAAAAATAAGCAACAAGTAAAGCTCACAAATGCCTAGGCTAGGTCTCATGAGCCTCAGCCAACCCACAGATTCATAAAGAAGAAATATATGGTTACTTCTGCATGCCAGAGATATTTTCATGGCTGGTAATTACACTGCAATTACTCTAGTAATAACTACTTAATACAATATGATACAAAATTTATTTTAATATTATCATTCTTCAGGGAACTATGTCCTAGTAAAAAGGAATTTCCTAGTCTTCTACAATGGCTCTTTTTCTCCTGACTCTGAAAAATTTTGAGCAACAAAGCCTATCTTCCATATACTTGCATGCTTTTTACTGTATTTTTCAATTGCCTGAAAGGCAACATAACAAGAGATAAATCCAATGGGAAGAAGAAAAAATCCATCTTGAAAATAGCCTGCAAAATCCCAGAAGAGAAGCCCCTAGTAAAGGTAAGGTCCAGATCCAGAATACAATAAAAAGGTCACTGATCTTTTTGCATTGACCTTCCACAAGGCAGTAATCTCTCCATTTTTCATTAATCATTAAATTTATGAAAAATATCATTATACAAGTTTACAATCTTCGGGAGTACTTTTCATTTACTAAATAAATAAAGCGCAATTACCTACCTCATGCAATCTAAAATATTCCTGCTGGGGCACCTGGGTGGCTCAGTGGGTTGGGCCTCTGCCTTCGGCTCAGGTCATGATCCCAGGACCCTGCATCAGGCTCTCTGTTCAGCAGGGAGCCTGCTTCTCCCACTCTCTCTCTGCCTGCCTCTGCCTACTTGTGATCTCTCTCTCTCTGTGTCAAATAAATAAATAAAATCTTTAAAAAAAATTCCTGCTGTTTTACGTATAAGGGAAACTCTCAAATTCATGAATTCCACCTTTATGCTTAGAAGTTAGTTAACCAGATTTTGATTATGGGGCTAAACTGTCTTTACCCAGATGCTTCACTTGTTTAAAAAAAGAAAAAAGAGTTAAAAGTTTTTAACCACACAGGAGTCTGTTCTCGTATAAAATGAAATTTAAAAAAAAAAAAAACCACTAAACTAAACTTTCATAAAATGGGAATTCTTAGGCAGGAATTCTAACTTGTCATCTCTGTTTTGTTTTGTTTTGTTTTGTTTTGTTTTTTCAAATTTGCCAAAAGTGGTTAAACAATTGTTAATGACACTCTTAATTTCCAGTGATTAAAACATATATTCATACAATATTTGTACAAAACCAACAGATTAAGTACAAAGAACAAAAGAAGCTATTATATGACGGGTCTGAGGAGACATTTATTATAGAGCACTCACTCTAAAAACACTTAACAAATTACTTAGGGGAGACATTTTTTTCAGCCCACACACTTATTCAAACGAGTTGAAGTATGATTAATATAACAAGAACAATTACAACAAAAGCCACTTTACCCATTCCCAGATCAGGATACCCTGACAAAATAAATTATGTGCAAATATACTGGAAGAGATTATGCTGAGTGAAATAAGTCAAGCAGAGAGAGTCAATTATCATATGGTTTCACTTATTTGTGGAGCATAACAAATAGCATGGAGGACATGGGGAGTTAGGAGAAGGCAGTTGGGGGAAATTCGAAGGGGAGGTGAACAATGAGAGACTATGGACTCTGAAAAACAATCTGAAGGGTTTGAAGAGGTGGGGGAGTAGGAGGTTGGGGGAACCAGGTGGTGGGTATTAGAGAGGGCATGGATTGCATGGAGCACTGGGTATGGTACAAAAACAATACTGTTATGCTGAAAATAAATTTTAAAAAAAGGATTTAAAAAATATATATATACTTGAAAAAATACAATGCTTTGAAACTATTTCTATAAAATGCATGCTACAGATGTGAGCAAAAGACATTTCCTTTGCCTCAACAAGTTGAGAATAGAGGAGCAGAAATGTGTTCTGGATAAAGAAATGGAAGAATTTAGCCATGTCCTTTGACAAGTTACACTATGTGACTGCATTTCTTCTTGCCCTAGATATTTATGATCAGTAGACCACTTCTCCAATCAGTAAAACAACTTCATAGACAGGAAAAGCATGGTGTTTAACTGGGAGGAATGGGAAGAGCCCAGAGACAGTCACCCTGAGACTTTGGTTCTAATGATGTCCCTCACCCTGGTCTGCTGTTTATGCTTGTGGAAAGTCATTTCAGACTTGAAGAGGGCTGGGTGAAATATTTTCCCTAAAGACCACTAGGTATACGGAAGTTCTCCCTCGTTTCAAGCATATATTGGGCTTAATAATGTGCCAAAAGGAAGGATCATGACTTAATAATCCTAATAATGATCTAATATTCCTGGGTCTGTGGCACATAGTTTCCCTCAAGGAAACTTGCAAGGAAAATTTGCCCATAATAAATACTCAAAACAGGGAGCCCAGTATCAGTTCTTTTTTAATTGATTTGTAGCACCCACCCATCCCCAAAAAAGCTTAAAGCAATGATTCTCAGTCTTTGGTACCTATCATTCCTGCTTCACTTATTAAAAATATATACTGCCATGACCCACACTCAAGGAATCCTGATTCAGTGAGATTTAGGGCTAATCCCAGAAGTTGCATTTTGAAAAATGACTCCTAATAACTTGGAGACAGGTAGTCTGTGAACCACCGTTCACACCCCTGTGCCCCCATATGGGTCCCTTCAGCCAGGAGGGTAAATAATAAAATTTGGAAGTGTTTGTCATTATCATCATTGCAGATCATTTTTTTCTTACCTGTATTTTCTACATTGGTGTATAGTAGTCATGTAATGGAATAATCAATCACAAAAGATTTTTGAAAGAAAAGAAACAGTCTTAAACTCATATGAAAGATCCCATCCTGTTTAGAAAGCACATTTGTAAGCAACACCATGGCAGAAAGTGGCTGAAGGTTTTCTCCTATAATTCAGTACAACCTAACTCAGTCCTACTCTTAAAGAGATGAGAAAATAGCATTTAGCAATGCAAAAGCAGACAATGAGTAAAAGAAGAGAGGGAGACAGCAGAGGAGGATTAAGGAAAAGAGAAAGTGGCATGGCTATGGTCCTTAGAAAAATTTCCATTTTTCTCCAGTTTCACTTTTTCTTTTTAAAAATTCCCTCTCCCCTCTTTCATCCCCTCCCCATTTCCCCTTTTTCCTTTTTGTCCTCCTTAGATACCAGTAAGCAGTTTCAGAAACCTATCCAAAGAGAAAAATAACTTCCGAATTCTATTTTTTTTTTTTAAGATTTTACCTATCTATTTGACAGACAGAGATCACAAGTAGGCTGAGAGGCAGGCAGAGAGAGAGAGGTGGAAGCAGGCTCCCCGCTGAGCAGAGAGCCCGATGCGATGCGGGGCTCAATCCCAGGACCCTGGGATCATGACCTGAGCCGAAGGCAGAGGCTTTAACCCACTGAGCCACCAGGCGCCCCCAAATTCTATTTTTATTCCACCTCTTGACCCAACCCTTCCAGATCACGTACTTCTTAACTGTGCGACACATCACCTGTCCCGTATGGGGAAACTGTACTGTTTTTACTTATCCTCCTGAACAACACAAAAAATGGTACAGAATATTTCTGTATAGTGTTCTTTTCTCTGTCACTGCTATGTGGCAGACCCCAGTAGGAGGAAGCTGTGGTCAGGCATGATACGGAAAGGGACCACTTATCTTCCTTGGGCACTAGTGTTATAACCTCCATGTCACTGGAGGTTCATCAAAATCTGGAAGGCTTCTTTTAACTTACATCTTTGAAGAACAAGAAAGAGAAGGAGAAAGAAAAGAAGAGTAGAGGAGGAGGATGGGGGGAGGAGGAGGAAGGGAATGGGAGGAGGAGAAGAAAGGAGAAGGAATTGAGAAAAAATAAAGCAATACATGGGATGAATTAGACATGTTTTATTAAATAATTAAACTTGAGTATGCACATAGCAAAATACAATGTACAGCTGGCAAGTCTAATGCCCTTTTTGTCAATATCCCCTCATGAGAAGGGATACAGGTTTAGTAAAAACCTGTATCTTTAGTGGTTTCTTTTTTTTTTTTTAAAGATTTTATTTATTTATTTGACAGAGAGATCACAAGCAGGCAGAGAGGCAGGCAGAGAGAGAGGAGGAAGCAGGCTCCCTGCTGAGCAGAGAGCCCGATGCGGGGCTCGATCCCAGGACTCTGAGATCATGACCTGAGCCGAAGGCAGCGGCTTAACCCACTGAGCCACCCAGGTGCCCCTATCTTTAGTGGTTTCTAAAAAAGCTACTCTATTTCTATTGTTACTTAAGTTGTGTGCAATCCATTGATCATCTTCTATATTCAGATACCATTCCAATACAAATCCATATCAGTCCATGCCAGACTGGTCTCTGCCTCAGATCAGAACTAACACATACAATGTAAAATGTTGTCTTACTCTGTCCACAATTATTCAAAGATCAGACTGCAAAAGCAGAGCTTTTAACAATTCAAAAAACCACAAGTTAATACAAAATCTGTAAGTACAACTTTTCACTTTTACAAATAGTTCTGCTGTAACAACTTGTGAATAACCTGGGTTTCATGTCCACGAAATTTTTCTCCTCTGCTGCTCTTGGAGGACTTTTATAGATTGCCAAGATTTTTCTTAGAAAAGTATAACTCGAAACAAAAAGAAAAAGAAAGAAAGAAGAAAAGAAAGAAAGGGAGAAGAAAGAAGAAAAAAGAAAAGAAAAGAAAGAGGGAGGGAGGGATGGAGGGAGGGAGGGAGAAAGGGAGAAAGAGAAAAGAGAGGGAGGAAGGAAAGAAGAAAGGAAGGGAGGGAGGGAGAAAGGGAGAAAGAAAAGAGAGGGAGGAAGGAAAGAAGGAAGGAAGGGAGGGAGGGAGGGAGATAGAGAGGAAAGAAAAATATTATTTAGGCTGAATGCTACCTGAAAAATGATTTTCTTGTAACAGGAAGTCATTCAGCATATTATACCATAAAATTATCTGTATCCTTATTGCAGTGACTGTAACTAGGGAGAAAATTATTTAATTCTTTTGAAACTTTGCTATTTGTATTAGTTTGGATTCTGAAAGGAAGCAGAAAGGAAGCCAAGGAAGGAGGGAAAGCCAATTCAAGGATAAATTTTTTAACTAGTCACTGCCATGATCAATAGGGACTCTATCTCACTGGAGACCCTCTGAAGAGTTTTATAAAGTGAGTTTCATAACTTTGTCAAGAGACAAGAGAGTATCTGTTATCTGTTAGCTTTTACCCCTCATTAGTCAAAGTTTTCTTCTTTGAAGTGGAAAAGATTCTGAGAATAGGAACCCAATAGTCTTTAAGACAATGATGACAATGATGGGGGTGATAATTATCATGACTATGGTGTTCAGCATCCCCTCTGTTTGGGGTATTGGAGAAACAATTACCCACATTTTCCCACTAGGTCCTTAAGATAATTAACTTTATGTGTCAACTTAACTGGGCCATGGGCACCCAGACATTTGACCAAACATAATTCTAGGTATATCTATGGGACCAAACATTATTCTAGGTATATCTATGGGGTATATCTAGGTATATCTATATTTCTGTATGAGATGAGCATTTGAATCAGTACAGTAAGGCAGACTACCCTCCCTAATGTGGGTCGCCCTTGTCCAATCAAAGACCTGAATAGAAAAAAGGTTGAGTAAGAGGGAACTTCTCTTCACTGACTGCTTTGAGCTGGGACAGTATCCTTTTCCAACCTTGAGTCTCAAACTGAAGCCTCAGTTACTCCTGAATCAAGCCTGTCAACTTATGGACTGGAACTACACATTGATTCTCTTGGGTCTCCAGCTTGCTGACTACAGCTGGAAATTCTCAGCCTTCATAACTGCATGAGCCAATTCCTCAGAATAAGTCAGTTAATTTCTAACTCTTGCTCTTGCTCTATATATGTGTATATATATAAACACACACAAATACATCCTATTGATTCTGTTTCTCTTGAGAATCTTAATTAATATAGTCTTTCTGTCACTGTTAGAAAGTCAGCAATATAATCCCCATTTTGCATAAGAGAAAATTAAGCCACAGAAATGTTAACACAGCTAGTAGGTTGCAGAGCTGCCCTGTCTAACCCCAAAACTACCTCTAATAATAGAAAACAGAATAATAATTCTTTGTTTTATGCAATGCTGTTGCATGTGGTATCAACATAGGGTAGAGTAACAAAAATAGGTAGGAGCTCAAATAGGTTTTATAAATGTAAGAATAAACAAAATGAAACAGGTTTTTATACAGTCAATATAATAAACAAGCATACTCATAAATCTTTGACTTATCTTACTACTGACCACTGTTACATGGGAAAAATTCCCAGGCCTAGAAGAAGGTACAGCATATCTTCCCTGATGTTTTTATAGATTGCCTTAGATTGTAACATTTGGATGACTCTCTGTGCTATTTCTCTTCCCAGCCCTTTGCTGACACATTGGTCAAGCTAAGCCAAATGGTTAGATGAAATAATATAAGTCAACAACAACAGTAAAATTGTGCCTAGAACCAGAAAGAAAGTTGCTCTGAATAGACCAAGAATTCCATTTCTGAGTAGATGACAGGAATTACGATTGCCTATTGTTCAGAAATGAGATTTAGTTTAGTTTCTTAATTAAAATACTGTGACCATAGGAACCACTAAAATAGTGATTTGACATCCTAGAAATTCTGGACTATGAATGGCATGACACTCAATATTCTGAGAAGAAACAGCCATTATATTGATTCTCAGAGGGCGATAAATCATAAAATGGGGTTTTTTTTTAATTAGAAAGTTAAGATAAATTATCGATAGTATACCTTCATTAGCAAGCAATTTTTAATATTCGTACATGACATGCTTAAGGAACTTGGAATTTCAAAAACAGGTTTCTGCTCTAGCATTTACCATAGTCAGCAGTAAAATCAACCAATGCATGGTTGAATAAGTGTTTGATAAAACTGTGGAACACCCCAAATGATATCCGTGGAGCTCCCCAATTTGTGTATCTAAGACATCACTATGGCCAGATTTATACGATGGCTTAGTAAAAATATTCTCATCTCTACTCACACATAACAAAAAGTAAGGAAAGGGAAAGGCATGAGCAGATAGAGGCTTCCAGTCAAACCCAATTCAACCATGTGAGACACCAAAGTGGTGGAAATTGGAGATTCTGCATTAAAACTAACTTAACCATCATAATCAAAGATGAAAAGATGGTCTAATTTGAAATGTTATTAGACCAGAGAAATAATAAATGTTTATATTATAGGGAAAAAAGAACTGGCATCCAGACGGAGAGTATGAGAGAGAGAGAAAGAAATGGAGACAGAGACATGGAGACAAAGCAAGTGAGCGAGAGAGACAGACAGAGAGACAAAGATCCATCTTGTGCTCCAGACGCGGAGAAGGGAGAAAGAGAAGGAGGAAACTAAATTGACAGCACTTTTCTCCAGATTCCATTTGACAGCCTAAATTCCTAAGGCAGCATGCATTTCCTTCAGGTCTGTGACCTCATTTTGAGGCTTTACGGAAGGCATCCTCTTAATATAAGCACTTTAAAATATAATTTCCCAAAAAGCCCAGTTCCCAGGTAAGCAGAAACGTTTTCATTAGCAGAGGACTGAATGGAAGTGGATTGCAGCTGAGTCATCTGATCTGATTATCAGAAAGCTCTGCTCCTGACCCAGTATGCCCACAACGACAAGAAAAAGATTCCAATCTCACCCGTTTTTAAAATTTTGAGTGGCCTGATGCTAGTGCACTGATGGGAAAAGAAGTACATTTCACTTTTCAAAAGAAAATCTGGACAAAAATGAATAAAGAAATTGCAAAAACAAGAGGCCTACACTTAACCCAAATTGTATCTGTTTTATGCAAATGGAGAAGTATTCAAATTATCCTGAAACTATGGCTTAGTTTAGCAGAGCAGCAAGTAACCAAAAGTAACAAAAAATAATTTGAATTCCTTCACCGGAATCCTCATGCCAAATATCACCCATCATACCCACTGTAGCACCTAAAATAGCAATAACTGGGGTCATTCCTCAAAGTCAAGACATTTTTTTTCTATAGACTCACGTTAGAATAAATATAACATCTGGGAAGAATACATATTTGCATCTAAGTTTGTATTTTGCTATAAGGTGCCTCCCAATTTGAATCCATCACAAAAACTTACTTCTGAAAGATATCGTGAGCTAGTGAACATCATGACTCTTCAAGAGGATGGTACAGGATCCAGGATTTTCCAAACATATTTTGCCAAAGACTCTTTTTCTATTCCCCTAAGTTGTATATCTATAAAATCTGGAGGAACACTAGTAGTAGATTGGAAAAAGACAGGTTACCAGATAAACTCTTACCTAACAGCAAACAGGGTCCTGGGATCGTGGGACTGAGAATGTGTAAGCTTCAGTGGGACTTATATAGAAAGAAGAAGGCTGGAACATGGACACAGCCAGCAACACCCCCAGCAGGTGCACCGGTGTGAAGTCTTAGGGAACCAGAGGATGTGCATGGGCACCAGCGAAATGGGAAATGTGGGAAAGATCTGGGCACAGGGTCATAGGAGGCCAGTGTGAGTAAGAAAAACCCAGCACTAATTTTGTCTACATACCATTTTGCATGAGCTGGCACTGTTCTTCCAGGAAGCAGAGTTCAGCATGAACAAATAACTTCTAGTGGACTTTCCAGCTCAGTATTCTTAACCAACCACATCGGTTGTACCAGGAATCCAAGTAATACAAAAGGTTGTATATGTTTAAGCTCTTAATTTGTTTGCAGTATAGTCAGCCTGTCTTTGTTAGAGAAGAAATTGAGCAGGAGTATTGTTGGACTGTCTTCAGAAAGATGAGGAACCAGGCCCCTCACCACAACCCTTATTATCACCCTAGGAATGCTGTCACCCTACATCTTTAACTGTCCAGTGTCCTGTGTCCTGCTTTTCCCCATAATTCTAACCTAGATAAAGCCTTTTGCTATAAATATAACTGTTGAACTGATGTACATTATGGCTTAAAATCCTATGAGGCTTGAACATTTCACCCCTCCCTAGGGAGTCACACTTCCATGATCTATACACATGTCCAAAAATACATGTCCTTGCCTGACGTTCCAGATAAACTCTTACCTAACCTAATGATAAGGCAGAGAATCTCCTCCTGAGGAAGCAAACTAGGATTCTTTCTCAGTTTATATTATTGCCTTTAGGGAATAAAATCCCATTCTCCTGTTTCTATACTTGTTTAATCTTTCTTATTATTTACCAAAATTTTATTTTCCATTATAACATCACCCAGCTGACAGTAGTAGCTATGTCTATTACTGAATTGGCTCTTTGGGGCTCTGGTAGTCTAACACTGAATTAAATTAGTGCTTCTGAAAATAGCATTTTTCCACTATAGTAAAAAATCAACTTAAAAAAAATAGCTTTCCACAAGTGATTTTTACAGTAACAAGTAGGCCAACCAACTGTGAAAGAGGAAATCATTCCTGAGACAGAAACAAGAAAGAGATTACCAGAGTCATTTTAAACTGAGAGTTTTTTCCTGTGTTGACTTAAATAATTTGACAAATAGCAGATAAAATCAAATAATGTCAATTTTAGTCAAGAAAACTGGAAAGGAATAAAGAATCTATGCTTTTCGCCTTAGAACTATAATAGAGAACCTCAGAAGCCTCAGTTTCTTAGCCTGAAGTGAGAATCCTTGTAATGTAAAAAATTAAATAAAAAATAAAGTCCTCAGGAGAGCTGGGATACCAAAGGGCTCTAGTCAAGGTCATATGTTCTAACTCTGCCACTCACTGTGTGAGCCGAAGAAAAACAAACAAGAAAGTTTAGCTTATGTTTCCTTATAAGAAATACAGGAATAATAAGTTTCTTCATACACTATTTTGGGAGGATGAAATGAGATCCGATGTATATAAGAACTCTTTTATGCTGTAAAGCACAGTTCAAGTGCTAGTTACTGTAAGGGTTTCTAATAAATAGAACTCATATTTCCATTAAAATCCTTTGCCCCCCAAAATCTTAACTTTGTTTGCAAACCCATTTGCAAGTCAGTATCTCTCTCCAAACTTCCAAACTTCCTTCCTCAAACTCTCTGTAATTCCTCCAACAACCATGGAGGTCATCTCCATTAGGCACCCTATCAGCTATACAGAATTTTCTGTCCTTTCTCCAATGTTCCCAGGGAATCCAATCATAGTCAGTATCTTGTGAAATGAGGAATTATACTGAAAATTTCAGGATATCACCAGAGAGTGCCCGCTGGATTCTACCATCTCTCCATCTGGGCTCTTGATACACGACCCCCTATGCTGAGAGCAGCCCCATAGCAAGTATAGGACATTCTCACATTACAAATGCTTTTCTTCTAGGAAGTGGTCTCTTGGGTTCCCAGTGAATATAATGATCCCCAGATTATCCTATAATAATAATTGTATAATTATTATTGTATAATATTATATAATTATATAACTGTATAATAATTATTATTATTATAAAAATGAACATAAGACACAAATTAAAATTATGATAGGAAGATTGACCTGTGATCATATCCACACTTGCAAATTACTAAAAATGTGTTCCTTTTAATTTCTGCACTCAGGAAAATGGACTAATCCTGAAGCACATTTTGGAAGGAATGTACAGTATACCCATGGCTCTTTTACCTATTAGACTTACTCTAATCTCTGAGGAAGAGGGAGAGCAGGAGAATGGCAGTTCCCTATGTAGATGAACTTGCCTTCTTCACCAAATACCACAAGTGTCAGGATCCCTGCATTCCATCTTAAAAAAGATAGACTTCACTAAGCAACTACCCAGCATCAGAGACCTGGAAACCTCTAGGCAACTTCTACTGATTCGATTGAAAATAATATTGGGGAAATAAAAAGCTTCCATGGATAATAAAACACACAGAAAATTAGCCATCCTTTTCAAAACTATAAATGAAATGTGTTTTACTTTCCTGGGATTCAAAACTGCTATATTACAATGTTCTTCCTTGTGCTGAATAAGGAAGAAACATCAGAGGCCTTATATTATTTGAGAAAAGAGATATTTGCATACAGAAAATATATATTTCTTCTCCACATCTTGCTAAAAAGATCTTTCCTTTTTTCTCCTGACAGTCTGGGCTTTTAGAGCCATTACTTTCCTCCATTTTCTACTCACAGAGATTATTCAAAAGGCCATAGGAAAGTAGGAAGAGTTTGAATCAGAGGCAGATCACCTTTAAGGGTAACTATGAACTGGGACTCCCTCCTACAAGGCCACCTAAGGAATTTACACATGTGTCCAAACATCCATTTCTATCTTCCCCTTCTCTTTGCATCTCCCTCCTCCCCAGCCCAACACACCAAAGGGAGAAGAAAGGTAGGAAGTGCAATATAATAGCAAGTACTCCACACCCAGGCCTGTCCCCTCAGGCCAATGATCAACCCTGAGCCACTGATAAATCCTGAACTACAAAAAGAGGATAGCTGTGATTGGGGTTTTATTTTGGACTGGACTGAATAACTAGAATTTATGCGAAAGAGATCTGACCAAGATGTCAGTAATGTCCAGGAAAATCCGATTAAGCAGAGCCATAACTTTCCTCCGTGAAAAGGAGGAAAGTACTTTACTCCAATGAAAGTAAAAGCACTGGTTAAAAAGAAAGAACACCATTGCATGTTTGTACCCTGCTAGAATAAACTTTCAACAAACTAGTTACAATCTGATTGCTTTTATTATTTCTATTCACTCTCCCTATTTCTCTATCAGAATTTGGTTTACCTTCCGAAAGATAAAGGAACCAGAACCAACATAACCAGTGCCCTCAACCAGGGCCATAAAAGTGTCTCACCATCCTTTGAGCCTTTTCTTATACAGCATAGACCTGAATCTTCACACCCTGTGCCCAAGACAGATGGAGGAAAACCATCTGTTTTTTTCCTTTCTCTGACACTGTTTCCTTTGCAGACTTGTTTGCACCCAACACATATCTTAACTGGAGCAGTATTTAGGAGAGGGTATCATCATTCCCTCTGAACATTAGACCATGATCTGTTTCCCAACACCCATGAATTATAATATTGGAACGTTACAGAATAGCTTCTGAAATTCTAAATAGTAGATAATTCACCCTGAAATTTTGTTAAAGTGTAAATTCTGATTCTATAGTTCTGGGGAAGAACGTGAGATCCTCCATTTCTAACACATTTTCAGGTTTGTGGACCAAAACTTGTGTGCAGGGCTCTAGAGTAGAGAAAGCTTTACCTCATTTGATGAGAGAACAAAATAATCATAATGATAATGATAATAATTAAAAAAAAATTGTAAAGCTCTCCAGCACTTCTGAAAAGGGAATTTAATCAAGAGACAGACAAAAGTCCTCCGCTTTTAAAATGGGGAGGCACAAGATGGCTGGGGAAGATGGCAGGGCAGGAGGATCCTAAGTTGATCTCCTTCCAAGGACACACCTGGATAACAGCCACATCGGTGCAACTAATTCAGAAAACAACCCCCAAGCTGGCAAAACAAACCTTCCACAGTTAATCATGAAGGGTCCCTACACATCATAAAGGGCAGGGGGTGTGGAGCACCAGAAGGGAACCAAGCTCCCAGCAAGACTTGAACCACAACAGGGAGGGACACCATAGGCACAGAAAAGGGATAGGAACAGACCTCACATGAGGCACCCCAAAAGTATATATGCAGCAGAGTATTACTCAGCCATAAAAAAGAATGAATCTTGTCAGTTGCAACAACACAGATGGAACTAAATGGTATAAAAATCAATCAGAGGAAAACAAATACCATATGATTTTACTCATATGTGGAATTTAAGGAAAAAAAATGAAAAAATTTTAAAAACACAAACAAAAAAGCAGACTCTTATATACAGAGAAAAAACTCTTGGTTGCCAAAGGGGAGGTGAGTGGGGAGGATGGGTGAGATAAAGGGGATTAAGGGTACACTTATCCTGATGAGCACTGAGAAATGCACAGATCTACTGAATCATTTCATTGTATGTCTGAGGCTCCCATAACACTACATGTTAATTATACTTAGATTTTTTAAAAATGGGGAGGACCTATGGGGGTCAGGGCAAGGGAAACAGCAGAGGGAGTCACATAGGGAGCTCTACTTGACAGGAGTTATGACCCTAAGTTGAAAGACAAAATCAGCCCAAAGTGACCTCTAGGAAAGAGATCCGAGTTCGTAATAACTCTTCCTCCAAGCTCCTGCTGGGGCTCAGCCCTTACCAAACCCAAGAGGAAACCAAAAAGCCAGGAAGCCTCTGATGTAGTCATAAAGTTCAGCCACCTGGGGCAGAAGGGGTTAGAGAAGGGGTGGGATGGGCATCCAGAGGGCAACAGACAGTTATCTTGCAATTGAGGAGCTCTGCCCTAGAACACAGAGCTATTAGGTAATAGACAAGACACAAAAACACAGGCTTTCTTGTTCTCCAGTCTTTTCTTGCATGCCACTGTGTGTGTGTTATGTGTGTGTGTGTGTGTGTGTTCACTTGGGCACACGCACACAGGGAAGTATACACATGGACACCTTGAAGATAGGAAATTGCACACTGAACAGATTCACCAGGGACTGTTTGGCTCAAAATGCTTCAGTTGGTCCCCTGATTCTGTAACTCGCCTAGACCCTCCAGGTCAAGCACTCCTTGGAGTTCTAGAGCCAACTGATCGGACCAGAGCAGAGCTGCAGCATGAACCCGATGGCCTGCAGGGCCTTTCCAGTGCCGTGCTGCAACATGACTCTAGGGATGGTTTTCTTCCTCCTGCTGAGTAAAACATAAAGCTACTTTCCAGATTTACATGAGCCCAAATTACCTTACCTTTCTGACCCACAATATTACTGGAAATGTCAACCTGTCTTCAACTCAATGTTATTTTGCAAAGTCCTGCACCCTTGACTCAGCGTCATGTCCCAACCTCCTATGGTATTTGGTGAGAGTAAACAAAGAGGAGTTATTCATGAGTGGGGCATTGATGACTATTTCAAATGCCACAAATTTCTCAGTCGCTACTATTAACTAGGAAAGCTTTCCTCTTCTTTTTGTAAAGCTCATATCATGAAAATATATGTTGAAAGCACCTATTTGGGTTGGGACAGCTCTTTGGATACTAAATCTTGTAACAGGACCCTATTTCTTGACATTCAGTGAAGACATTTTTGGTATGATTTCATATAGGATTTTCTTTCAAAATACTTCAGTTTCCCACTCCAGTTTTTACTGCACAGTCAGTATATTAAATTTCCTATGGATACTACATGCTCACTTACCTTGATATAAAGAAATTAAATCACAACTAGAGCAATCAACTAGGAAATGAACACTTGCTTGTTTTCACATCCAATTCATACCACTTACTCTCTCCTGTGTACTCAAAATGGTCCTATTTGCTAAACAAATACAGCAACAGGTAACACACAATTATCCCAAAACATTGTCCTGCTTCAAGCTACTCTGTCATCAAAATCCCTGACAGTGTCATTAGTAAATATGAACAATACTGATAAATATTCATGATTTTTAAAATGATATAATCTGTGTGAAAGACTTTTCATTAAGAATAATAATAGTTTCTAGATCAGTCACTAAGAGAAATTCTGTTTTTGCATTAGCAGCAGGTCACAAGAAGAAAGGATCAATAATACAACGGGGGTCCACATGCTCCTGGTGGCAGAGCCCTCTAACATTTACTGGGTATGGTGCGAAAACAATGAATTTTGGAGCACTGAAAAAAAGAAAAAAATTAAATAAAATATTAAAAAAACCATGAAATCCTTTTACGTACACTTAAACTTCTGCAGCAGGTGAGGCTTAGTAGTTTGAACAGGTAAAAGGCAATGGGGTTGACAAAGGGATAAGAGATGGGAGGGAAGAAAACACACTAGCAATTGCTTCACAGAAGGGGGCCCATATTTATTTATCAGAGAAACAAAGCTACCTCCCAGTTTCCCAGCTGGTCAGTGACAGAGCCAAAAACAAGTGGAGGATTTCTTACTCCTCTGGTGCCACTTTCCCTATATTTCATCTGATGATTTTCCTATATTTGCAATGAATTCACAGCCCCTACCTTCCTACGCAGAGTACTCCAAACAAATGGACAACGAATTCAGTTAAAACAAAAACCAAAAAACAAAAAACACCTGTATTAGAAATCAAAAGCAATTAAGGAGAACACACCATCTATTTATGTGAGATAATCTTGCCCCAACAATTACTGGCTCAACTAAGAAAGTAACAATGCCCCTAGGTTACAGGATCCCAGGTGGCAGCTCATTTTAATGTGGAAATCACTTTTTTACAGGAAAAAATATCTATTTGGAGACTCAAGCTGTGTACAAAGCTACATTTAAAATACTATAAAATGATCATGGACCATGAAGCCAGCCCAAACGAACACAATCAGGGAGTAGGCAAAATGTGATGGAAAATTAATACTGACAACAGACACAGCTAGTCTGTTTCTTTTACTTTTTAAAGTTTTTATATAAACTTCAGTTAGTTAAAATACAATGTAATGTCAGTTTCAGGTGTGCAATTGAGTGATTCAACACTTCCATACATCGCCTGGTGCTCATACAGGTGCCCTCCTTAATCCCTGTCACCCTAGTTGACCCATCCCTCCACCCACCTCTCTTCTGGCAAACACCAGCTCGTTCTCTACAGTGAAGAATCTGTTTCTTGGCTTGTCTCCCTCTCTCTCTTTCTTTCCCTTTCCTTGTTTGTTTTGTTTAAATTCCACATATGAGTGGAATCATATGGTATTTTTCTTTCTCTGACTTTTCTAAAACAGTGTTTTCCACCTGTATGTGGTTTTCCTCCCATTTCCACCAATATGCTAATTCAGGCTCCTGCTGTCTCATACCTAAAAATGATGTTCCTGATTCTGCCTTATAGCTTTTGCTCCTCTAATATATCCTCATTATAAAATAAAAGCAGTGAGTGAGAGAGTTTCAGTAAATAAACTAATAATTATTAAACCCAAACTAAGTGCCAGGCTCAGTACAAAGGACTTTACAGATATATTTTCTCATTTAAATTTATACTCTTTGAGGTGAGTAATAATCTCTCCGTTTTAGATGAAAAAACTCAGGTTCAAAGAGGTTCAGCAACTTGCCCAAGATCATGCAGCTAGTAAATGGGAAAACCCCAAATATCAAACCACGATCCTCTCCATGTCTAATCGAATCCATACCTAAAGCATACCCCTTTCCTACACTATGTGGATAGACATGATTACTAGCACAACTGGTAAAAGTGATTCCCTTGGGATGTACAGCTAAGCTGATCCCTTTGACAAGTGATACTTAGGCTCATGATCCTTTCCCTGCCTTGCACAGTTCCTCCATCAGAAATTGTCCTGCCAGTCTTCCAAGACTCAGCTTTAGTTATGTTTCCTCTCTTACAGGAAGCCTTCCCCGTTTTACAGCATGATCTCTACACCCGTCCTCTGCTTCGATAAGCCCCTAACCATACCTTTGTCATAGCATAGATCACACTGCAGTCCAATATGTCTATTTCTCTAAAAGCCAGTGAGGTCCTTGACAAGTAGAGCCACATTCTGTTCCTTACTGTCCAGCACCACACTCACTGTCCCACTGTAGGCTTCTAGTCTGAAGCAGGCAGAACTCGAAGAGGAAAAGATTTAACACTAACTCAAGTTTAGGACTTTAGTTATGTGTTAGACTGGAAATTCTCCTGAATTTAGACTCAGTTTGTGACTTAGGCAGCAGAAAGAATGTCTATTACTCAAGATTGAACATCCCATGCATGGGACTTGATGGATTTTTAGCCTGTGGCTGAGAAAGTTTAAAGACCAGAGGAAGCAAAAATAGAATTTTGCAATTTAGGTGCACCAGGTTCACTCAGGAAACTAGTCATTTTGCATCTCCAGTGCCTAAGGCACCGAAGGAAAAAAGAAATGACTTCTCTTGTCTTAACTATGAAGGCTTCCCTAGTAATTTCCAAGAAATGGAGGACATCACTCATCCCTCTAAATAAGCAAATTTTCTAGACACTGGAGCCTCCATCTTTAGAGACCTCAGCAGTAGAAGGAATTAACTTTGTCTTAACAAATGTTAGTCATAGTAGCTAGCTAGCTTTTATAGAATATTGATTGTGTGCGGGGAAGGGATGGGGAGGCCTGCTTGTGAAGGGCACTGTAGGGCCTAAGGAGCTTCACACATATTTTACCATTTAACTCTCATAACAATCAACATTCATCTTCCCATTTTATGGACACGGAAGCCAAAACGGGAGAAGTTAAGTGACTTGACCCAGATTGCACTTTAAGTTAATGGAAGATTCCAACCCCGACTGTCTCCACAGTCCATGCCCATGACTCATACCCAAGACTGTCACCCATTCAGAGCCAGCTGCAAGGACAAGCAGGATGAGGGATAGAAGACTCGAAGGCAGAGGCACCTGCGCGCGCAAATAAGTGGAAGTCAAAGGGGCCAGTGGGTGGGGCAATAGTGAGTCCCAAGGAGCTGGACTTTAACAAGTGGGGCAGTATGTTGGGATCTGCATGTGAGCGGCCTTGTATGGCATGATGAGGAGTCTGAACACCACCTGAGGCCTGCAGAGTGGGGGACTGCTCTGGTAGCATAATGGAAGATAAAGAGAAATTCGGAAGGCCTGGATTAAGGCAGACCTATCCATGAGCATCTGAACTAAGGCCGTGGGAAGAGTTGTAGAGAGGAGAGACCCTTGCATCCAAAAGACTGTTCTGAGGGAGAAGCAACAAGATTCCATGAACAACCAAACATGAGGAGTCAATGAAATGGAAGGAAAAGATGATGATTCTGGGGCTTCTCATGGGAAACTTGGTTGGATAGTGATGGCAGTGAGGAACAGATTTCGAAGGGAAGTGATGGGTCCCCTTTGGATTATGCTGAAGGTGAGGGACTAGAGTACCACAGGGACTATCTAGAGGCAGCTGAGTGTATGGGGCTCAGGTGAGGGGGTTGCTGGTAGAACATTATCTGGTAAATTTTTGCCAAAAATTTCTCTTCTAGTCAACATGTATTCCTGACTTCTGGGCTGAAATACTGGAAGTGAGTGAAATCACGTGGGAAGGGTACAGAAAGAATGGTCTTTTCCCCCACATTTTTAATTTTTAGGCTGTATTCAGGTTCTTTTGATTCAATTGACCATTTATTATTTTGCCAGATATGAATTCTGACCTAGATAGTAATTTGTTATTATTCCCTAGGATTACTTTTTATTCTTTATTTACATTTTGTTTCTGTACTCTTCAGTGGGTTTTTTCTTATATCAAACATTAGCTCCATACACACACACACACACAAACACACACACACACTCACATATGTGTGTGTGTGTGTGTTTGTGTGTGTGTGTGTGTATGAAGATTCATTAAAAGAATTGGCTTATAAAGGCTCTGAAGTTCCACTATCAGCTGTCTGCAACATGGAGACTCAGGAAAGCTGGTGGCATAATTCAATATGAATCTGAAGGTCTGAGAACCCAGGGGCTGATGGTCTAAGACCTAGTTCCTAGTCCAAAAGCTGAAGAACCAAGAGTACCAATATTCAAGGGCAGAAGATAGATATCTCAGCTCAAGCAGAAGGAGTGAACCCCCCTACCTCTGCCTCTATTCTATTCAGGCACACCCACACTGGGGAGGGCAATCTTCTCAACTCAGTCTACTAATTCAAAAGCATCCTCACAGACACATCCAGAAATCATGTTTTACCAGGGAACTGACCATCCCTTTAGCCCAATCAAGTTGACACAAAATTAACCATCATAACTCTGCCCTTTTCAACCTGCATCCATACGTATCTCTTTAAGCCATACTTAATCTCCAGATAAAGACAGCAGCAAGGTTATAATTCCACCTAACATGATATAACCAAAATGTATAACCAAAAAAGTACTAATACCTCCCTCAGAAGAGGGGGCAAAGTCCTTGAGTGATGTTTATTCTTCTACTGATATGCTGTAACTTAAATACTATGATGTAGAATCAACAATACATAAATACCGATATCAAGTCAATGCATTTTACCTTACATGATAAGGGATTAAGGGAGGATAAAAAAAGACATTTACTTAATATATAGATATATGTACACAAACATATTCATAAAAATAAGGAGGAAGTACTCATGACAATTACAGTCCTCATTTCCACAATCGGTCATGTGCTTACAGTGTATAACTACTTTCTTCTACCACCCATTCTGTATTTCCTTTGCCTTCAGCAAGTACCTCAGCTGGTCATGATTTTTTACATGGCAGACTGACCCAAACCTCCATTCCTGAAGGGTCCAGGCCATTTGCTGGGCTGTTGTGGTTTTCCATGGACCTTATTCACAGGACACAGTAATACTAAGGGATTCCCTAAGGGACTTCTTGCATTCCACACTCTTCCCTATATCCCTTGTAGAGTAGCAGTCCAATTTCCCCTTGATAAACAGGACCAATCATCCCAGCTAGTACTATAACTCTTTCTTTGCTTACTGAATCAGAGGCATGAGGAGTCCAAAACAGCCAGGTCTTAAAGTTCTATTCAATGGAATCCCTGTCATGTCCCCCAAGGGAAGCATTCCTCTCTCTGGAACTAAAACCTCTAGGCCAACACAGCATAGAGTCACAGGAACAATAAGCAAAAATTTCACTAGTGGGTTCTATAGGTCATAGTGAGTGGCACTACTCCCATTTTCACCCTTAGGTAAGATTCACCTGGAAATGTGAATCTTACCTATGACAGAAACAGAAGCCTATATTGTATGCCGACTCAGAGCATATAGAGCCTTCTGGAGAACTCTTCCTCAGCCTTGCAAGGAACTGCCACCAGTCTGGCTCTATAACTGAATCTTCAAAAAGGCATTCTACCAATCTCTCAAGCCAGGTGCGTTAGAATGGTGGGGAACATGTAAGACCAGTGAATTCCTTTAATGTGCCCCCATTGCTACATTTATTTTGCTTTGAGATGAGTTCCTTTATCGGAAGCAATGCTGTATATAAATCTGGATGCAGAGTAAGTATCTATTGCAGTAAGAACAAAACACCACCGCTTCCAGATGAAGGTGGTCCAATGGAATCAACTTGCTAGAGGTAGCTGGCTGATCATTCCAATGAATGGTACCATATAAGGGGCTCAGAATTGGTCTCAGCTGCTGGCAGACTGGGCACTCCATGGTGACCACAGCAAAGTCAGCATTGGTGAATGGAATTCTATGTTGCTAAGCCCATAAATAACCTCCATTCCCTGCCATCGTGGCCACTTTCTTCATGTGTCTACTGGGCAATAACGGGGTTGGCTGGGAAAAGAAGCTGTCTGATATCTACAGAATGGGTCGTCCTAGCCATTTGATTATCAAAACTCTCCTCGCCTGAAGTTGATTTAGTGAGGATTTACATGGGACCACACACACAGTGAAATTTCCTTTAATTTTCTTTCTAAAGCGTATATGACATCTGGGGGACATACCAATCTGAAGAGGCACCAGGTCTCACCTTACAAAGACTTTCATCCCAATAACCCACTCCATCATCATCCAATTGTATTTATTAAGAGTCAAAAAAGAGACAGCATTTTTGTAAATTTAATTACAGTATCCAGATCCCTTTTTGGCAAGCTATTCAGTAACGAGCTGCTAGAGTTTTCTTTGTCTCAGGCAGTGATATTATCGAAGCCTATACTGAGCCCCTATGGCTTAGTAAACACAACAGAAAATGCATTATTTATCTTGGTCTTCATTAATAATTAATAAAATTACAGGTATATCAGATTTCCAGGCTAACCAGCTCACATCAGTGAAACCAGTATACAACTGCCTTCTCCCAAAAGATCACAATTAATTGAATGCTGCTGATGTATGTTTTTAATTAATTTGTTTGACCTTCTCATGCTGAAGCTGGAAAATAATGAGGCAAATTTTCAAGTAGAAGAACATGCTATGATTTGTAAGCTTTCTGTTCTTATGGTTTTAAAACTGCATCAAACTCATTTTTTAGCTTCCTGTAGACATGTAAAGAAATAATTATTACTAAATTATTCTAAAGTCCCAGAAAAGAAAATAGGCAGAGGTAGAGTATCCTCATAGCAATACGGGATTTGGCTTTCCAATCCAATCTTTCTTTTGCTTCCTTTGCCTGGCACCCACACTGACTCTACCTTTTCACCAATATCACTGTCTCCCTCTCACTCTCATACAGATACTCTCCTTCTTCTCCCAGTCACTGACAACGAATAGTTAATGAACAATTATTAAAAAGTTACTGGACAATTAATAATAATTATTATTAACCATGTTTATAAAGCTCCCTTAAAACTTTTTAAGTGCTTCCAAAAATATTATTTTAATTTCCTGGTACATGCTCACCTCCATAGAGATACAAAGATGATTGACATCCTGCACTCAGAGTGCTAAAGTCTAGTAGTAAAAATAAAACATGTGGCACAAATGACCAAACTATGAATCAGAAAATCAGAAGTACATGCTCTTCTCCACTCCAAGCTGCTCCAAGGCAGGATCCTACCATATTCCTCTTAATTCCCAGTATCTAGCTCCACGGTTGGCAAAGAGACTGTTGGTGGAAAGAAGGGCCCAAAGGAAAGTGTCATTCTTTCAACCCTGTGTATCATTAACTGTGCTGCAAGCCCCAGGTAAGGCAATAAAGATAAGCCACTAGGTCCCCGCCCTCATGGTACTGAACTTCTAATGCGAGGAACATCCAAGAGCTTGGAGGCAAACAAAAATCCACACTGTAACAGATTTGATAAGTGGAAGGAAGAAAGTAATAGGAAAAAAATGGGTTAAAGGGTGATGGGAGGGGAGTAGAAGGGGTGAAAAGATCAGGAAATTAGAAGACCCTCCAACTCGAGAGAGATCTGCTAATTTTTCCTATTTTCCAGTGCACTTATGGATTTAGAAAGTCTTTGAAGAAAAGATAGAAATACCAAGTCTTTTCTAATATTTCAAAGAATGCTGCCTAGAAGGGGAATAAATAGGTCTTTACCCCCATGTACATAAAACACTCCCAAGTAAGCAAAGTTTGAGTTTAAAGTTTTATTTTCCCACTCTTTTCGTCTTTTTTGATGCGTATCTTAGCTTGGGCTCTCTAGAATATACAGTGGGAAACAAAAACCAAGTTCTCAGGGGATCTGATCTGGAGAGGAGGTATGAGGGGCAGTGAAATGAAGTAGAAAGCTGGGAGAAGCAACAGAAAGATGCATGATGGTGGTGGCTACTGGCTGCTCCATTCATAGGACCTCATGAGGGGTCACAGGAAACACATTTCAGAATCATCTGAGGGGAGGAGGGGATAAGGGAGGAAGTGGTCATTCAACATCTGGTTTCTTATTTTACCCTGTCAGACCCTGAACTCCTTCCACCTCTGAGTTCCTGCAATGTCTCCCCTACCCCGGACCCCATTCTGTCCCCTCTGACTCCTCCCCCACACACAATGTACCATCAGCAGGGCAGCCCTGGCAGGGCAGGAAGCTAGAGGTCTGAGGTAAAGTGTGGTCAGGGTGAATCTGCACAGAGCTGGTACCACAGCAGCGAAGGGCAAAAGATCAGTCAATGACAAAAGAATATGATGAGGTACCTAAAAGTCACTTGGTCTTTTGAATTTTCAGAGTTCTCCCTGAAAATCATGAGGTAATTAAAGTTCCAATTCAGAGTGAGATGGTCAAGCAGATTAATATTCTATGTAGTGTCGGTTTTAAAATATACCCTTCAAGTCCCCTTCCTTGTCACCATCCTACACTACCCATTCATGCATGTGGGCATGTGTGTGTGTTTGTCTAAGTCATTTCTTTCTATTTCCAAGATGGCCTGATGCTTTCTGTGTGGAGACACAAGGTAGAGAGCAATGCAGCTCTTAAGTTTCCCAAAGGATGCCTTTTTGAGAGGTATTTTTTAAATGAAAAATTGTGTTGATAATATCCTTTTTAATTCCTCCAAATGTGAGCAAAATAAAATTATCTTAAAGTAATGTTAGGACCCAAACTATCATTCCTATAGCAACTGATGACCATTTTAGTACAAAGCTAGGAGTGTTTTCAAGCCACAGCTCTCTGGCACCAGAATAACTTAGGGTAGCCAATGTGACAGGCCTAAGTGCTCCAATGACAGGGGCAGAAGTAGCCTAAACCTTTCATATCCCAATTAATGCTGCCAATGATCTTTTTACAGATATGGTTAATTCCATTACCACAATAACTAAGTGTGTGTTGAACGGTGGATGAGTTCAATACCCCCACAACTCCACTCTAGAAGGATGCTACAGTATCATGTAGCATACAGAGTCATTTTAACTCGAGTTGACTCACCAAAACACCTCTTTATGAAATGGAAAAATGTAAACAGGCACCCATTATGATGCCTACCATGTAAGAAATGTCTTATTTTGTATTTTACTAAAGAAATTTGCTCACAGTAAATGTTTTATTTCCCATTGCCTTCCGAGGAAAGTGAATTCTGGTATTTAGAAGAACTTCTATTTATTAAACAGAAGAAAACTTTTGCCCTTTGTATAATGGCCTCTGATGTTACTGCAGGCAGTTTAAACTAGTGAGTGGGAGTATCAGAGTTTGAAGTTAGAGCTGTTCCATAACTAAATTTTTCTACCCAAGAAAGGTAAAGAGAGATTAAAAATTCCAGGAAGACATCTAGAAAATGTGAGGCAGGGACAAGAAGACAGAGCACAGAAGGCAAAGCAGAGAGAGGGGAGAAACCTGGTAGCTATGAGGATGGGAAGACCAGGCAGGGCTCACTCACTGAGCTTGGTATGCAAAAAAGGAGGGAGCCAGCACCGCGCAGGGCAACTACCCACCTGGGCATCTCTGTGTGGCCTTGGGAATACTTCAGTGCCCCTCATGCTCTTCACTGAAGTGAGGTTTTATTTGGGATATAGTAAAATAGAAAAAGAAGATAAAAAAAAAAAAAAAGGAAGGAAGGAAGGAGTAAGAAAGGAAGGAAGGAAGGAAGGGAGAAAGAGAGAGGAAGGAAAAGAAAGGAAAGGGAAGGGGGAGGGAAAGGGACAGGCAGAAAGGGTAAGGAAGGGAAGGAGAGGGGAGGGGAGGGGAAGTGGAGGGGAGGGGAGGGGAAGAGAGGGAGGGGAGGGGAGGGAAGGGAAGATTTAACTTTTAAGACCTAATGATATAACCTGATCTGTAAAGGAAAGACTACCATTCCCCCTACCCTTCTGGTCATTCACTAAGACCTTCTGGTTCATTCTACAAACAGGGCCTCTCTGAAGCAAGTGGGCATATTTTCCTTGTGCAGGCTATGGAATAAACGTGAGCTAGCCTATTCCACTCTAAGAAATAGAAGCATGCCTTATATAAAAAACTTCACTTCAATATTAAAGAACCTAATAACGTTTTCCACAATATCTATTTCTGTTCTGTATGCTCCCTTACCATTCAAAGTACTGTGACAAATTATTTGCAAATATGGCCACAATTAATCTCTTCCCTATATTTATACCCATTTGTAATGTAATTATCCAGCTGGGCTGGACTTGTGCCTTAGAGTAACTAATGCATTAATATAATGCATGTGAAGGGATGTACCAGTTTTGAGTTTAAGCCACAAAAGACCTTATATGTGGCCTATATTAGTTTGCTAGGACTGCCAAACTACAGACCATGGTTTCTGTTGGCTTAACAAACAGAAATTTATTCTCTCCCAGCTCCAGAGGCTAGGAGTCCAGGATTGAGGTGCTGGCAGGTTTGCTTTCTTCTGAGACCTGTCTCCTTGGTTCACAGAGAGCCATCCTCTTGCTGTGTCTTTACATGGTCTTTCCTCTGTGTGTATGCATATGTGCACCCGGAGTGTCTCTGAGTCCAAATTTCCTCTTCTGATAAGAACATCAGTCAGATGAAATTAGTGCCCACCCTATCAGCTTCCTTAAAGATCCTGTCTCTAAACAGAGTCACAATCTGAACTACTGGGAGTTAGGACCTCAATACAAGACTTTGGAGAAAACACAAGTCAACCCATTATTTATCTCATTCTGAGACCCCACTGCCACCATCTGACAAGTGCAAGCCAACTTTATAGATGGTCAGCCAACCCAGAAGTAAAGCTGCCCCAATGACCTGCTCCTCATCACGAAAACATGAGAAAATCCAGGTGAGACCAAAAGAACCATCCAGCTGAACCCAGTCTGATCTGCAGAACTGTACAACTGTGAGCTAAGTAGATAGCTGCTGCTTCAAGCTCTAGGTTTAGAGGTGGCTTATTATACAGCAGTAATTAATGGAGACACTAACCATTTAATTAAGATGTTTCAAGGACTTACCTTAGGCATAGCTCTATCACTCAGAATCTTTTGGTTGCCACCAACAGAAACCATCTCTGGTTAATTTCAGTAAAGAGTAAGTCACTGGGAAGAATGCACTAACAAAATCAATGGGAAAGCTTAGAAATAGGAACAGAAGTAGTGCTGAAGTCTAGAGAACAGGGACTATTCTCTTGTTTTGCTCTGCTGGCACTAACTTTTTCTTTAAAAATCCATTTAGAACATGTGCCACCAGGCACCTGGGTGGCTCAGTGGGTTAAAGCTTCTGCCTTCAGCTCAGGTCATGGTCCCAGGGTCCTGGGATCGAGGCCCACATCGGGCTCTCTGCTCAGCAGGGAGCCCACTTCCTCTTCTCTCTCTGACTGCCTCTCTGCCTATTTGTGATCTCTCTCTGTGTCAAATAAATAAATAAAGTCTTTAAAAAAAAAAAAAGAACATGTGCCACCAACCCAATGTTCCAGGTCTCAAGAGCAAGTGTCACCGACTGCACCCGGGCCTCATGCTGCAGAACTGCCAACCAAATGCATAGGATACAACCAGCCAACCCCACACTAAGTTAGCATCACTCTAAGAAAGGATACAGCAGTGACATAATTTCATGGAAGCACTGGACACCTCACACACGTCTTCTGATGCTCTAGTCACTACATGGGATATAATCTGACATGAGTCATGACATGAACACTGACATGAGTGTGAATCCCATAAGCACAAAATAACTGTAGGGTCTAAGGCCCCTTGGCTGAGATGTCTTGCCAATTGACTGTCTTTGAGGGACTGACAGAGGGGCCACCCAGCTGCCTTTCTTTTGTGGAGCTGCAGATCAAAAATTACAGGTTATATAATAAATTATCCTGACAATCAAGTACAGTGTGCAAGGATATTTGTGGATCATCAATCCATTCATAGCCGCTCTAGAAAGATTCTTATTTACTAGCAATGAGGAAAGTGCCAGACAATGGTCTATCTTTTTTGAATTAATGATGATGCTGAGGAAGACCACAGTCCAGCTGCTAACTTTTTGTTTTTTCCCCTCACAGATTCCCTCTCTCCAGTGTGGCTAGGAGAGGGCAGCACAACTTCATTGTTTCACCCACGGTTCTTCATATAATGGAGGTGAGATAATTTTCCAGAAAGAAAGTGGGCTGCCCAGTCCCAAAGGAGAAGGAATGAATTAACTGGAAGAGCCAAGAACCCTGTGTCAGGTTCCAGGTTTGAAAAGAGAGTAGCAAGAAATACCTAAGAAGTAGTTTCTAGGGGGACAAGATGGCGGGGAAGTAGGAAGAGGTGCCTTTTCAACCTGTACCCTAAAGTGAGCTGATTACCTACCAAAGAACTCCGATCACCCATGAAATCAACCTGAGATCAGAATTATACACATCTGATCTCTACAGGGGCAGAAGACGCCAGTGGGCAGGTGGGGAATCCTGATTGCTCAGAAGTGTTCCAGGGTGCACCCAGACTGCACCATGGTCGATACAACCAGCTACATCTTCAGTCATCTCTCACCAAAATGACTAGGAGGAGGAATGCCCAACAGAAGAAAAATACAGAGGATGGACCTTCTGCAACAGAGCTAATGGCTATCAACATAGACAATATGTCGGAAAGAGAATTCAGCCTAACAATTATCCAGGCAATAGCTAGGTTGGAGAAAGCCATGGATGACCAAACAGAATTGATTAGGGCTGAGATGAAAGCGACCAGACAGGATGTTCACAATGTTAGAACAGAGCTAAAAGCTACCAGGGCTGAGGTTCACAATGCTCTCAATGAGTTCCAATCTAATCTAAATTCTCTCAAAGCTAAGGTAACTGAGACAGAAGATAGAATTAGTGATCTGGAGGACAAACAGATAGAGAGAAAGGATCAAGAGGAAACCTGGAACAAACAGCTTAGAAACCATGAAAACAGAATCAGGGAAATAAATGATGCCATGAAACGTTCCAACGTCAGAATCATTGGAATCCCTGAAGGGGAGGAGAAAGAAAGAAGTCTAGAAGATATAGTGGAACAAGTTCTTCATGAAAATTTTCCCAATCTCGCGAATGGAACCAGCGTTCATGTACTAGAGGCCAAATGGTCTCCACCCAAGATTATAGATTCCAGAAAAACATCAAGGCACCTGATAGTCAAATTGAGGAATCATAATTGTAGGTATAATCTCTTGAAAGCTGCTAGCACAAAGAGGCTCCTTACTTACAGAGGAAAGTCCATCAGAATAATGTCAGACCTGTCCACAGATACCTGGCAAGCCAGAAAGGGCTGGCAAGATATATTCAGGGCACTAAATGAGAAGAACATGCAGCCAAGAATACTTTATCCAGCAAGACTGACATTCAAAATGGATGGAGAGATAAAGAGTTTCCAAGACTGGCAAGGCTTAAAAGACTATGCAACCACCAAGCTGACACTGCAGGAAATATTAAGGGGGGTTCTATAAAAGAGGAAAAATCCTAAGAATAGCATTGAACAGAAATATAGAGACAATCTATAGAAAGAAAGACTTCAAAGGTAACACGATGTCAATAAAAACGTATCTATCAATAATCACTCTCAGTGTGAATGGTCTAAATGCGCCCATAAAACGGCACAGGGTTGCAGATTGGATAAAACGACAGGACCCATCCATATGTTGTCTACAAGAGACCCATTTTGAACCTAAATATACACCCAGGCTGAAAGTGAAGGGATGGAGAAGCATCTTTCATGCCAATGGGCCTCAAAAGAAGGCTGGGGTAGTGATTCTCATATCAGATAAATTAGATTTTAAACTAAAGACTGTAGTCAGAGATACAGAAGGACACTACATAATTCTTAAAGGAACTATCCACCAAGATGATCTAACAATTGTAAATATCTATGCCCCCAATATGGGAGCAGCCAATTACATAAGAAAACTGTTAATCAAGATAAAGAGTCATATTGATATGAATACATTAGTAGTAGGAGATCTTAACACGCCTCTCTCAGAAATAGACAGATCATTGAAGCAGAAAATCCATAAAGAAACAAGAGCATTGAATGACACATTGGACCAGATGGACCTCATAGATACATACAGAACATTCCACCCTAAAACAACAGAATACTCATTCTTCTCAAGTGCACATGGAACCTTCTCAAGAATAGACCACATACTGGGTCACAAATCAGGACTCAACCGATACCAAAAGACTGAGATTATTCCCTGCATATTCTCAGATCACAATGCTTTGAAACTGGAGCTCAATCACAAGGAGAAGTTCAGAAGGAACTCAAACACCTGGAAGCTAAAGACCACCTTGCTTAAGAATGCTTGGATCAACCAGGAGATCAAAGAAGAACTGAAACAATTCATGGAAACCAATGAGAATGAAGACACTTTGGTCCAAAACCTATGGGATACAGCAAAGGCAGCCCTAAGGGGGAAATACATAGCCATCCAAGCCTCCCTCAAAAAATTTGAAAAAATCCAGAACACAGCAGCTGTCTCTACACCTTAAAGAACTGGAGAATCAACAACAAATCAAACCAACTCCACACATAAGAAGGGAAATAATCAAGATTAGAGCTGAGATCAATGAGGTAGAAACCAGAGATACAGTAGAACGTATAAATGAAACTAGAAGCTGGTTTTTTGAAAGAATCAATAAGATCGATAAACCATTGGCCACACTAATCCAAAAGAAAAGAGAGAAAGCCCAAATTAATAAAATTCGGAATGAAAAGGGAGAGATCACAACTAACACCAAGGAAGTAGAAACAATCATCAGAAGTTATTATCAACAGTTATATGCCAATAAGCTAAGCAACCTAGATGAAATGGATGCATTCCTGGAAAACTATAAACTCCCAAAATTGAACCAGGAAGAAATCGACAACCTAAATAGACCAATATCTAGTAACGAGATTGAAGCAGTGATCAAAAACCTCCCAAAAGGGGTGCCCGGGTGGCTCAGTGGGTTAAAGCCTCTGCCTTCAGCTCAGGTCATGATCCCAGGGTCCTGGGATCAAGCCCCGCATTGGGCTCTCTGCTTGGCGGGGAGCCTGCTTCCCTTCCCCTCTCTCTTTCTGCCTGCCTCTCTGCCTACTTGTGATCTTTGTCTGTTAAATAAATAAATAAATAAAATCTTAAAAAAAAAAAAACCTCCCAAAAAACAAGAGCCCAGGACCTGGCAGATTCCCTGGGGAATTCTACCAAACTTTCAAAGAAGAAATAACACCTATTCTCCTGAAGCTATTTCAAAAAATTGAAGCAGAAGGAAAACTTCCAGACTCATTCTATGAAGCCAGCATTACCCTGATCCCCAAACCAGGCAAAGACCCTACCAAAAAGGAGAATTTCAGACCAATATCACTGATGAATATGGATGCTAAGATTCTCAACAAGATTCTAGCAAACAGGATCCAACAGCACATTAAAAAGCTTATTCACCATGACCAGGTGGGATTCATTTCTGGGCTGCAAGGATGGTTCAATATTCACAAATCAATCAATGTGATAGAACAAATTAATAAGAAAAGAGAGAAGAACCACATGGTCCTCTCAATTGATGCAGAAAAAGCATTTGACAAAATCCAGCATCCGTTCCTGATTAAAACGCTTCAAAGTGTAGGGATAGAGGGAACATTCCTGAACTTCATCAAATCTATCTATGAAAAACCCACAGCAAATATCATCCTCAATGGGAAAAAGCTTGCAGCCTTCCCGTTGAGATCAGGAACACAACAAGGATGCCCACTCTCACCACTCTTGTTCAACATAGTATTAGAAGTCCTAGCAACAGCAATCAGACAACAAAGAGAAATAAAAGGTATCCAAATTGGCAATGAAGAAGTCAAACTCTTTCTCTTCACAGATGACATGATTCTTTATATGGAAAACCCAAGAGACTCCACCTCCAAACTACTAGAGCTCATATAGCAATTCAGTAACGTGGCAGGATACAAAGTCAATGTACAGAAATCAGTGGCTTTCTTATACACTAACAATAAAAATACAGAAAGGGAAATTAGAAAATTGATTCCATTTACTATAGCACCAAGAACCATAAGATACCTGGGAATAAACCTAAGCAAAGAGGTAAAGGATCTGTTCTTGAGGAACTACAGAACACTCATGAAAGAAATTGAAGAAGACACAAAAAGATGGAAGACCATTCCATGCTCTTGGATCAGAAGAATAAACATTGTTAAAATGTCTATGCTGCCTAGAGCAATCTATACTTTTAATGCCATTCCAATCAAAATTCCACCGGTATTCTTCAAAGAGCTGGAGCAAATAATACAAAAATTTGTATGGAACCAGAAGAGACCCCAAATCACTAAGGAAATGTTGAAAAACAAAAATAAAACTGGGGGCATCATGTTACCTGATTTCAAGCTTTACTACAAAGTTGTGATCACCAAGACAGCATGGTACTGGCATATAAACAGACACATAGACCAGTGGAACAGAGTAGAGAGCCCAGATATGGACCCTTAACTCTATGGTCAGTTAATCTTCAACAAAACAGGAAAAAATATACAGTGGAAAAAAGACAGTCTCTTCAATAAATGGTGCTGGGAAAACTGGACAGCTATATGTAGAAGAATGAAACTCGACCATTCTCTTACACCGTACACAAAGATAAACTCAAAATAGATAAAAGACCTTAATGTGAGACAGGAATCCATCAGAATCCTAGAGGAGCATAGGCAGTAATCTCTTCGATATCAGCCACAGCAAATTCTTTCAAGATATGTCTCCAAAGGCAAAGGAAACAAAAGCCAAAATAAACTTTTGGGACTTCATCAAAATCAAAAGTTTCTGCACAGCAAAGGAAACAGTCAAGAAAACAAAGAGGCAACCCACGGAATGGGAGAAGATATTTGCAAATGACAGTACAGACAAAAGGTTGATATCCAGGATCTATAAAGAACTCCTCAAACTCAACACACACAAAACAGATAATCATATCAAAAAATGAGCAGAAGATATGAACAGACACTTCTCCAATGAAGACATACAAATGGCTATCAGACACATGAAAAAATGTTCATCATCACTAGCCATCAGGGAGATTCAAATTAAATCCACATTGAGATATCACCTTACACCAGTTAGAATGGCCAAAATTAGCAAGACAGGAAACAACATGTGTTGGAGGGATGTGGAGAAAGGGGAACCCTCTTACACTGTTGGTGGGAATGCAAGTTGGTGCAGCCACTTTGGAGAACAGTGTGGAGATTCCTTAAGAAATTAAAAATAGAGCTTCCCTATGACCCTGCCATTGCACTACTGGGTATTTACCCCAAAGATACAGATGTAGTGAAAAGAAGGGCCATCTGTACCCCAATGTTTATAGCAACAATGGCCACGGTTGCCAAACTGTGGAAAGAACCAAGATGCCCTTCAACTGACGAATGGATAAGGAAGATGTGGTCCATATACACTATGGAGTATTATGCCTCCATCAGAAAGGGTGAATACCCAACTTTTGTAGCAACATGGACAGGACTGGAAGAGATTATGCTGAGTGAAATAAGTCAAGCAGAGAGAGTCGATTATCATATGGTTTCACTTATTTGTGGAGCATAACAAATAGCATGGAGGACAGGGGAGTTAGGAGAAGGCAGTTGGGGGAAATTGGAAGGGGAGGTGAACAATGAGAGACTATGGACTCTGAAAAACAATCTGAAGGGTTTGAAGAGGTGGGGTGCGGGAGGTTGGGGGAACCAGGTGGTGGGTATTAGAGAGGGCACGGATTGCATGGAGCACTGGGTGTGGTACAAAAACAATGAATACTGTTATGCTGAAAATTTTTTTAAAAATGATTAAAAAAAAAAGTAGTTTCTGTCCTTATGAGCTTAAAATGTGTCCCCAAAAATAAAGCAAGCAAAACAAGGCACTGAGCTAAGTTAGTGGGTCTTATTTAGAAATGACTGTTGAGTAATGGAGAAATAAAGACCAGAAGATCAATAAAAAAAAATTACTGAGAGGGAAAGAAGAACTGTAGAGAGAAGGTTTTCATTTACAGTTGAAGGATGGACTTCAGGGAGACGTGCTGTGGCTCTAAAGCATAGAGTGTTACACGCGTGTGTGTGGATGGATAATACACCACACTTCAGCTAATATGGTTCCTTAGTTGCAATTCTGACCCATGCCTTTGTCCAAACTGTGAGGTAAGAGAAAATCTATATTGGTCTCTTCCTCCCAGGTCCCGGCACAGAGCTCCTAAAACCCTTATCATGTCTTGGGTGATAGGGTTTTTTGTTTTTGTTTTAAAGAGGTGTTGTTTTAAAGAGGTGACTCTGGGCAGCCTCTAGAGGGCTCCTGGATGGGGTTGGTCCCCAGAAAGACCACGCCATGATTGGAAGCTTGGAACTATCAGCCCTTGCCCCCTCTCGCTGTTCTTTTAAAAAGGCAGAAGGGCTGGAAATAGAATGAATGGTCATGTTTACCTGTTGAAACCTCCATAAATTTTCCGAGAGCATAGGGATCAGGGAGCTTCCAGATAGGTGAACACATCTAGGTACCTGTGAGGATGATGCATTCCGATCCCATGGGGACAGAAGCTCCTGTCCCTGGGACTCTCCCAGACCTGCCCTAAGTATCTCTTATCTGTATCCCTTATTAAGTCCTTTAACAAAATGATAAATGTTAGTAAATGCGTCCCTGAATTCTGTGACCTGCTCTAGCAATTAATAGAATCCAAAATGGGAGGAAGTTTGGGGAGCTTCCAACTTGCAGCTAGCTGAGTCAAACAGAAGTTGCAGATAGACCAGGGACCTACTAACTGTGATTGGCATCTAAAGGGAGGAGCAGTCTTGTGGGACTGAATCCTTAACCTGCAGGATTTGACACTATTTCTGAGGAGGTAGTGCCAGCATTGACTTGAATTGTAGGGACACCCAGCAGGTGTCACAGAGAAGTGCTTGGTGGTGAAAAAGTCCGCATATCTGGTGTCAGAAGCAAAGTGCTCTGTGGAGAAATGAAGGAGACACAGGAAGAAAGAACAGATTTTTTTTTCCTAACACAAATCAGTACTTCCTTGACACATGGTAGATAAAATGTACTGTTCTAGACTCTAAAAATATAGCACAGAAGAAAACAGTTCAAATCTTCTACCCTCAGAGAAGTTCTTCTGGTGAAACAAGGCTTGGGATCAATATTGTCCTGTGTGATGGGGGAGAACAAGCAGTGGTGCCATAGAAGTTACCAGGAAAAAAAAGAAAAGAAAAGAAAAGATTCTAAGTTTGTGGCTCTTCCCTTTTTAAAAACCCTCCACGTACATGTTTAATAGGAGAAGAATACTTTTATTTTTAAATATCTTAAAAATAAAAACTGCTGACTCGGCATTGCAAAGTAACAGAATATTTGTGAGGCAAGTTCAATCTGCCAACGAAGCTAGATGCTCAAAGACATTCTTGCAGACCACACTTTCTACAGTAGATGCTGAAGCTACAGGGGCCCAGCACGGGTTAAACCCTGACCTAGTGAAACCTACAACAGATGTGTAGCTGGAACACCATTTCACGCCATCCCTGCTACTCTCTGTTGTGTGTGTCTACATTCCTATTTTTCACCTTTCTTATGCACAAAATGACAAAAATCGAGGTCTACATTAATTTGGGATGTAAGTTTTCTTTTTTCTTTTTAAATTTTTTTATTTACCTTGAACACTGTCAAACCTGTAGAAAACTACAATGAACATGAATGTCCCTCACCAAAGGCCACCAGGTATGAGCATCTGGCTTCACTCCTTCCAACCATTCCCCTCTCTGCCTGCTTCCTGTGGCTCATGGTCCACTGCCTCTGTCTCCAGAGCCAGTAACTATGGTCGGAGTCCCTCTTGCTTTGTCATCTCTCTAGTTCTGTCTCCGGCCTTCCTCTTCCACTCACAAGGTTCCTGCTGATTATATTGGGCCCAGCCAATAACCCAGGATAATCTCTCCACCTCCTTTAAGGTCCTTAAACTTACTCCCATCTGCAAAG